>NC_044384.1:39057574-40354717 GCF_006542625.1 Nomascus leucogenys | reverse complement strand
AGGAAAAGGTCATGTCAGACAGAGAATAGTATGACAAAGGTCTGACCTGGAGAGGACAGGGTAACAGTTTGAATGGGGTGGAGTGGAGAGCACCAAAGGGTGAAGGGACACAGTCTTCGGAGCTAGGCAAGGAGGTGGAAGGTAGAGCTGAACACTGGATAGTGGCTTCTAGCCCATCAAGCTTTAAAGCTAAGGAAATGACAGCCAGTTCTTGAATTATTATGCATAAGCAGTGTATCTTTAAGTTCAGTTTGCATCTGAGTTCCACAAACTCAAGTCTTATACTTACTAACCTATGTAACCTAGCTGGAGGTAATTTAACCTTTCACCTAAGAGACTGTGCACCACATAAATATATCCCACTAAACCCACATTAACTGTAGCTACAAATCACCTCCCATTGCCCAAATTTCAAAAATGTCTGCAGCCATTCTAGTTACATGACACAGGGCTAATTTGATACAATGGATGTCACAGTTGGGGGGTGGAGGGGAAACATGGTCTTAACCTACTGAGGTAAAAAGTACCTTACTTTCAAATTTTACAAAAGAATATGATCATGTGAACAATTGCATGGATTATTTTCACATTTTGGACCATGCAAGTGAAGGACCCTGACATGTGAAGCCCACATTTTGGCCCATGAAAGTGAAGGGCCTTTCATTGGCTTGATATTAACATACCTCTGTTCTTTCCTCTTTGGTACTTTGGCTCTGGTTTTACATGCTTGGAGCCCTACTGTATAAGTCTTTAAAACATCTGGGGACAGTCGTATGTTTTTATTCATAAGTCTCTTCTTCCAGATAAATATTCTCATTCAGACTCACATTCCAGGGTGTAAGTGGCTCCTCCCTGCTCTCCCCATTTAGTGCTTATAACTTTCACATTTGTTATTTCAACTATTCTTAAGTGCTTAATCAGAAGGTCTGTTAGAATCACGTATTGGCAACTGTGTGGGGCATAGTGTAATTTCAAATACAACTGGCAGAAGTGTAAATTGGGGAAATTATTGATGGGGATTCCATTAAGCAGTAACTATTTAAATTAAAAATCTGCATACCCTGTGATCCAGCACCAGCACTTATTAGATTCAGCCTCTGAAAAACATGCACATGTGCAAAGTGAGTCATGTAGGAGAATGTTCACCCAGGCACTTTTTATAGCATGGAAAGGCTGGCAATAATACAAATGTTAATTTAGCAGTGAAATGACTCAAAAATGTGCTGCATTTGTATTGTGGCATACTCTAAGAAGATCAATAGAGACATAAGCCGATAGATTTACAGATTGTCAAGACATATTTTTTCGTAAAAATCAAACAAAATTGTCCGGATACTACACAAAATACAATGTCTTTATTGTGAGGCAAGCAGGCACAGAATACACATAAACATACATGTAGAAATACGTAGCAATAACTGACATCTCTGTAGAGGGCCAGAATTGGGATGATTGGTTAAAGGAAACTTTTTCCTCAGGTGTAGCTTTTAAAAATTTGTTGTTTTAAACAAGAACAAGTATACTAGTCCATTTTCATGCTGCTTATAAAGACATACCTGAGACTAGGAAGAAAAAGAGGTTTAATGGACTTACAGTTCCACATGGCTGGGGAGGCCTCACAATCATGGCGGAAGCAAAGAGGAGCAAGTCACATCTTACATGGAGGGTAGCAGGCAAAGAGAGAGAGCTTGTGCAGGGGAACTCCTCCCATGACATGCAGGAATCGTGGGAGTTACAATTCAAGATGAGATTTGGGTGAGGACACAGCCAAACCATATCAGCAACACATTCACATATTAGTTGAATAACTAAAACTACCTAAAACAAAATTATGCCAGTAACATAACAATGTTACATTGCTATTCCCCTGCTTGTTCACATACAAACATGCATGCATGTGCACATACACATACATACATACAAACCCAGGAAAGATTCTGTATGATTGGTTTAATGAATATGAAATTAGAAGTCTAGATTTAAAGTGTACACACACAAAAAACAAAAACAAATTCTTCTTGAGTGACCTGGAGTCATGTGTTCATGTTTATCATATGAAATAAGTTGTCACTAGGATAATATCAACCTGGCAAGAGTCACATCACATGAAATTCCCTGATGAGGTTTTAGATTTTAGAGAAAACGTTTCCTTTAGGTTCTCTAACAAAGAACAAACTCTTGAACTTGTATTTGAAAAAATGAGAATGCGCTGGGAAGAGCCAGGTTTGGGAGTAAGGGAGCAGGGAGTAGAGGAGGAAGGCCAGTAGGTGCAAGGAATGGTGGGCTGATCTGAGCCACTCTCTTCTCTCTGCTCCATGTCTTCATCTATATCATGGGCTAAACATAACCACACCCACCTCATGGAAACATGGTGAGGGTCATCTAGACAGCATAGACAAACTCTCTTTTGGAAGTATGCAATGCTTTACAAATACCAGGCATTGTTACCCACAACTTGATGCTTAACCAATAAACACAAGATTGAAGTGCTTTTACTAACCATAAAAAGTGAGGGTAAGACTAGAAAAGGAACACTCAGTAAATGAGGACTGTGTTTCATAATTTCTGATGCCTGTGACTGTATATCCGGCACTGACAGATCAACACAGTGTGTTTCTGTAACCGAGGTCAGTTAAATGGCCAATGTTAGGCAGCATAAAGCTAAAAATATGTGACATTGTTTTTGATTATTACCATTACATTGTAAGTAAAATACTCTGCTCCAAATGCTAATTGTTTATCTTCAATGACGAAAGTCTGAATCTGATAAGACGGGAAGAAATTTTTATCAGAGGACCCTTTAACTGGATGTATATTGGACCAGGATTTTAAGAAGATTTATTCTTCTTCTCTCTCAAACAAAATAATAATTACCCTGTTCTTTCCTTTTGCTCTCAAGCCTGAAGATGATTTGTGCCAGGCAGAGATCTGAATCTAATGTTTTAATGTTGTTTTAACATAGTTTTCATTTTTAATCTGTAGATAATCCTAATATAATAGACTGTGAATCAATATTTATAAGTGAATTTTAATCTTTTATAGCAGATCCATTAACAAACCCCAAATTTATTGAGCCATAAAAGTTAGGCCAAGCTATGGCATGTAGTATAGTCTTATAGTTCCCAATTGAATCACTAGGCAACGTAGATATGTTGCTTCACACTGCACAAGTGCTCTCAAAAAAAAAAAAAAAAAGGATTATATTTGTCTCCTCTTTTACTTTTCCTTGGGACAAACACAGAAACAGTAAAAAGGGGCTAAGGCACCGCAGGAGATGCAAAGCAGACAAGCTACACAGCCTGCAAGGGAGGTTATTACAGAGTGACAGTGGCTGTTGCAGGGCAACCAGCTGTGCATCCAGAACGAGCTGGTGTAAATGAGGTGCTTTTAATCTGGGAACAACATTTTTTTCCTTGGATGTTACTTCATTTCCCTTCAATTTTTATTAGGACATTTTCAAAATTTATCCTCCCACCACCAGATGTGCAAACAATAAATATAATAGTGGTTTTGCTCCCTTAGCATTTTTTTTTTTTTTTTTTTTTTTTTTAGTGTTTGAATTGAAAAAAGGCTAGCCAGAGCTGCTCAGCTAAGTGTTTCTGGGCCCCTAATTCAACCAAAAAAGGTCATGAGAATGTGTGCAATACTCCCTCTACCTACTTTAATGGTGTGTGCTGTTCATCACTTAATATTCTTGGACAAGTTTCCCCCCTCCAGTCCCTCAGCTACCTAATTAGTGAAGCACAGACACCTATGTGTATACACGCAGAAACACACCAAATAAGAAGGTACTTTCAGAAGAAGTGTTTGACGTTTTGGCTGTCATACGGACCTAAGATTTCATATGGAGAAAATGCAGACTTTTTAAGTCAAGAACTTTAAACTGCTGCTGTCTTTTGTAAAACTGACCAAACCACTGGAGCACATGAAATAAATCAGCAGACCATGACAAAATACTACCACTTTGTAGTATCCTTAAAATTCCCTTTCAAGGTTAAGAGTTGTTAAGAATTGCCCTAATTTTCCCTATTTTTTTTAGAGATTAATGAAATCATTGCACTGTAGAAACCAGAGGAATTGCTGAAATAATTTAGTAGTTTTTCTGGCTTTCCTGGAGACCTGAGTTGGTGATCAGTTGCCAAAGGTCATATGGCCTGTGTGAGGGATAGCCTGAACCAACACTCACATCTCTGTATATTATCATGCAAATATATATTGTTTTGACAAATAAGATAATTTGCATTTTCTGTCTGTTTCTCCATGGGCATGCATACTCATTAGTTCAAAACTCAAGAGCAATTTTGCAAAGTAGCAGTGAGACACAGCGCTCCAGATTAGATGTCCTTGACATCTCCTGGCTTGAAAAAAACATATTCAAAAACTGTTCAGCTCCCCAAGAACCAGGTGATTCTTCTTTCTGCCTCCAATACTCATCGGTGAGCTGAAGGAGCTGCCTGACACACCAGTCTCTTGACGGACAACGTACACCCCCACCTTGCTCTATACACCCCCAGGCTTGCATGTGCCTCTGGTCTGGCTTACTGAAATATTTTTACACAAATATATTGTACTACCTCCTCTAATATGATGCTCCTTCTTTCAAAGATAATTTTTAACATGCTGACCATATTTCTAATTTGGGACGGAAGTCAGTAAATGTTTAATATCTAAACTCATTGGCCTAGTACCTTGCTGTGGAAACAAAATAATTTTTCTTTTTAATTTAAGAATACTAGTTCTCAGAACTACAGTGAAAAAAGAAATTTAAAAAGTTCCAGAGAATGGAAAAAAAGAAAAAGAGATGTGGAGAAAAGAAGAGTGGAGGGCATGGGCCTTTGTGACCAACTTTAAGCTGCTTTCTGTAACTCCTCTTTAATGCCTCAAATGCCTATAATCTTTACCAGCCCTAAGAGTTTCACTTTCCATCATGTTATCCTAAAATTGCCTGCTTTCTTCTACAAAGACATAGTTCCATGAGTGCATGAATCCTTGTATACTGAAGGCCAACTCTTTCCCTAGAATATTCCAGAATTCCCTGTGCCCCTAGCTCATAAGTCTTAGACTGTCAATGACCTACCTTCTCATCAGAAGGTGAGGGAATAACTACACTGAAGAGAGGTCTCTGCTATTCTGTGGGTTGCTAAGCCCAGACTCCCTGTGAAAGGCGCCTTACTCACAATTGGAATGGGTTATGACCTGTGTCTCTGCCTCTCTGGGCACAGTTGATGGAAAAGGGGTGAAAAGTTACCAAACAGAAGAAAATTTTGATTTGCTTATCAAATCAAAGTTGTCCAGGATCTCATGAGGTAACTAGACATGAAAGCACTGCCCACAAGGGCATTTTATGGTGGTGACTGGACATGCATTCAACTTTGATCAATTCTTTGTTGGAATGTGTGAACGCAGTATACAGAGAGAAGGATCAATACAGCAGCATGGCATAGTCAATGCAATGTGGAGAGAAAAGATATCAAGTAGAACCATGAGTAAGAAATTACTAGAAGGAAACAGAAGAAAAGTGAATTCGGTGCTAATAACCAGAGAAGTGGTACTAGTAGAAAGAGAGAACATTCAATGTCCATAGTGGACAGCATTATTGTGAGGTCACAGGCAAACTTTACTGAGGGGCTATTCTAAGTCTTGTGGTTGAGTCACAGGAGATTCCATCTGATCTCTAGAGTTAACCAAAAATAAATGTTAGCAATTGTCTCCATGCATAAGGGTTGTAAATGAGGTTCCAGGTGCCACACAGTCTTGAAGAGTATCTGCTGGAATGTTTTACTCTTCTTCCTTTCTTTCTCAAGTTTTTCTGCAGTAAATATTTATTATCTGAGGTACATTTACACACAAGTGAGGGCCAATGTATTCTGCCGCACATTGACATACATGTTGGCAATTTAACTCCATAATTTTGGAAAATGCTCTGCATCAAATAATCTATACATTTTTTCCTGTTTCCAAACCTAGTTCAACTACATCACATATTTATTAGAAGAATTATCAAAACTTAAATATGAAATGCAAGATACTTATATTTTAATTATGAGATAAAGAGGGAGTCATAAAAGATGTAAGAGCTGAAAGGCTGGTCAAGGAAAGTCATATATACTTAGAAATGTATTTAATTAACATTGATATAGAACTTGCTATTTACTAATCACCATTCTAAGCACATACCTGCTGTATTAAAGATATTAACTCTATAAATTTTAACTCACATAATCCTCATAACAACCTTGCAAAATAGATACTACTGTCCTTATTTTATAGATGAGAAAACCAGGGAACAGAGTTGAAGTTACTTGCCAAAGGCCTCACAGTAGGTGAGGGCAAGAGCTATACTGTGAACTCAGGAATCTTCCAGAGTAGAGCCTCTCATCCACTATATTAATGATGCCTCTAAATTCAAAATTGAACTTAAACTTTGATCAATTACCAAATATTTATTAAGCATCTCTGATAGACAATGTGAAGCCATGCGTACACACACACATACACACATACATGCAATATATAATCTTGGTCATGTGTCCAAATTGTGAAGACAGTAAATAAAATTGACTTTATATTAATGTTATTCTACTTCGTTTTTGTAGTTTTTAAAGCTATTTATTCAACGCTAACTAGTCAAGCCATATTCTCCGTATTTTAAAGATACCATCTCTAACCATAACAGTAATTCTGTGAGGCCTCTCTCCACTTTATAATTCAGGCAACCAGGTTTAGGGAGACTAGCAACTTTCAGTTCACAGTCACTCAGATAATGAGGAAAATGTCCCCAAAATAAACATAAAGCTATAGACACTGTCTTGGTATTTGGATAAATAAAAAAATTAATATGGCCATTAAGAAATAGCTTCAAAGGGGAAGCCAGATTTGACTTTATTTTATTTTTTAATATATGCATCTAACGATGGGTAATATTCCCAAGAGCTGAGAGGTGAGGTGGGGTTGGAACTATCCTTTCTACGAAGGAACTGGGAAAGTCATTACGACCAAGGATCTGGAGACATTCTGGCTGGCAGAGAAAGAGTAGGACATAAATATGAATAAATCAGGTGAAGCCCTATTAAAGATGTCCTGAAAAAGAGCAGAGGAGTTTGGACTTAATATAATGAGAAATAAGACTGTGAAGGTTGTTGAGAGGCAGAGGATATGATAAAAGCAGTGCTTGGGGAAGATTAATCTGTCAACAGTTTGCAGGATAGATGCTATTTTAAAGATTGTATATTGTTATAGTACTTTATGTTTCCTTGGGAGTGTTTTGTATATATTTTTCTCTCCTCTGTTAGATTATAAACTCCTGTAAGGCATAACCTGTGCTTTCAGCTTACATTTTCAATTTCCCACAGTGTTTAGCCCGGGGCTGGTCTGTTACTCTTGATGGTTAGGAGTGCAGAAAAGCCACCTAATGATGGAAAATATTCAAATATTTCAAGCTACTAAGTACAAAGCAACAGTGTCTTTCCTAGGCTAAATTAAAATAAATTTTTTTCTGAGTTAGAGATTTTTGTACCCTGAGTTCAATATCATGAGAAATTATTTAAAAGGAGGGGAAGATGAAGAAGGAAGAGGAAGAAGAGATGATGCCTACAAGAGACAGACTTGTTAAGGCACAGAGACTCTAATAATGTGAGAAATGCCCTCTAATTCCATGTGGGTAGAAGACTGAATAACTTTGCTAATCACAAAGACTGGGAACTGAAAAGACCATGGAGCCAGATCACACAGGTCTATAATTATAGCCAAAATAATTTCCCCCCATATTCCAATTCTGCTCACGTAGCAAGCAGCAGCTCTGTGAAGCAATGTGTAGAAGACTGTGATGCCACTCCTGGGTTTCGATTATAGGAAAAAAAAGGTAAAAATAATGTCTGCCCTGGTATGGGATGAGACAATGATAGCACATAAGCCCTGTCTTTGTCAATCTCAACTTAGTTTGATCTCAGTTTTCTTAACTGAGAAGAAACTGAGACCCAGAGTGAAGTAACTAATCCCAAACAGCTTGTAAATGGAGGACCCAAGACTGGAGTTTTTCATTGCAGGGACACATTTAGCCTTTGTTCACTATTTGAATACCCCACATGCCATTTTGTTCAGTACACTGGGATTCTTTATTTATCTCCATCCTCCAAAAGCATAAAGCTAAATGACAACTTTTGACCCAAATATTCATAATACCAGAGGTTTTTCTTGATGTCCTCATAGGTGGAAGCACAAGCTTCCTTTGCCTCCAGAGTCTGACTTTCCAGTCCTCTGTGATGCTAGATTTGCCAAAGGGAAATACCTGAATACCCTCTGGGGCAAACCAGCATCTGTAGAAGCTGCTGCATTCAACACCTGCTTAATGCCTGCAGTGTGAAAGTAATTTATCCTTCTAATTTTATAGTGTAACAGATCAAATCTTTCCTTCATACCTAACTTTCAGGCCTGATTCCTTATGCATACACACCTCCCTGGGTAAAGGAAACATCTTTGTTTCTGAGGTTTCTTTATGATCATGGCTAGTCCCTACTTAGATAATCTCCTCCACCTCCACAGTGGTACTCTCGGTAATGGGAAGTTCAGCTAGCAGTGTAGTTTACATCGCCATATACAGTCGGTTAATGGCTGCTTTATTAGGTATCTCCAGTGAGATGATGGGCCATCCGAGAGTATTAACACCTGGATTTACAGTCATCATGATGGAACACATCGAAGATCTTTACTAAGCTGAATTACTCAATAACATCTTGGAAACATAAATAATCCAGAAGCCTCATTTCAAGCCTAAAAGCCAGGAGTCTGTCTTGCTAATTGACCATGATGGAGTTATAATAGTGAAATATAACACAGAAAAACTCTCTAGAAGGTTGCCTCAGGCATATAACATCAATAAAGCAATGGTGATCCCATTTCCAGCCCCAAGTTCTTATGAAGCATTCCTTCAAATCAGCCCCATGTTTTGAGATGCAGATCTATGGAACGGTATTTTAAATGTCTAGTTATTGCACAGAATACATAGAGAATAACTATCTCCATGTAATTAAATGTGAGCTCCACGATAATTCCAAAAGTCTTCTAGCCTTCTCAGAGTTAATTTATAGGCTTCAGGCACTAAATAAGATTAGTTAATTCATCAAAGAAATATCATAAAATAGAATAGAATAGAATAGAATAGAAATCAAAATAGAATCAAACAATTGATAATAGAATAGAAATCAAAATAGAATCAAACAATTTGCAGCTATATTTTTGGAATAAAGAAGGAAAAAAGTAACATATAAATATAAGATTAGTCTGCAATTAGGCAATGGCTAATTTGACCAATGTCAATGATAATTACTCATTTCCCTAGTGTTAAAGTTTTATAATAATCAAACAATGGATCCTTAAAATGTAGATAAGGCAGGCAATGTTTTCATTTTACAAATTATGAAATAGACTGTTCATTCCAGTCATGTGCTGTGATAGATTTTGATATTTTATATGGCTCCAAAGCCAATAGGAATAGTAAGGTTTATTCCCCCATGCTAATCTGGCTAGATTACCCTCTGGACTATTGGTCACATCCTGACCATACTGTGTTAGTTTTTACAAGAAATAGCATTTATAGCTCAACCTGCATTACAAGGAAAAAATGACAATCAAGACTTCACAATAGTGGTCTTCAAAACATTACAAATTTCCAAATGTCAAAAATCATGAGACATTTCCAAACCACATCAACAGTTAACAGAAAGTCATATTTGTCCCTTGAAACTGCCTCTACAAAATTATAATAGAGGAAATTATGTAAGTGGAAGAAATCAGACCTAACCGAACCTATCTTCCTTCTAACCTCTAAACTGTCTTCATTCATTCCTGGGCATAGGCCGAACTAGCCTTGGGAAGGAATGTAGTTTACCATTTAAACTCTGAAACAAAATGGATAATAGCCCTTCGCCAAAAATCCCTCTCTTGCCTGGGGACCAGTCTGCCTTTATAGGACTCACAAGTTAGCTACAAGATTGGATGTCATGGTTTGGGGGCCTTGCAGCCTTTGGCTGCAAGAGTCTGGACCTCTCCAAATTACTCCTGGGAATAACACCACTATTGTAAAACCTAAGATCAAGGCTTGAGACATTTTGCAGACCCTGCACTCGATGGATCTGCTGACACCACCCAGACCAGTAATCTGGCAGAACCAGTTCTGCTTTCGCACCCAGGAACAGAAGACCTAAGAAAACCTAACTTCGACTGCCTATGATTCCATCTCCAACATGACCAATTAGTACTCCTCACTTCCCAAGCCCCTACCCACCAAATTATCTTTAAAAACTCTGATCCCCAAATGCTCGGGGAGACTCATTTGAGTAATAATAAAACTCCAGTCTCCTGCACAGCTGGCTTTGCATGAATTACTGTTTCTCCATTGCAGTTCCCCTGTCTTGATAAATCAGTTCTGTCTAGGCAGCAGGTAAGTGGTTACACCCTCAGTTTTCTAAAATTATTTATATGTGATCAAGGTAAACATCCAGTTTGGGTCATTAGGGTAACTATGTATTTTTGAAATAAGCCAAATACTGTGTTCCTTCTTGAGTGCAAAGGAATTAAATAATTGCAAAAAGCTGATCATTTGTTTGATGCTCTGTTGCTACAGCTGAGCCCTTTCTAATTTTATATATAGTGATGCACTTTATCACCATGGAGAGAATATATGGTCTGCTGTAATCAATCCAAGGGGTTACAATGACTGTTTCTTGCCTTCTAAGAGTAAAAACCTGTGAAACGTTAATCACCAGGAAGTGTTCTCCTTTTTCTCATCTGTCTTCCATTTTTCCTCATGCTCTTTCTTCCTTCATAAGGCAATAGCCCTAGCCTTTCACTCTTTCATTAATACTGGAAGTTGGTTATGTCCAATTATGATGACTCAAGATTCTGATCTTGGCCATTTATGTCTACAAGCTTTCAAAGATCTGGAAAGGCAGTAGCCCATCAAAAAATGTTTGGCAGACCTTAGGGTTTGCTGAAATAAGAAGGAATGTATGCAAAGATATGGATTCACTTTTGGCAATACTTTGCTGAAAATCTCCCCTACCAATATAATTGCTGTGTCAAGATGAAGGCAGAGCAGGAGGGAAAGCAACTAGAATAAGTTATTATCAAGAAGGGGAATGAAGGGACACAATTTTAAGAAGCAATAAGGGACAGGCACCAGAGGAATTTATGTTAGAGTCTTTGCAGGGAGAGTAATTAATACATTGCATATGGAATCAACCCATTGAGGGATGCAATGGAAGTAATTAGTATGAAGTTTTAATAAAGGAGTTAGACATGTATTTAGAGGAAAGAGAATGCTGTGATGTACAATTAATAACTCTGAGGCTGGGACGAGGCATACAGGACATGGGCTTTCTAGCTGCTTTTCCCTATTCACCCATCAGCCAGTCAGCTAAGAATGTGCCTTAGCGAACATTTTCTACAGCAGGCTCCCAGGAGTGACTTGTCTGTGGAAATCAGGGAAATCTAAAAACAGCTCTGTTCTGTTTCAGAGAGGTAAATGAACCTTCTATGGAAAGCAGAGGTGTGAAAGGCTTTAGACAAACTCATTACAAGCTCCAGCACACACTTAGTGAATGGAATTGTGACTTAGAACCTCATACTGCCCAGTGTCCTTAGGGGCCAAGAATAACAGATAAAGTACAAAGACAGCACGTTCAATTAAATACTGTAAATGAATGGCAGTATGGCCCATCCTGCACTGTCATTTTTATTCTATCCCTGCCCAAAGGAATATAGGAAACCAAGACCATAAACTGGAACCATCACCCATAAACAATTGTATACACGGTCTCCTGATTTTGAGCAAAGGATCTCCACAATTCCAGCATGAACTTCAAAATTAACAAATGTCACAGGTAAAATCTGTGGTTTGTAGTCAACTCTGGTCTATCCATTTAGGTAAATATGTGACTTCTTAGGTAAGAGTTTATCCTATCAACTACCTTTTATCTATGAATGACCAATTTGGTAAAACAAACTGCTCTAGGCTTAATTGTGCACGTGAAGTTAGGTTGAAGTTATGTCTAGAGAATGTCTAGAAAAAACTAAGAAGTTCTTGAAAGGGCTAGAGAACAAATGAACTATCTAATTAAGTTCCTTCACTTCCACCCCAACATCTTTTCATAGTAACGCCTGATATGTAAAATTTGTCATTAGATTTTGTGGAAAAGGCTTTCTGATAGTTGGATCTCACATTGACATATCTATCAATAAAAACAGGTAAATTTTTACTGAGGTTTACTAGATTTACTGCTTATTCAATATTTCATTTAATTGACATAACAATACAAGAAGATAGATATTAATGAGAGCATTTTATAGAAAACAAAACTGTCTAAAGCTGGTAAGTGGCACAACCAATGTTCCAATTCAGCTCTTCCTAATGTCAAAGTCATGAAAATCTATCTCAGTGCTCTTTGAGAGCACGATTTTCATGAAATGAAATTGTCAAATGAAAACCTAGAACAAGCAAAGGTGCAGGAAAGCAATATAGTGACTGAATAGAAAGAAGGATTGGCAGCAAAACAGCCACCCTTCTTCTCCTCCTCCTTCTCCTCCTCCCCCTCTCTTCTTCCTCTTCACAATTGGAATCATTGGTTCTATCTATATCTGCTATATTAATGACAATGAAAGGCAATAGAAATTGGTATTTGATCAAATATACATTTCTTTTCCTTTTGGGCGAAAGATTGTAATACATTTTGCATCTTCTATGAAAAGAACCAGAGGCCAGTGTTATTTGGCACACACATAAAAGTGTCGAAAAAGAAGTGAGTAGTCCCTTTTTCCTTTTTAATCACTGCCCTTTCTCTAGAAGTGTAATATTAAGCAATGTGCCCCCTAAAAGAGGAGACCCTAATGTCCCGTAAATAATTATATGTATGAAAAAGTATACTTCATCTATTTGTCAAGCCATGTATACAAATATTCAGAACTAGAAAAATAATTTTAAAAGATTTGAAAACCATGATGTTTTATAGGAGAGATGTTTCAGTTGGATTAATTGAGGAATGCGGGAATTCTTCCAGAACCAGGTTATAAAATGTTATACTGTTTTATGAGACTCAAAATTGAATGGTGCAGATTACAGGTAAACCACATGAATACCCATAAAATGAAACTAGATTTTAATTTTATTCATCCATTCATCCATTTCTTAATTCAATGAACGTTTAATAAACACCAATGTGCTGGTAACAGTGCTATGTGTGGGCCACAGAATATTGAAAAATCAAATGTTTCGTCCTCATTGAGTTTACAGTCTGGTGAGGAACACAATATGTAAGTAAAATAAGTACAATTTGTGATAAATGCTATGATGAGAACAGTCCAGTGATAGGAAATAAATAAAGGGTTGGAGGAATACATACGAATACAGGTAAAATTTGCCCATGATGGTAAAACAATAGAAATAGCTTTTCTGCTGTGATTCATGAGATCTCAAAGAAGAATGGAAGGCATAACATGGAGAAATAGAGTACTAGTGTCTCTAGTTTATGGTTGAATGTGTGCAAAGGCCTTGGAGTGGAAAAGAGGTTATTTTGTTCTAAGGAATGCTGGAAACAAGTGTGGCTGGGGTACGGTGAGTGATGAGAAAAGCGATCAGATGTGAAACTGGAGAGACAGGCTACACCAGCATGGCAGGAGAGAGGTTATATGATCCTACTCATGTTATCTAGATGTCTTGGCCGAAGACTGAGCATAGACTCAGAGTCAGAGAAGATGCAGAGAAAGCAATAAATAATTTGCTACAGAATTTATCCAAGCTGTATTGATGGCTCGGCATACAGGGATAGTAGGAGATGAGAAAAATTGAAAGATTACAAAGTTTTAGAATTGAGCGATTATCTTGATTAATTAGATATTATTTCAGAAACTGGTGATTGCTTGAAGATTGCTTTTTGGCATTGTTTGCTTTTGCTTTTTGCTTGTTTTTGGTGAGAAACACCATCCTTACTGAATTTAAGAGGTAGGAAAGGGGAAGTTTAAACAGAGAAACAAAGTAGTTTATAGGAGATCAGTGATTTTTACTGGGGCACCTGGATCTGCTTTCTCCAAAAGACTCAGAGGAGCAATCAGCATTGTCTTCTCGATTTTTACTGATTTGTAATATATTACCTGACTTTGACAAGATTGCCTAAGAACTGCAAAATGATAGAGATTGCAGACCACTGATACCTAAGACCAAGTTGTAGGGAGACAGGAAGGCACATGGGAAAATCCACGGATAAAATACCCATGTAAGAGACCGTACATCGTGGCTCACACCTGTAATCCCAGCACTTTGGGAGACTGAGATGAGAGAACCACTTAAGGCTAGCAGTTTGAAATCAGCCTGGGCAGCATAGTGAGACCCTGTCTCTACAAAAAATAAATAAAAAATAAAAAATAAATAGTTGTGTATGGTGACATGTGCCTGTAGTCACATCTACTCAGGAGGCTGAAGTGGGAGGATTGCTTTAGCCCAGGAGGTGAAGGCTGCAGTGAGCTATGTTTGTACTACAGCCTGAGCAACAGAATGAGACTTTGTCTCAAAGTAGAAGAAGGAGCGGGAGAGGGAGAGGGAGAGGAAGAGGGAGAGGGAGAGGGACAGGGAGAAGGAGAAGGAGAAGGATAGGGAGAGGGAGAGGGAGAGGGAGAGGAAGAGGAAGAGGAAGAAGAAGAAAAAGAGGAGGAAGAGGAAGAAAGAGAAGAAAGATGGAGAAGAGGAAGAGGAAGAAGAAGAGAAGAAGAGGAAGAAGAAGAAGGAGGAAAAGGAAGAAGGAGAAAGGAAGAAGAGGAGGAAGAGGAAGAAGGAGAAGAAGAGGAAGAAGAAAGAGAAGAACAAGAAGAAGAAGGAAGTACAAGAACGAGAAGGAAGTACAAGAAGAAGAAGGAAGGAGAAGAAGGAAGAAGGAAGAAGAAGAAGAGAAGAAGAAGAAAGAAGAAGAACAAGAAGAAGAAAGGAAGAAGAAGAAGAAGAAGAAGAAGAAGAAGAAGAAGAAGAAGAAGAAGAAGAAGAAGAAGAAGAAGAAGAAGAAGAAGAAGAAGAAGAAAAGAAGCGGAGGAGGAGGAGAAAAACCCATGTGAGAAGAAAGAAAGTGACTTCCATTCCCGCTTAGGTATCTGAGGCTGATTTCAGAGCTTTGTAAGTGAAGAGACTTTGATCTTAGATGAGAAGAAGCAGGTAAAGCTGTTAAGAACCTGAAAGAAAACTGACTCAGTTGGCCAGAAGGACTCAGAAGTAGGAGTCTGGACAACAGTCTCCCAAGAGTGAAGAAACTGCACTGTTGCTGAGAAGCAGCTTCTCTGGTGCATAGGAACAAAGTGCGTAGCTCAGTGATTGCTGAGCTTCCCTCTACACAAAGTGCCATTTTCACTCATGTAGCTATTCATTCAGGGAATATGAATTTACCGAGCCCCGTCTAAGCTCTAGGCTGCAATCTCTAAGAAGTAGTAAGATAAGTTGTATTATTTTCTCTTTGGAAGGAAGAAAACAAGGCAGACAATTCCTCATGAGGCAACTCCAGGAGCTCTTGTTGGCTGCATTGCACAGCTACCTCTCATCTATCCTACCCAAACTCTCCCATTTTCTCATTACTGTCTCAGAGCTTCAGTTCCAGGTCACATGAAGTGAACAAACCAGATGCCATCCTTCTCCTCATGGTACATTTAATCTTAGAACATAGGGAGAGTGGGAATTAAAACACACACACACACACACACACACACACACACACTGGTATTAGTCAACTAAACACAAATTTTTAAATGTAGAATTTCAAATACTGTGGATGTTGTTTTAAAAGATTTAAAGTGCATTCAAATCATTCAAATGACTTTTTTTCCCCTAGAATTTAATACATCATTTTCTTGTCTGACGTATTATAAAGTTAAGGTGAATAACTGTAGGTACATGAACTCAAACATTTCAGAGGGTTCCTCCCACTCTTAATTAACCAGTTGTAGGAGAACATGCTTCAGCAAAACTTTAGGTTTCTGGCTATATTTTCCCCATCACAATGTTCTCTTATTAATGCAATACCAATGTGTGCATAGGCTGAAAACTTCAAATGTGTTGTATTGACTCCCTGGGCCAAGAAGTCTCTGCCGTTTGCTAACATCTTCAGCCCTATCATTGGTGTCATCGCCGGGCTCTGTAATCTTCCCAGGGACCTGCTGAGTGCATAGCTCGCCCTAGGACCTCCATGAAAGCCTGGTTTCCAGTTCAAAAGTCAGGAGGCAGCAGGTTTGCACTTCTGCTGAGCTGCAGGGAAACATGCTGATTGCTTCCAAGAAATAAAGGCAAATCAGTCACAGAACTCTGCCGAGTGAGAGGAAATCTCATGAAAGGCAGATTACAAAGGCGAATGAGGAGTGAATACATTCACTTAAGGCTGAACTCTTGAGTTGGTTTGGATTCTTTATTAGGAAAGAAGTAAACTCTGGATAGGCAGAGCAGGCAGCCACCTGCTCAGGGCCATCAGGAAGCCAGGCTGCCCACTGGCCACTCACCTACCCCACCCAGACCTCTCCTTCTACCTGGTCAGTGCCTCAGCTCCTCAAACTTTAGATTAATATGAACTAGTTGAAAAAAGTTAAACCAGAGCTGCTACAGTCTAATGTCAATGTTTTCCTTGCTGGCTCTAGTGCAAGTTCTAGCTCCTGGCCTTCTTCAAGTGGAAGAATCAGCATATTGCCTTTTGCCCTCCAAAGATGTTTCCTTCTCCAGTAATGTTTCATAGTAGATCCTGCAAAAATGACCAGGACCTTTTGTCTGAAATGGGGAAAGGATGTAACAAAGGACAAAGGAACACATTCTCCTATTGATCAGGGAAGTGCTCTGAGGTGAGGCTGGTGGTGTTTGGGGTTGCCCTGAAAGAGAATTGCCCGGTTGAGCTTAAGCTTTGATCGTCAAGATTAGCCCAAAAATGCTTGATGAAATTTCCATGATGCTAAAGGTAGAGGATCTGTAGAATATGCTATATTCCAGGAAATAACTAGTCATGACTAAGCCTCCTCTGTGTATTATGCCCAAGAGTTTAAAAGCAGATTCACATTCAAAATGGCTTTGTTATCACAGAAGAAAAATGGTGGTTAGACAGGATATGGTATTTTTTTTAACTGTAAGAGAGTAACAGATCTGGTAATAATATTTCTGAACACTTGTAAAATTGCTGGGTCCCCAGATTTGTTGATAATTTTTGCCTCCTAAAATATTTTCTCATTAGGAAGTTGCTATAATTGGATTTACATAAGAAGGACCCCTGGGTATATTCTTGGGACGGCAAAAAGACAAGAGGGAGGAAGGAAGTATCACCCCTGTCATCTTAAATGAGCAGAAAGAAGCCCATATGGAATGATTGAGTGGTAGCAGCTATGTGAAATAGGGAATCAACTCTATAACAAATTACACTCATTGCCCTATCTTAGGCTCTTTTGTGCTAAGCATTTTTACTTTCACCTCATTTAATCTTTAGGGTGATTTTGTTTTACACATGAGAAAACTATGGGTCAAAAAGGTTATGCATTATTCCTGGGTAGAAAGAGCTAGGATCAGGAAGTGAGCTCTGCCTTCAGACCTTTAAAAGGAGTAATGCACTGATGACAGTGGGCTCTGCAACAGAAAACCACCCCTGGGGTCTTGTCTCAGGAGATGGAATGTGGATTCCCTAAAGAGGACTTCCCAAAACAAGATTCAGCTTTAAAAGGAACATCCACTTTATTTAATATGGGGGTATAATTCTTCAGTCTACAGGAATGGGTTGTCCTCTTCACTTTGCGCAAAGAGCAGAGGCACTGTGATTAGCTTGAACAAAGGTGGAGATTTGTGATTAACCCACAAAGAACCCTTAAGTAGCCAGAATTGAGATCCTTTGGAGGTTTTCCCTCTCTTGATTTTACTACCTGATGCCATCTACAGCTTGAACTGAGTTAAATTAGAACACTTTTTCACTCAGTATAGTATTTGTTCATTTTTAATTGATTCTTATGCTTCAAGGGCTGGGTCCCAGATGCATCCCTTACTGACTTGCTAGTTATTTCACTCAGGCAGTCCTTACATGGTCTTTGGGGACTGTGATTAGGCTGAGAAAAGTTGAATTAATTTACTTTTTATACAGATACACACTGATTGGGATGGAAGCAGAAAAACTTGAGAAACAAACCAATGGGATAGGTCAAAGAATTTAATCTTAGACAATCTCTCTGAAACCAGCAGCCTGATTCTCTTTCCTCTGGTTGGTGGAGTGTGATGCAAAAACTATTCAAAGGAACATTAAAGGCTAAGCAAATATCTGTAATATGCACATAAATAAAATAAGCACAGTGCTTTGTTCTTTTGTGTTGGTCAGAAAATACACATATGCATACAAATGAGTATGCATACCATAGTTGTGTGCCATATTGAAAGTATAAGACTTCACTAATCAGTGTGTTCTCCTTGCATCGAGAATGAAAGCAAAAATAAGTATCCCCTCATTCCTTCTAGCACCGTAATTATCCACATGTCCATTCTACATCCTGATCCCTCAGAGACGTATTTGTTAGCCAGTTGTCATAATTGAAAATATCTGCAAATGTATTTTTTTTTTTTTTTGAGACGGAGTCTGGCTCTGTCGCCCAGGCTGGAGTACAGTGGCACAATCTCGACTCACTGCAAGCTCCGCCTCCCGGATTCACGCCATTCTCCTGCCTCAGCCTCTCCGAGTAGCTGCGACTACAGGCGCCCGCCACCACGCCCGGCTAATTTTTTTGTATTTTTAGTAGAGACGGGGTTTCACCGTGGTCTCGATCTCCTGACCTCGTGATCTGCCCGCCTCGGCCTCCTAAAGTGCTGGGATTACAAGCGTGAGCCACCGCGCCCCGCCTGTAAATGTATTTTATGTTGCAATTCTAAAGAATAGTAATGGAAAGTGCTCCCCTTTTAAGTGAGCACCTGAGGTCTTAGACATGCTGGAGTTAGTGATAGGAATCTCTTAATCACAAGAAAAGGAGAGCTGACTAGAAAATAGGGAATACTAACTCCAGTTCCCCCTCTTTCCCCAGCTAGATCCACGAACTCTAGCAGCCATTCATTTCAGGAGGTAAAGAAAGAGAAAATTAAATAATCTCTTAGATCTCTTCCAAAAATGTCATTCTATCAATCCATGTTTCCAAAATCAGACATTTCAAATACAATGTTAGGACAGTAGAGGTGATAATTTTCACCAGCATCTCTCAAAAATAACCATTCATGGAAAGTTATAAAGCCTTTGTGGCATGTTTGCTTGCTGTATGGTATGTACTTCAACCAATAGATAGATAGATAAATAGATAGATTTTTTTTCTTTTTTTTTAGACAGAGTCTTGTTCTGTCACCCAGGCTGGAGTGCAGTGGTGTGATCTCAGCTCACTGCAACCTCTGCCTTCCGGGTTCAAGCGATTCTCCTGCCTCAGCCTCCGAGTACCTGGGATTACAGGTGCCCACTACCACGTCCCACTAATTTTTTGTATTTTTAATAAAGATGGGGTTTCACCATACTGGCCAGGCTGATTTCAAACTCCTGATCTCAAGTGATTCACCTGCTTTGGCCTCCCAAAGTGCTAGGATTACAGACATAAGCCACAGCACCTAACCAGTAGATAGAAATTTAAATGCTAACTTTCTCCTACTACTTTCAATAAATGGATATATGGCTTTCAATATTCTAATCACAAACACCTAGCTGCCAAATAAAGCCAGGTGTCCAGTCAATGCAGATTAATCTGTGTGTTATATAGAGATGTGTGTGTGTCTTCTCCCTCTGCATGAGCTCACTATGAGAAATTTATTTAACCTTTAGCTTCAAGTATGATGAACCTGTGGTGAAACTGTACTTTTCTTTTCCACAGGATGGTTTATAATAACAATAAAACAAGGGGAAACATTGGAATTGACAAAGATTAATTTCTTCTTACTCTCCCTGGTGAGAATCTAAAATGACAGTTGTCACTTTATAAAGCTGTGACTTCACTGCAATACAGAGGCAGCCCAGGTCATCAACTGTGCCTTTTGTGTTGAGCAGCTGAGCTGCAACAGAAGTTGAACCTACACTGAAGAGCATAAATTAAGAGTTAGATATTGTTTGTCACCCAGCAGAGTTCAGACTGGGAAATTTTGAAACCAAAGCCAGGTTCCTATTTTATAGTCAAAACACTCTATATTTTATCTCTTTACTGATATATCCAGCAGTTTCTCTGATGTGCCTCAAATCATCTCATCTTTTCTAATGAGAGTGAGAAAGAATACTTTTACCTTTGTTCCCCTGATCCATGCTGTCTCTTAGTGCTAGCAATAGGGAAAAACTGCATAATCATTTTGGAATATCCTGAACCTATTTAAGACGCTTTAATAGTAAATATATATGGATGCTTTAAGCATACAACTTATTTAGCAAAGCAAGAAATAAAAAAAAGTCATATCAGTTTCACACATATGTTGGCATATACAATTCAAAGTAATGTTTCCTTTTCCTTCTAAAAACTGATATTTTGGGTGATGTATACACCTATAAAATGGTCCCTAGGTAGCCTGATGTTTTATAGAGAATAGTTTTTGACTTGTTTTCCAGCTGAGAACTTCAGGATATTTATATACAAACACCATGTATTACTGAAACCATGATTCCAATTCAGTAAAATAGCATGAGAAGTTGCTTTTGCCTATTTGATATCAAATCATCGTTCATAGGCCTTTTTACTTCAAACTGATTGTTTCAACTTCATAAATACAAAGAGATATACTAAGAATTTTCCATGATTTAAAATGTTGGTCATAGTTCAGCAAAGTGTTAGCCATTACTTGGATAAAGAAAATATATAGAGCAATTATTATATACAAAAATATTTTCATACAGAGTGATGTAAGAAAACTATCTTTCTTGGGGTAATTTGTAATCTAATTCAAATGATCAGACCATTTGGAGTCAGTATGAGGGTTTCAAATATATATAAAATATCAAAACTTAAGAAACTTCGGTAGTAATTATCTTAACACACGTGCATAAATATATGATAGAACAAACAATGAATCTGACAATTTAACTTGGGGAATAGAAAGACTCCCTTTGAAAACAAAGACAAAATTCCACTAATTAGTAAAAGTAAGGAATAAGCATCCTGCAAATTATCCTGATGATACTTGCACTACATAGTAAAGAACCAGGAGAGAAAGTCCCACCTGGGATTTTTGAGATCCATGTCTCAAATGTGAAATATGCCAACCTTCTTTAGTTGTTTATTAGTATTATTACAAATGCAAAGGTGTTTAAATGTGAAGATGCAAACTGAATTGGATGTCCAAAATGTTATAAATGAACATGAGATTTGCCATCCCAGAAGACAGGAATGATCTATATTGTTATTATCCTGAAGAAGAAGTCAATTTATATAGCAGTGACAGTACACCCAGCTCTGTACGGTGGGCGGGTGATGCCTGTTTCGGTTCAGTGGGCTTCCTGTTTAAATAAGACTGAAAGCAAAAAAGGGCAAAGACAAAAACTAAATTCATCGTCAGAGATACAGAATTAGTCTCATCCATTTCACTGATCCAGTCCTATATATCTTTTGTCCAAAGGTATTACCAAGAAATTCTTATAGAAAGAAGAGATACCATCTATTCTCTACCTCAGTCCAAGATGTTCCCAGATTTAGCACCGTCTTCCTATATTTCCCAGGATCTCAACCCAATGATTGTGGCTCTTTTATTTCTTCCTTTTCTCGACCTCATCTGTCATCTAGTTCTGAAGATTATTCCCAAATGCCGACAATATTTATGAATGTCCAATATCTTTTGTAATAGGCAGATACTCCTTCTGGGCTTACAGTGACTGAGGAATAGAATGACCAGCCATTCTTAAAAGGGAAGAATGGCACAGCCAGGTGAAGTTACAAATTGTGTGATAAATAAGTGAATGAGTGACAGATGTTGCAGCTCCATAACTATTCTTCTTTACTCCTTTCCATAAAGTTTCTCTGTTTATTGTGAAATCTTTAAGCATATAGAGAAGGGAAATGAGAGCTCATCTCAGAGGACAGCACTGTATTCATTCAACAAATCCTTTCAATAAATATTTACTGGTCTCTGAGCCAGGCCTCTGAGGATGGCTAGGCATTTTATCAATGGAGTTAAGTATAAAGGAGGGCTGTGTAGAATGAAGGATCAAAATGAACACAGGCATTAAGACAAGAAGGGACTTATTTGAAAGCAAACTGCTCAATCAATTTAATTAGAGAAAAGGGTTGATATCAAGCTGTCTAGGTCCTGTGCTGTCACGTGACCCCATAAATCTGATATATGTGTGCATACACATGCATACACACTGTATCAGTAAACATGCTCTGGTTAAGAACATTGATTGTCCTGGTAAATCATTTTTATAAAGTTTACTCTCTTTGAACTGATGGGCAATTCAGTCTATAAAAACTAGTTAGGATATAGAAAGCAAAAGGAATAAAATGATAGAAATGAAGAGAAAGACAGATCTGGGAAAGTTCAGAAAAAGGAGAACGGGGAAGTACAGAAACAGAAAGGAGACACAATTCCCCAAACAGCCCTTATTGGAGAATCCCCTTTTGCCACTGACGTTGCCTGGCCTTTTTTTTTTTGGTCACTCAAGCTTGAGTTAAGTGATTCTTTGAGGGTCAAAGGCCTTCTCTCCCCTTCCTCTTGTAAAGCAATTTCAACGTCTCTAACCCAGGTACACATACATGAAGAAATACAATCACAAGGCAAAACGAAAAGAACCATGCTCCTGCTTTTTCTTTGAAAATATTTTTCCTACCATTGAGTCAAGTTCACATTTTAGTGACTCTGCCCCAAAAGCAGGTTAGGAAGCTGGGTCTTCACTGTCTCCACTTTTATTCCTTCTTCCCTATGCACTCGTGTATTAATTCTAAGCCTGCAACCTGAATGCTTCCTCTGACACTAGAATTACCTGAGCATTCATCTAATGTAAAATCTTCTGCCGGAATGCATATGCACCATTTCTGGCACATACTGGATATTCAATAACGTTCAGTACATAGATGGGATGGAGAGGAGATGATTTACCAACTACAGTTTCAGGGAGAGCCAAAGGTAGAGAAAAAAAGGAATGAGAAGAGGGCATTTATAACTAACTCTGGTCAGAATTGGAGATCTGACAAAATTTATTTTTGCCCCTCCTGTTTTACTTTCCTAGCAACCCTTGTCTTCTCTGACTACAACTCATAGAACCTCTAGTGCCCTCAGGCTGCCTGCAACTGTGAGTAGCAAAACCAGCTTAAAGGAATAAATCTCAAATGTCTTGTGCGAAGAAGGTGTGTCTGTTTATTGTTTATTTGTTTGACATGGGTAGGAGGTAGAATAGGAGGTAGCCTGAAGGCACATGGACTTCAGACTAAAAATCCAGGGTTATAATCCTTGTCCTATCACATCCTAGTCATGTAACTGCTATGGCACTCAATTTCACCTTCTTACTCTGATGATAATAGTAGCAATGTATTGGGTGTATTTTTATCAAATGGTCTAATGACTTCAAAGGACAAACACATCCGACACAAAGTAGCTTATTAAAAATACTTGCCGGGGCCGGGCGCGGTGGCTCACGCTTGTAATCCCAGCACTTTAGGAGGCCAAGGCGGGCGGATCACGAGGTCAGGAGATCAAGAATACGGTGAAACCCCGTCTCTACTAAAAATACAAAAAATTAGCCGGGCGTGGTGGCGGGCGCCTGTAGTCCCAGCTACTCGGAGAGGCTGAGGCAGGAGAATGGCGTGAATCCGGGAGGCGGAGCTTGCAGTGAGCCGAGATTGCGCCACTGCACTCCAGCCTGGGTGACAGAGCAAGACTCAGTCTCAAAAAAAAAAAAAAAAAAAAAAAAAAATACTTGCAGGGCGCGGTGGCTCATGCCTGTAATCCTAGCACTTTGGGAGGCCGAGGCCAGTGGATCACCTGCGGTCGGGAGTTCAAGACAAGCCTGGCCAACATGGCAAAGCCCCGTCTCTACTAAAAATACAAAAAAATTAGCCGGACGTGGTGGCAGGCAACTGTATGCCTGTATTCCCAGTTACTCTGGAGGCCAAGGCAGGAGAATCTCTTGAACCCGGGAGGCGGAGGTTGCAGTGAGCTGAGATGGCCTGGGCAACAGAGTGAGACTCTGTCTCAAAAAACAAACAAACAAACAAACAAACAAACAAAAACTTACAAAAGCAGCAATGGTCTACTCAGTAAATATTAATTATCATTCCATGTTTTCCCTTCTCTCTTCTGCTTTTCTTTTCTTAATTTCTTTCTTCTTCCTTGTATATTTGTGGTTCCCATAGTGCTTAGCAAAATGTCTTCTACCATGAGTTTTCAGGAAATAGTTAAACTAAATGAATGAATAAGGGAGTAAATGAATGAGTGGGGAATTAAATTAGCGCTTAATGTCTTATGTCCTCTTCCCCATCCACTTGGGAATCTGTAATCATCTTTTGAAATATCACCAGTCTCTGACAACTTTCTTGTCTTTTTTAAAAGTATTCTTTTTTGAAAGTAATGTATTGCTTTTAATTCTAAATTTTGTTATATCACAGATGATAACACATTGCTTAATCCTCTATGATCTTTAAAAAAGTAAACAAGTTATCCTGGTTCTATTTTTTTCAGAGACATGAAATTTCACCATTGAAGTAACAACTAGGTTTTTAATCAAATAACTTCTTTGGTCATACAGATAGAAGGCCACTGAAAACCAGGAGACAATGTGGGCAATAAGCATTTAAACAAAGCTAACTACATGGTGACTACTGTCAATGGAATTCAGCAAGCTTTGATGGTTAATATTAATTCCAATAACATAGCCTTGTGAACAGGTAAGAGGCCCAAAGACCTTGAATGTTGAAAGGAACTATAGATCTTCAAAGTCAGACATATAAGCCAAAAAAAAAAAAAAGAATAAAAAATACTGATATGCAAGGAAGACCTGAATAATGTAAAACCTTGGTTTGAAGTGGGGGAGGTAGAGGAAGAATTGCAATCATTCTATTTGTAAAACATCCATGGAAAGTATATTTTAGATTTATTTAATAAGTAGTAGATTGCCAGCTCATTTTCTTTTTAAAGCCTGAGAGATCATCACAGTGCCAGATGTTAAGGACAAAGACAGAATAGGATATCGTGGAAGGTTAAGATTATGAAAGACAAAACTCATTCAGTCCTGCAGAAGTCTTTTAGGGGAGAATTTCTAAAGAATTCTAGGGTTTGGTGAGGAGTTTAAAATTCAGAACTGAGGGGAATAATCATGTGGATGTTTCATCTCAAAGGGAAAGGCTAGTGGTACAAAACAGAGCATATTCATTAATGTCATTTCAAGTCTTCTTGCTCAATGTTTTGCTAACTAGTATTTCTAAAAGAGGGGAAATAAAGGCTACTTGAGCTTTGAAAGCATCATCAGGGCAATAATTGTAAACTAATGCATGTTTTCATTATACTCATTTCCACTATCTCAGGAGAGTAAAGGGTCTGTATTGTAGCGAATTAAATGGGATTTACAGATACTTTTTTTGTTATTTGTTTTAGATGGAGTTTTGCTCTTGTCCCCCAACCTGGAGTGCGGTGGCATGATCTTGGCTCACTGCAACCTCCGCCCCCCCGGGTTCAAGTGATTCTCCTGCCTCAGCCTCTTAAGTAGCTGGGATTATAGGCACACACCACCACACCCGGCTAATTTTGTAATTTTAGAAGAGATGGGGTTTTGCCATGCTGGCCAGGCTGGTCTTGAACTCCTGACCTCAGGTGATCTGCCCATCTCAGCCTCCCAAAGTGCAGGGATTATAGGCATGAGCCACTGCTCTCCGCCCCATACATACTTTCTGATGAAGACTATTTTTCATTAGGACACTTTTTTTTTTTTTTTTTTTTTGAGATGGAGTCTTGCTCTGTCCCCCAGGCCAGAATGCAGTGGCGCAATCTTGGCTCACTGCAAACTCCGCCTCCTGGGTTCACACCATTATCCTGCCTCAGCCTCCCAAGTAGCTAGGAACTACAGGCACCCACCACCATGCCCAGCTAATTTTTTTATATTTTTAGTAGAGAAGGAGTTTCACCATGTTAGCCAGGATGGTCTTGATCTCCTGACCTCATGATCCGCCTGCCTTGGCCTCCCAAAGTGCTGGGATTACAGGCATGAGCCACCGAGCCTGGCCTAAGATACATTTTTTTAAAGCAGCATGAATATATTTTCCTTATAAATTTATAACTAGAATTGGCTTAAAGTAAATTCCCAGAGAATTTCTATTTTAACCTAGGAGGAAAGCAAATGCACACACATAAATACATATATCCACAGCTACATGTGCACCAGTCTTAAACTCAGTCAGCTTCACATACCCAAGAACAACTGTTTTTCTCATAAGAAATCCCTGGGACAATACTTCTAAGTATAGAGAATCTCCTAAAAAATATTTTGTGATGTAACGTTTTTCAAGAGCTCACCATATTCTCTTTTCCAGTTAAAGTTCGTGAAATTTAAATATAAATCTGGCTGAACAGATGCAATATTTCATATAATCTTTTATATAATATTTCACACATTACAAAATTTGAGCTCAGTTACCAATGCTATATGTGAGAAATTAGTGGCATAGTTTTTTTTTTTTTAAAGGATTAGTGAGTTGTTATGGGTGTTTTGTTTTTGCTTGTTTTGTTTTTCTTTGGCCAGAGAAGCACTGACTACATTGGATTTACTTAGGCAGCTCAATACTAAATATCTACTCATCCCTGATTAAATAAGGTAGTAGGTCTTCACTTTCTCGGAAGCTTCTCTATAAATCAGATTATGTCTAGAAGCAACATAAGAAGGGGAAACCCTAATGACCTCTCTCAAAATCAGTTTGAGGCAATATTATTTGCACTTGGCCAGAGCTATCACTTTGACACCAACTAGAGAATGATCTGACCTGATAAAAAGAATGCAGCATGGCAGGACCTGTGACTTACTGGTCAACAGCCCTTACTCAGGACCTGTGACTCACTGGTCAACAGCCCTTACTTAGCTTCACCATCAGCCTGCCCCTTTTCTAGTCTGGAATTGTGAACATATACAATCCTAAGCTACGTCTTTGAGAGAGTATACTCCAGCAAATGTCTGTGTGTAAATGTCCCCTCATCAAGAGGAAATAAGAATGATCTATGTTTACTTCAGAAACTGGAAAAGATTAATGTCTAACTACCTGTCCATTTTTCTCATTTCTTTGCCCCAAAACACATACCTTGACACCTTGCGGGAGTTCTCTTTCTTAGCTTCTAAGTTGGCTGCATTGATATCATTTGCAGTTGAGTAGAAATGGGAAAAATGTGTCTGTGTGGATGGGTCACTAATGACATGGGGAATCTGGATTAATACAATAGCTACTTCAGGACTTCTCGGGATTCACAGTGGCCTATCAGAAATGCTTGAAAAAATCTGAAGACACAAAATCAGGCGTCCAGACATTGGCATGAAGATCCACAGAAATATAAGAGCTATTAATACCTGGAATGTTACAAAGACAGGGCTATGAGTATTATTAATTTGTAAAACTGAAACTAGGAAATTTTAACAAAATTGCCAAAAGTTACATAACTATGCATTTTCTCATTTACTATAAATTGATCAATAGATGAGAGATAACACCAATGCCATTTACTGTAGAAACTTCAAAGATGAATTGTATACAAATCCCGTTTTTGAGATGCAAATATTAGATGCAGCTCAAAGAAAGCTGCGAGAGAGTTCCATCCACCATACTGCAAAAGGAAGACAGTCTGTAGATAAAGTAGAAGACTTCAGAGAGAAAGGACACTGGAGCTGGCATTTTGCTGACACAAGGAGAAGAAATTTTAAAAAGGAGAAGGAAAGGGTGTTGCAGTTTATCTCCCTTTTAGATGCTTCATCTCTAAATATGCACAGGAGAATCTTGGTGAAAACACCTCCTATCAGGTAACTGCATATCTACATGCTCCATGTGACTCCTGTGGCCTACATCCCAGCTGGCTTCTGACCTGGCCAGGGGTTTCTCCATTCTGGCCCAACCTCAGTTTTAGAAAGCCATGTGCATCAGCTTCAGGATGGAATGTTATCAGCCTGCCTGCCTCACCTGCCTGTGGCAGCCCAATTGCCTTGAACCTGGTAGGTCTTGCATTCTGGTCCAGCCCTTCTCCCCTCCTGTTACTCAACAGTAGCACACCTTTCTCAATAAAAGACTCAGTTCAAGAAAACTTCTTGCCCCTGACTGTGGAATGGAGAGATTTCTCTTCCCACCTGCCAGTGACAACTTTCACTGCCTGTGCCCTGTGGACAAGCAGTTTCTCTGTCCCTCACCAAAAGGCCTACAGCTTTCACTTCGTGGGAGAAAAGGGTCAGAAAGCCCACAGATGTCCTGTGCCTGCCCCTCCCTTGTGGCGCCATCAGCACTTGCACCATCAGTCAATTTGCTCAGTCTCCAACTCTGCCCCAAAGTTGCTCCTGGGCAACCAGTACAGGCCCCTGGGGAAGACTTTGCAAGTGAGTGAGTACAGATTTCCCTGTCAGGTGCCCCCGGCAATTTCTTACTTACTAGCCACAATAGGCCTTTGGTGGCGAGGGGTTCTTTAATTTTTAGTGTATTCTTACCTGTTTGTTTTGTGGCCTCGAGAAGCCTCTTTCTACATGCTCTGCCACAGGCAGAGAGATCACATGCCCTAGCTTTCCTTGGAGAAACTTCTTCCTCTTAGAATTTTAGGTTATTGGGTTGCATTGCCACCCCAATATTCTGCTGGGCTAAAAAAAAATGTTGTGGTTTTGTTTTCTTATCTGTGTTTTATGCATTACAATGATTAATATAATGTGGATGTCACCTCCAAATATATATATATATTTGAGATGGAGTCTTGCTTTGTTGCCCAGGTTGGAGTGCAGTGGCATGATCTCAGCTCACTGCAATCTCCACCTCCTGGGTTCAGGTGATTCTCTTGCCTCAGCCTCCCAAGTAGCTGGGATTATAGGCAGGCACCATCACATTTGGCTAATTTTTGTGTTTTTAGTAGATACGGGGTTTTACCATGTTGGCCAGGCTAGTCTCGAACTCCTGACCTCAGGCAATTCACCCACCTTGGCCTCCCAGAGTGCTGGGATTATAGGCATGAGCCACCATGCCTAGGAACTTGATATATTTTCTATATGACTCTTTTGACATATTTGTTTAATGAAAATGCCTTCTCTCATTCTGTGCCTTGCACTTTTACTCTCTTAAAGATGCCCCTGGATTAATAGAAGTTTTTTTTTAATTTAATGAAGTTCAACTTAACATTTTTTTCTAAAGTTGTATTAGATTTTATGGTGTAAATTTAAAAATAACGTATTTGCTTACTACAAGTCACAAATATATTTTCCTGTATTACCGTATTATTTTGTATTGTCTTTTACACTTAGGCCAATGACCTATTTGGAATTGACTTTTTTATATTCTGTGAGGAAGGGGTCTAGATTTATTTTTACACATATAGATATCCAGTTGATTCTGTAATATTCATGGATATAAACAAAGACCACCAAATGAGAATATATATATATATATATATATATATATATATATATAATATATAAAGAACTTCTATGAATTAAAGAAAAGGCAAGGTGAAAAGATTGAGCAAAAGACACCAGCAACCAGCAGAAATTATAAAAGAGGATTTTAAAATGTAATAAGTTTATAAAAAAAGTGCTAGACATCATTACCCACCAGGGAAATGCAAGTCAAAACCAAGGAGAAATGCTACTACACACCCACTGCAATGGTTAAAATTTAAAAATAATTTAAAAATCTAACAATATTATTTTTTTGAAATGGATTTGGAGCACCTTGAAGACCTACAATGCTGGTAGGAATACAAATTGGTAAAGCATTTTTAAAAACTACTGGCATTTATGAATAGTATTGAACATCTGCATACTCTATGAACAACTTCTAGATATGGCCCCAACAGAAATGAGGGTGTGGGAAAACAGCCTGTTGCATGGCATGAGTGATGCCATCTTGAAGCAAAACCACAATGATGACTGATGTTTGACCCCCACATACCAAGGTGATCAGGAATAAAGTCTTTAAACAATGCCTGCAGTATAGACAACCCCTCACAAAGATGCTTAGCTAACCTTTCCAGTGAAAGTGGATTTCTTAGCCTCTCTCTTCAGCTTCTCAACTCCCTCAGTCTTTGGAGGTAGGCTTGCACAAACCTGCTTATCATGGAACAGAGTATAAATGTATTGCATAAGATAGGTACAATAAAATTCATAGCAGCTTCATTCAGAAAAGGAAAAAAACTGGAGGTGGGGGAAGAGGTGTGGTGTGTTAAAGAAACATCAGTAGAAGAACAAATATAGTGTGATATATTAATACAGTGAAATAATATACAGTGATTAAAAATGACTAACATGGTATATATAACAACAAAATGGTAATATCTCACAGACAGTTAATAAAAGCAAGATGTATACATACATCTGATTTTATTTACATAAAGCTCAAGAATGAGTACAACAAAAACTAATCCAATACAATAGTAGTGAAGAAGAAATACTGAAGGAGATATCTAGTGTGCTGGAAATCTTCAACAACTTGATATGGATTCTGCTTACACAGGTGACTAGATTTGCACAAATTCATTGAGCTGCACACTTGAAGTTTCTTCAGTTTATGTGTGTAATGACTCTAATATATGCCAAGAATAAAAGGCTAGACAATCGGAATCTTTTTACAGTGGCGAAGGCTTCAGAAGTCTGGTGACAATAGAAGGGTTGGGAGTTGAGCAGAAACCCCATTTTTAGTGGGCCTGTGGTGATAATGGTGCCAGGAAAGGGTTAGCAGTATTGAGGTCAAGACTATTCTTGTACCATCATGTGCCTGTGTTTTTTCCTGTATAGACTTCTTTAGTTCTTGCTGGTACTCCAGAATTCCCTTTGATTCTATAAGCTATTTAATATATCATAATTTCTTTTCTGCCTAAATTTCCAACAGTTTATTTCTGTTCCTTGCAACAAAATATCTCAATGAAACATGTATCAAAAATGAAATATTGCAAATTACTAGCCCCAAAATATTCAATGGGCTCGCCAGAGAATATAAAATGTAGGAGAGAGAAAGTCTCAATATTCCAGTCTGGGATATTTTAAATATTTATTATTTGATAGCACAATGTTTGACTCAGAGCATTTATGTAGTAGAAGTACATACCAAGCACAACTATCACCGAGAAAAAAGGGGCAGTATAATGGAATTCTTGTCAGCTTCAGAAAGAAACAAAGTATATAAGCTTAGCCTGATGTTGGCCATTTTGAAAACAGAGGGGAAAAAAAAAAAGAAAAAACATCATTGTTAACAGAGAGCCACTTGTATTGTAAGATCTAACATTTTTGACATCTTCAATCCTTAGAAGGTCCTAAAGGCCTAAATGAGAGTTCTCCTGCTCTAGTCAGACGTGTCCCCAATCACTGGGAAAAGCTCCCCACTCATCTAGTTCCCACTCTATCCGATCCACTGCATTCTAGCCAGTCCTCAACCTAATGGGTTTCACCTCCCTGCCAGACCTAAAAATCAGTCAATCAAGCCAATCACATGGGAATGAGGGGCAGCTCACTTTCTCATTTCTACAAAGCCTGCCTCCCACACCCACTTCTGGTTTACTCTGCTCCCAAGTGCAGCCCCTATGTGCCCCGCATGGACAAAGCGTAAGTACCTGGCTGATCCCAGAAGTGCAAAGCTGACTGTAAAGCTCACATTCTTTCCATATCCCAATGTTGAAAGAAGCCTGAAATGGTGAATAATTCATCTTGTGGTGATAAAGAAGGTGGCCTTGTTGGTAAGGGCTTTGTGATGCCCTGTGTGCCCTGCATGGACAAAGCATGTCTGTCTTCTGCTCCCAGGCTGTAGGGTTATGTGACATACACTTTTGCCAGTCTCATTTGACCAGTATCATGTGTCATGTGTACTGCCATCTTGTACCATTTAGTGGGGGCCTCATTCTATGACTAGAAACAGGACAACTGAACTCCTCATGAAGATGCAGTGTGGGGACAAGAGGAAATTATCTGCATCTCTGCACCAGAATCTCTCATTGTGAATCACCTAAAGGCAGAGGTCATCATTGTTATAAACAGCTTTAAAGTAAGGGCCTTGGAGATGGGCACAGCTTGGAAGTCTTTCACTAAGAGACAAAGATTCCCAGACACAAAAACTCTCTTGATCTATGGCTCTAGCTAAAAGCTGAGTGCCCTGAAGCCAATCAGTGCCTCTGCCAGTCAGTTTGGTGTGAAGATAAGAAGTCCGAAACTGCTACAGCCACTCTGCCGTTATGAAAGTAACCTAACATTAGAGAAGACAAAGGAAAAAGACCAGAAGTAACTGTCTGCTCGGCATCTTTGAGCTACTGAATCAAGCAAATTCTGAAGCCAGCTTTATCCCTGGCCTTCCTGCTTATGTGAGACCATAAATCCCCTTTCTTATTTAAGTCAATTTGAATATTTTTTCTTTAACTTTTTGCTGCAGATATAAGCCTTCTGGTCAAAGAACCATAAGCAATAGTTTTCTAAACTATTTTTAAAAGTTTATAATTATTATGATACTCCTAGATACCTTAAGATTTAAACCTATACCTCTAAAATAATCAATTATTGATGGTTTTCATGGAAAGAAAGTCTCACAGCTGCAAGATGGGTAAAATACTAAAGAGACTCAGGAATGGGAGTAACAGTAATGGTAGAATGTCAGGAAAATAATGGAGACAGTGAAGGGCTGGGAGAAGTCCAGATGAATGGTACTTATGCACCATAAAAGTAAGATAAAAATGTTCAAAGATGAGTCCATTGTGATATGGGAGGGGGGAAGGGAAGTGCTGTGTAGAGAAAGGCAGGTCCCTGGCTAGAGCTCCACCCTCGGGCCTGTGCCTACAGACCTAGCTGAGGACAGGCACTCTTGCCTTTGCACCCAAATGTTGCATTTCCCAAGACCACCTTGGCCCACCACGCCCCCGTCCTGTGCCTATAAAACCCCCCGAGACCCGAGCAGGTGGACACACTGGCAACTGGATGTCGAGAGGAGCACATCAGCGAGGAATACACAAGCAGCTGGTCTTGGAGAGGAACACACCGACAGGTACCGGCATGCAGCAGGCCAACGACCAGCAGAATGATGCAGAGTTTGGCTGGGGCAGTCCGAGGAGAGCCCAGGCCGCTGAGTGGCCCGACTGCAAGGGAAACCTTCCCATTCCATCCCCTTCTGACTTCCCCCATCTGCTGGAAGCTACCTCCACTCAATAAAACCTTGCACTCATTCTCCAAACCCAGATGTGATCCGATTCTTCCGACACACCAAGGCAAGAATCCAGGATACAGACAGCCCTCTGTCCTTGCGACAAAGTAAAGGGTCTAATTGAGCTGGTTAACACAAGCTGCCTATAGACAGCTAAACTAAAAGAGCACCTTGTAACACACGCCCACTGAAGCTTCAGCTGTATCACCCCTAGACACAGCGGTGGGGCTCCCTGCCCATCTGTATGCTTCCCTAGAGGTTTGAGCAGCGGGGCACTGAAGAAGCGAGTCATACTCCCATCACACACCCTGCCAGGGTAACAAGGGAACTTTTACCGTCTCACATGTAGGTAGGAAAAACTTGCAAGCATAAGTCAGGAAGTAGACTAGAAATCTTTTCAAGAGAACTATATGGATTCAGAAAGGCTTAGCTATGTTATCCTCTGTGAATCTTGGTCAATGTTTCTCAAATTTGATTAAAACCTATTAGGTGGGGGAGAGACCCTTATTCAGAAGGAAGGCAAGGAAGGAAAAAAATCATTAGCAGTAATTATGTTCTTCAAAATTGAAAATCCACCCTTACACTTCATTGTTATTTTCATTCTCCAGTTTGTGCCTCACCCTATCCCATTTCCAACTTAGCACTCTTTCTATATCCGTAACATTCTGACAATGTGTGTCCCATCCCATCCTACTGGTAGACTTATCCAAATATAAAATGAGTGAATTTGCATACATTTCATATATATGGCTTGCTTGAACAATGTGAGATACACCCAGGGGGGAAAAAAACACAAACGCTAAAGGAAGGCAACCAGATCCGAAAATGCTTGTGCATAGAGCAACAAGAGTTGTGTCAAAAGATTGGGGTGAGTGGCTGGGCCCCAATTCTGATCATTGTTCTCAGGGCTTCCCATCACCTACAGAATAAAATCAAATTCTGTGCTTAACACACAAACATGGACATTCGACCTACCTAACTAGCCCACTCTATGGCCATTTATTTTCCTTATACTAGACACTCAGGCAAGGATGAAATACACATACTACCTATAATATACCCCTCCTCATTGTCTGAAAACATTATGTTGTTGTTTTGTTATACATTTCTATCTAAATTTTACCACCAAAATGCACTTACATGTAACAGTTTTAGTAAAACTTTCCCTGGTGTATGCAGACAGCCCTAAATATCACAGCATTCCCCCAATTATTTTTCTATTGCAGCACAATATTTTTGAGTTTCAACTGCTTGCTTATATCCCTGGCCTATGGACAGGAAAGATGTCTTATTTATATAGATTTCTATGGTATCTACATGGTGCTTTGCACATGTTATACCCAAAATAAATATTTGTGGCATAAACGAATGAATGAGTGATGCCAGGAAGGCCAGCCTTATGAATTGGTAGTAAAATGTATTGGTTAGTTTTACATGCACTATAAAATGCTTCTGAAACACAAATAGTGTTCCTATATAGATACACAAAGTTAAGTATCAGAAGAATTAATTTCTTAGTTTAACTGAAGACTTTAACTTTTGTTAAATATAAATGTTTCTTGAAAAGGTGCCTCTTTCTTGTGTTTCCAGGCTATCCTAGATTCATCATGATAACAACTAAAGTCCTCCCCTGAGTTTACTTCCTCTTCCCTGACTCCCTTTGATCCAAATATGCTGCCATTCATCAAGGCCTGTGCTCAGGGGTGATGCTGTTGACTAGTTACACTTTTGTAATAAGTTTCTGATAAATTACTGAAAGTTTTTTTAGTGATGGGTACACATACACCCCTGAAAGAGAAAGGAGGGGGATTGAAAAAATTGGGGGAATTGAAATCACAAATTTCAGGTACACTGAAGGATAATGTACTTGTATAGAAAGGCTTATTAATGGTGGTTTCCCTGGTCCACAATAAATCATGGTAGTTTAACTGACTAGTTAGATGATGGAAATAAAGAAATTCCACACAGAGAACCTTGCATTTGGGATATAATCAATATCCCCAATGACATAATATCAGACCTTAAAAAAATGACCCAAGCTACTCCAGTTGAACCTTCACACTTTGACCTCCATTAGTTTCTTTTGTTTGCTTCCAAAGTGGAATAGACACAAAGTAAAACCGCTTGATAAGTTTCCATGCAGAGAATGGATGGTGATAGCATCACAAAGCCCTTACCAACAAGGCCACCTTCCTTATCACTGCAAGATGAATTATTCACCATTTCAGCCTTGTTTCAACATTGGGATATGGAAAGAAGGTGAGCTTTACAGTCAGCTTTGCACTTCTGGGGTCAGCCAAGTACTTATCTTCAGAGCAGCAGAGGAACATTAATTTTCCAAGGTCCTCTACTTGATCCTACTGCAATGGAAATCCAACTAGAACCTTATCATCCTAGGAGATCAGCCTTGGAGCTATAAGAGAATGAACTCATCTTGAAAAGAATGATCTCAGGCAGGGAAAGGGAAGAATTTTATTGCCATGAATTTGCAGCTTCAGATATGAAAGCCGCCTTTAATTTCTGTGTATCATTTTTACCTTTTAATTGGGAGTTTTATCCTTCCCCAGCACTTCAGAAAATACTAAGTTCAAGGTTTCTCAGTTTCTCTGACTTCATTACCCTAGGATGCCAGTAAGCCCTTAGCCATTCCACTTCACCTCCACTACAGGGTGTGTTCAAGGTCCAGTGATAAACTTGGCCATATCTGTCTCTCACCTTCCTCTTTGTACTCTTGTTTCACAATTTGGGAGGATTCCTTTGTCATCCTTTTTATTTTAATCTTACATGCTGCTTTCAGCAAGTGAAGTATTAAACTAATTTATAATCACGTTGGGATAGATCATGTGTTCTTTCATCCAGAAGGGAATTTTTTCTTTAGGAAGGCACAAAATGGGAAGTAACACAGAAAGGTTAGTTTCTTGGTCATTTTTTTAAAAATCCACTCTTTGATTGCATTCATTCTACAAACATTGACGAAATATGTGCTACATTTTGCAAACCAGAGATAACTGAACAACACAGACCCTGTCCTTAAGAAATGCACCTTCTAGTGAAGACACGACCATGTGGTAATTATGATGCAGGGTGAGAGAGGGAATTATTGAGGCAGACTAGGGTATGATACATGCAACAGTCTTTCTGCTAAAGTTCTTATACTTCTCATGGATGATGTTTTTCCTAACATTATGATGGACTGGGGAGTGTTTGAGATACCAACGCCCAAATCTTCAGTGGTTCATGTCATCTGTGCTGAAACTGATCTCTCTCCCAGGCTTTCTTTGTCTAGCCTTTCAAAATAGTCATTCTGTAACTTTAAAAAAGAAAGACTTACTATGGCCTATTATCTTACTAAGGGGAGGTATCAGAACCTGCCTCCAGGTCACCAAGCAAAGGGACAATTCAAAGTGATAGTTTCTAGGTTGAGAAAGCAAATAACTCTGATGACTAAGAAATCCTTTTACAAATCAGGTTTCTAATATTTACCTTTGTCATCTAAAAGTCCTCCAAGATGTCTAAATAGTAGAAAGGAGAGCTTTATCAGCAATATCAGTTTGCAAGCTGGGAAGAGAAAGTCTCCAGTGTGGGCCAAAGGTGCTCTCTCTTTGAAGAGGGGAAGGACAGGTTGGATTTTATGCCTCACAGGGCCAGTATCATACATATTCAGCAGGTTTGGGAGAAAAGCTATACACATTTTTGAAGGGAACAGAGCACATTGCATGGGTAGCCTATGTAGGTAAGGTACATCACATGTTCACTTCGGGGAGGAGTTTTAGCATTAAAATGAGGTGGAAGTTGGCTCTTTATGTCAGAAGATGAACTTATGATCTGCAGTAGCTTATCTAAAAAGAAAGAATGCTTGTAAGGCTGGTCTGGTCCTCTGATCAATCAGAGTTGTAGTGATCTAGGTTGTAAATCAGAGCTGATAGCTCCTATTGTTAGGGAGTTTAGCCACAGGAATTTAGAGATTTGCCATGCCACCCAGACCCTGAACCCTTGACCTGTGGGTAACTGTTTCCTTAACCTTTGAGTACATCTTACTTGATAAAGGGGCATCTATTTTGATCTCTGCGATCACAGCTTGAAACAAAATTGAAGAAGGACTAATCGAATTGTTGGAGTGTAGATTATTAATAACTTTTAATGCTAGGTCACCAACTGATTTTCTGTTTCTTTGCTTAAAAATTAGGAGTCAAAGGGCTGAAAGGCATTCACATAACAAAAGTCTGTTTATCCCCATCTATTCCTAGTCATTCCTCAGTATCCACAAGGGATTAGTTCCAGGACCCACATGGATACCAAAATCCACAGACACTCAAGGCAGTCCACTGTGGGGAAAACTGCAGATGAGAAAAGGTGGTTCTTGGTATTTCCAGGTTCCACATCCTGCGAACACTGAATTACCTAATTGCAGCTGGTTTTATTTACCTGAAAAAAGTTTATCAGGCTTAGTCTTGTAGGGGTGCAGAGAGTCCCAACTGTCTGTTAAGACTAAAACTAGGAAGAGAATTGATGGTGAATTTGCCCTCATTCCAGAAATAATTAATATTCATAATTAGATATATAAATTGAAAAAGTTATAAATAAGGGCTTTTTTATGCCATAGATTGGTTCCAATAATATTTTACTTTTTATATGTGAAATAATAATTTACCAAAATTTAACACAGTATTTACACCATTATAATCCACAGTAATTGCAATGATAATCAAGAAAAACTTTTTAATACATGATTACATGAAATTATTTATTAAAGAACACTGAAATACTCTCTACTTATTTACTTTATGTTGAAAACCTTTTATCAAGTGGCCAATAAAAGGTTTTCAACATAAAATATTAACTTCAGAAATATTGCCTGGTAGAAATATAACTTCAAGGAAAGAAGAGCTTCTTAAATACACATACAAATAAGATTAAGCAAGATGGAAGAAACGATCATTTCAGGGGGATGACATAGTAAGTACCAAAGTTTGCATTCCAGAAAAAAACTTGGCAAATTGGGGAAACTGCAGGAGATTACTACCAAAGGATTGCTTGAACAGGAAAGTGGAAATGGACTTAGTGGAGCAGTATTGTTGAAGGGGGCAACACATTAAAATTTCTAGAATGATTCTTTCCCTTCTTTACCAATGAGGTACGTTGAGTACTTATGGGACTTCAACCTTTTTTCAGAGTGCAGCCAGGACAGTTCACATTTAATTCAAGGACTGTGATTTTGAAGACTTGGCAAAAAGCCAGATGAGTTGAGTCTCAAATTACTTAGGTTCTCTTGGACTTGAAAATAAATTCCAAAGTTTAGCTTTACAGAGCTAAATGTCTCAGCAGCCAAGAAAATTGCAGTTGACAATGGTCAGAAAAATGTCATAATCTTTGTTTCCACTCCTCCCCTGAAATACTTTCAGAATTTCCAAGTCCAGCTAGTATGTGAATTACAGAAGAGTTGAGTGTCAAGCATGTTGTCATTTTTGCTCGATGAACAATTCTATCTAACAGAAATCCAAAAGAAAAAAAGCAAGAGTGTTTCATCATGCAATTCTTGGAGACTTGAGTTCCCCTATCAAGTGAAAGTATGGGTAAGAGAATCTAAATGAAACCACACAGCAGTTGGCTTCTATAGATACCTGTAAATGAAGCAGAAGAGAACAATGTAGAAGAGAAAGCTATTTTTTTTCCTGGTCACATATAGAAAGTTCACAGGACAAAGATATTTTTTTTTTAACTTTCAGAGTTTCAATAGTAAACATAGATGACTAAATGAAATCTTCCATTTGTTTACAAAAGAAGAGGAAAAAGGAGGGGAGAAATCACATGAAGAGTTTTTAAAAATCTGAAACATAGAGCTTCTAGCTTAGGTTGCATAATTTGAATTTATAATGAAATGGGAGAGTTCCTTGATTCCGCTCACAGGACGTGCAACAGGGGTGTGGCTCACTTGCTTGATCACCCCACAACTCAAACCCCTAGAGGGAGCATGCAGAAACGCAGGTGCAGAGGCTGGTGCGAGATCTTTTAGGCTCCTGCCCCATGGCAGTGTCTGGTGGTGGGTGTCTGCAATGTCTGGTGGTGGGTGTCTGCAACTCCCAAAGCTCAAGTGGGTTTGTGTTATGAAGCTCTTTCATATTTGCCATCTGCAGATGGTTTGTGTGTTAATCAGCTCAATGGACACAGTCTTATCACAAGGGCTGAGGGCTAGTGTGACAGCCTTCTGTATTCCGAGGTCTTACCCAGTGTCCTGAAAGAATCCGATCACACTCAGGCTTGAAGGATGACTGCAAGGTTTTACTGAGTGGTGGAGGTGGCTCTCAGTAAGATAGATGGGGAGCCAGAAGAGGGGATGGAGTGGGAAGGTGGTCGGAGTCGGGCCACCCAGCTGCCAAACTCTTCTCCAACCACCCCAGGACAAACTTCCCTCAGTGTCCAGATGTCCTTCCTCTTCTCTCTTTCTCTGCTGTGTCATTCTGCTGTTGCTGGTCTGCTGGTCTGCTGGTCCACTGGTGTGCTGATCTCAATTCAGCCACCGGTGTGTGTGTCCGCTAAGGTCTTGGGTTTACACTTGAGCAGGATGGGGGTACTTTGTGGGCCAAAAGACAAGTTTTTGGTCATGAAAACAGGAATCCCTATCCTCATTTAAGGCCACAGGTCTTCAGGCTTGAGGGTGGGCGCTTTGCCGGGGAACCATCCTCTTCTACCCAGTATTTTCCTGTCTCCTGTCCATATCAATAATGGCACAAATCATCATACATGTGTATTTTTTTTTCCAGCCGTTCTGAAACCCTGACAAAGAGTGGGAAAATATAGCATTGACTAGGACTAATGTTTTTGAGATCTGGTGTGATGGAAAGGTGAGAGAATAAATGCATTGAGGTGACTGGCAAGAGAATTACGAACATAATGGACTCTGGTACCAAAGCTGGATGGGGACAGGATTAGAGGCAGAAGTCAGTGTGGTGTAGCTGCAAGTCTGCCCAAGTTCTTGGGCCCTTGGGGCAGTGGAGGGCAAGAGTAGAGGTTTGCAGGGCATTGACAAAGAGCAAAAAGAAAGAGACTAATGATTACAGACCACTGAGCCTGAGCAATTGGTGAGAGAGAGCCCAGATAAGACTGGAGTGGAGCCAGAGAGTGGTATTTGGGAACTTAGGACACTCGAGTAAAATTTAAGTTATTAGGCAAAAGGCAAGAAAAGAAAAAATTTGGAAATTTGTTGGGGCAATTAGTCTATTAATTTATACTACAAAAAGATAGATTCTCTGCCTTGTCCTAACCACTCCCACAGAAAACTGACATGTTATCTTAGAATTTCACAAATATGTCTGAGCTCTTTCTAAATACATCAGGTCAATGTCAGAGATGGGGGTCGTATATACTGAAAAGAAAAAGTGGGAGGAGGGAAGAAGAGGAGAAGGAGAATGCATATGAATCTAATTCTGTGTATTTTTGTAAAAACTAAACTTGAATTAAATAGCTTTTTCAAGTCACCTTGACCTTATCATGGTCTTAATATGAAATAAAAAGGAATAACTTCAGTCATCCTTTAATATGGGAAGCAATCACATTCATAAAAGGGCTGACACTGAGCCTGCTTAGGCAGTTTTCTTGCTTTCTACCCTCTTGCAGTGCATGACAAAAACAACAATGTGATATTTTATTGAGCATTCACTATGTGCCAGGCTCCAACAATACCTAAGTATTAATACTTAGAGTTCCCAGTGATTCTCTCTTTTTCTCACACTTACATGATTTTTGTACATCCAGTTTCCTCTCTCTAGAATACACTTTCCCATTTTTCTTCCTGGGATATTCCTATCCTTTCTTAAAAACTTAGCAAATCAACACATACTTTATAATATTGACCCTCTTAGGCAGACAACAATGCATTTTCCTCTATTAAATTCATTATCTACTGCTATTGTATTATAATTGATAGTGCCACTTTTCTGGCTACAAGATTGACTTTATCCCCAAGACCAAACACATCATAAGGTAAATGAAAAACATTACATGAATATTTGTTGAATTACTAGTCTGATGCATGAATCAATTAATGAATAAATCTGCACCAATATATTCTGCACCGTTCTGTTCCAATAAATTACTGCACACAAAGGAGAAAACATTAGGTTCCAGGCATAATTTCCAAAGCAGGTAATATCCTTTGTATTTTGAGAAGCTCTTGCAAAGACATCCTGCATTATTTGAATTACAATTTAATATTGATAGTGACAATAATGTTTTTATTGGGAATTTCAAGAATGCTGATATCAATGACTTTGGGTATCAAATACAAAAAATGAAGTAGGATGACGAAGGTTGTTGAAACAGACATGCACCCTGCCACCACACTGAACTGAGAACACGTGTTTCTCCTTCATACTGCACAACATCTTATTCCTTCTGTTTCCCACTGACTCCCACCTCTCTCACTCAATAGGGAATTTTCTTTGTTATTTTCACAGGATCTATCAGATATTGTTGGAAATGACACTGTAAGTAAATTAAGGATAGTATGGGCTGATGAAGTACTGTAATTTAATTTTATTGCATCAGTGGCAACAGTAAAATAAATGCACAGCATAACATGCTGAGATAGTCTATTGATCTTTTCAGTCAATATTGGACGAAAACTCCTAACAAAACATAAAATTACAATATTGTTAGAAAATATATTATTTTAGCTTTTAATACTACAACCAATTTAGAAGCTTAATTGTTTCATTTTACACACATCTAATATATATGTAGATGGCCAAGAACTGAATTCACAGCTGATCAGATCATATAAAATAATAATATATTTATCCCAAGGTTACTTATTATGTTACCTCCAGGGGTAGTCAGCCTAAGAGTAGGATAGGGGCCTTAAACATTTATAGTCAATCAAAAGGATGCCACAAAATCCAGGTACCCAAAGGAACCTCATAGGCCTCCCTCAGAGATAAAGTACATCCTTCTAAGAGCCATACTGAACTTATCATCTTAATTATCTGTTTAACATAGTATACAAAAAAAAGTGAGTTGGATATTAGAGAGAATTATAAGGGAAAGATAGAATTTCCATAATTACAAATGGTGGTTACTTTCTTGAAAGCAGAAGGCATGCTTCAGAAAACATGGTCAAAAACAAACAAAATGAGCAAAGAAGTCTAACCCCTTTCAATGCGGACAGGATTGTTTCACGTACCTTATCAACAGTTTTGGACTTTTTTGGAGTGTAGTTTGCCTAGGAAATAACTGATCACAATTCTACTTTCATGGGGAGTCAAAATTGTTTTCAAATGTTTCAAATTTAACCTGAAAATACATCACAACTAGTAATTGATTCGGTTTTTCTGTTGTAGTGGTCTTTTACTCCATATTGAAATCACTTTTGCAATTAGACATTTTTTGATTAAATTTAACCTATATATGTTCAGTGCCTACTATGTGCCAGGTGCTGTGATAAGCACTTAAAGAGATGGAGAGATGAACAGTATATGATTATTATTATTAATAATTAAAAATTTTAGTGAATAACTTCAATTTAAAACTCGGAAGTATCTGCCATACCACTTTTGGGGACATATGAAGAACTAAGGTTATTATAAATCTGAGATGAGGGGATTCAGAATATATCATTATAAGAAATAGTGTTGATAACCCTCTAAATCTGTGTATTCTTTACTCATTTCCAAGTTTTCTCATTCTACTTCATATTAACTCTCATAATAAGCCTATAAGCAAAGAAATAGTAATATTCACTCCATTTAGCAGATAAGAATACCTTAAATCAAAGTGGTTATTTCAAGTTTTAACCTCAGAAAGTTAGAGGGAGAGTCTAGAATAATATAACACACATATATAATAATATCCTGCAAACAACTACAGTGCCTCCTTCAGAGGATTTTTACTCTTGACCATACACCAGGCAGTCTGCATTAGAGAAAACACTTTCGCTTGGATGTATAGAAGAGAACCCTAGAGGTCTGAACACAGGAAGCCATAGAGAGGCCAAAGGAGCTTATTTGATTTCCATCATCCTCCTCACTGTTCTTCCTTACCCTCTCAGACGATAAGGAATTATATTTTATATATTTATATATACATATAAAATTTATATAATATAAAATACTCACATGCCCAGAGGAAAAATAGTGAGCCAACATTCTTCTTTGCAACTGGCATAAATCTTAAGTCATTCTACGCATGTGTTTAATACAACTTGCATTGCATCTTCTGTAAAGGTGCTTTCATTCCAGTAGTATAGGTGGTTTCAACCACATACATAAGGCTGCTGGTGGGGAGGATAAAAACACATATATTAACCATATATCAATATGAAAAAAACGTAAAAGTTTTAAGGAAGAAACAGCAGATTTAAAGTACTTTAATTTTTCAAGATCTTCTAAGAGGAAACATGGAAAAGCTTCTAGGTGTTTAGGGAAAAAAACCCAGGAAAAATTTAAAAGACCAGAAAGAAGTAATAGTTTTCTAACAGTACATTTTAAGTGCTCTCATTTTTAAAACATCTGAAGGAATTATTCTGTATGTGCAACCAAATATACAATAATATACAATGACCTTGGACATTCATTTATTTCACTACCTTAGCAGCCAATCATGAAAGCAAGCCGACTCTGGCTTTTATTTTTTTCATTCCAAACAGAAGAAAGCAAGCGTCACGAGAATGCAGTGTAATTGGAGAGAAAAATAACTGCAGTATAAGAGAGGGGTTGAAGGGAAAGAGAAGAGGGCTGGAAGGAAAAGGCTTAGCAACTCAGAATGTGACAAAAATCATTGCACCTGGAAAGAAGGGCATTGGCTAGCTATATCATTGCAAATCTCTGAGAACAAAACCTTTACTCAGTCATCTTTGGATTGCTTCCAGCTGCTACTGATATATTTTGAATTTAATAGATCAAGGTTAAATGTATGCTTGGATGCTAACTTGAGGGTATCTTCCTTCTGATAAAATCAGAAACTATTATTGCTAATTGTCTACTGAATTTCCTAGAGTCATCTAATTCCACTATACACCATTTTTCAGTAGTTCTATTCTTTCTGACTTTTAGCAGAGTGAAAGGAAAGGAATCCAAGACTTACAAACAGGTGGTGAAAATATGAGTCTCAGCTCCGTCTCTGGCAAGCTATATGACCTCTGCCAGGTGATTTAGTCAGGCTGGGGCTCATTTCATTTAAACTAAGGAAAGGATTACATTCTAAATATGCTTGTAAAATGTAATAAACTTAATATCTTTTGAAAATATTCACTTCAATAGTCCTCATAATTGATCCTGGTCAAAAATAAAACAAGAAAACAATTATTCAAATATTTATATGTTCTTTCACATTCTAATGGAAACCTCATAACACCTACCCAAGCTCCATATCTAAATATCTAACACAAATATTAACACATTTTAAATAAATATATAATACACCTATAAATATCACAATAAGCTGGGCATGCAGCACTTTGGGAGGCCAAAATGGACTAGAGTTTGAGACTAATCTGGCCAAGATGATGAAACCCCGACTCTACTAAAAATACAAAAATTAGCTGGATGCGGTGGTGCACACCTGTAATCCTAGCTACTTGGGAGGCTGAGGCAGGAGAATCACTTGAACCCAGGAGGCAGAGATTTCTGTGAGCCAAGATCATGCCACGGCACTCCAGCCTGGGTGACAGAGTGAGATTCTTTCTCAAAAAATAAATAAATATCACAATGATGCTGATTTATGAAACCACAACTCTATCTAGAACAAAAACCTAGGATTGACTTATTGACTCTATGTTGTGGTTCTTCTTCAGTAAAAATTACTACTTGACATTGCTTTACTAAGAAAGCAAAGACCGATATACCACCTCATTCATCAATTCACAGTATCACACCCACTACATGGAAATAATTTGGGACTCTGTTTTCATTTGCTTTACCCTTTCAAGTAATTCATTTATGTCAGAATAATAAACTGATTTGTGGATATTTAGTTGTTTTCTTCCTTTATAAAATGTTGAGAGTTAAGATGTCTTTGTGGCTAGCCATTTTACAATAAATATGGGAGATATCTTCCTGTGTCATGGTTTTCCTTCCAAGGTTACTTAACGATACTGAGTGTGAATTAGACAATTATTTTGCTAGATGATGGCTTCTTTCCAGCCATTAAGTAATATCATATAAAATATAATAATCATAGCTTTATTTGATTTTTTTCTAAGTACTTTACATGTACCAAGTCCTTTAATCTCCACAGCAATCTGGGGAGATAGCTACTATTGTTACCACTATTTTGATAATGAGGAAACTAAGACAGAGAGAAGATAAGTAACTGGCTAAAGGCAACATAGCTAGTAAGTGAAAATGCCAGGATATGGACCCAGGCATCTAAGCCCACGGTCCATGTCTTAGTCACTATTGTGTAAGTTGAGAGTAACAGAATACACATTTTCAACTCCCTTAATAAGTGTTTCAGAGTGAAACATAAACATAGTTTTTCTTAGTGATGGTTTTATTTTTAAGGCAGTGAAGATTATGTTACAAGGCAAACCACTCTTTTCATTTCTAGCATGCAAAAGCTCAAGCTAAGTTGTGAGGATAAGGAAGTGTCATCATCCTTCAATTACAAACGTGGATAGAAGCTTTGATATAACTAACTAATGATTAAATGGAAAGAGAGAGTTTTCCATTCCTTATTGATTTTATCCTCTGTAATATTGGAGATTAAAAATTGTAATCATTTGAGAATATACTTGGTTTCTCTGATACAAATACTTCTACAAATGTATACATTTAATGCCACCAAATTTATTTCACTTCCAATCACCCCCTAACTGAATGACAACAGGCTACTAAGAGCTATGTCAGGTAAGTAATTTTTCTTGAGCTTTTATGTTGAGTTCTGCATGTAGCCAAATATCTGCTTTCGAAGGAAAATAAAATTATGAACCTGAATAAAGCAGAACAGTTTTCTGATCTAGTATGCAGGCTCTAAGCTTTTTTTTTTTTTTTTAAGACGGAGCCTTGCTCTGTCACCCAGGCTGGAGTGCAGAGTCATGATCTCAGCTCACAGCAACCCCTGCCTCTGGGTTCAAGCGATTCTCCTGCCTCAGCCCTTCCAGCAGTTGGGATTACAGGCGCCCACCATCATGCCCCCCCAATTTTGTAGTACTTTTGTTAGAGATGGCGTTTCACCATGTTGCCCAGGCTGGTCTCAAACTCCTGACCTCAGGTAATCTGCCTGCCTCGGCCTCCCAAGTGCTGGGATTACAGGCGTGAGCCACTGCATCCAGCTGGCTCTAAGCTTTTTAAGGAAAGATGTTTTGTTTTACTCATTTTTGCACTCATAGCACCTACCCCTGTCTCATGTGCAGAACTTGGTCCTACAAACATGCCCATTAAATTGTGTGAGGTGATTAAAAATAATTGTTCAAATAAAACACACTCAAAATGCTAAAATTGTAAGAATATAGGCCAATGAGTCTCCAAGAGACGAACACACACATATATTCACTACCAAGTTTAAGAAACAAAATTCCCCAATGTCAGAGAAGCTCTCCCGATGCCCTTCTCAATCACTGCCTTCCTTTTTCCAAAAAAAGAAAACCATGACCTGACTTCTAACAGAGTAGAGTACTTTTGCCTGATTTTCAACTGTTTGTGAATGGAGTGTTACAACACGCACTCTCTAAGGTCTGGTTTCTTTCACTCACTACAATGTTTGCAAAATTCATCCATAGCATTGCTTGTAGCTGCAGCACATTTTGTCTGTAGTATATGACACCATTGGTGAGTAAAACACTTTTTCTTTTAATCTCTGCTACTGTTAATGGACATTTGAGTAGCTTCCAGCTTTGGGCTCTCATAAAAAAAAATTGCTGCACATATCATTTATCCTTCTTGAGGCCTAGACATGAATGTATTTCTATTGGGTAGATACCTAGGCTTAGAAATGCTATTGTATTGAGTAGGCATTTATTCAGGTTAGTAGATAATTTTGGATAGATTCCAAAAATGGTTGTGCAAGTTTGCATTTTCTCCAGAAGTATATTATAGTTCTGGTGGTCCCACATCCTTACCAGTTGTCAGTCTTTTAAATTGTAGCCATTGTGTGAGTTTGTGATGGCATATTATTATGGCTTAATTTACTTTTTCATCTCTTTTTTTTTTTTTTTGAGACAAAGTCTCGTTCTGCCACTCAGGCTAGAGTGCAGTGCCACAATCTTGGCTCACTGCAACCTCAGCCTCCTGGGTTCAAGTGATTCTCCTGCCTCAGCCTCCTGTAGCTAGGACTACAGGTGTGTGCCACCATGCCTTGGTAATTTTTGTATTTTTAGTAGAGACGGGGTTTCAAGACTTTGGCCAGGCTGGTCTCAAACTCCTGACTTCAAGTGATCTGCCCACATTGGCCTCTCAAAGTGCTGGGATTACAGGCGTGAGCCACCACGCCTGGCACCATCATTTCTAATTATGATGAATGCCTTTTTAAAAATATTTATTGGCTATTCAGATTTACTATTTTGTGATTTGCCTACTTAGACTTTTTCTCATGTTTTTAGTGAGTTGACAGTCTTTTTATTATTCACAAAATAAGTATTTTCTCATTATAAATGTATTTTTTATAAGAATCGTTTTTCTCATTATTAATGTATACATTAATAATTTATATGTTATGGATACACATGCTTTGTTAAATGTATGTACTGCAGGTATATTTTCCCACATTGTAGCTCACATTTTTACTTTATCAATGTTGTCATTTAATAAAGCAAAGTTTTAAATTTTAATGTGCCCTATCAGTTTTGTTCATTTATTGAAGATTGTCTCTTCTTGTCTGTTCTGTGGTGCTATCTTTACAAAATTGGGTGTGAATATGAATTTTTACCCTCTATCCAATTCCGATAGTTTAATTTCTAATTTTCTGCTAATATCACATCATCCTCAATAGTTATTGTAGCCTTCCAAGAAGGCTTGATTTTTTATATTTTTTAATATATATTTTTTCATTACATACGAGATGTGTATTTAAACAACTAGACTCTGGATTTGTTTTTAGTTTTTAAAATTTCAATAGTGTTAGGAATATAAGTGGTTTTGGATGCATGATTAACTGTATAGTGAAGTCTGGGCTTTTAGTGCACCCATCACCTGAGTAGTGTACATTGTCCCCAACAGGTAGTTTTTAATCTCTCACCCTCCTCACTTCTAAACCTCCAATATCCATTAAGCCACTCTGCATGCCTTTGTGTACCCACAGCTTAGCTCCCACTTATAGGTGAGAACACGTGGTATTTGGTTTTCCAATAAGAAGGCTTGATTATCTTGTGCAGAACATTCTTCTTAGTTGGCATTACAACTTAATCTTGATTCTTTTTGACCATTCATATTTTCATACATACTTTTAAGTTTGTCATTTTCCACAAAAATAAACTACTAAAATTTTGTAATTTGGCTACATAATTGAATTAAACCTATGCATCAATTACAAATATTCAACTGTAAAATATCGACTCTTTCAATGCATCACCATAATAATATTTTATACTTTTCTGACAAGGACTTATAAATCTTTTATTAGATTTCTTTATAGGTATTTGATCTTTCATTGATGCCATAGAAAATAGTATGTTTCTGAAATATTTTCAAATTACCATTTAGTGTTATTTAGAAAAACAATTGATTTCTGCAAATCAACCATGTATCTAGAAACTTTCCCAATTTTACTTACTAATTCATATAGTTAATTTAAATATATATGTGTGGCTGGGAGCGGTGGCTCATTCCTGCAATCCTAGCACTTTGGGAGGCCGAAACGGGTGGATTGCCTGAGCTCAGGAGTTCGAGACCAGCCTGGGCAACATGGTAAAACCCCATCTCTACTAAAATGCAAAAAAAATCAGCCAGGCATGGTGGCAGTCGCCTGTAATTCCAGCTACTCAGGAGGCTGTGGCAGGAGAATTGCTTGAACCTGGGAGGCGGAGGTTGCAGTAAGCTGAGATTGTGCCACTGCACTCCAACCTGGACAACAAAGCAAAACTCTGTCACAAACAAACAAACAAACAACAGTTATATATATTTTACCTACTTGAGATAATTTACCTACTTGAGATAATTTAATTGTATCCCTAAAATCAGTATTAATGGCACCTTTGTGGTCATTTGCAAACAAACACAGAGTGGTAAACAATTTGAGTCACCAATATTCCCAGCTCTATCTTCTTGTTTCAGGTCACATACTATAAATAAGTGTCCTTTTTGCAGTCCATTTGTGCCACATTTTTTGCATTTTTATGCTTTTCATTGGTGATTTGATTGCTTAAAATGGGCTCCAAGCCTAGTGCTGAAGTGCTATCTGGCGTTCCTCACTAGAGGAAGGCTGTGATGTGCCTTAGGAAGAAAATCCATTGTTAGATAAGCTTTCTTCTGGCACCAGTTATAGTGCCGTTGGATCTGGGTTCCATGTAATAAACCAGTGGTAAATATTATTATTAATAGGGTGTTTTAAAATGGAAATACACACAAGACTATGTTATATACTGATCAGTCATAAAACTAACATGGGCAGAGGCTCTCAGGAACCTAGCCCTATATTTCTCCTAAAAGCAATTGTTCAGTATTTGCTGATTAAGTATTTATAATGACTTTATAGAACATAACTATTGCATAAATAATAAAAAACCATTTCTATTTATCTCTCTGCATATATATGATAAAGAAAATTTTCATACTATTGTTTTTGCATTATACATCAGATACGTACTTTAATATAATGCCAAATATTTATAGTAAAGGTGAGGATCCTTGCTTTATTTCAAGAGAACTATTATTATTTGTGATGTTTAGTAGTTCCCTCCAAATAGTTCCATTCCCAGAGAACTATTATTATTTGTGATGTTTAGTAGTTCCCTCCAAATAGTTCCATTCCCAGAGAACTATTACTATTTGTGATGTTTAGTAGTTCCCTCCAAAAACCCACTTCAAGAATTTATCTTTATTTGACCTAACCCAGACTTTACCCAGTACAAACATCATTTTCCCTGGGAGCATTTGTTAAAAACAATCAGCAGCAATTCTTTAACAACACAATTGCCTGAGGTGGATTTAAGAGTTGGAACAAAAAACAGAGCTGGCAAAAAGCTTAAAAGGAAAACTAAAAAATGAGGTGTTCATAGAAGACTTTTAAAAGGGCCAACATACCGCTAGCACTCTAGAAGCCATGCACGTTAATGGGAGTGTGTGGACAGCCATGGTTGTGCACAGGCTTAGAAAAGACCTCAGAAATTCCTAAGCTTTCACCTCTCAATGCCTCTGTTCAAGGAGGAAGCAAAGACTAAGGTAGGGTTTTAAATCTACACAGAACCCCTCAACAAAGATTGAGAGAATAATTGGTTCCAGCAATTTAAAGAAATCACTGTTCAATAACTACATGACCACTAGGTAAATTAATCAGAGTATTTAGTGATTACATATTACAAAAAATTTAGATTTTGTGCAATTAGTTTAGAAAGTCACTAAACAATCAAACAGCAACAGCAACAACCACCACCACCACCATTATCACCAAACCCTGAAGAGAGAAAATAATCTGACTTAGAGAGTGTTCATATTGTATTATTTTCAATGTACAATTTTCAACAGAAAATTATGAAACATGCAAATACAAAAACAAGAAAATATAGCCCATACATAAGGAAAAAAAAGTTAAGAGAAAAAGAAAAGTAAATAATTCCTGAGGAAGCACAGATGTTATACTTAGGAGGCAAAGAATTTAAATGTTACTTAAAAATATGTTTGAAAACTAAAAGAAACGGTGTCATAAGAAACAAAGGGGCTGGTCATGGTGTCTAACACCTGTAATCCCAGCTCTTTGGGAGGTCAAGGCAGGAGGATCATTTGAAGCCAGAATTTCAAGACGAGCCTGGGCAACATAAGTAGACCTTCATCTCTACAAAAAGTAAAAAATAAAGAAAACTTAGTCAGATATGATGACACTTCATCATATCTGGGACCTAGTAATCCCAGCTACTCAAGAAGCTGAGGTGGGAGAAATACTTGAACTCATGAGTTTGAGGCTGCAGTGAGCTATTACCAATAGCTATTACAATTGAGAATAAGTAGTTTACTGAAGTTCTGGGGGGGAAAGAGAAGGGGTTAATTGAGCAAAGTGATTCCTTACCTTCCTTCCATTAAGAAGGTACTACATTTAGCATGACAAATCATTTACAAAGAAAATTGAAGAAATTTTTTATGGAATGGTAAGTGTTAAATAATAAAAACTCTTCAAACTGAGTTACACTGAGAATGGTGAGAATAAAAATAGAATGATTTTTCAAAACTGTTAAGTTTTGAGAAAAGAACTAGGTACAATGGAAGGGGAAATGATCTAGAAAAAAACGAGCATGACTCAAAGTTTGAAAGGATATTAATAATGTTGGAGAATGACCAAATTAACTTAGCAAAAGAAGGGTAATTGAAACATGTGGTTTTCAGTTTGGATAGGGTGGTGGGGGAGTTTGGATGGACAACCATGATTGCTGTTACACAATATGAATATATGCATATTCACCAATGATAATGCTATTCTGTCTTACACATTTAATTCATTCTGGCAGATCATTTATAAAATATATATATTCATAACAGTCTCACTTGAATTATGAAAAAACCCTACTTTATTAAAGCAATGCATTTGGTAGGCTTGATTTCAAATCTACAGAAATTCTAGTGGAAGTTTTTGCACAGTGATATGCAGAGAATGCCCTCACATTGGTAAATAATGGTGGAACGTAGTCCATGTGGATTGCACCCTTTTTATCCCTCATTTAGATGGTGAAATAAATTTATATATAGATTTATAATAAACTGCATGGGTTTGTTTTTGTTTCTAAGTTTCATTACTAAATAATACATTTCAGTGAGTTCCACTGCCTACCTCATCCTAAGGCTTTTATGTATCCCATGAAATGTGTCATTTCAAGAATGGCAAAGCAGCTGTTGGACCCACTTGATATTGCGCAAACAATACCCCAGCGCACTCTGTAATTTCATGAAAAGTCAGTCGTGGGAGGGTGGAGCTCTTACACGTACATAATGGGAACTTCTTCTGTAAAGAAAAATGGGCATCATTGCTTTGCCATTTGCATATAGATTTTCCCCCTACTGCTACCTGAGAAAATTAAAAGCTTCCACCCTATCAGTTTCTTAAACATGTTCTTGAGAATGTCCACATTTATGTCAGCACTTTTTCGATATCCTAATGATGCTTTTGCTAGGACTATGGTATCTATATGGCTTGTTACCAGCCTAATGAAAAGTTGCTTTAGGTGTCAAAATAAATCTAAGAATGTTCTACACTTCAGCTGACTGTAATATATCATCATGGCCTGCTTAAGTAGTATAAAATGCAACATGATAAAGCTGCTAACAAAAACCTATGAGAACCAGTAGCTGGGATAATAGGCATTCAGTGTAAGGATAATATAGCAGCAATAAAAATTTCAATAACAAAAGGTTATATACCATACTTTTTAATGGAGTTCTTGGCTAACTGAACTTTCTTCAATAGTAGACACGTGGGTAGGTTGATTCATTACAAGCAACCCTCTGATTTTCTTCCCACTTGGAATAATATTAGGAGGCTCCTTCCTCAGATTATGAGATGCCCATCTGTTTAAATTACCCTTTTCAGGAATTAACTTGAGTCTTAGATAAATTTATAGATAAAATTCCCAATTGTTTTGCCTAAAAACATAATAGATTCAGTATTTTTGTAGTTTTTAACATGTTATTTCCTGCAAACTGAAGGATAAAGTCCTTTAGACTAAGAACACACTTCCAAGTCCACTCACATTTGTTTGATGATTACTTAGTGACTCCTTACTCTCAAACTGGAGTCTCACCATTTCTGAAACCCGTGTTATTGCATCCTACCATTGCATTTGACATCGTAGTATGTTGTTTGCTGGGACTTCACCAGCATACTCTACTGAAGGCATTTCCATTTGGCCTTCCCTACACACTGTCAATATCAAATATCTTCATTTCTATGAAATCTTCTCTGACAGTCTCAGCTAGAGTCTCTCTCCTCTCCACACAAATGTCTGTAAAAAGGGATATTATAGTGATGCATAACCTACATATTACAATGTAGAGAAAACTATCTTATGCAATACAATCAATACCTGTTGTTGGTTTGCTAACTGAAAAAGTTAAAGTATCAAATAATTTTTAAAAGGATATATTCTAAATTTTTATGCTAACCTAAAACAGAGATACATAAAAGTATTATTCTATCTTTTAGTACTGACAAATCTTTTGAGTATAAAACTGATTATTGTAGTTTATCATTATTTTTCTTGAATAAATGTCGCTATATTCTATATGGAGATTCTTTAAAATGGAGCAACCTCCTAAATACATTTGTATGAAAATCTAAAGGAATACTTTTTATAGACATTTATAGTTTTCACCCCCTCAAACGTTTATTGTTGTCCTTGCTTGACTAAATTTGATAGCAAGTTTATGTGTTGGCTCTTTTTTGTGACCAATAATTTGACATTAATGAGCCTTTCTAAGGCATTGTATTAGTTTTATGTTGCTGAATAATAAATTACTGTAAATTTAGCAGCTTAAAACAACAAACATTTATTATCTCACAGTTTTCTTAGGGCAGGACTCCTGGCACAACTTAACTGGTGTCTCTACTCAGAACCTCTCAAGGCTGCAGTCAAGATGTCTGCCAGATTGCATTCTCATCTAATTCCCAACTAAGGGAGAGTCTTTCAAGCTCCTTCAGGTTCTTGGCCAAATCCATTTCCTTGAAGCTTTTTGACTGAGGTTCCATGCTTCCTATTCACTGTTGGCTAGAGGCCACTCTAGAGGCTGCCCACTGTTCCCTGCCAAATGGCGCTCTCCAACACATAGAGAAACATGCGTCTTCAAGGCCAGCAGAAGAATCTCGATCTTCAGTATGCTAAGCAGAATCTTATGTAATATCATACAATCATGGGAGAAACATGCCACCACTTTTACTATGCAACATAACCTAATCAAGAAAGTGGTATCTCATCACCTTTGTCAAATTCCATTGGTTAGAAGCAAGTCATAGCTTTTACCTGCACTTAAAAGTGAGAAATTATGTAAGAGCATGAGTCACTGGGGGTCACTTTAAGGTATATTCATGACAGGCATTCAAATTAAATTATTTTCCATAGAAATACTAACTTTCTTTTTGTATATATCTTTCATTAGTTTATCGAACATACATCAGTATACCAAACATATAATTATGAAATTTGAGTATCAGGTTAAATGAGTATAAGCTGACTTGGTGATGAACACAATTGACTCTTGAGAAATATACAACTCAATTGGTAGGAGTTTCATTCTACTGTAGGACTCTAGAGTATGTTTTACAGAAAGAATGGGCAGTGTCTGTAAAGCCAGTGAGTCCATGTAAATGAGATGGCCCAGAGAATTACATTGAACTGATTTTTAATCAGTTTTAATCAATTTTAATCATTTGAAGTTATGGCCCATGATTTTATGCACACATACACACACACATACCCCTCATACTGTGCTTTGTGTACAACAAACTCTCAACAAACAGAAACTAGATAAAGGAAGCTGGTCAGGCATTTCAATACAAGTGCCATACAAACTATTTAGAGGAAGTAGTTGGTAAACGTGAAATAATAAAAGTTCAATAGTCTGTTTTGTTGAAATAGTTAAAAAAAAATGAGCTAAAAGGAATTAGGTAGTATCTATTCTAATTTTCTTATTTCATAAATGTGGAAGCTTGGGCCAAAGGAGGTTATCACTAAGTCAGTATTGCATGCTTACTTTATTTATAAATTCACCATAATAAGGGGAAGAGAGAGATATATGCCATATTCTGTGAGGTCACAATGAAGCACAAGCGTGGTTAGGTTAGAAGTGGAGATCTGAGAAAGGTTAAATGTGGGGCATTGAAGCCCAGTCCAGAAGAACCAGAATAGAGGAAGAGAGGAAAATGAAGGAAAGCTTAGATCTGATGGAAAAATACAAAATGTGCTAAGCCATGGAGGCATGAAAGTTCATAGTTTACTCAGAGAACATAAAGTGAGCAATCTTATTTCTAGAGGAAAAGGTGTTTTCAGGGAAGTTGACAGGAAAGGTCAAAACAAAATTGTGAAGGGCCTTTGGTTTCTTGCTAAGTGGTATCAATAATGTGTTCTAATATATGATGGAGATCCATAAGACATTTGGGGGTAATATTAGGATCATGGATGTTAGGTATATTACTGTGCATGCAGTTTATGAGATGAGCTGCAGAGAAGACTTAGAAATACTTCAAGACGAGGTGTATACCTAATCTGGGAACACCAAAGTAGTGGTAGATAGGAAATCCAACTGGAATCACACTCAAAGTCCAGAGTTACTAAAAGAACATAATTATGAATATTAAATTATCTTGGGATTGTGACAGAAATAAGAATGGGTAGCAATAAAGTTATCAAAACCTTCATTGATTTTGTGGATGTGATTTGAACATCATTGGTGATAGTGACAGGCAATGAGGGTGGTATAATTTGGGAATGGCTTCCAAGAAAGTGAACTCAGGGAAGTGGCCTCAGGAGGATGAGCCAGTGTAAGTGTTGCATCCCAGTGAGCTTACTATTGGTCCTGGAGAATGCTCCTGGAAGAATGAAAAACTGCCACTTAAAGGTTATAAGTATGTGCTCTTAAAAGAAAGTTAAGAGTTTGGGGTAGTTGAAGAGGTAGAAATTATTCCAAAGATAGTTAATAAATATAGAAAATTTCCTGGGCAATAAAAGAGAAGGTCCAGAGTGTGTATGTAACACAGGGTTTGAAGTTGTGTAAGACAGGAAAAGATTGAGATGGTCATTATTTTACAAGCTCATGCTAGAATTTGGATTCTCTCACTACACAAAAACACCACATCAAATAGTTACATGACTTATACTACAGGTACATTTCCTTGAAGTGTCACCTCACTGCAAGACTTACAACTTATGCAAGCTTCAGCTGGATGACTTCATTAAACCAGCATTGTTAAATGACATGTTTCTGAAAATGTGTTTTCTTGTAGTGTCTAGCAGGGTCAGCAAAGAAACTGTTAACTAAAACACATCACATGAAAGTTTTACATACACTCTGGTTGTGTCAAAGCATCTCCTCTTTATAAACCCACTATAAATGTATGTAAATTTATACAACACTCAGCAAATATCATGTAACTTTCTTTAATGAGATATTGAAACATCTAATGAAAGTGGGAGCGCAATTCCACCCTGAAATCCCACTTAACTCTTTCTCCATCCCAACCAATGCTTTCTGTATTACTATTCAAGTTTACTGTTCAATCTCATCTTTGCGTGGTGACACTGCTACTATTCACGTAGGACTGTGTTTCACTGTTGCTTGTTTTGTCATTTTTCTTCCAAGTCAACTTCTCTCTGTCAAGTACAGCAAAGCTCAGCTCTCTCCTATTCCAGAAAATTTCACTCTGAACCATGCTATTTCTTTTGACTCCACCTTGTCTATTTTAATATTCATTCATACATCTTGAAAGAGCTGTCTACACTTTACAGTCAAACAAATTACTAAATTTTTTATTTAAACCTGTTCCTCTCACTGAGATGTTCAGAGGCATTATAATAGAAAAAACTAATCTCCTCTTGAGGGTTCCCCACAAACCTTCGTCAAAAAGAAAATGTTTACCAGCTCATCTCTTCTCTATAAATTATTTTGTTTCCCATTGCTACACAGCATATTAAGCTTAGCATTGACATAAATTGAATTTTAAAACATTTCTACTTTTCTCTTTCTCATTTGTTGGTCCCTTTCTTCTGATAAACTTGAATACAACATGACAACTCACATTTATTTTAGACAATTAGGCAATTGTTTGCCCATATTCTGCCTTGATGCAAGTGAGTAGGAAACTCCCATAAGGACAAAAGAGAATGTTCTGTTAGGCTTATTAAGAAGCGAGAGTGGGGCTGGGTGCGACGGCTCACACCTGCAATCCCAGCACTTTTGGAGGCCAAGGCGGGCAGATCACAGGGTCAGGAGTTTGAGACCAGCCTGGCCAACGTGGTGAAACCCCATCTCTACTAAAAATACAAAAATTGGCTGGTCATGGTGGCAGGTCCCTGTAATCCCAGCTACTCGGGAGGCTGAGGCAGGAGAATCGTTTGAACCCAGGAGGTGGAGGTTGCAGTGAGCCAAGATTGTGCCATTGCACTCCAGCCTGGGTGACAGGGAGAGACTCCATCTCAAAAAAAAAACAAAAAAAAAAAACAGAAGTGAGAGTGGGATTCTCAAACCGTGGCAAGGTATCCCATCTTTAGGCGGCAGGGTCAGGCACGGTAAAGTGTGATCACATAGTAATTGCGCCTTCATTCATTCACTTCCATTAATGCTGCATGGACTTTGTCTATATTGTTAACTGCTGGTTCTCCAGTTTCTAGAACAGCACCCAGCACATTATTAGGCAGTTCTTGAATAATGGAATAAAAAGTATACTATTTTCCTATCACTGTATTCTCCCTCTTGGCTTAATGTAAAGACTTCAGAACTTTGAAGAGCAGTTTCAGCTAGATCTCCTTTATTCTATTAGAGTTGCACTTTTAGATTCTTCTTTTAATCACATTGATTTGACATTTATTCTCCTTTATGTTTCTGATTGCTTTGCGATATTCTAGGTAGTTCTTTTCACAGAAATAGAGTCAACATTCAGCTTTCCTAGAGTACTTCTCAGGTTATGATAACCCCCAATTCTTGTAACCATTGAATATATTCATTTGCTGAAGAATTTAGGCAGAGGTGCTAAAAGCTATATAAATAATTAATGGAATGGAGACACTTAGATGCATAATTCCATTGATTTAGACAAATAGATCAGATATGTTACAGCCACTGCACTGGCAAGAGATGGGAGACTTCTTCGGCAATACTAAAATACAGGGCTGAGAGAGTTACTGGTGTTACAACTAGGATGAATTACTGCAGCCAGCTGAGATATAATAACAGTATGAATTATTGAATTGGCATCTTCCTGAGACAGCTTTGGTCACAGCCTTGCTATGTTCTGGAGACGATAGAAGGAGATTTGTGTGATGTAAATTTATAATCAAAGGGTGTTCAGGATGAAAGATGACCTCCAAGGTTATGAACCTGAGCAGGAGACTGCACCATCACATGAAAAAAGAACTGTAAAATATGAAGCATTCTTCAGTTAGTAGTTGGAAACCAAAGAAACTCCACTTTCTTAAAAATTTAACTTAAGGAAAGTTTCCAATAGAAGAGATAGAATGTGAGATACCAAGATGATCCTACATTGGACACCTCAGGTGAGGGATGTAGATCTGTGCAATGTCAGCCTAACCACGTTCCTGAAATTATGCCAAAGACAGGATTAGTAACTAATTAAAACATTTGGGCTCTAAAGAGCACAGACACACAAACTCATGCATACACGCTGCAATTACCTTGCAAACAAATAGTTTGGGCCCCATGTATGGTGAAAAGTAGGATATTTTGTTAACATACTGATTGTTTCATTATAACTAAATCAAGAAGATGCTATTATCTTGGAAAGTGATCTGAAAAATGTGCTTCTCACTCTGCCAATAAGAAGGTGCTCTTTTCTTCTGAGCTGAGCAAGTTGTGCAAGACAAACCCAGACACACGGGGAACGCATTCCTTTGCCACCACTGCTTGACATGCTGAGTGATGGAGACGGACTGGGAGGCAGCATCTCCTTTCTGAAAACAAAGTGGCCTTTAAAAAGGGCTGTTAAACTGCTGTCTCGTGTTTGATTATTCTGTCCTCAGTAAAGTCCTCTATTTTTTACTACTAAATGGTCATTTTTATGAATGACATTATTTTTGTCTGATGACTGTTTCTAGAAACAATAGGTCAAAAGCAGCAAACTATAGAGCAAAGCTGGAACTATGAAGAAAATTACCCCAAGTAATAGACCATGGTCAGTTCAGTCTAAGAAAGCGTCCTCCAGGAAATTATGTCAGATACTAGAGAATGTAGGGAAAATCTCTTATAGACATGATTTTAATTTAATGTAATGAAATAGTAATGCATAGATTTATACCATGCAATACGACATTTTTATGTCTATACATAATTTCAAATTACATATGAAAAATACAGTAACTCAAATTAATGCATTTCTAACATATGATCAATTGCATTGCATTTTCTGGCTGTTAAAATTGTGTTTTATAGCATCAATAACAAATGTAATAAAATGTATTTCCTTATTAGGTCCCTCAACTTTTTTTTAAAGAAAGGCAATAACCTAAAACTGTTAGCGTAACTTTCTTTTTAAAAATGACTGAATTGTTCTTATATTGTGTAATAAAGAGAACAGACGGTATTGACAAAATTAATGCAAAAAAAACCCCACACAATTTTGCACTTTTATTTTCCTCTAAGACAACAAAGATACATCAAAGGAAACTGAAAAACAGTCCTAGAAAAGAGAACTATTATTACTTATAAAGTGTCAGAATCAATAAAATATAACCTGCGTGGTTTATTGGCTTTAAGATATTTAAATTACTGCTCTTTTATTTTTAAATAATTATTTTCAGAATTTTATTTACTGAAATAGAAATGGTTTAAAACTTATACTCCAAAGAACCAGTGTTTGGCTTGTCTGTACTCATTCATCTCCAGTGTACATCATGCTCTCCTTCCCATAGCATAAACAGAGGCTTCCACCTGGCTTCCCTTCACCCCCTTGCTGTCCTCTAGCCTAATAAGAAAGTCATCTCATTACTGGGAAAAGGGAAGATCATTTAACAAAATAATTTGTACAGGGGTTTAGAATTTTCTCTTTCCTAACCAATTGGGGAATAGATTTTGGTTTATATTGAGAATAGGATAATTTTTGTTTTGATTCTGTTTTTGAGACTCTGGACACCAATTCTACCCATCCCAAGACTGCTGGCATCATCATGTCATCCTTGTGGAACATGAGGTTGTAATAATTGTGAAGCAAGTAAGCATCCTCAGTAGCTTCTTTCTTTCCTTTCTGTCTTTTGTTTGTAGAGATGGGGTCTCACTGTGATGCCCAATCTGGTCTCAAACTCCTGGGCTCAAGCCATCCTCCTGCCTCAGCAACCTAGGTAATTGAGACTACAGACACACACCACTGCACCTGACCGCCACTATTTCTTTATTCAAAGAATCCAGAGGACAAAAACATACACGGCAAAAGACATAAGATTAAATACTTTGTATTATCGTTCATGAAACTTTAATTTTATACATTTCTTTTAAAAAACAAAGCTATTGATCTAGTTTGGATATTTGGCCCTTCAAATCTCAAGATGAAATATAATCCCTAGTGTTGGAGGCAGAGCTCAGGAGGAGGTGTTTGGATCATGGGGGTGGATCCCTCATGAATGGCTTAGTGCCATTCCTTTGGTGATGATGAGTGAGTCCACCAGAGATCTCGTTGTTTAAAAGTGTGTGGCACTTGTCCCCCTCTCTTGCTCCCTCTCTAACCATGTGACATGCTCCTGTTGCCTCTCCTTCTGCCATGGGTAGAAGTTTCCTGAGGTCCTCACCAGAAGCTGAGCAGATGCTGGTACCATGCTTGTACAGCCTGCAGAACTGTAAGCCAATTAAATTTTTAAATAAATTACCCAGCCTTAGGTGTTGCTTTATAGCAACATAAGAACAGCCTAATATAGCTACCCCTAAAGTCTACTAAGATTAACTTAAATGACCTTTCCTGGGCTATATATCTATGAAAACTTACAGTTTACTCTCATTATAATCATCAATAAGCATGTGTGCTGCACCCATAGACAGCAATGTCCAGTGCTACATGCTGAGTACTCCTGCTTTTTAGCATCTAAAATCCATTTAGGGGGGAAAAAATCTTATACAAGAAAAGACAATTAACAGTATATTATAATAAATGCTAACAGCCATTATGAAGATCAAGATAGAATACATTACATAGAATATGTTCTAAACTTTATTCATTGCAAAGCAGTTTTCTTTTTCACTTTTATTTTTTCTCTCTGATATGTAGCTTCATGATTGGAACAGTTCTCTTTGATTGGTGCATAGTTTTGAATTGCAGAGTTGTGGGAGGACACGTTTTCTCTCTGAACTTATTAAGGGTGACTAACGTGCTTGCCTCTCAGGAGCAAACATTTTCTAGATCCTCTGGTTTCTCAGAAACCCATAGACGAGCTTGGCAATTGACATCTTTAAATTACTGATGACCTGTAGTATTAATCCTTTCACCTTGCTGAGACATGTCTGCTTGGCCATGGTAATCAGGCCCTTTTTGCTCATCATAATCCCATTAACAAATTGAAAGAGAGAACAAGAACTTTTTATTTTTTTTTTTTTACCAATTCCTCTGACAGGAAGCAGTGCAAAGGGGTTATAATTATGGATTATGTCTTTTATTATACATTGGAGCAAGCACACATTAGCCTAATTAAAAACACAGTGTGAATATTCAACTGCATCAAGCTGCAAATGTTTAAGGGCTGTCTGTAACAGCTGAAAATATATTTTGGTCTCATAGCAAACCTCTTGTCAAGTTGTATGGAAAACTGAGTTCAAGGATTGAGGATTGCACATTTTTGTGTTGGCAGATTTACTGACACCTCATCATGTAAACACTTGCTAATCTAGGACTCAGAGAGACAAAGCATACCTGAATGAACCACGGGATTATAAAGTGAGGTTGTGCTGAGGTTTACTAATGTAAGGAAGTCTGATATTCAGTTTCACTAAATCTCCCAGACTGGCTAAAATTACTTTTAGAAGAACATATGAATGAACAGAAGTCTACTCCACACCTAGATAGAAAATACGGCTTGAACACCTTAAGGAGCTGCCTATATTCAGCTACAGAAATATTGGGTTGGAATCACAGAATTGTAGAGATAGATTGGCATGTACTGGCAATATAGTCCAACCTTTTGAAATTAGAAGATTTAACAGGTGGATCTAGCATAGGGCACAGCCAGAACAGGATAGCCACAAATATCTGGGCAAGTTGCATATTGCTTCACTCTAGGAGGGGCCAATCATGAAAATTATGATGAACAATTTGCAGAGCCCCATGCAGTAGCACTGGATGTTTTTAAGGTCCTTAGCCCATTTCCTGACTCAGTATCTTCTTAACCTACCTCCTTTAACTATTGAATTTTTAAAAATTCTCATCAGAGTACTCTTCTGTCTCTGGCTAAATTCTTTTTATTGCAATAGAAACATATTCTTTTTGCTTTATGGAAGATGTTTACAATCAAACACATTACTTTTTAAACATGTTCTATGGCGTTATTGATCTCTACTCATAAAACATATTTTCTACTTAAAAGAGGTAGGGCACGATATGACTTAATTTTGGCACACTAATATAAGCATGTTTGCAAGACACTTCTGTAATGAAGCACAATATATTTACTCATTGAGCAATAACTGATAGGAAAATTACCTTTCCAGTGTGAAATACTATGATGGAGAGAGCTCAATGAATGTGATACATGCTGTCATCTATTTGTGTTGGCAAAAGAGGGCCTGGATCTGGGTCATGGTATCCAAATCAAGTTGGATCAGCTTTCTAAACATATATCAGATTCACTCCTGCTCAACATCTCTATTCTGAGTTACTTTCCTCTTTCACCTAGATAACTTCAATAGCCTCCACTCTGCTCACCTATTCCATGGTTGCCTACCTTTAATAAATTTTGCACAAAGCACTCATAAAATATTCTGAAAACATAAATCTCATTATATCTGCTCTCTTCTGTCCTCTAAACTATTTCAGTGGTTGCTTAGTGCCTCTAAAATAGAGACCTTACCATGGCTCTCAAGGTCAGATGAGCTCTCTTGACCTTCTCCAGCTGCCCTGACCATCTTTCTTTTCCACTTATGCACCAAGGTATTTCTTGTCTCAGCAATTTTGAATCAGTAAGTTTCCCTTCCTAAAAGCTATTCTTCTTGCTTTTGGAATAATCAACTCTTTTTTCTTTATCTTGCAGGCTTCAACTTAAATGTCATTTCACCAAGGAATTCTTTCTATTCCATATCACAACTGTGCCACATGCCCACAGCAGGATATTTTGTAATGTTCTCTTTGAGATTTCTCATAATTATAACTTAACCTATTTTCCATTTGACTTAATTTAATAGGTATGTTTTTCCTAGATTAAAATTTTCATGATGTCCCAAACCCAGTCTTTCATTTTCATCATCCTGTTCCCAGCACAGAGTACAGTGCCTATATTTAAGCATATGGTGGACACTTGGAATGAGGGAGTGAATGGGTACCGGCTAGCATCTAATGTCTGCCACACACACTGGGTTAATTAAATCACCCTCTTATTGCAGGATCCTAGAACATCTTGTTCCATCTGCTTGGAATAGTCTCCTTTCTGTTTCACCATAACTTCTGCTTAGCCTTCAGAACACACTGCAAACATTACTTCATGATGTTTTGTATCCCTAGGGTGGTTCCCTCTATTAGACACTTGTAGCACCATTCCATTTCCATTTACAACATTTTTATAATAATTTTACATTAAATTGTGCAAAAGTTTAGTCATTACCTTTCCTGCACATAAGCTTCAAGAGTACAACTAACATGTGTTTTTTGCTTGCCAATATCCTAGGTGCTTAGGCTAGTGTGGGCTATATGCTCTAAGAGGACATTTGTGAAATGGACAAAGGAATAAATATTCTGAGGGGGATGGTTAAATGCATCAAGGTGTTCACTATGAGAAGAGTTGTTACTACAATAATAGTAGTTGTATGTGTGCGTGTGTGTGTAACATTAGGGCAGTCCAGATCTCAGTGGTATAATCCACTGTCTAACTGAACAAAGGCTCTGACGTACATATTCAAAAGCAGAGACATATTTTTCTACATTAATTAAGGTTTTGTTTATTGGCCCAGGCTCTTCTGGGTTTAGTCAAAAGGGTTCCTTCTTTTTGTTCAGTAAGAATCCTCATATTCAGTGATTCATGAACTTACACCTCCTGTCTCCCAGATCCAGGGAAACATATGGGAAAGTGTATTCCACAAACATTTGGCAGCCTCAGTAAGGTAGAAAGAAAGCTGTCACCAGGCCATATTAATGACTTCCTTTATAGATGGCCTAAACAAGAAGCAGCAAAGACTTCTGGCTTTAGATGCTGAGAAAATGCCTCAGGAGATCATAAGAAACCTTCCCTGAGTATTTTCTCAAGGCTAAATGACCCAATTCTTCCAGGATTTCTTTATAGGTTTCCCTCTAAAGGATTACATTTCCTGGCCACTATTCCAAATTGTAGGAATAAGTAATTCTATCCAAGTCATGCACTCTTTTCAACTCTTATCTAAAAGGAGGGCTTATAAGCCCACACAATCATAAACTATCAGAGCTTTAAGGGTATGTAGACACCATGTAAGTACATCAACATTTTAATAATGAGGAAACTGAGGCCTAGAATTTCTGTCTGACTTGGGCAAGGCCTCCTAAGTGGACATAATGATTAACTCTCGAGTACTCATAAATCTATGTTGTCATTAAAAAAATAGAGGTTTTTTTTTTTTTTTTTTTTTTTTTTTTAGACTGAGTCTCGCTCTGTCGCCAAGGCTGGAGTGCAGTGGCGTGATCTTGGCTCACTGCAAGCTCCACCTCCCGGGTTCACGCCATTCTCCTGCCTCAGCCTCCTGAGTAGCTGGGACTACAGGCTAATTTTTTGTATTTTTAGTAGAGACGGGGTTTCACCATGTTAGCCAGGATGGTCTCGATCTCCTGACCTCGTGATCCACCTGCCTTGGCCTCCCAAAGTGCTGGGATTACAAAAAATAGAGTTGTTTAAATCCATCCAGATTTATAGATTCCTCACTGATGCTGACTGAGCAATAGTATTTCTAATGATATCTCTATCATTTCTCAACGGCCCAATTATCTAAAAATCGGTTACTTGTGTTATCAAAATTTGTGATTTTATTAGATAATAATTACTCTCCTTAGATACTTATCTTCTCTTATATATGTATGCTGAGGAGTCCTGGCTGTGGGAAAAATACAAATAACAAAATGAATGAGCAGATGTAATTTTTAAATGAACAGGCTTATGATTTTCAGTTTTGGATATTTTAACACTCAACAAGTGATACTTTGCATATCAATTTTTGTCATTACCTTTATGCAAGTATTATTTTATGACTCTTTTATCATTCAAAATGAAATTTAAATATGGAATCCAAGGACTCTAGGATGCTTCAAGGCAGATGGTTCTTCGTGTAACACTGAAGCTAATCTTTCAAGAGAATGGGAATAGTGTTGAGAGTCTTGCTGAGACATATTCTGGGGTTATCTATCAATAAATAAATAAATATAGAATAACCAATCTCAAGATTGGCAATTTAGGGTTCTCTCACATTATTCAGCTCTTTCTCTTCAATGCCCCATTATAAGCAAGATAGATTTATCCTTAAGAGTATTACATAAGTATAGCAATTAAAGAAACCATTCATATGTGATTCTATATTTCTAGCACTGTACTAAGTGATTTATATAATTATCATATTTAGGTTCATGACTCTATCACGTCAGTTGAAGTAAATACCATTATCATCCCCATTAACAGCATTGTAAATTGTAGTCTTACCATATTACATAATAATTATAATCTAATAAGAATGAATAAACATCTAACTTTAGGAATTTTTCATTTTCTTGAATAATTATTATCTCAAAAAAATCACAGAATATCTAGGGCACATAAAAATGTAGAATTTCATGCAAATTGAAGCCACAATGAAATACTATTCACTTACTAAAATAGCCAAAGTTTAAAAAGATGAGCATACAAGGTGTTGATGAGTATATGGAGGAACTGAAACTCTTGAACACTGTTGAGGTGATTTTTAATAATTCAATCATTTGGAACTTTGGCAATTTCTTAAAAAGTTAAAAAAATATTATTTAACATATTATTCAGCCATTTTATGTCTAAGTAATTACCCAAGAAAAACGAAAGCTTGTGTCTATAATGGGTACATGAATGCTTATAGCATCTTTATTTGTAACAACCCAAACTAGAAACAACATAAATGTCCCTCAGCAGATGAATGGATAAACAAACTGCAATATATACATACATTAGGATACTATTCAGTAATAATAAGAAATAAATAACTGATACATGCCACAGCATAGATGAATCTCAAAATAATACTGAGTGAAAAAAAGCAAAAAGAGGAACACACTGTATGATCTACCTCCATGAAGTTCTAGGAAATGTAAAGTGACAGAAAGTGGATCAGTGATTGCCTAGAGATAAACAATAGAGTATGGGGAAAAGCAGAAGGAAAGAAATGCAATGGGATATAGAAACATAAGGGCAGTTTTTGGAAGGATAGATATATTTATTATTTCGACTGTGGTAATGGCTTCACAGGTTTATACTTATGTCACAACATGTCAAATGCCTTACTGTATACTTTAAATATAAATTATCAATTATGCCTCAATAAAGCTCTTGAAATAAACTATAGAATTTCATAAAAGTGCAATTATCGCTAAACAAAAAAACTAATAAGTTTAATAAAAGTGCTAGCATTAATTATAAATTTCTGAAAATTAAAGTTGATAGATAAATTAACCAGAAAGAGGTTCTTGGCATAGAGAAAAAAAGAATACATAAACTTCCAATTTGTCCAACAATAAAAGTGTTAAAACCTAATAGTACATAAATTGAAGAATTATCAAAAAGAAAGACAGCATAGATTTAATTAATTAAACTAGTCAAAAGAAAGAAATTCATCAAATCTTGTGAAAATTATGTTGGAAATATGAATAACTACAATAATGTACTAGGAAAATGAAAATGACAAAATTGACTTCAAAATTGATTTTTAAATGAAAAAATAAAACAAACAGAGAAAATTTAGAAATTTATTAGAGTAATTTGTAAAAATTTGGACTCCTGAGTTTTTTTTAATTGGTTATTTCTTTCAAAACTTTGCAAAATATACATCTCTTGTGAAATGTTTGCTATTTATAAGCATATGGCAATGCCACAATAATTTGAACACCATGGGACTGTCCAGGAGCAAATAGACATGTCCAGGGGAAACATATTTATTCATGCTCCTATAGAAAGAGAAAAAGAAAATAAATCACTTGCAAAAGGGGAAAGATAAATGGACAAAATATAATGAAAAGATTAAATAAATATTTCTATTATTTGAAGAAACTGTAAACTATTATTTCATATTCGACTTAATAAGTAATAAAAAGATTGCCCAAGTTTTGTGTCACATTGTGAAAGTACAAGGAAACTATGTTCTCACTTTCTCTTTTAAAATGTACTATTATTATTATTATTATTATTATTATTTTAGAGACAGGGCCTTGCTCTGTCACCCAGGCTGGAATACAGTTATGTGATTGTAGCTCACTGCAGCCTCAAACTCGTGGGCTCAAGAGATCCTCCTGCCTCAGCCTCCCACATAGTTGGGATTACAGGTGAAAGCCAATGTGTGACTTTTTTTCACTTTCTTACACTCTTCATGAACAGTGAATGGGTACAATATTGCTAGAGGCTAATTTGGCAAATAATCTACTTTTAAAACCTATGCATATATTTTGACTCCAAATTTCACCATTAGAAATTACTCTTAAAAATATTAAGAAGGGCACAAATATAAGTCTATACGTTTAGTCATGGCATCATAGTGTATACTTGCAAAAGTTTCACAAAACACTGAATACCTACTAATGAGCAATGAGTAAATAAATTATAGTATACCCACACATGTGATACGCTACATAGCCATTAAATCATAATATAGATATATGCTTATTGTCACGAAGAAGTGTCTTCAGATATTACTGAGTGGGAAAAGGCAGATAAAAAGTAGAAATTAGCGTGTGTTCCCATTTTTAGTAATATGTGTATACACATATGCACTCACACATCTTCTCTTTTTAAATTTCTAATATGTTTTAGGGAGACAAGGGGATAAGTGTAAAATATTCTCGAAATATTAACAGTGATCAAAGCACTTGATAATATTTACACAATTTTTAATACATTTTAGTCTTTTTTAATAGTAAGTTTAAAATTCTTCATATTATCATGATAAAACTTTTATTTAGGGAGCATTAATGGATATTTCAGTAACCAGCTTAATATTTGAGTAAACCAGAGTAGTTATCTATGTTCCGCTCAAAGGAGGTAAAAATCTTGATTCTGATTTTGTGCATCTTATTAACCCATTCACAGAACCAGCAAAAGAGCATTGAGCAGCGAAGCGTCTGTAGGTGGAATGAAATGTGATGTGGGGGTTTGGAGGAGACTGCTATCTGCTGAAAGGTGCTGATGCTACATGGAAGAATTCTCCAACTGCATTGTAAGAAAAAGAGAAAGAGAAACTTAAAAATTTTTTCCCCACACCATGAGTTTATCTGGGTTTGTGAGTAAATGGTGTTTACTGAAATTAACATTTCTATGCCATTGATTTTAACTTATTTTTCTTCCTTCCTTTGAAACCCAATAACCTGAGTGAGAATTGGCAGAGACATGTAAGAATTTAGGGTGGCATATGAAAGAAGAGGCTATTTGGTGGTCTGTTAGGAAAGACCTTGAAATCTACTTGAAGATTCTCATCTTATGGTTAAATGGTTGCCTTTAAAAAAATAATAATCACACATTCTGAAACCAAACCCTAAGCTGAAATCACACAATCCTTAAATATCATAGTATTCCAGCGACAAATCCTGCTGTGCAAGTGAGCACCAATTAGAAGATTCTTCTTTGTGAGCCTATTGATGTGGACACATGACCCATTAAACCTTCAACAATTACACCACAGATTGTGTGTACTGCACAGTAGAATAATACAGACAGTGCATGGCAGGTGTTTGGTGATAAGATTTTGTTAAGTCATGAATTCAAAGATATAAATAGTAGAAACAGAGAAGAAAATTTTCCTCCAAAAACTGAACCTTCCAAATAGTCAGTGGCCTCATCTTTCCAAGAGAATGGCACCAGCAATCACCCAGAGAATGGCACCAGCAATCACCCAGAGAATGTGCTGATCCGAGGCTATGGCATCATCCCTGACTCCTTACCTCTTGCTTATGCTCCAGAGTTCATCAATATCACCAGAGAGCTCCATGTTTCTCAAACATTTACTCATCTTCATCACCACTATTACTTAAATGTAGTTCTCAAATTGTGCTTAAATTGTTGATACAGTTGCTTAACTGGTATTCTTATTTCTTACTTTGTCCTCTTCTGATCAGTTTATCCAGTTGTGATCTTTCTGAACTGCATCTGTGACCCTAGGCATTGCTTCTCTAAAATGCTTCAACTCCCCATTTCCAACAGCATGACATTCAAATCCCATAGGATGGTACACATATTATGGTGTATCTTCTCTGCTTGTTTCTCCAGCCTCATCTCTGCTAGCCCCTGACACTGTATCTTCATCTGGAACTAATGCTCATTCCCACAAACTACCAAGTTCTCATCACCTTGTTGGGATGCACACGTTGATCCCTCCCTCAATCAGATATTCCTGCTCTGCCTTTTTACCTGACTGGCTTCAATTCCTCCTTTAAGATTCCGTTTACATGCCACCTCCTTCCTGAAGATGTTTCATCTGACATCATGTGTCAGCTGTTTATAGCCTTCCCTCTGTTCTGTAATATTCCATATTGTATCTCTATTTTAGGTCTTGTTGCAATCTCTGTAACTGTTTATTTGTTTCCCTGTTTCCCCAGGTGCACTCTCAGCTCCTTGAGGTCAGGAACTACATCTTACTCATTGTATCCTGAGGCAGATTCTCACCCTGGGTCCAGTATATGGTGGGGGTCCATACATTTGTTAAATTCAAAAATGAATGAATGAATGAGTGGTAAAGAGTGTACTTTATGAATAAAATCATTAAAATGTGAACATTATCAGTTTAAAATTAAATGGCTATGTAAGAGAATATTAAGTAATTAGATGGACTATAACAGACTATGGAGATCAAAACTTTTCAAAATTATATTTTATTTAGTGTTCAATGCACACAAATTAATAGTCATATATAGTTTATATTTGTATGCATATCCATGCATGTATGTGTTTAGAATATAATTCACATGCTAATTTACGTCAATATGGAAAATATATGCATATATGTGTGTATATGTGTGCATGTCTGTGTGTATGTGTGTATCCACAGACACATACATTTTCCATATTCTCAACGTGAATTAGACTGAGTTCCTATCAGTGTGCTCACTCAATTCACCAACCAAACCAGCAGCTTATAAAAGAGTCTGCATTGCTCAGTGCATGTTTTCCTATGTTTACGTCATTGTTAGGTCCTTGAGGTCAGAATCTGTTATTATTTGCACTCTCTATGGTGCTGAGCACCATGGTAAACATTCAGTAATTACATTCAAGTGAGAAGATGGACTTGATCTCATAGGTAAAAAGGGGGTAATCTGTTCTTGAGAAGCAGAAGGGTGGGTACCGGGAATGCAGAGCAGGTCAAAAGCACCAAACCTGAAATCTCATGAATTTAGGAAAGTTTTTCAAAAGAAGCTTAATGCACAGGAGTTGACGTTTAATTAATAATTCCTTTCTTGAGAGACTTAAGCAGCTTGGGCTGTTTTCAGCTCTTTCAAGTCCTCTCTTCTGCTGATATAGCGAGAAGCAGCAAATTCAAAGTAAAGCTAAAAGAAGCCTGGAAGCTCAGCCTCTGGGCAGTCATTTTCAGTATTTATGACTGCCTGTAAATGGCTAGTGAGCTGGTGGTAGCACCATTGATTCTATTTTTAACAGTTGACTTCCTTACAATCAATGGGATTGACCAAACCGACAGTCAAGTCAGCAGCAACAAGAGCATGGCCCAACTGCAGTCCATTAATGTGGCCTGTGGCTCCAGGTGGGTGTACACCACCAACAAAGCCTTGAGCCAAGGAACACATCCCCTCACACCAAATATACCCAACCTCTTCTCTCAACACCAGCCGACCCTGTTACCATAGAAAACTTGGTGGACAACGGCCCAGAAATAAATTATGCAGCTCTTTAGCACCCTCTGGTGTCCAGTCTTCCCAACACCCAAAATACTCCTGGGTTTTAAAAACTCTAAAAACGAGCATTCCCGCCCAAAGCTATCCATCTCCTTGTAATGAACAGGGATCTGGAGTAGGGAATTCTTTTACCTGACATTACCATTCCTGTTGACTAAAGAAAACAACTACTGAAAAAAATTTCCCCTCAAACTATCATCTAATTAGGGGAACTGGTATCACTTCATCTTTGCATTTTTGCATATAAGTAATATGAAAACTGTCTGCTTTTAAATCTGGATTATCTTTTGGGTTACACAAAGTAAAAATTTTCTAGAAAATAGGTTGTTTATGTAGAATCCATTAACTAATTTGAATTATTTCAATAAGAGGATAGTCAAGGAGATACCAACCAAACCAGCAGATTTATTTTCCTCTTGGCACTTCTCTGCACCCTTATCCATTAGGGAATGTTGGAATAGAAAAATGCTGTGCAGTGGGCATCAGATCTGGGCCATAGGCTGGACTTCCCTTTCAGGTTGAAATAGACTGTGAACACCTCACAATCTCTATGAACTTCAGTTTTCTCAATTATAGAACAAGCATATGGGCATAGGTCATCTTTATTAACTTGAGAAGGAAATTCAGTATCTTATGAGGTTACCAGGGTTTGGGTTTCCATACTACCTGAAGATGGCTTATGGGTACATAGGGTTCATTATCTACCTGTGCATAGGTTTGAATCTTTTCATAATAAAAAAGTTAAATGACTTGCAGTTGGAATCAATTTTCCGTGTTCCCCTGAATATTAAATTAATGGGACTCTACGGCAATCCTGAACACTTAAGAATGGTCGATTCTCATTTTAGCCTCTCTCATGATTGTATATTTTGGAATAAGCATTGGTAGTTCAATAAAATTTCTCCTTTTTTAAAAAAGGTGGCCTTAAGCAATATATGAGAAGAAGTGAATTAGGAGAGGGATTTCTGCAGAAAAGTGCCAAGTGTTCTTCATGTAAGTTTCTAACATAACCATGCTACTTATTAAGATCCTACTAGGTACCAAGAGTTTTAGATACCTCATTTTATTTAATCCTCCTAACATTCTTGCAAGGTAGATTTTATTATTCTCATTTTGTAGAAAAGAAATCTAAGCCTTAGAGATGCAAAGCAATTTGTCCAAGTTAAGACCCAACTTGTACAGCCAATATTCAGACCTAGCTCACAGTAAACTCAAAGTCTGTTTTCTTTCCATAGAACCAGACTCTTAATTTAGAAAGCAAAGGTAAAGAGGAAGAAATTCCTAACTCCATTGTTCTGGCAGACTAGCTCAAGACTTTGTTTTCCTAAAAATAGATGGTTTTAAGAAGTCCTGGAAGCAGGCTATCTGGTGTCTGTTAAGTCTCCTTGGCAATGAAAAGTATGTTGACCAATTTGGGACTCTCCCTATTGAGAGACACACAATCTACAGTACGGAGCCTCTGCTTTCTTATTCACCTTGCTACAGACTTTAATTGAGCATCTACTACGTATTAAATACTTCTACGGTGATAAAATAAAACTGGAGTTGTTTCTTTAAAAGCCTGTACTTGCCAAAAGAAATGTCACAAATGTCTCTACCTGAGATACAAGGAAGGCCTTGCCAATTCCCCCCTTATAAGAACTCACCACGTTGTAGTATCTGGAGGAGGTCAGCATAACTGAGCTGGTGCCCACATCCATCTGCTGTTAGCCACTACAACTAAGGAAGCCCTTTGGGCCCACACTGCTAGGAAGTAAGGTCCAGTAAGAGAAGAGTAGAGTCAGAATTTCTCCATACCTTATAAAGAATTTTGGAAATTCTATTGCTAAAACTGTACATAATTCCTCTGCAGTCACAGTGATGTATTACTAAGAAATCAAAACACCCACCTATATTCCAAATTGTCTCTCTGCTCTACCTCCTGTACCAGATACCTTACTCTAAATCATCTCAGAGACAGAATGGCAGGACTGATGTTCTAAGGCCAAAGAGGGCTCACTCTATTTGTCAAGTCTGTGGTTTTGCTTGGAAAAGAGAAAATTAAACAATTACATGTTAGCTGATATTTCTCTTTGCTTTAGCATGGATTTCTCTTTCTGGATATTCCAACATCTTGGATGACAACAAGAAGTCAAAGGCATTTGCCTGCCAGGCGCAGTGGCTCAGGCCTGTAATCCCAGAACTTTGGTTGGCCGAGGTAGGTGGATTACGAGGTCAGGAGATGGAGACCATCCTGGCTAACACGGTGAAACCATGTCTTTACTAAAAACACAAAAAAATTAGCCAGGCGTGGTGGCGGGTGCCTGTAGTCCCAGCTACTTGGGAGGCTGAGGGAGGAGAATGGTGTAAACCCGGGAAGCGGAGCTTGCAGTGAGCCCAGATCACGCCACTGTACTCCAGCCTGGGCGACAGAGCAAGACTCCATCTCAAAAAAAAAAAAAAAAAAAAAGGCATTTACCACAATTTCCTCCAGCCAGGGTGGCTTAATGTACCTTTCCAGGCTTTGAAAGATACTACATTGTCACTAAGAGTTCTGATAATTCTGCAAAGAGGTGAAACTGGCAGATCCTGGAAAGAAAGAGCCAGTTTTCCTTGGTGTTATGTTGCAGATTCTTAGCTCTTTGGGTCTTCAGCATTTTCGTTATAGGAAACTATCATGACTTAGAGACCTAGAGATCAGAGATGGAAACAAAGAGAAGGAAAACAAACACTATAGAAAGAAAAAAAAAGGAGGGCAATCTAGCAAGACAAAAACAGCTAGGTAGTTTAGGATGGAATGCATAAATGCAAATGCGAAGACATTTTTCTCTTGCAAAGCTCCAGAGATATTGCAAATTCAAGCTTTTAGAAAAGCAAACAGTATTATCATATTTTTAATTTTTTTCTTTCCATTTCTTCTTAGCTTATACTAAATCCTCCATTTTCCCTTCTAATTCTTTATTTCAGGATCACTGGATTCTACTGTGTTTGAGGAAAAAAAAGTAGGAACTATAAACTTAAATTATAGCCAATCAGATTGTACTCACAGCTCAACTACTAGACAAATTGCAGCTCATGAAATTTGCTATGGGTCAGAAGACTGAGTAATTTTATTTTAATCAGTCTTATTTGAAGCTGGAACGCCTTTGCAGCAAATCCTCTGAACAGGATTTCAGAGAGGATATGGACTAGTCTTTTCTCATCTCTTTTCCTTTGTTTTCTTTTTTCTTAGTAAACTATTTCACGTTTCTGACAAATAATGAGAAATAAAAGTTGAAATGGTCAAATTTTATTGCAGTTCTGAGTGAAAGCTTGTCTGGAGCTTACGTTGGCTCCAGCCTTTCTTCCAATGCAGTATTAAGCTCTCTGAATCTCATTTCCAGCATTTACTTACATAGTTAAGTCCCAGGCGGAACTCAGGCCCAGCCCCAAGACCACAAATGCTCTGCTGATTGTGGGACCTTGCGGTGGTTCGGATTTCCGGGACATTATTCATGTCACAAGAGACCTTGCAAGCTAGTGCTAAGTTGGATGGACAAAATCACTGTAACACAGCTACCTCCACAGGAAGTGGGGAGCAAATAAGACCCTTGCAGAGTCACCAAGTATGGGATGGATACAACATTAGCAATTCACAGCAATCTCTCAAATTTGTAATGCAATATTTGCTGCATCTCACAATACAGAGTTGCACCTCAAGAGAGGATAAACAACAGTCACTCTATTTAGTCCAAGAGGCAGGGTAAGCATCTCATTCACTATTCTCTCCTCTAACTTTGAAACCCAGTTTGTGGAAGGATCCATACAACAGTTAAACCTGTGAGCAGGGAAAGATCTGCTTTTTAAGAAAGGGAATTTAGTGAAAGCCCAACCTGCCTGATGTCAGCTCACCCAAATGCAGTCCCGCATAGGCTGGTTTTGAAGAACCAGTACCTTTCGGTTCATGTGCACCTCATATGCATAAAAATGATTCTAGTGGGAGTAACTGAAGGGCTAGAACTATCTATGCCATTCCTCTTCCTTATCATGTTATTTATCCTTTATATTTTTCATCTCTAGTTTCTTCGTGTTTTTTGTTGGTTTCTTTGTTTAGGTCAAAGAAATTGATAACACTCACCAAATAATTTGTGATAGCAAAATTCTGGCAAACTAGCCAATGGAGAAACACATAAAAGGCTATCTTGACATTTTAGGAGGCTTATTAACGTAATGCAGGCTTATTTGTGATTCTTTATTTCAGGTCAAACATAAGGATAAAAAACATGAGAAAGACATTGTTAGTGTCCTCAAGCAGCTGAAGACCTTAGGTGGCCAATCATCTGAGGATATGGAGCAGGTCAGGTGTAGCTGCACTTTTCTGCCAGGATGGAACAGAAAATGGCAAGAGACCTAGCTGGAGAGTTCTTTCTACTAAACGATGATAATAGACAGCGTAATCCAGTGAGGTCACCCTCTTTGATAACTATGTTAGCTAACACTTACTTCATACTTACTTTGTGCCAGAATTGTGTAACATGCTTTATACATGTAACTGTATTTAATTCTCACATCAGGGCTATGGAGTTTTCACTAATGGTGTCATACCCATTATACAGAAAGGAAACTGAGTCACAGAGTTTCTGTAATTTATTCAAGGTCAACCAACCAATAAGGGACAGAATCAGGATTCCAATTCAGGTAGCCTTGTTTCAGTAGTTAGCTGTCAGACAGGAGCAGGGCAGGAGAGGAATCCCTTAGCCCCCACACCAGGAATGTCAGGTGACCATCAGGTGATAGTGAGGCAGTTGTTAACTGCCTCGCCAAAATTATAATTGGTTGCAACCAGCTCCAGGGAAAGCCAGTCTCCCATTAGATAGAAAAACCTGAAACTGATGATCAGAAGCTTCTTGATAAGATCTCAGGAGCTGGGCATGTGGGCTCAAGCATGTGCATTAAGAGACAAAACGGCAGAGTTTAACTAGTGTATGACCTTCCAAGGACATTCAACTGGTAAGGGAAGAACACCACAAGTGAGCACGTACAACTCCAGTAAACATACTGTGCATGTGGACAGCCCACCCCAACGGAAGAATCAGGGAAGAAGAGATGCCAAGACCCTGAAAGTATGCCAACATATAAAACTCCAAGTCAAAGGTCAAACAGTGCACTTGACCTCCTGAGGAATCAACATGGCGCACTTCCAAGGGTACTTTACTTCCTTTCATTTTTAATAAGCTTCTACTCCTGCTCTAAAACTTGCCTTGGTCTCCCACTCTGACTCAGTCAATTCTTTCTTCCGAGGAGGCACGAACTGAGGTTGCTGCAAATACGTATAGATTTGCTGCTGTAACATACTTTGGTGCCATGTACCACTAACAGGCTGACTCTAAAGCATGTGGTTCCATTTCTAAGAAGTATAAAAACATTATTACCTTTCTTGACATGAATCTAAGAAAAAAAATTTTTCCTTACTAACTTTAAGGAGCTCTGCATGTGACTTTGTCTAAATCCTCAAAGGGAAAGAAATATGTATTCCTTAATAAGTGAATTAGAATAGCAATCTGCATATCTTAAAACCACTTTTTTTTTTTTTTTGCTTAATGGGGGTGTCCTGAAACTAATAATTGTATTTCAAATAAGCTCTCATAATTTTTACTTAATGCTTTTGCCTTTATCTGGAGGCTTTTTTTAATAAAGAGAAAATAAGAAATAAACAAACAAGAAAAAATAAGCTTATCCAAGAACCATTTCTCTTTATTCCTTCATTTGTCACCAAGAAACATAGTTTGTGCTAAGAAGATTTTTTTTTTTTTTTTTTTTTTTTACCAACAACAAAAAGTTTCCAATGAGTTTCTTAAGAACTTGATTTCATTACAGGGCAAGTAATTATCACAAACATTTAACAGTAATTTAAATGATTTTCCTACTTCATTGTAAACTCCTGAAGGATACATTTATTTATTGGAGTCTGAGACCCACATTTTAAAATGTATGATCCTAAATTTGTATTTCCCCCAGCATCCCCAAACTCTGCCTTTCCTCTAAAACTTTACTCACTGCTCTGACGTGTTTTGCTGACTGAAAACATTCTCTACATAAACTTCATGGAGTTAGTGTTGAATTTCTGCAGTTAATGCGTTTTTCATGATTAAAAGTCACAGCATGCTTCTTGTTTGCGGAACACCGTTCTAGGAGAGCAGTCATTCTTCCTTATGAGTTCCTAAGTCACAACCAGTTTTAAACTTTGATTCATTTCAAAATACGTAGATTTAGCAACAAAATTGTGGCTCTGTGAATTTGGGACAAAGTATCTACTTTGCCATTTTATTTTTATGCAACTTTTGTATACAAGGAGGACATTCCAGATACACCTTATCAGTCAGGGTACCAGTAGAAAAGGAATGAAGGATACAATTTAGAATAATTCCAGGAGGATCTAATTACCAAGATGTGGGCTGGTATAGAGGAAGTGTAAGTAGAGGAGGAACCTGGGATTAGCTGTCAAGCAGCTGTTATTATCAGCCCTATGCCTGAAGGGCAACAAGAGGAAGAAGTTACCAGGATCGACAAGGACAGTGTCACACTAAACAGGCCACCCTCAGAAAAGCAGTGATCTTCTGTTGAAGAACATAGCTATCCCAAGGAGACATTACAGGAAAAGAGGCAGGTAATAAATACCCACCCTTCACCTCCTGTCTCCTTTTTTCCCTTGTCTTCCTGAGGCTTATATTGACATGAAAGCCAGATGGTGTGGGAGTCCCTTAATGTAGTCCATTAGAGGTCAGTCCATTACAGATGTAAGAAAGATGGAGAAGCTAGAGAAAAGTTCTGGGGGCAAAAGGAAAATGTCCTGCGTAAGCTGTAACACTGTATTACTATAGCAAGTGTCCAACACAACTTGTTTCCATATCTGCTCTGGCACTTAGCAGACGAGTTACCTTAGGCAAGTTAATTGGGCTCACTAAGCCCGAATTTTCCATTCCGTAGTATGAAGATTCAGATTTCTCCCCTAAAGGGATTAAACGAAAGAATGTAGATATATCACCAAGGCTAGTGACCGGAACAAAGGAAGAACGTAGAGAGGATTTTTTCCCCATTCCCTTTCCAAGCGGCAACCGGTTTTCCATAACCATTCTTATTCTCATCCTGGTTTCTCCTTTGATTAATATCAGATATACACAGAGAGAATGTCTTACTTCTTGAGAAAATGTAAAGGTATTTGTTCAGGAACTTAATTCACAACTTTATCTTCTTTAGAGCTATGCTAAACCAAATGAATAAACCAACAGTCGCAGGGTAGTTTTCTGATGATAAATTTTAAAGTACTGCATCCAATCAGATATAAGTTAATAAATTTTCATTTTTTAAAAATACTTATTTCCGGCCGGGCTCAGTGGCTCACGCCTGTAATCCCAGCACTTTGGGAGGCCAAGGCGGGCGGATCACGAGTTCAGGAGATCGAGACCATCCTGGCTAACACGGTGAAACCCCGTCTCTACTAAAAATACAAAAAATTAGCCGGGCGAGGTGGCAGGCGCCTGTAGTCCCAGCTACAAGGGAGGCTGAGGCAGGAGAATGGCGTGAACTCCGGGGGGCGGAGCCTGCAATGAGCCGAGATCGCGCCACTGCACTCCAGCCTGGGTGAAAGAGCGAGACTCCGTCTCAAAAAAAAAAAAAAAAAAAAAAAAAATACTTATTTCCTGAAGTAATTGATAAGGCATGTTTCTCAAATATGTCTGCTTAATGACTGCGGCTCATGGGTCATTGAAGTGACAGTCCCTTTGTTTTAGGGATAGATTCCCATGGAGAAAGTCAACTCTGTTCTGCTAGTGACACATCCCCATTCATCTGGACCTCCTGTAACCATATCTTGGCTCTTTCAATTAGTATTTGCGAAGTGAGGCCAGATCATAATACCATAAGAAGGCATTCTAAACAGACAACTTTTAAGTGAGTTATTAAAAATGATAAAGCGTGAAAAGAATAGCTCGAGAGGCAAAACTGAGAAAAAGGTAGATTTCCCTCAGCCTCAACTTACGTAATATTTACCAACAATTCTTTCTTATTATGTACCCTGAAAATTGCTATTCTTTACAGGGAGAATTCGTTTATTTACTTCAGTTCATTAATAGTATCTCACATTTCTTAAGCATGTTAGCATTTGTGTGTGTGTGTGTGTGTGTGTGTGTGTGTGTGTGTGTGTGTGTGTGTATTACCCTGATAATCTTCAGGATAAAAAAAGCGGGTAGACGTATATTCACTCTTCTTCACAGATGAGGAAACGGGCTTACAGAGATTACAGAACTACTTGGTAACAAAACCAGAAACCAGTCAATAAGCATAAAATATGTAACATCATTTTAATATTCACCCAAATGTTGATTTAAAAGATTCAAGCTGGGCATGGTGTCTCATGCCTGTAATGCCAGCATTTTGGGAGGCTGAGGTAGGAGGATCACTTGAGCCCAAGAGTTTCAGAACAGCCTGAGCAACATATTGAGACACCCAACTCTACAAAAAATTTAAAAAATTAGCTGGACATGGTGGTGCACACCTGCAGTCCCAGCTACTACTCAGGAAGCTGGGGTGGAGAGATCACTTGAGCCCAGGAGGTCGAGGCTGCCGTGAGCCATGTTCATGATACTGCACTTCAGCCTGAGTGGCAGAAAAAGACCCTGACTCCAAAAACCAAACCAAACCAAACCAAACCAAACAACATTTCTATGATCCAGACACTGTGCTAGGTCCAGAGGTTAAACAATATAATGACTAAATTATCATCTCTTCCCTCAAGACACATGTTTCCAGTCCTTTGCTAAATACTGTGTAATAGCTAAAAGAGATCATGCTTTTAACCTAAACAATGACCAAATTCTACTTGAGTCAGGACTCTTACTAATTCAGTATTTATGTATGATTGGTGTATCCAATAATCCACATGTTTCTGGAGATGTTTTTCTTTGTTGGTAGAACAGGTAGATATAGAACTGGTCTCCATGTTGAGGTAACACAATTGATCTCACTCCTTTTATCAACCACAAATTGAGAAATTATAAGTTCTAGAAAAAAACAATCACAACTACTTGCAGATTTAATTCTGCAACATATAGATATTGATTTCTTTTTCCACCCCTTTCCATTCTTCTATCTTTCCTTTCTTCCATATTTCCTTATGAAAACATGTATAGAGCAGTGCCTATTCTGTTGTAGGTTGACAAGCAAACCTAATTTGAAAATCAAAATTTCCATTGATGAGAAATTTCCAGTTTCAAGGGAAAACATGCAATCAAATCAACAGCCATAAAATGTAATTGTTCTGGGGTGTTCAAGTGTAGGATTCCATGGTAGCATAAAGAGAGAAGGGAGTTCTTGCGAACAGAGCAAAAAAGACAAAGAGGTCTCTAGTGGTTAGGAATGACTGATGCCTGTTAACAAAGGGTGGAAAGATCCAGAGCGAAAGGTTGATATGAGCAAAATGCTGAACAGCTTTATGTGCTGTGCTGGGAAAAACTACCACCAACAGCAATCTTGATTCATAAGAAGAAATGATAGAACTTCACATTCACTTAGTCAATCTCTCTCTGTCTCTTCATGTCTCATTTTGAAGGATACATTTGTTCTACTAATGGGAAGGTTTCTGACTAAAATTTAAAATTTCAGGGCCCTGTGCAATACTAATATTACACTAACATATAATAAAGACTTAGTAATGAAGATGTTGAATGATGAGGTACTCAGAGAAACACATGATGAAGTAGGGCTGCACCTTTGAAGGATGGCTTGGATTTATTTTATATATACACAGGAGTCATATGCAAAATGGAAACATCTGCTGTGGCATGGTACTTTTATCAGAACAGATGTGTGTCCTATCAAAACAGTTGCTGGAAGTAAGTACATGCTGAAAATCAATGCTTGCTGTGCAGGAAGGAAAAATGCCTCTGAGGACTTGAGATCACTTTTCAAATCCTCCTGCCAGAATAGTTCTGAGTGTTTTGAGGAAACAAGGGAAAAAGAAACAGAAAAAAATCAAACCCTTACTACTGGTATTCATGTCCTTATCAATCATCCAACTAATTGATTACACAGCCTTCACTACATGAATTTCCTTCCCAAAGCACCAATTTTCAAATGTGACTCAGTAAATTCCTATTAAAGTCCTAACTCATTAGTCCAGGATGAAAAGTATCCCATGATCATGTCCAGTTAGATTATTTGAACATATTCCTCATATGCTTCCATTAGTTGAGCTATCTGGTCAGACTAAACATGGCCCTACCATCAGTATTCCCTCAAGAAAATTTGGTTTAGCAGAAAGAGCATGAGCTTCGGTTTGGCATAGCTCAGTGTGAATCTTGTTTCTAACTCTGTGACCTTTGGCTACTTCATTAACTTCACTGAATCAGTTTTTTCATTTGGAAAATAAGATGAATAATATCTACCTTGCAGGGCTGTTGTATTAGGGATCATTTTATAAAATGCCAAGTGATGTGCTTTGTACATAATAGCTTCTCAATAAATGGTGGCTGTTATTGTAATTTCTTTCTCTTAGTTTCTATTTGGCAACTCTTGAGCATTTTTGTCCTCCCGAAGATGCTGTCCCAGTTCCTATACTATGTTCAGTTGATGTCAATTAATTTATTTTAAATTATTAACTGGTAGGGAGTCAAGGGCCCCGGCTCTGACTCTGTCGTTGGCACATGTAATAACCTTGAACAACTCACCTGCATTTTCTGGGCTTTAATTTGCATTGCTATAAAGTGAGGCATTTGATTACAATGATTTCCGATGTTGCTTCCTGCCCTATGATTATAGATTCCATGGTATTGATTGGTCGAGAAAGCTTCCCTAGCCCATGATTTGTGAGTTCCTTGGATTCTAGAAAAATTTCTTACACTTCATTTCATCCTAAAAGCCCCCTAAATGTCTAATCTTGATTAATTGATTACTTTTGATGACAATAGGCAATCAATGACTCAGCCCATTGGCTTTTCTTGAGGTCATGTTGATAACAAACGAGTAATGAAAATGGCCACGTATATATGACCTTAAGATTTCTGTTTGATTTTTTTCTATGCTACTCCAAAAATACTGTCAAATCCTTGGTGAGCATATGCATACACAACCAAGGAAATAAACGAAAGAATATATGTGCTTTGTTGATGAAATTTCCAGGTCTTTTCCTTTGACCTCAATTTGCCATAGATAGAAATGAAAAGCTCCAGACTATTGCCAAATATATGGGTCATAGTGCTTTGGTTACACGGTTAGGATTTAATAATGGGACCATTTTGGCAAGAAACCCACATGTGTAGCTATTTAACTGGCAGCAAGTATAGAATATGCATGAAAGAAAAACAATTATATCTATCAAATGTATTCGGGGAAAAAAGGAGAGGTATTTCTAATGTGAAGATGGTTGATGGGCTACAAAAACCAAAATGAAGGCAATTGGTCTTGATACAGCTGCTCCTTGTATCACTTTTTTTTTTTTCGCCATTTTTAAATGGGACACTCCTAGATACCTTGACTCCAGGCCAATGCCAATTGCCCAGAGCCTATACAGACTGGATCAGGTTTTTTCCATGGAACTTAATGATCAATAACCCCTAGTCAACATTATCTTTGTATATATACTCATCAATAACTACATACTTTTCTACCTTCTTTAAATACACTAATTGTTTCTAGCAAACTTTTGCCTTTAAATAACAGGGACCAGAAGCTCATTTATAGTTAATGTATTACATGTAAGAGATGTTTTGAAAAGGTTTACTTCTATCACAATCAACTTCATCATCTTGATAATCCAAATACGTAATATGATTAATTCATTCAAAATTTTTATTGATTTTTTTTAATGCCCTGGAAAATTAGCTAAACTCTGGTGGTACAGTAGGGAATGAAACCAGTAAAGTCCCTATTCTTATGGAGATTTTAGTCTAGTAGGTTGAACAGAAAATAAAGAAGCACATGAATGATTACAAAAGAGGTATTGTGAAGGAAATAACTGAGATGTTTAAGAGTAGACTAACAGGATGGGCAATATTTTAGACAGATATCCCAGGGAGGACTCATCGATAAGGCACCATTTAAATTCAGATCTTACATCTGAAAAGTGGCTGTCTTGTAGCATTTTGACAAACAGCATTATTGAATCCTTTGGGTGGGGCCTTGTGCCAATAGTAAGGAATACCAGAAGGTGTTAGTGCTAGATTCCTGCTCTCAGAAATCACCATATAAGTGGAAAGGTAGCAGGCACAGACCAATAATTATCAGTCCAGTGAATATGGTTTTATGTCTCATCAAAATGTATTATATGTGAGAAGTGAGCAGAGAAACTTGCACGCACTGTAATTGCAAAGCAGTGAATGAGCTGAGAGAAAGTCTCAATCTCAGTCAGTAGAGGAATCAACTTTCAGAGGATGAGTTTTTATTAGAGCTTTGATTATGATTTGAAGTAGGATCTTCACCTATAGCATCTCTCCTCCATTTCAATTTTAGAACCAGGAGAGCACTGTAGGTTTTTTTTGTTCTTGTTATTTTTAATGTTTTGTCTACAAATTCACAATTTCCAATGGAGTGCTTTATTCACAGTGGGCATCCAGCAAATGTTCTTATTTGCTTAGCTGAAGAGTTTAACACAAAGATGTAGAGTCCATCTACACATGTTAATTGCAATTAATAAAATAAGCTGTGTAAAGGACCAAATAGTAAGGAGATGACTTCAACCCAGGCCAGGATTGCAAACAGGCTGAAACTATTTCATAGAGACTTACCTTGGAATGGCCGCAGAAGCAAATAACCACAGATAGGTCCATGGATCAGTGCAACTAATGCACATTACTTCATTGAAACATTACATATATGAAAAATAACATTCAAGACACTTCATTTAGTGTGGTCGTGGGATGAGAGAGCTCAAGGCTTCTGGCCTTTCAGTACTGAAACCAAATATAAGTTGTATGAAAAATGTATCTTCTGCTGTGTGGAAAGAGACATACTAGCTCTGCTAACCCTTTTTTTTTTTTAAGTCAAGACGAAAAACGAGAGGGACATTATTTCCCAGTACTGACCTACAACCCTGCAGATAGTCTCTTGACTCTTTCAGAAGGATTCTTTGGCCAGTGTGTGCCTCAAAGTCCCTGAGCTCACAGGTTGTCATGACTTGAAGTGGATACAGAGAACAACTGTTTGACTGTAAAACATTTCTGGGTTTGAGGATTCTTTCAAATGCAGTTAGAATATAGTCACATTGGTACTGGTAGTAATTCTACACAGTGGCCCATATGATTCAGAACCACACAAGGGTGGTGGATAGGGGATCAAGCCTCACTTCCCCATGTTGGCACTGAATGGCTACACTGTCCTCTGACACCAACTCATGCCATCAAGCTGCCTGTGAGAGCCTCTTTGTTTCTCATGTATCTGTTTCTGTTTGTTTCACTTCATGTCCGATTATGATAAAAGGCAGATTCCGTTTATTAGATGCAAAATCTATTTCTTTCCATCTTAAGAGGCACTCTTTGATTGTTGTACATGGAATTTGTTGAACAACACTGCACAGTGCTTTGTAATTTTACAGACACTTGTATATTGATTTGAGGAACAACAGGATAATATTTCTGGCCAATCATCTCCTCCACCCTATAGCATCAGAGACTGATTGTGTCACCCATTGTTTATTTCTATTAAGGTATCTCCTTCTCTACCGATTTTTTATTTAGAGGTATACATCTCATTGAGATCTATAATTCTAGGTCACTGATAGCTAGGCATCTGTTTACAGGTTATTCATTAATCAGATCTTCTCATATTATAAAATCTAGTTGCAAGTCAGAACTGAAGGGATGGAACATTGGATCTTGGGTGAAAGTGAAGTTGTTTGTTCATCTGCAGCCGCAAGAAAGCATGCCTGGCCTGAGTAGGATACTGAAAAAAGGAAAACAGCTGGGACTTTGGAGTTTAGATGAGGCACAAGGGGATGATAAGAGAACACAAAAACTAATGTGCAGTATGTATAAGGTTGATTGTACCATGCCATCAGTTTGGGATCTCACTTCCCCTCCCTACCTCCCAATAAACCAGAGTAAATTTGAGTCTGTCTTTACTCTTCCTAAAACCTTGGGGTCTCTGAACCTTTCTTCATCTGCCTTCAGTTTGTGGGTGTTCTGTGATGGTCAGGTCCATAAAAACCTACCCCCAAAGTCCAAGGAAGCTGACAGACTGAAGACAGAGGCTGACATGTCTCAGAAAGAAACATTTACTACAGACTTACTAACAGAAGCCATGTCTATGTCTCAGGTGATGGTGAGACAAAAGGGTGGAACCGTCTACCATTAATCCCCAGATCCAGGACTTATACACTACAGGGGAAGGGTGATTCAGAACGGATGAGTAGGACAATTGAAGTATGATAATATCAAGGTTGTTTGGCCTAAGGGTAGGATTTATGGTAAGTACCTGGTTTTACACAAGGAACAACAGATAAACTGGAAATCTTAGAGGACTTTTCAGAACAGGTGTTAATGAGAAGCCAACATGGCAGATTGGCATCCAAGATGAAGTTGCTTTGGCCTCCCCAGCGTATATTCCCTTTCCCACTCCTGTGTCTGGGGAGTGCTCAATCAATATAAAACATATTTCAGGATAAATGTCAGATCATTCAAAACACAAAGTCTCAGCTGGGCGTGGTGCCTCATGCCTGTAGTCCCAGCACTTCGGGAGACCAAGGTGGGCAGATCACCTGAGGTCAGCAGTTCGAGACCAGCCCGGCCAGCATGGTGAAACCCCATCTCTACTGAAAACACAAAAATTAGCCAGGCGTGGTAGTGGGTGCCTGTAATCCCAGCCATTCAGGAGGCTGAGGCAGGAGAATTGCTTGAATCCAGGAGGCGGAGGTTGCAGTGAGCCGAGATCGTGCCATTGCACTCTAGCTGGGCCACAAGAGCAAAACTACGTCTCGAAAAAAAAAAAAAACCGCAAAGTCTCTGAGAAGATCATACTCTTCTTGATGAAAATCTTGCCTCAGAATAAACCATCTATGCAGGCAAAAATAAAATTTGCCAATTTATGCAATCTCTATTCAAGTGCTCACATAGACCTAACAAGCATTTACACCTGAAATGGGTACTCAAGAAGAATTGTGAATTTTGTTCCCCTTGCATACTCTCCTACCTTAATTTTGAAATGATAGGCTAATCCTGCAATCCCTTGTCATGGAAGAGGCCACATGCAAATTTTTTGTGCATGCTTCTGAATTTTTTCAGAAATGGGAAGTTTTCTTAACCACCTAAGAAAGAAGCATGAGACAGACACAGCCACATGCCAGCAAGAACCTAGGAACACCATTTCAAGCTGCTGGAATTCACAGACTTCAAATCTGCAAAGGAAAGCAGTTAGTCCATCCAGCTGCGCTGACAACAATGTTAACGAAATTCCCTTTACACAATGGTTTTGCTGAGGTCAGGTGATTACTTCACTAGGCCCCTGCTTGCAAAATTGCAGAGGTCAGGAAAATGTGGGGTGGCTGGAAGCTCATCAGCTGGATAGCTAGAAAAACTAGATCGGAAAGCTGTCAGTTGAGAGATGTTTCCAACATATCAGCGGTATGATGCCCAAATAGCAGATTGCATAACAACTAGTGCAGCAAATAGGTTGATTTCCCTCCCCTAGAGGAAAATGTTTCACCCAAGGATATGACCCATTTCTTTAGCAGACTTTCTCCATGAGGGTCCTGCTGGACTTAGCACACTTGAGTGCCCAACAGAAAGCAGTATCCAAAAGTTCCAGCAGCCTAATTTTTAACTGGAAATCAAAGACCAGCCCCAAAATATAAGAAAGCATTTCCCAACATATACTCCTTTAACGAAATCAGTTATCTATTACAGCATCCTTCAGAATATATATAAAACCTAATGCCTTAAAATAAAACATCTGTTAAATATCTTTGCAATGTGTGTTTAGCTTGAAAAATCTACTTTTTTGCCTCTTCGTTTTCTAATTTCACCTTATTTTGCCTTTTCCAGGTGAGAACTTAATTTTATTAAACCTCAAATCATGACATCCTTAATTCTTTTTAAAGTTATTTTCTATTGTTTAGTTCTTTATGTGAGTTATGGTGCAGCAGACTTGACAGAATTCTAATAAATTAATTAACCAAATTAATCAAACTGCCAGATGCTTAAATATAAAACACTGAAAATTAGATATTGTTTTTGACAACCACCAAAATTGAGTGTAGTAATCAAATGGCAATTGTACTAGTCATTTTTCTTTCCCACCTTGTTTTACTGTTTTTGATATTTTAGTATGTAACTTTAGATTTAGTTGGGCCAGGAACAAATTATTGGATTCAATAATGGAAATAGTCATGTTCAGCCAAGAAGACTATATGATGGCAAAATGCCAGCTGTAAGTCTCTTGGTTGAGTTGATGAAACCTGGGTCAGCAACATTCTTCAACGACACATAGAATCATGTGTTTTGGCGCTTTAAGTAATTTCAAGACTTCTAATTCTGCACACTGCTTTCAGGAAGTTAAAACAATATTTCCATTTTATTGCACCTGAGGTTCAAAAAGGTAAAATAAGCTCCCTAAGATCATAAAGTTATGTTGGAATGATCCAGAATTCAGGCTTATGCCTCACAATAGTGTCCTTTTGCTATTCAAATGTGACAAATAGGTATTTTATGTGTCATTTTCTTTGGCCATGTGCATGGCAGACACTGTTAATCAATGATGATTTGCTTTCCTGCTAAGCATGGAAGCAGCCTCAGAAAACATTGCATCTCATCAAAATAGTCAAGGAATCCACTTTTCAGATGGAATAAAACCTACTTCCTGCCTCTAGGTTCGGCTATGCTCCCTTAAAGAACAGCATCAAGGGGCTCAGATTCAAGCCTTGTGGTAGAAATCAGCTTCTAAGTTAAGAAAGTCAGTTGATTGGCTGACCTATTTCCATTGTTACCCCATATGGATCACCACATGGTACATTTGCTTATGACTATTACTAAGACCCATAAAGGCAACTGTGATGGACAAGTCAACTATAACCCTTATTATCTAATCATATTTTAAGGATGTGTCTGGAACAAGAGATTTAAGTAGACATCTTTCAAGTTAAACTGTCTTTTATATGTATCCATTGTGCAAGTATTATTTTCTTGAGAGTGATTACTAAGGCATAATACTTGCCAAAATAAATTTTTTTTAAATTTTGCCTAAAATTAGCAGGCTTAAGCTGGAGATTATGAAAGACAATATTCTTCAAGTGTGTGCTCTATGATTCAAGGGTAAATAGGTCTCACAGGAAAAGTTGAAGAAAGTGGTATTATTTAGCTTGGCAAAGAGGAGACTAAAGGGTGCTCTGAGAATTGTGTTTTAAATATGATGATCTATTAAAGAAGGACATCTTTAATAGATCCTTTAAAGAAGGACAGCTGTTCTTCATCTCCAATGAGGAAAGAATTGGAAATTGATTTAATAGAAAAATCAGATTTGGGTATAATCAGCCTTTCCTAATTAACCCCACTCCTTTTCTGAATATTACTTTATCATTTTTTCATTAGATCCTGGGTATTAGTATACAGCATAACACTCTATATGTATATTCATATTCCTAATATCATCCTTAGATATTTTAGTTTTAGTCCATCAAGAAACATATTGAGTACCTGCCCTGAGTTAAACTTAGTGCATAGGATTTACTTTTGAATCTTTAGTAAGCAACCCAGTGGCAGGAACAGTTTCCCTAAAAACCAGTTAATGCTTGCCTGTGGTTTATTTAGTGTCCTGGAATTTTCTGAGTATAAAAAAACAAACCTAAATTCACTCTAATTCTTCATGGTGAGCTAAGAATCATTGCAAGTATCGTTTCTTTCTTAACACCATCACTGTAGCCATCACATATATACCCCACAGAGAGCTCTTGCTCATTTTCCAAGTTCTATCATATTACCGTATTTATCAGTCATGTATTATATTGTTTTTCAAGGCAAAGTATTTTCACAGAAATAAGAGAAAACCTGGATATCATCTCACATACATCTTTTGTGGAAAATTAGTACATCCAAATAACATTATTGAGTAAATATACAGTAAACCTATTGTACACAATATAATAACAAAATACAAAATACACAAAATCTAAACACAAAAACTCCTGATCCTTCCTCTTCAAAATTACACATGTTAAAGAGGAATGAAGAAATGCTCAGATGTGAATCTCCCAATTTGAGGCAGAGGCTGAGTAGAACTTGAATGTTTTTCAAAAATAGAATTCATCATTGGCAACAAGGAGAGCATCATTGATTGCCTCATTAAGACAAGAGGAGAAAAATGAGGCCTTCAAAAGTGGAGGTCTTACATTACCTCTCCCAAAGCCAAGTCAGGATATCAACAGGGAGTTTGGTAATCCCCACTCTTAGAAATTAAATCCTATGCCAGGAGCCTATCTCAACACAACTGGCAGGAAGAAAAGAAGAATGGACATAATTATAAGACCTTTAGAATTTAGAAGAAGTGTGTCCTATGTGATTCTTATTTTTGTTTTCCTAAGTCGCTCTTCCTAAAAAGCAATATAATTCCTAATATGAAAATTATGTATGAGCTTGAATTTACAAGCCACAAGAAAGCAAGACCTAAGAAAAATGTGCCCTCAGCTAACATCATACTTAGCGAGAAAGAAAACTAGAGAGGAAAAAGAAGGGATGAGTATAGAAGGCTAGAAGGAAGGAAAGCTATCTGATCAGCCAGGCATGGTGGCTCACACCCAGAATCCCAGCACTTTGGGAGGCTGAAGCAGGCAGATCACTTGAGGCCAGGAGTTCAAGACCAGCCTGGTCAACATGGCAAACCCCCGTCTCTACTAAAAATACAAAAATTAACTGGGCATGGTGGTGTGCACCTATAATCCCAGCTAGTCAGGAGGCTGAGGTGAGAGAATTGCTTGAAACCAGGAGGCAGAGGTTGCAGTGAGCGAGATCCTGCCGCTGCACTCCAGCCTGGGGAACAGAGGGAGATTCAGTCTCAAAAAAAAAAAAAAAACAAAACAAAAGAAAAAAGAAAAAGAAAAAGAAATTGTCTGAGTGCCTTGACATTTCATGAATCCAGGGAGTCCAAGTCTGAGAAGCATGGTTCTGTGTCTGAGGAGTGGAAAGCCCCATATGGAACTAGAGGAGATTTATAGGAAAATATAGGCGGCTCTATCACTGGAGGTGAGTTATAATTTATGTGTAACCAAAATACTATGCAACAATAAGGACTGGGAGAATCTTGGAAGACTGCTTATAAGAAATGATTTTCTGCCAAAGGTAGAGAAAGAAGTTCAACAAATGGATAAGGGAAGTAAAACATTCTAGAAAAATTATACAGAATGTTTTAGCCATTCCAGAAGTATCAGCTTATGCTTCATACAGTAGGAGATCAGGCTCAAATGTTAGTTTTTTGAAATTCCAGGTTTATAACTGCCCACTATCCCTGACTGAGTATCTGTAAATAGGTTACAAACAAAGAACTAATGCAAATGATAGTGGATCATTTACATAGGAGACAAATTGAAGAGTAACACCTATTTGTGCTATTGCTTGAAACTAGTCTAATGCTGATATCAGGAAGCATGGTAAATTTATGACTTTTTAAAGATGTCAGAGTTGGAAATTCATCAGTCCTATCATTGTGCCTACCCCATAGTTGGCCTGTGATGGTATAAGCAGAAATGCTTCATATGAATAGGCCCACAATAAAACAACCAGTGGGAACAGGTGGCAGATGCTGTCAAATAATTTAATCACCTTAAGAACAAATCTATTATTTTCTTTTATTTTTTGGCTTTTCTGTTTATCATCTCAAAGCATTATAAGCTGATAGGTGGCTAACCCATTAAATATAAGTAATCGAGCACTGGGAACTTTCTGATTTGATTCTTAACCAGAAACTTCACACACTCACATACACACACACACACACACACACTCACATACACACACACACACAAGCATATGTATGCATTACAAGGTGACAACGAAGAACTGAAATAACTTTTAATTTATTTCTGAAATTATAACCCTCTTCTCTCAAAACATTGTGGCAATTGTGGCCAACATATTCATTACTCTCCAGACATGACTAGAGATTTTAGAAATTCTAAATCTTGTCCTAAGTAACCACTTTGGTCAAAGCATTTGGTTTAGACTCAATCTACATTTCCTCTGGGTTAATGTGGATTAATCACATGAAATTTATTTTATCTATATAGGTTAACATTTGGCAGATTAACCTTTCTTCTTGTACTCAAACTCAAGGTCTTTTTTAAGTTGCTTTTTTTTTTTTAATTATGACTGATTTTAGGATACAAGTCAATAACTCAGTTCAAATGCATTCTGGGAGCCCCTTCCAGCTCCCCCAGGGTCCTTGAGCAGGATCTTGTTAGCACCTGAAAAGTTTGGCACACACTAAAGCAATTAGCTTTCTTTCACACCTAAATTTACCTCCACCCCATGCAAACTTGCAGCTGTTCTCTTGCATTTGTTACTCAAATGATGTCTTTGGCAAACATTGAATCATGAGGCTGAGGCTACGTAAACTTACTGGCCTCCTAGGGACCTGGTCCTATTTCTTTACAATATTTTCTTCACTACCTTTACTTGGGGAGTCATTTTCCACATTTAGCATTGGGAACTTTGAGTGCCTGCTATACTGCCTTTCAACATATCATTGTGAAAAACAAATGTACCTTTTTGAACTGTTTACAAGTAAGAGTTAGAATTTCCACCGGTTTTGAACTGGATTTTCACTGGTTTTTAACCAGTGATTATCAAGTATTTATTTTATCAAAGTACTTATTTATCTTATGGTAGATGTATTATTTACTGTGTACAAAATACAATTATTATTTGACTATGGGTACTGAAAAGTAATTGAAACCTAATTTCCACCCGTACAGGGTCAAAAAGAAAAGCGTTCTCTCAGCCCTCTGAAGGTTAGCTGGAAATGAACTGACAAGAGTCAGATTAACAATACAAATTTTATTTTAATGTGCAAGGTTGGCGGAATCACAGGAGAGTGATTACCCAAATAACTCAGTGAGGTCAAATGATTATACACCCCTCCTCATAGTGGCAGAGGAGATGGGGAATGTAGGCAATTATTTTGAGGGGTAGTAAAATGTTTATTAGGAAGAATAAGTGAATCTGGGGAACAGAAATTCGCTTACAAATGATTCCCTTTGGAATTTGATATTATCTTTTGAAAAAGTTTATCCAGGCATAGTTGCATTCTTCAGTCTTCTACCAGTGATAAAGAATCCAATTCCAAAGAGGGTATAAGGAGGCAATCATATTCCCTTTGGTGGGACCATCTTGAGGTAGATAAGGGAATAGCAGAGTAAAACTTTTAGCATCTGCTGACCTTCAAGGGCCTTTAATTTAAAATAATCACATTCCGGGGTGCCATATGTTGGGGTGAAATTTTCTGGGCTCCTTCAGATGCATAGTTATACACAAAGCACACCTATGCACAATATAAGGAGAACAATACTTTTATTATGATATTTGAGAAGTACTATAGAGTCCTCAAATAGATCCTAGAAATTCAAGATTAAAAACATTTGTGAGAATTGGGTCATCAAGGTTGGTCAACAAAGAGACATGGAAGAGGAAAGGCGTGTGTCGAACCTTGAAATGTGAAAGTGTTTGAGCATTCATTTGAAGTTCAAATTTAGCATTCCTTTGACAGTTGTCTGTATACCATGAGTTAAAAGTAGAAAAGTGGAGTGACTCTTCCAAGTGGGAGGCTGGTTTGAGTAGATTCGTTTAGGAAGAAATCTAGACAAATATGGGAAGAGTACTGGTTTTGACAATGAACATCATCTAACACTCTATAAGAGGAAGAATTTTCTACTGGTGAATGTAAAAGAGTGAGAAAGTATAGGAGGCAGGGCATTTTAAGGCAGAATAACACACATAGAAAACCTTGGTTATCCAAGATAGGTATGAGGGACCCTCGATATCTGAAATACCAATCACAGTGTCTGAGCCCTCCAAGGAATCTGAGCAAGTAATAAGCTGCAAAATTCATGACTAATGTTGCTCTCCCTGAGAAATCACGCGTAAGCACTGTCAAAAGTGTTTAATTCTATTCCTGAAGGCCTTGAGGACCACTGGCCTAGTGTAGTGTGTCAAAGCTTATGAAAGAATCTTTCCCTTTTATTTTCTGTATAAAGCGAGCAGGGTTAACTATGGCTGATTAGCAAGGATTGCAGGTACCAGTCTTGCAGGTAGCCAGAGTTGTAAGATGAGAAATGATTTTGGAGTCTGTAGATACTAAATCTAAATGACTGTGTTCAATGCGGGTGGCTGATAACACAAACTCTACAAGAACTTTAAGATAAACTAAAATGTGAGGAGAACCCAGAAGTTGTGAACATTGTGGTCAAACCTCTGCAAGGGTGACTTACTTATTTTTAGCAAGTTATTTTAAAGAAATATATAATAATTTAAATGTGATAATGTCCATAACATAAAATAAAGAATTTCTATTTTTTTTGACAGTTGCTCTATGTGAACATTCTATATTTATGTAAAGTCAAAGTAACTACTTGGCTTAAGTGTTTTATAAGCCATTGTATTTTATATATTAGCAGAAGAATTCTTATTATAAATCTTTCTCTTTGTCCTTTCTTCCTTGTTTCTTCCCTTCCTGCCTTCTTCTTTTCTTCTTTTTCTTTACTTCCTTCCTAATTTGCTTTCTTTCTTCCTTCCTCTCTTCCTTTTTTCTTTCTCATTTTTTCCAATGCTGAAATGTCCATATAAAATATTTGATACACATATACATGTATATCAAGTGCTTGACATAGTTCATGTTTTCACTCTTATTTTAAAAACAGCCATCTGAAAAGTAGGCCAATATTCATGGTAGAAATTTAAAAGTTTCTTTTAGAATTATAATAAAACCATAGTTCCTTTATAATCCAGAACATTTTGTCATCATTTCTGTGGCAACCTCAGACATTCTTCCTACATTTCCAGCTGTCCAGAGTTTCTTCCTGAGATTATCTTGTGGTGTTTCTTCTTATAATAGCATAACAAAACAAACACAAAAATGGACAAACAAAACCACCTTATCACCAGTCTTGAAGCTCTGAGTTTTGGTCTCTTTATTGAGCTTATTGGAAAGATGTCTTTATTACAGTCAACAGCCTCAATTATCTCATCTGGAAAGAGAGCATATTAGTTTTCTATGCTATGCAAAGAATTACCACAAACTTAGCTGCTTAATATAATGCACACTTATTATTTCACAGTCTCTGTGGATCAGAAGTCTGGGTCTTCTGCTTAGGTTTCACAAAGTTGCAATAAAGGTACGTTTCAGCTAGGCTGCATTCTCATCTGGATGCTCAACTGGGGAAAATATACTCCCAAGCTCATTTAATTGTTGGCAATTCCCTGTGACTGTATGATTGAGAACCTCAGCTTCTTGATGCTTGTTACTTGGAGGTCGTTCTTTACTCCTCAGCTCCCTGCTATGTGGTCTTCTCCATAGGCAGTTCATAACACAGAAGCAAGCTGCTATGTTATGAACTGCCTATGGACTTGCAAGTCCACTAGCAAGACATAATATATAACATAACATAATCATGGTGTGACATCCCATAACCCTTGCCATATTCTACTGGTTAGAAGAAAGTCACAGATTGCATCCACACTCAAAGGAAGAAGATTATACTAGAGCATGAACATCAAGAGTTGGGGGGAGTAGGTGTCATAGAGCTAATTTAGAGTTGTCTGCCACAGATAGGGTATGGTTTAACATTCAAAGAGTCTTCAATCTTGGAAAACAAGCAATAAACATGGTTTCATCCATCACAGCCCAGCTGATCATCCCATCTATTTCACAAAGATCCCCAGAGGTAAGAAATACAGTGCTATAAAATAAAGATGATATTGGAGGGCAACCTGTTAGGTGACTGGTGAGTGATGAAGTTGCTGTTCATCTCACTATTATTTGTGGTATGAGCTCCTGATTTCTAATCTTAGCCATGATTCAGGGCCTATTAATGATGACAGGCCTAATTCCTCTTTAACTTCTTCCTCAACTTTCAAAATACAGATGATGATATACATCAATCTTAGAAGGGCTTAGCATGTAAAGAATTCAACCCAATCTTGTATAGAAACACTTGTGAGTAAGAATTCAGCAGAAAGCATCATGAATTGTTAAAGAGCTGGTATAAAACAGTGCTGGGGAGGAGATAGAGTTTTAATTTAATATAGAGAAGTGAAGGCTAAGGAGTGATTTAATTGCAATCTACAAATATAGGAGAAATCTTTATAAGAAACAAACTATTTTGCATATCCAATGAAACTCAAATTAGATTAAATTAAGGACATAGGGAATATTGTTTAGCTAACATATTTTTTAAAAGGCTTTGAAAAGATTCTACAATCTTCTCTAGGTGAGCTATAAAGCTGAAATTGGCATGTTTTAGGATGAATTGGAAATGCCCTTGACATATTTTTTTTCTTTTCTTGGATTCTATTTATTTAATATATATAACCTGAAAATGTAGGCTTACTTATGAAACAAAAAAATACGCAATTTTTAGTTTTGCTTTCAGAAAAAAAATTAGATATTCTCTTCTGAATTTTGATAATATAAGCCAGTTAGTTTGAAGAATAGACTCACAGTAGTCAGAAAAGGTAGCTGACCAGGGAAGGGTATAAAGGTCTGAAATTTATGTTTACATCACTGGAACACTAATAGCTATAACTATCTTTATATATAAGATAATAAATAATCATTTTATTAAAAGGCTTATGTTGAGCAACAAACTCAGGAAAAAAAGGAATGGAGGGAGGAAATTAAGAAAGAAGAAACAGAGGAAAAAGAAGAGAGAAAACAACCAATCTGGTTATTTTACCAGATTGATTCGTTGGTAAGAGCTAAGAATACTCAGAAAGTGATGAACATCATGAATTCTTACTGGGAAGGTCACATAGTCCAATCTCAAGAGCAAATGCCTGATCCACTTCAATATCCTTGACTCATCATAGCGCAGATTCTTCTGGAATCATTCCTTTGACTTCAGCTCTTTAGTTCATTTGTTTAGATTCTTCTGGAATCATTCCTTTGACTTCAGCTCTTTAGTTCATTTGTTTCATTGCTGAGTGCTGAGAAAGTTCTTTCTTATCTTGCCCTTCATTCTTTTCTATAGGACTATTGTTTGTTCTCTGGAACAGTGCATAATGACTTTATTTTTTACTTTAACATAGACAACCCTGTACATATGTGAAGATGGCCACTAGGTTTTTCCCTTAACGTCCTTATTTTTCAGTCACCATCCAGATTTTTGTCAGCTATTTAATTATTACACAGCCTTAAGTTCTTCCAGAAGCTTCTCCTTACTTCTAACAGTAATATACTAGAGAAGAGACAAGATCTTAATAGGCCAATATCCTTAGCTAGATATGGATGGAGTGTTGACTTGCCTATGAATTTAACTTCAAAACCAGTTGCTTAATCAGTTCATCACAAAGACACAGACTGGCTCATAAAACAACAGATGAGTGAGCACACAATAAAATCTAAGCTGCAAAGGCCATTAAACACTAAAGATATATTGTAGAGTGGAACTTGCTTAGGTAAGAACTTCCTGCCCAGTGCCACGCCACAATGATTAATGTGCACATATGTGAACTTTATGAAAAAGATAATGAATTGATTGTGTTCTTAAATGATGCCATTTTAGACCTGTTTGGCTTCCTCTACTCCCTCGGGAATCAGCTGACCACACGCTGTTAGTTTAAACAAATGAACGTTTAATGTTGGCTATTCTGCCGACCAAGTTGGGGAAAATGGAATCATTTATCAAAGAAAAACAAAGAAAAATAATGAAGTGGCCTTTTATGCTGGGAAGAAGGTGAAGACCAGTAGTTAGCAAAAAAAGGAGGTTGCCACATTTTCTGATTAAAGATGTAACAGAGGCAGGGCCTTAAGCATGCTTTTATGCTCTGACTTCTGCTCAATATGGGATCAGAGAGTTGATTCTAATCACACCATGAGCTTTTTCTCTTGTTTCTCAATGACAACCTTCTTTGTCAGCTTTAATTTTAATACTAGCCCTTGTAAACACACACGTTTCTTCTTTGTGGTCTTCCAATGGGTTGTGAATGATGATAAAATAATTAGGGAATCTATCAGTAGAAAATGCAATCTAAGGGCTATTTGTGACAATAGACTAAAGGCTACCTTAGTTATATATCTAATGTCTAAAACCAATCAATATGCTGATATCTATTCTACTTAGTACTCTTCTAATAACTGAGGTGAATACAAGGGATATACAAGTGAAAACCTCTGTTCTCAGGAGCTTCTAAATGTTTTAAAAATAGGTGCCTTCAAATATATTTATATATATGAGGATAATAATTTACACATAACCATATATATCTAATGTATGTGATTATATCATCCCATATATTACTTAGATATGTAGTTATATACATATAAATGTGTGTGTGTGTCTATATATATATAGACACACACACACATATGTAATGACTTCCAAATGTTATGATAATGAGTTCTATGGATTTAAAAAAATGAAGGACACGCTACTGTTGGACAAAGTGTTTTGAAAAGTGGTCAAAGAGGCTGAGAAAGATATTTATTTTATTTTTTTTTAAAAGCACTGTTTTTCCTGTGAGATTTTATTATTTATGTTCATGTTATTTTAAAAAGCCAGTTTGAACTGAATATGCAGTGGAACCTTGAATAACATGGGTTTGAACTGTGTGAATCCACTTACATGTGGATTTTTTTCAATAAAAGAAACACCTAGTGTGTCTGCCTCTCCTGTGTCCCCTGCCACCTCCTTCACCTCTTCTGCCTCTGCTACCCTTGAGACAACAAGACAAACCCCTCCTCTTCTTCCTCTTCCTGAGCCTACTCAACATGGAGACAAGGAGAATGAAGACCTTTATGATGATTCATTTTCGCTTTATAAATAGTAAATTTATTTTCTTTTCCATATAATTCTGTTAATAACATTTCTTTTCTCTATTTTCTTTATTGTAAGAATACAGTGTACAATACATATAACATTGAAAATATGTGTTAATTGGCTGTTTCATGTTATCGGTGAAGCTTTCAGTCAACAATACGTTATTAGTTGTTAAGCTCTAGGGGAGTCAAAAGTTCTATGTGGATTTTCAAGTGAATGAAAGATTGGTGCCTGTAAACTCCTGAGTTGTTCAAGAGTCAACTGTACACTTATACATGCTTATGTTACACATACACATACACACAATTGATGAATAATTACAAATACTTTCAGTATAAAGATTTAGAAATATGTATTCTGATTCAGTCATTTCACTCACACTCTGAGGAGGATAAGGAGAACAAGGTGAATTGATGGGGAAGGGAATTTTGAGGGATGAAAGCAACTTAAAGGCCTTTTTTCACAGGAAGTGCTGTCATATGACAGCTGACTGAAAATGGTAGGTTTAGAAATTCTCTTAAAATATGTTTTGATGTTTAACATGTAATGAGCACTTATGTGCCATTCACACATTTACTGGGAATAAGGCAGAGTGAATGCCAACCTCTAAACCCAGATTTAGGTATGCCAGCTGTTAAACTCATCTATGGTTTTGCCCTACTGAGCTGGCCGTAGGAGAGAAGGAACTAAGTTCTGCATTAAGCTAAGAGAAGGTGTTTTTGGAATTCACCTTGTATAGAAGGAGCAGAGAAAGTTCTGAGTATTTGTTCAGTAGAGCAGTAGGGAAAAAAACATTAACCTTAACTAGATCAGTAAAGTCAAGAGAAGCTGAAGCTTGGAAAGAATGAAAGACAAAACAGAGAGAAAACTAGCAAAACTGTTTTAAGAATGGAAGTATCCAAATACATAAAATAAATTACACTACGAATTTATCAGTCACCTCAGAATTTTCTTCCTTGTTTCCTTTATGAGTAGCAAACCAGCTCTTACTGGGGTGTGGCATATTTTTAGAGAAATGAAAGAAAGCCAGCTGGTTTTTAATGGATCTATATCTGATTCTTCACAGAAAAAAGTTAATCTGTGCTTATTTATCTTTTGACATAGTAGTCATCTCATATCAATAGAGTGTAAAGATATAATATAAGAGAAGAATAATATATTAAAAGATGTTTAGTACCACTATATACTAACAAAATTTTGGAAACATCTCTATATGCAACAAAAAGGAAAATATCTAAGAAAATTTGAGTAAAGTCCCACAATGGAACTCTCAAGATTGATACATTAGAAGACTATGTACAATATGAAAAATATTTTAACCTATTATAAGAAATTGTTACTTCTTCTTTTCTCTTACACCATTTCTCAAATGAATAATACAACAGTTAATATATCATGCTTATTATAGATGAAAATTTTCTTCCCGTTTTTAAAATTTGAAATTTCTTGTTAACAGCGATATTGTCTTACTCATTTTTCTATCCCTGTCACAGGGCCCACTCTGTCTAATAAACTGAACTGAATTGAAGAATTGAGACTTCAAGAAATGAAAAGTGTTATGTTAGGGCAGTGGGATTTTTTTTTTACTTCCAAATTTATTTTCTTTTTATTATTTTCTGTTAAAACCTACATGGTTATATTTTTTGTTGTTGGTGGTATCTTTAGTTGTACCCACATCCATAGTCAGAGATATAATCAACCCTTAATTGGACATTGTTCACAGATCAATGTCGTTTTGTTCCTTCGGTAGAATCATTTGGCCAACATTTTTTAACAGCTACACTCCTGAGGAAGAGTGTGGGAAAAGGAAGGATAATAAGAACCAAAAACACTGGAGAGTTTTCCTGCTGGGCATGCAGAGAATTTAAGACAGACAAAACTACTCAGATTGCTAATTTGAGGTCTTTGAGAAACACTTTCAGATCCAACAGTTTTTCCAGGCTTCCCCAGAATTTGTCAAGCTTATCTCCAGTCCTGCCACCCACCCCAGATCTATAGTATCTGTCTGGCCCATAATGTCTGTTCCACAACATCTACAGCCTTCCAGTGGCCACTTGACTACTTTTTCCAGGTTCCAGGATTGCTAAGACTGTTTGTACATCCTCAGTTTTCTTTGGTTCCTCAAAGGACTTGAAAGAAAATTCAGAATTCTATCATTTTGCTCTTACATCCTAATCCCCATACTTATTTCCCTCTCCTCCAAAATGAGAAAATGGCTGTTCCCACACAAGTTACTGAGGAAATGCCTACCACACTGCATTGTCATATTGAATAATCATTTAATCACTGGCTAAATCTGAGACACCCAGATCAGAGGATTCAAAAACTCTGGGAGACCTTAAAATCCTTTCAAAATTAAGCATTTATTATTACTTCATTGCTCCCTTGCTACTTAATTTTCCTGAATCTCATTTTAGGAGAAATTTGCTCCTGTAGGCTTGCACACTTCATCTCAATCAATACGTTATTCTCCCTAGAGGTCCCAAATTATTCTTTTCAAATGTCTTTTTTATCTACCCTTGGAAACAACACAAGCAAATGGAGTTTGACTTCCAGCTGTCAAATCAACTGTTGAGGCAAACCCCGTGTGTGTGAATCACTCGATCTTGCCTTGTTCAATCTGGGTAATGTGGCACAGTCCCAAGAATTCTCCCCTACTACCAAGAGAGAAAAAGAAGGACAAAGCAAATGGTACACTTTTTAAAAGTTGGAAAAAATATTTGTTTATACATTATACATTATTCATTCACATACAAACTAGTAGCTAAATAATGAATCCTCATTTATGTTCCTTGGACTTCTTTGATATGTTAGGGTGAAGGTTTGAAATGGAATATTTTAAGTGGACCACCCTGTGATTGCAGTTAAGAATTTAACTCAGGCCTCTTTATAATTCCATTCCTGATAACCCATACCTTGGAAAGTGTATTGACAAGATTTCCCTGTTTGTTTTAGGTACTAAAATTTCCTGATTGAGATAGGTTAATATTCAAAATGTAAGCATTTGACCACATTGTTGATGAGGGCATAAGAAGTTCTATTGGTAAGGAATATTATGAAATATGATTTGAAAAAATTTGTATATCATTATAAATGTGTCACAGAATTTTAAATTCATTTAAGAAACATTATCAATGAATAGATATAATAAAATTTATCACACTGGGAGGAGCGTTAGTTTATGTTATTTACATGTTAGTTGATACGTTGTCACAGTTAAAAACAAAATTATATTTCCTCTGGGACTGATTTAAAGACAGTTTACTAAGTTTGCTAACACATACACACAGACACACAGACACAGACACACACACACGCTCATAGAGATGTTATTGTTTTATAGCTGAACCTTATAGATGCTGTTTCCTTGCCTTGAAGGTCTAATTCTCCTAATTCCTGTGTATTTTCCAGAGGGTCCTATGCCATAAAAAGTACAAAAGAAAGAAACAAGCTCCCTGCCTTCTGCCCTGATGATCATTGTGTAGCGGCAGTGATGATGTTATTGGAAGTTTTAAAAACTAAAATACCTGATCAGGTTCAGAGACATTACCCAGTTATGTTCTGTGTGCTTTTTCTGGTTCATTCAATTTTCATCAAACAAGGGACAGCAATTCGTTATTTTCCATTCTCCACTGTCCCAAATCCTCAGACTCTATCAAAGCACACCTTGAGCTCCACCTCCCACATTGTGCTCCCCACTGGTGCCAATCTTCCAGCTAACTCCATTTCCCCTTTGTAAACGCTCGATGTGCTGACCTATTTAAAAATATAACTCAGGTGCCTGGCGAACCATGATGCCTGCCAGCTCTTCAGATAAAGAGGATCCACTTATTAATCTGCTCTGTCTCCATCTGCCTGCTCAATTGGGATTGACTGCTTGCTGTCCAGACTGATACCAGGGAAATCTGATTGAGGACAAGAATCTCTTTGTACATTTCCCCCACTGATATGGCACAACAGGTTTGTTGCAGCCAGGGAGTTAAGCTGATGTGACATGATGTCAGATGGCCTGCCATTGTACGTCAGAAATTAAAAAGAAAATATTCTTTCAAACTGGAATTCCTTATGTGATTTTTATTTCCTTGGGCTTTGAGCAGATTGAGTATTGAATTGCTTGACTGGAGCCCATGGATAATTTAATACCTGCAACATTCGTCCCCAGGTGAATTTCAGCCACATTTGACTTGTTCAGCATAGCGTCTCAATCCTAACCATTTCATGGAAATCTTGTAAATATTGATTGATGAAATCCCAAGAAATGCTTTTTTCTAACTCTGATTCTGAAATGTTCCAGAAGAAAACACCTAATCTCTGCATCCCTCCTCCCTACTCCATATCCAGTTGTATAAGTAAATAAGAATTTTGGATTTTCTTTTATCCTTCTCCAGTTAAAACAATCAATTCTTACAACTCAAAAAAAATTAAAGTGATGTGATTTGTTTCACTAAACTAGGCCTGAGTAAGTAAATGAGCAAATAAACTCAAACCATATAAGTGGAATCAAAATGTTATTATTTCTTAGGACACTTTTTTAATACTTCAATTTGAGGTATTGGATACATAATATTAGCTATCCAGGAGAATATAAACATAGTGTATGTTTATATGGTTCTTGTGGATTAAGACATGAAAAATATTCTGATTTTAGTAGGAGCTTGTGCTTTTATTGAAAAGATAGATAGAACTAGCCTTGTATCAAATCTAAAATCAAAACTGGATGAACATGAAATTTCTAGAATGCATTTATTAATGTAAAATTCAGAGAAAAAAGATGCAAAAATAAGAGTTAAAGATCTTACAGGAATTCATGTTTAGTAACAAGGAATAAAATATTATCACTTTCTTAATATTCAGCTTTTACTCTTCAGTAAAGGGTAATCATTTGTTAATTTGTTTAAGCTCCAGTGTTTAAAAATTCACACATGAATGAAATGTGTGGCTGGTTTGTATTGTATATTGTAAATTAAACAGTCTAAAATGTAAATACTGTTGGGGAATATAAAATCTCCTTCATTCAATGCAAATAACACTGAATAAATTAATAAATTGACTAGCCTTTCTTTAATATTTACATTATAAAAGTGTATTTATATGTGTGTGAGTATATCTGCGCATATGTGAGCACAAGATATTCAAAGCACTAGAGAGAAAATAACTTGGTTAAACAGATGAAGCAAGTACAGAGCAGAAACAAAAGTGGCACAAGTTAAGAATACTTTTTAAGTATCAAGAAATTACCTTTACAAAAAGTAATTACTGGATATTTTCTCAAGATATAAAAGGGAAAAATATTGTCCAGAATTTTTAAGACTAAAATATAAGAAGAAAAACAAATCCACAAAAACATTAATGAAATAAAACAATTCAGTTTTAATCTTGCTGTACTGGCTTAGTGTTTGCCTAGCTATTGAGTGCTTCTTACCTTCATTTCCATTTTCCCCAAATCTTAGAGCAGGAAAGATAGTGCATATTGTTTATACTAGACAGGAGATTGCTTGTGAAATTTTTATTCTTTTCTAGATGAACTGGACTGAAAAGAGGAAACCTGGGAGAAAATTACCCTTTACTGATTACCCTAAATCATACCCTCAAAACCTACTACAAGCATACATCTCCTTGTTTATTCTCTTCTGGGACCTGAATCAAAGGAGAAGCCCCGTTAAAACTGTCCTCAGCTCCACAACGAGAGAAAAGCGAGAAATACAAGGGCAGTTGGAAGAGATCACATTACTGGAACCATAAATGGGATTCTTCAGAAAAGTAAGGACTTCCATGACCAAGTAAGACAATTCAGCATGCGATTCAACCGAAGTCTACATACTAGAAACTATGGAAAGGCATGAAAATCTGCAGGATACAAGAATATATTGACTTGCATTTTGTAGGACGAAGTTTAAGTATGATATTCTGCTAACAATAACATCCAAAAGTAAAAAGCTCTGCCTTTTCCATCTCATATGCCACACAAAATTATGTGCCTTGATTACTCAATAAGCATCAATCAAAGATTGGCATGAAGGACTCAAAGTGGCAAGTTTCTTCTCAAAAGCAGAGACTTATCAATTCAGGCCAGGCAAATGAAACCTAAGTTTGCAAATAGATCTAGAAAGAAAATTATTTCACAGACTCCTAAGGAATGAAAGCACTATAAACAAGCAAATGTTATTTCCCGGAGAGAGGATGGAAGAGAAAGAAATAAGAAAATAAATGTTGTTCATTATTAATTTGCCATTTGGTTCAAGGAAAATGTTCACAGGCAAAGTTGCTTGTATCTTACACTTAATATTTTTCTCATCACAAGATATAATTTTAATAGTTTTTTTCAAATCATGATTCCTTCTTATCAAAAAAGCTTTTTTCAAGCCAATCAAGGTGGGAGACCAGAAGGCTTAAAAAGAATTCATTATAACAACTCAAATGGAAGATATAAAATAATCCATTTCAAAGAGTAGAGACTGTTTTCCGTCAGCATTTGTAATATGACTCATTATTTCACAATTTCTCATCCGCCCTTTCTCTATTCCTACCCTCAAATGCTCTGTGGTAGAAAACTTTGACCTTGCTGAGAGAAATAATAACACAACGTATCTGCACCATCCGTGAGATTAATACCGCCCACCAAAAGAAGCACCTCAACCGGCAAAATACAAGTAAAATGCATGAACACACTGAGGAACTCTTTGCCTTGTTCACCTTCTTTCTAAATAATTCATCAGTTTAATGATAATGACATTCAAATATCATAATTACAGCTGACTCTTTAAAAAATATCAATTCTGGGACCCAAAATGGAGCAACCAGCCCCCACTCCTTTTCCCACCATTAGCTGTTAATGCCAAAATATGATCTTTATTCATTTCACTGACATAATATAAAACCAATGTAGATTTCCCATTTTTCATAAAATTTTCATCTGCACTATTAGTTTCACTGATAGCAGACTGCAAAATGTTGTTAAGCTACAAGATGGAAGACACTGCAAAAACCTCAGCATGTTAAGAAGCCATAAAATTTTATTCAGTTCATTTACTGCTACAGTCCAGTAACCCTATAGTAAGAGTGTGCTATTTTTATTGTGTATTTATTTAAAGGTTGAATATTCTGTTCCCTGGACTAGATATCTAACAGAGTTAATCTAGATTACCAATACACTGAGTTGTCTTCCACTTTGGGGTTTATCATTTCCTCGAAAGTGTTTTTGTGTTTTGGCTATTGTGAAAGAGATAATAGCAGAATATTGCAAACAAAAGCTTGCCTTTGGATAGGTGGCTCATTTATGCTCAAAATTAAACCACCAGGGTATGGGCCTCACACGACACTGAGGAGAAGGACTCCCTTTTCCCTCCCCTTACTCCATCTTATATCTCTAAAAATACAAATCTCAGTGCATAGTGCAATGAAACACAATGTAAGAGACTTTGTATTGGTCAGTTTGGGACTCTGCTGGAGGTGCTTGACTGCTTATACAATCCCGCAGAAGTCAGCCACATTTCTCATTTATTGCTTTGTCAGTATGTCTTAGCAGTTTGGCATAAATAGGTAAAATATTTTTAGATTAGCATGAGGTAGAACATGCTTCAGATCTATTAATAAAACCATTGCCATCTAAAGCTAGCTTATCTGTATTATTATATTATATGAAATTTGCAAGATTAGGACACAAACTAGAGAAGAGATATGCTGCACATATTTTGCCAATATATAGGATATATCTAAATGTACTGAGGGGCCTCCTCCACAGGCTTCCTGGGCCATGGAACAATGGCAGTTATGCCAGTGGTCACTCTACTATGAAAAAAAGCACACATGTCAATTAAAGTCAAAGGAGCCCAAAAAAGGATAGTAGATGGGACTGTTATTTTTTAATTGGGTTTTCTCCCTTAGAACTAGGGTATTGGTTGTACTAGGGTTAGTAAATACCCTAGAAATTCATTGTTGTGTAAATATACTTGAGCCTCAGGAGTAACAGTTCCCCTGCTCAGTCCCAATTAAAGGCCACATAGAAACTCCAGGTGCAGTAAACAGATAAACTAGCAACAAAAACTACAATAGCAAACAGGCCAGACAAATGATCTACACCATCCATAATACATTCTGCCTGTGTCTGTGACTTGTTAGAAACCTAGAAGACAAGCCTGTCCCGACTTGGTCCCCTCATCTATAATACTGGCTGATAAGAGAACCTATGCCAGTTGCAGTGTTTTCTCTTGAAAGTTCAAAACATGGGGTTGATAAAAGCAAAGTGTGCATTTTTAAAGGCACATGAGAGAGAGATTTAAATCACCCGAGATAGTCTGTATTTATTCATTCCACAGAGGTACAAAGGCTCTGTCTGGGTAGCATTAAAGAGTAAAGGTTCAAAAGGAATATGTGAGAGTCCCCAGGAGACGGGAAACATAAGAATGCATTAAAATGAGATGGAGAATGTGTCCCAAAATAGCCAAATAATGACTGTTCGTAGTTACTATCTTGTTAGCATCGATTGTGGAATATTTGAGGGCCTGGGAGAATCAATGTATATGGTAAACAATCACCTCCTAAACTGAAATGTCAGAGATACGATACAGAATAATGAATATAAAATCTAGACAAAACTAATGACCAAACAAGATAAACAAATTAAAACAGATAAGCCATGAAGGGTGAGTGACTAACGATTGAGTTAGGCATAATCCCAGTGAAAATCTGTCCATTTGAACAGCCTTTGCTGTGTGGTGTCAACACAGGCTGACAGCTGAGCCCGGCGTGCCTCGCTTTAGCTTCTGGAATATAAAAATCTGGGCTGTGGATGCTGAGATGCAGAAGCCAGGTATTCAGGCAGTGGTGGGGAAAAACATTTCCAGATTTTACAATTTTACAACCATCCATTCATCATTATCAGAGATGAAAGGTTACATCTTCTGCGTATTATGCACCTGGCACAGGGGTCTTGCATTCATAGATGCTCCCTAAAAATGATTTTCAAGCAGTTTTTTTTTCCTCCTTTTTTGGTATGTAATTTTTTAAAGGGTGCTAGAAGTCTTACTTGATATCTCTTTCAATTCTCCTTTCTTTTGTGCACCTTCCCTGTTTTTCTATTTTGAATTGATTTATGAACCCCTTTTTACAACTAAATGAGTCAGCAGAGATGGGATGTTGATAGATCTCATTGGACTTTGGTCAACATTGTTCTGAAATAAAAGGAGCCAGTATGCTTTAATGATACACTCCATCACAGAAAAAGCTCTGCTTCCAGCCTCCAATCATTCAGCAAGTCCTTATAACCTAAAAGGTTATTATTAGATAAACCTGAGATTTTGGCACAATTTGATCTCTACGGTGTCTCTTTTTTTGCCTTGGACATCTCTTGTTGCTTTACGTCCTGATACTAAAACTTTCACTGGCTTCCTTTTCACCCCAAACATTCTTCCGTTTTCACATCAAACCTAGACAATTCTCTATTCTGCTGTCTTCAAAACTGAACTGCTGTGGGTCTTGTTTCATAAGCAGCTTCTTTTACATAATTGTCACAGTGGAAAAGATCTCATATTAATTGAATGTTTGTAGACAATAAACACTGACTGACAGCGTTTTTCCCCCTATAAATATTTGCCTCAGCAGGAATCTTTCCCTTATATTTAAAAAAAAATACATATCTAATGTTGGGAATTTCAGACATAATGGCAAGCAAATAGCAGGGATTTCTTTTGATCAGAGCGGCTTATCTGCACACTGTGTGGGGAAACACCTATTCTGCCTGCAGATAAGGCCTTTCTGATGACGTTTTTGTGAATAATATTTTTAAAATAAAGGGGCCTAGGGGCTAAACATTTTTACTCAGCAGACTTAGCAGAAGGAAACTTTAAATTATAATATTTAGATACAAAATTAAATATATCATTTATGATATATTGTTCTAGCAACTTCATAATATGGTTTTAAAATATACCATATTTGGGTATGAAATTATCCCTAATTACTAGAGAAATAACTATCATTTCTTGTTATTTATGTGTACCTGCTGGGCACTATCCTTATAATAGGGGCCATTCAATTAGAACAGGTGGGGTAAAAATTGTTCTTGACTCTACCTGAACTGATTAATAACACCATGTTGGGCCTAGAAGGCATTCAGGTGAGCCTCTAGTCACTAGCCATCATTGAAGATGACAGAATTTCCATATACTTCCTCCACGCAGTCCAATGTGGTATATGTGTAATCTCTAATACCCTCTACTATATTTGCATTCATGTCTTGCATCAAATGGAAAGGTCAATACAAAAACTTAAGGAGAAAGCCACCTGAATTTCTAAGGTAAATCCTAAAGGTTTATGATCTTTGTTCAGCTGGTAGCCAACAAGAACTTCAGGACATCACTGAAGTCAATCACTACAGGCTGACATCATGCTGTTTCTTGGAATCCTGTTGGTAGTAACCTTAACTGAATGCTCTGCCAGATAAATTGAACAGATTTGGCTCCAGCCTTTGTTGGTTAGATTAATGAAAGTGGTTGATCGAGTCGCTTACTCATGGAAAACAATTTTCTACATTGCCCAGATGGTATAAAATCAATGGATACACTGGGTGTGGTGGCTCATGCCTGTAATCCCAGCACTTTTCGTCTCTACTAAAAATACAAAAATTAGCCGGGTGTGGTGGCGCATGCCTTTAATCCCAGCTACTAGGGAAGTTGAGGCAGGAGAATCGCTTGAACCCAGGAGGCAGAGGATGCAGTGAGCTGAGATCACGCCATTGCACTCCAGCCTGGCAAGAGAGCAGCCTGGAGAGCAAAACTCCGTCAAAACAAAACAAAACAAAACAAACAAAACAAAAAAACAATGGATGCATATTTTTAGGAGACAATTCTCAGTGGTTCTCTTGTATTTCTGCATGTGCTATGAGCAAACACGGTGATTGTCTTTGCTCTGGATTACCTTTTTAAAGATGTTTATATAGTGAACTGCTTTAGAAAAACAGAGCTAGTGTCTCCCCCAAGAAATAGCAGGTTTGCTTACTGCCTTGGAAATAGAGATAGTGTCTCCCCTCTAGAGCACGGGTGTCCAACCCTTTGAATATAGGATTTCTTTGCTTATCTGTGGTGATGAATATCACAGAAATTATACATGGATCTTTTTTTTAACCTTATCAGCTATTGTTAGTGTTAGTGTATTTTATGTGTGGCCCCAGACAATTCTTCTTTCAATGTGGCCCAGGGATGCCAAAAATACCCTAGAAATTCATTGTTGTGTAAATATACTTGAGCCTCAGGAGTAACAGTTCCCCTGCTCAGTCCCAATTAAAGGCCACATAGAAACTCCAGGTGCAGTAAACAGATAAACTAGCAACAAAAACTACAATAGCAAACAGGCCAGACAAATGATCTACACCATCCATAATACATTCTGCCTGTGTCTGTGACTTGTTAGAAACCTTGAAGACAAGCTTGTCCCGACTTGGTCCCCTCATCTATAATACTATAACATCTATAATACTATAACACCCATTCTCTGAAGAAAAGAGAAGTCAATGCTTCCTGCCTAGTGTAACAAAGATAATATCTCCCTCTGAGGCTGATGGCAGACTCACTTACTGTTCTTTATAAGAGATTTGCCTTCTCAAAACTAACAATTCTCCTAAAATGCAACCCACTATGTGTGCAGGGGTTCCACCCTATGGAAACTGGATCTTAGGGAACCAGCATCAGAAATGTTGATAGTCTCACTATTGCCATTGTTTTATTTAAAAAAGTCACTTGTCTCTGACTCAGGAATGTCTTGACTTCTGCCAGTATACATGAAGATGTGGCAGGTAAACTGGTAAACTTGTTGGCCTGCAAAAAGGGTAAAATTACATTCCCTTCAGGGTTCCTGGTAACCCCTGATCAAATAGTGTAAAATAGACTTCCTTTAGCAAACCAGTCACTTGGAGGATCAATTATTCGTATTTCTTATAAGTTGTGGCTTTCATACTTGCTATCAAGGAATATTCAATCTAAATGTGATTTTAGAAACTATCCATCATTCTACATACGAGAATATTGAAGCTCTGGTTTATTTACCTAAAATAACACACTTAGTGGCAGAATTTGAGCAGTTACTTAATTTTTCTGATTTTCTGTTGGTGTTCTCTCAGCATATTCCACTGACTATAATAAAAACTAAACTCCATATTCTACTTTAGTCTCAAAAGGTAACTGATAGATAATTTTTAGTGAGTAAAGTATGAAAATGGGGAATGAATATTGCCTATCCCCTGTGGTAATAGGGTAATGGGTTCACATAACAGTCCAGGCTGACATAGGCCTGGGCTTGGATCTAGCAATGATTTTCAAATCATGGAAGAAAACACTTTGACAAGGCACATTTTCCTCTTGGCTAGCTGCAGCAACATTTGCAAATGTTCTGAAGTATTTTTTGGATCTTAAATATGTCATGTGCATGGACAATAGGAATTAGCACTTTCTGCATTCATCCAAACTACAGTATTAGTTTCAGCCATCTTTTACACTTTTGGGAAAATCTTCCTTAAAGTGACAATAATTTAACCTCATTTCTCATTTTCTTTTGAGCCTCTACACTCTTATCTCTGAAAGCCAGTAACTTATTTTATGTTTTCTCCTCTTGGTTACTGTACTCCTCAGAATAGGGTATGTTATATACAGTGTAACAAACAACCTCCCAATCTCTTAGGCTTAAAATGAATTTCATTTCTTGCCCATACTACATTTCCACTGCAAGTCTTCTGGAGGTTTTCTCCTGCTTTATCCTCACCCTGGGACTCAGGCTGACTGAGCCCCACACCTTGAACACTGTATATTGTCATGATATCAGTTCTTGCAACATTTGTCTTGAGGTAATTTTGCTACCACTGACATTTTACCTGGCAAAGTGTGTGTCATGGTCCTAACCAACTTAAGAGGAGAAAGAATTGTATATCATGTGCCAGGAAAAGGCAGAAGAAATATGTGGTGACCCATGCTAATGATAGCCACAGTTATATTGACTTAGACTCAAACTTAAAGTTTTGGTTGAATATTTGCTCTCATTCCACAGCTTCACTTCTTATTTGGGATATTCTAATTATTTACATTGATGATATTTTCCTTACTCCAAATGATTCAATGCATTACAGTGGGGAATTATTGCATGGTGTTATGTAAGAGAAACTTGTTTGAAGATTTTTTGAAAGATGATGTCAGAGGTTAAAAGAAAGCTAGAAAGAGAACTGAAAAAAGCAAAGGGAAAGAGTGATTGGTCAAACATTAATAGAGAAGAGAGAGAATTGAAAGAGAAGCAAAATGAAAAGAAGGGAAAGGAAAGACAGAGAAAAGTGAAAGGAGAATATATCGAAAAGAAAGAAAGCCAGTGGGAAATGAATACTGAGAGCAAAACTTGCACAGTTCAACATGCTTAAAACTCCCTGTTGCGGGGCTGGGGGGGCGGGGAATGGTATGAAAACCTGTAAGACATTATTTAAATCTTATGATGTTGTGCCCCAGGGTTGAAACCAAGTCCTGGGCTCATCATCTCCAGTTCCCTGCTGGCTTAAAGAGAAATATGTATATATATATTTTAAAGTGGCAAGTGAACAAAAGTTCTGAATCTCAAAGCATCTAATGAAAACACACGCACAAATTCTTGAGATTCTTCTTCTTCCCTAGGGCTCACTTTTTCTTAGAAGAAAAAAAAAATGTGAGAACCCAGCTGAGATCTGAATTTTTCCCCCAACTCAACAGAATATTGCTGGCCCCAAAGTTCAAATACCAGGAGACCGAAATGATACTTCAATAAGTGTAGAAATTCTTGAACATATTTTTTGGTTGCAAGGTTTTCTTCTCTGTTCATCCCTTTATCTCTCTGATGAATGGCTTTTTACGGGTGTATGTGTGTATGATTGAGAGAGAGAGAATGAGTTAGAGGCAGACACAGGTAGAGAGAGAGAGAATGAGTGAGAGGCAGACACAGGTAGAGAGAGAGAAAATGAATTAGTGATGTGCTGGAGTCAACCAACATCTAACCATGTAAGTCAAATTAGCCATAATAGGAATATAGTTACACCATGAAAATCACAACACCACACACACACGTGCACACACACACACAAATCAGGTTTGTTTGTTTTTCAGAGAGTTTGTTGTTAAACATTTACTAGCACACCCTAAAGAGAGGAGAAAAAAATATGTGAAGAAAAAGAAAAGAGGAGAAATCAAAGAAAGAGAAAGCAAAAAGAGCATATTTAAATGTGGAAGAAGAAAAAGACAAGTTGAGCTGTCTTAAATTTCAGCCCATGAAAGCCTTCCTTTTTTTAAATAAAGTTTTTGTTTTGTTTTGGTCTGGAATGTTTTTCTTTTAGTTTTTCATTTCTTTTTAACCAGTTATAGGCAAATGAGAGTTAAAGTACTATCCATGCACCTAGCTGAGAGACAGATCTGCTTCTCTGCTGAGACTGAGTCTTTAAGGGTGAAAAATAGACAGCAAACTGCGGCAGATATACGTTTTGGTCCGACTGAGCATTAGACACATTAGTCCTCTCACCTGAAAGGCAAGCAGATTGCCCACTCCATCTGATCTTAGAAATATTGGAGTAAAATATTAGTGATGCTTATATCCCACCATGGAAACTTCTATTCTTTAAAAAATTGATCTCTGTATTTAAAATGCAAAATATCTGACTCATTAACACTTTAAACGTTTACATCTAAGTCTGAATGAACATCTGATGTTTTTATAGATGGGAAAAAGAGGACTGAAAAATTCAAATGCAAAATTTTTTCATTTTACTTTTTCCTAGGACATTCAGATGACCCACTTATTAATATCCATAAAAGGGGAGAAAATACAAATAAACACACAGGATGGTGTTGATTTCAGATTTAAAATTAAATCAGTCAAAATAAAAGAACAAATTGTAGATTACTGCTTTGTTTTGTTATGTTTTGTTTTTTTCTTTAAAAAGGCTGAGGAAATTTATCAATACATGGGATGGAGAGTAAGATAGCCATCTCAAGGATATATACACTTTCCTACGTTTTCCTTAGCTGGGCTCACTGCAGTTTCACTCTACAGGTGGAAACACCCCAAAATAACAACTCAATTGCATAGCAAACCAGACTGAAAATTACTACTGTAAGATCCCTTGTCTCCAAGGAGGCCAGAGGCCAGATGACTTCCAAAATTCCCAAATGTAAAGTTCTCTCCCCACTTTGGAGTACAGGCAGCAGGTAGCATCCAGGGTGTGGTTCCTGGGTGGGTCTGTGTGTCCTCAGATTGAAACAGGAGTGCAAAGGAGGCCACAGGAACTATAGCTGGCCATGCGAATCAAAACAAAAGACTAAGCACATATTGATATGGATTCAAATAATATGATAGAAAATCTCCAAAACAAAGAAAGATGCTCTCTGCTTCTAAGATTCCTCTTTTACAAAATGAGCCTACCCCAAATTTTGTTTTCAACTCTAGCATTTTGGGCTGTCACAGGATGAGAACTCAGAAAAATCAGTGTGTGATTACCAGAAATCTTGGGGTTATTCTTTCACAGTTTCTTAGAATTATATAAAAGGACCCTGAAAGTTCCATTCCTTGCCTCCAGGGCAGGCAGGTGAGCATCAAACCATAAACAAACAAAAAGAGATTTCATCTCTTCCCCTGCTAACCCATATCAATGTTTAATAACTTCCATCTACGTTTTAACATTTTCTTTCCTGCTTTCTTCTTATTGCAGAAGCATAGTGCTCATGTTTTCTTTGCTGCTGTTTGGCGAGATGCAGAAACCTGTGCGTTCTTGTTACACATTGTGTGTGTGTGTGTGTGTGTGTGTGTGTGTGTGTGTGTGTGTGTGTCTGTTTATTTTTCTAAAGAGTATGTTTGAAGGAGGTGGTAACCCACACAAAGTCTAGAACAGTACTGGACACACACAACATGTTCATTAGTTAGCTGCGGAGTAAGCAACTGAACCTGAACCCTTTGCTCCTAGCAAGTTACTCCACTTGTTTTGATGATCTCTTGCTCATTTTGAGCTTGGCTACAGCAATCTGCATCTCCCCATCTTATCCAGGCTTCCTCTGCATCCCCTAACTCCATACAGGTGCACACACACACATGTCTTTGCCTCTCTTAACCTTAACCATTTCTAAAAACCTCCCTTAGACTCCACTCCACATGGGAACCCCCTATTCCTGGCATCTGTCTTCTTTTGAACCCTCCTGGAGTACATTCTCTTCTTAGGACTAATTGGTCATCTACAGTCTGCCTTGAGCTACAATTTGATGCTGTTTCCATGTAGGTCTTATTTCTTCGTTATGTGAAATTCAGAAATATACACTATAGTTTATCTCTGTAGCACCCCCACCTCCACCCGCAGTGCCTAGCTCAGGCTTATGTATATAGCAGGCTTGTGATGAGTATTTGTTGAAAGAATGAAGGAAAGAATCAATTCATCACTCAGATAATCAGGTCTTTAGCTGAGTAGCAATGGGCTACTATTTCAAAGATATAATAATTGTCTTTCACACAATCTTTTGTGGAGAGAATATACAATCTCTGTGTGATTAGGAAAGTCTTTCTCCCACTTGATTACCTATTTTAAGTAAAATTTACATCATTTCTTGAGGTTTTCTGCTCAGATTAGATCAAATTCAATTGGCTCCTTGATTTACACCCCTATTAGTTTCTGCCTCTGTGATACATATTATGTATACAAAGAAAAATTTCAAAGTCTTTGCCCCTAAAGAATTCATGTTACTATGTGGAGGATAGGAAAAAACATGTTGTTGGACACTGAAAAAGGAATACTCTCCAGGCGATGCCTTGGAATGGGCCAGGGAAGAACTCAAAATGGTTTGCTTATTTAGTTTATATTCTTTATTTGCATATAAATGGAACCTTGAAAAAAAAATCAATCTTTATGTATGAAATAAACACACATTATGCAATAAAAGAACTAAAATTCTTGTTCTTGACTAATGGTTATATAATTTTTACTTTTCAAATATGTAGCCCAATGTATAAAATAATGAAAGTGGAAATACTCTGGTTATGTTGGGAGAAAAGGTCTCATTCTGCTTTCTTTCTCTTTTTTGCCCAGACCCTAGTAAAGGCTCTAAAACACAATTGAAAACTCATGGTCAAATAAACACTTGGAGTGGGCATTTTAAAAATTGTTCTAAATCCTGTAGATCAAGTAGTTGAAGTTAGACTATGTTCCTGCAATCCTAAAGTACATAATTTAGGAAATAAAGTGCTACTTTCCATATATTTGGGCCTTAACAAGTTTAAAAGTAAAAAAAATGGAGAAAATATATATTCAATCATTAGAAAATAGAGGGACAAATCTCATAATTCCAAGAAGTGATATAAAGAAAATAATGAATATATAATAAGATAATTGTAGCTGATAGCACTAAAGTGGACCATCAAGAAACCTCTCCATAAGACTACCCCTCCAAATGTTGAGCTGTTGTTGCCATGAAGAACAATTATTTCCCAAAATAGGGGTATGATTTTTATCGGAGTTATGGCCCAAGAATGAAAGAATTGTGTGGCTGACTTGGAAACATTTTCTGTTTCTGAATATTCATAAGTTGAAAAATTAATATCAAGATGGGCAGAAACACTGCTTTGTTTGTTGTTTTGTTGTTGTTATTTACTCCCAAGTGATATATTCTCTTTTTTTGCCTGCTATATTTTAAGTGAAGATGTTTTTCATTTAAAGGTGTGTTAGTCTGTTGTTACATTGCTATAAAGAACTACCTGAGACTGAGTAACTTATAAGGAAAATAGGTTTAACTGGCTCACAGTTCTGCAGGCCATATAGGAAGCATAGCTCGGGAGGCCTCAAGAAACTTACATTTGTGGAAGAAGGTGAAGGGGAAGGGGTCACATCTTACATGGCTGGAGCAGAAGAAGAGAGAGAAGGGGGAAGTGCTACACACTTTTAAACAATCAGATCTTGTGAGAACTCACTATCATGAGAATAGCAAAAGTGATGTCCACCTTTATGAACCAATTACCTCCCACCAGGCCCCTCTTCCAACATTGGGGATTACAATTTGACCTAAGATTTGGGTGGGGACATGAATTCAAACCATATTATTCTGCCCCTGGCCCTTCCCAAATCTCATGTCCTTCTCATTACAGAATACAATCATCCCTTCTCAACAGTCCCCCTCAGCATAAACCCAAAAGTTCACAATTCAAAGTCTAATCTGAGTCAAGCAAAATCTCTTCTGCTTATGAACTTGTAAAATAAAAAGCAAGTTACTTACCTCAAATATACAATGGGGGTACAGGCATTGGGTAAATATACCCATTCCAAATGACAGAAATTGGCCAAAACAGAGGGGCTGCAGACTCCATGCAAGTCTAAAACCCAGCAGGGCAGTCATTAAATTTTAAAGCTCCAAAATAATCTCCTTTGACTACAAGTAGCACATCCAGGCCACACTGATGCAAGAGATGGAGCTCCCAAGGCCTTGGGGAGCTCCACCCCAGTGGCTCTGCAGGGTACAGCCCCCTGAGCTAATATTATAGGCTGGCATTGAGTGCTTGTGGCTTTTCCAGGTGCACAGTATAAACGGTCAGTGGACCTACCATTCTCTCTAGGAGGGAGGATGGTTGCCCTCTTCTCACAGTTCCACTAGGTAGTGCCCCTGTGTCCAGGGTGGGGGGCAAACCCACATTTTGCCTCTGCACTGAAGCAGAGGAAAATCTGCCCTTGGAGCAGGTTTCTGTCTGAACATCCAGGCTTTTCATACATCCTCTGAAATCTAGGCAGAGGCTCCCAAGCCTCAACGCTTGCCCTCTGTGCACCTGCAGGCTTAACACCACATGGACGCCAACAAGGCCTACAACTTGCAGCCTCCGGAGCAGTGGCGTGAGGTACACTTAGGGCCCTTTTAGCCACTGTTGAAACTGAAGTGGCTAGGACGCAGGGAGCAGTGTCCCAAGGTTACACAGAGAAGCAGGGCCCTGGGCCCAGCCTACAAAACCTCCTAGGCCTCTGGGCTTCAGATAGGAGGGGCTGCTGTGAAGGTCTCTGAAAGGCCTTTTTTTTTTTTTTTTTTTTTTTTTGAGACAAAATCTCGCCCTGTCACCCAGGCTGGAGTGCAGTGGCATGATCTTGACTCACTGCAACCTCCGCCTCCCAGGTTCAAACAATTCTCCTGCTTCAGCCTCCTGATTAGCTGGGATTACAGGCACATGCCACCATGCCCAGCTAATCTTTGTATTTTTAGTAGAGACGGGGCTTTGCCATGTTGGCCAGACTGGTCTCAAACTCCTGACCTCAAGTAATCTGCCCACCTTGTCCTCCCAACGTGCTGGGATTATAGGCGTGACCATCGGTGCCCAGCCTGAAATGCCTTTGGGGCATTTTTTCCAATTGTCTTGTTTGTTAACATGTGGCTCCTGTTCACTTATGCAAATTTTTGCAGCTGGATTGAATTCCTCCCCCAAAAATGGTTTTGTTTGTTTGTTTGTTTGTTTGTTTGTTTTTGAGATGGATCTTGCCCTGTCACCCAGGCTGGAATGCAATGGCACAATCTCTGCTCACTGCAACCTCTGCCTCCCAGGTTCAAGTGATTCTCCTGAGTCAGCCTCCTGAGTAGCTGGGATTACAGGTGTGCACCACCATGCTCAGCTAATTTTTGTATTTTTAGTAGAGATGGGTTTTCGCCATGTTGGTCAGGCTGGTCTGGAACTCCTGACCTCATGACCCACGCACCTCAGCTTCCCAAAGTGCTGGGATTACAGGGGTGAGCCACTGCACCTGGCTGAAAATGGATTTTTATTTTCTACCACATGGTCAGGTTGCAAATTGTCTAAACTGTTATGATCTGCTTCCCTTTTAAATATAAGTTCCAGTTTCAGATAATCTCTTTGCTTATGCATATGATCATACACTGTTAGAAGCAGCCAGGCCCCATCTTGAATGCTCTGCTGCTTAGAAATTCCTTTCATCAAATACCCTAAATCATCATGTTCAAGTTCAAAGTTTCATAGATCCCTAGAGCAGGGGCACACTGTCACCAGTCTCTTTGCTAAAGCATAGCAAAGTTGAGAGGTGACAACATGCTGGCGGCCCCCGCTCACTCTCAATGCCTCCTTGGCCTTGGTGCCCACTCTGGTCATGCTTGAGGAGCCCTTCAGCCCACCACTGCACTGTGGGAGCCCCTCTCTGGGCTGGCCGAGGCTGGAGCAGCTCCCTCTGCTTGTGGGGAGGTGTGGAGGGAGAGGCGTGGGCGGGAACCGGGGCCACACACGGCACTCATGGGCCAGCACAAGTTCCGGGTGGGTGTGGGCTTGGCGGGCCCGCACTCAGAGTGGCTGGCCTGCGCTGCCAGCCCAGGATAGTGAGGGGCTTAGCACCCAGGCCAGCAGCTGCGGAGGGGGCACCGGGTGCCCCAGCACTGCCGGCCTGCCCGCATCACACTCAAACTCTTGCCAGGCCTCAGCTGCCTCCCCGCGGGGCAGGGCTCGAGACCTGCAGCCCGCCATGCCCGAGCCTCTCCACCCCACCCCCCAACCCTGTGGGCTCCTGTGTGGCCCAAGCCTCCCCAGAGAGCACCGCCTCCTGCTCTGTGGCGCCGGGACCCATCGACCACCCAAGGGCTGACGAGTGCAGGCGTGCAGCGTGGGACTGACAGGCAGCTCTGCCTGTGGCCCTGGTGCGGGATCCGCTAGGTGAAGCCAGCTGGGCTCCTGAGTCTAGTGAGGACTTGGAGAATCTTTATGTATAGCTGGAGGATTGTATACACACCAATCAGCACCGTGTCTAGCTTAAGGTTTGTAAATGCACCAATCAGTGCTCTGTGTCTAGCTAATCTAGTGGGGACTTGGGGAACTTTTGTGTTTAGCTCAGGGATTGTAAACACACCAATCTGCACCCTGTCAAAACGGACCAATCAACTCTCTGTAAAACAGACCAATCAGCTCTCTGTAAAATGGACCAATCAGCAGGATGTGGGTGGGGCCAGATAAGGGAATAAAAGCAGGCTGCCCCAGCCAGCAGTGGCAACCCTCCCAGGGTTCTCTTCCACACTGTGGAAGCTTTATTCTTTCACTCTTTGCAATAACTCTTGCTGCTGCTTGCTTTTTGGGTCCGCACCTTCTTTATGAGCTGTAACACTCACCGCGAAGGTCTGCAGCTTCACTGCTGAGGGCAACAAGACCACAAACCCACCGGGAGGAATGAACAACTCCGGATGGGAGGAACGAACAACTCCAGACGCACCGCCTTAAGAGCTGTAACCCTCACCAGAAGGTCTGCAGCTTCACTCCTGAAGCCAGTGAGACCACGAACCCACCAGAAGGAGGAAACTCCAAACACATCCGAACATCAGGAGGAACAAACTTTGGACACAACATCCTTAAGAACTGTAACACTCACCGCGAGTGTCCACGGCTTCATTCTTGAAGTCAGTGAGACCAAGAACCCACCAATTTCGGACACAGAGTGACATTTACTCCAGTTCCTAGTAAATTTCTCATCTCATCTGAGACCTCCTCAGCCTGGACTTTATTTTCATATCACTATCAGCATTTTGCTCACAACCATTCAACACAACTCTAGGAAGTTCCAAACTTTCTTTCATCTTCTTGTTTTCTTTTGAACCCCACAAACTGTTCCAACCTCTGCCCGTTACCCAGTTCTAAAGCTCCTTCCATGTTTTCAGGTATCTTATTAGCAATGCCTCACTTCCTGGTACCAATTTTCTGTGTTAGTTCGTTCTTACACTGCTATAAAGAACTACCTGAGAATGGGTAATTTATAAAGAAAAGGGTTTTAATTGACTCACAGTTCTGCAGGCTGTACAGAAAGCATGGCTAAGGAGGCCTCAGGAAACTTACAATTATGGCAGAAGGTGAAGAAGAAGCAGACAGATCTTAAATGGCCAAGGAAGGACGAAGAGGGCAAAGAGGAAGTTGCCACACACTTCTTTAAACAACTGGATATCATGAGAACTCGCTCAGTATCACGAGAACAGCAAGGGGAAAGTCCTCCCCCATGATCCAGTCGTCTCTCCCCAGGCTCCTCCTCCAACAATGGAGGTTATGATTTGGCATGAGATTTGTGTGGGTGCACTAATCTAAACTATATCATATAGCCACTGTGACCACAAAGTCAATCATAGTATAAGCATATTTAAGTCACACATTCATTATAGATCTTGTCTTCACAGGCCCTCCCTGGGTCACAACTTCAAGATTTTAGATAAAGAGGTCAAGTTGGCTTGGGTGTGCATGCAATTCATAAGGGTCAGAAGAAAAGACAGTTGGCTCTGCCCTTTCCTGAACTATAAAACCAGCCATAGTCCTTTGAAGGAGGTGTGTGCTTGAGATTTTGATCCATTGTGCTGTAATTAATGACTTAGGGGGAAAGGCATAAAGACATAGGTTTGAAACTGCAAATTACTACAACAACTGCCTGTTTCATATACAAACTGTGGTGGGGGAAAACAGTAACAACCTGTAAGGAATCTTGAAAAAAGAAACTGCATGACAGAGGAGATCATTGCTCTCTGTACTGCAACACACATTCAGAGGCCCTTGAAGTGAAATAACTTAGATATTTTTTTCTTTTTTGTTTGTTTTTTGTTTTTCCCTTTGGGCCATCTACAAGTGAACCAGTCTAAATTGGTTTAATCAATCAATAGGAATTTGCAATTCTATGCTAAGTGCAACAACAGATAGTAAAAGACTATAAAATACAAAGAGGTATTCTGTGAAATTGGGGCATACAAGAGACAGGCTTCCACTGCTCCTTTGATCAGTCTCTTAGATATCTCCTAGGGCTTGAATACCAGACATGTCACCACTTCCAAATACTTCAATATTGGCTACCAGAGGAGAAAGATTCACTTCTGGTCTGTCATTATAATATGGTCTTTAGACCCATGGGGCTAAGTGATAAAGGTTCACAAGTCTTCTGTAATATTGAAAACAAAACAAACAAACAAGAAAACACTAAACTAAAGCCTTTTTCAGGTAACTAAGAAAAACCTGCTCAGACTTAGATCAATGTCAGGCTTCTTTGCTTTGTGTAAAGTGACAACTCATTGGAATAACTCTGGTTGAAGAGATATAGCTTGTGCTGATCAAAAAATCTGCAAAGTATACACCTACGATTAGTAAAAATGTCAAAAAGCCTATTGCTAAATAAATTATTTAAAATGTGGAGTCCTCAGTGGAAAAATTATCTGTGTACCTATTATTGGGGTTTAGAAAACAATACCCTAAAATAAGACAATGTGCTCTTCCAAAGCACAGGATTTAGGCTTTTCTCTGAAATTTCCTTATCTACTTTAAGACTGGACCTGCCAAAGGAATCCAATTGCCCTCCATTCCCTCTCTGAAATCTCATTACCTATCACAGAAGAGAAGACAGGAATGCAACCATATCTGGAGGGACATTTTTATAAGATAATGTCTCTCAGCCTTATTTGAATTCCAAAGATAATCATTTCCAAGTTAATTTTTGTCTGTTGAGTCCATTCATTCCCCCTAAAAATCATTTACTACCCCTCAAAATTGCTACAACCTTGATTGCCCCTTCTCCTGAGAAGGTTATATAAATACCTGGACCTCATTGAGTTATTGGGCCATCATTCTCCTGTGATTCCCTCGTACTCCTGCACATTAAATAAATGTTGTATGCCTTTTTCTATTATTAATCTGCCTATTTTCAGCAAACCTTTAGAAGGCAGAGGGGAAGCTTTCTTTGCCCCTACAGTATATGCCAATGAGAGTTACAGAGGCAACTAAAAGCAATCTGCAGATTGGGGAGAGGCAGCCTTCAGTGCAAACCAAAATACACAACAAAGAGGGGTCAAGGAGTAGAAAATTATTATCAAGGCAAAAACCATAGGATGGAGGGGAATCAGGTGTAGACTCTAGGTTGGATGGCTCTTAAGCAAGACATTACAAGACTCTATTGGCTGGCTTAGGTGGTCTATGGGGGGTCAGTTGAGGAATTTTCGCCAGCAATCTATCTTAGGATAAATAACAGAAACTGGTGTAGTTTGATTGCAGAAAGAGGTCCTGTGACACTTTTAAAACATTTTTCCAAGAATACAGAGTATGTGACCCCTTCCTCACCCAGCCTTGGCTGCCTGGTTCTGTTTTAACCTTGAGCACCTCAGTTAGCCAAGAGAAGTCCATTTTGTCCATCAGGCAAGAGCATATTTTAACAGTGTGTGGAATAGAAACCCAAACCCTAAGTGAATCCTTCTTTATATGAGTCTCTTTGTACCATTTTCTCTACTCTCCAGCTCAGACATGAATTTAAATTTTCCTTTTTGCCCCAATTTTTATCTATAGATTCCTCAAAGTAGTCTAAGGAATGTGAGGTATGTAACATTTTTCATGCCCAGAGAACCATGAGTATGAGACTTCACTCACCCTCTCATCCCACACATCCATGCTTGGAGGGTAATTGTTTAAAGGCATTTGGCTTTTTTCTTTCCTTCCGTGTAGTTTCCAGACTAGCTGATAAACTTCCTAAAATATTACCCCAAGTTTTACAATGTGACTCTCACCTATTTTCTTCATGTTCCTGGGATTTATGATACAAGGAATAATAAATAATCAACAACTTATTATTTCAATAAACAATATATCTTATTTTAAAAATTTTTAGGAACTGCCTCTAACTTCTGCTTCTTCATTTTTTCTTTGAAAATCCACTTGTAACTGCTGTAAATGCTAACAGGAGCATATATTCAGGACTACTTGAATCTATGACTCTTGGACAGCAGTCCTCAACGTTGGCACAAATAAACTCTCCAATTATATTAATTTTGCTTCATTTTCAACCTTTAGGTGCACAGAATGTTAGAATAGGTAGCTAGGCAGACATGAGCACGGCAGGAGAGGGCCTTCTACCCCGGGAAGGGAAACCATCAAGTGATAGGCAGTTGTTACACTGTCTCTCTAAAATAATAATTGGTCACAGCTGGTGCCAGGAAATGGCAGTCTCCCAAAAGATAGAAAACACACGAAACTGGTGATCAGTAGCTTCCTAAGATCTCAGGAGTTTGGTGAGCAGGCTTAAGTATGCACAGTAAAAGGCAAAATGGTAGAGTTTAATTGGTATATGACCTTCCTCTAGGAACACTCGACTGGTAAGGGAAAAATGCCTCAAATAAGCATGTGCACAATTTTAGTAAACACTGTGCATGCAGCCCCTCTCAAGTGCTGGCAGACCACTGCACGTGTGTGCAGATAGCCAGCCCGAAGGAAAAATCAAGGGAGATGAAATGCAAACCCCAGAACCACGCCAATGTATAAAACCCCAAGTCAAGGGTCGGATGGAGAGCACATGGATCTCTCAAGTCACCCACTTGGCTCTTTTCCATGTTTACTTTACTTGTTTTCATTCCTGCTCTAAAACTTTTTAATAAACTTTCACTCCTGTATTCCTAGGCTTACTATGACTGATCAATAAAGGTCACTGAGATTCAGATCATAAGATTTAGATGGGTAAATACGGCAAATATTAGGGTATTTTCATTCTTTCCTCTGGGAGTCAATGTTATCTCTCACAGATATGAATGTTACATTAATACTAACTGACAATATTAAGACCGTTAAGTGAGCTTTCCTCTATCCCAGCATCTTGTTTTGAAGCATGGTGTTCTAGGTGGTAGGAAGTAGAATTTTACATACTCTTTTCTTTAAAGGTCAATATGACCTATTATTTGATGGAGAATTTCATATTAACACAAACAGATTGCTGTGAGGAAAAGTTAAAATGCACACAGTTTTAAAATACAATGCAAGAGTCAAAGAAGCTAAATGTTTGTAAACTGTTGCTTATATCCAAGTACTTGAATCCCTGATAGTACATGTTTCCTTTTTTCTGACTTTAACAAAATAATAGAATTTTCTGAGCCCTTACTATGTGCCAGTCACGTACTTAATCCCTTCCTACATCCATTATTTTATTTAATTCTCACAACAATTCTAGGGTGTAGGCATTATCACTACCATTTTAGATATATGAAAACTGTTCATAAAATGTTAAGTAACTTGGCAAAAGTCATCAGTAGTGTATAGTATTCAGATTCAAAGTTTATTTGAATCCCAAGACCACTTTTCTTGACAGAATTAATTAATTAATTTAAGAAATTGAGAATTACTGATTACCAATAGCAGTAAGAATTAGGGGTTTATAGGCCTTGAGATCTCAACTTAGATCTGCCAGAAATCAATTTTAACATCTGGACAACTAGTTAAAGATGTTGTGCCAGAATAAAACCTAATTTCCAAGTAACAAACAAGCATTCTGGCAGGTAAAACATTTCCTTTTAAGTTTGATTAATGATAATTATTATGCCAGGATACACTTAACTATGTATTAAATGAAATTATTAGTTTAAATCATGTAAGCCTGAGGATGAAGAACAAGACTTGTATTGTGTTAACTCCAATGAAAATAGGACAAAGGTAACTTTATGCTTGATTTAACTAACCTGTTTGCATGTTGGCTTGCAGTTTCATACAGGTTACATAAGATTTAAGTGCTAATCATATTCTGAGGTTGAGGAATGTTGTTGCTGTTATAAATGAATGTAGATTCCCATCTCTTCCCTCGACATGCTCTTTCCCTTACCCTCCACATCATCTAGTCCCATTGCTTTAAAAAGCATCTATATATTGTGATTCTTCAACTCATATATCCTAATTTTCTCTCTTTTCAGAACACCAAATTTAAACATTTTACTGCATCCTTGCCCTTTCCATATATGAATCTGAAGTGTATCCATGCTTAGTGTAGCCAAAACAAGACTATGGGTAACACCTCTTCCTGCCCCAACCTAATCTGCTTCATTTCCACTCTCAGTTTCTATCAGAATACAAATTATTCTAAGGTAGAGTCCTTACTACTTAATAGAGCTGTTTCATCTGTCAAGAATGTGCCTCCTCCTGATATCTGCATTTCGTCTTAGCATATTTGTTTCTTTTTAGCATTGTCAAGGAATGACTCAAAGATATTTAGTTGGAGTGTAACTGAATATGCACATATGTGAGGGAGCTCAATCCTGTATAGATCATCTCTCCAAACAAAGATAAAGGATGAGTTTATAAAAGTGAAAACTGCAGAGTGCCTGTGAAACACAGTCCTGTATTTGTTTGCTATTTATTGGCCTGTTTGGTTGTTGTTGTTGTTGTTTTCCCTTGGGTAAGTTGATTGAATGAAGGCCATTGAGAGGGCAGTTTGCCCTTAATTAGGTCCACATAGTTGTCAGAGAAAGCAAAACCAATTTTTAAGGTTTTTGAGAAGCCTTGTGATTTCAATTGGTGTGTTATATCTCTATGCATGGGTGATTCATTGTATTTTGGTCAATACCTAAACCTTATTTAGGCCAGACTCACAATATTTTCCTTCATTATAATTTATCATCATTAATATCATAGCTCATATCGTCCTCTGAGACAGACTTTCTTTGAGCCATCAGCAATGGTAGCTACACATTTCATCTCTTTCACATCCCCTGACTTAATTTTCCTTACTGAACATAATTTCGTCTGATTTTAAAATGTTTAACCATTGATTTACTTACTGTCCCGTCTTTCTCCATGAAATGCATGTTCCAAGAAAGCTGAGCTATTTTCCCCCAAGAACAATGATAGAGTAGACGTTGAATACATATTTGTTGAAAACCATGATGACTTTTTAAATGAATAAACATTGGCCATCATGTGACTTACCTTAGGCAATGAGTTCCAGACCCAATTTTATAGTATAACATTTCTTAAACTCCATCCTATCACCACACTCTACTCTTGTCACCATGGACTGTAAGCACCATACTTTCTTCACCATTCTGATACTTGTATGTAATTATCTAGCTTCTCTTGCTTTGTTCAACTCGTCCACCCAGTCTGTAAACCCTAAAATTATTTTTCTTATAATGGCACCAGTAATATCTAAATATATATTTTATTGTGAAAAACCTCAATAACTGCAGACATGTACAGAACAAACTTTAAGCCTATTCTCACTTAAACACCAAAATTCTACAAATCTCATCAGAGGAAATTGCTGTTAACAATTTAGCCTTCATCCTTCCAGACAATTTTTTCAAATGAAAGCTCACATATCCCATCAGTATCTATTCCTCACAAGTCCGTCTTTCAAGGAAAGCTTCCTTGATTCCCAGAACAATCTGGCTTTTCCTCTAAGATACTCTTTTGGCTGAATGGCATACGGATTTGAACTGAAAATTAACTTTTCATCTAAACAGGACATTTTATCCCATTAAGACTCTGAACTCTACTAGAGGCAAGAAGATTTCTTCTACTTTGCATTTCCCACTGTCCTAGGCACAGTGTATTTTTCTTTTTAATAAACAAAGTAGATATCTTGAAATATCTGTGAGATTTGTGTAGAGAAAAACTGAAAGTGTGGCATAGAGCCTGGAAATCATAAAGAACACATCCAACTAAGTTCAGCTCTATTATGTGCTTTTGTTATCAACAATGCTTTAGACTCTGTGGGCTATATTTATCTGAAATAGAGGTTATTATTAAAAAGTGTTTTTATATCATCTTCAATACATGATTATTTTAAAACTTGTTTAAAAATGGGACTAAAATAAAAATGCATCTTTTTAAAGTTTAATAATTTTTATAATCAGATTGAAACAGAAATGTTCCCTGACCCCCTCATGGCACATGAGACAGGGGTGTGGCTCATTTGTTTGTCCATCCCATGCTCAAACTCCTTATAGGAGGGGGAGCATGCAGGTGAGCAGGTGCAGGAGTCCGGGTGAGTGTTTTTGGGCTCCATCCTGTGGCAGTGTCTAGGGGTGTTACAGTGCTCTTTTAGCCTTGCCATTCGGGAATGGCTTAAATGTTAAACAGCTCAGTGAAAGCTCAGTGTGACATCCTTTTTGGGTTCCCACACTCAGTGCATCCCGAATTCTTATCCAGTGTCCCGAAGAATCAGGTCACACAGACTTGAAGGATAGCGAACATGGGGATTTTATTCAGTGATGGAGGTGTTTCTCGGCGAGATGTAAAGCTGGAGAGGGGATGGACTGGGAAAATGATTTTTCCATGGAGTTTGACTTTCTCGTGGCTTACCTCCTCTCTGACTGTTCCCCAGCCAAACTCCTCTCAACATTCAGATGCCTCCTCTCTTTTCTTCTTCCCTGCCATGCCACTCTGCTACTCTGCTGCTTGTGGAGCCGGGGTTTGGAGTTTATGTAGGTACAGGATGGGGTGGGGGGGTGGGTATGGTGGGCCGAAAGGCCACATTTGGGTGCAAAAACAGGAATGCCGTTTCTCATTTAAGGCCATGGGTTTTCAGGCTTGAGGGTGGGGCCTTTGCCAGGGAACCATCCTCTTATACCCAGTATTTCCCTGTATCCTGTCCATACCAAGATCATTTCAATATAGACCCTCAGACCAAAAACTCTGAATAGCTACCTCACTACTATTCTGGTTGCAGACACTGATTTTGTTACTTTCTTCTTTTGGAGAAGATCTGCTTAGTTTATTATTGTTGTCTTTTTATTTTATTATGCTATTATTGGCCAAATCATCAGAGAAAATATGTGAATGCATGAGAGAACTGAAGATTTATTCAATTTAATCAAAGTCTAAATAACTTGGGAGTCTGAAAGGATACACAGACACAAATTTAAGATCTTATAAACATATATGCCTAAACACATATGTATAAATTTTGTATATATATAAAACATATATTTTTATGTATATATCAAATGCCATGTGTGGTCTTTTTGTGTAGTGAAAAGATTAACCAACATTTAGAAGACTTGTTTTCTAATTCCAGTGCTGACCTAGACTCACTGTTCTTGTGACTTGGACAGCGTCTCTCCTGGGAATCCTTACCTGTATACTAGGGACAGATAGTCTATCCAGTTGGCTATGCAGCTAAACATGCCCACAAAAATATTCAGTGTTTATGTTTGCATATATGTATGAATTACTGATGTGGTTTGGGGGTAACTCCACCCAAATCTCATCTTGAATTGTAGTTTGCATAATCTCTATGTGTCGTGGAAGGGATCCAGTGGGAGGTAATTGAATCATGGGGATAGTTACCTCCATGCTGTTCTCGTGATAGTGAGTTCTCATGAGATCTGATGGTTTTATAAAGGGCAGTTACCCTGCACACACTCTCTTACCTGCCACCACGTAAGACATGCCTTTGCCCCTCCTTCACCTTCTGCCATTGATTTTGAGGCCTCCCCAGCCATGTGAAACTATGAGTCCATTAAACCTTGTTTTTCTTTATAAATTACTCAGTCTTGAATGTATCCTTATAGCAGTGTGAGAATGGATAAATGCAATTACACTGGTTTCTGAAGTCACACTTAGAACATATTTTCACTGAATATACACTATTGTTACCTGACTTTACTGCAAAACCCTAGGCTTACTGCTTATTTTCATATCACTCCCTTCAAAACCAGAAAAAGAACTTTTTTTCCCTTTGACTTGTGGAATGACTGCTGGCAACAAACTACTGCTGAAGTGCCTGAGTAAATAGAGAATAGGAGATTTCTTAAACAAGTGAATTATTTAAATCTGCATATGCAATGAGACCTGTTAGGCAAAACTTCTGCTTATAAGACCCCCAGGCTCTTAGGAAGATATTTGATATGTAATTTCCTAAACTGCTTACTGTAGTTTTTGCATCTTATTGTTTATTTTGCACGAAATTGTACTGTCAGTAGGAATGTTCCCAGAGAGAGCTTTGATTGAAATATGCTTGGATGAGCATTAGGCTTTATTTTTTTTTTTTTTGCATGTAATAATATTAAATCTTCAAGTTATTGCTAGTTGGATATTTGCCAAGACTTGAATACAAATGGTTTCTTTTTCGTGTTTTCATTCTGTTTGGTTCTTTTAAATAATGCACATTTTCCCCTGAGTTAAGCAAAAAAGATGTAAAAATAAATGATATGTATTTAATTAGTAAACACAAGTATTTCTAACACATGCCTACTCCATTTCTAGGGTAAGAGAGGGTCCCCCAAATTCCTTTGTTCTTACAGCCTCACTTTTCTCTGGCTTTCTAGTCTATGGCTACTGGCTTTGAAGTCAACTCACTTTGGGCCAAAGAAAATCTTATATTAACCTGGTATATTCAAGTCAATAGGTTAGTAGGCACCAAACACTGTATCTGACAACCTATTGACTTGAATATGCAGGGTCATGAAGCTTTAAGAGTTCTTGACAAGGCTCTTCATTGCCCTGAACTCTGGCTCCAGGACCCTGCTCTTCTTGGTATAGGGAGCAGAGTAAGTTTTCCCACATGAGACCAGTTTTCAAACATAACTGGCCAATCACTGTTGTAAAACCAATCACTCCTAAGGCGAGAGATCTGTTAGAGAGCACCAACACACACACACACACACACACACACACACACACACACACACACACACACACACAAATGTATTTCTTTAAATGTAAGAATTCACACAACATTCTGAAACATTTCAAATATCCTGACTTTGTTTTTTCTCCTCAACTTTTGGTTTTGGTTTGGTTTGGTTTTCACCCTTCTTCTCTTTCTTCCTTCTCCTTTGATACTTTGACTTCTTTCCTTTCTCTCTCCCTCTTTGTTTCTCACTACTTTTCTGTCTCTTCATCTCTGTTCTTCTGTACTTTTCTCTCTTTCTCTCCTTTTTCTCCTTGTAGGCACATTTTAAAAAGGCACACTTTCTTAAGGTTCCATCTAGTCTCCTTCCTTTTTCTACCAGTTTCTCAACTGACAAGAACTGAGTTATAGATGATGTCCTCAGTGGCCTACAAAAGGCAAATATGATAATATACAATTCGTGCTGTAATTATGGTCTAGTTTTAAAGTAGACTGAAAACGTGGTGCCCAGTTTGCAGGAAAAGTACAAGGAAGAAGTAGGAAGCAGGTTGCTTGCTGTTTTGCCAAGCATTTAAGTTGAAGTCCAACTCTTTTTCCATATTTACAGCTTCTCTGTTCTATAGTAATTTCTCTCTGTGTATGATTTCCTATTATTTGATAATCTATAACTCATAATTGAACTAGTCTATGATTTTGTCATGTGTCTTACCCTTGATCCAACCCACCCCTACAGTGTAAAATGTATTCTTTGGGAAAAGAACTGATATCATGACTTGCTTGTGTATGACTAGGCCACATTCAGGTAAAAACTCATCAAATATTTTCTCAGTGATTAAGTTGTAGTTCATTAATGTCCTAATTATCAATATTTTTATTATGTGGATAGCACAGGAACAAATAGACTCTGTCAAAGTTAAATCATCCTTTGCTATGGATCTCCATGTAGCCAAATACTTTCTAAGTGAAAAAAGTTCTCATCTCTATTCTTTTTCCATCGTTGACAATATTATAGCCTCTCTTTTCCTCCACGAGGAAGAGATAAAAAGTAACTACCATATTCATTTTCGTGTGGACTTCCAAGTTCCTCATAGTCACATACCCTCTCTGAGAGCAGGTCAGTTTTCTAGATGACTTGCAGTAAGAAAATGTACTTGATCACAAACCTGTCCCTGCTCTATAGGGACTGGAGAGTTTAAAAAATCATTTCAAGGTAAGTATATGTTCAGTTGGCTGTTGGAATGAAAATACTAATAAACAGAATGAATTGTGACTTAATTTGAATATTGTGCTGATTAGCTTCAGGTTTGGTATTCTTGATAAGGCTCCTCCCATTACCCTGGTAATTGAACACTGGCTCCAGTAATAAATTAGGGCCAACTGTTCAACCAACAACAAACTAGGAAGGAATTAAGAGCTTGGCAATAATGATGCAGCTTAGAAAGTAAACATCTTGCATTTTGGGGGACAGGCTTGTTTCCTGGGATTAGGAACCCATTACAATTTTTGTTATGTGTTTTTCTTTCACTGTGAGCTCTAAGACTGCTCAATCAAGCTGTTTCAATGTTCTCATCTCCCTTTCCTCATTACTTTGAGCGAAAGATTTATTGTTCCCTACTTTGGAGGGTGTTGCTTGTATGCAATTATGTTGGCTTAATTGTAGTTCATTCTTCTTCATATATTGTTGTGTGACCTCGTGCTCACTTTATTGTGGGCTGTCGCTGTCAGGCCTAATCCCTGGAAAGATGTAAGTACATTAGAATTCATTACAAAAAGAAAGAAAAACACAAATTGGGGTAGAAGGAAGCTCACAAATGGGGAAGCAGCTTAACCTGCTGCTACTGCCTTGAGAGACAAAAAAGAAAAAACAAAAAAAAAACCCTGGGTAAAATCATCCCCAGTGCAGCCTTAATCCACATCTGCAACCTCACAGTCACCAGTGTAAAGTTCTATCATGGAAAAGACTGAAGTCAAACTAGGGCTAAACTTAAAAATGGTAATATGTTTGTCTCCCTTCCTTTTCTATTCTTTTGTTTCTGGGCTTCCTTTAACAACACACACATTCCCCCTCCACCTCACACACCCCCCCTCCACCTCACACACTCTACCCAACCCCCAGCATTAGAAACTTGTTCTAGCCCATTCCTCCAGGATATCAAAACATGATTTCAGGCAAGCATCAGAAACTCATTAAATATAGGGTGGCCCTGCAGTGGAAATGCCTGTTTTGTGTCTCTTTACCTTGCACATAAATTGGACGTCCTGTAAAGGCACAACTGCTGGGCCTCAACCCCAGGTTTTGTCACTGAGCAGTTTTGAAGTGGGGCCTGAGAATTTGCATTTCTATGAAGTTTTGAAGCAATGTAGATGCCACCAGTCTGGGGACTAGCCTTGAAGAACCAGTGAGCTAGTGATCCACCTGCTTTCTTCAAATGTTAGCTTAATTGACACAAGAAGCCCAGTGAGAGCAAGCTGGCCTCTCAGCAGAGCCTCCAAGCCTGGCCTTTCCTGGCCTTTTCCCTTACTCTGAGAGGTGAGCTCGCTCTTTGGGAGGATAGCTCTCTGATAACCTAATTCACCACCTCAGACTGACTTGCGTCAGCTTGCTGCTCCTCCTAGGAAATATCTGCACTTCTGGGGCAAGTGGCAGTGGTGGCTGTGGATGTTGCTATGGGAGAAGAATGAATGTCTTGGGATACAATTAAGTGACAGAAGAAGATAGGCGATATTGTTGGAACAGAGCAAACCTGCCAAATGACCTATTCAGGCTGAGCTGAACTCTCATGCAGCCATTTCTGGGCTTCTTAGGCTTTCCTTCCCACTGCTCCTGTTGCACAGGAGCTCAGACACACAGCTTTATGATCCAGGAACCAACTACGGTGTCTCAGGATATCACTTTGTCTAAAATTTCATGAGATTCTTACCTATCAACACATATGTGCTCTTAAACATATATAAAATGGTATTTTGAATTTCTGACTATTAGATAAAACTGTATTTCATTCATGTATTTATCCTTGTTACCAAACTCTTGGAAGAAGGTCTATTCTTGTTTTAAAGTTTAGACTTACTCCTTGTAGTGTAGACTTGTTCCTGCTGCATCTGTGTGAGCCAGTTGCTGCATGGATTCCCTAAGCTTTTGTGAGTCTCCCTATAGCCTTCTGCCTTCAGAGTTCATGCATGTACTTTTTCTTCCATTGTTTCAGGTATAGCCAACCTATACGGGGCAACTGGACTTACTGTTTTTAAGTATTCATGTCCCTGGACATGTAATCAAGAAAGTGGAAGTTGAGAAATAAGGTATTGCCCTCTGATTTCAGAGGAGACGGAAGCCCTTGCTAGCTCCATCCTCCAAATGCAGGTTTCTTGACTAATGTCTGAAATTCCAGTGTGCCACTTAGCTCCTATTAACGTGTATCCATAAAGCCTAGCCTAGTGCTTGGCATGTAGAAGATATTCAATGTGTGGCCGAATAATATATGAATAAATGAATTTACTTATCCTAGGGGTTCAATTAAAAAGAAATTACCTGGTATTCTTAGACTGCTGGCACCTAGGGCTGATTTTCCCTTACATTCCAACAGGATGGTTTTAAGAGCAAGCTTTGATATGTAATTGTTCCTCAAGGGGTATTCAAGGTGGGAGATGTGGGAAAAGACAGGGACACAAAAGGTCCATTTTTAAACCCCAGAGTTGACCCTCAGGCTGACCCTCCAGCGGTCTCCACCTGTCATCATCCTACTCTGGTTTCTGCCTCTTCTGATTTGAACCTGAGACTGTGCCAGTTAGCTCTCTAGCTCCTATCTATGGTTGCTGAGAATATAAGCACTAAAATACTGACTAGACGTTAAACAGAAATTGTATATGTGAAATGTCATAGTATAGTGCCTGACCCATAAGGCACTCATCCATACTTGATTCTTTTGAATCAAATCACTGTCCTCCTTGGACCCCTGCCATTCCAACTTTTTCTGCTTCTGTGTTTGTTAATATTTTACTTCTAATCTGTGATCTACTCTGGGGAAATTCCCTAGGATTGAGCCTGATGAGGGGATTGGTGTACGGCAGAAGAAAAAGGGAAATGAGAGCATAATGTAGGGAAGTCCAAAAAACTTAAGCTAACTCAGAAAGTTGCCAGATAATTGATCCACAGATAAAAAGCAGATAGAGATTCTGGGCTAGGTCCATTAAAAAGGATATGACTGTGGGGTGGGAATTTTTACCCCATCTTCAGGAAGCTTAAGTGGGGAGATGACATTTAGCCTGTGTAATTCTTATATATTAACAAAAACATGTTTCAGTCTCCTTTTCAGCTCATTCTCACTGTCTCCTCCTTTATCTTCTCACTCCCTCCTGTCACCTCACAACCTCAAGTCCCACTCAGACTCATTACTTTAAAAACCCAGCAAGCGATTCTATTCTCCCCTTTTCTCCTGTCTTCAGTTATATAACTTCTCTGACTCAAATGCTTCTATACCATATCAACTTTATTTTTTTCCCAATGGATCATACACAGACCACATCTTTACTTTCTTCTCTGTATTTTTCCAGAAATAGTTCAGGTATTTCCCATGAGACAATTTTTCACAATGTAAATGCATCCAGTTCAATTTTATTGTTTCCCCTGCTATCTGTTAAAACTCTGTCCCAGTTAACACAGTACATTTTCTCTCTCCTTTTTTTTCTTACTCATTAACTTTTTTATTCTCATTATTGCAAACATGATTCCAACAATAGGCTAATCATAAATTGAAATTTTAAAGTATTGTTACTGATATACCTGTATTAAAGCAAGGACATCATACAAATTGAAGCAGCAATTAGGAATAATTGAGATCCACTGCCAATAACATTTAAACCCATGGAAATGCCCATAAGTCCCCTTTGAAATATCAGCAACATTTCTACCTACCTCTTCATTCTTCTCTAATTAAAAAGGCTCACTTAGTGTTAGCATAAAATACACATAACAAATATATTATTTCAATTTTACATTCTTTGTTCTATTGAATTACTAGTGTAGTAAAGGTATTATATTTTATACTGTTACATTTTACATTTTTTTATTTTGAACATACAGCCTAATGAGTTAATTAGGCATTGGAATAGTCTTCCAGAAATGCCAATCACTATAATTAGTATCATCCCAATGGAAAAATAGAAAATATTTTCAAATAATTAATTTATATATAAACTTTCAGAAAATAGTTGGTAGTTGTATTCTGCTGAGATGATAAAGTTACCTTTCTTGATTTTTTTTTTTTTTTGCCCTGTTTGATTGCTGAATGGCTTCTAAAAAGTATCAGATTTTATTGTATATTGGGGTACAATGAATGATTTTTGAACAAGTTGAGTGTTAACAAATACAATAAAAGCAACTAAATTATTGAGCAAGAAATGCCTTTTGACTTCTTAGCTGAAGAAAATAACTTACAGTTAGAATTTCTGGTATATCTAGAAATGAGGAAGATGAATTCAGCATCAATAATGGATATCCAAATTTATAGAGAAAAACCAAAGGCAGGTTTGTAAAGCGTTAATGAAAAAACTAGCCCAGAATCAAAAAGTGGTATCTGTGTCTCAAAATGAAGTCTTCAGAATATTTGCATAAATACTATTCACTAAATATTTCCCTATAACTTTGAGTTTACATATGGCCACAAAATGTGTTGTATCTAAAGAAGAATAAATAGAAGCATGGATTTCACTTCCGGGTGGAAGTTTCAAGAGGATCAGTCCAACATGCTTTCTTTTCCTACGGTAAGTCAGCCTCTAGCTGAACTGCATTTGTATATTTAGGAAAGAAAAAAAATTAACTTTAATTGTTCGAAGTCCCTGAGATTAGGGGTTTGTTTGTTATTGTAATGGAATCTAGGCCATTCTGACTAGCAAAGCTCAGTTAAAAGCCCAGTTAAAATATAAATTTCTGGGACTGCTCAGGTTCATGAAATAATACATTTCTTTTGTTTTGTTTTGCTTTTCTTTATAACTCTAAGCTAGTTCAAATTATATTCCAGCTTACTAAAACAGTAGTGTAACCCATTTATTACGTGACGGAGTAACCTCAACCAAATTACTCAACTCTTTGGAGTCTCAGTTTTCTCATCTGTAGAACTTCACAGTGTTTTCGCAACAGTTTAAGGAGATAATCCATGCAAATATTTTAGTGCATTGCCACACTCAATGTAAGTAGTTTTATTAGTATTAATTATAAATGCTTAGACATTTAGTAAGACAAATATTCTGAAAGATATAACACATTTTGCATTTTTCTGTTAAACACATATAACTTTCAAAAGTATCCATTGTTTATTTTCTGTATTGTAACAGTCCCTCTCTAAGTAACTATATGGATGATAAAGATCTGGCTAAACTGCAATTTTTTTCCCTATCTTCTAGGTCAGTAACACTTCCTGGTTATTATTCTTGGGATAGTCCTGGGATAAATATTTCTGTTTTCTTGAGAGCTCAATGTTTTTCCATATCACTAAAGTCTGAAGTGTAGAAAAAAAAACAGTTTAAATTATTTTTTTTTTTTGCTTCTCACTGCAATAAAACATAATTTGGCTGAAATAATGAGATTCAATTGCTCATAAGTAAACTGTAGCTTAAACAATGACAGTCGGGCAGTATTTGTTGTTGAGTCACCTGTTTCGGCGGCAAGCGTTGTTATTGACTCATTTTTGACATATTTTCTACAGATTAAGAATTTGGTAAAGGGGCCAAGAAAAAAAATAACAGAGTGCTAGACTGAATTCTAACAAGGTGAAACTATTCTACACTAAGTTCTGATCTCCTTTTCAAGAACTTTTTAACCATAATTTGGCAAACACAGATTCACTATGGAATCTATGGAAAGGGACACCAACTATCTGTTTTTTGTATTATATATTTTTCAGTTTCCAGATACTAGATTAAAAAATTTTGATGTGCCTAAATTCTAATTAATGTAATTAAATTTCCTTAGAAGAGTATGTTATTACTTCTAGTGTATTGGAAGGCAAATACCAAGGCACATGAGTTGCAAATGACCTTTACTGCCCTGAGAGATTTACTTACATATGACACACTGGTTTACTGACATTCTCCATCCCTGTGTTGTTTGAGGCATAGAAAAAGCAAATAGATTTCACTTGAGTGACACTTCTAAGTGAAGGAAGGTCATTTTAATCATCTCCAATCTTCTTTTGTGAACCCATCTCTAGACTTTTAAATGCCTGATAATCTTTTCACTTGGTAGCCATTATTCTGGTATGGTTATAAAAGTCAGAATTAAAAGTCCTATTCCATAGTATCTCATAGCATCTTTCTAGAAACAAATAAACAAAGCAAAACAAAACCCTGTAAATTTAGGTAGGCAAGTAGGGGTTAAGAACCAAATAGATATTCAGAACAGATAATGATCCTGTATCTGGGTTCCAGAAGTTCTCTTCCGCTTCCCTGATAAGCAGAACAGACCTTGCTTCAGTTTCTTATTGATATCATTTATGGGCAGTCTTGGTGGTGGCAGTTGTTTTGAGGATGAGATTTTACCTCCTTAGGAAAATGCCCTGACAGGCAGGAGAACTGCACATGTTGGCAGGGAGGCAGAGAAAACAAAGGTCATCCCTCTGGTTGCCCAACCACTTCATCCTACTGTGAACTGTGGCCCCTGACTTTGGCTTTATCAGATCCCTCGTAGGCAAAGCTTCACTATCTTTTTTTTTTTTTAATTTTTTTTTTTATTTTATTATTATACTTCAGGTTTTAGGGTACATGTGCACAATGTGCAGGTTTGTTACATATGTATCCATGTGCCATGTTGCTTTGCTGCACCCATTAACTCATCATTTAGCATTAGGTATATTTCCTAATGCTGTCCCTCCCCCTCTCCCCACCCCACAACAGTCCCCGGAGTGTGATGTTCCCCTTCCTGTGTCCAGGAGTTCTCATTGTTCAATTCCCACCTATGAGTGAGAACATGCGGTGTTTGGTTTTTTGTCCTTGCGATAGTTTACTGAGAATGATGTTTTCCAGTTTCATCCATGTCCCTACAAAGGATATGAACTCATCATTTTTTATGGCTGCATAGTATTCCACGGTGTATATGTGCCACATTTTCTTAATCCAGTCTATCGTTGTTGGACATTTGGGTTGGTTCCAATTCTTTGCTATTGTGAATAGTGCCGCAATAAACATACGTGTGCATGTGTCTTTATAGCAGCATGATTTATAGTCCTTTGGGTATATACCCAGTAATGGGATGGCTGGGTCAAATGGTATTTCTAGTTCTAGATCCCTGATGAATCACCACACTGACTTCCACAATGGTTGAACTAGTTTACAGTCCCACCAACAGTGTAAAAGTGTTCCTATTTCTCCACATCCTCTCCAGCACCTCTTGTTTCCTGACTTTTTAATGACGGCCATTCTAACTGGTGTGAGATGGTATCTCACTGTGGTTTTGATTTGCATTTCTCTGATGGCCAGTGATGATGAGCATTTTTTCATGTGTTTTTTGGCTGCATAAATGTCTTCTTTTGAGAAGTGTCTGTTCATGTCCTTCGCCCACTTTTTGATGGGGTTGTTTGTTTTTTTCTTGTAAATTTGTTTGAGTTCATTGTAGATTCTGGATATTAGCCCTTTGTCAGATGCGTAGGTTGCAAAAATTTTCTATTCCAATCGATAGAAAAAGAGGGAATCCTCCCTAACATATTTTATGAAGCCAGCATCATCCTGATACCAAAGCCTGGCAGAGACATAACCAAAAATGAGAATTTCAGACCAATATCCTTGATGAACATTGATGCAAAAATCCTCAATAAAATACCGGCAAACTGAATCCAGCAGCACATCAAAAAGCTTATACACCATGATCAAGTGGGCTTCATCCCTGGGATGCAAGGCTGGTTCAACATACGCAAATCAATAAATGTAATCCAGCATATAGACAGACCCAAAGACAAAAACCACATGATTATCTCAATAGATGCAGAAAAGGCCTTTGACAAAATTCAACAACCCTTCATGCTAAAAACTCTCAATAAATTAGGTATTGATGGGACGCATCTCAAAATAATAAGAGCTATCTATGACAAACCCACAGCCAATATCATACTGAATGGGCAAAAACTGGAAGCATTCCCTTTGAAAACGGGCACAAGACAGGGCTGCCCTCTCTCACCACTCCTATTCAACATAGTGCTGGAAGTTCTGGCCAGAGCAATCAGGCAGGAGAAGGAAATAAAGGGTATTCAATTACGAAAAGAGGAAGTCAAATTGTCCCTGTTTGCAGATGACATGATTGTATATCTAGAAAACCCCATCGTCTCAGCCCAAAATCTCCTTAAGCTGATTAGCAACTTCAGCAAAGTCTCAGGATACAAAATCAATGTACAAAAATCACAAGCATTCTTGTACACCAATCACAGACAAACAGAGAGCCAAATCATGAGTGAATTCCCATTCACAATTGCTTCAAAGAGAGTAAAATACCTAGGAATCCAACTTACAAGGAATGTGAAGGACCTCTTCAAGGAGAACTACAAACCACTGCTCAATGAAATAAAAGAGGATACAAACAAATGGAAGAACATTCCATGCTCATGGGTTGGAAGAATCAATATCATGAAAATGGCCATACTGCCCAAGGTAATTTATAGATTCAATGCCATCCCCATCAAGCTACCAATGACTTTCTTCACAGAATTGGAAAAAACTACTTTAAAGTTCATACGGAACCAAAAAAGAGCCCACATCGCCAAGTCAATCCTAAGCCAAAAGAACAAAGCTGGAGGCATCACGCTACCTGACTTCAAACTATACTACAAGGCTACGGTAACCAAAACAGCATGGTACTGGTACCACAACAGAGACATAGATCAATGGAACAGAACAGATTCCTCAGAAATGATGCCGCATATCTACAACTATCTGATCTTTGACAAACCTGACAAAAACAAGAAATGGGGAAAGGATTCCCTATTTAATAAATGGTGCTGGGAAAACTGGCTAGCCATATGTAGAAAGCTGAAACTGGATCCCTTCCTTACACCTTATACAAAAATTAATTCAAGATGGATTAAAGACTTAAATGTTAGACCTAAAACCATTAAAATCCTACAAGAAAACCTAGGCAATACCATTCAGGACATAGGCGTGGGCGAGGACTTCATGTCTAAAACACCAAAAGCAATGGCAACAAAAGCCAAAATTGACAAATGGGATCTAATTAAACTAAAGAGCTTCTGCACAGCAAAAGAAACTACCATCAGAGTGAACAGGCAACCTACAGAATGGGAGCTTCACTATCTTTTATCTAGTTCTTCAGAATTTAACTTTTCTGAGTGAGAGGTAACTAGGTGCTATGGTCTGAATATTTGTGCCTGGATGATTCATCTGCATAAAACCTTGGCCTGCACAACCCCTTATTATAATCTAGACATTCGTTTCTATGATAATAACTCTTTCAACTAATTACCAATCAGAAAATCTTTAAATTTACATATAACCTGGACGCCTCCTCCCACCCCACTTTGAGTCGTCCTGCCTTTCCAAATCAAAGCAGTGCACATCTTACATGTACTGATTGATATCTCATGTCTCCCTAAAATGTATAAAACCAAGCTGTACCTTGACCACCTTGGGCACATGTCATCAAGACCTTATGAGGATGTGCCACAGGTGCATCCTTAACCTTGGCAAAATAAACATTCTAAATTGATTGAGACTTGTCTCAGTTACTTTTGGTTTATACCCTTATAAAGGAGGCATGAGGGAGAATTTTTGCCCCTTCTGCCATGTGAGGACACAGCAAAAATGTTACATCTTTGAAGCAAAGAACAAGCCCTTACCAGACACTGAATCTGCTGGTACCTTGATCTTAGACTTCCAGCCTCCATAACAGTGAGCTATATATATCTGTTGTTTATAAATTGCCCAGTCTGAGGTATTCTGTTATGGCAGCCTGAATAACTAAGACACTAGTATTACCAACTATTGCTGTCTAATGAAACAAAATGCAGTTTTAAAGTTCAGATAATAATGGATGCTAATAATCTATACACCCTTCAAAATCTAGAACAGATTTTATTTTTCCATTTAACTTTCTTTGACTATCTCTGTATAAAGTGATAACCAGCCCCTGCCCCTTGACTTCTGTTCCTTCTCACTCACCTGCTGCTTGCCGTTATTACTTAGCATTTTATGTGAGTAAAATATGACTGTTATGCAATAGCACTACTTTTTTTGTATCAGAACTTATACCTTGAAATGATTGCTGTCTCTTGGGCAATTATACAATTATTTTAATGATGGAGCCCTAACTTAGAACACTGCTTGAAGTCCTCTTTTGGAATTTTCTTCAAAGCTTGTAGCACATTTTTTTTTGAAAGCCTCAATAGTGGTAAATCTTCATCTCTTGCAGATGGATTCAATTTTTAGAAATAGCTAAAAGTCATTCAGAGCCAAGTCTAGTGAATAAGATGAGTGATCAAGCTGGGTAATGCAGTTTTTGGTTAAAAACAAGATTTGATTATAACCTAATGAGACTTATATTCTTGTGCTGCTCATAAATTGACTCTGAGAGGAATTCCAAAACAGAGTTCTAAAACCGAAGCATGGCAGTTTTCTTTAAATAGATGGCTAGTGTTTGATGGTGACTAGGCTTATGCTGAGAGCACAGAAATTGGAACTAAACATTTTATTTTATAGATTAAAAAAACTGGAGATCAAAAAGGTGAACTCACTGGCCTAGGTTCAGTAGACTAAGAATACAATGTCTAACAATTGCAATAATCCAATAATAAAGTATCTTGGGAGGTACTAAGTAATCACTTTAGATGGTATTGATTAAATCACAAGGAGGAAATGCACATGTTGCAATAAGTCAGGTAGGATTGTTCATAAACTAAAGGGAATGTTAAGACTTCGGTCTGGGTGTAATTTGCGGTACTCCAAAATCTTTTAATATTTACAAAACACAGAGCTGACACTGAGCTCCAAGACTCACCATGAGTGTTCTCATCAGAACACATTAAGTCTTATCTTTAAAAGAAACCATGGAGTTTATTTGGCTCACCTACTCATGCGGAGGTTGATCTGTACAATAAAAAAGATTACATTAATATTTTGTCTGTTTTCATCTCTTTAGGGATGGACAGCTCATATTGAGACACTCACTTGCAGCTCCATTTATTAAACTTTTCTTTCTATATTAAGCTGAAATTGCTGTATTCTCTATGTATTATAACTATCTCTGAAAACTCTCTGACCATAAGGTACAACCTGAATAAATATAGTAACATATATATTTAAAGAAAATCATCAAAAATATCTGTCTTCTCTTCTTAAAACTAAATACTCCATTATCTTCAAACTTCCCGCATATGAAGTAATATCCAAGCCTCATTCCTATACGGGTAGCCTTTATAACGTGAAATTCTTTTAGAAAATTGATACATTAAAACTGTTATGACCATCCTCCGGGCAAAACCCAGTTTCTCTATTTGTCTCTTGAAAGGTGGGATTTTGAAACATGCATATATAAGAGACATCTGCCTACCCAGAGTGAAACTGGACTGGCTTTTCCTTAAATATAGGATTACAGCCTCTATTAATGGAGATCATTCCAAAGTAGCCTAAAGTATTACATTTTTTTTTGAGAGCTTGGCCTCATGTGTCACATTTTTATGTTTGCTAATATTGAAAGCCAGTGAAATCTGGTCTCTGGCCTCTATTTCATAATATTTTCTCTGGATTCATATCACCTTTTCCCCCAAAAAGTTTATACTATTTTCAAAATACTTCAGACTTTTAAACATCTTTCATTCACAATTTTACTTGATTATCTCAGTTGTCTAAGAAAATCAGGCATTATTATCTTTTCCTTTATAGGTAAACTATCTGAGAGTTGTGATTGTGAAAACCAGCTATTAGGGGTTAAAGAAATTGCACATAATTATACACGTTGTTTAGCAAACACTACTTGGAGAAAAGAGGGCAATAGGTATACAATACTTGCTTTAAAAAATCATGAAAAGCAAAGAAGAAAATAATCTGACTCACAGAGAGCAGAATTAAAATGAAGAGATTTTAAAATAGATTTTTTTAGTTATAGAAGGTAACTCTTTAATGCTGTTTAAAAATCATTCACCAAATCTCTCTTCTACACTCTGCTTTGTGTTAAGTAACTTAACAGATCTAAGAGAGGAGATGATATGGGACTGGTGTTTGAAGAGTTTACATATAAGTTGGAAAACCAGGTTTGCATACTTAAAACTATGAGATCACTTCTAATGTAAAAAAGTATAAAATGTGTGAAATATAGTTTCTAAATAAAGGATGTTTCTGAAATATATCAAGGCTATTAACCCAAACCTTACCCATTGCTCAAGCTCTTAAGGCTATTTTAGTTCATCAAAACATTTTGAACTAATTTCTTTTTTTTTTTTTTTGAGATGGAGTTTCGCTCTTGTTGCCCAGGCTGGAGTGCAATGGCGCGATCTCTGGCTCACCGCAACCTCTGCCTCCTCGGTTCAAGCAATTCTCCTGCCTCAGCCTCCCAAGCAGCTGGGATTACAGGCCACCACATCCAGCTAATTTTGTATTTTTAGTAGAGATGGGGTTTCTCCATGTTGGTCAGGGTGGTCTCGAACTCCCAACCTCAGGTGATCCACCTGCCTCGGCCTCCCAAAGTGCTGGGATTATAGGCATGAGCCACCATGCCTGGCTTGAACTAATTTCATTTAGTAAAATACCATGGCACTATACTCTTCATCTTCAATATTTCAGCACTAGATGAAGAAATAGGAACCCATATGATTACATTAAAATTTTCCATAACATGACTAAAAAATAAATGGAAGAGGTCACCACACATTAAACTATTGGACTAAGGGACAAATTTTAACTTTTACTTAAAAACTCTTTGAGAATAAATGATGGCCCATGAGGAATCCATGTTTAACTCATGGCTTCTTGTGTTCCAAGGTCACACAATTCCCATTCAAATGCTTTGTTTAATACAGTGTGAATATATGAAATTGACCCATCTCTGGTACCTTTGGCCAGCTTCTGAAATCATACGAAAACAGAGCTTTTTTGCTTTGGTCTGCTTCTGAAATCAAGTGTTTTGATAAGCTACAGAAGTCAAGTGCACCACAAGGATTTTATGAATTCACCTTAACTTTTCTTTCTAGGTTAGAAATGGCAAATAACATTATATTTGCATAATATTATGAACTAAAATCTATTAAGAATATAACTCCTGTGACATACCTAAAAGATTACAAAAGACAATGTGTTCAGTGTGCCCTTTGAGAATCTCAGTCTGAACATTAGAAAAATGATTTACAAGATGGGGCAGGAAGTGCAGTAATTGGAGGTACGGACAGGGGGTCATAAGAACCCTGGAGACAGAAAGTCAGGAGAGCTGTGTAACATCTCAAAAAATGTGTAGAAGAATATTATGATGTCTTTGAACTCCTGTAGAGAACTGCCAGTGGCTCTTTTCAGGAGTACTTTGCCATATCCCAATGGAATACATGTATTTGATACAAATCTATTAAGTGTTTAAGTTCTTTTATTCTGTATTTGATACAAATCTATTGAGTGCTCACTATGTACCAGGCACTGAGCCAGACTCCAGGGATAGAGAGGTTCAAAGTAAATAAGGTCCCTGCCCTTTTCAACTGAACAATCTACTTGAGATAGTCAAACATGTATTATTTAACCAGAGTAGAAATAATTCTTCAAAGAGTAAGTACAAGGAGTAACAGGACGGATCTGACTTTTTCTAGAGTATCAGTAAAGACCTTCTTGTGAACTTGAAGGGATGATGACATCATTGAATATCAAAACTGAAAAGGAATCACTTTCATAAAAGTCAGGATGGGGCCCGGTGTGGTGGCTCACGCCTGTAATCCTAGCACTTTGGGAGGCCGAGGCAGGTGGATCACGAAGTCAGGAGATCAAGACTATTCTGGCCAACATGGTGAAACCCCATCTCTACTAAAAATACAAATAAAAAAAAAAAAAAAAAAAAAAAAAAACTTAGCAGGGCATGGTAACTTAAGCCTGTAATCCCAGCACTTTGGGAGGCCAAGGCAGGTGGATCATGAGGTCAGGAGATCTATACTATTCTGGCCAACATGGTGAAACCCCGTCTCTACTAAAAATATAAACACATACACACACACACACACACAAATTAGCTGGGTGTCGTGGCGTGCACCTGTAGTCCCAGCTACTCAGGAGGCTGAGGCAAGAGACTTGCTTGAATACAGGAGGCAGAGGTTGGAGTGAGCCAAGATCCCACCACTGCACTCCAGCCTGGGCAACAGAGCAAGACTCTGTCTCAAAAGAAAAAAAAAGTCAGGATGGTGTGAAGGAAAGGAGGGGGTGGTAGGAGGAGAGGCCTGATAGAGAAAAACCATTTCAATAAAAAAATGAACTTTATGGAAAAATATATTCAATTCCTAAACTAACTCTTCCAGTCTGTCTCGACTGTCACCCACCCACGTTGTCTCTGCTCTTCATAATATTCTGCCTCAAAGATGGGTGATGGCTTAGATAGGCAATGAAGATACAATGATGTTATTTACCCATTCTTCCCACAAACATTAAATACAAAATGTATAAAAGAAGTGGCAGATGTTCATATGATAGGGTGTGAGAGACACGTGTTGGTGTCCCAAAGTACCCATAAATATTTTCTCCAATAATATACAGGGATCTCATAATCACGATAAGAACTTTATAAAAGTTGATTCCATTATATCGGTAATTAAAAAACTGAGGCTGACTAGGGTTATCTGATTCACACAAGAGCTATTCAGTCTCAAGGCAGAGCTCGAACTAATAACTATGCTTCTTGTACTTTAGATTGAATAGTAAACATCACCCCTGTGCAATAGAACTTTCTAAGGTTATGGAAATGTTCTATATCTGCTGTGTCCAAGATAGTAACCACCAGACACAGCTGACTATAGAGCACTTGAAATGTGGATGATTTGATTTGGCACTAGTGTTTTTAAATATTTTTTAAAATTAATTTAAATTTACATAGGTATATGTAACCAGCGGCTACTGTATTGGATAGTGCAGCTCTACAACATTCATCTAACTTAAAGAAAAATTAAAAAGAGAGTTAATTCTATTTTAGTGTAAATGAAAAAAATCAGGTTAAGTCACAGTGCTATTGTAAGGGAAAAGGAAAACATAACACACAAGGATGGCTACACATATTCATACTATTTTCAAGTAATGTCAACATGTACAACAGAAAAAGCCTTTTATGCCAAATAATTTTAGCTATAACGATAGTAAACTTAGCTATAACAACAGTAAAAATCAGCTATAAAAACGGTAAATTAGAATTAGTAAATTCTAATCACAGTATGTAATTGGCATATGATAAACTGTATATATTTAACTTGTGAAATTTTATTTTTTAACATATGTACACATCCATGAAAACCAAGACTACAATCAAGGTAAGAAACATATACATTATTCATAAAAGTTTTTCACACCCCTTTGTAATCTCTCCCACCTGCCAGTCTTCATCTCTCCTCCCTGACCCTCCATAGCACTCATAAGGCTATTGATCTGTTTTTTGTCATTATAAATTAGTTTGGATTTTCTAGAAACTTACATAAATGGAATCACACAGTAGGTCCTTTCTTGTCTCACTTCTTTCACTCAGAATAATTATTTTGAAATTTATTCATCTATGGTATGTAGTAATAGTTCATTTGGAAAATTGGTAGTTTTCCACTGTGTAGATAAACTATAATTTGCATATCTAGTCACCTACTAATGATTATTTCGGCTATGTCTAGTTCTTGACTATAATAAGCAAAACTATAAATATGTGAGTATAAGTCTCTTTGTTTGCATGGACATATACATTCATATCTCTTGGGTAAATACCCAGAAGTGTAATGCCTAGATTATATGGTAGTTGTATATTTAATATTTTAGTATACTGCTAGTCTTTTCCAAACTTTATACCATTTTACATGCCCACCTGTCCAGTTCTTCCATATCTCCTCCAACATTTGGTAGGGTTAGTCTTTAATTCCAGATTTTCCACAGCACCACTTATTGAAAAGACTAATTAATAAATTGCTTTAGATCACATATGTGTGGATCTACTTCTGGATTCTTTATTCTAATCTCTTTGTGATTTTTAGAACTTTATAGTGCCTTGAAGCTGGCTAGTGTAAGATACCTGAATTTGTTCTTTTACCAAATTGTTTCGACTATTTTAGCTTTTCAAATAAACATAAATTTTTACACAAATACTTTGATAGATTGCTCCTACAAAGGAATTTGTTCAATTCATCTAAGTTGGTGAATTTATTGCCAAACAGTGGTTCATAATATTTCCTTATTGTCTTTGTAATATCTCTATAATCTGCACTGATCTCTTTTCAGATATTAGTAATTTCTCCTCTTCTTCCTCCTCCTTCTCCTTTGCTTCCTCCTCCTTCTCCTTCTCATTCTCCTCCTCTTTTTCATTCCCAACAAGTCTGGCTAAAGATATACCCACTTTATTAATCTTCTTCAAGAAACCACTTTTGGTTTTATTCATTTGCTCTTCTATTTTTTCCATTCTGTATTTAGACTTTCACTGTGATATTTCTATTTTTTTCCTCTACTTACTTTGGGTTTCTGTTTTAGATCTTCCTTTTAATCTAATATAGGTATTTAGTTTGATATTTTTTTCTAAGTGTTGTTTTAGCTACTGTTAGTGAATTTTGATGTGTCATGTTTTAGCTTTAATTTGGTTAAAATATTTTTAAATTTGCCTTTTGATTTTTTCTTTGACATTTGTGTTATTTAGAAGTTTGCCATTGTTTCTAAATATTTGGGAGCTTTTCAGAGAATTTTTTTTTTTACTGTTTTCTAGTTTACTTCTACTGAGTTAAATAACATACTTTCTATAACTTGAAGTTTTGTAGATTTATTGAGAATTGTTTTATGGTTCAGAATACAGTGTATGTTGGTAAGTTCCATATGCTCTTGAAAATGTATTTTATATATACATACATTATTTTTATGCACATTATATATACACATATTTTATATATATACACTATATGATATATATTACATATTATGAGTATTATATATAATATATAACGTATATATAAATATATATTATATAATATATAACGTATATATAAATATATATTATATATACACAATGATATATATAAGTATTATATATAATACATAATGTGTATTTTTATATATATATATATATATATATACTGTTTTTCAGTGGAGTATTCTATAAGTGCCAGTTAGATCACTTTGGTAAATAATGTTATTTAAGTCTTTCATATGCTTTTTAATTTCATATATGCATGCTGTATCAATTATTGCAAAAAGAGTATTGAATATCAGACCATATGGAGAGAACTGTATATTTCTTTTGCAATTACATCAGTTTTTGCTTCCTGCATTTTGAAGAGTTTTTTATTGTGTATAAATATTTGTAATTGTTATTTCCTAATGTTGAATTGACTTCTTTATCATTATGAAATAAAGCTCTTTATATTTTATGATGACTACTTTTAAAATAGTATATCTTTGCCATTCTTTTACTCTTAACATATATATGTCGATTTATATGTCGATTTATCTAAAGTGAAGTATTTCTTGGAAGTATCATATCAGTTTATCTTGCATTTTCATCCACCTAATAATCTCTTATTTTTAATTGGGTTGTTTAAATTATTTAATGTGATTATTGATATGGTTGGGTTTAACTCTACCAAATTTCTGCTTATTTTTTATTTGATTGATATTTTTACTTTTTCCCATGACTATTTTTTGTCCTTTTGGAATAATTGGATATTTTTTTATAATGCCATTTTGTCTCCTTTTGTATTTTGTCAACGGTAATCTTGTTTTCTGACATTAGTGTTTTTTTAGAGTTAGGATTACTTTAACTTATAATAGCCTTCCTTCCAGTTATATTATATGATGCACAGTATAAGAATCTTAGAACTGTATAATTTCTTATATTGAATACTGGCTTTTACACTATGTTTGTCACATATATGACCTTTACATATGTTATAAGACATATAACATATTATTATTTTTACTATAAACATTCCAGCATATTTAAATTATATTCAAGTAATAAAAAATTGGTATGTAGATTTATTTGACTAATTACTGTTTTCAATTTTCTTTATTTTTTGGTGTATAGGCAGACTTTTTTTGCACATAGGATTTTTTTTTAAACTTTCTTATAAAGTAAGTATGCTGGTGATGAGTTTTTGCAGCTTTGTATAATAGAAAATGTCTTTATTTCCCTTTCATTTATGAAGGATATTTTTATTCAGTAACTATTTCCAGGTTGATATTTTTTCTTTTATTATTTTAAGACGGTGCTCCACTGTCTTTTCTCGTTTCCAACAAGAAATTCATTGTAATCTTTATCTTTGTTCCACCATTAAAAATATACCACCCCTGCCCCTGCCTAGCGACTTTTAAGATTTTCACTCAATTAACCATTGGAGCATTTTCATTATGATGTAACATGCTAGGTTTCTTCAATTTAAAGAGCTTAGGGTTTGTTGAAATTCTTGGATTGTTGGATTTTTCTTTAATCTAATTTGGAAAATATATGGCCATTATTTCTCCAAATATTTGTTTCTTTTTGACTTTTTTAGGGATTCCAATTATAGCTGATTTATGCTCTGTTCATTTTTTTCTCTTCTTTTTTTAATTTAATTTAATTTTAAGTTCTGGGGAACATGTGCAGGATGTGCAGGTTTGTTACATAGGTAAACATGAGCCATGGTGGTTTGCTGCGCTTATCAACTCATCACCTAGGTATTAAGCCTGCATGCATTAGCTATTTGTCCTGATGCTCTCCCACGCTTTGCACCTGCCGCCCCCTCAACAGGCCCCAGTGTGTGTTGTTCCCCTTTTCCCTTCTTTTCATTCGTACTCTTTGTTTCATTTCAAAATGTTTCTATTGCAATGACTTGAAATTCTCAAATCTTTTTGCTCCATTGTTTAATCTGCCATTAATCCTATCTAGCCTATTTTTCATTACAGATTTTAACATTTTCATCCCTAGGAATTTTATTTAGACTGTGTTTAAATCTCTCACATCTCTACTTAACATGTTCAATCTTTCATCTTGATTTTTGAACATGAACTGTTTTAGCGTCCAATTATACTAACTCTATTATCTGTGTAATTTCTATATTAGCTACCGTTGATTTTTTTCTCCTCATTATGAATTTTGTTTTCTGGCTTTTTTAACTTGCTTTCAATACATGTTAACATGTCAGACATTATAGATTTTAACTTGTTTAATTTTTACCAAAAATTGCTATACTCCTATAAATATTATTGGTTTTGTTCTGGGACAGAGTAGAGTCATTTGGAAACATTATGATACTTTCAGGTTTTACTTTTAAGCTTATCAGTTAGAAAAAGTAAAACATGAATTAGGGTTAATTTTTCTCTACCTCTGAGGCAAGGCCCTTCATTACCTAAGGTGCTGTGCATTATAAGAAATTTTACTCAGGCTGGTGACAACACAAACTATTCCTGGCCCTGTATGACCTTTACACGTTGTTTGTTCTAATCCTATTGATAAGTCTTTCCCTCGTTTTAGAATGTTGCTTCACATTCATGTGTTGACCAGTACTTAGCTGACTACTTGAGTGCCTCTTGTCTTAGTCCATTTGTGTTGCTGTAAAGAAATACCTGAGGCTAGGTAATTTACTAAGAGCGAGGTTTATTTGGTTTACAATTCTGCAGGCAGTACAAGAATCATGGCACTAGCACTGGCTTCTGGGGAAGGCTTCAGGCTGCTTTAGTTCATTGAATAAGGTGAAGGGGGAAGCCAGCTTGTGCAGAGATCACAGAGTGAGAGAGGAAGCAAGAGACAGGAAAAGTACTAGGCTCTTTTTAACAGTTCTCATGGGAACTAATATAGAATGAGAACTCATTCATTACCATGAGAACAGCACCAAGCCATGCATGAAGGATCCACCCTCATAACACAATACCTCCCACTAGGTCCCACCTCCAACATTAGGAATCAAATTTCAACACGAGGTTTAGAGAGATCAGATATCCAAACCATAGCTGCTTCATTAGCAGATCCTCAGAGTTCTCTCTTGTGTAGCTCTCACCTCTCAGAAACTCTGCCCCGCAATTTTTAGTCATCTAGTTTCCCTGGACTTCCAGCCCTATCTCCTCAACTCGAGAAGTCTATTAAGCTCTTTCTGGGTTCTTACACTTTGTGTCATAGCTTGGAAACTCTCCCAGCAACGTGCAGGAACAATCAAGGGCTTATGTAATTTGATTCCCATATGTCAGAGATTGTTCTTCCTTCTAGGTTGATCCTGAGCTTCTTGGGAACTGTTGTTTCGTAAATTATGTCTATAGCTGTTTCTGATAGAAGAGTAAATCTAATTATAATTACTCCATCATGGTTAAAAGGGGAAGTACGCAGATCACAGTATTTTTTATAAGATTTATTGATCCAAGCCACTTGTATCAAGAATATCAACAGAGTATTTGTTTGATTTGCTGGTAAGTTTCTATGTTTAACATCAATTTGTTAAAGTATCTTTTGTGAACCCTGCTAGTCACTACAACTGATGTTTTGACAAAGAGTTTTCACTGGGGCTTTTTTCTCCTTCCTTCCTTCCTTCCTCCCTCTCTCCCATCCTTTTCTTTCCTTCCCTCTCCTTCCTTCCTCTCTCCCATCCTTTTCTTTCCTTCCCTCTCCTTCCTTCCTTCCTTCCTTTCTCTTTCTCTTTCTTCTTTCTTTCTCTTTCTTTCCTTTTTTTCTCTTTCCTTTTTTTCTCTCTTTCTCATTTCTTCCTTTTTCCTTCCTTCCTTCTTTCTTTCCTTTCTTCTTCCCTTTCATAAAGCTTAAACAAATACCTTTAGTATTCTAGGAAAGTAAAGACATTGGCCAGGCAGGTGTAAAATTTAGAGATGATAGGGAGATATGATGTGAGGAATTTAGATTGTTAGCAGCCTAGGGAAACAGAAAAGACGAACTCCTTGTGGCACAGTGTGAGTCACAGACTTAAAATCAGTAGATTCACAGAACTTGGAACTTGACTTACAATTTTAAAAAATCCATAGTACAATGAAGAACCTTTAAGGGCATGTATCATCATAGATGTCTCATTTTTGGAGTCCCGACTTCCTGGAGTGCAGATGGAATCCAAAAAGAGAAGTTTACTAAATTGATTTTGATCTATGTTGGAAAATCTTTTCAAATTTAAAATCTCTTCAAAGTTGTGACTTTCCTACTCTTTATTTAAATAGTACCTTGAAAGATAGGAAAGGAATGAACAACGCACCCTTGGCTCTTTTATCTTGGGAAGGCTGGAAACAGTTCCTAGTCCTTCTCCCTGCCTTTTGTATCACGCCATCTCAAAGTACTTCTTTCTCTAACATTGTGCCCACTACCTACCAATATTGCACACCAGGCAGTTGTCAGGCTGTGCATTCAAACGCAGTGGGAGGAAATACCTGGAAATGATGTGTAGTGAGGCCCACTGTCTCTCATCCTCTCTTAGCTAAACAGCTACCCTGGGCCTGCTGAGGACTGCTGCCTTTAAGGTGGTTTACTGAGCTTCCTGGAGTATTGTTATTGTGTCTCCAATAGGTGAGAGTCCTGAGATCTACTGGGGGGTAAAATGGAAATCATGGCAGTTTATTATTCCATTCATCATGTCATGCTTGTTAGCATGCTGTTTTATAGCCACATTGCTCCACAGTAGAACCATTTTAGTGTGCAAATTCTACATTTTTAGTTTAATTTACACAATATATGATGTAAAGATAAACGAGTCTATGTTTCTCACTCACCAACAGGAATTGTCCCCAGTAGATAATGAGTAATCAATCAAGATGAGACAGAAGTCCTCCCCAATGAATATTAAATATCTTATTTGCAAAGAGGGAAAGGAACTAATGAGCAAGCACTACTAACAAACGCTGAGTTTCATTCAGCTTCCTAAGACATGTTTAAAGAGCTATGGACAGATCTTCATGCTATAAAGGACAATTGCTGCTTAGTTTCTTGTACAATCAATGAGAATGAGGCACATCACTATCTAGAAGATGACTTCTGCGTCATATACTTCCTGGTCAAAGCCCAGTTGAAACTTTTTCATATTTTTCCTAAAAGGCTGCATAATTTTGTCCATTTCAAAAAAAAATAATTTTGATAAAACAATTATTTTGTCTCTATTTTTTAAAACATGAAAAAAGACAGCTTAGGCATCTGATATTTACCTTTGCAATGGCTTTCAAAATTATTATATCAATCAAAGAAGTATATACTGAGTGTCTCAATTTCCTGTAGTATTTCACACAATGTAAGATAAAAGTGAAATAAAAACATTGCAACTCTAATCTTAAACAGTACGACAGTCAACAATAGTCTAATGCTTTAAGTAATAAGTAACAATGATAATATTGAATATATATATAAAATTGTGATATATTATACATATAAATATACATACACACACACACACACACACACACATATATATATAATTGCTGGACATTGTATTAGGTTTGTTTGTTTGCTTTTTGAGACAGAGTCTTGCCCTGGTGCCCAGGCTAGAGTGCAGTGGTGCCATCTTGGCTCACTGCAACCCTTGCCTCTTGGGTTCAAGCAATTCTTGTGCCTCAGCCCCCACTGTACTGGGATTACAGGCACCCACCACCATGCCTAGCTAATTTTTGTATTTTTAGCAGAGACTGGATTTCACTATGCAGGCTGGTCTCAAACTCCTAACCTCAAGTAATCTGCCTGCCTTGGCGTCCCAAAGTGCTGGGATTACAGGCATGAGCCACTGCACCTGGCCTGTACTAGGTACTTCATGTTTTTTCTCTAATTTTCATGGCAAGTTTTGGTATATGTATAGCAATCCTCATAAATGAAGACACTAACTGGTGGTAGAAGTGGTTAAATAACTTGCCCATCCACACAGTCATTGAGTAGAAGAACTGGAATACAAACTCCCAACTGTCTATTGCCCAAGTGTAAATTCTACCACACCACACTAACTCTTCATAGTAGTTGCCTAGGGTTGTTGTAACAAGGGATCACAACTTGGTGGCTTAAAGCAAGAGAAATGTATTTTCTCATATTTCTAGAGGCTACAAGTCTGAAATCAAGGTGTCAGCAGTATTGGTTTCTTCTAGAAACTCTGAGGGAGATTCTGTCCCATGCTCGTCTCCTAGCTTCTGGTGTTTGCAGGCATGTTTTGGGTCACTTGTCTCCTAGACATATCACTTCAATCTCTGCCTTTTATCTTTGCCATATATTAAATATGTACATGGGTTTGAAAGCATTTTTTATTAAAAAACTCAAACATCTTCACATGGTGTTTTCTCCTTTCTGTGTGTTTGTATGTCTTCTTTTCCTATAAGGACCGCAGTTGTGTTGGGTTAGGATCTACACAAATGTAATAAGACTTCATCTTAACTTAATCACATCTGTAGGCCCTATTTCCAAATATAGTCACGTTCATAGGTACTGGGGGTTAGGACCATGGCATAGCTTTTGGGGGAACACAGTTCAACTCATGACATTATTTAAATCTGATCCATGTTGTATTCTTTAAATTGCTGGTTAAATAGAAAAAGTGTCTTTGAGAGCTAGAATCTGGCATGTAATAGGTGCTCAGTAAATTCATGATGAGTAATACTCCCATTAACACATCTTCACTCAATAGAAGCTTGAATTTAACCCCACATGTCTTGTGAATCTATAACTGCAAAGGAAAATTAGAGGATTTTTTGCTGATAGAAAAATTAACTTGTATGCCTGTAACTTGATGCCATTGCATCACATGACTTATTTCAAAATTAACAATTTCAGATGAGACTGTGCCCATATAGATCTTATAGAGAACAAACAGCTACACATGTCATTGAACTGTCACAAAAATGATGGATGCTATAAAGAAGAAATGCAACACTTGGTTTTAAAAAATTAAGTTGCAGGGCACAATTTTCTTTTCTAATTGAAAAATTAACTTTGACTTGAGAGAATACAACAAATTAAATATATACATGAAAATGAAAATATTCTCTATTGAATACCTCAGAAAAGCTTATTACACTTAAATGCATTCCGTGAAATGTATCTCCTGGCATATTTTTGATAATTTATAACAATATTGAAGTGTTCTGTCTTCATCAATGCCTTCTATTTGCTAATTTTTTGTGCAATTAAATATTTATCTGAAATTTGTTTGTTTTTCTTTAAAGATTGGGGCTTCAAATAAAATATAATAATTAGCAACATGAATAAAAATGCTTGTTGGATTTCTGACATCCTGAAATATATCAAAATAAAGAGAATGGAAGAAAGTAAGTGTCTACAGAATATCTACTGTTAAGTAGAAAGGATTATGGATTCAAAGTAGTATACAGTACTCCCCAAATCACATTGATCTAACTTTGTAACTCTAAAAATTGAAGGGGTTGAAACTGATAATCACTAAGGTGTTTTCAGCTTAATCATTGAGTGATTAAAGTTTAATTATTCTAATCAAAGGCCATGGTATTTGTCTCATTGGTATTATTTTCTTTGAGAGACCAAGGGGGACTAGCGGGAATAGATAAGTAGATTACGGAAGGCCTTCAAAGTAGGAGAGGAAGAATAGACTGTAGCCATCAACTACAGACAGGAGGATGCAGAATGTTTGGAGGTCTCAGTAGTCTGCTCAAGATCCAACAAGGCAGGCACTACCTCAAATGACACAGAAAACTTGTTCGTTGTGATTTTGTTTTAAACATACTACACAACAGATGTGCCATCATCCTTTTTTTTTGGTCAGACTTCTAAATAAACAAAGAAAATAGATTTTTTTTACTTTATTATCTCAATTTCAATAACCTTAATTTCCTAATTAGGAAATTAATGTTCTAATCACATCAGAGTAGAAGGTTGCTTTCTGTGTTTCAGATGGAATTCACGAAACCATTCCTCCTCCTTGCTACAGCTGCTAAGGAACAATCATGCCCAGTGTAAACTTCATTGTAACACGAAGGTCACCATTGCATCCCCTGGAAAGGGGATGTCGAACCATGAGGTTTTGTCTAAATAATCTAAGTCATTTGTTTGAAAGTCTCTGAAATCTATGGGTGCATGGATGATCCCTCTGATGTTGTATTCATAGAAATGGAAAACATATATGAGGAGTGCCCTCTTCAAGGTTTTAGCTTGTCAATGATTGGTTTAGATTGCACTGAATTCATCACAATCACTAGTTAAAAGTATAACACAATGAGCCATCCCAACTCTGGAAATATTTGATTAAATTACTGTGCTCATATTTCATTAGATGATTAATTATGTGAATGGCTGAGAGTGCCAAAGAAAGTAGGAATTGGAGAATTTGTCAGTAACTTAGCCACTCTGAGCCTGTGCTTTCCCATATACAATATGGGGAGACTCAAATGATAATACTATACTGTGAAATCAGTCTCAGGAATAGTTATTCATCAATAAGGCTAGCTCTATCAGATCTATTCCAATTATTCCTCATTGCACCAAATGATGCCGTAATGTGAAATATTTCGGTCATTGTTCTTAACACAGTAGAAACAATAAAATCAGTATGACTTTAATCATAGGTGCATCATAGTTTTCCAGCAATCTGTCTTTCTAGTTTATAGCATTTAATTTATTTCCTACCAGTGCTGATTTGGGCGATACAGTAAGTCTAACAGACTACACTTTCTAGAGAACATAGCGTTGAATGCACGGACTCAGAAAGCATAGTTGAATTTTATAGTCTCCAAAAGGAGTCACAGTCCTGCACATTACAACCTAGTGTTGTCAAATTCCAAACAGACATTTATCTTCAGGATTCATGAATAATAAATCAAAATTATCAAGAATCCTCAGAAATTCCTGAAGTTCTAAGATATTCTATATTTTCATAATTTATTTGCAGATTTTAAAATGCAAAACTATACATTTATTATTGTATATTTTCCTTTAAAAACTCTAAAGCTTTATATAACCCATAGAAGAATGATTTCTTATTATTGTCACTTCTTATATTTTTAAAACATATAATCTTGGTTTATAGCAAATATGCAAGACAGGAAAACACCAGCAAACATCATTTTGATACATTCAGATCTCCTAGCATCATTAAGAATACCACACACACTCGTGTCAAAATTGCCAACTGAAGAACTTATTTTGCTTTCAAAACTTATTTACTGGAACATCACTCATGGAATTTCTATAATAAATACAATGCATATAAACTTATCAGTATGTATTTTATTTGCAAGAATGACTCATTGTTCCCAGCAGACAGGCCCATAAACACATGCTTATACCACCAGTTATAAGCAAAAGCAATTGATTATATTATGACCACTTCTCTCTTAGGCACTCCTGTCCTCACTACCAGAAATGTCGACATTATCCTTCCATTCCTCATGTCTTGTTTCTTGCTTTTGCATTTGATATGGTATCAGCAGATTACTTTGAATCAGTAAGATCTCTATGCTGATTGTTATACTTTAAATCTCACGGAATTATAATGCTTTTCCCTGTTTTCCTGACTCCTTGACTAATTTTTCTCAGGATATGGACAGTCACACAAATTTTCAGAAAAATGCCAGGCTAGAATTTCTATACAGTTACACTGATTATCAGAGCAACCAAATCCCTGGTTTGACCAGTTGTACTTTATGGTCCACAGTAGATTGTTAATTTCATTAAAAGAATATCTTCCTTCATTGGAGCTAAATATTTGAATATTCCCCTCTGTCAAAACTGTGGGACTCTGAGGATACTATTAGTAAGTATATTTTGAGTCAGCTAGAATAGGTTTATATCCCCTCTATAACAATAAATAGAAATCATGTTTTATCAGTACTTAATCATCCAGCACAGTGTATGATAATAATTGAGCGTGCCAACTCTGGAACCAGAAACCTTTGACTCAAATTCCTATGATACGATTGATCACTTATCAAATCTTTGGGCCATTACTTCACTGAGTAAAGTAAACTTTAGTTTCCTCATCTGTAAAGTAAACTTTAGTTTCTTCATCTGTAAAAAGAGGACAATAAATATTATTTGCTTCCCACAGATTTTATTTTTCAGATCATTTTATAAGTAATGGAATAGCTAGACTTGGCTCCCTCTGCAGGGATAATCGCCATCTTATAATTGTTATGCAATCTTCCCAAGCATTTTTTTTGTGTTCACTATGTAGTTGTAGCCACAAAAGACATATTTTGCAATATTTAACATATTAGATCAATGTTATCTTGTATTAGATATCATTTGGCAGCTTGCTTTTCCTACTCAAAATTATTATTTCTTATATTTATCCAACTTGACAAATGTGGATTCCATTTATTCTTTTTTAGTTGTTGTATAGTATTTCCTTGTTTGGATATAACCCAGCTCCTATGTATTGTCTTTGGCGTGCATGTGCAAGTATTCATTTCACACATAGATTAGAAATCAAACCGCTGGTTGCCAGCTAATATGAATCATCACATTTACTGTTTATTAGTAAATTGCTTGCAGCGTTCCATTTACATGTATTCTTACCAATGTGTGGTATTTTTTGCTAATTTTTTTCCCAACTTCATGGGTATGAAATGACATCTCATTGCTGTTTCAATTTTCATTATCTGATTACTGGCAGGGTTAAGCAGCTTTTCATAGGTTTATTGGTGATTCCAGTTTTCTCCTCTGGGGGTTGTTGATAGGCTTTTGTCATTTTTCTGTTTTTCTTAATTATATATAGGAATTCTTTACATAGAGATGCCACAAAGTTTAACTTTGGCCTCAGTACTCAGGAAAAGATATACTTGGTTTCAGCCTTGGCGTCAGACTTTGAGAGACAGAGTAACAAATAGCTACATCTTTTCTGGCCCCTTCATCATCTGCCTGTTCAATGGAGGTAGGACCACTCAAATTACTATAATCTCTAATCAAGGCAGTCACATGAGGTACATGAACAAGGTGTAGCCCTGGAATTGGCTATTAACATCTGAATACATACTAAGTATTCATTTTCAAACTTAGGAAAGCAGTCTAGATGTAACTTGGAATAAAAACCTCCATGGGCTTCTTCAGGCTGTTGAAATATAAGCATATTTATGTGTTTCAATAATAAAATGTTGAAATAATGCTGATTTTGAAAGCTGTTAATTTGCTGTACAAAATTATTAAGAACCTTCAAACAGTTAAACAATGTTAGCAGTTATTAGGAATAAGAGTGCATTAGATAGATAACATTAACAAGAACATAATATCCGTTTTGAGCCAGCAAATGTTTATAAAAATTTAAATGCTAATAAAACAAGAGAATAATAGAAATTAGATTATATCACAATGCTAATCTTTAGAAGCATTAAGAGCTATATTTAATTTTTAGTTATTTAATTCAGCTTAGGCCAGAGTCTTTCAAGAAAAAAAGTCTTATTTGAGAAGTCTTCATATCTCGTGAGGATGAATTAAAAGCAGAACCTCAACTTTGCTACCTTTAAATGTCACAGAGAGAAAACACTGCAAAATCATGTGCAACAATATCCATGATAAATCATCTTTGATCTCAACATAACGGAGACTATAAGGAGTATAAAGACTAGAAGAAAGAGTAGAAGGTAAATAAAATAATTCAAACCATTTTTTTCTCACTTGCCAAACTTTAAAAGAACATACTTTAAGGAAACAATTTCTTATCCCTTAGAGTCTATGTAGGCTGAAATTTTAAGTAACACTGAAATAATGTTTAGGGTTGCCTATATTAGGTATCTGAAGCTTACAGATTTTTAAAATGTGCCACAAATTTTTTAACTTTTTTTCCTAGAAATTTTACTGATTTTCTGATTTTAATTTATGTGTGTATAAATATCTTAGTGATATTATGACATGCCACATTGTTGCAAACGAACTACTCTTTTAGTGCAACAGTGTTCACAGTAGTGACTGTATTAGCCTACAGCAGCCAATAGTGCAGAGCAGCAATTTTCCCTACACCACGATGTCAAACTTTTAAATCCAACCGTTCAAATTAGCAATAAGTAAATTGCCATATTTACTCATTTTTGCAAAAAAAATCAGATTTGATCTCATATCTAAGAAATTAAATTTGTAATATTGGCAATCAGAGCTAGCCATATATTTGTTATTCAGCCACCATGTGTATTTGGCAAGTTTCTACCCAGTGGATATTTCAAATATCTTTTTCCAGTCTGTTAGTTTACTTTAAGCATTTTCTTTATGACATCTTTTGGGTAAACTTCAGCATTTTGATGGTCCTCTTTTATTGTCTTCTGTAGCTCTATAGCTATGGAGACTGGCTGTCAATCTAATTTTAATTTTAATTTTAATTTTAATTCTATTATAGGTGATCCACAATCAATTCAGAACCAGGTCTTCCATGGTGGCTCACAGTTCCTGCACCCTACAATATTGTGGTAATGATGAAAGCTAGCCATCTTGTTTATTACATGTTTCTCTGTACTTAAACATGGAGTCAGAATTCTCTCACCACCGTGGGACTCCCAGGCCCTTCACTGTGGTACTTCTGTTGCTGGCACCTGGAAAGCCTGTTAGAGCACCTAGAAAGCCTGTACCTCTGTTGGGAGTGCACATCTACTACTTCGAGTTGCCTTCTCCTTACCTTTTATCTTGGCCTACTGGTGATTTTCCATCAGTCATGTTAAGTTGCCAAATATGGTACCTAGAACATTATAGGTTCTTAATAAGTACTATGAGAATAAATATAGACATAATAAGCAAAATCAAAATCTTTATCATCTTATTAGATATGGAAAAAGACTACAGATATGATGCAATAAAATTCCAACTGGACAAATGCATCATTTACTTCAGGACTCTCTTAAAAGCAGCACATTTTAATTTTGGTCACTTTTTTCTGTTAGAACAATTTCCTTAATATTTAGCCAAATTCTGCCTCCTTACCATTTTTCCAGCAAGTCCCATTTGTCCCGTGTATGTTTTCAGAGTAAGTATAAACATATTTTTTCCTACATGAGCCCTTCAAGCATTTAAATATAATCATCTGTATCTCTTATGTCTTTTCTTCTTTTATCATCTTTTATTACACGATTCATTTTCCAGACATTTTAATTTCATGTGGCCACCTTCAGAGTACATCATATCCTCATTCATTTTATAATATGTTATTCAGAATCTAAAAGCATCCCTCTTCTGGCCTGACTGCCTAAGGACCATAGGATTACCATCTCCCTTATTGTTTCCAGAACTATGCATCTTGAAATCCACCTCAGTTTGCACACAGCATTTATCCACTACAATTTGCCCATTTATGACTAATATTGAGCTTTTGCTTTTTACCTAGCAGTTTGAACATGTCTCTACTGTGTGTTCCTCATACCGTAAACCAGTCTTTAGTTTGCACAGGAGTGTACAAGATCCTTGAGTGGAGAGACAACTCACTGTCCACCTATAAATTCCTAAATTCTAATGTAAAGAAATTCGCAGGTCATTGTAAATGCTTAATGACTGAATAACAAATAAATGAAAGACCTAGTTTTTAAATACAAACTATTTTGAATATGTTTATCACTATTTTACCTATGCAACTCCATGTTTGCTCCTAAGCACGGAATTGTATCGTTTTGTTGTTGTTTAAAGATCTAAAGTGCACATAATGCAGTTAATGACACTCCATAGTTCATGGCACACAATTGTCATTGGCCAAGGCCAGACTTTTCATTTGTTGCTATCAAAATTTAGCATGATATCTTGGACTCATTACTCCTGCTTCTTGTCATTTGATTCCCTGTGATTAACTGTCTCACACAGCTTTGTATTATTTGCAATTTTGTTAAGCAGAGAAAGAGGATTAAGATACAGGAAACAACAACCAACAGTAAGTGATATATTAAGTTCTGAATTGTAAGCTACAGATTTTAAATGCTCACAGAATTTGGCAAAGAGGTAGAACCTGAACATGTGAACTAGATAAGAAAAGAACAGAATCACCGAGATGTGAGCTCAGTTAAGAAGGCTGGGTGGGATTTGGGTAAGTAGAAAAGAAAGGACCTTGTGAGAAAAGGAGGAAAAAAAAAGCAGCTCTGTTTGTTTGCCATAGGAAGTGGGAAGTGTGGCAAGATAATCATTTGGATAGTTGGAATCAGGATCTGTCTTCTTTCTGACCCTCTCTCTATTAATGTAGATAAAGTAAGAGACATTGTCAAAATGAATTTTGCCTTGCATCTACAGCTTTCCGATAGATATAAGTTTGCAATTTTTAAATTTGTATTAGCAAAAAATACAAAGGGGGGGGGCAGGGCTGGTAGGATGTGGAGTAGTAAAGATTGCTGTGTTTTCTGTTGCTACTTCTTTTCCAGGCAGACTCAGCCTTTAAGAGAAGACCTTATTGTGACTTTTTATACTAATTCATACTATGTCTTTCTGGAACTCTAAGGACTTTTCTACTTGCTTCCAATTGAGAAGTCACTCAGATGGCTAACATCTACAAATCTCAAATCTTGTAAATAAATGCATGTTTAGATGGGAGTGTAAAGACGTCATTACCTTATATTCACTCTTTATTAACTATTTGCCACATCCCACGTGACAATACTAGAATTTCTATTTCTAACACTATGAATTGTATAAGTAACATTTTTTTTGTTTTTCAGTTTATATTGACTGACAAAATACATAGGACCGGATTTGTTCCTGTCTACCACAAATATTTATATCATCATATAATTCACTTTTTAGCTTTCTTACCTACAGTTCTCTGTCCTCACATTTGTTTTGCTTCTATTCCATTTTCATATCATGGTGCAATCCCCCAATTTAGCTTAACATCCTGAACATCCCATCTGAGAACCATTAATCTAAATAATTTTGTCTAAAACAAGGATGTTAATTTAAACATAATATTTGGCTTATAGCTAAAATAAAATTGGGTAATCAAGTGGCAAATGCTAAACTCTTACTAACATGTAGCTTTAAAGGTTTATTTTATTGCATTGTGTAATAAAGAAATGTGTGCAATGCAATTGCATTGCATTGTATCACATTGTGTGCATAATTTGCAACAGATAGATTATTAAAGTTATTAAAGAGCTTCTACATTGCTTTGTGTACACATATAGAAATATTTTCAAGTACTAAAATAATAATGATAAGAATGGACTTGACATATATATTGCTTTTCAATTTAACATATTTCTGATGCCTATAGTCAAAGATAAAGATTCAGGATTTTACTTTATGAATAATGTGATGATGATATAATCAGAATTCATATGGTTTCCAAAGTAGATGACTCACATCCAAATTCCCAATTCCCTCAGAGCACTGTTGGAGGCATTCAATAACAAACAAACAAACAAAAGTAATATCTGGCATTTTTTTTTTAGTCAAAAAGTTTTGTGCAGATTTTAGATAACTACAGTCTATTCAGTCCAGTCTGTGATGAGGACAGAAATGGACTTTTAGAGGATGTTTTGTTGAGCATGAAATAAATGCAGATGAGAAAACATTTCTAATGTCTACATCTTTCTTTGACTTCTGAAGTGAATATTCCACATTCAGAACAATTCAAAATACCCTTCAATAGCTGGATTGTTTCCATGCAGTGTAAGTTCTACTTTCCCAGGACAGAATTATAATAAAAGAGTTTAAAAAAAAAGCCGTATTTTTTAGCTTCCTTGCCCCTGAAGAGATTTTTAGGTTCCATCAATCAGTTGTTCCTTTACAAAACTGATTCGTAGTTGAATTCTGTGGGGAAAGTGGAAGTTTCAAAGAACCCGTTTTTCTAAGGTGGATCAAAGCAGAGTTGGTGGCATAGGAGGTGGCATTGATAGAGGCTTCCTGATTCGGCAACTACCCGATCATGGCAGAGGAACAGTATTCTCACTGTGTTGCTGGAAGCTCGGCTGAGTCTCTTTCTTTCTGTCTAAACTAGAAAAAGTGAATTTGATTGTCTGCAACAAGAACCCTGTCTATGACAAACTTTCACCACATAGCCATCACACATTAATTTATCTGAAACAGTCCTAAATTTGTGTCTGTTTTACCTACTTTGGGATTTAATGTATTATGTTCTCTACCAGACATGTATCTATATGACTGTTTTCTCAGTATACTGCCATTCAGAACTTCATGAGACTCACAGAATAAATTATACCTAAACCATAAAATATTGACTAAAGAATTAAAAAAAAATACTTGCAGAGTTATCAGTGTAAGTGTACTTTGCTTCCATTACCCTACAATTTCAACTTAATCTTTACATTTAAAATGTTTAAATATCACATTCTCCATAAGCAATAATTACTACATGCACAAGTGGACACAGTTAATGAGGTAATTAGACTATAATAAAGCAATCTATGAATTAATCAATAATTATTTACGGAGCACTATTGTGCAGCAATCTTGGCTAGGTCTAAAGTAGCCCAATGCTTAGTCCACTTCACAGCATTTACATTCCATACATTTGTATATATTGAACACTCCAATACTCCAGTACATTGGAGTCTTCAATATATAAAAAACCACAGTTGGGGCAACACCTCTATTAAAAGGAGGAATAGTTGACAGCGCTGGAAGAGACAAGTGAGGTTCTAAGCCTGGCCCTATCCTACTCTGACATATTTAAACTGGAAGATATATGACATAATATTTTGAATACCATTGTAATTTCTAAAATGGCTTTTTCCCAACTCACTCACCTGCAGACACTTCAAACTGCAGGCCTAGCCTAATCCAGTTTTTGAGCCCCCTAAATGCAGAATATTATAGCATCATCATGGAGACACAGTGGGGAGTACGATTGTCTCCACTGCCAATGGCCCAGTGCTTGTTGTGTGAAGAGTGAGCCTCAGACATCTGTTTGTTTACCAGGCCATAGCCTTCCCCCAAGCATCATTGTATTCACTTCGGATTGCTAATCAGCATTTCATTACCATCCCCTGAGAGCTGGACCCCATCACTTGGGTTTCCAGCCATGGATGTGACCCTCTGCCAAAGGACCATCTGGACCTGCAGTGCTGCCATCCACCTGATGGTCATTACTGCCTCTGCCTGAGGCCTCCTGCCACGTGCCCCAGCAGGCAAGGCTGGACACCTTCAGACACAGACATTGGCCTAAAGCAAGCCTGAGATAATGACACATCATGAAACATCAAAATGAATGCTGCTAGTTATGCTCCTCAAGGGCCAATCCCATAAAATTGCTAATATTTATTAAGTGCTTCTTTTGTGCCAAGCACTGTTATAAATATTTTGTATACATCATTTAACTTTATCTTTATAATAATCCATAAATTGGACAGTATAATCATTACCACTTAAAAATATATATAAAGTATGTTTGACCGAGCATGTTTTAGTAATCTACCCAAAGTTTCATAGCTTATAAGTGATGAGCCAGGTTTTGAGCCTAAACACAAGCTATTAATGACTAAGTCATGATAATCAACACCTCATCTCCCAATCTCTGTAGTGGTTGGCTTCAGCCTCATACCTCCCATAGGCTGAGATTTTAACATTCCATGCACACTAAGAAATATATTTATTACTATTTTAATAACATGAAACATGGCAAAAACACATATACAATCATTCTTTAAAAAATTATCTTTTTTCTTTTAAATGGCTTTTTTAATTGAAAATATTTTAGTCTTGTGCATTGCTTGAAAATATTTTGAAATGATTTGTTTTGAAAACTTTGTAAAGTATTTTATAAACTTTCCAAAGTAACAAATCGAATGATAAGTATAATGTATCATTTTCTAATCTCTGGGTAATGAAGTAAAGACCCTGAGTGAAGACCTGAGTGGTCATCTTGGGATAGAATGTGATCTCAGGAATTTATAGTGTGCTGGTTATTTAGACGTTTTCCTGACCAATTTCCTAGTTCTTGGTTCTATTCTAAGCATTGAGGTGCCACATAAGTAGAAGAGGCATCAGTGGTCATACCAGTATCAAAGGCAGACATTGAGGGAAATACTACATTTGTTTGGGTGAACCACAGTGTTTCTTTATCTCTCTCCATTCTCCTTCCCTCTACAGACACTTCTCTCTAAATTTACTTAAACATGCAGCCTTCTTTTGGAAGAGAAAGATTCTGATATTCATTAAAAAATTAATCTTCAAGAAGCCCAAATAGTGATTATATTTGAACAAATATTTTAATGGGAAAAATAAGGTGAATATGAACAGATTCAGACAGGAGAAATGTTATCCTTTTATGTCTTTAATTCTTTATGCATTATGTTTTTCTTCTAGAATTTTCTTCCTCTTCCTTTCATCTAATGGCATGAATATGCTCCAGTGGATCCTAGGGTATCTTTCACATGAGGTTACCCTTGTCCTTTGCATGTCAGGTGCAACAAAGGGATGGAAGATTTTTTGTACTGGGACATTCAGTAAACCCCTAGGCCTACCTATTGTCTAGTCAGACTTAGAGAAGCAAATGATGTCTGTGAGGGCCTACAAGGCACAAGAAGATGAAAGTTTAACTTAAAGTTTAGATGCTAATATTCTAGATAGTAATAATGTACAATTGCCTCATGTGCTACTCTTTTTTTATATTTCTCTCCTAATATATAAAGATGGATTTCAAAAGATAGGCAGCCTGGGATTCAAATTCTGATCATCTTTACACTTTGTAAAATAACGGATATTTTTTTTTAAAACATTGTGTTTAATACACACCAATGCCAAAGGCTTTCTACAGACTCATGTGGAGTGGGATGATGCCCAGAATGTTGATAAATTGACAGAATAATATGAAGAACCCAACAGACATGTGCCACGAATTCTGCAGGCACATTTGGACATGAGTGTGAGCCAGAAGATCATTCTATTTGGGAAAATTTAAATTGGGTGCAAGGAGCATTAGCTAACAGTCTGAACCAACATATGATCCAAACTGATAAAACTTGATGAAGTTGGAAGAAGCAAAAGGGAGTTGGTATGGATCCTCAGAGTAAGAGAGAAACACAAGGAGTTTCAAGGGCATTTGACAACATGAAGTGCCAGCTATATTAGGGCACAGCAGAAAAAAAATGTTTTCTGGACAGACTTAATTTCTGAGGTGCCTTCTCCTCTTATACTACCATGGAAATTACAGTGTTCTTCTGCTGTCTCAGCACCTTTCACATTTAAAAAAAAAATCATGCCTTTCCTTATCTGTCTACCTAATTAGAGATCCGTGGATGAGAAATGTGTCTATGTATCTTCAGTTTCTGTATGTCCACTACAATCCTCATGCCTGGAACAGAGGTGCTCAATAAATCCATGAACAAAGAAGAAACTGAAGTTCTAAGGTCCAAACAATGTTGATTCTTTGTGAGCCAGTAGGGATTTGCCTCTTTCTGATTCCTCCTGGAGCACAAGTGTTCCCGGAATCTAGAGCAGGGTTAAAAGCAGAAATGAATAATGATCCCCACTGTAAAGTCCCAGGGATCCAGATAAGATAACATGCCCCCCTCCAGGAGAATATATATACTTTTTAATTAAGAAGACACAAGAAATGGAATGCAGCCTATGTTTGTAAGAGGACTTTAATATTAAGCCCTCAATAAATATTTGATAAATGAATGAATGATTTTGTTCAAAGAGGTTAATCATTAAAATGCTCAGAGGAGACCTCAGCAGGTCCTTGAAGAACACAGCAATTTAAGAAGCAAAAAGGAGGATGTAGGGGAATGTTAGTCAGGGTCAAGCCAAACATTGAATTCAGCATGGCAGATGGAATTTACTGTAAGTGGTCTCTGTGCTGAGATGCATATTACTGTTTGTGCAAATTTAGTTCTGTTAACTTTTCCCAAAACTTCTTTATCACCTTATCTTGGAGCTTAACTCTAACTCTGTCTACTATGTCCATACTATGGGAATGTCTTCAAGATAATATTGTCCTGTTAAAATTCGGCTTCAGACTTCAGGACTTCTACATTCTTGGATGGGAATCTAAACAAAACACAAACTAATCATAAGGAAATATGGCTCTTCTCCATTATTTTAAAAAAGAAAATATTATTGTTATTGTAGCTGTTTGAGAAACAAGGAGATTAAACTTGCTACTGATAAGAAATTTGAAAGCAGATTTTTTTTAGAGGCAGACAATAAGGAAGAGTGTTTTTGGACATACTTTGCTCAAACCTTTCCTGTGTTTGAGTATTCCACCCAAATAGAATTTCCTCCATTGAGCCATTTGCTGTCCTGTCAGCTAAAAAATAAATAAATAAATAAAACAAAACAAAGAGCAAAAACCATTTTATCTTCTTGATACTGTGGCACTTGATGTGTAACACAGAGACTACATTCTTACAATCGGTCAGAAGCAGAACTCGACCAATATGAAACAACACATACCCTAAGAAAACAACATGCACAGATAATTTGCAGAAAGTTTAGAACAACAATAAAAAATTTTAATTTGCTCTGTATTGCAAAGCTTGTTGCTTTTCATAATGCCTTGATATAACACGTGGGATGAAGAATCTATTTTTTAAAAGAAAGACAGTTCTAATCTCCTGATCTAGATACACTTTGCTACAAATTTTTTTAACACATTTGCCTCGGAGAAGTTTGCAAACAAAGGCAAAGACAGACAAAGAGCATATGCTAAATTGATCATTTTTGTGTCTGAATATTCACTATTTGAGAGACAAGAAACTGTTCAATCTGATTTGGGTTATGATTATACTGTAGTCCAAATTGAAGTGTCTGTGAAAATGGATTGGGTGAGCTTCTCGGTTGTCAGTCATATCACTTATTCCGTGCAGAGTGAGATGAGGGCACTCATGGGAAACGGTAGAAGTGGTTCTGTGATCTACTGAGACAGATGGGTGTCCCTTTCCTTTGAGGAGGCCCTTCCTGCCTCCTCGAGCAACTACTGTGGATGAAGAGCAGGGAGCAAACACCCTTTCTGGAATAGTCCATTCTCACACTGCTATAAAGAAATAACGAAATTAAATAATTTATAAAGAAAAGAGGTGTAATTTGCTCACAGTTCCACAGGCTATACAGGAAGAATGGCTGAGGAGGCCTCAGGAAACTTTCAATCATGGCAGAAGGGGAAGCAAGCAAGCACATTTTATATAACTGGAGCAGGAGGAAAGCGAGCAAAGGGGAGGGGCTACACCTTTTTTTTTTTTTTTTTTTTTTGAGACGGAGTCTCACTCTGTCACCCAGGCTGGAGTGCAGTGGCGTGATCTCGGCTCACTGCAACCTCCGCCTCCCGGGTTCAAGCGATTCTTCTGCCTCAGCCTCCAGAGTAGCTGGGATTATAGGTGCCCGCCACCACACCCGGCTAATTTTTGTATTTTTAGTAGAGACGGGGTTTCACCATGTTGGCCAGGCTGGTCTCGAACTCCAGACCTCGTGATCTACCCTCCTCAGCCTCCCAAAGTGCTGGGATTACAGGCGTGAGCCACCGCGCCCGGCCCAGGGCTACAAACTTTTAAACAACCAGGTCTCATGAAAACTCACTATCAAAAGAATAGCAAGAGGGAAATCTGCCCCCATGATTCAGTCACCCCCTAACAGGCTTCTCCTCCAACGTCAGTGATTACAATTCAGCATAAGATTTGAGTGAGGATACAAATCCAAACCATTTCACACCCTCTCCAATCCTGCCAGTGCCACCCTGGGCCTCGCTTGGGGGAGAGTCTCCAGGATGCATTCCAAGAGCTCAGATTCTGGATCAAGTGTTATCAAATCAAATCAGCAAACACGTCTGAAAGAACTGGGCTGGGGGCAGGGTGAGATTTTGTCATGACGCAGCAATATGGTTAGAGAGAGAGAATATAAACATGTAAAAATTTAAATAATGAAAAATACGAGTGGCAGTTCAAGACAGTAAAAGAAAAGCAAAGTAAACATTTGTTGCAGCAAAGAGTGCTGTGCAGAAGAAGAGGAATTCCTGTGAGAAATGACGTTTCAGAAATCGATCCTTGTCACTTACCAAAAACAATTTATATCATATCTATCAGTCTTAGCAAGAGATGTAAAGACATAATTAGGTTTGCTCTCAGAGCAGTAGATGGAAGATTCTCACTGTTTCTCCCTTCCCACCTGTTTCAATCGGAGTTTTCCAGAGAAACAGAAACAACAGGAAACTACAGAGATAGATAGATGATAGATAGATAGGTAGATAGATAGACAGACAGACAGACAGACAGACAGACAGACAGACAGATAGATAGATAGATAGATAATAGATAGAGAGATATGGTTACATTTTAAGAAATTAGCTCATGTGATTGTGGGGGATGCCAAGTCTGAAACCTGTAGGGAAGGCCGGCAGGCTGGCAGGCTGGAAACCCAGGCAGTATCTCTATTTTACAGTCTTGAGGCAGAATTACTTCTTCTCTAGGATATCTCAGGTTTTTGCTCTTAAGGCATTCAGCTAATGGAAGTCCATCAACATTATCTGGGATAATCTTCACTTGAAGCCACTGATTATAAATGTAATCACACCTACAAAATATCTTTCAAGTAACAACTAGACTACACTAGTGTTTGACTAAACAACAGGCACAATAGCCCAGCCAAGTGGACGTGTAAAATTAACCACTGCAGCAACCATAGAGGTTTCCTTCACACACACACGCACACGAGGCAGCTTATTAAGCAATGCATGTGCATTAAAACATATTTCTGCTCTAAAGGACCAGTTTCTTCTTCTTCATACCATTCTTAACATTGTTATTACTTGCTGTTCTTAAATATTCACAAAATCATTTCCACTGTTTTCATTAGGTTATTTTCCTTCATAAAACTTGTGAAGGTCCCCAGTCTGTTTCTGGATAACATCCACAGGTTCCCCACTATCTGACCCTATCCCATTCTGCCTCTCCATTTAACTCCCTGATATTCCTCCAAACCAAGCTTGGACTTCAGCCAGTCACTCTGCCTTCTGCAGCCCTCTGGCTTAGACTCTTCCTTGCTTTGCTTTTTTGAGTCTCTCCTCCTAGAGAATCTTCATATTGTTTTCAGCTATTGATATTTTCACTATGAATCATTTCCTGATTTGCTAAGCATAGATTCATTACCTACTGAAGCCTGAACGAATGATTTTCTGATTATTTTTAAGGACTTTGGTTTCTCTTGATTGAATGGCTGAGTGTAATTACTCATGTGTGTGTCCATTTTCTCTCTCTCTCTCTCTCTCTCTCTCTTTATAGCAGTAACCACCATGAAGCTTGAGCATCTTTTCATTTTTTCAATGTATCTCATTCAGGGGCCAGTGTGTAGTAGGTCTTCAGGATGTATGTACTTTCAGTATAAACAAAGAAGGAAGGAAGGAAAGAAGGAAGGAAGGAAAGAAGAAAGAAGGAAAGAAGAAGGAAGGAAGGAAGAAGGGAGGAAGGAAGGAAGGAAGGAAAAAATTATGTTGATAACTTGATAGAGAAAGCACATATGAAATTATAAAATTTCAGAATTTTAAAGCTCAAAAGATCTTTGGTGTTCATCTTTGTTTGTTCCATCTTTTAATAAGGAAAAAAAATAAAAAAACAAGACTCAGAGACTTTAAGTGTCTTGTCTAGAAAGAAGATAAATGATTTAGGTTAAGTTCGCAGAGGTGGAATATACCTGACCCAGAATGCTTTCTATGATACCATGCTGCCAACAAATAATCAATGTCAATGGACCACTAAATTACCTTCTTTTATCACCCTCCCTCCAAATTTGCAGATGTTTCATTATTACCCTCCCCTTTCATGGGGTGTGGTATTGTAGTCATAGGGATGTTGACAAATGTTCCTGTTCTCCTTCTTCCTACAAGGGGAAGGACTATACTCCTTGCTCCCTTTGGGTTTGAACTTGGCCTGGTGACTTGCCTGAGCCGGTGTGATAGACGAGAAAGCGGATGCCAAAGGCTACTTTGGTGCCTTGTTTTTCCTCCATCAGTCTGGCTCTTAGTATTTCAGATAGTGGAAGCTCTGTGAGTCTGGATTTGAGTATCACATAGAGTGGGGCCTCAACCTGGTTTATGAAAGGACAAGGATCAATAAATTAACCTATGTTTCAACTACAGAGTTTGGATGTAGCTGTTTCTACAATGTAACTTAGCCCATCTCATCCGACACAGTGGGCATGCTGAAAATGAGTATATTCATTTGCTGGGGCTGTCATAACAAAATACCACAGATTGAGTGGTTCAAACAGCAGACACCTACTGTTTCATAGTTCTGAAAGATAGAAGTCCAAGATTAAAATGTCTCTAGGGTTGATTTCTTCTGAGGCCTCTCTTTTCTTGCAATTGGTCACATACTCGCTATGTTCTCAGGTGATCTTTCCTCTGTGCAGGAGAATATGTGGTTTCTGTGTGTTTGAATTTCCTTTTTTAAAAGTCAAACTAGATTAGGGCCCACCCCATTATCCTCATTTTAACATAATCACCTCTTTAAAGGCCTTATCTCTAAATGTAGTTGCATTCTGAGTTACTGGGGTTTAGGACTCCAACATATGAAGTTTGAAGCAACACAGTTTCATCCATAACACTGAAAAATATCATAATCTGTTTAAGATGTTGAGAAACATATGAACAAGTGAAGGTAATAGAAGTAATAAATTGGTTTGGTTGTCTGCCCTGGTCTCCAACAGAAAATAGAGCTATGACTGGATAAGTTTTAATTTGGTTTATTGGATTAGTTTTAGTGTTGCTTCCTGCCTATTGCTGCTTAAGAAAATGCTGGAGATCAAGAATGAAGCATAAATAGTTTACTACTCACTAAATATTGGGGAACTCTCCCACATTTCCGAGTCTCCTTGAAATTAGATTGTGTGACTTGCTCTGGTCATAGGACTTCCTTGTGGAGTTATTGGACTTACAGCAGATTTGCATGAGGAAGAAACAATGTTTTATGGGTTAATCCTCTGAGTTCTAAAATAGTTTGCTATTATGGTATATTCCTATCCTATCCTTACCCCAAAAAAGAGTGTACGTGCAATAATGTATGTAGAGTATGTATGGGGCGTGTAGGCAGTGGCAATAGTTTAGGTAAGGGATATGCAATCAGTAGCAATGATAGGCAATGGAAATAACATGAGAACACTGACACTTTAGCAGAGTGGGCTTGCTTTATGTTTATTCTTTTATTTTTCATTTAGGATGGAAGGATTCCAGGAAAAAACCTTCATCTGCTTCACTATTTTACCTAGGGCTGGCCTCGAATACCAACTTAACAGAACCATCTTTTCTCCCTAGACAATTTACACTTCAGAAAAGCATTTGGAACTAAGTTTTCATAAGGTAGAAAGTAATTTAATGTTGAAAAGGTAGGGCCAACCATACATGAATAAATGCATATCCATTGCATATTAATAATGCAATATAATAATCTACCCTTCTCACTTTTAGAAGACTCCTCTGAGCCCTTTCTCAATGTTAAGATGGCTGTGAGCTCCAGGCCAATTCTGACTTTTTTCTCCTTGTTTCTGCGAAGTGTTCAGGAGAGTTACAAGGAGACTCCAGGAAATCCATTTGAAATGGAGCCGCCCTGGCAAAGTTTTCTGAGACTAGAGAATAGTGAAGCAAAATGTAGGTAGCTATATCATGTCTGAAATAGTTGAATGAACAATGGTTGTTTATTCTAGATAAGAAAGAAGATAGGGTGAGTATTATTACTGTTTTTCATTATTTCTAAAGTGTCATATATATAAAAGTAATCAAGAAATTACAAAGTAATTTGAGTTTACTGTTAGTTTTTGAAGCAGTAGTCACCTCAACTTTAGGGTTAATGTACATAAACTTATGTATTTGAAGCTAATGTGTTTGATTTAACAATAGAGTTGCCGTCTATGATCTCTAAGATTTGTTCATTATTAGTTCAACAAACATTTGACAGATATTGGGTCAAATAAGTTATAAAGTGATGGGGGTGGAGCCAAGATGGCCAAATAGGAACAGCTCTGGTCTCCAGCTCCCAGCCCCAGCGACACAGAAGACAGGTGATTTCGGCATTTCTGCTTGAGGTACCGGTTTCATCTCACTAGGGAGTGCCAAACAGTGGGTGCAGGACAGTCGGTGAAGCACACTGTGCGCGAGCCGAAGCAGGGCGAGGCATTGCCTCACTCGGGAAGCGCAAGGGGTCAGGGAGTTCCCTTTCCTAGTCAAAGAAAGGGGTAACAGACGGCACCTGGAATATCGGGTCAGTCCCATCCCAATACTGCGCTTTTCCAACGGGCCTGGAAAACGGCACACTAGGAGATTGTGTCCCGCACCTGGCTCGGAGGGTCCTATGCCCACGGAGTCTCGCTGATTGCTAGCACAGCAGTCTGAGATCAAGCTGCAAGGCGGCAGCGAGGCTGGGGGAGGGGCGCCCGCCATTGCCCAGGCTTGCTTACGTAAACAAAGCAGCCAGGAAGCTCGAACTGGGTGGAGCCCACCACAGCTCAAGGAGGCCTGCCTGCCTCTGTAGGCTCCACCTCTGAGGGCAGGGCACAGACAAACAAAAACTCAGCAGGAACCTCCACAGACTTAAATGTACCTGTCTGACTGACAGCTTTGAAGAGAGTAGTGATTCTCCCAGCACGCAGCTGGAGATCTGAGAACGGACAGACTTCCTCCTAAAGTGGGTCCCTCACCCCTGAGCAGCCTAACTGGGAGGCATCCCCCCAGTAGGGACAGACTGACACCTCATTCGGCCGGGTACTCCTCTGAGACAAAACTTCCAGAGGAACTAGCAGACAGCTGAATTTGTGGTCTCACGAAAATCTGCTGTTCTGCAGCCACTGCTGCTGACACCCAGCCAAACAGGGTCTGGAGTGGACCTCTAGTAAACTCCAACAGACCTGCAGCTGAGGGTCCTGTCTGGTAGAAGGAAAACTAACAAACAGAAAGGACATCCACACCAAAAACCCATCTGTACATCACCATCATCAAAGACAAAAAGTAGATAAAACCACAAAGATGGGGAAAAAACAGAGCAGAAAAACTGGAAACTCTAAAAAGCAGAGCACCTCTCCTCCTCCAAAGGAACGCAGTTCCTCACCAGCAACGGAACAAAGCTGGATGGAGGATGACTTTGACGAGTTGAGAGAAGAAGGCTTCAGATGATCAAACTACTCTGAGCTACGGGAGGAAATTCAAAACAATAGCAAAGAAGTTAAAAACTTTGAAAAAAAATGAGAAGAATGGATAACTAGAATAACCAATGGAGAGAAGGGCTTAAAGGAGCTGATGGAGCTGAAAGCCAAGTTTCGAGAACTACGCGAAGATTGCAGAAGCCTCAGTAGCAGATGCGATCAACTGGAAGAAAGGGTATCGCTGATGGAAGATGAAATGAATGAAATGAAGAGAGAAGGGAAGTTTAGAGAAAAAAGAATAAAAAGAACAAAGCCTCCAAGAAATTTGGGACTATGTGAAAAGACCAAACCTACGTCTGATTGGTGTACCTGAAAATGACGGGGAGAATGGAACCAAGTTGGAAAACACTCTGCAAGATATTATCCAGGAGAACTTCCCCAATCTAGCAAGGCAGGCCAATATTCAGATTCAGGAAATACAGAGAATGCCACAAAGATACTCCTTGAGAAGAGCAACTCCAAAACACATAATTGTCAGATTCACCAAAGTTGAAATGAAGGAAAAAATGTTAAGGGCAGCCAGACAGAAAGGTCGGGTTACCCACAAAGGGAAGCCCATCAGACTAACAGCTGATCTCTCGCCAGAAACTCTACAAGCCAGAAGAGAGTGGGGGCCGATATTCAACATTCTTAAAGAAAAGAATTTTCAACCCAGAATTTTATATCCAGCCAAACTAAGCTTCATAAGTGAAGGAGAAATAAAATACTTTACAGACAAGCAAATGCTGAGTGATTTTGTCACCACCAGGTCTGCCCTAAAAGAGCTCCTGAAGGAAGCACTAAACATGGAAAGGAACAACCGGTACCAGCCACTGCAAAAACACGCCAAATTGTAAAGACCATTGAGGCTAAGAAGAAACTGTAGCAACTAACGAGCAAAATAACCAACTAACATCATAATGACAGGATCAGATTCACACATAACAATATTAACGTTAAATGTAAATGGGCTAAATGCTCCAATTAAAAGACACAGACTGGCAAACTGGATAAGGAGTCAGGACCCATCAGTGTGCTGTATTCAGGAAACCCATCTCACATGCAGAGATACACATAGACTCAAAATAAAGGGATGGAGGAAGATCTATCAAGCAACTGGAAAACAAAAAAAGGCAGGGGTTGCAATCCTAGTCTCTGATAAAACAGACTTTAAACCAACAAAGATCAAAAGAGACAAAGAAGGCCATTACATAATGGTAAAGGGATCAATTCAACAAGAAGAGCTAACTATCCTAAATATATATGCACCCAACACAGGAGCACCCAGATTCATAAAGCAAGTCCTCAGTGACCTACAAAGGGACTTAAACTCCCACACAATAATAATGGGAGATTTTAACACCCCACTGTCGACATTAGACAGATCAACGAGACAGAAAGTTAACAAGGATATCCAGGAATTGAACTCAGCTCTGCACAAAGTGGACCTAATAGACATCTACAGAACTCTCCACCCCAAAGCAACAGAATATACATTTTTTTCAGCACCACACCACACCTATTCCAAAATTGACCACATAGTTGGAAGTAAAGCTCTCCTCAGCAAATGTACAAGAACAGAAATTATAACAAACTGTCTCTCAGACCACAGTGCAATCAAACTAGAACTCAGGATTAAGAAACTCACTCAAAACCGCTCAACTACATGGAAACTGAACAACCTGCTCCTGAATGACTATTGGGTACATAATGAAATGACAGCAGAAATAAAGATGTTCTTTGAAACCAACGAGAACAAAGACACAACATACCAGAATCTCTGGGACACATTCAAAGCAGTGTGTAGAGGGAAATTTATAGCACTAAATGCCCACAAGAGAAAGCAGGAAAGATCCAAAATTGACACCCTAACATCACAATTAAAAGAACTAGAAAAGCAAGAGCAAACACATTCAAAAGCTACCAGAAGGCTAGAAATAACTAAAATCAGAGCAGAACTGAAGGAAATAGAGACACAAAAAACCCTTCAAAAAATTAATGAATCCAGGAGCTGGTTTTTGAAAAGATCAACAAAATTGATAGACCACTAGCAAGACTAATAAAGAAGAAAAGAGAGAAGAATAAAATAGATGCAATAAAAAATGAAAAAGGGGATATCACCACTGATCCCACAGAAATACAATCTACCATCAGAGAATACTACAAACACCTCTATGCAAATAAACTAGAAAATCTAGAAGAAATGGATAAATTCCTCGACAAATACACCCTCCCAAGACTAAACCAGGAAGAAGTTGAATCTCTGAATAGACCAATAACAGGCTCTGAAATTGTGGCAATAATCAATAGCTTACCAACCAAAAAGAGTCCAGGACCTGATGGATTCACAGCTGAATTCTACCAGAGGTACAAGGAGGAACTGGTACCATTCCTTCTGAAACTATTCCAATCGATAGAAAAAGAGGGAATCCTCCCTAACACATTTTATGAAGCCAGCATCGTCCTGATACCAAAGCCTGGCAGAGACATAACCAAAAAAGAGAATTTCAGACCAATATCCTTGATGAACATTGATGCAAAAATCCTCAATAAAATACTGGCAAACCGAATCCAGCAGCACATCAAAAAGCTTATCCACCATAATCAAGTGGGCTTCATCCCTGGGATGCAAGGCTGGTTCAACATACGCAAATCAATAAATATAATCCAGCATATAAACAGAACCAAAGACAAAAACCACGATTATCTCAATAGATGCAGAAAAGGCCTTTGACAAAATTCAACAACCCTTCATGCTAAAAACTCTCAATAAATTAGGTATTGATGGGACGTATCTCAAAATAATAAGAGCTATCTACGACAAACCCACAGCCAATATCATACTGAATGGGCAAAAACTGGACGCATTCCCTCTGAAAACTGGCACAAGACAGGGATGTCCTCTCTCACCACTCCTATTCAACATAGTGCTGGAAGTTCTGGCCAGAGCAATCAGGCAGGAGAAGGAAATAAAGGGTATTCAATTAGGAAAAGAGGAAGTCAAATTGTCCCTCTTTGCAGATGACATGATTGTATATCTAGAAAACCCCACTGTCTCAGCCCAAAATCTCCTTAAGCTGATTAGCAACTTCAGCAAAGTCTCAGGATACAAAATCAATGTACAAAAATCACAAGCATTCTTGTACACCAATCACAGGCAAACAGAGAGCCAAATCATGAGTGAACTCCCATTCACAATTGCTTCAAAGAGAATAAAATACCTAGGAATCCAACTTACAAGGGATGTGAAGGACCTCTTCAAGGAGAACTACAAACCACTGCTCAATGAAATAAAAGAGGACACAAACAAATGGAAGAACATTCCATGCTCATGGGTTGGAAGAATCAATATCGTGAAAATGGCCATACTGCCCAAGGTAATTTATAGATTCAATGCCATCCCCATCAAGCTACCAATGACTTTCTTCACAGAATTGGAAAAAACTACTTTAAAGTTCATATGGAACCAAAAAAGAGCCCGCATCACCAAGTCAATCCTAAGCCAAAAGAACAAAGCTGGAGGCATCACCCTACCTGACTTTAAACTACACTACAAGGCTACAGTAACCAAAACAGCATGGTACTGGTACCACAACAGAGACATAGATCAATGGAACAGAACAGAGTCCTCAGAAATGATGCCGCACATCTACAACGATCTGATCTTTGACAAACCTGACAAAAACAAGAAATGGGGAAAGGATTCCCTATTTAATAAATGGTGCTGGGAAAACTGGCTAGCCATATGTAGAAAGCTGAAACTGGATCCCTTCCTTACACCTTATACAAAAATTAATTCAAGATGGATTAAAGACTTAAATGTTAGACCCAAAACCGTTAAAATCCTACAAGAAAACCTAGGCAATACCATTCAGGACATAGGCGTGGGCAAGGACTTCATGTCTAAAACACCAAAAGCAATGGCAACAAAAGCCAAAATTGACAAATGGGATCTAATTAAACTAAAGAGCTTCTGCACAGCAAAAGAAACTACCATCAGAGTGAACAGGCAACCTACAGAATGGGAGAAAATTTTTGCAACCTACTCATCTGACAAAGGGCTAATATCCAGAATCTACAATGAACTCAAACAAATTTACAAGAAAAAAACAAACAACCCCATCAAAAAGTGGGCAAAGGACATGAACAGACACTTCTCAAAAGAAGACATTTATGCAGCCAAAAAACACATGAAGAAATGCTCATCATCACTCGCCATCAGAGAAATGCAAATCAAAACCACAGTGAGATACCATCTCACACCAGTTAGAATGGCCATCATTAAAAAGTCAGGAAACAACAGGTGCTGGAGAGGATGTGGAGAAATAGGAACCCTTTTACACTGTTGGTGGGACTGTAAACTAGTTCAACCATTGTGGAAGTCAGTGTGGCGATTCATCAGGGATCTAGAACTAGAAATACCATTTGACCCAGCCATCCCATTACTGGGTATATACCCAAAGGACTGTAAATCATGCTGCTATAAAGACACATGCACACATATGTTTGTTGCGGCACTATTCACAATAGCAAAGAGTTGGAACCAACCCAAATGTCCAACAACAATAGACTGGATTAAGAAAATGTGGCACATATACACCATGGAATACTATGCAGCCATAAAAGATGATGAGTTCGTGTCCTTTGTAGGGACATGGATGAAACTGGAAAACATCATTCTCAGTAAACTATCGCAAGGACAAAAAACCAAACACCGCATGTTCTCACTCATAGGTGGGAACTGAACAATGAGAACTCATGGACACAGGAAGGGGAACATCACACTCTGGGGACTGTTGTGGGATGGGGGGAGGGGGGAGGGACAGCATTAGGAGATATACCTAATGCTAAATGACGAGTTAATGGGTGCAGGAAATCAACATGGCACATGGATACATATGTAACAAACCTGCACATTGTGCACATGTACCCTAAAACCTAAAGTATAATAAAAAAAAAAGTTATAAAGTGATGTATTTATAAAGGTCAAATAAGTTAAAATCCTTTTCCCTCACATATTTGAAACAGCTGACATTCTAGTAAGAGAGACGGATGGATGACCAACAATTCTATACTGGAAGTAGGGACAAGGCATATTAGTTCACAGAGAGCCAGGCATTCTCCATAGTCTTGTTGGAGGGTATCTTTGAGAAGGTAACTCTTAGCCTGGGATTTCTAAGAAAGACAAAACCAAAGTCAGGCCGTTACAGGCAAAGAATATGCAATGGAACAGACATGGAAAAGAACATGTCTTTTGGTGTGTTCTAACTAGAGAAACGTCAGAAATGCTGTATGGTAAGAGTCCTGTCATGGTTAGAAATCAGGCTGTGAAGGTGGAGATGCCAGGACGTGGAAGATTTTTGGATTTTATTCTATAGGCAATGGGAAGCAATGGGAAACCATGGGAAGATCTTAAACCCATGAGGAGCATAATGTAAAGCACAAACCTTTGTACAGTCTCATTCATTTGCAAAGATCCATGATCCCAAGAGAATAATGCACTATCACTTCCTTTTAACTTCCACAGTTCTTGCAGTTCATATCTTAAGAGTGTTTATCTTTTTCCTGCCACAGTACTCTTTAATTTTAGCTTTGAAAATATTTATTTTGTTTTTTTAATTATTCCAACAAATGAGTGTCTTTAAGACAGAATTGTGCCCTCTTTATCTTAATATTCCTTACAGTAACTGACATATATATTTGCCTAAACAGATGCTCAAAAAAAGAAATATTGCTAAGACTAGATAACTTGGGCATCCTCCCGGGGGAAAATGCCAGAAAAGAGTCATAAGGCTCCCCTAGTAAAGTCTGAAGATACAACAGGTACTCGAGGAGCATGTAATTTAAGCAAGAATACCTAAGATGAAGAGCAAACCCTGATGCTTTCCACCTGAATTACTCAGGCTCGATTCCCTCATGTGTAATATGGGTAGAATAACTTGAATATTTATCTCATATGGCTTTTGTGAGAATTAGGAGGGATGATATATGTGAAAATGTTATAGGAATTGTGCAATACTATAAACCCGCTAGCAATGTTGGTAACAACAATGATGTCCATCATGAAGATAAGGAATTTTCAAGTAGTCAGACATGGGGAAATGCTCTTCAATCTCATACAGTTCAGATATAAGAACCTATGAAATGAGAACATCCTTCATCATGTTAAGCCCAAATATGTTTACTATCTAAACTGTGCACTGAATTTGGCTGGTGGTACTCCCTTACCGTATAGTTTCCATTGGAAAAAATCATTTTGAATATTGAAAATGATAGAATGTGGAGTCAGAACTGCTAGGTGCTGGTGGTGGTTCTGGCTTCATTATTAGCCATATTTTTTTGTTTTCACAGCCATGGGATGGCTAGTATTACAGTTCTGGCTTCCTCTACTGGATTAATTTTCTGGTCAAATAAAAGAATATGAAAACCCACCCCAGCCAGGCACAGTGGCTCATGCCTGTAACGTCAGCAGTTTGGGAGGCCGAGGCAGGTGGATCACCTGAGGTCAGGAGTTTGAGACCAGCCTGGCCAACATGGTGAAACCCTGTTTCTTCTAAAAAAAAAAAAAAAATTCAAAAATTAGCTGAGTGTGTTGGCACATGCCTGTAATCCCAGCTACTTGGGAGGCTGAGACAGGAGAATCACTTGAACCCAGGAGGCGGAGGTTGTAGTGAGGTGAGATCACACCATTGCACTCCAGCCTGGGTGACAAGAGCAAAACCCTGTCTCAAAAAAAAAAAAAAAAAAAAAAAACCCACCCCTATATTTCCTATATTTATGAAAAGGAACATGCTATCCCCATAGATGTAATACTACTTGGTATAACATACAACACATTCAATGATTTCTAAGGACATTTGCCAAGAAAGGTGAGTTTGGGGAACTCAAAATTATGACCAAGAACTACATCAGCTATGTCCACCTACTCTAAGCCATTTTGTACACACAGAAACTTTATGCATAGAAATGGCTTTCCCAATCACCAGTATAGTAAGAGCAAGGTTACTGCAGCTGTATGGGCACATAAAAAAAGACAGGAAATGAAATGTCAATAGCAAATGTAATGCCTTTCTAATATATGTCCTTCACTTATTGAGACAGTTACCCGGTTGTTCTTCAAAGAGGAATGATTCGTTTATAAACCAGGTATATTCTTTCAGCTCTCGAAAGGAGGAAAAAATGCCTTCATCACATTGTTCTCTCCCACATCACCTGAAAATATATTTCCTGCATTTCTATGACTATATATTTATTTATTCATTCATTCACAACTAATTTCTGGGCACCTACTACATGCTAGTTACATATGAGAATATGAAGGCTAATCAAGTTGCCCCTGCTCTCAAGCACCTTTCAATATAGTAAGGAAAGCCAGTCATGTAAACAAATCAGGGCAGTAAAACATTATAGTTGTTATGACAGAAGTATATGCAGCATACACAGGGAGACACAAAAGGGAAAGTTTAATTCTGCCTGGGGAGAAAGAAAAGACTTTATGAAGGAGGTGATGTTTGATGTGGTTCTTAAAATATGAGTGAATTTATGGGCAGACAACAGGGAGAAAAGCTTTCTTAACTAAATATAATGCGGAAATACAAGTACTGCATTGTAGAATGGGTCAGAGGATAGGATGATCAGTTTACTGAGCAACAGAAATATCATCAAAGAAGGGATACATCTGACACAGGATATCCAGTTAAATATCCAGATATGGAATCCAGAATGCAGGAGGGTGGCCAGGGCTGTACATCACAATGATCCAACTCTGACTCTTCCTTCTGCTGAGCCTTGAGGACAGACAGCCTTTTCCTAGGATGCAGACATTTTTCCTGGTTCTGTAATTGGAGAGGAGTCTTAGTGAAGTCAGTCTTTCGACATGGATCTTGGCCCTCTGACTTTGCTTCTGTCATCAGATCCTGCAGGCTTCGGGACTGTGATTCTGCATTGACAAGTGTTCTATCCTCCTCTAGGGCATGTGCCTGTATCTACCTGGTGTCACAAAGTTTGCATCCAGGTAGATAGTCACTATTACAGGAACAGAAATAGGGTCTTGTGTGGCATTCTTTTAGAATGGTTGGAAGGCAGCATTACACAGTGGTTAAGGGTATGGAGTCAAGCAATAGGCACCTCGTATTCAAACCCTAGGTGTGGGATCAAGGGTAGCATCCTTCGCCTTCCTATGCCCTAATTTTTTTATCTATAAAAGGGGAATAATAATAGTTTTTCTTTTATAGAGTTTTCCATGAGGCATATAATGTGATAAATATTAACTTCTGTCATTATTCATGTAACTAGGTAAAGATGGTGAGATCTTTGTCCCTAGAACACAGATAACTGGATCAAGGCTACTCTTCCTGGAAACCTCATGTATGCCACCTGCCCAACCATTTCAATGGACATATTATGAAGACTACATAGGAGACTTTGATTTGGACTTTCCTAAATGGTTAGTTTAGGTTTTGATCTAAACATTTTGATGTTCATGCATGTAGAAGCAAAAGTAAGTGGCCTATTTTAAATACTGGTCAAAGCCTTTTTTATTATTCTTAAAAAAAAAAAAACCCTCATGACATTAAATTTCTTCAAATCTACATATAAAAGTAGTGACCACTCTCTCATAGATAAATATAAAAGTCCAAGCATGTAAATGCATTAGCTAAAATAAGTATTTGATCCTTTCAACCAAAGCCCATTTTCCCTTCCATCCAGAAAGCCTTGAAGTGTGAGTATTACACTACTTGCAGATTTCTATGTAGGCAGGGGATAAATAGTCTGCTTCTGTAATTAATAACTATTAAAGCTGTTTGACTGATCATATCTTTGGGCTCCTGAAATCTCTTCTGTGCAGGTGTGCATTAATGGAATTCATTAAATTCATATATTTCAATAGATAGTAATTTACGATCTTTTATAAGATCTGTCAGGAGGCGCAGCAGGAGATACAGGACTGTCTCAGGGCATTACAGAGAAAACCAGGCTCCCTCCCTCAGAAATGGCTCGCCTTTGAGTACTAAATACGAATGTCAGTGCAATAGGTAGTCACATTATGTGCGTTCTATGACATTTGCTATCTGAAAGTATGTAAGATAAGCTTTTCATCACTGGCGAAACTCTGAACAGGGCTGAACGATTTTCAGAGACACTGAAGGAAAAGTGTGTGGGAGTTCTAACCACTTTATATTTGCCATAAAAAAGGAGAACTTGGGAACAGACCAAGACTCTGGGAAAGTAATGAGTTTTCCCAGGGATGAGTCATCCTCCCAAGCTCACTAAATGCGGCAGCCTCTCCATTCTGACCAGTGCTTTCAAGGGAAATAGAAATCAGCCTTGACTTCTGTCATGTCCCACCCTCGGCTCAGCCCAAAGAGAACTGCTGTCCTATCAGAGACAGGGTGTCCCTTGGGCATGGCCAAGTTTCTGAATGGGCAAAGCCATCAGCCACTTTCCTCAGGGGATCCCAGGATGGCAGGGCCACATTTAGGAGGTCAAATGCTACTAGAGGGACTTTCATAATTAATTTAAAACTGAAAACAAGCCTGAGAGAACCAGTAAAGGTATTATGTAATTATCAGCTAACATCTAAGGGGATGATTAGAGGTAAATGAGAGGCAACGCGAGGTAGGAAGTTGTCCTGAGCCACCAGGGACAGGATGAAGAGAATGAGTTGGGAAAATTAAAAAGTAACAACCTTAAAAGGTCCCTTTCATATTTTATAAATGGAGTAAAATGTTCTTCAGTGGTTTTGAAAGGGGAAGAGGGTTGAGTTGAAGTCAAAGTCGATATTGCAATGAATGCTCCCTGTTTATGCAATGCTCTTACCATTCAAAGAATTCTTAGAACAGTTAGATGAGGTTGGCAGGCCCCCTTTTAAAGGAGATAACTGAGCCCTATCCCTATTCTTAAGCTAATTTATGTCTTCCACGGTACAGTTGTGGTTTTCTGAGTTTATCCTATTCTGGAGTTTCCTAAGGAAATACAGACAGAGGCATCTGCTTTCAGGGACCATCTAAAAAATCGCCAACACCAGGACCACCGGCCAGATCCAAAATGTGAGAATGTGAGAGCCCTCACCAGGTGGGGCAGGGGGGGTACGTTTTCTTTTATTTTGTTTTGCTTCTCTTTGGTCAAAAAATATATATTTTTAATGTATTATATGGGCATATATACACATACGTATATTATGTATATATATAATGTGTATATATCTTATGGACAATATTTACTACATGGTTAATTAGGAAAGTCATTTACCTTTTCAAATGCATCATTTTCTAAACGAAACTACCATAGAGATATCTGTAGATTATCCATCCCAACACATTTCTGGTCTAAATCATTAAACATGAGACTGTTCGAAATATAACTTTTGCACAAATATGGAATAGATCTATGACGTAGAGCTAAGCAAACTAATATACCCATATTCTGGCTAGGTGATCATCAGAATATGGGTATATTAGTTTGGTTAGCTCTAGTTGTAGATCTATTAGATAGATCCTTCTGTTTCTTGAATTGTATATTATCTTTTAAACTGAGGTATAATTTACATCCAATAAAATACAGTGTACAGTTCAATTAAGTATATAGTTCAGTGAATTTTGAGAAATGTATACACCCACATAATCAGTCCCCAATGAAGATATATAATGTATTCATCACCCTAGAGCATTCCCTTCCCACCCTTTACCGTTATATCCCACTCCAAACCATCTCTGAGGCAACTGCTGCTTTGATTTCTGTAATGTCATATAAAGAGAACCATAAAGTATGTTCTATGTTCTCTTTTATGTCTGGCTTCTTTCACACAAATAACATTTCTGAATCCATGTTAGGCTATGTATCAGTAGCTTGTTCCTTTTTTTCATTAAAGAGTACATATTGCATTGTCATACCACAACTTGGAACTATTCACTGGTTCATGAATATTTGCAATTTTTTTATGTTTGGTTATGAACAAAACTGCAATCAACATTCTTATATATAAATGTTTTTGTGGGCATGTTTTCATTTCTCTTGTGTAAATACATAAGACAGGAATCTCTAGGCCATATGATAACTATAGGTTTAATTTTATAAGAAACTGACAAATTGTTGTCCAAAGTGGTTGTACCTTTTTAAATGGACACTTAATAGTCACCTATGTTTATGGTGTACAGAGTGATATTTTGATATATATAATGTGTAATGATCAAATTAGAGTAATTAGCATATCCCCCACCTAAAACATTTATCTTTTCTAGGTGTTAGGAACACTCAAAATCCTCTCTTCCTAACTATTAAAATTACATATACAAAAGAAATTAGACAAGCATGGCAGCATGTGCCTGTAGTCCCAGCTACTCGGGAGGCTGAGGCAGAATTGCTTGAACCTGGGAGGCGGAGGTTGCAGTGAGCTGAGATTGCGCCACTGGATTCCAGCCTGGGTGACAGAGTGAGACTCTGTCTCTACAGGAAAAAAAATATATATATATATACATATATATAAAATAAATTGGTGTTAGTCACCCTACCATGTTTTAGAAGACTAGAACTTATTTCTCCTGTCTAGCTGAAATTTTGTTTCCATTAACCAACCTCTCCATATCTCCTGACCCAACCCTTCCTAGCTTTTAATAACCATCATTCTAGACTCTGGGCCAGGCACAATGGATCATGCTTGTAATCCCAGCACTTTGGGAGGCTGAGGCAGGTGGATAACAAGGTCAGGAGTTCGAGACCAGCCTGGCCAGCATGGTGAAACCCCGTCTCTACTAAAAATACAAAAATTAGCCAGACATGGTGGAGGGCGCCTGTAATCCCAGCTACCCGGGAGGCTGAAGCAGGAGAACTGCTTGAACCCGGGAGGCAGAGGTTGCAGTGAGCCGAGATTGCGCCACTGCACTCCAGCCTGGGTGCCAGAGTGAGACTCTGTCTCAAAAAATAAATAAATAAATAAATAACCATTATTCTAGACTCTACTTCTATGAAATCAACTTTTTAAGCTCCTGTATGTGAGGGAAAACGTGATATTTACCTTTCTGTGCCTGAATTATTTTACTTAACATAATATCTTCCATGCTCATCCATATTGCTGCAAATGACTGAATTTCATTCTTTTGTATGACTAAATAGTATTCCATCGTGTACATATTACCACATTTTCTTTATCTATTCCTCTGCTGATGAACGCTTAGTTTGATTCCGTATCTTGGCTAAAACTATGGAATACTTTATAAATTTGTGTGTCATCCTTGGACAGCGGCCATACTAATCTTTTCTGTATTTTTCTTTTTTTTTTTGAGATGGTGTCTCACTCTGTTGCCCAGGCTGGAGTGCAGTGGCGCAATCTTGGCTCACTGCAACCTCTGCCTCCCAGGTACAAGCGATCCTCCTGCCTCAGCTTCCTGAGTAGCTGGGATTACAGGTGCACACCACCACACCTGGCAACTTTTTGTATTTTTAGTAGAGATGGGGTTTCACCATGTTGGTCACATTGGTCTTGAACTCCTGACCTCGTGATCCACCTGCCTCGGCCTCCCAAAGTGCTGGGATTACAGGCCTGAGCCACTGTGCCCAGCCTTCCACCGTTTGTGCATGGCTAAAGACTGGTGATTTTATAGCATCCTGGGCATTTCACATTCATGAAGTAGGAATTGGGGCTCTGCACCAGGTGTTTCTTCTTGTGTTTCCTCTTCTCCTCTTCTGAAGAGGGATGAAGGAGATCCTTTGTGAGAGGCATGTTCTCGTGTGGGTAGGTCGTCACCGCTGGAAAGGTTCTGTATTGTTTTATTTTCAGTATATGTGCTGCTGAAGTAAGCACTAACCTTTTTATTGCCTTCATCATATTTTCAAATACTTCCAGGAATTAATATTACAGGCAAGATTAATCAGTGTTAACTACTGATAGTAGAATAATGATTCAATTTAAATCTTTCAAATAGTAATTTGCCAAATAAATATTCAGGATATCTTGTAATAGCTAAGTTTACAAAGAAAAGTAAGACATAGTCCTTGCTCTTGAGAAACTTATGATGTATTAAGAAAAACTAGAAGCCAATATGGTAAACGATAATGAATGTGCATAAACCAGTGTGGGGATATAAGGCGGTTACAAAGATCTTCACAAGGCTCAAGCTGGGCTTCAGAGTCCTGAGGACATCTGAGCCTTGAAGAGGTCTTTAACTCACTCAACATGTATTCATTAGGTGCCAATTATGTTCAGATGCTCAGTAAATGGAATTGCATTTTGTAAGGCGGGAGACTCAAGGTCAAAGCAGGAAGATTGTATCCAATCTGGAGCCAGCAAATTGACAGGGAGAGAGAAGGGAATCAATAATTGCTTCACACCTATTGTCTACTGGGTGCTTAATCTCTCAGCAGGCCTAGTTCAAGATTTTTATTCCCACATTACAGATGACAAACCTGAGTTTCAGAGAGGTTACTTTGCTTGCCCAGGTTCATAGGGCATGCACGACGCAGAGCTGGAGTGTCAATACATCTGGTGTCCTTGCAGAGTCCACTCCCAGGGCAGCTGCCTTTTTGTACAGGCATAGAAACAGAGTAAAAGAAGATGAAGAGAGAATGAGGGAGGCCATCAATGGCAATGTGATTTTAGTGGCTGAGGTTACGTTATGCGTTAGCTAGAAATGGAAGCCACAGGGGCCTTGAAACAGAATGTAAAGAGCATTGGCTTTAAAATCAGAATTGCCTGAGTTCATATCCTGACTCATTCACTGAGTAGCTTGACCTTCGTTGACTATAAGCTTAATCAGAAGTCATCAGGGATAATAATATCCATTGCAGCATTGTATACCAACGTCTAGTGTTTAAGTAAATATAACACTTAGTACTTGCTTGGCCAATATTACTTCAACTTTCTGTTTTGCTCATCAAAGGAACAGCTATTTCATAATGTTGTAGAGCAGAAAAGAAAATTCATATGTGTCAAATAAAAAGTAGTTATATTTATTTAAATAATGATCACGTCACTGGCCAAATTCTAAATGCAAGGAATTCATAGCACTGGCTTTTGTCCTGTGTGGACTCTGTCTTGCTTCTTCTCCTGCATTTTTGTGTTGCTTTTTTTTGGACATTGTGACAGCATTCTAAATCCAAAAGCCCATCCACATCCACCCATCACCTCCTTTTATAATGCTTATTGGTTTGGGTTTCGAGATATCTTTCATGAGCCATACTTACATTACCTATGAAATTTCCTACAATTGCATGTAGATCACTGTTTCTTATTATTTTGCATGAAGTTTAGCTGACTCGAACCTGCTTTAGAAATGTACATTTACTCCCAAATTCACTTGCTTTGCAATGCTTGAGATGGGTTGACCTAAAAACCTTGGCTACAATTGAGAGCACCTGCCAGTTCCACAGGCGCAATAATCAGAAGTGGTTTCTGACACTGAGCAATGCTGTGGTCACACAGGGATTACCTGGAACATTGAGACAATTACCTTAAGATCAAGGCCCCTAAACCAAAAGAAGAGAAAAAAAAAGTTTGTTTGTTTTTCAATTGCTGGTTTGTTGTTTACAATCAGATTAAATATCCACTTTTTGCATAACCCATGGATAGACTAAATGGTGAATCTTAAAGACAATAATCAAAAGGGCAACATTATGGAGAACTCCTGTAAGGTAAGTCTAGAAACTAGAGTAAAAATGAACTGAGTGGTATTTCTAAGAGATTGACTCAAAACAACAACAACAACAAAAAAAAAGCTGGTAGAGTCAAAACCAAAAGAGCAGAACCATCCAATTGGAGAATTTTTTAAGTGAGATGTAATTTCGTAGGTGACAGTAAAAACCAGACTGGACATGGCAGTAGCAAATGCACTCTAAGGAACAATTTTGGTGGTAGGAACAAGTTGGCCTTATTGCCCTAATGGATCATCCCTTTCTCTATCTGCTGTGATATGAGAGCTGATGAGATCCTGCCTGAGGCAGCGGGACTGTCTCAACACAGACTGTCTCTCCATTCACAGGGGTAAGCACTTTACTGGGAGATTTAAAGCGAAATTTAGAATTACAGGGAAGTACCTAGGAAACGGATATTTTTTTCTTCAGTGAACTCTTGAGAGGGCTTGTCAGTAAAGTTCAAGCAAGCAGGTGTGCCGAAAATTGCTTTAAAACCAAACAGACAGTAGGAGGCATGCATATGCCAGAAATCATAGCCCCCGTGAGAGAGACAAGCCCATTTTTCAGCAGCAGCAGCTGTTGGTGCATCTGCAGACAGGTTGTTGTCAGGAGTGTTGAGCAGAGAAATTTCAGGAGAAAAGTGCACATGAGAAGAGAAGAGGCGTGAGGTCTCTGGTGTATGAGATTCAGCAAAGAAACTTGGGTGATGCACTGAGTCCTGGGCTGACATTGTTAGAATTTAGAATTTCATCTGAGACTGGGAGGCTGGACGAAAGTGGCAGTCAGACTTTAGATTGGAGTTTGTTAAATCCTGAGCAATAAAAATTGTAGTTCATTCTAATGAAACTTCCTGGGAAGAGTATTAGTATTAAACAGGGAGACTCTCTCCCCAGAAATAATGCTAAATCACAGTCACAAATACTTGCAAGTCCAGTTCAGTACAAGCCAGAACATGATTGCACTTTTTAAATTAAATTCATTCTTACCGCTTTGGCAGTTGCCATTTTCTGAAATTAATAGGAATAGAATGCATGAATCAAAGGGCTAAGGGTGACCATACTGTGTTAGAGGGTACAGAGGTGAAGGCGACAAAGGTGGGTGGGCACGCAGAGGTAAGGGTGGCCATATCTTTATTAAGCATTTACTTCAAGGGAGTAGATCGATGAAAAAGGCTAGGACTCTAACATAATCAGAATTTTACAAAATTGTTGGGGACATTAAGGCTCAAAATAACAACCTGTATTTTACTATAGAAAAATTTAACTGTTTCTTTTAATGTCTCTTAGCATCATAAGGACCCCAAATTATCTTACATCCTTTATGTGACTCAATATGCCTGCTAGCAAATTGCTAATCACCAGGCGGGTGCTCACTTCTTACCTTTTAAAGTATATGGTAATATTAAAAGTAAGTCTTAAAGGATCCTAATTCATTAATAATAGCCATCTTTATTCCACAAGCCTCAATGTGAATTATTTATTGAAATTTATTAAGTGAATCACTTATTCATGAATTTAGCAACTATTTGTTAAGCTGTCTCACTATGTGCCAAGTGGTTACTTTTTGGACACCGAGATTAGAAGCATTTGGTTGCTACCCTCAAGGAGTTCACTTTAGAATCAATGAAAGAAGGAACAAAATGACATTTGTGACAAAATCAAAATACAGAGGAGTAAGTGCCACAGTATCTGCACTTATCCAACATGAACGAGGCTTCTAGACCTCAGCCTGGGGATTGAGATTAGAAACACTGTCAGGAAGAGGAGCTGCTGGCGTTGACCTTTGGGAAATGAGTGATGATTAGCCAAGTGGCCATGGTTGGGTAGGGTATACCAAATGGGAACAACATGGACACAAGCAGAGGACAGACAGAACATAAACAATTAGGGAACTGAATACAGATCAAGAGAATCAAAAAGAGAGGTAAGTAGAAAAATCATAGTTTGAGAGGAGTTTGCAGAAACAAGGCCAGAAGCTAATATAGGTAACACTAAGATACATGACAGTGATTAGAATCCACCAGAAAATTTTGAATAGTAGTAATGTTAACAGATTGCAGTTCAGAAAGAATTTTGGTGATATTGTGGAGGATGGATTCAACTGAGATGAAGCTGGAGGCATGAAGGCAGTTTAGGAAATTATTACAGTGGTCCAGTGAGCAATAACAAAAGTCTGCACTAAAGGAGAGGTAGGTAGATGGGGACTTGAGAGACTTAGGAAATAATGTTTGTAAGATACGGAGTGTGAGAGGATAGAGGTGTGTGGGGAAGAAAGGATAGAACCTGGAAACATTCTTTCAAGCACATTAAAAATGTCAACCTATTTAATACCTTAAGAGTCATATTAGTTAAGAAATAATGCATGTCTATACTACAGATGTGGAAATGGACACAAACCCAGGTATTGTCCTATACTCATCAGAACACCTTGTTGTAGCCTCTTGTTGCAGATCAGAGTATCCCTTTGCAGCAAATGGAAGAATCAGAATCAGAGCCAGCATCCTGTTCTTTCAAGCACCCTATCTTGGATACAGCAATTAGAAACAGGTGAAACAAAGGATGGGGGTTACATTCTGTAAAAACCTTGTTGCCCTAACCAGACAACAGGAGAAACAATGCTACCGAGAAAAACAGATTTCAGTCCAGATGGCAAGGTGAGTCAACGCATACCTCATCCTCTCTCCCTTTGACATTATAACTATCCTGGCCACATGTTTATCGTAGCCAGTGGCCTTGGAACATGGTTACTTACAATGGCGGTTTTCAAAGACAAAATTAAACCAAATGAGAAAAGGCAACATCCGAAGCACAGTCGCTGAATGTTTTCAAATTGAAGAAATTCAAGCTCAAGTCTAAAAACTGAAAGTTTATGAAAAATAAAAAATGGGATATAAAAAAGGGAATTGACCCCTAGACAGATAATAGTAAAAATAATGAATATCAAAGTTTAAAAAGACCAGCAAAATAAAGCAGATATTATACACAGAGACTGCAATAGGACTGAGAACAGGCTTTTCATTGCCTGTGGGAGATGCCACACAATAATGAGTAATAATGTTGAATGGGTGAATGAAAAACACTCATCAGTCTACAGTTGTATAACCAGCATTATTGAAAAATTAACAAAATAGCTACGTTTTGTCTTACGCAAATACTGAGTGAACTACACATCAGCCAGGCACGGTGGCTCACACCTGTAATCCCAACACTTTGGGAAGCCGAGGCATGTGGATCACCTGAGGTGAGGAGTTCGAGACCAGCCTGGCCAACATGGCAAAACCCTGTCTCTACTAAAAATACAAAAATTAGCCGGGCGTGGTGGTGGGTGCCTGTAATCCCAGCTCCTCAGGAGGCTGAGGCAGGAGAATCGCTTGGACCCAGGAGGCACAGGTTGCAGTGAGCCAAGATCACACCACTGCACTTCAGCCTGGGCAACAGAATGAGACTCCTTCAAAAAACAAACAAACAAAACAAACTACACATAGGTCTTCAAGGAAATCTCAAGTGAAGAATGAACTTTAGCAAGGGGCAAAGTAATATCCTAAAAAAATGGTAAATATTGACATAGATATGTTGTAAATTATTTAAGATATAAGAAACAAGGAGCTGGGAGCAGTGGCTCACACCTGTAATCCCAGCACTTTGAGAGGCTGAGGCAGGTGGATCACCTGAGGTGAAGAGTTCAAGACCAGCCTGGCCACCATGGTGAAACCCTGTCTCTACTAAAAATAGAAAAATTAGGTGGGCATGGTGTCGGGCGCCTGTAATCCCAGCTACTTGGGAGGCTGAGGCAGGAGAATTGCTTGAACCCGGGAAGCGGAGGTTGTAGTGAGCAGAGACACTGCACTCCAGCCTGGGCAGCAGGGCAAGATTCTATCTTAAAAAAAAAAAAAAAAAAAAAAAAAAACCAACCAAATAAACAAAAAACTACACATAGGTCTTTAAGGAAATCTCAAGTGAAGAATGAACTTTAGCAAGGGGTAAGGTAAGATCCTACAAAAATGGTAAATATTGACATAGATATGTTGTAAATTATTTAACTTTACGGTATAAGTAGCTGGGAGCAGTTGCTCATGCCTGTAATCCCAGCGCTTTGGGAGGCGAAGGCAGGCAGATCACTTGAGGTCAGGAGTTTGAGACCAGCCTGGCCAACATGATGAAACCTCATCTCTACTAAAAGTACAAAAACTAGCAGGTGTGGTGGCAGGCACTTGTAGTCCCAGCTGCTTGGCCGGTTGAGGCAGAAGAATCGCTTGAAGCCAGGAGGCAGAGGTTGCAGTGACCTGAGATCTCGCCACTGCACTCCAGCCTGGGTGACAGAACGAGACTCCGCCTCAAAAAAAAAAAAAAAGATGTAAGAAATAAATAATACTATATTGCATATTTTAAAAGACAGAACTGAGGCTCTAGATTAAAAACAATAAGAATATTTGGGAGATTTTTTCAATCTGTTATTAAAACATAAGACTGTCCATGTATTTTGAAAGAGAAACCAATAATAAATTAGATTGTTAATAAAGAGTTATTGAGGCAAGAGAATAGGGTCTGGAGGCAGGGAACTTAAGGCCAATTCGTGCTGATTTCCTAAAGCTGAATAAAAGGAAAACACCAAGGTCTAGGGGGCAGAGAATCTAAGGCCAACTAACACCGACTTCCTAAAGCTCAACCAAAAGGAAAAACCCCATCTCCCCCTGCCCAAGTAACAAAGGATCAAAGGCTACTCTCTCTGCAACCCTCCCCCTTCCACCACATCACAGAGGGAATGGGAAAGTGTCCTGGATTGGCAGCAGGCCAAGGATAAGCCATCCCTTCATCTGCATAGGGCACCAATTCACCTCAGTCTTTAATTAGCCATGGACCAAATCCTTTATCCAGATAAGGGGCAGCCCACAGGGACCTCAAAAGGAGTATTTAAAAACCAGAAAACTTTGTACCCAGGCCCTTTGAGCTGCAGGCTAGGGCCTACTCCCACCCTGTGGAGTACTTTTTTCCTTCCTGCTTTCCCTGCTTCCTTCTTCCTGTTACTTTGTGCATTTTGTTCAATCCTTTGTTCAAAACACCAACGACCTGGACAACTCTCACTCACGATCTTCCTTCCAGTAACATTATAATCTATGTATAATGTAACTATATATTTATGGATAAACACTAGAAATAAAAAAATATAATGCAGTGCTTCCAAACCAGAAGAAGAAAAACAAAGGAAATAAACAAAATTCTGATAATTAAATAAATATTGAAAGGAAAATAAAAATGTAAAAAAGAAAAATATTATAAACAGAAAACACTAGGTATGGTAGAAATATTTCAAATACATCAAGAACTCCAATAAATATAAAGAAATTAAGCTTTCTTATTAATATCAGAAAATGTGATACAGTCTTAAAATCTTTATTATGCTGTTTTAAAAGATACTTTAAAACAGGGGCCAGGCATGGTGGCTCACGCCTGTAATCCCAGCACTTTGGGAGGCCAAGGCAGGCGGATCATGAGGTCAGGAGATCAAGACCGTCCTGGCTAACATGGTGAAACCCCGTCTCTACTAAAAATACAAAAAATTAGCCGGGCGTGGTGGTGGGCACCTGTAGTCCCAGCTACTCGGGAAGCTGAGGCAGGAGAATGGTGTGAACCCTGGAGGCAGAGCTTGCAGTGAGCTGAGATCATGCCACTGCACTCCAGCCTGGGCAACAGAGCGAGACTCCATCTCAAAAAAAGAAAAAAAGAATACATTAAAACAAAATGACATAGAATTATTAAAAATGAGAAAAAGAGTACAAATAAAACAGATAACATGAAAGACAATAACCAAAAGAATGCTTTATAACAATATAGTAACATTAATGTCATACAACATATGTCATACAGCAGAAGAGTAGTGATATAGTGATAAAAGGAGCAATTCTGATAATATATAACAACTGTAGGCATGAGTACTCTTTGTCAAAATATATGAAGCAAAAATATAATTAGAAAAATAAATTTTTATATCAAATATTTTAATATATATATTTAAATACTCAAAGATCAAGCAGATAAAAAGTCAACATCTAAATGATTAAAATAAACATATTAACAAATTTGAATATACCCATCTACCTCTGTCAATTTCAAAATTTTTAATAAATATTTGTAAAACTCTATGCTGATAAAATAGACTTCTTCAAATATACATGGGACACTTTTTAAAAATTTGATTACATTCTAAGGAGGAAAAGAAGTTTCTATACATTTTATTATATTTATTTTATTTTATGTTATTTTATTTTATTTTGTTTTATTTTTTATTTTATTTTATTTTATTATTTATTTATTTTGAGACAAGGTCTTGCTCTGTTACCTGCGCTGGAGTGCAGTGGTGTGATCTCAGCTCACTGCAGCCTCAATCTCCTGGGTGCAGGTGATCCTCCTACCTCAGCCTCCCTAATAGTTGGGACCACGGGTGTGTGCCACCATGCCTGACTCATTTTTGTGTTTTTTGTAGAGACAGGGTTTCACCATGTTGCTTAGGCTGGTCTTGAACTCCTGAGCTTAAACAATCCGCGCACCTCGGCATCCCAAAGTGCTAGGGTAACAGGCATGTGCCACTGTACTCGGCCTATGTTTTAAATAATGTCATATCAGCCATATTTTCTGACAGCATCTTAATAAGTTTAGCTATGAACAATGTAAAATTGAATAATGAAGAAAGTTTAGAATGTTTTAAGTGTATAAACCTATATAAGTTCTGAATTAAAGGAAAAATGGAAATAAAATAGTATTTAGAAGTAATTAGCAAATAAATCAATAAACAACTTTTTGAGCTACAATGGTATTTAAATTTAAATATAAATGTAAATCTATGGTTCCAAACTCTGTTTAATATAAACAAAGATTGGCAATTTATGAATAAACTTTTAACTGATAAAGCCAGAAAAATAATAGAATTAATACAAACAGTAAAAGGGAGAAAAATAATGATTAAAGCATATACAAATGAAATGGGAAACAAAAAACCTCAACAATATAATAAATAATAAAATTGAGTTTTTTCCTATAAACAATTAACAAAAGGATTAACCAAGGATTTTAAAACTCTAGCAAGGCTGTTCAAGAAATAAAAAATTGCTCAACTAAATAATATTACAAATAAAAAGAACTACAAATAGAGTATTAATTTTCTAAAATCATAGTTTAAAACTATGAACAACTTTATACCAATACATTTGGTGAAAAATGAAACGGACAATCTGAAAGAAACATATAAACTGCAAAGATAAATTCAAAGAGACAGAGTAAATAAAATCAATGTATTACAGACTATGGAAATAACAATCAATAATTCCCTCTTCCTTTTTTCACTGCCCAATTTTATACGTATTATACTCAGATTGATTTACAGGCATATGTAAGCCATGTCTTACGGGGATACCCAATTTGTTTTATAAAGACAGGAGAACTTTTATTAAGACTGAGTGAGAAAAAATGTAGGAAACTATGACGATTGACCAATGTTACCATGAACATTAATATAAAATTTAAAAAGCAATAAAAACTTAAAGCATTTAGCATCATAATAAAAGAACTAGGGTTTATGCAAAGTAATACAATGATGGTTTAATGTAAGAAAACCTACTGTTCTTTATGAACAGATTAAAGAGCAATGATATTAAGAATATCTCAATAGATGCAGAGAACAAATTGAATCAAATAAGCATTTATCGATGATAAACAAAAAGTTACAGTAACCTGAGAATAGAAGAGCATATCCTTAAGTTGATAAAGAATAGCTAATGAATTGGCAAATTAAACAGATGACTTAAAACTTAATGATAAAGCCATATTGGTTGCAAAGAACAGTCTGTTATAATCTGTGAATGAGCATGAGCAGCAACATTGCTCTAGACAAGATTTATCTTAAAAAAACTATGATTTTTTTAACAGCCTTACACATTGGCAATCATGCATCTGTAAAGTAACGACAAAAGATACCATTAAAATGACAACAATAGGGGCAGGGGGCGGTGGCTCACGCTTGTAATCCCAGCACTTTGGGAGGCCCAGGTGGGTGGATCACGAGGTCAGGAGATCGAGACCACCGTGAAACCCCGTCTCTACTAAAAATACAAAAAAAAAAAAAAGACAACAATAGTGAAAAGGCACTTACAAATAAATCTAACAAAAGATATCATAAATGACATATGAAAATTTAGGAAACATTTACAATTTTGAAGAACTTCGAATAAGATTTTGTTAATTGAATAAAATATATTGGTTTTAACTGTAATTTCATATGTTTAATCTAATTACAAATAAAACTGTAAAAGAGTGTTTTGAAGACCTTGACCCATGAATTATTTGGAAGGATAAAGGACAAGGAATACTCTAGAAGAAAAAGAAAGAAGGAGCTTGAATAAAAACTTGTCTTATTATTTAACAAGATTTATTAAAATACTGTAATGCCGGAGCAGTGGAGACATATTATAACGATGGTGCAGAATGGAAAAACAATCTTAGACTCACTTGTATGTGAAAATTTGATGCATGACAAAAAAGGTATTAAAAGCCAGTGGGAGACAATGTAGCAAATATTGTTTGGAAAATAGCTATTCACTGGTAAAAAATAAATATAGATCCCTGAGTTACAAAATAGACCTAAATCAATTTCACATGGAAAAGGCCAATGTGCTAAAAGCTGAACTTAGAAACTTTCAGAAGAAAATACAGGGAAAATTTTACTATACTAAAAATTTTCAGAACATCTTTAAGAAGATATAAAAAATACAACTAGAGATGTATATAATTAAAGCTTCATATAAAAAATACATTTCAAATAAAATTAAAACCACATATTAGAAAAAATACTGACAGCGAATATATGACATTAGCTTACAATGCATGATATATAATTTATACCTATAAGTCAATCAGAAAAATAAATGTACAATAGAAAAATGAGAAAGGATCTAAACATAAAGTTCCACAAAGAACAAAAGCAAATGTCTAACATTAAAAACATATTGGACCTCACCCTTTATGAGGAAAATGCCAATTAAAACAATGTGATTATTTGATTACTTGAAAGCCATTAGATTGATAGAATTTTAAAAGGTGACAACTTCAAGTGTTTGGATGGCTGTGGGTAAATGGGAACTCTAATAGTGACATGTTGAAATATAAACTGGTAAAGCTATCTTGGAAAGCAATTTACCAATATATAGGAAAAGTAAAATCACACATGCTCTATGACCTGCCATTCGATTTCTATACCTACATGATTTAAAAAAATTATGCAGTTATACAAGGAATGATGTGAAATTATATTTATTTCACTATTGTTAATAACAGCAAAAAATTATGTCCATGTAATTTCCAATCACTAGTATAGGTAAATGTTTACTCTTTTAATCGATTACTTACCAACAGTTAAAACAAATCAACTAAATATAATAAGCAAAAATGCAATTGCAAAAGAACATGTAAGTGATTTCTGCAATTTACTCTGAGATGCATCCAAAAATGAATATGTATTAATGAGTGTGTAATAAAGCCAGAACAGCAAAATGTTGATAAGTCTAAGTAAAAGGTATATAGGTGCTCAGTGTAAAATTCTTTCAAACTTGTTGTGTATATAAATATTTTAAATATAGTTGAATTTGATAATATACTATAAATACTCATAAATTATATTATTTGCAGAATGATACATTAATAATAAAATTGTAAAAACATGCATGGAAACGACACATATTAACTTCAGAGTAATGGTTACATCTAGGGAATGAGAGAAGGAAAGGGATGAAAGGTGAGGATTTACTCTATCAGTCATATTTCCTAGTATTAAAGAAAGAAAACGTAAGGAAGAGAGAAATCTAAAACACAGCAAAAAGATTTCCATGTGTTAATACCAAGTTGTTCATTCAGAGATATAGTTTATTACTTTTGTACATACTTCTATCTAATTGAAATATTGCCTGATTAAAACTCTTATAAATATCAAAATACAATGAACAATATCTACATTATCAAAATTATCTTAAAAGAATAATATTGGCTTAAAAAGCCAGATCATTTGCATTGTAAAATGCCTGTTGCATAAAATTTTTAAATGCAAAACAATCCCAAGTGTTGTGTATGGATATATGCATAAATAATAAGTATAAAAGCACAAATGTGAAGATACTCACCAAATAAAAGATAGTGGTTACCCCAGGGGAAAGAAAGAGCAAAATGAGTTAAGGAACGGTAAAGGTCGTTTCAATTGAATTTGCAACATTATAGTCCTCAAAACAATTTTACTTTTGATAAATCTGGGTAATAGAACACAGTTCTTCAAGTTTTAAAATTTTCATGATACATAATAAAAAATAAATTATAAATCAGTACAGTCTAAAAGAATGACCTGACTTCTCAAGTCAGAAACAGCATCACAAAAAGAAAGAACTCTCCCATGACACATGAGAAATTGCTAGCATATTCCAAGAACCCTTTTTCCTGTTAGTCTATGATATTAGCTTAGATCACTGATTACTGGTTATATTCATTTATTTCTGTACATATGATAATCCTGTGCTGTTTTGTGGCCATTATTTTCTATATCTTACATTGTATCCTCAAATCATAGGTTTTAAAAAATTCTTACTGGATATTTGATAAAACCATTTAACCAAACTGAGGATTCATCTGCATCATTCTAAACATTTCTCATTCTTTTTTTTTAAGAAGTTGAGATCACAAGAAATATCTAAGAAAATTCCTGGAGAAGTTGCATATTGGAAAGGATCATTTAATTTGAACACCAGTGAGGCAAAATTCCTTAAGAAAAGCGTAGCCCTGAGATACAAAGCAGAATGTCTACAGTGGTTATAATTCAACTCAGGCCCTCACCTGCCTTTCCCAGCTAAGAGCCAAGAGTGTCTACCCAGGATCCCGGGCATTCAGCGTGAAATGAGCAATGCCGACGTTTCTTAGGCCGGGCGCTGTGGCTCACGCCTTGGGAGGCCAAAGTGGGCAGATCGCTTGAACTCAGGAGTTCGAAACCAGCCTGGGCAACAAGGCAAAACCCCGTCTCTACGAAAAACACAAAAATTAGATGGGCGGGGTGGCATGTGCCTATAGTCCCAGCTACTTAGGAAGCTGAGGTGGGAGGATTGCTTGAGCCCAGGAGGTTGAGGCCACAGTGAGCCGAGATCGCGCCACTGCACTCCAGCCTGGGTGACAGAGCAAGACCCTGCCTAAAATAATATAAAATAAATTAAATAAAATAAAGAAGTTTCGGCCGGGCGCAGTGGCTCACGCCCGTAATCCCAGCACCGTGGGAAGCCGAGACGGGTGGATCATGAGGTCAGGATATCGAGACCATCCTGGCTAACACGGTGAAATCCCGTCTCTGCTAAAAAAACAAAAACAGAAAATTAGCCGGTCGTAGCGGCCGACGCCTGTAGTCCCAGCCACTTGGGAGGCTGAGGCAGGAGAATGGCGTGAACCCGGGAGGCGGAGCTTGCAGTGAGCCGAGATCGCGCCTCCAGCCTGGGCGACAGAGCGAAACTCCGTCTCAAAAAAAAAAAAAGAAGTTTCTTGAACCATGATAGGCTACTTGCTGCTACCAAAAACTAGAGAAATACACACATACACTGGACTGGTTATGGAAGAAAAGGACCTAAAAGTCAGCTTTCTACTTCTTTAAGATGGGACAACTGGGTTGAGACTCCCTTCAGTGTAACCAAGTGTTCTGTGGCTGAAATTAGAGCAATCTGTTACACAGATATGAGAAAAAAAAAAAAAAATCAAAGAATCATCAAAGCAGATACCCACCCATTTCCTTTTTCCTTCTTTCCCTTCCACAAATTACTTTTTTTTTCTTTTTTTTTCCTGCTGAAAGAGCACATTCACAGCCATTGCAAATCCCTCCTCTCAAACCATCTATCAATTTGAAGTGGTTTCTGCTTTACAGTCTGAATCCACCTCTACTTGGAGCTCCTTAGAGGATAAATAGAATGGAAATGCAAAGTGCTAATAACATATACATACCTAACTCTCTTCACAAGGGTATTGTAAAGACTAATGAGTTATTGTTTGAAAAGACTTTGGTGGCTTTCTGATGAAAGGTGGAATATACATAGAGTTTGGAAGGTTTTATTTTGTTACTGTTGTTATAATCAGAGTAGCTATATAGTGTGTGAAGCACACCAACAGCCAAGCATCATCTCCTTTCTCCTTCCTTGTTTGTGCTTGAAAAGTAAGCCCATTGCCCTCTATAGGTCTTGGTTGCGTTAATCACTTTTTATTCTGCTGTCAGACACCAGGGGATAAACTCTGGGTTATTTAGTCAGCTGAAAAGCCAAAGTCAACATTTTGGAAAATTCCCTGACCTTCCTAACATTCTTCTTTCTTTCACACTCCAACAGAGTATCCCCTCTGTGTGCTAGACTTTCTATTTTGGTAATTTGTCTGACTTACTGCATTTGGTAAGGGAGGTCTGGGAAACGATGTTAAGCATCCCAGTAAGTAAACTTTATTCTGCCCTTATTAAATGGAAGCTAGTCTTCTTTGCAGACCTCTAATAAGGTACATGAGCTCAAAAGCATCACTCAAGGATAAGTGTGCATAGGTCTTTGTTGATCTGCATGCTGATTTCTCTAGGTCTTTGACTCTGTGTTCTGGGGGCGGGGGGCTATTTTGCATTTGCTGAATAGTATATCTTTTCCCTGCTGCCCTCCTCTCTCTTGTTATGTATGGGCTGTCTCTGTCTAAAATTCCTTATGCTGATTTTCCAGACACATTTATTTATGTTCACTCACTAATTGAAAATCTCATATTTGAAGTTATTATTCTGATTGATGTCTGTCATTTTGATCAAGCAGTAGCTCACAGATGCTTTGTTAGAACAATTTTACAAGTGAGTTTATCATCATGCCTTTCTCTCCTGACCTTCTCCATAGCTGGTAGCAAAAAATCTCAGTGGAGGCTCAGAAAGAGGAGATGTTTGGCAAGCCTCCCAAATTCATTTCATTGTGTCTTCACTACTAAAAGCAATCCTTATATTTCAGCTGTTGTTAATAGTAATGGAGGAGAGGCAGAGCAGTCAGACTCGGTGCAGGGAAACAAAAATAAATGGAATGGTGACCTCTCTCCACCAAGAGGAATTCTGTCCCCAAGCTGAGCACACATTTGTTCTCACCTACACAGACAACGTTGGGAGGCAGGTGGGGGTGGGGGAGAATGTTTATCAGATTGCTCTTCATAATATCTGAAATACAGAGAAGGTTGAAATTCTGAGCTGCTTTAGGTAAGAGGGCACTGAAAGGTGGTGGAAAGGTACTCAGAAAACCAAGATGTGGAACAGAGAACACATTTTCTACACTTTGCACATTTGCTAAGTCCCATCAATTTTACTTGTTTTGTTAGAAAAAGTGTTTCCTAAAGTATGTAAGTTGTTTTGTAACCAATATATTCTCATTCAAATAAACTGGTTAATGTTATACCTGATATTCTTGTTTTCAAAATTAACAATGCCCATTCATAGCTAAGTTCATTCTATCAAGGAGCTTATTTCAATTTACTTAATCCAAATTTTTTAGGATGTATTTGAATCACTTTTTATTTATCGCAAAAATTAACATCCCAAGAAATGATTGCCTTCTGAAACAGTTTTAAATATCCTTTATTAGACCATAGGCCTCTTGTGATTAGACAATTTTATATATAGAATGATGAACCATTAATATCAGAAGGAACTTGGGCTCATTGAATCCAAATCTGTACCTAATGCATGAATTTCCTCTTATAATATGAACACTTAGAATTTGCTTAAATGTCTTTTAAAAATCCCACCTCATGAGGAAAGACTCATGAAAGAAAGTGTTAATTTTTGGACAAAGATCAAGATTAAATGAAAATTTTATTTGCTAATCATTTTTAACCACTAACTACAATTTTTCTTAGAAATTCACTTCCAATTTATTTCATTCATTTAAAAATATTTATTGAAGATCTTTTATGTGACAGGCACTATTCTAGAGATTGGGGATATTTCAGTGAACAAGACTGATGAAGTCCCTGCTCTCGTGGAGCTTGCATTCTGTGTTCAAAAACAGACATGAAGCAAGCTCATTAATAAATAAAATAACATTAGGTGGTAATAAAGGATATAGAAAAAGAGAGAAAACCGTTTCAGGGATAGAGAAAGAAGAAGAGATAGAAGAATTCTGTCAGAAGCCTTCTGGTTAGGGAAGTTCTGTCTGAGTAGGAGACATTTGAATAGACACCTAAAAAAGGTGAAAAGAAGGTTAATCTTGCAGCAGGAATGTAGAACAAGGTCCCAACAGCATGAATGAACTGAAGTGGAGGAGCAGCAAAAAGGCTCTTGGTCATGAATAAAAACCAAACTATTTTACCTCAAAATATATTTGACATCTTTCTAGATGGTTATTTAGAAAAGCTGGACGGGTAAAAATAGCTGAAAAGCTGTCTTTTGCAGGGGAAATTTGCAACTGTAAAGAAAATCTGCATTGATACAGCCAGGCTTTCTCTGAAGGCCTCACCTTTTCTGGATCTAGGAAAGATTAATTGAGATTCTGACAACTTAAAGGTCTGAAAGAAGCATTTACCATCTATTCTCTTTGAGGATGCTCCCTATGAAATTTCATATGTTTAACAAGACAATCTTTGCTAGCCAGGCCTCCTCTTCTCTCCCTCCCATAACCTGTTTTGCTACCATAACTTATTTTACCATAATCCAAGCCCCTATTCTTTCTGCAATCTCTAGGTGGTATAAAGGTGTCAACTATCTTCCCTTTCTTTAAGATCTTATAATTTTGTTCCACAAAATAATGCCTGCCTCTTGGATTCATTCAAATTCCAAAGAGAATCATTTTGCAAGTTAATTTCTGTCTTCCTGGTTCATTCATTCTCCCTAATAATCACTTACTGTTCCTCAAAAGAGTTGTCTACATTCTCCATCTCCCCGTCCCCTATGAAAAAGGGCATATTAGCTTCTGTACTTCACTGGGGAGTTGGGGTATTCACTTTGTGGTTCTCCCCCCCAATACATGTTAATAAATTTGTATTCTTTTTCTCCTATTAACCTTCCTTTTTACAATGAACTTTCAAGAGGCCAAAGGGAAAGTTTTCCAATATCCCCTACAGTAAAAAAGAAAGAAAAGGAAATTGCAGCTGGAGAGTTGTCAGAGGCCAGATCTCAGGGGATGTGACACCAGGTAAAGCCTCTGAATTATGTTCTAGGAGGACAGAAGCCACTGTAAGATTTGCAGCCAATGGATAATATTACTAGCATTAAGTTTTCAGAGGGATCCCTTTGACTGCCATGCGGAGAATAGATCATAAAGGCAATAGCAGAAGCAAGAAAACAAGTCAGGAAACCAATGCAATCAAGTGAATCCCCAAGACACCTCATTCTTGACAATCTATCATCTTTCCTCTGGGCCTGTGATGCTCTGTACATGCCTCTACTCTAGCTCCATCTACTTTCAGTGGGCTTGACTGCTTAAAAGTCGTTCTCCACCACTCCTGGAAGACCGTCAGCTCTGCAGAGGTAAGGACCATGATTTACTTCTCTTCCTATCCCCAGAACCAAGGCCAGTGCTGGCCACATACATGAATACCTCAATAAAATCAGGCTCAATTTCTCTACTCTTTCTTATAAGTGGCAGGCCTTAAAACTCTGCATTTGAAGCCAGTAATGTTTATTTCCTTGTTTAAAAAGTAACTTGGAGATCTGTCTCTGCGTTTCCACTTGTCAGTTAAAGTCTACCCTCTCTTACGAGGCCATCTGCAACTGTTACCTGTTATCCATGTTGCTAAACCATTTTCAGACCTAGTTCATAGTTTGATGCATTGGTGAGTATAATTCTCTTACTGTTCTTTCCCAGAGCTTTTGGTCAAAGAAAGCACATATTTGTATCACTTTATCTCCAGACCATGGTGATTAAACCAAATAAGTGATTAAGCAATGCTTACCAAGGAAAGAAATTTGACAAAATGAGCACTAAGCACAATTTTGGATTATTGGGGTTTGTTAGTGTTTTAGTCCATTTTCTGCTATAACAGAATACCACAGACTGGTTAATATATAAATAAAAGAGTTTATTTTTCACAGTTCTGGAGGCTGGGAAGTACAAGAGTGTGGTGCCAGCATCTGGCAAGGGCCTTTGTACTGAAATATCCCATGGCAGAAGGGCAAGTGGGCATGTGAAATAGAGAGAGAAAATTGGGCAGAATTCTACCCTTTTTTCTGGATCCCACTCCCATGATAACAAATCCCTCTTACAATAACAGCATTAATTCACTGATAAGGGCAGAGGCCTCATGAGCTAATCACCTTTTAAAAACACCACCTCTTAATACTATTATAATGGCAATTAAGTTTCCAACATGTGAATTTCGAGGGACATATTCAAATTATACCATTTAGTTTAGTGAATAATTATTCTCTTCTATTTGTTTGGGGTCAAACACTACTACAGTATTTTATAGTAACTAAGAGAACTTGCTGAAAAAAATGGGGAGCATGGACCTAGATGAGATGGCAAAACATATAATGTAAGTTTTTTTAATATAACCGTGGTTTACGGGGTATTCTGAAGAAAGAAAAAGCATTTTGTAGTATTTTATAAATTTGATGTAGCTTTGAAAAAAACCTTTCCAAATATAGTCATATAATCATATTAGAATTACTTAGTGTGATAGTTAATGTTAGGTGTCAACTCGAGTGAACTAAGAGATACCCAGGTAGCTGATATAGCATTATTTCAAGGTATGTCTGTGAGGGTGTTTCCAGATGAGATGGGCATTTGAATTAGTGAACTGAGTAAGGAAGATCTACCCTCCCCCAAAGTGGGTGAGCACCATCCAGTCTATCCAGACAGTCTGGATAGAAAAAAAAAGGCAGAGGAGGCTGGGCACATTGGCTTATACCTGTAATCCCAGCACTTTGGGATGCTGAGGTGGGTGGATCACTTGAGGTCAGGACTAACATGGAGAAACCCCGTCTCTACTAAATAGACAAAATTAGCTGGGCATGGTGGCACATGCCTGTAATCCCAGCTACTTGGGAGGCTGAGGCAGGAGAATCCCTTGAACCTGGGAGGTGGAGGTTGCAGTGAGCCGAGATTGCGCCATTGCATTCCAGCCTGGGCAACAAGAGTGAAATTCCATCTCAAAAATTAAAAAAAAAAAAAAAGAAAGAAAGAAAGGCAGAGGAATGGCAAATCTGCTCTTTCTTTATTCTGGAGCTGGAACACCCTTCTCCTCCTTCTCTTGGTTCTAGTTCCTTTGGCCTTCAGACTCTAGGAACTGCACCAGTGGACCCCTAGCTTCTCAGGCCTTCACCCTTGGACTGAGAGTTACATCATCGGCTTCACTGGTTCTGAAACTTCTGGACTTGAACTCAGCCATGCTACCAGCTTCCCTGGTTCTCCATCTTGCTGACAGCCAATCACGGGATTTCTCAGCCTCCACTTAATCAAGTGAGCAAGTTTCTCTAATAAATCCTCTTCATCTACCTACCTACCTACCTACCTGGCTCCTATTAGTTCTATCTCTGGAGAACCCTGACTAATACAGTCAGTAAAAACTAGGTATGGTTTCCATATCAGACTTATTTGACCTACATAAATGGAAATAGAACTAGGAGATTCGAGGTAAGATCAGAAATTACAGATAGTATTGCACATCCTGAGAACTCCAAATCACAATTATCAAAAATTACTAAAAAACAAGCTTAAATAATGGGTTCAAAAATTATGAAGGTTTATTGAGTAGAAATTGTTGAGATTTAGTTCAAAAACCAAAAGTTTTGGATAGGAAAGGAATCATGAAAGGAAAAAGTTTTATATGGCATAAGACATATATCAATAATATTTGTGGATGCATTTAACTAGAGTCCAAATCCACTGGCCGATTAACTCCAACCGTTTTTTTTTTATTTCTCAGGGTAGTAACCAGCTGAGCTTTTAAGCCAGTCAAGGAAAAGTATATTATTTCCATCCTCTTTTTAAACACTCTATAAAGAACTCTCTCGTTCATAATAGCTTTGTTTACTGCATAGTACAGCATGTTCTAATTATCACCCCTGCCTCACTAACCACACAGCTTATGTTCCCACACTCATATGTTATTTTTATGCCTCCTACAGAAATGAAGAGAACATTAATAAGAATAATACTTAGAAGATAATATTTTTGGTAAAATTAGAAAAAAATATGGCTGATAATATAGGAAATAGAGCTTTGCAGTTAAATTGAAGTGACCCAGCACTAGCAGTATGCTTTCTTTGCTGTTTTCATTTATGAGTTGCTGTCAGTCCATAATCTGATTATTTTCCTCTTTACTCTGATGATTTATTTGGTTACAATTTGATTTGGTTGTTTTTTTTTTCTGTCACTAAATTTGCTTCACTTTTTTCCCCATATATTTCTTTTACCTTGAGAATTTCTTCCATCTTTCTTGCTCTTTCCATATTTTGAAATTCTAACTTTCATTTGCTTTTGGCTTATATTTTTCTCAATTTCTTATTTGCCTTTTTATCTCCCTCCTTTCTCTCTCTTCTTCTATCATCTACCTGTAATAACTTCTCTAATGTATGCGCAGAAAATATCTTTTTGTACCTCTGACTGGCAAAAAATGTATATACATATATATTGATATGGGAATTAATACATTTTCAGCACAAGAAATGGGACCAGCGGGAATGTCAAATGGAACATTAAAACATTTAAAAATCACCACATTAGCTGAGCAAGGCTTAAATAATATTTGCATGGCAAAGAATCTAAATAAAGAAGCAAGAATAATGAAGTAATAGAAAAAGAAAATGGCTATAAAATGATCCTTTGAAAAAGCAGTACGTTGGAACAGAATTGCACCAATTTTTCCAATCTGTAAAAGGTGGAGTCAATATGCCTTTTACACACAATCTTTCCTAACATTTAAAATATGTATGTGCACAAATATTTCTTATAAGACTGAGGAGGCAACAGGTCTCACCTCATTAAGAACCATGTTTGCTGTGCTGCTGATTTCACCATTCAAATAGTGGTTACTGCTTGCAGGGATATTTTCCATGATAGAAATCTTAAATGGATGGGGAGGGAAAAAGAAAAAAAGAAAAAAACAAGAGGAGAAGATTGCTAATTAAAAAGGAAAGAAACCACAAGGCGGGATACATCAGTCCTGGATACACACATTTTCAGCGATGACTCAGGAACACGTTTGGGTAGATTACGTCAACTCTTCCCTCAATAGTTGAATCTAATCAGCCCTGTGAATTGATTGGAGTTTGAAAAAATAGCAACTAAGGCTTCTTTCACATGCTTATAATCGGCTCTTGGAAATGTTGCACTTTAGATAAAATGATAGAAATAAATCTGCACATTGATATGGTGCAGATATATTTCACTAAATACATAGAAATTATTTGCATGTAGGGCAATTAAGTGGTGCATAGCCACCTATCCCTGCTCCTAAAGGGGAAACGCCTTTGCTGGGGTGGAAGAGGAGGATAATGGAAAGGCTAGCCCAGTGATGTCTCTGTCATCCTCTGCATCCACTGTCAGATTGAGCACTGGTTCTAGTCCTGCTTCCCAAGGCTCGCATTGACAGTAGCCTCTTCCTTTCTCCATCCCCAGCCAGCAATTCTGAAACAAGGTTATTGTATTATGTTATTGTGATACTGGTAAAATGAAGTGAGCAGCCTTTTTCTTCCACCTAGGATATTCCTGACCCAAGCAACTATCCATCATTCTTCTTTGCTTCCCCAAAGCACATGTTGTAGAGGAGAACTACTGTGAGGACAGAGGACGTGCAGCATAGACAGGAGACAGACTTACAGTGGCCTCCTACCTCAGTGCAAGAAGCCCACTCCCCAGGCCCTGGCCTAACTTAGCTTCCAGGCAAAGACAACTAACTGTACCCACAATGCCGACAGCAGGAAAAACTCCTAGACCTTGTTCCAAGAGACACACTCCACACACAGCGTATCCAGACAATACCTGACATTCAGGAAACAGGAAGACTGTCATCATCTAGTTGCATTCTTGCCTGAGCAGACATCTCACAGTGGGGGTGGTGGGGAAGCACCAGTGCATGAGAGGGTCATGCTCCATTCATGGGCTGGGGGTGGGGTTCTAGAAACGAGGGTGGAACTAGGAAAGTGTGGAATGGTACTAAAACCAATCATATAGCTGAGTGGTGAGGAATTAATGACTGAGGTAATTTACAAGTGCTCAAGGTTCCTGGAATCAGGACCTAAGTCAGCTTGTCACAAAGGAGACTGGAATGTATTTGTATGGGAGAGAAGGGCAGTGCAGAGGTGGAGGGTGTGAAGAAATAAGAAATTGTGTGGAGCAACTAGATCAGGGAACTTGGCCCTTGGGCCTTGGCCTGAGGTTCAATTCTAAATTTTAACAGCTTTAAGTCTATGTAGAAGCGAGGTAGATGGGGGCATTGAAATATTACCCGCTACTTTTCAAACACTGCTTAGAACTCAGTCTGTTGTTGGGAGCACTAATGAATGACAAAAACAAGGAGAAAAACTCAGAAGCTGCTCAGGGTCTATCTCTGTAATGTGAGGTATGAAAAGGACAAATTGCAAGAGCCATGGCTTCCTCTTCTCTGCCCAGCTTGAAATCAGAGTGTCTCCCAGGTCACATGCTATTTTCCCTGCTCTCTCCCAAATTAAGACTCTAGAGGAGAAGCTTGTTGTTGCTATGGTTACACCAAAGCTAGTGCATCAATACAAACGCATTCCTTTGAAAACATCCTCAACTGTAACCCATCAGAACTGGTTTGCTGAGGAATCCATAGTTCCTTAAAGACATTTATGGAGAAGAAAATACTTCTGTGTTCAGGCTGGTGATGTAATGTTGCTTTGCTCTGCTTTGAGTGAGGAAACAATTTCCTTGTCAAATATACAGAAGTGGAGGGTTTCCCATGCAGTAAAATCCAATCATTTGTCCGCCAGAGCTTGGCACATGCATCGCTGGCCAAGGGATGATATGTTGAGGGAAGCACACACCACCTAAAAATCTTGTTCCTGCTCATCCCCAATGACTAAGACCATTAATGACATAATTGCCTTCTCACATCTACCTTCTACCCAATTAAAACCAGTTTTGGACTATGAGACAGAATCTCCCACTCCTTGCAAATGCTAGGACAAACAATTCTCATACTAAAAAGTAAAAGGATAATTCATTCTGGTATCTTAAATTAAAAAGGCTTATCAGGAAACATTTTTAGGATTTGTGTTCAAAGGGAAATAAATGCATCCTCTGTAATTTCATATACTTTATAAAAATATGCAGAATAACCTTCAGTTCACTCTATCTGTATGCAAAAAACATTGTCTGTTTAAAAAAAGGGATTTTTTTCTCCTTTGTTAAATAGGATTGAGTTGCTTTAGATTTTTTTCCCCTTTCCCTCCTCAAGTCTTCCTGTCAGCTGTTACTATCAGCAATGATTAAACATAAACAAACGTTGTGATTCATCAAGAACTGATAGACTCATTGTGGATATAAACCTTCCGTAGTCTCACAATCAGATTAGGTAGGAAGCCAGAACAACCTCATACAGAGATCTATATAGCTGAGTTTATGTAAATTTATTTATTGTCAAATAATTACTGAATAAAATGTATATGTTTCTATGTCTGCATCTAAACTATTATTTTCTGAAATATAAATGTTTGTAAAGGAATTATGCAGTTAGGTATAAAAATGCTTGTACTCCACCTTCTTGGAACTCCAAACAAAATGACTCAGAAACTAACAGTTTACCAGAGAAATTCAGCCTACCTAGCTCACCAGCTTACTGGAGCTCATATGAAAATCTTCCCAGCAAGATCCCCACCATATTTATGCTGCCTCCAGATGTGTCTATAAAAGGCTTAAAGTCCAACAAGATACACTGAAAATTATTTTCTCCTGAACACCAGAAAGCAGAAGAGAGTTGGTCTTAGGACACCAGAAAGCTAATTTCTCTATGGATCTGAGGAAGAACTCAACTCAGTTTAAAATTCTTGCACTTGACTCCTTCCACCTTCCTGCATCCCAAACTTCCTATCTGAGAGGTAAAGAATTTCTGTCTTTTCAGAAATTTCAAATCTTGAATATACAGAATTTTCAAAACTGTATATTCTTTAGAAATTCTCTCCTGTCTTTATTTCTATGACTCATTGAACATTCTTGATTCACCTCTTACTCTTTTTTCTCAGTCTCATCCCTCTCCTCCCACTTCTACTGTATGTGTGCATACACTCACACACACATACACACAACATGCTCCTCCCCCTCCTAGAGTATACATGCAAAATATATAGCATATAAATATATATGGCATATACACATATATAGCATATAAATACATATTTAAACTGCAAGGTTTTTGTTCGTTTGTTTGCAATAGGGTCGATATGGTTTGACTCTGTGTCTCCACCCAAATCTCATGTTGAATTTCCACATTTTGAAGGAAGGCCTAGTAGGAGGTGATTGAATCATGGGGCAGACTTCCCCTTTGCTGTTCTTGTGATGGAGCTCTCAGGAGATCTGGTTGTTTAAAAGTGCAGCACTTCCCTCTTCGCTCTCCCTCCTGTCGCCACGTGAAGATGTGCTTGCTTCCCTTTCACCTTCCACAATGATGGTAAGTTTCCTGAGGCTTCCCCAGCCATGCCTCCTGTACAACCTATGAAACTGTGAGTCAATTAAACCTCTTTTCTGCATAAATTACCATGTCTAAGGTAGTTCTTTATAGCAGTGTGACAATGGACAAATATAGGGGTCTTGTTATATTGTATATTGCCCGGGCTTATCTCAAATTCCCAGGCTCAAGTGATCCTCCCCACTTAGCCTTTCTAGTAGCTGGGATTACAGATGCATGCCACCATGCCTGGCTTTTTCATGTACTTTATTGTAACTGCTTTGTACTAGGTTCCTCTTGCTGATGTAAAAAATAATAATTTTTTAAAAAATAGCAGAAACGTAGTGGTTTAAAACAGTAAGAATTTATTCTCTTATACTTCTGGAGGCCAGAAGCCTGAAATCAGTTATTGCTGGGCTAAATTCAAGATGTCAGCAGGGTTGGTTCTTTGTGAAGGCTCCAGGTGAGAATCTGTTCTTTGACTCTTCCATATTCTAAAGGCTTCCAGCATTCCCTGACTTGTGGCTGTGTCACTCTAATCTTTGCTTCCATCATCATATAGACTTTTCTTCATCTATAGTCAATCTCCTTCTGCCTCCTTCCATAAGGACACCTGTGATTACATTTACAGCACACCAGAATAGTCTAGGATAATCTTCCCTTTTCCAGATCCTCAATTTAATTAAATCTGAAAAGTCTCTCTCTCTCTTTTTTTTTTTTTTTTTTTTTTTTTTTGAGATACTCTCACTGTGTCGCCCAGGCCAGAGTGCAGTAGTGCAATCTAGGCTCACTGAAGCCTCCACCTTCTGAGTTCAAGCGATTCTCCTGCCTCAGCTTCCAGAATAGCCAGGATTACGGGTGCCATAATTCCTGGCTAGTTTTTACACTTTTAGTACAGACAGGGTTTCACCACATTGGCCAGGCTGGTCTCAAGCTCCTGACCTCAAGTAATCTGCCTGCCTTAGCCTCCCAAAGTACTGGAGGAGTTTTAGGTGTGAGTCACCACACCCAACCTGAAAACTCTCTTTTGGACTAGAAGGTACCAACCACTGGTTCAAAGCATGAATATATGGATATGTTTCGGGGTCATTATTCAGTCTACTATGCCCTGCTTTCTCTGATCTTTTGCTTATGCTCTTTTGTGGTAATATCTTCTCTCTCTGATTGCCTTCTTTATTCAGAGGACTTCTATTGTGAATATCCAGGGGAGATTGTTGATCTAATACCCAACCCTGACTTTACAAGTAGCTGTTGTACTGTTACCTTCAGATGGTATGAACAAAGCAAACTGAAAACACTTAAAATTTAAATCAAAGAATTTTTCCTCTTTCCCTCACAGAGACAGAAAAGTATCTCTCATTTTCATTGTTAGCTATTTCTGAGCCTTGGAAAATATTGACTCAGAAATTTCCCTTTTCCCCGTAACTTTTCTCAGTTAGAGTCTAGAGAATCTTCCTTTGATGTAAATTATGGTCTCCCTGGTGTCTTTCCAATGGCTGCCACAGTTAAAATCCCTATTGTACTGTGCCTCACATTATTTTAACAACCTCTTAATAAATTTCTCGCCCCTAGTCTCTCCCTGTTCCACCTTATCACGTATATGCTTCTGGAAGAGTTGTCCTTTCCAATTACCTTGACTAGTGTCATTTTCTTCCTCAAAACCTTCAATGGTTTCTCAATGCCCCAAGTCCCAAATTTTTAAGCCTTCATCCAACTAAAGTAGTCCCCCCCTACTTTTTTAGATGCACACTATTTTCTGCTATTAATAATGTCTACTTATTATAAGCAATCCTGTAGACTCCCCTTTGTAGATTTACTGATGTGACTCTTTAACCTTGAAATCGCTTCTCAGATATTCTTCTCTCTAAAGTTCATATCAAGTGCTTTCCCTGATCACTCAAGCCAGCTACCTTTCTTAAAGTAAAATTATTTTATGGCAAATTCCTCTATATAGACTTATGAGTATTAGATATTCAGAACATATTTGTTACATAGATTAACCAGAAGTGCCTAGAAAGTGGAAATAAGTAAGGTATGAGTCACAAAACCTTTACTATTTCAAATGTTTGCAATATGTATTCTTTTGAATGAGCCAGAAAACATTTTCTCATAGGAATGTTTAAAAATTCTCTCACATGACTTTTTAGAATTGCCTTTTAATTTCCTTGGGCATCAGTTTCTCAACCAACTTATCCTGGGTCTGCATTTCAAAAGCAGGAAGGAAACTTCACGCACACACACAAATTAAAGTCCTGTCTTTCTTTTCTTTTGCACATCATTTGAGTTTGATGGATACCAAGAGACATATATCAGATCCTGAGCAGGATCCCATTGAGAGTTCCCATGGCACTTCAGTCACTTAGTCATGATCTATGCTCTCAACAGCTGAAGATAATGACTTCAGGAACAATCTTTCACAGGTTTCACATTAAATGAGATGAAAGTGCAGGCGCGGCATTAAAGCACCTTGTTATTTGCAGAGTACTTAGAGTAACCTTAAATATGGAGATGATCAAATTTCATGACCTTTAGTTTTAATTCTTCCATCTTATCTTTGTGTGCAATTCCTATTTTTAATAAAGATGTGTGTATGTATGTGAGTGTGTATGTGTGTGTTTTTGCCTAAATTAACTTAGACACTTAATACATTAACACTTTAAACACAGAAGCCTGAAAATGACAATATAAACATGCTTATTTTTATTGTAAGCTTATCTATATTACTTTCATGACTGTATACTTTTAAGAGACTATTATTTTTAAAGTGTGCGGGGGCACATTACAATATTAAAGTCCTCAATCTTTGATTTTCTTTCTATTGCTTTGCATATTTCAATTTATAATAAAATGAAGAGCTAGCTCATTAAATTCTATTTTTGACAAGATGTTTTAATTTTAAGATTAGTCACTAATAGAAAACTCTCCCATGACAACAATGGAAAAGCCTTCTCCAGAGTATAAAACAGTTCCCAAAAGATGGTAAAAGAATTTGAAAAGAATAGGCCCTAAGAGAGTGAATATGTGTATATTTGCCCAGAAAAAATCACACATATCCTTGTTGAAATCCATAAGCACACAGCAAATAAGCGCTTACTACATTTGATGAACTAATATCCATAGGTCCACATAGATCAACAAGATAAAGTATCATGCCACACACCTGAAGAAAATAATATTCCTCAAGCTCCATTCCCAGTAAAAACTGAGAATGTGAACTTCCTCATAATAGTACTAGAATAATTGTGAGGCTGAGGCAGAAGGATCGCTTCTTCCCAGGAGTTGGAGGCTATAGTGAGCTATGATTGCACCACTGCACTCTAGCCTGAGTGACACAGTGAAACCCTGTGTCAAAACAAAGTGTTTATATAGATAAATATATATATACAATATATATAATATACAATATACACTTTATATATAATATATAATATATAATATAAAATATACACTTTATATAATATATATTATACACTTTATATATAAAATACATAATATATAATATATAATACACTTTATATATAATATATATAATATATAATATATATTATACACTTTTTATTTGTATAATATATATTATACACTTTATATATAATATATATTATACACTTTATATATAATATGTGATATATTATATATACACTATATATACACTTAATATATAAAATATATATTATATATATTATATATAATTTGAAAAGTTTTTTAAAAGCACTGGAATAAATAACATCTTGCATTTAAGGCCTTTCTGACTAAATCTACCCAAGTTATATAACTCATATACCATCTGCTGCAAGTGGACCCTAAAACAGCATTCTGGTTTGTAGAAAATATCAGTGAATAAAAACAAGAAAGAGAAAGAAGCAGAGAGAAAGGAGAGAGAACAGTAAACCTGGGTTAACCTAAATAATATACATATTTTTATTTTTTATTATTATTTGTTGAGATGGCATCTTGCCCTGTCCCCCAGGCTGGAGTGCAGTGGTGCAATCTCAGCTCACTGCAACCTCTCAGCTCAAGGGATTCTCGTGCTTCAGCCTCCTGAGTAGCTGAGATTACAGGTGTGCACCACTACGCTTGGCTAATTTTTTTGTATATTTAGTAGAGGCGGGGTTTCACCACGTTGGCCAGACTGGACCAGAACTCCTGGCCTCAAGTCATCTGCCTTCTTTGGCCTCCCAAAATGATGGGATTACAGATGGTAGCCACTGCGCCTAGCCAATATATGCATTTTTAAATACTCCTGCAGTAGAAAATAACTTGACATACTTTCTTCACTTTTTTTGCTGTTGTTGTTTAAAGACTTCACCATTTTTTATAGAAGTTTTAGGTTCACAGCACAATTAACTGGAAGGTACAGAAATTTCCTATATACCCCTGCCCACCCCAACATGCATAGTCTCTCTTATTATCAGTGTCCCCTGCCAGAGTGGTATATTTGTTACAATTGATGAACCAACATTGACAAATCATAATCTCCCAAGGAGACTAAAGCCCTGTAAGTAGATACAGGACCTATCGGACCACAGGTACAGCTAATAAACTGCCCATCTCCTATGTTTCAATGTAAAGATCATCCAAAGACTGATTCTCCTTGGGTTACCATACTTGCCTGTTTGGATTTTTGAAATCTACTGACAAAATAGGAAAAGTCCCCTTATCCTCCTCACAGGGTACACGATGGGGGTGTGGCTCATTTCTCTGGTGTCCCACTGCTCAAATTTCTAGGGGGAGCATGAAGACTGGCAGGTTGTGGGGCTCCAACCCCACAGCAGTGTCTGGGGTGAATGTTTACAGCTGAAGCCCAGTGGGCATGTGTTACAGTATGGTCTTTCAGTTTAGCCAACCATAGGCGGCTTGTGTTAGTCAGCTCAGTTAGACCCCCTACCTTATTGCAAGGACAGAGTGCTTTCTGTATGCTGAGGATTCTTGCCTTGGTGTACCAGAAGAATTGGATCACACATGGACTTGGAGAATGAATGCAAGGTTTTATTGAGTGGAGGCAGCTCTCAGCAGATGGAGGAGCCAGAAGGGAGATGGAAGAGGAAGGTGGTTTTCTTCTGGAGTGGGGCTGCTCAGCAGCCGGGCTCTCCTCCGATTGCCCTGGCCAAACTCCACATCATTCTGCCAGCTGATGGCCTGCCAGCCTGCAGGCACCTGTCAGTGTGCTCTTACATTGGTGCATTCTTCTGGACATCCAGTCACTTGTGTCTTCTTGGGCTGGTGTGTTTCTCTCTAAGTCCAGCCACTTGTGTCTCTGCCCACTAGGGTCTTGGGGTTTTTATAGGCACAAGATGAAGGCAAGGCAGGTCAGGGTGGATTTGGGCATGAAAACAGAAATGCCTGTCCTCACCTAGCTCCGTGGGCAAAGGCCCGAGGTGGAGCCCTAGCCAGGGACTACGCCCTTCCCTTCCCAGCACTTCGCTGCCCCCATCCCTATCACTCATATGGGTTGACATAACACATTAGCAACAAGAAAAGTTCACAGAAAGACAAGTGTGAGAAAGTATGCCAAAGTCCACCGTTTACGTGTTAGTGTTCACTCTTGGTATATTTTGTATAATGACATATTTCTACCATTATATTATAACATAGAGTATTTTATGGCCCTAAACATCTTCTGTGCTCTGCCTGATCATCCCTCGCTCCCCATTAACCCCTGGCAACAACTGATCTTTTTAGTGACTCCATAGTTGCACCTTTTCCAGAATGTCATATTAGAATCACACAATATGTATCCCTTGGAGTTTGGCTTCTTTACTTAGTAATATGCATTTAGGTTTCCTCCATGTTTTTTCATGCTTCATAGCTCATTTCTTTTTAGAGCTGAATAATATTCTACTGTCTGAATATGCCACAGCTTATATATTTATTCACCTGCATTTGACTGCTTCCAAGTTTGGGAAATTATGAAAAAAATGTTATAAATATTTGTGTACAAGTTTTCATGTGAACATGTTTCCAACACCTTTAGGAGCATGATTGAAGGACCATATGTTAAGAGCATGTTATTTTCCCTTTCTTCACTTTTAAATAAGATTTAAGCAAAGCTCTCAATAATCAAATGTTTCTCTTTTTTTTTGCATAATGTGACTCATTGTCATATTTGTGCTATGATATGGTTTGGCTCTGTGTCCCCACCCAAATCTCATCTCAAATTGTTAATTCCCACATGTTGAGGGAGAGGGGAGATTAGATCATGGGAGTGGTTTCCCCCATGCTGTTCTCATGAGAGTGAGTGAGTTCTCACAAGATCTGATGGTTTTATAAGGCGTTCTTCCCCTTTTGCTTTCTTCTCTCTCCTGCTGCCAAGTAGGACGTGCCTGCTTCCCATTTGGCCATGATTGTAAGTTTCCTGAGGCCTCCCCAGGCATGTGCAACTGTGAGTCAATTAAACTTATTTCCTTTATAAATTACCCCATCTCCGGTATTTCTTTATAGCAGTGTGAAAATGGACTAATATGTGCTGCTATCAGAGATCACCTGATATATCTATTTTGCTATCTGGCTACTTCCAAGTAAATTTATCAGTAACAGAGCAGACTGTCCTGCATTCTCTCATGTTATAGCTGGTTGTTCTGAAAAAGACATTCCAATCTACATTCAGTTGTATATGGTCCCTAACAACATCATTATCAGTTTCCCTTCCCAGTTCACTCTTGATCTTCTCCTAATTATATATATATTTTCCAAGTGTTTTTGTACCCTTTTCATGTATGTTTCCTTGTTTTGCTATTAAAAATGTAAGTTCCTTGAGGGAAATCACTGTATCATACAATCATTTTGGAATTTTGGGCTTTATCAATAGAAGATAGGTAAATATATTATTTGCAGACAATGAATGTTATTAACTGACCGGCAACCATTTATTTCCTAAATAAAAATGTCACATTACGAAGTGGATTTTGAAAGACTCTGAAGATTACTCCTGAAACTTGGCACCTCCTCCAAGTTAATATAGTCACATTTATAGAACTATAGGTACAGCTAATAAACTGCCCATCTCCTATGTTTCAATTTAAAGATCTTCCAAAGGCTGGTTCTCTTTGGGTCACCACACTTGCCAGTTTGGACTTTTGAAACCTACTAATATGGGCTGACATAACAAATTAGCAACAAGAAAAGTTCACAGAAGGACAAGTGTGAGAAAGTGTGCCAAATATATTAGCATTCATCTTGCAACCTTGTCTCCAGTTTGTGTGAAGTTGATGGTTGGAGGTTACGCTTTCATTAAAAATTGACAACATTTTAAATGCTAATCAAAACTCCTTGTCCTTTCTACTTCTATTTATCTTGAAAGGGGAAAAAAAGAGAGAAGGAAAAAAAAGATGGCTTGCTTTGAACTGCAACAAATATTCTCTCCATTGCCCCCCAGACCCCATTGCCTCCTCCTGTGTAGGACAGATAAGAGCTATGCAGATTGAGTGTCAGGACCTCAGCCTGAAGTGTGAAGGCACCACAACGCAAGTTAGAGATGTGTTTTCCAGAGGACAAGAGAGGAAGATATGTGTGTGTGTGTGTGTGTGTGTGTGTGTGTGTGTGTGTGTGTATGTGTGTGAAGGGGTGGCCTTTTCATGTGAGTCTTTTTAATTGATCGTTGAGGAAGAATTGTGGAGGTGCAGTTGACTTTACAGTGGGTAAAAGGGAGAAACATATATTTTCAGAAAAGAAGAGCCATATGGTATGTGAACAAATAACAAAATCAGAAATTATAAAATCAAAAAAGAAGGGTAAAAAAGCTGTCTCAAGCATGGAAAGCAAAGCATGATCACTGGTGAACCATCAGAAATAGTATACTTCATTTCAGACCATTCTCAGGAAGGGGTGAAGAGGGTGCAGGAAAATGCTTGACTCAAATTTTTATACAAATCTAAGGCTGAGAGTGTGCAGAACAGTGCTTTTCATTGTTTTACATGGAATTACTTTCTTTTCACTCATTGTTGTCTGGCTTTTCAGAGCTCCAGAAGATACTAAAAATAGAAGAGAGTGAAAACACAATTCAAAGGGAAAATATTTCAGAGTTTAGTATATAATGAAAGATAGCCTGTATTTAAAAGCAGAAATTGTTCAGTTAGTTTAGTTGGGCTTCCTGGTTAAATCAAGTTACAAACTTAAATGTTTAATCTGTTACTAAATTAATGATTCATTGGACCACCAAGCCTAAGTGTGTGTGTGTGTGAGTGTCCACATGTGTATGCATATGTGTGGATGCATGTGTATGTGTAATTTTGTCAAAAGAGCTTAGTAACCTATAATTAAGAGGGTATGAATAGAATAGTTCTCCTCAATGCAGATCTATGATTTAAATCTGTGTTTCTCAAATGGTGCCCTATTTGTATTCTGTACAGTATAATTGTTTGCTGGGTAGAACTCTCCTGCAAATGTCAGAAATGTGCTGTTCAAGATGCCACTGAGAATGGCAAGACATCAACCTGGAAAGATTTTATCACCATCATTCATCATTTCCTCATCCTCTTCCTCTTCATCTCCTTTTTTCTACGATTTTATCCCTTCCATCCCCTTCATCTCCTTTGTCTCCTTCATCGTTATCAGGTGCTACAATGAAGTTAATGTGCCTCATCTCATTTAATTATTCCAACAATTTGGACATGTAAGTACTATTACCTCTAATACAAACTGGGACATTGAAGGTTAAGTCATCTTTCCAGTGAGGGCTGAGCTAGAACTTAAAACCCGACATGGGTGAAAATAAGGCAAAGGCTCTCTACCATTAAACTAAAACCAGACCTTCCTTAGTAACCCATTACTGATCTTTATTCAGATATGAATCTTTGTCTGAGTCTATTTATATTTTTAATGAATAGCAAAGTTTGGATAATGAGTTCCATAAGTTTATCCCCCACTGTGTTAAAAAATAGTTCTTTCCATTTATCCTAAATCCTCCTTTTGTAAGCTTCAAAGGGGACCCTTTGTTCTGGAATTTGATGAATAAGACCATCTCAATTCTCTCTATTCTTTTCAATTTTATAGACTTGTAGACTTTGAATCTATTCAGTTTTGACTTTTACAGACTGAAGAGCCTGATTATATGATATCCCCAAAGAAAATATCTCCATTTATTCGGTCACTTTCATTGCTGTATTCTCTAAACTGTCTCTAGCTATCTTTGAAACAAAAGACAGTTTAAACATAACACAATCAAGTAGAGCATGGCTAATTCCTGAAGTGGAGCTTGGCAACGTGGACTGGGCTGCGTTGTCACTAACCTTTCTATTAAGGTAATATCATAGCTAACCTAACACCTGAGGCTCAATTCGTGCCTGCATGAAAAGCATGATTTTAAATAAATGCAGATTATTCACTGCTCCAATAGAACGGCTCCTTTCTTTTCCCCCAGATTTTGAAATCTGATTTTAAAGGTTGTTCAACTGTTTGAAAATACAAATGGCCTATAGGAAGGGCAGTGCATCACTGTTCTGTCTTTTTAATTATTAAAATCTCAACATGTTGTCATATTCCTGAAGCTGGATTTCTGAGTTATATTGTAATACGGACAGACGTCAATATTTCTAGAGCTCCTGGCCCTGCTTGAGAAAACTAGATGGGAGGAAACACTCCGCTGGCTCTGCTGGGGAAGAAAGAAGTGGCACAAAGTCATTACATCTGACAGTGGACAGTGGCTCTTGAAGGTGTGCCAGAAGTAGGGTAAGGGCCAATGAAGGTAAAAGGAAAGGCACAATTCACCTGAAAATAACGTTGTCTTTCCCACCAAGGCAGCTGAAGGTACAAGTATTTCTTCCAGATTTGCTTCCATCTTTGTATGCTGCTACTCACTGTGCTTGGCTTAAAATCGCCATGCTTGAGTTTTCTGAGCTCAAAGACCATGTGATACCTGGATTTGTGTGAGCAAAACAGCTTGCAAAAATTACAGGGAGGTGTTTTGCATCAATAAATGCAATTTATATGCTAAATAATCACATCAATAGATAAAGTCTCCTTCCAGTTTCTCAATTCTATTATCGTGTTTAAATTTCAGAACAAAAATATAGTGAAATATATTTTTTACGGTTTTTATAAAGAGGAGGTCTTAGAAACATGACAAGGATTCTTTTCCTGACATTATAATTGCAACAACAAGCCTGAGCTGTTACAATCACCTTTTACCCTTCTCAATGACATGGTACGTGCTATCATTTCATTAATATAATTTTATAGGTAGAGAAACTCAGGATACAGAAAGGTGAAGTCATTTCTCCAAGGTCACACTGTCAGTGCTAGGAACACAGCTAAGAAAAGACAACTAATTCTTAATTCAAATAATACTATTTAAGCTGATGAGCTATTCCTGTGATCAATAAAATGGAGGCCCAAGCTCAATATGGACAACCAGAGTGTCACACCAAGATATAAGTGAGAGACACAGCAGTGGAAATATCCTGCTGCTTATGAAAATAATGGAGGGCCACATCAGCATATTCTGTAACTGGAAACTGTTCAATTAAGTATTCATTTAATTTCACAGTCATTTTTGAAAAATAAATCTGTGTATCTTTATACCTTTAAGCTCAGTAGTTTTATGCATTAGGTTGATGTGCATAACAAAATGGGGACTATTTTTTAAATTGCCAGATAAGAGTTAGTATGTCGCTACTATTTATATATTGAAGTTGTAACAATCGTGTGCTTTTAATTCATCTCACCTTCAAAGATCAGAATGTTTCCAGTTTGTAATATATTGCAGGATGTATTAGGTACACTGAGTCTGTCTGATTCACAGCTTTCTAATCGGCTATTTAGAGTTTACACCAAGCAGAAAATCAATGTATTCAAAATGTAGTAGCTCTCTTGTTAACTCTAGTCATTTGCTTAAAGAGTAATGTCAAGCTGATAATTGAAATATGGCTTAAACCATGCATTTTAATTCAAAAGAAAAAAATGTTTGAAATATTACTCATTTGATCTTTGCATACTCCAACCCCAAAGGACATATTTTGCCTGGCTGGCTCGACAATTGCACTCAGGGATAGCAAGACCTTGCACATATGCCTACTGATGCTAGGGGCTGGAATTTATCCTCATCTCAGGGATGATTTAGCTTTGCTGAAAAGCTGTAGGGCTTCTAGAAAAACTGGTGGTTTGCCCTCCCTGAGAACTCTGGTTTATTTTCTGTTCATGGGTGGGGAAGTTGCTGTGCTGACTTTTATGGAGGTGGTCCCGCCCTATGCACATGTGCCTTAAGGCTTTCTGTCTTTAGCAACCGGGGGCTATTTGCTGTCAGATGGTGAATGCAGTCCTGTGTTGAAATCTGAGCACCCCACACTTAAGAGACTGAAAACGATATTTGAAGTAAGTCCAAGGCATGGAGCACAGAATCATGCCAGTCAACTAAGAGTTAGGGGCAGACAAGATTTTAACCTAGAAAAATTTGGGGCGGGGGATAGAAATACCATAACAAAAAGGTTCAAATATGCCTAAAGCTATTATTTATATGAAGAATTTGGCTTCTTCTGTGAGATCCAGTATGAATAAGGTTTAAAAAATTTGCAGAGAAAACTATCATACCAGAAAAAATAAAATTTCTAGTAGTTAAAATGGTGTGAATAATGAAATGGGATTAAATTATTGTTATTACCTTCCTTGAGGCAACATTTTCCTTGATAAACTGGATACTCAAGAAGTGTTTTGAAGACCTGATCCAAATACAACATTGCAGGATACAGGGAATAACTGATATTTAAGGTCGCACCTGCCCTCTCTGCTCTCCTAATGTCTTGTGCTTGAATTCTGGCTCCATTCCTTACCATTTTTTATTGAAAATTTGTAGTGCCTTATATAGTGCTTTGCACAAAGTAAGTACAGAATACTGTCTATTATCCTGATGATCAAAATAAAATGGATGGAAAGGGAGAAGCCACTGACAGCCAGACAAAGAATAAAGTCCTGGAGAGACTATGGGCTATTTCATTATTTATATTTAGGTAAGCCATCACTGCACTTAAAACAGAAATATCTAAGTACACTCTGCCCAGATTTGTATCAATTCTTTCAAACGCTGAATGCCAGCTAGCTCTATAATGAAACAGAAAGCTACTTAATATATGTTGAAACTATGTGATGGGGCTGAGAAACAATGGGGAAAAATAGCCCCTGTTGAATTTTCATCAAGAAAGCCAAAGATGATAAAACATAATTATCTTATGTGGAATATGGTCCAAATGTTGAAGTGAAAATTTCCACTCCTGTTCACAGGGTCACTGGATCTGTATCCCATAATAAGATAAAATCAAAAGTAAGCCACCTTCCTGGCCTTCTCTCACCTTTAGGTATATCCATCCGAAGAGTGAAAGAACCTATAACAAAGAAGCAATGTGAGTTGATCAAAAAAAGATATCTTCAGGTTTGATTTGTAAGAGTTCTCAACAAGGGGTTATTTTGCCCTGAGGTGACATTGAACAATATCCGAACATATTATTGATTGCCAGTGCCGTAGGTGGACATGTTTTTGGGTCTAGCAAGTACAGAGAAAACAGGAATGCTGCTTAACATATTGCAATGTGCAGCACGGCTTCTCTCAACAATGACAACAAAAATCATCCAGAATAAAATGTCCATAATGCTGAGGCTGAGAAACCCTGGATTATAATTATGACTGTGTTTTACATAGTGAGGAAGCACACAAGAAACTATCTATATAATTAACATCACCAAATTACTTTGTCCAATAAGAAAAAAAAAATCTATAAAGTGAAGGAAGGGACTTTTGGCTGATAGTACAGAAGTATGTTTCCTATTTTGACTCTCACTTCTTTTTGATGCTAAAAATGAAGAAACTGAAGTCAAATAGAATGGAAGGAAGAGCTAAAAGGGCACGGGAGAGAAGTGGACAAAGGGAGAGAAAGTGAGGGGAAGATTATATAAGGCAAAAGGGAGAAGTAAAAGTAGAAAAAAGAAGGAAGTGGAGGAGGAAATGGGCTGATGGTAGTACAATCCAAATTATACTTTCATTATAATGAAGATTATGGATAAATCTTTAATTATTAGAAGAGTACTCTAAATGTCCTTTTCTCTCATTTCCATGGATCCTTCAGAGGAGCCAATTACCACATCTGTCAAGGGAAATGAGAAGAGATCTTTCTATATTGAACAATAAGAGCACAGTGCTAATGTATATTGAAAATAGGACCTCACTCTAAGTAACTATGTCAGAATTAGGACCTCACTCTAAGTAACTATGTCAGAACAAGTCATTCCCACATATACAATAGTGACTCATCTCCATCACTATCTGTCTAAAACTCAACCCATCTGACATAATTTTTATTTATCTGTTGGCTTAATAAAACAACTTTATTGAGATATAATTTATATACCTTAAAATTCACTCATTTAAAGTGTACAATTCTAAGTTTTAAGTATATTTACAGATGTGTGCAAATATTACTACAGTCAATTTAGAGCATTTTCATCATCTCCTAAAGATACCCTGTGATCTACAGCTATCTTCCTCTTTTTTTCTATCACCCAACCTCCCCTTCCCAGTTGTAAGCAACTACTAATCTACTTTGTTTCTCAATAGAACTACCTATTCTAGACATATGTTTTCTTCTGAGTTTTATAGTTTAGCCTTTACATTTAGGGAGTTAATCCCTTTGAGTTACTGTTTGCCTATGGTGTTAGGGAAGGATTCAACTTCATTATTTCCTGTGTGGTTTTCTACTTGGCTCATAGCTACTTCTTGAAAAAACTATTCTTTCATTCATTGAATGATCTTAGCACATCTTTTGAATACCAACTAAACATAGACATGTGGTTTACATCTGTATTCAATTATATTTCATTGATCTATATGTCTATACTCATGCCACTTACACACTGTCTTGATCATTATTGTTACACATTTTGATATTGAGAGGTGCAAGTCTTAGAATTTTGTTAATCTATTTAAAGGTTGTTTTGGGCATTCTGAGTCCCTTGCAATTCCATGTTAATTTTAGAATTAGTCAGTTTTTACAAAGAAGCCAGCTAGGATTCTGATAAAAATTGCAATGAATCTGTAGGTCAATTTGGGGATTATTACTATCTTGACAACATTAAGTCCTCTGATCCATGAATATGATATATTTTTCCATTTATTTAGACCTCCTTTACATTCTTTCAACAATGTTTTGCAGTTTTCAGAGTACACACTTTATACTTACTTTGCTAAATGTATTCCCAAACACTTTATTCTTTTTGATGATATTGCAAATGGAACTATTTTCTTAATTTTAGCTTTGCACTTTTGTTGATACTATAAAGAAATAACTAATTTTTGTATATAAATCTTATAGTCTGCAATCTCGATGAACTCATTTTGTAGTTACAATATTTTTTTTGGTGGTTACTTAGGATTTTTATATACAAGATCGAGCCATCTACAAATATAGTTTTACTTCTTTTTCAGTTTGATGCTTTTGTATTTATATTTCTTGCATAGCTGCTATGGCTAGAACCATATTTATATTTCTTGTATGACTGCTATGGCTAAAACCTTTAGTATGGTGTTGAATAAAAGTGTTGAGAACAAACATTTTTGTGCTCCTATCTCAGGGAGAAAGCATCCAGTCTTTCACTTCGAGTATGATGTAAGTCCTATGTTCTTCACAGATACTCTTTACCAGTTTGAGGATGTTTCCTTCCATTTCTGGTTTGTTGTGTGTTTTTATCACAAAAGGGCATTGGTTTTGCCAAATGCTTTTCCTGCTTATATTAAGATCATATGGTTTTATGATGCTTTTTAATATTCTACTGATTTGGTATATTACATTATTCTTTTTTATGTTGATCCAACTGTGTATTATGGGAGAAAAAAATCTCACTTAGATGTGGTGTATAATTCTTATTTGTTGCTGGCATCGGTTTGCTAGTATTTTGTGAGAATTTTTGAGCCCATATACATAAATGATACCTGGATGTCATTTTTGTTTTTGTGTGCTATCTTGTTTGGTTTGGTATTAAACTGACCTCGCAGAAAGAATTGCAAAGTGTTCCATCCTCTTGTAATTTTTGAAAAAGTTTGTGAAGAATTACTATTAATTCTTTTTAAATGTTGTATAAAATTAACCTGTGAAGGCATCTGGGTCTGAACCTTTTAATGGGTAGTTTTTATTACTAATTCACCTCTTTACTTGTTATTGGTTTATCCAGATTGTCTATTTCTTATTGACGCTGTTTCAGTACCTTGTATTTTTGTAGGAATTTGTCTATATCATCTAAGTTATCTAATTTATTGACATTCAATTTTTTATAGTATTCCTTTATAATCCTTTTTTATTTCTGTATTGTCAATAGTGATGTGCTCTTTTTCATTTCTGATTCTAGTAATTTGAGTCTTTTCTCTTTTTTCCTTGATCAGTCTAACTAAAAGGTTCCCAACCTCGTTGATCTTTCAAAGAGCCAGCTTTTAGTTTCATTGATTTTCTTTATTTTTTATTTCATTAATGTTCATTCTAATCTTTACTGTATCCTTTCATCTTCCTCCTTTAGATTTAGTTCTGCTTATTTTTCAGTGTGTTAAGGTAGATAGGAAGGTAATTGATTTGGGGCCTTTCTTCTGTTTTAAATATAGGTTTTTCAGCTATAAATTTTCCTGTACACACAGCTTCATCTGCATCCTATAAGTTTTGGTATTTTGTGCCTTCAGTTTTGTTCATCTAAAAGTATTTTCAAATGTTTTGATTTCTTTTTTAACCATTGACTGCTTACAAATGTGTTATTTAATTTCCATTATTACAAATTTCCCAAATAAATTGTTGTTACGGATTTCTAACTTTATTCCATTGTGCTCATAGAGCACATGCATTATTTCCATCCTCTTAAATTTATTGAGATTTGTTTTATGGCCTGACATATGGTTTATCCTAGAGGATATTCCATGTGCACTTGAGGAGAATATACTCTGCTGTTGCTGAGTGGAGTGTTTTCATAGGGATCTGTTAGGTCTGGTTGGCTATAGTATTTCTCAAGTCTTCTATTTCTTTGTTGATCTTTCTGCTTACTTGTTCAATCAATCTATTATTGAAATCCATTATTATTGATTGTCTATTCTTCCTTTTTCTTCTGTTAGTTTTTGTTTGCTTTGGCATCTCCAATTGTCCTTAATTGTTTATCTTCTCCATGAGGCAAATTGTTTGTTGTATTTATCGCCATATTATTGCTATCTAGAATAATGTCTTTCAAATAGGACATCACTAAATAATTAATACATCAATATTTAATTAGTTATTTGGCACATCATATGCATGAAAGAAGGAATACAGGAACATTTTAGTTCAGGTTTAGAATATACACCAACCCTTAGCTACAAACTTATATATTAAACTTTGGCCATCCATTTCCTTGATGAGTACCATTGGCCATAAAAAGGACAAGCATGAAAGTAGAAAGCTCCACTCCACTATTGACTGGAGTGACAGAAACAGGAAGCCCATGGGGACATGGGTGGGTAGTAAGGATAGTGTATATTTAAGCATCAACCTTGAGCATTTAAGTCATTTGAAATGCTGACAGGAAGACAATCAAGATCCAGAAGTTTGGTTTTGAGCCTAGATGAAAATGAATGTTCTAAAAGATGGCACAAAACCCCCAAATTTGCTTAATTAGACAATATTATACCAGGAGGGAAGATTTATTTCTGACCCCAGCTGGTGATCAGTTTATGCCCTGATGTATGCGATTTAATGGTCTGTATCATTTTTATCAGGTCACTGCAGATGTTATTCTTACTCATATGAATGCCTAATCCTGTTGTTGGATACTTCTCCCTGTTAATTATTTCCACTGTGTCCGAAGCAAGCCACTCATAGGCAAGGCTGAAGAAAGGGATTGTTTCTTCCCTGGAGCCAAAACAGGAGAAAAAGGCGGAAAAAAACCCACAAAAAAAAACCCTTAAAGTTTATGGTAAAATATACCTTAGTTTAAAGTACAGAAATTTAAGATAGCCTTTTGGCAAAGGGGGTGTAGCTTTATTAAAAGAAAACGCTCTCCTTGTTTATTTTTATGTCACCTTGCTTCTATCATGCCCAAAAGATAGATAAACCACAGCTTAATTTCTCAACAAACTGAAATCAACTGGGAAAACTTCCGACATTAAAAAAAAGGAAAAAAAATGATACCTACATGTCACTTCCCAGGAAGGTCAACCAATCTATTAAATACATACTCACACACACATACTCTAATGAACCCTCACATATGGGATGCAAAGATTTGAACACTGAGGATAAAATGAGACCAGGCTGAAAAAACAGCAGCTCAAATATTCAATATGTGCCTCTAGAGCCAACAGATAATTCAACATTGTACTGGCCCTTTTGATATATAGATGTGAGGTGATGATTCCAAGTTCTCCAAGTAAGTGTGTAGATACATAAGCAATTCACTTTACCCCTCTAGGTTTCAGAGGCTCCTCAGTTACAAAATACAGATGTTTTGTTAAATTTTGTTTGTCTGGCTTAGTTACAGGTACAGGAAGGACAAGGTGAATGAGACCGTCTTCCTGTCCTTAAGGAGATCTAGGTGAATGGGTCAGACCAAATTTTATCAAATGTCCTATCTTATTCTAAAAGTCAAGGAAATATTACCATAGAAACTCAGATATGAAGTTAGAACTCATTTAGCTAAAAGTTTTTATTTATGAGCCTCTCTCCTAATATGCTCTGCAATGGATTAGTGTCATCCCAAGCATCACCTCAAAAGTGGAGCATTTGCAATATCATGAGGCAGCATTTTCCAGCATCCCAAAACACCCTCATCAGAATTTGTTCTTAGATATGCCATTGAGGAACAAATAATAAATCTAAAACATAATCTCAGTGAAAATGAGGAACAGCAGCTGAGATCCAATGAAAAACAGACGGGTCCTCAAATTGAGAAATCTAGCTTCTGGGGGAAAGTAAAAGAGTTATATTTTGAAGTTTCCTGGGTGCCAGACACTATGGTAGGTCTTTTCCTGAGAAGCCAGTGAGACAGATAGGACTTAACCATCATACATATAAGGAAACTGAGTCCTAGAGGTGAATTAGCTTGACCAAGGTCACAAGATTCTCAGTAGAGAGGCAAGGTATAATTCATTGTCTCTTTGAATCTCCCAAGCACAATACACAATGCTGCTGCTCTGTGCGGATTCCGTCCCCATCTGCTTGCCTAATCTTGTGGTATAATTTGGAGCTGTTCATTTAACCTCATGGGGGCTCAGTTTCCTCTAGCTCAAAACTGTCAACATTTTCTATGAGCACAAAACTATAATGTATACAGTAAGTCTTATTTGCTGCACAGTAGCTACCACCCCAAGAATACATTCCTCAGAGGAGGTTCTTACCATGTAGAAGCACCCAGATACCCAGACAGGATTTCCATTCTGGGGAGCCATGATTTACCATGGCTTAATAATGAGGGGCCAAGATATAAATGCAGAAAACCACAGATGATGTATTGGCACCAAAGATACAGAGTGGATGAGGCCTATCATTTATTCAACACCAATGGCCAGTCCATGATGCTTTAACAAGACTGTTAGATAAAATATAACAAAAAGTGGTAATTGTAAATTTGAGATCAGTTATCACATAACATAGTAATCTCCTCTTCAGTATGTTTAAACAGTCTTGATGCATTGTGAAGTGTGCTTCTGTGGTTTTTAAACCATATGACACGCCTAATAAAACTGCTTTACAAAAATAAGCTTTACTACCGAACTTCTGTAATTAAATACATTTATTATAATAGGGATACAATTTACTGGGGCTCTGAATGCTGGTCTGTATAATTAATAATGAAACATGTTTTAATGAACATTTATTAGTGGTATGAAATACAAATATCTTGTAGATCAGCTACCATCTAGGAAAACTTCATTTATTCCCTGAGATTAAAAAGCCCTGCATTAACACTATCAGCATTGCAGTCTTGACAGCTCAACAATCTGCTCTCTGAAAACTCATTAATTTGGACCCTCACTAATATGGACACTGTGATAATTCAGAAGGTGGTGGGACTAAAGTTTGCCCTTGCACTATCTATGAAAAAGAGTTTGCTAAATAAATTACCCACATAAACAAGATTATATAAAGGTCTGTTTAACCACTTAAAAGAATTTTCTTTCAAGTATCCTAACACCATGCATTTGCATACACACAATTAATATGGCAATTACAAATGAGTTTTATGTATTCATCTGAAGGGACTCGGTACCTTGCTTACCAAACAATGGATGAAAAAATGTTGAGTATCTACCAAATATAAAGTAATACATTAAGAACTTGAACACATACAAAGAAATTTAGAAAATAAACCATTCTTTCAAGAATGTTGTATTCTAATCCAGTGGTCCCTGACATTGGCTCTGTATTAAAAACATCTGGAGCCCAGGTGCAGTGGCTCAGGCCTGTAATCCCAGCACTTTAGGAGGCTGAGGCAGGAGGATTACTCAAGCCCAGGAGTTTGAAACTAGCCTGGGCAGCAAAGTGAGACCCCTGTCTCTACAAAAATGCAAAAGAAAACAAAAATTAGCCAGGCATGGTGGTGTGGGCCTGTAGTCCCATCTACACAGGAGGCTGAGGTGGGATGATGGCTTGAGCCCTGGGAGGTTGAGACTACAATGAGCCATGATTGCACCACTACACTCCAGTCTGGATGACAGAGTGAGACCCTGTCTCGAAAAAATATTAAAAATAAACAACCAAAAAAGAAAATGAGTGCTTTTCTCTGGTCTCCCTGATCCTGTATCAGGCGAAGCTCTGCAAGTATGACCTGTACTATGATCAGGGTGACTATATGTGTTTGGTGGTCCAGGATAATCCTTATTTGTGCCTTTTATTCTGGCATAATTATTAGTGGTGCATCCTTCATGTTTCTCAAAAGTGTCTTGGTTTAGAGAGCAGATTATATGTCACCCAAACTCTCCTTTCGATCCTTTAATCTCCCTTAATCATCTCTTGAATCTGCCTCTTCCTGTCTATTCTCACACACTCTGTTCTAACCTAGAACCATTTTATGTCTTGTACCAGTTTAATAATTTCCCAATACCTCACCATGGATCCTCCCCTTGCAATGAGTTGTCACCATTGCCTTTAAAATAAACTTTATATTCTTAGTACAGTAAAGTGCGTCCTTTAATGATTTGTTCCCTGCCCAATTTTCAGACCTTACCAAGGCCCTTCCATAGTCCCATGGATTCCTCATTTATTCTTTTGCCTTCAGGCATGCTATGTTCTCTGTTCACTCTCCTTCAATCCTTACTTAGCAACCTCATACCCCCTAGAGCACTAAACACAAATATGATCCTTAATAAAGTACTCTCTGATCTCCTAGGGTACATCCATTGTGGGATAATTTTCTTATACATGCTTTTCTTATGGTTGTCGTCATATTGCTTCGTATTTGTTTGGTTGGTTGTTTTTGTTTATTTGTGTATGCCTGTTTTGACAATCTATATTGAGGAGTAGAACTTATTTATAATATTTCCATTTCCCCAACTTCTGTCCCAGGGTCTCCACTTAGTAAACACATCCCTGAATATCAAAGTTAAATTAAAAATATTAATCTAACATGCTGAAATATGCAGAGCTAACCATTCTGCTTTTCCTGGAACCTTCCGAGTCTGTCAGTGCGTGAAGTCCCCAACATGTTGCAGTGACCTTGAGTAAATAACTTGCCCTGGGACCAAGTTTCAATAATTATAAAATGGAAATTTTGTCATTGCCTATGTTACACCACAATGCATTGAAGGTATATTTATTAAAAACTGTTTTGGAGATGATAAGTACTATAGATTTGATAATTATTATAAATATTATAAGAAATATAACCATTATTGCTAATTCCTCTAAGATCCTAAATAAAACAAGAATAATAAGATAAAGATATACCTGTTCAAACACATGCATAACTATCCACAAATAACTCTTCCTCCAGGATACAGGCTGATTACTGATAATGAGATGTATCTTCCAGCCAATATATTTAAACTCTTATTCTGACTGATGGCTTGTCTTAAGATTTGACAAAAATATTCTTGTTAAAATAGGTTTAACAATATCAATTCTGATAAAAGCAGAACCAGCCTTGGCTTTGAGACAAGAAATTCTAAGCCCCAAAGCAGAAACCTATTTAGGAAGTTGAAATCATTAATTGGCTTTTACTGGTTTTGTCAGAAGCTTTATTTCATTGATGGTTTACTGCATCTACTTAAGAGCCAGTTCTTAACTGAAGAGTGATATTCCATAATAACAATAGGTTTATGGTAATTATTTAAACTTAGTTAAATTCTGCGTATTACTCTTATAAAAGTGTGTGTGAGAAAGAGTTTCAGAAGTAATAAAAACCTGTTTTGCAAATATAAGATACTGTAGGTAATATTGTAGACTGCAAAATGTATAGTGAAAAACTAGCTTCCTAGTGCCCATTGTGGTTCTGCCATCATTTATTTATTTAACTATGATAAAGATATTAACAACTAACCCCTTTGATAATCACTTATGTATGAAGCACAGATTTTCCCAGGGGATTCTATAACAAGAATCTGAAAGTTGACAAGGGGCAGAGAAAGCAGTGAGTTAGTCATCATTGTACTTAGAGAAAACAAAAGCTGGTGGTTATCTGTGTATGTCTCAGAGAAGACAGGTAGGTGCATTGTGAATACAGACTATGGTGAGGTAGAATCTCCAGTATCTGTCTCTAGTTTGGATTTAAAATATACAGATCATCATAAAATTTCAAATTAAAACACTTGGTTTAGGTCCTAAGGAAATTGGCAGGTGGCTGCTAATTCTCGTAATAATCATCTTGAGGGCTCATATTTCCTCATCTTCATACTGTGATGTAAATTTACTTTCTTGTCTCAGCATTATCAGAATGCATTAATAAGGCTAGAGGTAAAAATTTATGAACTGAAAGCACATAAATACACCTTGAACTGAAGAAGAAAATTTTCTTCATTTATTAACATCTATAGAATGTGATTTCAGAGGCATTGGGCATATCTCTCCTATGTTTTACTCTCCTGTTTCCTGAGCCTAAATATCTTCTCCTTTAAAATATGAACTCTCCAGGACAGGCATGCTGATTTGATCTGTTATCAGCCTTAGGAAATTGAGTGCAAACAAAGAATTAGAGAGAGGATGGCAAAAGGAAAGAGCAGGCTGGAGAGAGTAAAATATCACACAACCACCCACAATGGGGAGAAGAAAGAAGTGTGAGCTTGAGAAAGGACATACATTGATGACTAGAGTGGAAGGACAACTTCAAATATAAGATATCCTAGGTAATATTGTAGACCGCAAAATTTACAATGAAAAACCAGTGTTCCGATTCAGAATTTTGATATAAATGCTAATAAACTAGTGGATAAATAAACTTCTTGACAAAAGGCTTTGTTTAAAATAAATAAATATCCTCCTTAAAAATTTATCAAATTGACAAGCACAGTAAATTATGAGAATTACCATTTTGCTTTATATTTGACCTTAAAAGTAGAAACCATTTCCTGGTTTATTCATGTTTGGACAGATGACATTTGTGTGGCTGTATTTCCCAAATTATCTCTTTCTTCTTTTCTTCAAACTAACCATGCATCTGAGGACATTCAAACACACCACATTTTAGCTGTCATATATGAATGATCCATTTCTGAAAATCTTGTGTGTGTAGGTGAAACGAGGTGGGGGTCCAGTAGGTAGACACCTTCAAAATGTGATTCTTGGAGAAATTTCCAGGGCTATATCCATCCCATCAATAGGGCATTGAATTAGGGGACCTGGTCTTTGTCTCCAATTGACAACAGTAGAGATTAACTACAAGCCTTCCCAGGTGATACATTACTTTGAGATACTATCCAAAATTTAAGTTTCTTAAGTCATGTAACCACATGGTCATTGACATAGTGTGTATTCAATGCTAATAATGAAACTGCCTGTCACTAAATCCCTTTGCTTATGAAGAGCTAATGTGTTTGGTGAGCATAAAAAATTTTTGAAGGATTGGACATATATTTTAAAGCTAGTTAATTATTAATCAGTTTTTGCAGAACTCTACAGAATAGCCACACTTGAAATCATCAAAAGCAATATTGTAAGAAAGAATTAAATTAAGAGAAAGAAAATCAACCCACATTACATTGTCAGATTACGAATTCCAACAAAAAACACTGGGAAACCATGGTCTTGAGCCAACCACCAACTCTGGAGTAGGTGCAGGGATTCTTTCTGTTCCCCATCAATAGTACCTTGACCATATCCTTGGCCACATGCCCTGCTCCCTATGTGGCTCTATCAATTGTGTCTTTTGACAACTCCTTCATTAATGCTCTTTTGAAAAATAATTTAAAGCTCTCTTGAAGATAACAAATACTTCTTGCCCTAAATCCCTCCCCCGAACCATCTTTTGTAGCAGGTTAACTTCCTGTGCTCAAAAACATGCTTTCCACTTTCTCTGCTCAGAAGAAGGGAGTTGGAAGCTGCCCAACCATACTTAAAAACAAAAATGGCAGGTAAATTTTATCAGTCTTGTGCAAAAAACCTATAGAAGAAAGTGGGGCTAATATCCTGCCAGCTGGAGGAAGTCATTTCACAAATTTAATATAATTTTCTCTACTAAAGTGCTTACTAAATTGAAAAAAAAATACTTTTTTTAGTAATTGTAATTCTGCAACTGTGTTCAGTAAGTACTTTTGTACCATTATCATTCAGAAAAGGTGAACAGGACCCAATTTATGGCACAATTTAGCAATCAGTCCAAATTCACACCCAGTTTCCAAGTTATTTCTCACCTAGGAGTTGCCTTTATTCTCAGAAATTTTCCATTGTGGTTCTGAAATTGGTCTGGCTACTTACTGCAAGATGTGGACCTGTCTTAAGCTTATTGTTAACCGAAATAAAATTCTCTTTAGAAATTTAGCAGTGGACTTTCCTACATATTTCATGGAATTTCATTCCATGTTAGGCCCAAACAAATGAGATCAGTTTCATTGGCTCAGCTTCCCTTAGAGATGAGAGTAATCATTCACTCTTAGAAAAGAAGACAGAGGCTGACTTTAGGGAGGGCATGTAGAGATGTTTGACAAAGATACTTGGATATGCAATTAGACATGATTTGATATGATTATTACACTAAAATAATATCACATAGGCTATCATTTTATTAGATGGAACATTGAAACTATTGCCCCAGAAAGGCACTGAATATTTACCCCAACTCTGTATTTCCTTCCATCCATACCCTAACTAGAGAAGGAGCTAGAACTTGGATTATCTCAGTGGAAACCCTAAATCAAGAAAGAGGTATCACGCAGAATATGGGGACTTATAAGTAATTTCCTCTGTCCACAACAACATGAATTCCGTCAATTTAATTTTTCAGATCCAGATAATTTCAGTAGCGTAAGAAAATCGCTACAGATGCTATCGGTAACTCACCTATCACCCATGTACTGTACTCAGGTAGTTAGCAGGTCTCCAGTCCACTGCTTTTCCTGAGAGCTTTTGTAGGAGACCTGGCTGTCTGTTTCTTTGCTGTAAACTAGTCAGTTTAAAAGTGGTCCTAGGAATGGGACCTGTTCAGGAAAGAATGGATTTTATGCCCTGCTTATTGCCTTCCAAATGCCAGGAGCTTTTCAGAGTAATAACAACTGGTATAAAAAGAGAATTTGAAATAAAAGAAGCTTTTATTGCCCTAGAAAGAGGCTGCCCATAAACTTTCCACCTGCTTTAACCACTGGGGAATGTGTGGGTATCCACGATTTCTGGCCAATGAGAATTTACCTTTCCTATTAGCCTCATATCCTCCAGAATAAAGTACATGATAAAAAATGGAGCAGGAAAACAGGATCAAACCCCTTTAATTGCAGTTGTCAAATGTATTCCAGCCTAGCACTTTACACATTCTGTCATCAAGAGGATATTTTACTGCTGGTGCTGATGCTTTACTCTTATGGAAAATCTTTCATCTTAGAATATCAAAGATTCCTACAAACACTAATTCATTAATTGAGCCTCTTGATGACTGTTCATAAAAAACAGGAAAATGTATTTCAAAATGAAAGATATTTAAAATTCAGGTTGTTTGGGTGGCAGCTTCAGTGAACAAAGAATGACATTTCACTGGTGTCATTGTGACCCCTCACAAATCAGTCACTGCATCCAGAACAGACCTTTCTATAAAAATGCAAACATTTTTCAGGTGAATGTTTCACAGGTTTGTCTTTAGTATCTAATGAACCTTCTTCGTGGCACTCGGTCAAATCATTTGTCTCTAATTCTGTTATTCCTTTGTTCTCTTTCTCTAATAGAATGTGAAACCTTGTGAACTTGCTAAGATTTATTGGTTCCCTTCAGAGTGGCTGTAGAAAACTGTGGTGTTAAAACCCCACCCATAGGGAGAGGGAAACCTGCCCTGCATCAAAGACAGGTTTTCAAAAAAGCTGTCCTCAAAAGCAAAGGCAATAAAAATATTTGGCTATTTTGGTCTTAAGTAGTTAAAATGTTGAAACTCAAATAAATCAAAATAAAACATTATCACCTCAAATCACTATATAAATAAAACAGACTGGAGAATATTTTCTACTCTTCTATCATTCAATAAGTATAATTTAAGTAGAGTCCTGGCCAATCCACTGCCAGTGTGTGGCTGTTTCTCAGGAGGTTTTAAAGTCCAGCTTGGGTTAATGCATGCTCTTGCCTAGTTTGAAAGAAAGGTCGATGAGGCACAGGAAAAGGTACAAGAAATGTGTGCTGAAAATTCTACTGCCTCCCTTCCTAACTGGAATACCACATGGGATTCTAAATTCTACAATTTCTGAATCCATTCAAATGCATTTGAGGTTTGCCAGTATCATAACCAGTAATGTAAGGAAGAATTTCATTACCTGGTCATAAATATTCCCATGAAGTAGTTTGTAAACCCATGCTTAGAGAGCCCCCATGACCAAGACACTCAACTAACATCTAGTGCCTATAAGGTACAAGGACTGTGTTGGTATCACCTTTGACTCCTCAGGGTTTCTAGAAATTAGAACCCGGGTCTAAAAATACACACTTAAAATTCAATTATTTTTATTAATAATAAACTAATTTTCTAACTTTCTCTCTCTCCCTTAGCACTGTCCCAATAATGTAGCAGAGTGAATAAAAGTCAAATAAGACAGAAAGGATGTGAACCTCAGATCTCAGCTTCACCCCCTATTATTTGTGTGACCTTGGAAGAAGTTATTTAACTCCTTAAAGGTTCACTTTCCTAATCTACAAAGTGAAAGCAATCCCAGTAAATCCTGCAGAGGGTGAGTAGTGCACAGTAGGCATTCAATAAATGTCATATATGTGGACACACAGGGACTTACATTCACATATATTTTGTGCTTTTTAGAGAAGATCATACATAAAGATTTAGAACCTTCAGGAAAAAAGAAAATACCCAGAATCCAGCCAGAATTATGCAAGACATAATTATATTATGCAAAACATATTCCTAAATCAAAACCTATCAAATGGCATATATATACCAAGGGACAAAAATCTAAACAATGCCCAACAAGCAACATTATAGTTTTGACAATGAACAGAACGGATAATTCACAACAGTGCTGGAACTACTCTCTCTCTCTGTAATCCCTTCTGCAGATCAGCACTTAATGCAAAGATCAAATTATCATGAAATGAGACAAAGCCTCATAAACATATGGCAAGGTTCCTTCAAGGTGGAAACCCAAGTCTAATTTTCTTCAAGCCACCGTGATAGACAATTTTTTTTTCATTTTTGTTATCACTTTTAAAGTATTCATGGAGTGAATTTCCTGAGTCTTCATTAGGTATATTTAGAAAAATTCAAAGAATAAAATCTCTTTTGTTAAACACTTTATGTCCTAGCTGGGCTGCCAAAGTATATTTTTTATAAAAAGCTCAATTACAATACAAAACTGTGTGGGATTAATCTCAAAGGAAATGGATTCTTTAGCTATGAAAATTCAGAGGACAGAATAAAACACGATGGACCATTCTCATCAAGAAATACAACATGGGGCCAGGCGCTGTGGCTTACCCCTGTAATCCCAACACTTTGGGAGGCTGACGCGGGTGGATCACTTGAGGTCAAGAGTTCAAGACCAGCCTGGCCAACATGGTGAAACCCCATCTCTACTACAAATACAAAAATTAGCGGGGTATGGTGGTGCACTCCTATAGTTCCAGCGACTCAGGAGGCTGAGGCAGGAGAATTGCTTGAACCCGGGAGGCGGAGGTTGCAGTGAGCTGGGATAGTGCCATTGCACTCCATCCTGGGCAATAGAGTGAGACTCTGTCTCAAAAATAAAAAAAAAAAATAGAAATATGACATGGATGGAAACACTTGATATGAGCTTTAAAAGTCCAGTAAGATTGAGACAGACAGAATCTGTAGGCAATCTTGTTGGGTATGTAAATAAGAGTAAATTGCACAAACACAATTAGGGAGCAAAATGCCAAGTGGATATATAGTGTGGGAAATGAGATGAGGCTATGCTAGACAAAATGGAAGAGGAAAACACATTCTGGCTTCTTTGGGCATTATATTAAGCACAGTCACCACCTTCTGGTGAGGAGATTTGCAAGATTTACATGCTTATGACAAGAAAAAATAATAGAAGTTTGACTGCAAAATAATATGAGCCAATGATGAAGTATGTAACTATGTAAAGACTAACAAAATTTGGGTTACATTAATAGAACTATGGCATCTTAAAAAAAGAAATGACATAGGCCATGGTTAAAGAACTTCATTCAATTCCAGATACCACATTTTGGTTACAAATCAAATGCACTAAAAATTGTATTCAGACAAGAGGTGAAACTGGAAACTAGTTTTGTAATTAAGAAACAAGAAACTCTGTCTTATGAGGAATGACTAACATGCTTACTACAAAACAGGTCCTTAAATAGTTGGAGAGTTGTATGTGGAAGAGGAGTAGAGTATTCTCAGAAACCGCAGAAAGAGTGGGTTGCAGAAATCTATTGGACTTTGGTTCTCAATGCCAAAAAACCTAAAGTACTGGGAACTACATAAATTGACAGATGATGATGACCCCATCACTAGAAATATTACAGCAGAAATGAAACCACAGTTTGTATCTGTACCATACAATGACTTCATATTAGATGGGAAATTATACAATGTGAACTTAAAAGTTTTTACAACAATACAATGTTTTTAATATTTTAATTCCATCCATAAAACTGAGCTTAAACAAATAATAGTTCTATATACAATTTTAGTTATGTGCTAAATTGTCTAAAGATTTCCACAACAGATAATTGCTACAGGAAATAACAGGCATCTGTCCATTAGAAATCTTCTATCTGTCTTCGGGCATATTTTCCACAATTTTACCACTTGGAAAAGAAAACAATTCTGAATTTGAACGTATGTCACCATAGTTAAGTTTTTCTCATGCTGTTTAGTACACCCATTTTTAAGGAGTGTCAGGTTTAAAAGATGCAACTTCCTCTCTGTTTTTGCATTTTTGTAAAAATGATATTATACAATGGAGTTCTATTTCAACTATTTATAAATAAAATATTTCCTTTTTATCTCATTCATAAGTTTTTCTTAACCATTGCTGGACTTCTTAGCTTAACTCCAACATCTTCAAGTTCAAACAGTTTTATTATTATTAGAAACAGAAACACCTATTTGTGAACTGGATGACCAAATAATGGTTATGTGTGGTAATAAAGCTATTACATTAATATAGAGTCATTAATGCAAATGCAAATAATCCAGGGATGCAAGGCTGCTTAATAAAGTAGCAAGATAAATCCATCCAGTCTGGGGATGTTTGGATTTTCATCCCTGCACAGATGAGGATTTCCAACCATCTATCTCAGACATGACTGCGGGAACCCAATTCTGTATCTTTTACTATGTCACCCTACAGGTAAAATTTTCATGCCTCTATTTCCTTCACCTTTATCTTCCTTATGAAGTTGTTGGCTTATGTTCCTGTGAATTAAGTTGTGCTGGTTTTCTTCCAGCTCATATGGTGACTTATAGAAAGAAAACAGTTGAGTTATTTGCATGACCTTTTATATTCATTTTGCGTGAAATGAAATCATGTGCTTTTCTTGTAAAAGATACTAATGCCACTCAGCAGTCTATAGGGTTAATTGTTAATGAGCATGACATGCAGCACTGGGTAAGAGTATGACTTTAAAAGCTACAAGCTATAAAGGTCACATATCAGTGGAGTGGCAAATTTTTATGGCATATTGCTAGGAACCTGGTCCGTTCTATGCTCACAATCATGTTATTCTTTGCCTAGTGTAAGCCGTATGCTTTGACAGCATACTAGAGTTTTTTTATTGGAAAACATTGTGTCTTAAAATCTTTCCAAATAACTCTATGTTCAACCATGGGATTATGTGGCTGGAATGAACCTTAGATATAGATAATATATCAAAGGATTAATAGTATAACTAATAAAGTTATAATCCAATGATAGAAGTTCAGATCAAATTTCCTAAAATATCTATAGAAAGAATACCAGTGGCTAGCTATCACTGCCTGTGTACTCATAATTCCAAATAGCCCTGAGTACTACAAAGACAGTGCAAAGGGTTATGTCACAGGGATTGACTGAGAAGTTACTCTCAAATGGGTGATCAAAGAAGGCTTCCCTGAGGACAGGGCATTTGACCTACAGCTTGCATGGTACAGAGAAGCCAGAAAGTTTAAGCTCAGGCAAAGGCAATAGCAAGTGCAAAGCCTAAAGATGGAACTAATAATGAGTGCTGTTAGAAAAAGCAGAGAAAGCCAGGAAGAGTGTATACAATGGAAAAGGTAGAGTGTCATTCACAAGGAGGTCTGGAAGTCAGCAGTGCACAAAATATGGCATTGGATTTTATTCTATGGGAAATAAGAAGTCATTGGTAAGGTTCAGGCAGGGAAGTTACGTGTTTCTAAGTAACTGCTGCTAGGTGAATGGCTGGTAGGTTGTCAAGATTAGAAATCTGGAGACCGGTTGAAATGGTCTTGAAGTTGCCCAGCTGAGAGATGAGTGATGATGGCTGAATTGGTCATCAGTGGAGGTGAAGAGAAGTAGACAGATCTAGTGTAAAGTTTTTGCTAGAACAGAAAACATAGTGTCTTCAGTGCCCAAATCAACAGGGTTGCACCCCTTGTAAAATGAAATTCAGGCCGGGTGCAGTGGCTCATGCCTGTAATCCCAGCACTCTGGGAGGCTGAGGCGGGTGGATCACCTAAAGTCAGGAGTTCGAGACCAGTTTGGCCAACATGGTGAAACCCCGTATCTATCAATAGTACAAAAATTAGCCAGGCATGGTGGCGCATGCCTGTAATCCCTGCTACTCGAGAGGCTGAGGCAGGAAAATTGCTTGAACCCAGGAGACAGAGGTTGCGGTGAGCCAAGATCACCGCATTGTACTCCAGGCAAGATCATGCCATTGTACTTGCCTGGGTGACAAGAGCAAAACCCTGTGAAAGAAAGAAAAAGAGAAGGAAGGAAGGAAGGAAGGAAGGGAGGGAGGGAGGGAGGGAGGCAGGAAGGGAGGAAAGAAGGAAGGAAGGAAGGAAGGAAGGAAGGAAGGAAGGAAGGAAGGAAGGAAGGAAGGAAGGAAGGAAAAATTAATTTAGGGTCTTTGTCAGTCTTTTAACTACTTTGACCTCTTGCACAAACTTCTTCTTGGAGAGAAGATGTGACTAAGAATCAACATATTTTTCTTTGTTTTCAAACAGAATATAAGCAAAATCATTTCAAAAAGACATTTTTTTGTAAGAATCAATTTGCTTTGGGAATCTGTTTCTACAAGAATTATAGTTTTAAATGCCTCACTTCCATAAATTGTAAATTGAATTAATGACTGCTGGAATTTATACCTGAAAATCTCTGGGGAGATGAGTTTTGTGGAAACTAACCTAGGAACTGACATACATTCTGCAGTAACTAATAGAATGTAATAAGAAACAGTTTAACAACTGCTGATAGGAGGGAAAATGGGCTTTCAGTGAGGACATCTTCCCTCATTTGCTACAGACCAGGAGTTCAGAGGAGTCACCTAGTTTTGCTCAGTAACCAAAAGAGATTAGATTTGAAATTGGAATGAAATACACCATAACCATGAGAAAAAAAAAAAAAAAACTGATTGGGATTCAGGCAATTGGTACAGAATTTCTGGCTGCTTTTTATGTGAGGATTATCCCATCTGGTTTTAGTCAGTAAAGGGGAAAAGCAGTCTCTGCTGTCGGGATTCACCAATCTTTCACTTGCACAACCTGCTTATACATTGCCTGGTGACAGGAGTCTGAAGCATGTGTGAAGCCAGCCCATTGCTGTTTTCTCATGGATAGTGACATTATCTACTCACGGGCTGTTACAACATCAAATAGAGCTCTCTGGATGGTAGAGCTAGGAGGCTATTGGGCCAAGAACTTTGATTCTTTTAATTTTTTCCTTTTACAGGTTATTAAAGATAAGTTTCCTTTTTCTTTTTTAAATTTTATTATTATTATACTTTAAGTTTTAGGGTACATGTGCACAATGTGCAGGTTTGTTACTATGTATACATGTGCCATGTTGGTGTGCTGCACCCATTAACTCATCATTTAGCATTAGGTATATCTCCTAATGCCATCCCTCCCCCCCTCCCCACCCCACAACAGTCCCCGGAGTGTGATGTTCCCCTTCCTGTGACCATGTGTTCTCATTGTTCAATTCCCACCTATGAGTGAGAACACACGGTGTTTGGTTTTTTGTCCTTGCAATAGTTTGCTGAGAATGATGGTTTCCAGTTTCATCCATGTCCCTACAAAGGACAAGAACTCATCATTTTTTATGGCTGCATAGTATTCCATGGTGTATATGTGCCACATTTTCTTAATCCAGTCTATCGTTGTTGGACATTTGGGTTGGTTCCAAGTCTTTGCTATTGTGAATAGTGCCGCAATAAACATACATGTGCATGTGTCTTTATAGCAGCATGATTTATAATCCTTTGGGTATATACCCAGTAATGGGATGGCTGGGTCAAATGGTATTTCTAGTTCTAGATCCCTGAGGAATCGCCACACTGACTTCCACAATGGTTGAACTAGTTTACAGTCCCACCAACAGTGTAAAAGTGTTCCTATTTCTCCACATCCTTTGCAGCACCTGTTGTTTCCTGACTTTTTAATGATGGCCATTTTAACTGGTGTGAGATGGTATCTCAGTATGGTTTTGATTTATTCCTTTTTCTTTCAGAGACAGAACCCAGAGAATTTCTAATATGTACATCTGAACTTTTTTCCTTGCTTTTTTGTTTGCTCATTTCCCCCCAAATCCTCAGCATCTTATGACTCTCCTTACTCCCGATATGAATAGTACTATAAATAGTACCACTTTCAAATCAAGGATTACCAAACCTCTTTGAGAGCAAAGAGACATGAAATGATGACATTGGTTAGGGGCCCAAACGATAATCTCCATTTAAACAACCAATGGGGAACCCTAAGAGGAAGAACAACGTCTGTGCCATCCCAACTGGTCTTCTGTCTCTTACCTAAAATTTGGAGGAAAAAAATAACATCTTCTAGAGAAAATATCAGAACTGAACATGTAAACTCGCTCAATTGATGCTTCCTGCAACAAGCAGCTATCATGGATAACCTTGCTAGACCAGCTGCTGAGACTTTCCTCTTGTCACTATTGCCACTCAAACTTATGCCTGAATTTTCTAACAATATTTCTTTGTCTTTTGAATAAGAACCTGTCATTAGGAACACATGATGTTGTCCAATACATAGTATCTGCTTCACTGGTGGAGTTCCTGAAAATACCACCCTCAGCCAAATGGTTAGGGCTTTCATGGCCTTAGGAGTCATATATATGCTTAAGCCAAAAAGTAAAGGAATACCACAAGTCCATGTAAAATTGGCCAAATTACTAAGAGTGCAAGAGAGAAAGGTTATTTTTTGTAAGAGTTGGATGTGGCCATAAGCTCAGAAGTGGAATGCATGACCTCAGTCCCTTTAGTTGCTGGTGTACTCAATCTCATAGAGACACTTTCTCCTTCCGCTGTTTCTAGAGATCATCCTTTCCACAGAGATGGCTTGGCACAAACTACTTTATCTAACCTTTGGTAGTGCCAATGTCTGAACCAGAGCAATCCAGTGACTTCTGGAGTGAGCATTGCTCCGTCACTCAAGGCACATGCTGGAACCAATTGGTCATGAACAAAGTGCTGTAGGACATGCCTATACACATACATATGCATATACACACTCACATAGACATATAGACACAATGACACATGCACATGCAGAAACATACACAGATACATATCCACGTACACATGGAAAATGTTCTCAGCAGCTGAAGCCCTCAATGAGAGCTGGAGGTCCAAGACAGGGACACAGACAGGACATAGAAATAGGGGAATATCTACCTAGAGGAAAATAAGTGATTATATGAAAAAGACACCTGCACACACATGTTTATAGCAGCACAATTTGCAATTGCAAAAATATAGAACCAGCCCAGATGCCCATCAGTCAGATACAGTGGATAAAGAAAATGTGGTGTATATATATATATATATACACACATACACACACACACACACACACACATACACACACACACACACCAGGGAATACTACTCAGCCATAAAAAGGAACAAAATAATAGCATTCGCAGCCACCTGAATGGAACTCCAGACCATTATTCTAAGTGAAGTAACTCAGGAACGAAAAACCAAACATCGTATGTTCCTACTCATAAGTAGAAACTAAGCTATGAGGATGCAAAGACATAAGAATGATACAGTGGACTTTGGGGACTTGAAGGAAAAGGTGGGAGGGGTGTGAGGGATAAAAGACTACACATTGGGTACAGTGTACACTGCTTGGGTGATGAGTGCACCAAAATCTCAGAAATCACCAATAAAGATTTTATTCATGTAACCAAACACCACTTGTTCCCTCAAAACCTACTGAAATAAAATAATAAATTGGTAACAAACAGTTACCTTCTTAAATATACAGTTATGTGAGATTTGAACAACACATAATGATGCATAACTGCAGCCATGCAATCAGAATATATTGTATTGCTATCATGGCCCCAAATTCCCTCATACCCATTTGTAGATAACTTCTGCCCTCATTTGATCCTCTAAAAAGCCATGATCTGCCTTCTGTCAATATGACTTTGCCTAACCCACAAAGTCATTAAAATGGACTCAAACAAGTACAACAAAGAAATAGGGGGATGTCATTAATCCCAACAAAGTCAAGTTGGTCTCACAGCTGTATTATTGTTACAGCATCCAAACTGAGATCTGAAATGGCTTCTTAAACAGTTTATTTTTTTTCCTGTCAAAATTTGCCACAAAGTGTGGGCTTAGAATGGATGGTTCAAGCCTTGCAGACATTGTGATACCACAATGTGTATTTCTGATTCCTCACCATCAATGTGGCTTTCTTTGCCTCAGCGCATAAGCCTTCAAGTACCTGCTTCTGGAAATAAAGTTATGTTCAGAAAGTAAGGAAGGACCTGAGATGGAGAGTTTCCTGACTCTCAAAGTTTGGTTAGATTTCCCTTCTGTTTTTCTAGCAGTATTCTGTGCCTTCCCTTACCATAGCACTAATGTTAAATATTATAATGGATGTCTTTCCCAAGAGTCTGAAGGCTCTTGGAGGGCAGGGTTTTCTCATATCTTCTATCTAGTAAGGTCTTGCATATTGCCTGGCTCCTAGTGAGGTCTCAGTAGTTCTTAAATAAATTACATATTATAGTTCCCATTTGATGCTTTAAGTAAATATGAATTCTTAAAGTTGAATTTATTTATTCATCAAAAAATTATTAGCACCCACTATTTATGCTTGGTGATTACAAAGGCGGTAGTTACACAAATAGAAAAAGCAAACACTCTTAAAAGGTTTATTTATAAAGGGTGTGTGTGTGTGTGTGTGTGTGTGTGTGTGTAACAATGGAAGGACATTTTGAGATGGTGTTCAACTACTTGAGAAGATTTTAGAAATTTCACGCTGTAATAAAACAGTGTAATTTAATCTATGTTGATTTGCATAATATAGTGTATTATCTAGACTCTGCCTTTGATCATCACCCCCAAAAGAAAGGCATGTTCTTAAAATACCTTTGTTTCTGATAACAGAACTTCCTTATCTCAGTATGCAATGTAAGCCAGGTAGAATAGATTTAAAGCAGACTTGGACCTTTTTAAAAGAAATCTACATGGTTGTAGATGTTTGTTTGTGTTTTCCCATTTTATGTATCTTGCTCATTCCTGGTCCCTGTGGACAGCCTGAATAAAAGGTCAGGTTACTGTCAACTGTGAGAAAGACTGTTTCAGAAATGCTTCCAGCTGAGATCTCCTAGGAGATGTCACACCTTGACATGTGTGTCAGGACTTAAGGAGATGCCTTTAAAATTCATATGTAAATATGCCATTTGATGTTGTGCATGTAGATGTTATGGTTATATAAGTATGCATGTGGTATGTATGTGACAGCATATAAATGTGTACATGTGTGTTAAGTGCATAATTATATGTGTTATATATGCATGTTTGGGTTGTATATTAGTGTATGCTGTGTGTCTGTGCATGTGTGTTGTATGTGGGCATTGAATGTATATATGTTATGTTTAGGGGTGTGTGTGTATATGTATGTAAATGTAGTGTGTATGAGGAGAGACATTTCTGTCTTTTTTCCTATGTACATGCTCAGGAACTGAAAGAGAAAATATGGCATTATCTGTGGAGAATACAGCCTCAAATTAAACAGATTAAAAACAACCTTTCCTAGGCTGTCAGAGAAAATGTTGAAGGGTTTTCAAAAAGAGAAGGAAATCTCTCGGGCAACCATATCTATATTTGCATTGCTTGTTTCAGAATAAAGACAAAAAATACAAATCCACAGCACACGCTTTTGACACAGAATCATATTTTGAAAAGTGCTGGTTGGTAGCACCTCCGTGATGTGCCTGCCTGTGACATTTTAAGATCACAAATTGTTGCTAAGAAACACTCTCTCTTCTCATATTTACGCTTAAAAATCCTTTTCTTCTTAATGGTTAATTAGGTCACTAATCTAAAGAAGCTCTTAAGAGGAAGATGAAATGTCGACATTTTGCAATTATTTGCTACTGTGAATAATACATAAACATACTACTACTTATGGAGAAAGTAGCTTTCAACCCCTTTTTCTTCCATGAAAGCTCATGCTGACAGCAGAATCCCTGTGCCTTGGGTCACAGACAGCCACGCTACCTCCTTTTCTGCTTTAGGTACTTTGGGTGCTTACATTGTGCTTTTCCAAAGTGCAGAATCAGTAAGGGAGTGTGTGTGTGTGTGTGTGTGTGTGTGTGTGTGTGTGTGTGTGCGTGTGTGTGTGTGTAAGTATATTGATCTTGTCTACTTCCAGTTACACCACAAGTGTTAAAACACTAGTACATCATTAATTACTTGAAGTAGAAACTCTTTTAGAAATCAGCTTAATCAGACATAGATAATACTCTAATAATTTAATCCTACAGCAAGCACTTTCTAAGTTCTTTAGTAACAGGATTATGATAAGTATGAGTAATGCAAAGACGACTAGGACACAGTATTTGCCCTTTAGAAGCTAAGGAAGAGATAACTTACAGTATTCGGCCATATTCAGGGACTATTGTAAAAGTATACAATGAAATATTATTCACCCTTAAAAAAGAAAAAAATCTTGCAATATCCAACAATATGAATGAATCTCAAAGACATTATGCTAAGTGAAATAAACCAATCACAGAAGTACAAATACTGCATGATTCCACTTAGGGAACTATTTAAAAGAGCCAACTTCAGAGAATCAAATAGCAGAATGGTAGTTACCAGGGGCTGGGGGTGGGGAAAATGGGAAATTGCTAATCAATGGTCATAAATTTCAGTTACACAAGAGGAATAAGCTCTAGAGATCTGCTGTACAGCATTGTGCCTATAATCAATAATACTGTAATGTATACCTAAAATTTGTGAAGAGGGTAGATTGAATGTTAAGTGTTCTTACCATAGTAAAATGAAATTTTTTTTTTTTTTTTTTTGAGACGGAGTCTCGCTCTGTCGCCCAGGCTGGAGTGCAGTGGCGTGATCTCGGCTCACTGCAAGCTCCGCCTCCCGGGTTCACGCCATTCTCCTGCCTCAGACTCTCCGAGTAGCTGGGACTACAGGCGCCCGCCACCACGCCCGGCTAATTTTTTGTATTTCTAGTAGAGACGGGGTTTCACCGTGGTCTCGATCTCCTGACCTCGTGATTCGCACGCCTCGGCCTCCCAAAGTGCTGGGATTACAAGCGTGAGCCACCGCGCCCGGCCAGTAAAATGAAATTTCAAAAATTTGACTTGTTTTGTTTTGCCTCTGTACTTCAAATGTTTCTTCTTCCATCTTCCTTCAATCATTTAATCCCATTGTCAAAACCACCATCAATAGCCTCACCTCTCTAAAATCTCAATTTCAAACACTCCTTTCTCTTAACTTAAACTTCTATTATTGCGGCTCTCTTATCCCCATGACTTGACACCAGTATATTATAAAGTGAGCAACCTTCTCAGCATCTTCATCATTATTCACCTGTATCTATCCACCATAATCTTTTTCATGCATTGCTGTGTAGTCTTCCCTCTGGCTTCTTTGCCCCCAGCTTTGTTCCTTTGTTTTAACAGTCTCTTAAATCATATATTAGATCATGCCAGTCACTTCAGTACATGGGTGCGGAAGGAAATAACAAATTCTTTAAATCTATCCACTTGTGTTGTCCTCATTGTCCTCACCCTAATCTAGGCTCACATAATCAGAAAACATGGTGCTGAGACTTCTACTTTCTGGTAACTTTTTATTTTCCTAGCACTGATGTAATAAAATATCCAGAAGCTGAGTGGCTTATAACAAAAGAAATTTATTTTATCACAGTTCTGGAGGCTAGGAGTCTAAAATCAACGTGTCACCAGGATATGCACTTTCTGAAAGCTCTGGGGAAAAAATCCTTCCCTTACATTTCCTAGCTTCTGGTGGATGCTGGAAACCCTTGGCATTCCTTGGTTTACAGATGCATCACTTCAATCTTTGCCACTTTCATTACATAATCTCTTCCCCAGTGTGTCTGTGTCTCCTTTCCTCTTCTTATAAGACACTAGTCATTAGATTTAGGGTCTCACCCTAATCTAGTATGACTTCATCTTACATCAATTAATTACATCCGCAAAGACTCTATTTTCAAATAAGGTCACATTAGGAAAATTCAGTTGGAAATGAAGGCTTTTTTTTGTGGAAGGGAGCAACACTATTCAACTCACTATAGTAGTAATTTAGTCCTAAGGAAGACACAATATATTCACAAACATGAGCTCATTCAAACTCTCAATGACTTGGTGTTTTCATCTTCAAAAGGGGCATTGCACCTGCCATGTCTTCTTCACTGAGTGGTTGTGAACATTTAGATGAACATTTTGATAGAAAATAGTTGCATACTACAAGGGCCAATACACATATATTAAATATTTTTATTATATGGAAAGCATGTTGAGATATATATCTCAACATGGAAAGCATGTTGAGATATATAATTCTTATATAAATAAGAAATAAAATACATCATTTCTTGCACGTTAAATTTAGAGTGCAATTCATTATCCTAATTTGCACATTCAGTTTCTAGTATATCTTCAAATATGTATTAAGAATCAATGTTTTATTTAATTGAAAGTAAATTTAAAGATTATCTCTTATTTTCTTACATTTCAGTGATTGGACAATTAAGCCTGAAGCAATTAAATTATTTGTCCAGGTTTCTCCAGCTCATTGGCTGAAGAATGAGAACCCAGTTCTCCTTGCTCCCAAAAGAAATGAGCAGCTAATATAAGATGTTAAGTGACCTAATTGAGTGGCTAGTAATTCTCAGTCTCTCCTCTTTGCAGACATTCTTCTTGGAATGTTTCTTAATATCAGATAGAGCAGGTAGATGGTGGAGTTAAAAAAGATGATTTGAATTCAGCTGAGATATAGTCTAGTCATTTGATACTGCTCATGTTTCTTAATCTTTCAGATTTGGTTTCCTCAGCTGTAAAATGAGAACAATATTTATTCACAGAGTTAATGTGAATATTATTTGCTTAACATGAATAAATCACATAAATCATAGTCCCTTCCAGGTTTCTTAACTATGTATACATAAAGGTGATTTACTATGCATACATATATACATGCATACATAAACATACACACATTCCCCACACATGCAATAGCATGGCAAACAGTCACACTCAGTAAAAGAGATATGATGATAATGATGTGACCAAAATAACAGAGAAATGAGAGTGCCTCAGGGAAGCAATTATAACACACTTTTTCTTAAAGAATTAATAGAAAGCCAGCCATGTAATCAGACCCTGGTAGGTTCTTTGCTTATGTCACCTTAAAAAATTTTCTCAGCAACAGTAGAAAATAAAGATCCTGGTTTTATGGATGAGAAAATTAATGATCAAAACATTCAACTAAGTTGTCCAGACCCACAAACTTAATATTTGCTAAAGACGGATTTCAAATGGATGTCTGTCTAAAGGCAAAGGTTAGGATCTGCTTGGAGCTGATAGGCACAGGCTGTGAAATATGTAGAAATGCAGAAACTAGAATTGGAGCATTACTCAGCATAGTTATTTAGAAAGCCCCTTTGACACCCAGGCACTGATGAACGAGCGAGTAAATGCATGCTTCTGCACCTGGCAGTTTCCAGACACCTTCCAAGCTCAGATTCTGCCTCTGCTCTGCCTCTTGGGATGACTGCTTGATTAATGAGCTCCCATTCATAAAGCCTTCTGATGAGGAATACGCGCCATGGCTGTAAGTGGTAAGTCATATCATTGTTTGGATTGGCACTGAGACATGCAGGCAAAAGCTTTACCCCTGTGGCTAGGGAAATGGAGGGATAATATAATCAAATCTGTGGATTCATGCTCTGCAAGTCTGTAGGCTTATCGTAGGGGGCCACTTTGAGTAGAAGTCAGTTGGATTCCTGGCTGAATGTTATGTGTTCCAGTTCCCTATGTTTATTAAGTATTTTCAAGATTATATCTTAACCTAATCCTTTCCAAGCCTTTGGAATTCATTCTAGTTAGTTCACAGATGGATGAAACACAGAAAAAGTTAAAGAAAATGCTTATGGATTGGTTTTCCCTGAATGTTTCTGATTTAGGGCAGAATTTAGGTAGGAAGAATAAATTTAAAATATCTATGAGAGATACACAGAAAAAAAATACAAAAGCTTAGGCTTAACTTCCTGTGTGTAAGCCTCACCAAAGAGCTAACAAAGAAATGCTGTGTGCTTGCTAGGCCCTGGGCATCTCAGAATATATAGCTGAGCGTGTGCTTATGTTTTAGTTTACCTGTCTGAAATCTCTAAGTGTGTGTCTACACAGCTGTAAGATAATGGATTGATTTTTAAAAAATAATCTAGTCAGTGGTTTTTATTTTGCAGGGTGCTAAACAACCTATTTGATTTTTAAAAATAAACTTCCATTTTAAAGTGCAGTAGACACAGACCAAATGAAAGTTGGCTTATTTGTCCCTTCTAGGTTTATGTTTCTATGAATCAATATTTTTAATTATATAGCACCTTTTCAATAACTCTCAAGTGTGTGTGCAACATATAGTTTCCAAAGAATTAGTCAGAAGTACTTTTGCAAAATATAGTATGCTGGCTTGTAAGGCCAGTCTTAGCATGTGCATAATCATTTGTTCATTCTTTGGTCATTTATTTAACAAATGTTTTTGGAACAACTATTATTTATGAGAGGTGGTAAGGGAAATGATGGGTATGTATGAGTTTAAAAAGAAAAACACGGAAGGCTCAGACTTGAGGACAGGAGTTTCTTTAGAGCTGTATGGTGATGTGCAGACATGTTCTCATGTATTTGTCTTACGGGCTGCAAATAACAGGTGCCACATGAATAGGGATCATTAAACATACACCTAATGAAGTTAAAAGGATTCATTAAATGATACAGTGGTTTGATATTTTAGTCATCATGATTCTTATGTACCACCTTCTCCAGTGTCTGAAATGCCACAATAAGCAAACTGTTATTTATTTAATCTTAGAAAAGATCTTGCTTTTGAGATAATTTTCAGTTTAAGGCAAATACCTTCTTGTAAAAGTAGAATAAGTAATGACTAAGTTCCCTTCACCACATCAAATCCTGGGGACACACATAAACACATATATACATGCTCTGAGAATATATAAACATATATATAATATTATATATAAATGTATATAATAAATATATATAATATTATATATAAATGTATATAATAAATATATATAATATATAATATGTAATGTATTATGTAATGATTATGTAAAGTTGTATTTATATAAATATTATATACATTATTATATTATATATAACAATTTATATATAATAAATTTATAATGTATATTTATATATTTATATATAATATAATATATATTTAAATATATTGTGTCAAAACACACAATACTTAGTAAATATATAGAGAAGAAAAGTAATATCCCAGTGGAGCAGTCTGCTGGACACCACCCTAATCAAGTGATCAAATTGAGCACACATGCAAGGGTGCAATGGGAAGGACCCAGCAGGTGTGTCTGTCTGTGACAGTCCTGCCAAGGATGCATAACCTGACTCTAATTGCAAGGAAAGCTCAGAAGAAACCCAAATTGCAATAACTGGCCTATAATCGTTAAAAGTGTCAAGGTCATGAAAGTCAAAGAAAGGCTTTCATGGAGGCATTTTAGATTGAATGTGACCAAAGAGACATGGAAAGTAAATGAAAAAGATTCCTTAAAGGGCATTTCTGGGGCAATTATAGACACTTGACTAGAGTCTACAGATTAGGTGGTAAGTAGTGACGCAGCAATGTTACTTTTCTAGTTTTCATGGTTGTACTATATTATGTGCGACAAGTATTGGCAAACTTTTTTCTGTAAAGATCCAGAGTACATATTTTAGGCTTTGTGTGCCATACAGCCTCAGTCACAACTACTTAAATCTGCCACTGTCGTATAAATGCAGTCATATACAACATGTAAACAAATAAATGTGGAAGTATTACAATCAAACTTTATTTACAAAAACAGGTAGCAGGTGAGGTTTGGCCTGTGAGCCACAGTTCACTGACTCCTGATATAGAAAAATGCCTTTTTCATAAAAACAAACATATACACTGAAGTTACCAGGGGGTATTGGGAAATCTAATAAAAAAATTACTATCAAGTGGTTCAGGAAAAGAAAAGATGCTGCATTGTACCTGCAAAAATTTGAGATTGTTTGAAAATAGAAATACTTATATACAAAAAATCACTCTATCTTAAACATATTAGACATCCACAAATATAGTAAGCCTTGGAAAATTTAAGTGTATCCAATGACTTAACGTGTAGCTCTAGTGAAGCTAATAACATTAAAGATGACCAAGAGTAGTTTAAATAAAATTATTTCATGTAATTGAGAGTAGAAAACTGCAATATCACCAGATAAACACATTTTAAATATGTAACATTAAAAAAGCATATAATACTAAGTTTTAATTAAACTGTTTTAAGTAGATTTTTGAGTATTTCTGTTACAGCCCCCAAATCTTGCATTTAATTATTTAAATTGTGTAAAATATTTCATTTGGCTCTTTTTTTAATTGGAAAAACAAGGGACTTTGATCAAATTCAGATTTGTCTAATATCAGTGTATACGGTATCTCCCGCTTCCCTTTCTGTAGAGTTTAGCCCTTATACTGAGGCAATCTAGTTAGCAGAAAAGTCAAGCTTTTTGAATCTGAGTAACTTACCTAATCAAATGAGTTCTAGTTCCCTCAGTATAAAGTTTAATTACAGTGCGTATGTGAACTAAATGGTCTTTTTTTTTTTCTTGGCACTTAATGTATTCTCAATATTAATTTCTTTCTATATCTCTTTTACTACTTACATTCAGTTTTTTGCTTTCTATCAGCATCAATACCCGAGAAATGCTATAGAGATTTTCGAGGGAAAAAAACTTTTTTTTTGCCTTCCTGGCAATCCAAATGGTGCAAAATATAAAGCTAACATCAAAGTGGGCAATTGGCAAACATTTGGTGGCAGACTGACCCAGTGAATGTCATTCTGAATTTTATTATTTCATTGGCCCATTCAGTACATGTTGTCTTTTTTTGTTATAAGTATCCTGTCCTGAATATTTGACTACTTTGGGAAAGTACAAGGTAGGCAGAATGGATTTATGTTTTAATAAATTAAATTTATTTTATTTCTATTATGTCTTAGGGCCTTGAAGTACAGTGCAATAATAAAGTTGCCATCCCTTTTTAGGAATGTGTCTTTGCCAAAATCCTTACCAGCCTGCCCACAGAATCAGGCACACAATACCTCTTAACACAGAGCTATTTCAAATTAAAGTAAAACGTAGTTCAACGCTATAAATGGAGAGACAGAGACACACAGAGACACACACACATGCACTCACACAGAGTAGAAAAAACCATGCCTGTCGAAACACATCAATTTTATAAATTAGGTAGCCTACTACCGCATAGTTGAACTATAATTAGGTTCTTAATTCTGTTCTTACACCAGAACATTGTCTATTACTTTTATTGAAATAACTAGGCTTCTTCTATTAGCAAGATTTTCTTAAAGAACATCTGATCATTTAAATTTATTAAGACACAGCAGCAATGCCCTTTAACAGCCATGAAGATTGATTGGTATTTTCATTAAAACCTTTTAAAGAAGCTATATGAAGTACTGATGACATTTCCCAGTATGAGTGCCCAAAAATAAAGCATCATTAAAAAAATAATTTAGCAAATCCTCTGTCTAATTGTGTATCTATTATATGGCCAGATATAAAGATCCAATGAGTTCTGTATAGAAATTACAACTAGATTCAAAGAGCAAGCAGGCTACCAGACAGGCAAGACATATACAAGTGAAAAACAAAAAGCAGCTACAACACAAAGAAATTCATGATCAAGGTTTAAGAATGACACATATTATTCATGGGCTTCAGAGGACGGAGACTATCTTGTTCAATTGGGTTGATCAGAAAAGCCTCAGGGACCAGACAGCTTCTTAGTAGGAATGAGAAGCAGATGTTAGATTACCAAGAAGCAGTGTCAAAAACAACAAACTCTGCAGATCTGTGGGGTTGTACTTATGCTGGTTTCCTGCCAACAACATACCTGATTTCTGTTGTGTCTGGGAGTCACACAAGGGCTTTACTCATATTTTTAAAAAGGAAGACTCGTGTTTAGAGAGATGTCTCTTATTAAGACAGAGATGCTACCATCTCACCTTCCAAGGCAATGGTAGAATAATCCTATGTGAATGACTCTAAACGTCTACATTCACGTTCGCACACTTTCAGGTCATAGGCAGGATGAAACTCTTAAAATGTTTTCTGTGGAGCATAAAAACATGTTTATACATGCTTTCCTTTTGCTTGTCTTGGGGATATTTTAGGGCAATTCAAGCAACACTAATCCTTGCACATTTTTACATTCTGAAATGATCTTTTTTTTCCCTGCTAACATATTCCCACTCCTAGTCAAGGGCACAGCAAATTATCCTCTATCTTAGTCAGAAAAGTAAAGCTCACCCTAGATTCCCGACTTGCCACTAATATCCAATGCATCAGAAAGTCCTCTTACTTCCAACTTCCAAGTATCTCCAATTCTATTCTTCATCATTATTTAGGTCAGATCTCCCCTATGTCTAGTCCTGCCTAATTTGCACCACTTTCCTCCTTGCGTGTTGTACTCTAGACTCACTGAAATACCTTTTATTTTCTCAGGGTTTGTCTATGTCCTTTGTACTTTGTCCACAGTGATCCCTCTGCTAGAATGACCAACAGTCCCCCAGGCTTCTGAGCATGGGTCTTCTTTTCCAGAAATTTTTCTGCAGTTTTTCTCCCTTGTTGGATTGTGTGTCTATTCTTTGCGTTCCTTTGGAGTCCCTGCTGTATTACATCATATCACTAACCATAATATGCAGTGATTGCTTATATGTGTCTCTGCTTTCTTTAAGAGATCCTAATCTCCTTAAGTAGTTACCACCACCACCCCCTGCTCAGATAGGCCTGTGCAGAAACTCTTTCAGACTCCCTATTCCTCTCATAGTACATGACACATATGAGGTACTCAACAACTATTTAGGGGAGACAATAATATTTTAACCAATGTTTTCAAACCAGAGGGACCCCAATAGTGTACTTTCTGATAAAATGAATTCTGGCCTTAAAAGAGAAAAATTAGGAATAGTCAACATTGAATTTTATCTGATTATATTTTATTGTAATTTTTAATGCATAAGTATTTAATATTCCCCAAATACACTGTGAATGGCTCCTCCCAGATTAAGAATTCTATCTGTTAGGGAAGATGACATTTGCTATGGTTTGGATGTGGTTTGTCCCCATTAAAACTCATGTTGAAGTTTAATGGCCAGTGAAGCAGTGTTGGGGGGTGTGGTCTAATGGGAGGTGTCTAGCTCACAGAAGTTGATCCTTCATGAATAGATTAATGCCTTCCCATAGGAGTGAGTGCATTTTCACTCTTGTAAGACTAAATCAGTTACTAAAGTTTGGGTTGTGATAAAAATGAGTTTGGCTTCCTGGACATTCTCTTATTTCCCCTCTCACCATGCGATCTCTCTGCACATGCCTGCCTACTCTTCTGCTTCTCTGCCATGTTTCAACCTAGCACATGGTTCTCTCCAGAAGCTGGACAGATGAGATGCTATGCTTTTGAACTCCCAGCCTGTAGACTTGTGAGCTAAATAAATCTCTTTTCTTTATAAATTACACGGCTTAAGTTTTCTGTTATAGCAACACAAAACAGACTAAGAGGGAAAATTCATACTGAGGAGTGGGATGCTGCTATAAAGATACTATAAAGCAGCTTTGGAATTGGTTAAGGAGTAGTGACTGGAAAAATTTGGAGCAGACCACAAAAAGCCTGAATTGCCATAAATACAACATTAAGGGTGATTGTGGTGAGAGCTCAGAGAAAGACAAAAAGGTGAGGAAAAGTTTAGAACTTCTTAGAAATCGGTTAAGTGGTTGTGACCAAAATGCTGCTAGAATTATAGATGGTAAAATAGAAATTAAAATAAATATTTAAAAAATACTAAAGAAATAAAAATGGTGAAGGCTGTTTTAATGAAGTCTCCTCACGGAAATGAATAAAAAACTTATTGGGAAGTGAAGGAAAGTTCATCCTTTTTAACTATGGGAAAGAATTTGGCTGCACTTTTTCTATGCTCTAGGGGTTTGTGGAAGGCTGAACTTAAGAGTAATGAAATAGTGCATCTGGTGGAAGAAATTTTGAAGCAAGAAAGCGCTCAGGCTGCTGTATTGTTACCTCTAACTACTTATAGTGAGCTTCTAGAGAAAAGGGAAATAGAGCAAAAAGATTTGGAAAATTTGCAATCTGGCTGTCTGATAGGGAATAAAAGACTATTTTCAGAGAGAAACCCAAGGGTGCAGCCAAGCAGACTGCTTACTCTTACTAAACATTATAATATATAAAAGGGAACCAGGTGCTATGCATCAGAACAATGAAAAAGCCCTGAAGGCCCTGAAGACATTTCAAAATTCTTCAAGGCCACCCCCTCCCATCACAGGCTTAGAGGACTAGGAGGACAAAACATTTTTGAGGAACAGCCCCAGATTGCTGCTGCCGTGCCCCACCTTGGAACACTGTTCCCCACATCCCTGGAGCAGCCATGGTTCAAACGGTCCCAGGTATGACTTGTACTACCACTCTAGAGAGTGAAAACCATAAGTCTTGGTGGTTTTCACATGGTGTTAAGTCTGCACATGCATAGAATTCAAGAGCTATGGAGGCTTGGTGGCTTCCACCCAGATTTCAGAAGATGTACTAAAAATCCTAGGAGCCCAGGCAAAAACCTGTCACAGGGCCAGAGCCACCATAGAGCCATAAGCCTAGTGGAGCTATTGAAGAAGGGCTGCTGCCATGATGCCAGAACTGTAAAACTACCAGGATATAATTCTAGCCTGAAAAAGCCACAGGCACAGAACTCTAACCTGTGGGTAGTCACATGGGCTGTACCCAGCAAAGCTATGGGTATGGGACTCCCTGAGGGCTTGGACATCTGCCCCTTGCTCCCGTATGTCCTGGAGACAGCACATGGAATGAAAGACTATGCTAGAGCTTTAAAATTTAATGTCTGCCCTGCTGGGTTTCAGATTTGCATGGGGTCTATTACTCCTTCCTTTGGACGAATTTCTTTTTGGGGGAATAGAAGTATTTACCCTATGACTGTACAACTATTATACTTTGGAAGTAAATAATTTGTTTTTGATTTTACAGGCTTACACATGGACTTTGGACTTTTGAGTTGACACTGGAATGAGTTAAGACTTTTGTGACTATTGGGATAGAATGATTATATTTTGTACCCAAGAAAGCAAGAAAGGCATAAGTTTTGGAGGGCCAGGGGCAGAATGCTATGGTTCGGATGTGGTTTGTCCTCACAAAAACTCATGCTGAAGGTTAATTGCTAGTCTGGCAATGTTGAGAGGTAGGTCCTAGTGCAAAATATTTGGGTCATGGGAGCAGATGTCTCATGAATAGATGAATGCCCTCCCATGGGAGTGAATGAATCCTTGTTCTCACAGACTGTATTAGTTACCAGAGAGCAAGTTGATATAAAAGTGAGCTTCACTTTCTCTACTCTTTCTTGCTTCCTTTATTGCCACGTGATCTCTTTGCACACACTCACTCACTTTTCCACTTCTCTGCTGTGTTTTGATCCAGCATGTAGCCCTCCCCAGAAACAAGTCAGATGTGGTGCTATGTTCTTGGACTTCCCAGCATACAAAATCATGAGCTAAATAAACCTCTTTTCTTTGTCAGTTACCCAACCCCAGGTGTTCTGTGACAGCAAAACAAAATAAAGACAACATCCATTAAACGTATTAAATGAATTCCCACTTAGTGTGAAATCCAAGAAATATAACTCTATTAACTTTTATCTATTTTTCCTGTTGGTTTACTTCTTTTGGTTCTTACAAACAAAAAACAAAAAACCTAGCCAACTGTTTGTATAAATTTAACAGATAGCATTAAATTCACTTAGAAAAATAGACCAATTTAGAATAAGGTCAATATAAGTGAAGGTCAGCTACAGTTTAGAATGGAGTCAAGGGTTGATGCCACCTCACACATTCATTTAAATAATTCTAGATGCACAGTCTAGCTGTGGAGTCTGCAGAGAACTAATCTCTACCTCCTGAGGAGAAAGAATGTGGACATAGGCCATTCAAGGACATGAATAAAAGTTAACAGACTTTGTTCCACCAGAAAACTGGTGAAATCTGGGTCTTTGGGCATGATTCCTAGAGAAAAAAAACTAAAAACTAAAGTTAAATCTCAGATTCATCACTTATTAACCATTTTATATTTATGAGGCTTAATCTGGGAATAATAAAAAGATATAAATTTCATGGGAAAAAAGATGCAAAAGAGATAATGTATATGAAAGCACATTTAACATTAAATGCTATTATAAAATTGTATGAAATTGTATAATAGACATTTTTTGTGTAATTGTATTCCATAGCGTAATAACATGCAAATATAAAACCATCCTCAATAGAGTTTATTTTTCTAGTATCTAAGATATATTTATATTTTCTATTTACTTCATGGCAGGAATTAGCCACTATCAGTTGCTAGATAATACACTGAACAATTAGGAATTTTGAATTCTGTTGTAACCATTAGCAGACAACCATGTTATGTTAAACAAGCCACTCAACCTAAGATTATGTCTCCAGGTATCAAACAAGTTTGTCCCCAGCTCTAATATTTTTAAAATCTGTATGTTTATTTCTGAGATTTTACTATTTTTTTCTCTTCTACTTTTCATTTAATTTTAAGACAAATCTAATATAGGAAGTAAGTTAGAACAAAAGATGAAGACTTAAGGGAGAGTGACTTTGAAAATGGATTATTTCTTAAAAATACAAATTATAAAATTATGGGTCACAGAAAAATTAGTTTCCACTCCACTTCTCTCAAGCACATAAAAGCACTTACCAGCAGAACAGTTGCAACAGCTCAACGGTGCCCTGGAAAAGAAGAATTAGAGAAATGAGTCATTCTTAATGATTTTTGCCAAGGAAATATTCAAAATGTAGCTAGATAGGGCAAGATTAGAAAAAATTTCCTTAGTTGGAAAGTTTTCAGTGGCCTAGAAAAAAAAAAACACCCTTAAAACTCCATAAATACCAGTTAATTGGGAAAAAAATTATCATCTAATATTAAATGCTCATTAACAAATAACAAAACACACACAGAGATACATATACATGCAAAAACAGTTACTAAAATAAATTCATATATCAAATGCCCCATAAGTACAAGGTATTGGGGGTAACATTAAGAGCTCTAAGATAACTCCTTGTCTCAACAAATATATAATCTAGGTGAAAAGAGAGACATACATAGATGTTCTGAATCAGTTAGGAGGACCACGACATCTTTCATCATCACTTGGCTTGATTCTGAAGCTCTGACTTATATACGGCAGATACATACTTCCTAGATCTTTATTATCCCAGAATTGTCTCCTTCACCTTCTTGATGTGGGTGTGCAGCTAAAGTGAGCTTACCTAGCCATCAGAGTCTCTACGGAATTCTCTGCATATTTCAAATCTGGTCTGCATGTGACATTTCTGTACACTCTTAAGATTCCTACCTTTGGACAAGAAACTGGGTCATGGGAGCAAGAGGGAGTTGGAGGAAAGAAAAGAAATTGGTACTGATTATCTACTTATTGCCCTTTCTTTTGACATTGTCTTGTTTCTCTGACCACAGTCTTGTTCTGCCAGATTTGTTTCATTTTCTGCATGACTTCATCTAGATGGGCATTTCAAGCTGTGATTTCCAAGTTTGATCGCCCATTGTAGACCCTGTTATCACTGAAAAAGAGGCTTTAAAATTCAAAGTAAGCTAGAATGAGCAATGTCTTAAAAGTTTGTATCTTTCTGATCCTTCTCTTCTGTTGGCTGCTTCGAAGAATGTCAAATTATTGTACATTGTGTAGCAAATATCTCCAATGGGTATTCTTTAAAAATGCACTCAGAAAACCAGTCTTCCAGCTGAAAGGTTTGATGGTGAAACCCCTTGTTATTAATGTAAAAAACTCGTTCTGTGAGCAGAACTTCAGCAGCCACAATTCTCCCACGTGGTTCCCAGCTCATTGTTCTTGTCCTCAAATAGTGACTGAGGTGATCTGAATATTTCCAGATTATTTGAAGTAACAATTGAACTCTGTTATCCACATGCACTGCATTCCCCACCACCTTCAGACACCAAAATGCCCCAAAGATGCTTTTGTACACCCTCCCTATTCAATCCTAGGCATGTTGTTAAAGCAAATGAAACAATTAAATCTTCTTTAACAAAGCACAGATATTCACCAGTTCTTACTCTTCCAGAATTCTAACCACAATCCATTCTTGTGTGAATGTCAGTTTCTATGGATCTGAGTTAAATAGATAATTGCTCAATTTCTACAAAAATGTTTTTATCTAATCTACTGGCATGATTATTTTTTACCTTCTTAGAGCTCAAAAAAGAGTTTTGAAAATACACGTAAAAAGGGAGCCCCCACCCCAGCCAAGGGAGGCAGTGATTGATTGTGTGACCTTGCCCGGGAAACTATGCTTTTCCTATAGATCTTTGCAACCCGTGGATCAGGAGATGCCCTAGTGACCCCATGTTACCAAGGCCCTGGGTCCGAAGCATAGAGCTGTGTGGATTCTTGGTGGCCACTCAGGCATGCGTGGAGACCCAGGAGGTTTTGCATACTCCAGCCCTGGGAATTCCAGTGAGATAGGAGATCCTCTGTGCGTTCCCCTCGGAAGGGGGCTGAAGCCAGGGAGCCAAGTGGTGTCACTCCGTGGGCCCCACTCCCATGGCACCTCTGGCACCTCACAAGTTAAAGACCCATTGGCCAGCCAGCTAGTGGCAGCAGACTGGAGACTGCCTGAAATGAGTTCTCTGGGAGAGGGACAGCTGCCATTTCTGCAGCTCAAGTCAGCTGTTTTGGCCTGCCAGCTCCAGGGAGTCTGGGCAGTCCGGACTGGGAGGAATTTCCCACGGCGCAGCACAGCTGCTATGGCAGATCATGGCAAGACGGCTTCTTTAAGTGGGACCCCAATCCATCTCTCCTCACCAGGTGGGAGGAGAACTTCCCTATGGGAAGCTCAGCAATTCCAGCCAGGGTGTTAGGGACAGAACTCTGATCTCTCCCTGGGATGGAACCACTGAAGGCAGGGGGACAAACACCATATTTGCAGTTCAGCCTGCTGGCTTTGGAATGTCCAGGCAGCCTGGATGAATAAAGTTCCCCTCAGCACAGCACACCTGTTCTGCCAAGGGGCAGCCAGACTGCCTTTTTTTTTTTTTTTTTTTTTGAGATGGAGTCTCACTCCATCACCCAGACTGGAGTGCAGTAGCTGATCTCAGCTTACTGCAACTTCTGCCTCCCAGGTTCCAGCGATTCTCCTGCCTCAGCCTCCCGAGTAGCTGGGATTATAGGCACACGCCACCATGCCCAGCTAATTCTTGTCTTTTTAGTAGAGACAGGGTTTCACCATGTTGGCCAGGCTGGTCTCAAACTCCTGACCTCAGATGATCCACCCACCTTGGCCTCTCAAAGTGCTGGGATTACAGGTGTGAGCCACCGCACCTGGCCCAGACTGCTTCTTTAAGCAAGTCCCTGATCCTTTTCTTCCTGACTGGGTGAGACTTCCCAATAGGTCTCCAGACACCTACAAGGAGCCTTGGGGCCAGCATCAGGTCGGTGCTCCCCTGGGATGGAGCTCCCAGAGGAAGGAGCAGGCTGCCATATTTGTTGTTTTGTAGCCTTCACTGGTGATATCTCCAGGTATGGGACAGCGCAAGGTGACTAGGGTCTGGAGTGGAACCCCAGCAAACTGCGGCAGCCCTATGGAAGACGGGACAGACTGAAAAACAACAACAACAAAAACAAAACAGAAAGCAACAACAACATCAACAAAAAGACCCCACAAAAACCCCATTCAAAAGTCAGCAACCTCAAAGATCAAAAGTAGACAAGCTGAAAAAGATGATAAAGAATTAATACAAAAATGCTGAAAACTCAAAAAGCCAAAGTGTCTCTTCTCCTCTAAATGATTGCAATACCTCTCCAGCAAAGACACAGAACTGTGCTGAGGCTGAGATGAATGAATTGACAGAACTAGGCTTCAGAAGGTGGGTATAATGAGCTTCGCTGAGCTAAGGAGCACGTTGTAACCCAATGCAAAGAAGTTAAGAATCATGATAAAACATTATATGAGCTGATAACCAGAATAACCAGTTAAAGACGAACATAAATGACCTGATGGAGCTGAAAAACACAACATGAGTACTTCACAATGCAATCACAAGTATCAATAGCCAAATAGACCAAGTGGAGGAAAGAATCTCAGACCTTTAAGACTATATTTCTGAAATAAGACAGGCAGATGAGAGTAGAGAAAATAGAATGAAAAGGAATGAACAAAACCTCTGAGATATACAGGGTTATGTAAAAAGACTGAACCTATGACTGACTAGGGTCCCTGAAAGAGAAAGGGAGAACAGAAACAAGTTGTAAAACATACTCCAGGATATCATCCAGGAGAACTTCCCCAATCTAGCTAGACAGACCAACATTCAAATTGAGGAAAGGCATAGAACCTCAGTAAGATAGTCCATGAGAAGATCAACCCCAAGACCATAAAAATCAGATTCTCCAAGGCCAAAATGAAAGAAAAATTTTCAAGGCAGCCATAGAGAAAGGGCAGGTGACCTACAGAGGAAAGACCATCAGACTAATAGCGCATCTTTCATTGGAAATCCTACAAGCCTGAAGAGATGGGAGGCCAATATTCAATATTCTAAAGAAAAAAAATTCCAACCCACAATTTCACATCTGGCCAAACTAAGCTTCATAAGTGAAGGAGAAATAAGATCCTTTTCAGACAAGCAAATGGGGAGGGAACTCGTTACCACCAGCCCTGCCTTGCAAGAGCTCCTGAAGGAAGCACTAAATATGTAAAGGAAAAGCCATTACCAGCCACTACAAAAACACACTGAAGTACACAGACCAGTGACACTATGAAGCAACAACATAAATACATTTGCAAAATAACCAGCTGATATCATAACAGGATCAAATTCACACAATATTAATCTTAAATGTAAATGGACTAAATGCCCCACTAAAAAGGCACAGAATGGCAAGCTGGATACAGAGTCAACCTCCATTGGTGTGGTGTCTTCAAGAGACCCATAACACGTCAAATACACAAATAGGCTCAAAATAAATAGATGAAGGGGCCGGGCACGGTGGCTCATGCCTGTAATCCCAGCACTTTGGGAGGCCAAGGCAGGTGGATCACAAGGTTAGGAGATTAAGACCATCCTGGCTAATACAGTGAAACCCCGTCTCTACTAAAAATACAAAAAATTAGCCTGTAGTCCTAGCTACTCAGGAGGCTGAGGCAGGAGAATGGCATGAACCTGGGAGGCGGAGCTTGCAGTGAGCTGAGATCATGCCATTGCACTCTAGCCTGGGTGACTCCATTGCAAAAAAAAAAAAGAGATGAAGGAAAATTTACCAAGCAAATGGAAAAGAACAAAAAAAGCAAGGGTTATAATCTTAGCTTCTGACAAAACAGACTTTAAGCCAACAAAGTTTGAAAAAGACAAAGAGCATTAAATAACGGTAAAGGGTTCAATTCACTGAGAAGTGCTAACTATCCTAAATATAAATGAACCCAATACAGAAGCATCCATATTTACAAAGCAAGTTCTCAGAGACCTAAAAAGAGACTTAGACTCCAGCACAATGATAATGGAAAATTTAAATGCCCATTGGCAATATTAGACGGCTCATGGAGACAGAAAATTAACAAAGGTATTCAGGACCTGAACTCACCTCTGGATCAAATAGACCTGATAGATATCTACAGAACTGTCCACCCCAAAACAACAGAACATACATTCTTCTTATTGCCACATGGCACTTACTCTAAGACTGATCACATAATTAGAAGTAAAACATTCCTCAGCAAAGAACTGAAATCATAACAAACTGTCTCTCAGATCACAGAGCAGTCAAATTAAAACTCAAGATTAAGAAACACACCCAAAACCACACAACTACATGGAAATTGAACAACCTGCTCCTGAATGACTCCTGGGTAAATAATGAAATGAAGGCAGAAATCAAGAAGTTCTTTGAAACCAATGAGAACAAAGAGACAAATGTATTAGAATCTCTGGGACAAAGCTAAAGAAGTGTTAAGAGGAAAATTGACAGCACTAAATGCCCACATCAAAAAGCTAAAAAGATCTCAAATTTACAACTTAACATCACAACTAAAAGAACGAGAGAACCAAAAGCAAACAAATGTCAAAGTTACCAGAAGACAAGACATAACCAAAATCAGAGCAGAACTGAAGGAGACAGAAACACAAAAAACTTCAAAGATATCAACGAATCCAGAAGCTGTTTTTTTTCTGAAAAAAATTAATAAAATAGATAGACTGCTAGCTAGACTAATGAAGAATAAAAGAGAGAAGAATCAAATAGACATAATCAGAAATGATAACAGCGATATCACCACTGACCCCACAGAAATACAAACAACGATCAAAGAATACTTTAAACACCTCTATGCACATAAACTAGAAAATCTAGAAGAAACAGATAAATTCCTATTCACATACACTCGCCCAAGACTGAATCAGGAAAAACTCTGGCCTGTAGGTGCCTTATTTCCCTAAATGGACCAATAATGAGTTCTGTAATTAAGGCAGTAATAAGTAGCCTACCAACCAAAAACACATAAAAAAGCCAGAACCAGAAGGATTCACAGCTGAATTCTAACAGATGTGCAAAGAAGAGCTGGTACCATTCCTACTGAAACTATTCCAAACAATTGAAAAGGAGGGACTCCTCCCTAACTCATTTTATGAGGCCAGCATCATCCTGATGCCAAAACCTGGTAGAGATACAACAAAAAAAGAAAACTTCAGACCAATATCCCTAATGAACATAGATGCAAAAATCCTCAATAAAATACCAGCAAACTGAATCCAGCAGCACATCAAAATGCTTATCCACAATGATCAAGTTTGCTTCATCCCTGGGATGCAAGGTTGGTTCAACATAAACAAATCAATAAATGTAATTCATCACATAAACAGAACTAAAGAAAAAAAATGAATAATTATCTCAGTAGATGCAGAAAAGGCCTTTGATAAAATTAAACATCCCTGCATGTTAAAACTCTCAATAAACTAGCTATTGAAGGAAAAGGACATAAATGGACACTTCTCAAAAAAGGACATTCATGCAGACAACATGAAAAAAAGCTAATTGTCATTGATCACTAGAGAAATGCAAATCAAAAACACAGTAAGATACTATCTCATGCCAGTTAGGATGGCAATTATTAAAAAGTCCAGAAACAACAGATGCTGGAAAGGTTGTGCAGAAAAACGAATGCTTTTACACTGTTGGTGAGAATGTAAATTAGTTCAATCATTGTGGAATACAATATGGCAATTCCTCAAAGATTTAGAGGCAGAAATTCCATTTGACCCAGCAATCTCATTTCTGGTATATACTCAAAAGACTATAAATCATTCTATTATAAAGATACATGCATGTGTATGTTTGTTGCATCACTATTCACAATAGCAAAGACATGGAATCAACCTAAATGCAGATAAATGATAGACTGGTTAAAGGAAATGAGGTACATATACATCATAGAATACCATGCAGCCATAAAAAGGAAGAAGATCATGTCCTTTGCAGGGAGATGGATAGAGCTTGAAGCTTTTATCCTCAGAAAACTAACACAGGAACAGATAACCAAATAAAGCATGTTCTCAGTTATAAGTAGGATCTGAACAATGAGAACACATGGACACATAGGGGGAATAACACACAACGGTGCCTGCTGGGGTGGGGGAGAAACAGCATCAGGAAGAATAGCTAATGGACTGTGAGCTTAATACCTAGGTGATGGGTTAATCTCTGCAGCAAACCACCATGGCACATGTTTACCCATATAAGAAACCTGCACATCCTGCACGTGTACTCCAGAAGGTAAAATAAAAGTTGATGAATTAAAAAATGAAAAAAATTGTAGGATATTTTGACTATTTGCTTTATTAATTTGTGTTGAAAATCCTTGATGTATATTCAATTTCTTCTCTTAGTAATGATATATGTAATTTGAATTTTAATAAATTAAGAATATATAAAACAGTAAAGTATTTAACTCTATAAGATTAAGATAATATTTTGTTTTATAAATTGGTTTACATTAAGTATTTAAATAAAGTGTATTGCATTGAATATCATGTATCACCAACTTAAGCATTCAACACCGTATTATTTTTGCGGGTAAAGTTAAGTTTCCTGGTTGAAAAGGGAAAATATTTCACAAGTGCAGGTAAACATATATAATCTGATATAAGCAAAAGCAAATAAAAATGAAAACTAACAATGTGCTTAAAAGAGATATGCAAGAAACCTCATTAATTTGGACCCTACATATCTTAAACATAGAATTATACAGACACTGACTAGATTTAAATTGGTCATTGAAATATCTAACTACAAAGCCTTATATTTCTGAATGAAGTTAAAAAAAAATTGCTCAAGTGGAGTGAAAATAGGTGCCTCCTTGAAAGTTAATGGTTTGAGTACAGTTGACCCTTGAACAATGCAGGGATTAGGGACAACAACCCTCTAACAGAGTCAAAAACCCACATATAACTACTACTTGCCCACTATTGATCAGAAGACTTACCAATAACATAAATAGTTGATTAACACATATTTCGTATATATATGTGTGTGTGTGTGTGTGTGTGTGTGTGTGTATATATATAGTATTCTTATAATACAATAAGCTAGCAAAAAGAAAATGTCACTAAAAAATCATAAAGAAGACAAAATATACTCTGCGTTAAGTGGAGGTGGATCATCATAAAGGTCTTTTCCCTTTTCATCTTTACATTTAGTAGGCTGAGGAAGAGGAGGAAGGGGAGGAGTTAGCCTTGCTGTCTCAGAGGTGGCAGAGGCAGAATAAAATCCACATGAGTGGACCCTTGTAGTTCAAACACATGTTGTTCAAAAGCCAACTGTACTTAGAAAATTATTAGTATCTTTATTTTTGAATTTTGGTAGAAGTGCTGGTTATAAATGATTCTTATCTATCCCTACATTATGTTCTTCAGGGACCTTGAGGAAAACATGAAAGCAAACTGACTCATAAAAAAATTAGTATACTGTTTGATTGTGATCTGTATTATTTAGTTGTTTTTATTTGGTCCCGACTGTACAAACTCATTAAACAATATTTGAGAACACTAAGTGTTCCTCTATTGCTTTGAAAAAACTTAACTTTTTGTTTTGTTTTATTTTTAAATGTTTTATTATTTTTAAAATGATGTATTTGGAGCATATTTGAAGCATTAATAGTACATTGTTCTGAGGCACACTGGGTTTTTCTGCCTGCCCTCGCCAAGACCAAACTGCACGCGTGTAATAACTTTTGTAAATCTTAGATAAATTTTACAACCCCATCTCAACGTGCATGCTGAAGGAATGAGTTATCACCTCACTGTAATATTTTCTTTAATGAACCGTTATTCCATTCTTTTGTTGCTGTGTACTTATTTGAAAACGAATGAAAAATTCTCTTCTTCCTAAAATGCATTTAAAAAGTACAAATTTTCCCTTCCTTCTCCCAGGAACTCTAGCCAAGTCTTATTATGTTTAGAGTTCGTTTATCCCAGAGGGCAATTCACATCTTTTTGTATTTCTGAATCATAAGAATAAAAAAAAATAAAGCTGTAAATGCAAATGTAAAAACCCTCAAAATGACACTGATTTGTATGTGTGATTGAAATAATATCGTTGGATTGTCTTTAGGGAGATGTGGGCTGTTGTTTCTAGGGAAAGATACTGCTCCCAGCATGGGAGAGAGTTGAGTTCTAAGCACATGGAAAAAAAGAGGCATAGAGGGGTCTGTGACTGGCCATAATGCTCATGCAGGATAGAACAAGTATCTAGTAATAGCAGGGTCTGGGAATAGATGACTGGACACTGAGCATTAATCATCATTCCATTGGGACCTGCAGTGAAAGAGGTGGATACCTCTGATTTCTAGTGGACCATGGTGATTAGAACAATGAGTCTTACAATGAAGCTCAGCATTGGTAATGTTGGACTGCCCAGAGGGAAGTCTCTCTCCCACAAGTATGCTCCTGAGAGAAGTTTCTGAGCTGGATATGATTGCATTCAAAAAATAAAGAAATATGACCTTTCTTTCATTTTATGCATAGTGGAGAAAAACATACCTACTATTAAAACATTGTAATATGAGAATCCAAAATAAAAACGTTCTCTTTCTTAGGAAATACACTTCAGTAGTTTGGTTAAGGCTCAAGTTATTAATAACAAGGTTTGATAGATTTTTTTTTCTTTTTTTGAGACAGAGTCTTACTCTGTCACCCAGGCTGGAATGCAGTGGCGTGATCTCGGCTCACTGCAACCTCCACCTCCCTGGTTCAAGCAATTCCCCTGCCTCAGCCTCTTGAGTATTGAGTATCTGGGATTACAGGTGCAAGCCACCACGTCTGGCTAATTTTTTTTTTTTTTTTTTTTTTTGTATTTTTAATAGATGTGGGGTTTCACCATGTTGGACAGACTGGTCTCAAATTCCTGACCTCAGGCAATCTGCCTGCCTCGGCCTCCCAAAGTGCTGGGATTCCAGGCGTGAGCCAACATGCCCAGCCTAGATTTTTTAAATGATGCATTTAGAGCACAGAGAATAACACAGTTTTGTAATGTAGTTGTTCTGTTTTGTTTTAATGCTGTCTTGACCCACTTTTGATCCCTGGCTAGAAGCCAATCAGTTTCCCCCTTTGCTCAACCCATTAATTCCAAACCTCAACCACCTCTCATGTCAGGCTCTGACTCTAAACACAGCCCTAATTATCCCAGTGCCAGGTACCAGATAACCAGAGACAGTGTCTATGCCCCAGAGGCTGCTGAATTATTGGAATTAGCCAATCCTAAACTTGCTTACCCTGCTTTGCCTGTTCCTTCTCGTGGACACCACAATAAAGGTGCTTGTCCATAGTTTCCCTTATTCTTCTTCTGTCCTGTGACGAACCCAAGGGCTTACTCATATGACCATGTGTCATACTGATGCACTTTCTGCAGGGAACTATGAGTATTAAAAACAACTGTAAAGCTCTATCTGATCTCTCTTAATCTGAGTCTGACCTCCCCATATCTCACCCAAGGTGATATGGCTGAAACATGTTTCCCATTTACCACCAGAGCCCATTTCTGTGTGCATTTGAGGCTGGGAATTTGGGTCTGGAATTTGGGTCTGCAGCTTTTCTGCTGGGTCTCACTGCATCTTCTAAATACTTACCTGTTCTTTCTGTAAAAATTTTTGCCCTTTTGAAGCTAAGTATCTCCCAGTCTACCTTATTTAGTCACGATTTTGGATATAGATATGCTGTTGGTTCTCTTCTTCACTCAAGGTCCTAACATTTTGCTGGGTGACTTCAGTACCTACTTGTCTATTTGATAACCTGGCATATTGGTTCATATTTGTTATTCAACCTGCTTATGTCTGTTGTTCTTCACTTCTATTCATCTTCAGCCTCTTGTTCCCAAAATTACACTTGGGTATGCTTCACTTCCAAAAGCAGTTCTGAAGGCCAGAAGTCCAAATCCAATTTCACTGAGCTGATGATAGTCAAGGTGTTAACAGGGCTAGTTTCCTTCTAAAAGCTTTAGAAGAGAATCCTTTTTCTTGCATTTGCCAGCTTCTAGACACCACCTAAATCCTTGGCTTGTGATCCCTTCTCTATCTTCAAAGCCAGCAGTGTAGCAGGAATTTGACTATAAATAATAAATTTCAGGCTTTGAGAACAGAGGTGCAGAGTAGATGTCCATCCAGGTCTCAGGCTGGCCACTGGTTTGTGCACACATGGGACTAATCAGAATAACAATGATAATGCTCAACAATCTTGAACAGACAACGGAACCAAGCCCACAAAAGGCAGATTAGAATTTGCACCCCAAGTGTAACATGGCCAAATGCATGCTAAAACAAACCAAATCAAATTAAAATGACAACAATGTTGATTTTAGGATTTAAATAAGACCCAGGCTATCATAACATAATTGTCAAACGTTTAGTAAGAAATTCAAAATTATGTGGCATAAAAAGGAATGAGGAACATCTCAAATCACAAGAGAAAAGATAATTGACAGATACCAATCCAGCAATGACACAGATGTAGGGACAATTAGAAGACTTTAAAACAGCTATTATAACCATGCTCCAGGAAGTAAGGACAGACATTCTTCACATGAACCAACAATCTCAGCACAGATAGAGATGATATAAGGAAGAAACAAATGGAAATTTTAGAACTAAATAATGTAATTTCCAAAAATCCTGGATGGGATCCATGACATATGGGAATGACAGAGGAGTCAATGAATTTGAAAATATAGGAATAAAAATTATCCAATCTAAACAGAGAAAAATTCTAGAAAGTGACAGAAACTCATTGACCTGTTAGATAATATAAAAAAGTCTGGCATTCATTGAAGTTTCAGTAGGAAAGGTGAAAGATAATGAAGAATAAGCACATTTGAAGAAAAAAATGACAGACAACTTCCCAAGTTAGATGAAGAATGCAATTCAAAATGTTCATCAAATCCCAAAGAAAATAAACTCAAAGAAATCCATGCCCAAGCATATCATAATCAAATTTCTGAAAAATAAAGACAAAAAAAGAAATCCTAAAGGCAACAAGAGGAAAATAACACTTTCATATAAATAAGCAATGATTCAAATAACTGTGGATTTCTCATCAGAAACCACAGATACCATAGGAAAGCAGAATAAAATTTATAAAATGTTCATATAAAGAATTAGCCATCAGTATTCCTATCTCCAGGAAAAAAAATATTCTTTAGAAATGAAAGTGAAATAAAAATACTTTTAGATGAAAGAAAAAGAAAATTAATTTTCAGCAGATATACTCTAGAAATAAGTTAAAGGTTTTTCACATTGTAGGGAAATGATCTAGAGGGAGACTTGGAACTTTAGAAAAGAAGGAACAGAATAAATAATAACTATCAGAATAAATATACCCGTGTATTCTCCACTTCTTAAATTTTAAAAACTGATTTAAAGAAAAAATACGTAATATTACCTGAGGAAGTTTCTTTTTTGTTGTTGTTTTTGTTTGTCAGTTTATTTGCTTGAGTCAGAGTCTTGCTTTGTCACTCAGGCTGGAGTGCAGTGGCACGATCATGGCTCACTGCAGCCTCGACCTTCTGGGTTCAAGGGATCCTCTCACCTCAGCCTCCTGAGTAGCTGGAACTACAGGTGCTTGCCACCAGGCCTGGCTAATTTTTGTATTTTTTTTTGAAATGAGGGCCAGGCGCGGTGGCTCACGCTTGTAATCCCAGCACTTTGGGAGGCCGAGGCGGGCGGATCACGAGGTCAGGAGATCGAGACCACGGTGAAAGCCCGTCTCTACTAAAAATACAAAAAATTAGCCGGGCGTGGTGGCAGGCGCCTGTAGTCCCAGCTACTCGGAGAGGCTGAGGCAGGAGAATGGCGTGAACCCGGGAGGCGGAGCTTGCAGTGAGCCGAGATCGCGCCACTGCACTCCAGCCTGGGTGACAGAGCGAGACTCCGTCTCAAAAAAAAAAAAAAAAAAAAGAAATGAGGTCTCACTATGTTGCCCAGACTGGTCTCAAACTTATGGGCCCAAGCAATCCTCCTGCTTTGCCCTTTCAAAGCTCTGAGATTACAAATGAGAGCCACCACACCAGGCCTATGTGAAGAAGTTTCAGTGTATATGGATGCAATATAAATGACAACTACAACATGAAGGAGGAAGGGAAAAAGAATGTAGACAGCGGTAAGTTTACTACATTTAATTTGAAGTGGTAAATTTACTACATTTAATTTGAAGTGTTAAAATATTAATTCTAAATAGGCTCTAAAATGTTAAATATACATATTTTAATATTGAGAAACCACTAATATATACAAACCAATGTTAAAAAACTCAATAAACTCATTTAAAAAGAACACTAAAAGTATTCAAATTATTCAAAATGTCATAAAAGAAGAAAGAAAACAATTATAAAAAGGAGAATGAACAGTAAACAAATAATAACATGGCAGACCTAAATCCAAACAAATCAATAACATGAATGCAAATGACTTACTATTTAAATTAAAAAACAGAGATTACCAGAATAGATTTTTGTAAGACTGAAGCATATGCTGCCTATGTTAAATGGATTTCAAATAAAATGATATAAGTTAAAAGTAAAAAGATAGAAATTAAAATACACCATGTGTTTGCAATAAGAGTAAAAAAACTGTTTTGTTTCTATTCCTACTCTCAATACAGAATTTAGGTCACCTCTGGTCACCTAAATGTATGGAGATTTCACCCCACTAACAACTATCACTCCAGAAGACAATGGTGTCATATAATCCAGTTCAATTCTGATACTATTTTCCTGGAGATAGCATAAGATCCCACAGGTTGAGAGCTCAGTCCCACAAGACTGTCCCCTACTTCAAATGCCAATCACAAGTAGTAGGTTGTCACCTACACTTATGACTGAGTGGCTGTAAATCAGGGTTCCCATGACTCCCTCCTTAGGTTTGATTAATTTGCTAAGACAATTCACAGTAATCAGAGAAACACATGAAATGATTGACTATAAAGGATATTACAAAAGATCCTGATGAACAGCCAGATGATAGAGATGCACAGGGCAAGGCATGTGGAAAGGAGGGTAAATCTTCCATGCCGTCTCCCAGTGCAAAAACATCTAGGCACCTCCATGTGTTCAGTAATCCTGAAGTTCTCTGAACTCTGTCCTTTGGAGATTTTATGGAGGCTTCATTACATAGGTGTGACTGATTACATCACAGGCCATTAGTAACCAAATCAACCTTTAGCACCTCTCCCCTTCCCAGAGGCTGAGGGATGGGTTGAAAGTTTTAATCTTCTAATCATATGGTTAGTTCCCCTGGCAACCAATCCCAACTCAGGCTATCTAGGAACTCCTTAAGAGCCACCTTAATTAGAATAAAAGATGCTCCTGTCACCCAGGCAATTCCAAGGAATTTATGAGCTCTGTGTCAGGAACCAGGATCAAAAGCCAAACATATATTTCTTACTACATAATATCACACCATGCAAACTCTAATAAATAGAACTGGGTAATCAAAAGAATATTAATATAAGACAGAGTAGACTTCGCGGCAAAGGAAATTACGAGAAATAAAGAACAATGTTACGTAAAGATAAAAGGGTCAATCCACCCGAAATTCAGCAATCCAAAATATGTATGCACCAAACAATGAGTTTCAAAATGCAAGTAGAAAAAATTGGTAGAACTGAAAGTAGGATTAGAGTAATTCCCAATTATCTTTTGAGACTTTAATATCCCTTTCTCAATTATTGTCCAAACTACTACACAAAAATTCAGGAAAGATGTAGGACTAAATAACACTATCAATAAATGAGATACAATTGACATTTACAGAACTCTCTACCCAATGCAACATAATACATATTCTTATCAAGTGCTCATAGATCATTCATCAAAATAAAAACTATTCCTTGTTTCATAAAACAAACTTGAATAAAATTAAAATAATTGAAATCATACAATGTGTTCTTTGATTAAAATGAAATTAAACATTGATAATTTAAAGAAAATTTAAAAATCTCCAGACACTTGGAAACAAAACAAAACAATTCTAAATAACCTGTGTTTTTCAAAAAAGAAGTCTCAGGGGAAATTTTAAAAAATATTTTGAACTGATTGAAAATGAAAATACAACATATCAAAATTTGTGGGATTGAGCCAAACAATGTTTAGAAGAAAATTTATAACATTAAATTATTATATTAGAGTAGAAGAAATGTTTCAAATAAAAAATTTAATCTTCTACCCAAAGAAACAGTTGTTTAAAAAGACCAAATAAACCTAAGCAAGTAGAAGAAAGGAAATAATAACGGGCACAAATCAATGAAATTGAAAAATAAACAAAGGTCAATTTTTTTAACATGATCAATAAAATTGATAAGCATTCAGCCATGTTCAACATTTTTAAGGAGAAAAAATACATAAATCATAAGAATCAAGAAAAAAAGAGGAGATATCACTAGCAATTGCACAAACATTAAAAAAAGAGAAAACTGCAAATAGCTCTATGCTAAATAAATGTCACAACCTAGATGAAGTACACCAATCTTATAATAGTCATATTACCAAAATTCACACAAGAAGATGATGGACTCATACAACTTGATTTTAACAACCACTATGAAGCTACAAAATCAAGAGTGTGATATAGATAATATGTATAATCTTGTATTTATTAAAAATTAAATTCAGCCAGGTGCAATGCCTCATGCCTGTAATCCCAGCATTTTGAAAGGCTGACATGAGAAGGTCTTTTGAACCCAGGAGTTTAAGACCAATCAGGTCAACAGAGTGAGGCCTTGTATCTAAAAAAAAAAAGAAAAAAAAAATCAATAAAAATTACATATAATTTATTATTAAAAGTTTTTGGAAAAAAAAGTCTCCAGACCTAGGTAGTTTCATGAGTGATTGCTACCAAATATTTAAAGAGGAATTAATAACAAGTCTACATAATTCCTTCTAGGAAATAGGAAGAAACACTTCCCAAATGATTTTATGACACTAGATTATCCTGACACCAAGACCAAATACAAATCATACATCCTCCTGAAAGAACTCACGAAAAACCAAACAACAAAAAAACTGTAGACTAATTTTTTTCATAAACATAGACACAAAATACTAGTAAATCAACCCAGCAATATTTGAAAGAATAATACACCATCACCAAGTGGGATTAATCCTGAAAATGTGAGGCTAGTTCAATCTTTGAAAATCAATCAATGTCATCTATTATAGTTACAGAATAGAGAAGAAAAACCACATGGACATATGAATTGATGTAGAAAACTCATCTGAGAAAACAACTTGCATAAATCATAGAAAAAACGCTTATCAAATTAGTAATTGAAGGAAATGTCTTCAACATGATAAAGAGCATTCACAGAAAAACTACAGCTGATATTTTAAATGATAAAAAACTGAATGCTTTCTCCCGAAGATCTGGAATCAGACAAAAACGTTTGCTCTACAACTCCTATACATCACGCTGAATGATCTAGTCGGTGCAATAAGGCAAGAAAAACAATTCTATAAGATGTACGGAGAGCAAAGAAAAAATATTAACTATTCACAAATTGTACTATTGTCTTTATAGGAAATTTTATTGGATCTACTAAAAAGCAAACTGAAAACCGAACTTAGAATTAATATCATTTACAATAGCTTTAAAGGAATAAAATGCTTAGGTATAAATTTAATATACATCCAGGTACAGGATTTGTATGCTGACAATTACAAACACTAATTAAAGACATCAGAGGAGACCTAAGTAAATGTAGATACATATCATGTTAATGCATTGGAAGACTTGATATAGTTCAGAAGTTAATTCTCTTCAAATTGATCCCTAGAGCTAATGCAATTCCACATAAAATCTCAGAAAAATATAACTTTAAAAAATACAAATTGATTCTATAATGTTTATGGAAAGGAAAAAGACCTTTAACTGCCAGAACAATTTTGAAAAAAAGAACAAGGATGATGGACTCATACAACTTGATTTTAACAACCACTATGAAGCTACAAAATCAAGAGTGTGATATTGATGAAGGTAAAGTCACATAAATCAATGAAACAGAATACAATCCAGGAATAAATCAACAATATAGCAAATTGGTTTTGACAAAGATGAAAGTCAATTCAATGAATAAAGGATCATCTTCTGAAAAATAGTTTTGGGAAAACTGGACCTTCATAAGTAAATGAATAAGCAAACAAACAGCAAGGCTGCTTCAGTCTAAACCCCACACTGTATTATGATTCATAAATCTAAATATAAAACATAAAACTATAAAACTTCTAGAAAAAAACAGAAGGAAGTCTTTGTGGCCTTGGGTTAGGCAGTGAGTTCTCAGATATGACAACAAACACTGTCTATACAAGAAAAAATAAGTTATACCTTATCAAAATTTAAAAAATAATTATTCTCTGTGAAAGACATTGTTAGAAGAATAAGACAAATTCCAGATAGGGAGAAAGCACATATCTGAAACACGACATATTTCCAGACTATGTAAAAAATTATTCACAAATACTCCTTAACTTTGTGTACTGGAGAAAAAAAAGTATAAAATTATTAATACCACCACAATTATCAAATCTCAATATTAAGAAAACAACTCATTAAAAATGGGCAAAATACTTGAATAGCTGTTTCCAAAGAGGATATACAGAAGGTGAATATGACATGAGGAGATGTTCAATATCATTTGTCATTAGATAAATGAAAATTAAAACCACAGATAAGATACTATTACAAATCTATTAGGATGATTATAAACAAAAAACTGTGATAGTACCAATTGCTGGCTAGGATGTGAAACACCTAGAACTCTCATACATTCCTGATGGGATTCAAAAGGTACAACCATTCTGGAAAACTGTTTGGCAGTTCCTCATGAAGTTGAATATACACTTATCATATGCCATTGTAGTTTCAATCCTACGCATTTACCCTGGGTGAAAATTTATGTTCGTGCAAAAACCTGTAGATGAATATTTATGGCAGACCTCCAAACTGGAAATAACCCAAATAGTTTTCAACAAACGAATTAATAAACTGTGGTATGTCTCTACACGTAAATAACTAATAATACTAATGAAAAGGAACAAACTACTCGTACATACAATAGCATCAATATATCTCAAAGGAATTATGCTGAATGAAAGAAGCCAGTCTCCAGAGGATCATATAAATGTATTAATCGATTTACCTGAAGGCAAAACTCGAGTAATAGACAACATATCAGTACAAGGGAGATTTTTGAGGTTGCTAAAACTGTTATGTATTCTGATTGTGGTGGTTGCAACCTAAACTTATCTGTGTTAAAACTCAGAACAGTACATCACAAAAAAGCCAATTTTACCATATTTAGTTTAAAAAATAAAATTCTTGAAAATATCTGATTCGACAGGGGTGAAAAATACATTATTTTATTTGCTCCTAGGGTTTTACTCATACTCCAGGTACATCTGAAGTATTTTCAATATTGTTTTGTTTATGTCCTATATGGTAAATGGTAGTAGGAGAGCAGGAAACAATTGTCTTAGAATCACAGCCCAAGGCTAGGTCAAGGCTTATGTGTCACGATTTTAAAGACATCGTGAACAGAGCCGCCATATTGCCCACTTCCATGGCCACCATATTGCCCACCTCCATGGGCGCCATTCCCATGTAATGCCACTGAATGCTGCCCCTTGGAGTGGCCCATATTATGAATACCTTGCCATCTCAAAGCACTATTCCTTCATCCACGCCCCTCACACACAAATTGCTTGTGATACTTCAAGTTTCACTAGTAAAAGTAACTTCACTTATTTAATGTAAGACTCTAATCTTTACTTGAAATGCCAGTTTTGAGGGAGGTCATATTCATACTAAGTTACTATAGTGGCATGCACATTAAGTCATATCTGTACCTTTTATAATTTATTTTTTAAATTTTTTATTGTGGGAGAGAATAAAGCCATTATATATATAGGAAAAGTCAAGCGGGTTGTTTTGACAATTAATGTCTTACAGAAATTAGGTACTTGTGTTCTAGATTTATTATTTCTGGGTTTGCTTGTTATTGCCACCATGTAAGAGCTATGGGATTGGGAAGACATTTACCCTTAGTTTTCTTATGTGTAAAATGGTAATAATAATAGTACCTACTTTATAGAGATATTCAGGATTAAATTAGTAGAAAAATGTTCTATTAGCTCTCAACAAATAGAAACTTAGTGAGAAGGAAGAGGCACGGGAACACTGGAGAAATTTCCCTACAACTTACTACTTTATTTTGCCTAAGGCTAGTGCATTAAATCTAAACTCATCCATTTGTAAGAGCTCTATATTCCATGATCTCAGGTAATGATGATCAGGGTTACCCCCTTGGTATCTCTAGTGGGCTTGTGGCTATTTTCAAAGCTAGATAAGTATTACTGAATCTTAAAAAAAAATAAAATAAAAACAACAACAACGAAAAACGCTTCTCTTCCTGTCTTTTAAACCTCAAGTTATAAAATTCTGTGCAGTCTAACTAACCCTGAAAGGGTTCCCCACGGTGTGGTACACACTAGAGCAATTAACTGATTACTGCTGTTTTGAAAATGTAGCCTTTGGCACCGTAATAACCACCTCTTCCCAGCAAGACACAGTCTTGTTTATCATTATTGGTTTGGACTCTTCTGAGAGTCTTTGACGCATATGACAAGGCTCATATCCAAGCCAATTTGAATTAATTTCTTCCATAAGATTCCATGAAACACTGGCAAATGCTTTTCAAAATCAGAGTCCCTTGCACTTTCGCACTTTCTTCTATTTCCACTTCTCTTCCCATTGACATAAATTAGAATTAAGTATTCATATTGAGCAGAAAACAACTCCTTTGTTTTACAGTTATGGAAAGTTTACCTATTGAAATGTTATTGGATAAAAATCACAGAGTTATAGTTTTAAAGCTGGAAGTGATGAAGCAAATTATGGTTTTATTCATGGATTGGAAATAACAATGATTTTTAAAGTATATTTTCCAATAAAGATCACACATAGTTCTTTCTTCCTTTTACCCAATACACCCTGCTTAACCACCTCTCTTCCTTCCTCTCCAAACACAAGTGTTCAGTGCTAGTACCTACATTTGTGGTCACTTCAGCATTTGTTCATGCAATTATGTATGTGCTCTTGAGCACCTCCCAACCTCTGAAAAAATTAAAACCTTTCTTACCCACCCTAAATTCAAGCAGCTTGTCTACCTCTGGTCTTCTCACTGCAACTCACCCAAGTGGCCCATCTTTTCATATATATACCCTTCCACTCTTCAATAAGATGATAAGGTCTCTACAGCAGGTAGCATGACAGTGTAAAATGATACTTTTATTAAAAGCACGTTTATTTTGTGATCGACCCCTTGCTCTGCCCCACTAGAAGAGTGTCAACTGAGAGAAGTCACATAATCTCTCAGAGCCTTAACTTACCCATTTACAAAATGAGAAGACACTGTAGATTGTTAAGGTGCCTGATAACAGTGAATGTGCATAGTCATGTTCATTTCCTTCTAACTTAATATCCTCTCAGGCGGGAATTGCAGTGAGATGACCCAAATGTACCCTTAATATTGGCCAAAAGTGTGTTTAACATTATGGTTTGAATGTTTCCAGACCGAGCATGCCTCTCCAGGTTTCCCTGTCCCTACCACTCTCCACTGTACAAATGTGGCCACCATAAAGTATGTTACTACTTTATGGCAGTAACTTGTCTACTTTTTAGAGACACTTGCATTTGCTAGAGTCCTTAAAACAAGTGTTCCATATGTAAATACAAAGTTCAATACATAAATGAAAAATTGGTAAAGAGGAACCATTTTCTCTGATGGTACATGTTTCTGTTGGTGTGCAGGGCTGTATTCTTTAACCACCAAAGCAATAGCTATTTCCAAGACAGTCACTGATTTCATTTGTCACTTTATTGTCAGAGTCAGAGAAGTGAATTAAAGGTGGAGCTGTCATCATCATTTTTTGAGAACATTCCTTTTCCAAGCCCAGGTTATAGTTTGTTGTTTCACTGGATAAAAAGGCATTTCTTAACAGAAAATGTGGTCCGCACCTTCACTCATGACCTTCCTTTTCCTGAAACACCAAAACACTTTTCCACAAATAGAGCTCTCTTAAAATCAAGGCCAGAACTAGGCAAATATAAAATCACATTCTTTTATATATGATATCTATGCTCAGTTAGAGGAGAGACTGGATCAAAGACCAAAGAAGGCTGGTGTGTGTTGACAAAGGCACCAGGAATAGAAAGTTCCTCTCAGCTTCCAGGAATTCCTGATGATGTGGATGTAGACTGAACAAGGCCACTGGTAGGTCATAAGTAGCCTCATATGAACTGGTAAAAGATGCCCCTTCTTGGTGGATGCAGCATGGCCTGGCAAGCTAAGGCCTGGATAGATTTTTGTTCACACTCATTCCCCTTGGCCATGGGCCGGTGTATAGTTACCATCCTGCAGAAATATACAGGGAGGCCTGAGTAGTGAAATTGTATTTTGATGTTCATATTTTCTTTATGCCTCTTTATATTTTCCCTTTCCCTTTCTTTCCCATTCAAAGGCCTCCGTGTTCAGAGAAGAGGGCAGAAAGAACTGCTGAAATCAGGAAGATGAAATCCCACTCCAGAACATTCCAAACTAATGACTTGGGATAGGATCTTTCTGCTTGAAAGAGTCATAAAGAAAAAAAGATACAACAGATTGAGGAAGAGGGAAGAAGGATGAGCAAGGGTGTGATTGAGTCCCAGTGAGAAGATCCCTGAAAGAACAAGTAAATATGACAGAAAGAATGACTGTGACTGGAGCAAAAAGGACATTTATAGTCTTCCAAGCAGACCATGCCCTTGTTGGTAAAGTAATAGTAGGGACTACTGTACCCTAAGATGAAATCTGGAAATTAGAGAGGCCATGCAGGCAGGAACAAGGGACATTTCAATAGTGACATTTGTGGGTTAATATCCAAGAATCTAAGCCCCCCTCAACCAAAAACTGTTCTTCAGTCATAAGACCTGCCAAAAACTGGCATAACCCTAGGGAAGTGAGGGTCATAGGAGGTGGATCCCAAAAAACTATGGTTAAAGTTTCTCCCAGTCAACATGGTAGTATCTAAACAATAATAAAGTGTGAGTTATTTGAAAATAATGTGATATTTGGGAACATTCCTGCCTTTGTATGACACTTGTTACCATCTAGGAAATCTACCATGAAGGTCATTACTATAGTCATTGGAGGGGGAACAGTGCCTGCCACAGTCTCCGTTCCTATTGTAGTTGGGCCCATTCTCAAACTGGAGGCACCTCATTCCCAGACAGATAAACGCCAAAGAAAAAGATGATGTGATATTTTCCTGCCTTTTCCCCACCTTCACAATGATATGACTTTGGTATTATTTCTTAAAATCAAGCAAAGACTCATTAAATATGGGCAATGGGTTATCAGCCAGTCTGTGGGAGAGGTCTGTATAAGATAGGGGATATTTCAGATGTCCTGACATGTCACCACCTTTTCTCTGTTCTCAGGCAGTTGCTACCTGATATAGTTTGAATATTTGTCCCCACTCAAATACCAATACTGGGGGTGAGGCCTAGTGGGAGGTGTTTGGATTATGGTGGCAGATCCTTCATGGCTTGCTGCTGTCTTGATGCTGATAGTGAGTTCTGGCAAGATTTGATCAATTAAAAGCATGTGGCACCTCCCCCCCGTGCACTCTCTTTCTTGCTCCTGCTTTCACCGTGTGACATGCAAGCTCCAGCTTCGCCTTCCACCATGAGTAAAAACTCCCTGAGACCTCCCCAGAAGCTGAGAAATGTCGATGCTATGCTTCTTGCACAGCCTTCAGAACCATGAACCAATTAATCCTCTTTTCTTTATAAATTATCCAGTCTCAGCTATTTCTTTATAGCAATGCAAGAATGGACTAACACACCACCCATGGCAGCTACTTCCTCTTCTGCTCGGAGGAGAAGTCTGACTCTAATTCAAAAGATACAGCCAATTTCCGTCATCCGCAGCACTGTTCTCTGCCACCCTGCCCTGGCACAGGGACATTTCCCAGAGAGAAGGTTTCTGCATGACTGCTTGGCACAAGTTGATACTGCAGGACTTAGAATTTTGGGAGAGCAAACCACAACATATGTACATATTTAAACTTCTCTTGCAGGGAGAGAAAAGATTGTCACCTTTGAAAGTGACAGCTGTCTCAGGAAATACCATTGGCCTAGTCATAAAAGGCCATGGGCCTGGAGGTCAAATAAAATTTGTTAAGTGATGTATTCTCTGTACCAACCTAGAGGTGGCCTTTGGGTGACAATCATAAGTGGTAGGCTAGGTAATTACCTGCAACATACATAAAAACAAACAAAAATCTTTACCTCTCTCTTTGACTTCTCCTTCTACCCCTTCACGCACCCCAACAGGATGAGAAAATGAAAGGATAAAGAAAAACAAAAAAAAAAACAAAACTCTCTGTAGAATTTTACCATCTCAGTCTGTATGCTACCAAGCTAGTTGGAGGAAATGCATCCACTCACAGCATGAAAATACATTGTCTCAACCAAAGTAATTTAATTCCATCCAAATTTGAATGAGGGCCCTATCTGATGAGGTTTTGGCCTCTGTCAAAAGAGGAAGTGACAGGTGGGAGAAGTGACCAGGTATGCAGTAGAATCACCAGATTTCACAAGAATGGATGTGGCTTAGAGATTTACAGAGCACCGAACCTTGCCTTGAAGATCCCAGGAATAAACACGTAACAAAAACTGTGTAAACAGATAGAGAAAGAAAAGAATAATCCCTCCTCCCCCAGCTCTGCCTGGGTGTGAGGAGATTTTATTGTGCATGCAGGTGGTGTGATACAGGACAGTGTATGCTGAACTCCATGCTGCTCTACACCATGAGGCAGGGAAGGCCAAGTTGCTGAGGACAACAGCACATTTTACTAAGTCCCTGAAACCTATCATTGTTCATAATGTCATACATACCATGGAAAACTGGAAAAGCAGAACAAACGCAGGCTTTCCTATCGAAATGTCTACTGCCTACAAAAAGCAAACGCATAGTGTCCTTTTTCAAAGAAATACGAAAACTCATAGAAACACTTAGACCCCTAAGAACATGCCCATCAGTTTTTCATATTTGCAGGCAAAACTGAATGTCTTTGGATTCATCTAGCATGCCCCCCACCCCCAGCTTTTTCTCTCTTTCCCTCTCTTTTTCTCTGTTATTTATAAGTAATATATTATCATTTGATGAATAAAGTGAAGTTTGTGTTCTCAGAAGCACTGTGTGTGGCATTTTCATTTTGAAAAGAGTGCTTAGTGGGGTTGTGCAGAAACAAACCTGTTGTTGTCACAGATGTCCATGTGTTTGAATAAGGCATTCCAGAGTCATAATGGCAAGTTTAATATATATCTTTTCCCACTTGACTCCAAGTCCATGGGTATTTCTAGTATACTATGTGGCAAAAATGTGTTTCCCTTATGATCTATAAGTTGCAAATACCACCAAGTTCTGTATTAGAGGAAATGTGTGAAAAAGATAAGGCCCTTTTGAGATTAAACCCTTGTCTTATGCTCCCCTATATACAGATTTTGTTTGTGAAAGCAGTGATTCCTGGCAAATACCACCAGAAGCCTGGAGGTATGGAGGAGGATATGGAGTCAAATATGGACACCACCAACCGGAAAATATTTTAGTAAAAAGTTACATATTCTTGGAAGTCCGCTGAAGTATTTTTTTTTTATTATTTGTGCAAACCTCTGACTTGGCTCCGTGGGAGTCACAGGTGAATTTGGAGAAAAAAATTAAAAACTGTAAACAGGACAATGTGGGAGGTGGAAATATTACAGAATGTAATGTCTCCTTGATAAAAGGAACAAGGTAAGTATATCTCACAGAGGAAGACAGAGGGAGAGAAAGACATTGTCCTGGTATTCAGGTCATAAATAACTTTCCTCTAGCTGCTTATTTACTCCCTAATTTCTTGACAACTTTAATCAAGTCAGTCATTCAATATCTGTTTTTCACTTATGGATTTTAAATGATTACCTCCCCCCCACCATTATCCTCGTCTTTCTTAAAATTACATATTCGCTATTCTATAGAACCCTGTTTTGTTCCCTAATATTGTGACATTTATGATAGTAAACTTAATTTTTAAAAATGTGATAGCTTTTGGTGGTGTACAGCTGAGAACCCAGAATTCCTAAAATATGTAGGGGAAAGAGCCAACAGGGCCCCAACATTGACTTGTGGATTGTATAACCTTAGGCAGCATTAGTCACTTTGGTCACAGTGGGAATGGTGTTCCCTGGTGTTTTACAATGTGGTACAATTGATTATTTTAAAATATGGATCAGTAAATTACTGTAGGCATCATGATCACAGTTTTAAGAATTGCTCAGGTAGAACAGTGGCAGTAATGGTGCAAAACCACTTCATTACCTGCTGTCTCTTCCTGTACATTGGTTTCTGCTTTAAGGACAGTACCTTGAACTACCCAGAAGGATTAAAAATATCTCTCTACCTCTGGGTTGTGCTTCTGGGTCCTCTGGTTCTCTTAGGTGGACACTCTTAGAGTAACATAAACTCCACTTAGCGGAAGAGATTTGGTGAATGTCGCAGGCTCAGCTTCCGCAAGCTACATTTTGTTTTGCAGAGATGTTGCATGCCCAGACCCAATCCATCTTAGAGCCAAGGTACATGGACATTGGTGTGGAGGTCCTGCATGTCTGCTAAGTTCTGGCTTAGAGAAAGAGGTCACTACTGACAGAAGCTTCACATTACTTAAATCACTAACTGCCAACCTAGTCAGACTTAAAAGTCCTATTTGAATGTTGTATGCTGCTGCTGCTAAGGTTCCTTGGTTTCAAGGGAAGGAATGCTGAGAACATGGTAGATCTGTCCCTGACTACTGCTTGACTAAGCACCTCCAGTAAAGCTGGTAAAGCATTTCCAGAGTCAGTCACCTAGATATAACATGATTGCAGAACCTTTCGGGGTCTTCAATTTTATGGTTTAGGGAAGAGAAACACTTTTTAGACCTTTATCTCACAGCATTCAAAATGTCCAAGTCGGTGAGAGGAAAATCACTCATGCTTTCTGTAACGGCAGAGAAGCAAGTTTATGCATAATTTTCTTAGTATTGTGTGTGGAAAACAAACAAGCATAAATATATCCCACTAGCTGGTATTTTTATAATGGAATAATTTAATGTGGTAGAATAATGAAATAAAAAGGTAGTTTCAAGTATTCTCTATTCTCTTATATTCTTGTGATTTTTTTATATCCACTGTTAAGATTTAGAAAAGTAGCAATATGGAATAAATAAGAAGTAGCCAAGATTTCTTAGACATAAGCAGCTTTGAAGAGTGTAACTCTTTATTAGGTAACTGCAAATGATTGCAACCACAGTGTTGCTTTACATTAAAAAACGTGACATGGAAAATATGGATCAAAGATATTACTGGCTTTCAAGGAACCTCGGTAGATATCAGAGAGATTATTTTGCTAACTATAATTTTTTTCGGGACACTGAAACTTTCTATTGTCAATAAAACCCAGAGAATCAAAGGGTCACTGCCTACACTTCTTAATAAGATTATAAGAAATTTGATGAATTACATTCTGTAGGTCATTGAGGATCACATTTTTCAATTTCAAAATTTGATATTGAAAATATTACTCTGATGTGCCAGTCTACTTCCATGTTTCAGCATGGAGAGTCTTGTAAACATCTTTGATTTTTTTTCTTTTTCATTTTTTTTTCCCAATATAAGACCTTGCAGGACCTCTATGCATCACTCTAATTCAGACATTGTAAGATCAGAAAAAGATGTAAAAGGTAGTCAAATGAGGCTTTATCCTGAGACAGAGCCTAGCGATTATTTTTCTTCTTATGTCTAAGTTCAGCAATCACCACACTTTACCATCTCCTCCTCCCTCTTGTCTTTTTTTTTATTCATATAAACATAAATCCAAAGTAAACATAAATCTAGTCATTTAAAGGTTTTATTAAAATGTTTCAGATTGAGGTTTTATTATAAAACACACTTTAATTAACCACAGTTTTATCTTCTGGAATACATGAATTTAAGCACAGAATAATTTCATGTATAGGCCAAGGTCTGCAGTCCTGGCCTGTATGCCTCCCATAGTAAGGGAGGCAGAGCCTGGGGAGAAGGAGATAGAAGAGTTCACCATGTCAGCCCAGCATGACCCTGCCTGAAACATGGCGAGAGTAACTTGTTATTGTGGGGTAAATTGAGGCACCCAGGAATACAACCTCACTTTCAAAGGCCCTATTTTGACAATTTTGCATGATTAGAAACATATTCCTTTATCTTAAAAATTCAGCCCTTTAGTTACAAATGTGCCGAGAAAGAAACATAGGGTAAGCCACGAGGAGTTCACATTCAAATATTAACTAATGCCCTAAGATTCTTTCCGACAATAGCTTTTTAAAGGTTGCGAAGCAAATATGAAGATGCATGTTTTCAAAGTCTGAACAAGACTGGATAAAGGAGTGGGGTATAGAAATGAGAAAGACACTTATTTTAAATATTCATCTGTGAAAACTCATAGCATGGGCAGCTCTGAGCATCATTTAAAAATGAGTGAAACCTGTATTCAACATTCTTCTACATTTTTCTTTTTGTTTTTTTTTTTTTTTTTTGAGACGGAGTCTCGCTCTGTCACCAGGCCAGAGTGCAATGGCACGATCTTGGCTCACTGCAACCTCTGCCTCCTGGGTTCAAGCGATTCTCCTGCCCTCAACCTCCCAAATAGCTGGGACTACAGGTGTGCACCACCACACCCAGCTAATTTTTTCTATTTAGTAGAGATGGGGTTTCACCATGTTGGCCAGGATGGTCTCAATCTCCTGACCTTGTGATCCTCCCACCTCAGCCTCCCAAAGTGCTGGGATTACAGGCATGAACTACTGTGCCCAGTCTAACATCCTTCTACTTTTTGTGCCTTCCTCCTACCACAAAATTCCAGGCCAACAGAGCCCCAGGGCAAACACATGTCCCCCACTTGATATCTCTGCCTTTCTTCCCTACCAGTCTGGTCTGCCCATACACATCACAGGTCCTGCATATGGCCCCCTCCAATGCACTTATAGGCCTAGTTTGCTGATAGACTAAATCTGATAAAATATTTCCAACGGATAAGAAACAAAAAAGATAGAAATATGTTCTATTTTCCTTAATGCAGGAGATCATCTCTCTAACACAGGATGAAACTGTGCTATTTTGGGGACAGGTGGAGTCTCCCTTTTGTCCCTCAAAGCATACCCACTACTTAAGTGGCCAGTTCTTTCAACTACACTCCAAGTCTTTTGATGTTGATACACCCTGAACATAAAAAAGGGTGACACATGAAGTTACCAGAGGTGGTGGCTGAAGTTGGTAAGTAAAGGGTGTTTGCTTTGACATAGTCATTGATGATTTATTCCACTCAGATCGAGTCTAGACAAATAGCTCAAACCTCTTAAAAGTTCGATCTAGTTTTATTAAAAGTCTTCCAGTTTTTAAAAGTTTGTAAATGTTCAGAAAAAAAAAAACCTGCTGTGATTCTAGGATCCTTTCGCATGTGTTCTTACTCCTTTTTAATAACAGTGGCCTTGAGCATATCAACCTACTCCTCAGTCAACAAATTCTGTGGGGGCCTTAAGCAAATGATTTTCCCTTTGCAGTCTCCTTAACAGCTAAAAATGTCTCTGCGTAGTATCATTTCATGTACTTCTCATATTTCCTCATCAAGGTCCAAATGCGGTATGAATTTCCATGGGAAAATCTGTTTTCTATGAATATAAGAGTGGTTGATCATAAGGCAGCATTCTGGGGCCACCAGATGTGAACTCTGGTTTGTCACAAGGAATAAGTTTCTTAGGAATAACCCCTTCCCTTTTGCATTGTGCTTTTACCACTGTCCTGCTTCCATACCCTCTTTCTCAAACCCAGCGTTCCAACTAAAAAACCTGATCTGATGGGGTGGCTTAGCTCTCACCCAATATGGAATGGCACTCAATGGTAAGTCATTGACCTCTTAATGATGGCTGATATATAAATGTCTTTGGCTGTCCCTGCTTACCAAGGGCCATTGGGTCATTTAACAAAAGGTATAGGAACTTGGTAGGAGGCAACTATTATAATACACTTCTATACAATAGAAGAAGTCTATACTGTAGAGTGTCGACTTCTTCCTTAAAATAGGCTTTCAGGAATGACAAGCTAAGACGCCTCATCAGCACAGTATTTTTCCAAACTTATTACTTGCCTTATGTCCCCTACTAATCAGTAATCTCCTTGAGTAACATCCCAGTGCCTAGTACAGTACCTTTCAGATAGAACAGGCTTGATAAACACTGAGTGGACTGAATTTAATAAATTGAGAGAGCCACTCATTTGGGTTTCTAATACAAAATGGCCTTAGCTATTCTGTTTTTAAATATTTAGCAGCTCAGTTAAAAACGCCCCTGTGAATCTTTTATGACATCATTTATCTTTCTATTTCTTTTCAGCTTTAAATTGCACTGCCAGATTTATTTGCTGTGGTATTAAGTTTCCGTGTCTACCCAGTTCTAGTCCAGCTCTTCTAATGCAATTCAGTCTTTTTACTGCAAGACTCAGACTCAAATATTAAATCAACATTTGCCATTAAGACTCCACATTTGTCTATGGGATGATGATTGGATTCATCTTTTGGAAAGGAATCTATATAAATACATCTTCTCTAATAATATCCAAAGATAATCCTCTCCTCCTCCTCATCCCCTGCCGTGTTTCTTAAAAATGTGGACACCAGGACTCTCTAAGTTGCTCTCCCCAAAGCTACAGTAAAATCTCCTCCACTGGTAATGTCATTCCATTACCTCCACTCTCTGACATTCTGATGTTTGCTGCCAAATACATGGTTTCAGAAAAATCCTGCACGCTTTGCCATTTTTATTAGAAGCAGAATCTGATCAACAACATTCCAATTATAAGAGTAAAAAGAGAAAAAGGTAATCAGGCTTTGAATTAAATCACATCTGGACAGGCCTGTTGTTGAGGGCACTAATAATATATTGCATATGTATTTGGACAGAGCATGCCAGAAGTGAATTCCACATCATTAACAAAGTTCTCTATCAATCGCTCACAATCTGGCAGCTGTAACCGGCAAGGTGCAGAATCAAGTCTTCTTCGCTGCTGAATATGTATCATCATGGCCCATGCAAGTCCCTTCTCTGCCTACGGGGTCTGCCAGGCTCACAGCTGCTTGAAGAGCAGAACGGGGGTTTGCATTAACGCTCTTCAAGTCATTTCTCTCTCAGACAGGGATCTTGCATTTTAAACACCATTGCACAAAGAGCTTAGAACACCTTCTCAGAGTCGGTTCTCTTGGCTCACTTACAGAGAACAGGGAGAAATATGTCACTCCTGCAAATAGCCACAACAGTCCTCAGAAGGCAATGGGCTGAATGAGGCATGTGTGGTTGCCACTGTCTCTCTCTGCTAATGGTGAGGAGAAAATCTCGGATTTTCAGCTAGAGACCAAGTCAAGTCAGATGGAGCGGGAGCTTAGTATGGCCCAGCTTGGTAAGCACCTTCATTTTTTTAAAGCACCCTCAATATCCCTCATACCATCTTTGGAAATCTAATATACTACAGCAATTTATATAATACTGGTTTTGATCCTTGCAGCAAATCATCAAGAGGATGTGCTATGTGGATTAAAGACCTGAGTGCCAGAGCCAAACTGACTGGCTGAATTTCTGCTCAGCTGTTTACAGCTCTGTGATCTTGGTCAAGTTATTTAACATTCCGTGCTTCATTATTCCACCTGCAAAATGGGGATAACAATAGTAGCTGCCACATACGGTTGTTGTAAGAAATAAATACAAGAAAACATGTAAAACACTTAAGGGTCAGGATTGGTACCAAGTAAGCCTCAATGTTAGAAGTCATTCAAATTCAGGAGAACTATGGTTACTCTGATCTGAACTAAATGATGGTTGAAGCTGAACCTACAGATTTCCAATATCTCATAGCAAAGTGGCAAAATGGGAGTAGGCATTCCCCTCTACGGAATACAAATTACCCTGTATCCCCTCTGAAGTGTCCAAAGGGAAGCAACCACTCACTGCAGCTAATGGAAACACTTTAACAGATTTTTTTGTGGCAGTTGGGAGGAGTTGAGGCTTATTAGCAAACATGTATTTCAATTTTTGTGGAATTATCTAATCTGAAACCCTTTTTTGATAATCAAAATTAGTATCAAAGACTTATTGAGCCCGGGTGTGATGACTCATGCCTATAATCCCAGAGCTTTGAGAGGCTGAGTGGGGACAATCACTTGAGCCTGGGAGTTCAAGATCAGTCTAAGCAATATAGGGAGATTCTGTTGCTATAAAAAATTTTTTTTAATTAGCTGGGTGTGCTAGTGAACACTTGTGACCCCTAGTAGATGGGAGGCTGAGGTGGGAGGTTTGCTGGAGCTCAAGAAGTTGAGACTGCAGTGAGTGGTGATCATGCCACTGTCCTCCTGCCTGGACAATAGAGTGAGACCCTCTCCCCAGCAAAAAAAAGACATTGAGTAGCTGCTATGTGTAAAGCTTTGATAATGACTCTGAAGTGAGAAACTGAAGTCTTACTACAGAGTTCCTCTCCACATACCTACCAACGGTTCAGTATATGAACCCATGGAATTGACAACATGTGCTGGTGAGTATGAACGTCCATCTGAGATAGGAAGGACCTGCATGGAAGCCTTGTCTTTTCCTGGATGAAGTGGGAGCAGAAATTATGCATTTGGGTTAAGAGAGGGCTGGACAAAGTAAGGCCAAAACGGTTCGGGAGACTACTGACCTTGACCCATTATGGATGTGAGAGTGGGTGATCACAGAACATCCATAGGGCTTCCTTTACACTAGAAACTTCCTTAAGGAAAAAAAAAATCAACGTTTGTGGTTAACAAAAAATAATTTGTTTCTCTCTTTTCTAATACACATCTGTCATATGATTAATAATGGCAAATATTGCTGGAGCATCATGGGATATACAAGCCGTATAAGACTCAATACCCTATACCAACAAACTTGTCATCTAATTAGAGAACTATACAACTTATGGATTAAAAAACAGCAAGTATAATACAGAAAAATACACTAAAAATAATATCAACCAAAAAAACCAGGGCTACATAAGCTAAGAAAGCAGAGAAACATGTACATCCCAAAACAACGGCAATTATGCTGCATCCCAGACCTGTTTTTTCAGAACAAATGGGAACTAGGGGATAAAGGAAATCTTCTTCAGGTTGCAAGAGCCCCCTTGAGTAAAAACAGAAAACAAGTCAGACAAGCTTAAGAATTCCCTCTGCTTCTCAATAGCCTCTTCTCTGCCCAATTTTCTGTGGTGACAGGTCACACTTTGTCACTTTAAGCCCCAGCCCTTCACCATTAATTGCCCCTCTCAGTTTTTATTTATTTTTCATCTTAGGGGAAAAGGAGGTGGGGAATAGATTTCTTTTCCAGCTGTTCCTTTCTTGTAGAACATTCTACAAACTCCAACCCTGTCCCATCTGCCTGAGAAACTATACCAAGGGGAGGAGGGTAGAAAGGAAAATAAAGGGGAAGAGAAAAGTGGTTAAAAACTTAATTTAATATACTCACTAAAGATGCTGAAAAATGCACTTACTTCAGAACCTCCACCACTGAGTACCGTGAAGTAGCATTTAGCTCTAATAGGGTTTCTGCTTCATCAGCTACAATAATGATTTTCCTTAATTTTCCTTGGACATTCTATATAACGATCTCCATGTTTAGGAGGGGGTGTTCTTTCTATAAGCGAAAACAAAATGCATATGTGTGATTTGCTTCACCTCCTACATTTAGCATGCTTTCTTTTTCCCAGGCCTCAAGTGTGTCTTCACTCTCTCTCTGTCATCAGTATGAATTTCTGGACATTAAGACCATCCATCTCCACTCTCCTACCCCATCCCTGCCCCCAATCTAATTGGCAATTTGCCACCTCTACCCTTGTCTTTAAAACTAGATCAGCTTTCCTACAACTTGCAAGAATATTCTGTCCCCTGCAAGAAACCCCAGAGAGGCTGATCTTGAAAATGTGCAAATGTATTATTTAAAAAATGATATTGAAGTCAAACTGTGATGTGTGTTTGTATCTTTTTGATCTCATTTTTGTCCTTTTTAACTATCCCCTTACCCTGTTTCTGCGAGTGTTAGCTACAGATTTTCAATCACACCCACCGGCAAAGCCAACCCGCAGGGAGGCTCTCAGCAGTGCCCTTTCAGAACCAGCCCAGCAGATGAAAGGCAGATGGAAAATTCCAGGGGTTCCGATCTGAGCATTTAAATGATCATTTAGCGTAACACAAATCTGTGAGATATGTATTTTTAGTTTCCTATGCAGAGCAATAGAATGGAGACAATGCAAAGGACCCTGGTGAGTGTGTTGCACAGAAAATATTTGAGAAGAACTACAGTCAGCAGAAAATGAATTTGGGGAGACCCTGGAAAGGTCTCTGGACAGCAGAAATGCAATTTATAATAACCTTTTCCACTTTGGGCAACTCTGTCTTTACAAATTGCACTATCATCTTTTTTCTTTTCTTTTGAGTTTTTTTTTTTTAATTATCATCTGGTACAGGAGTGATAGAAAAGCACACAGTTTTACATCCATTCTACAGATCCTAAATGATTCAGAGCCTTAGGAACAAATCGGAGACAATGCTACAGCCACATCTCTGATGTCCAAGAAGGGTTCCCTTGCACTACTTTATACTCCAAACTATGCTAACATACTATCTAGAAAACAAGGCTATCACTTGAGAATAGGCTCATCACCTCAATACTTAGATGATATTTAAAGATAAAAATTTTAAATCTTTTAATGTAACTGTCAGTAATCTCTATGCTAGACAACAAATGCTTGCATGTGCTATGATACATGATTTATAAGATTTAGAATTCTTCAAGGTGCCCTTTCCACATCCTAAGATGAAGAAATAAGTGAAAATAAGATACACCAAAAGTCACTCAAGTGTCTGTTGGCTTAACAGCAAGTCCAGTCCCAAGTAACTGTTTCCTGCCACACTGTCCAACCAATGATATTAATATGCTAAACAGTTTTTCCAGAGACCTGCTATAGGTTAGAACAGCTTTACACATGTAGAAAGCACCAGAAGGACATTTTAAACAGAGATGTTACCTATTAAATTCAATCTTCATGTTTACAATAAGAATATTGTGACTTCCAAAATAAAGCCAGATCTCACTAATGGGCTTTATTTCTCACTGATGGGAATAGCAATGGGAATCTGAATCAGGTCCAATTATAGACTAGTTGAAGGAGTGCTTGTACCTAGCTTGCCTTCTCATATCATAGAATGTGCACTTTCTCTTTGCTGCATACTTTTCTATTATTTGTCATCTTTTTTTAAGAGATGAGGTCTCACCATGTTACCCAGGCTAGAGTGCAGTGGCTATTCTCATGCATAATCATAGTGTACTGCAGCCTTGAACGCCTGGCCTCAAGGAATCCCTCCATCTCAGCTTCCCGAGTAGCTGGGATACAAGTGTGCACCACTGTGCCTAGCTTATTTTTCACTATTGTGTCAGCTGTATCTTCAGCTCCTGGATTATGGGAAACACTCCTAACAAGAGACCATAGACGTATGAAGGCATTAATGAGTAAAAAGTATGTATTAAAGAGAGGGACAATTTCCACCTGCTGTCTCTTATTTAAAAATCTTTCTATTCTTTCCTCCAACTTTCCTTTTGAACTTCTAGAGCTACTTTAACTCCTATGAAGTTCTCTGATTTGTAATATACAAATCCACTTGGCTATGCATTTTAGAAATAGCAAATAATAACATATATTGAGCATTTCTAGGTGGCAAGCATGCAGCCGAGTTCTTTACATGCGTGATCTGATTTAATAGGCACATTAATCACAAGAGGTAGGTGCTGTTATCCCTGTTTTTTGATAGTGATGATACTCATTTTCCCTCTTTACTTACCCACATTGATGCCTAAGAGAGAACACATAGTATCTTTCCATAAATTAATTTTGTCCATTTTCTTTATTTTAATAAATGACATGATCACCAAAAATACAGTTATAATCCTGGATCGCTCTTTCTCTCATCCTCCACATCCAATCTGTCAGCAGTCCTATCAACTCTGTCTCCTAAATATATCCTAAACACTTGCACTTCCCTCCAGCTGCTTGTGTATTGTCCTGGTTCAATCTACCACCATTGCTTGTCTAGACATGTGCAGTAGTTTTCTTACTGGCATGCCTGCTTCTATTTCTGTCTCACTATAATTGAAAACAGTGATCTTTTAAAAAATAAATCAGATTTAATGTCCTCACTATAAACCCTATAATGGCTTCCTATCACATTTAGAATAAAATGCAAACCCTTGTATCCTGGCCTTAATGATCTGGCCACGACCAATCTTTAGGCTTGATCATTCTCTACCTTGCTCTTTCTTTCCCAAAAAGACTGTTTCCTAAACTCTTCAATTTCATCCCTGCCTTAGCATCTTCACACTTATTTCCTCTACTTGGAATGTTCTTCTGCAGCATTTTACAGAGTACGTTTCATCATTCAAATCTCAGCTTTAAATGTAACCTTGAGATGCTTTTGCTAACCACCAAATTTAAAGTTTTCACCTAGCTATTCGTAACACTTATCACTGTCTGATATTTCCCTGTCTTACTTTTTCATCTGCTTATTTATATTCAGTCTCCCTATAACAGCAGGGGTCATATTTATCTTATTTACTATCAGGACCAGCTACATAATTTCTAGAGTCTAGCAAAAAATGAAATTATGGGGTCGTTTGTTGAAAAAATACGAAAAATGTCAAGACAATGACAGCAGAACATTAAGCCAAGTGCATGGCCTTCTAAACTTGGGGGACCTGTGTCAACACCTAAGTCGCAGGCTTATGAAGTCTGTTCATCATTGTACTCAAGCACATAGTAGCTGCTTGAATACATTTTTGAATACATTGTTTATTCATTTATTTGTTGAATTAATTAATTAGGTTAAGGAAACTGAGCTGAAGATAACAAACTTTTTAAACACAAATAATAAAATGCAAATTGAGAAGAGAAATTCAGGCAGTCTGATCTAGTATTTCCTCTCAGCCACTGTGCCACATTGCATCTCAAGGCAAACAAAATCTAGACTCCCACGTCCCCCAAATATTCATTCTCTTCTTTCAGTAAAATCTAACATTATGCAGAAATAAAGAATGACAACAATTCCAACTCTTTGCTGTTGTGAATAGTGCCGCAATAAACATACATGTGCATGTGTCTTTATAGCAGCATGATTTATAGTCCTTTGGGTATATACCCAGTAATGGGATGGCTGGGTCAAATGGTATTTCTAGTTCTAGATCCCTGAGGAATCGCCACACTGACTTCCACAATGGTTGAACTAGTTTACAGTCCCACCAACAGTGTAAAAGTGTTCCTATTTCTCCACATCCTCTCCAGCACCTGTTGTTTCCTGATTTTTTAATGATGGCCATTCTAGTTCCTGTCCTTTGTGGGGACATGGATGAAACTGGAAAACATCATTCTCAGTAAACTATCGCAAGGACAAAAAACCAAACACCGCATGTTCTCACTCATAGGTGGGAATTGAACAATGAGAACTCATGGACACAGGAAGGGGAACATCACATTCCGGGGACTGTTGTGGGGTGGGGGGAGGGGGGAGGGACAGCATTAGGAGATATACCTAATGCTAAATGACGAGTTAATGGGTGCAGGAAGTCAACATGGCACATGGATACATATGTAACAAACCTGCACATTGTGCACATGTACCCTAAAACCTAAAGTATAATTAAAAAAAAAAACAAAGAATGACAACAATTAGCTATAATTCTAAGGAAGTATGTGTTACGCATTCTAACTGAGAAGGGTGTAAAAAAAGTTATAGAAATTGAAATGTGAGTGAGGTGGGATGGTTAGAAGTTTCATTTGAGGTAGATTTGAAGGCTGATAGGATTCTGGTGCATGGGCAATAAAAAGAGTTTATTATAAAAGAAGATCCAATAGAGGAAGCATACAGAACAATAATGTGGTGAGAAGTTGAGCATGACTGAGGAAAGGCTACATGAAGGGGAAGAGGCAAGAATAAAATAGACCTATCTGTCAGGTCCTGAATTTGATAACTATTAGATGCTTAGGGGCTTCATTTTTTTCAGCAGGAAATGAGAGCCAGGGTAGTGCCATTCTGAAAGCAGAACCTGAGGAAGATAAATCTTGCTATATCAAACAGAGTGAGCAAGGAGGAGAAATCACAGGCCACGTGCATGAGCATAACTAGAGTGCTGACAGCAGGGATTCCAAGGAAAATAAAGATCATGGAAATCACAGAGACAATGGAAACCTAAATGATTAACTGAGGACAGTGAAGTAGCAGGCTTTTCAAGTGATAATTTTGAAGTCTTAAACCTCCGGCATACCTACTATGTGCTTAATGCTTTACATATGTTATGCTTAAATAATGTATGTAAAATATATTTGTACATATATTTTACAGACCTGGGAGGAATATCTTATTTATTTTCAAATCACACCGAAGGAAAGGCAAGGCTCAGAGAAGTGGATTAATTTGCTGGAGGCTACATAGTAAGCATAGGGGATGGGATATGAACTCACAACTGTGTGACTCTAATGAATCCTGTCTGGGTAATTGGGGAAATTAAGAATGGAAACAAGGAAGTGAGGACTTGGAGCTGGTTGAGAAACATGAGTACTTCATTTATTGCCTTATAGAGGTCATACTTGTTTTATATGAGTATGCAATGTCCCTTTGTTGTGTTTAAATCTAGAAACTGTCTTTGCTTGTAGTCACTTACTAAACATTCCATAAATTCTTTATAAATATTATGCAAAGTTGCAACACATAGTTGGGAGTAAAAAAATACCTAGACTTGAGGAGAACTAGATCTCATTAATTTGGTCAAATTAAAAACCAATGGTCATTACGAAATAAGAAAAAAAGGCATTTTAGTAGATTTAGGATTAACAATAAATAATTATTCTTCCCTACCTGTTTTCTGATCTCCTGGGGTTATCGAGGGTTAATAAAAAATAAACCAACACCAGCAGCATTTGCTGAGGTAATACTCTCCTCAGTGAATATTTTACTCAACTACCTGCCGTGAACACACCCTGATCTTTAGAATGGATTTTTAGCAATATTGCCTATTAGACTAGTACATCAACTCACTCCCTCCCCCATATCTCATCAGAAGCCATTCCAATTTATTCAAAAGCTACTTGTTTTAGAGTAACTCATCATCCTTTCAGAATCTGAAGTATGTCTCCCCTTGAGAACCATAAGACCATTTTATTTAATTTTTTTAAAAAATTGAATTAAGGCCAGGTGCGGTGGCTCACGATTGTAATCCCAGCACTTTGGGAGGCTGAGGCGGGCGGATCACGAGGTCAGGAGATCGAGACCACGGTGAAACCCCGTCTCTACTAAAAATACAAAAAATTAGCCGGGCGTGGTGGCGGGCGCCTGTAGTCCCAGCTACTCGGAGAGGCTGAGGCAGGAGAATGGGGTGAATCCGGGAGGCGGAGCTTGCAGTGAGCCGAGATCGCGCCACTGCACTCCAGCCTGGGTGACAGAGCGAGACTCCATCTCAAAAAAGAAATAAAAATAAAAATAAAAATTGAATTAAATATTGTTTTTCTCCCTCGAGGGAAAACACGCTTCAAAGTGAAGAATTCCCATCCAAAGAAGCTGTAAGCCCTATATCTTGACAAGAAGTTCATTTTCATACATCCTCTTCTATTCTATTGACACATAAAACTGAGTTTATATTTATCTTCCACTTAAACATTCCTTATTAAATATCAATAGCACAGAGGGGTAGGTGAGAACCATTTTCTGTTTTTTATCTAATGAGGCCAATTTGGGAACTGAGAAAGAAAGGAAAATCAGGCACAAAGAGTTCATATGCTGGTGATAACTAATCAAAGCTTGGTGTAGAATCAATTTATTAAAAACCCTATTTTGAATACCTTTCACATACAGAGCCATGGGCTAGATGCCGTGGAGGGGGAGAGGGTAATACAAAGGAAGATTCTGAAATTCAAGATGACCACTGTCTATTTGGGATGGTGTCATAACCATTAGAAAAAGTAATTACTCATTACAAGATAAACGCAAATTTCATATGACAAAAAATATTTTAACTATTTGTTTTTTTGTTGTTGTTTTTTTGAGACGGAGTCTCGCTCTGTCACCCAGGCTGGAGTGCAGTGCCGAGATCTCGGCTCACTGCAAGCTCCGCCTCCCGGGTTCACGCCATTCTCCTGCCTCAGCCTCCCGAGTAGCTGGGACTACAGGCGCCCGCCAACACGCCCGGCTAATTTTTTGTATTTTTAGTAGAGACGGGGTTTCACCGTGTTAGCCAGGATGGTCTAGATCTCCTGACCTCGTGATCCGCCCGCCTCGGCCTCCCAAAGTGCTGGGATTACAGGCTTGAGCCACCGCGCCCGGCCTATTTTAACTATTTGTATACTCAGACCACAAAGCTAATTCCAGTGTGTCATTTAAATATGAGGGAAAAAATCCCGGGGCACTGTAAAATTGTATAACACTTAGAGAAGGCAATTTAGCATTACATGTCATATATACAAAGACATTTACTCTTTGGCTTTGAAATTACTTCTCAAGGTATTTATCCTACAGATATATAGGCACACAGGCAAGAATGATTCATAAGCAAAATAAGTCCATGTATAGATATTTTATATTTGAAAATATCTGAAACAACCCATATGCCCACCAGTTGGGGACTGCTGAACTATATTACGGCATATTCATCTGATGAATTTTTGTAGCTATTCAAAATAACGGGGTAGCTTTTTACATATGGATTTAAAAAGATCTTCAATACATATTGGTTAACAAATCAAAAAGCAAAGTACAGAACAAAGAGTACAGTATAATACATAGTGTTTCCTTATAAAATGTATCAGAGATGTCACACATAAATATGAGCTAGTGAAATACCTTTCAGGAGATATATATGTGTGTATATGTGTGTGTGTGTATATATATATATATATATGTTATAGTTAAATTACTTTCGTGAGATATATATTCATGAGATATATGTGTATGCACACACACACACACATATATACATCTGAAAATTACTTCACTAGCCACTGTCTATTTGAGAAGGTGCCACAGACATTAGAAAATGTAATTATTCATTAAAAGAGAAATGTAAATCTCTTGTAATAATTACACACACATATACATACACACATACACATCTCTTTCTCTCTTACACACACACACACACACACACACACACCCCATGTATATGCCTAAAACACACTGTAAACTGAGTTTGCCTAAGGGAAGCAGAACAAGGATTAGGGGCAGGGAAGCAATAGAAACTTTAACTGTATATATTTTTGCATATTTATCATTTTGTTTTGTGGTCTTGTGTGCACATATTTGCCTATTCTAAAATTAATCCAATACAGAAAATTAGTAATATAAAACACATGATGACATGAATTGGTTGAGTATAACAGACTCTACTGCTGTAAGTCAGTGAAATGTAGGTGTACTTCAAGGCAATACAATGAGACCTTACTGGAGGAAGAAGCCTACTTCGGGATTGAAGTTGGAGTAGTGGCTGAGTGTGGTGTGAAGGTAACTAAGTTTACCCCCATCTCCAGAAAATGAACGAGCTTCCAGTTCCTACCAAATTCACTTTCTAGACTGGTGGTCTCTCCTCAAGGTCACTCTGAAGGACCTGTAAAAGGAAAACACAAAGACACCCAGGAAATTCTGACAGCCCTCAGGGCTGACTGGGTGACCAAGTTAAGGCAGGTTGGGACACTTTAGAATTGGACTGTGTAGGGGTGCTAGTTCCGGCCTAAGGCAGGAGGGTCCTGCACAGCTATAGTAAATAAGATTCTTCAGGAGTAAAATCTAAGCATTTTGAATTACAATCTATTTACATGCTAAGCAAATTTGCCCCTTCTAGATGCTGCTTCTCTCTCAAAAGCCTCTCAAGTTTAACAAAATAGATTGGTGACGGTGGTGGATTTGTAGTTTTCTATTGCCTGAAGCTCTTCATCCTACAGCTGATCAATTCTCTCACCTCCACCCTCGGACTCTTTGGGGCTTTGTAATCTAAAGTCTGGCCATTAACTCTGTAGCTTTATCTGGCATAGTAGTTTATACCCTTATTATAGGAGAAAGGGCATTCAAATTGGAACGTACAATCATCCTTGTTGAGAACCATCTCTCATCCCATATTACTCACATCCATCTATGCTGTAGAAATTGGGGGTGAATCAGGATCCAAACTAAGCAATCCACCTGGCTTTGGGACACTGCTCTGTCTCTTTAGACTCAGAAGAAACTTCTTTCAGAAAAGATGAAGATTTTAATAATCCTGAATTACTCTTCCTCCTTTCTCCTTCCCCTTTTAGGACTCAGGCATAAGTATTATTTCCTGGATGGGAGTAACACTGAGCAATAAATCTATGTACGTTTAACTGATAACCTGATAACTTTTCAAAAAAATGTGTCTTGTTTTGTGAAAGACAAAATGCACCAGACAATCAAGGAGATGATTTTACTCAAGTTCTTTAATATGGAGAGTGGTCATTAATGAAAACCAGTTCAAGGAAGAGAAAGAGGGCCTGCACTGTTATAGAGGCAGATAGGTGAGGAAGTGGTTAATGAGTCTTATTGGAGTTACGTGGAAGAAGGGAGATGCGCCGTATCTCAAAATATGTGAGAAGATAATTGTTCTTTGTAGTTAGTTGAAAACAAAAAAATAGGGAGTACCAAAGTTTGAAATTGTTGTTTGCTTCCATCTTCAAGCAAACTTCAGTCAGCTTGAAGATGACTGAAGCTCCTCCAGTTCCAAATGTAGCCTTTTAACCTTTGTTTCCTTGGTTGCCAACCCCAGTTCTCCATCAACTTTTCTCATTATGACCTGTCTATACAAGTAAGACGTTCCTGATCTAATTCTTCCCTGTATTCCTTCCTATATCATCCAACTCATTTTTAGTTCTGATTCACTGATATCTTCTTTGATGTCCCTAATAGCTTTTCTTGTCACTAAGGAACGATTTTCACTACTTAAGCAATCTGAAAGTCTGTCACCTAAATGTCCTTTAATGACCAATGTCACTGAGCCTTGCTTGTCTATTTCTAGGGTGAAAGAACTTCTTCAGCCCTGGAAAAATACTGGCTGGATCTCTTTTTCATGGGGTCTGTCCTGAGATGAGAAAAACAATGACAAAATATTATCAGTTATACATGAATATGGAAAGCCTAACTATCTTCAAATTTTACCAAAGACAGATCAGGAGGAAATGAATAGGCAGGAAAACAGGAGAGATGTAAGTGATCTAGGTTGAGCAATAACTGTTGACAGGAAAGGGGTTATTATTAAACAGTAGGACAGGTTATTAAGGATGGTTATGAAAAATGCAGAAATGTCCAGGCTACAGGAATTCATCCTCTTAAGAAAGCACAATGTGTACTGATATTTCTTTAATAAAATATATATAAAAGAGGAATATATTTGTTATCCAGAACCTTAACCATCCAGTCACATAATCTTACTTTCCATTTGCGTCAATATATCCCTAGATTCAAGCCCTGGACTGCTTAGAACCAGAGGAAATTAAATTATGAATAGAACTCTAGTCATAGCTCTGAGACTTGAATTTTCTTCTTTCTTTTTTGTTTTTTACTTTTAAAAATATTTTAGGGATATATTTAAACATTGTTAGTCATTTAAATATAAGAAGTTCAATATTATTGTTGTTGTAATTAAGTGGAACATGTTTTCACTCTTTTTTTTAAAGCAAATTCAGTGCTAACTCAAGGTATCTACAAAATACCATGCTAACCTCTAAATGTGCCTCTGTTGCCAAAGGTCTTACACATGTCCTGCACACATGTGTTTCCGAACATTTATATTCTTATGCAAATAAAATGTATCTACAAGGACGCATATATCTACATTCATAACTAATTATACTCCTAAGTACTCGTCATTGTCTTCTATTTATGCATAATTAAATCCCCTTGCTCTTTATCTGCTTCTGTAAGCTTTAACATAGAGATACAAGGAGAAAAAAAAATGAATGACACCCCACACTCACCACACACAACCCACAAACCTGCTGGTTTTAAAGAAAAATCCCTCATTTGCTCCAGTTGTCTATGCCAAGCTTTTTGCAGTGAAACACCCCTACAGTGTGTTCCAATGGGTTCTCATTAGGGGAAAGAGAATGTTACAGAGGGGCAATGACATTTCCTATGTCTGTTCCTGAGCCATTTTAAAGACAGTAAAATGTGCAGGAAAATGTTCAACTGATTTTATAGCAAAGCATCATGGTGCTGTTATCAGCTTCCTTGCGGGAAATGGTAATGTGTATTCATATAAACACAATGGGGTTGAACATCACCTCATACTCATTCGGATGCCTCCCAGCACCCAGGCAACTCACACAAAAATGTCTATTTGCTCCCCGCATCAGTTTTCAGCAACCAAGCTTCCTCAACTCTACAGGCCCTGCCGCTGCACAGCAGCTCAACAAGCAATTGAGTCTATCTTTTGCAAGCACATCCTCCCTCCTACCATCGACAAGTACTACCACACATTTGTTTGATTTTCATTTCTAGTTGGAATGTGGGCCTAAAGATAATTGTAAATACGGGCAGCCTTCTTCAAGGTAGTTTTTGTTGTTTGTTTTACTCCATAAACACATAAGAGCAATAGTCATTTGTTTTTAAACCAAAATACCAGAGAAAGCAAAATAAATAGAAAACAAAAACAAAGTAAAAAATAACAACCAAGAAGCAAGCATTATGACACAAGTGCAATGTCAAGAACAGAAAACAGACTCAGATGTCTGGTTAAAACCCCCATTTGGAAAGGTAGTGATTTTATGGGGAGATCAAAAAAACAACCAAAAAATCCTTCAAAAATCTATCACTGGGCTGAATATTCAGCCGTGGGTATATGAAGTCAGCTGTCTATGGTAAGCCTGTTTTCAGGCTGTAATTCTGACTACTGAAAGGCTAGTTCTGGCTCTCCAGCTAGCAAGTCAATCTGAGCAATAAATACTAATTGAGTGTAAAGACTAATGTTGGCCGTTGTGACTTTTCCTGAACAAAATGCTATGGTTCACAAAATGGGAATAACTATCTATATCTGACCTAACTTCTACTGGGAATTTTGGAGAAATTAGTAGAAGATGGAAAGAACATTCAGGAAGGATCCATAACCAAATAAGCATCTAAGATAGGTATTGGAGCATAACAGTTTGATATATTGAAGAGGAGGATAAAGTTATGTTCAGAGAGAAAGAGGCAAGAAATATCTTAGCATATTCAATTCATCACCATTTTAAACGCAGGCACACAAGAATAAAAGGGCAAAGGAAAGAAAAGTGGAGAATAACATTATATAGTTTGAGGATCTTGAATAGCAGAGAAAGTAGAATTTTAGATTATATCCTTGATGACAAGAAACCAATGAATGAACGTATTTCAGTATTTCACTTCTCATTCCAAGAAGGGTGTTTCTTAGGTTGTATCTCTACCACAGTCATACTTAGGAAGAAATGCAATTTTCAGAGGCAAAGTCATGGCCTAAATATCCCTGATCTTTTCATTTTCTTTAAAAGGTGAAAATTAAGTTAATTTTTACATCAAGTGAAGTCATGCAGGAAGAAATCTCAGCCAAGATGCTTTAAAAATTATATGGGAAGAAGGGAAGAACAATTTCCCTTCATGCTGGTGTAACGAGGCTGGTGATCAGGGGCAGGTTTTATGAACACAAGTTCCAGATCTTTAGGATTACTCTGGTTAACCAATTGATGGCCTCTGAAGTTAGCACCTAGGTGTTGTAGGACTTTTCCTTAGTTTAGCTAAAAATGGGGTTCTTGTCCGTCCCACAGCCACAAAAATTCAGGCTCACAGACCGTGTAAAGGGTGAGTAAAGCAAGGTTTTAACTGTGTGAAAAGGGGGAAAAAAGGGGAAACAGGGATCCCTCGCAAGGCCAGAGTCCCCTGCTAGAGCGCCTCCCGCTCGCCATTTGAATCCCAGGTTCCACACAGGAAGAGCAGGGGCCAGGGTCCTCCCTGCTGCAAATGTAGTGAACTTCCTGGGGCTCCACCTCAGTGGGCAGGCTGCTTGGAGTTTCTCCAGGGACTCTCTTATTCCCCCTCTAAAGAAGTTCATCTAACTGCCATTAGATTAAGGATAAGGAAGAACACCAATTTGAACTGCTTCCTGCTGACAGGGGGCACTGTTTTGGGGAAACGACAGAGTTCCCTTAGAGGCCTATCTAAGGGTTCCCAGCAGAAGGGGCCACTGTCAGAGGTTCCATTGCATGACTGTTTGGAGTTTGATGGCCTGAAGGCAAGAAGAGACAAACCAGGTTATTAGAAAACAAGTATCAAAATGAAACAAGGGGAAGTGGAAGGGCAGCTCAAAGATACCGAGGCCTTTTACCAGTTTGCAGAGGGAGAGGGAGGCCAAAAGCCTGACTGGTAAAAAAAACTTTTACCCTTTTGCCGGCACGTTGGGCTTCTGGGTTCTCTTCCCCTGGACCCAATCTTAAGCCAACAAGTTTAGGGTTTGGGAAATTAACTCTTTTCAGTTTGGAAGAAGCATCTGAAGAGAGCATGTTCATAGTACAGAGACACAATTACCTACGGAGACACAATTACCTATCAGTGAAGAGGGGACCGAGGAGGAGAAAGGAATAAAAAGAAGGCATTTTTTTCAAAGAAGTCCCAGGGTTTCAGGATGCATTCTAAAGGGGTACAGACTGAAAATGAATGGCTACACATCTAGAAAGAGGGGAGCAGGCATCCCCGGTTCCCTTCTCTTCATAACAGATATCCAGGGGTAAGCGAGGGAGAGAGAGAAAAGTGTCCTCTTTCCCTCTTCCATCCTCGCATCCCCAAGTTCCAGTGACCTTGGCAGGTGCTGCCATGAATGTCAAAGCAGCTCGCACCCATGAAGCAAGGGGGCCAGGAGGGTGGCAATCATCCACTCCTTCCCGCATATGCCCTATCTCCCCTGCTGTCAGTAGCCTTGGTTTCCCTAGACCTCATTTATGCCGTGGATACTAACATGGCCTTTATCCATGAAACAGGAAGCTTGGGGTTGGCTTAATCAGCAGGAATCAGCCACACTCACCTGTGCTGTGCCTTTTAACCTCTGTTGTCATTTGCCTCTGGATCCCTCAGATCCAGTATTTTTTCCTAGGACTTTGACCCAAAGCTTGGAATTGAGTCTGGAACAAAAATGTATCTCAAGGGGTTGATGGACGGCTTATCATAAGCCAAATGCTAAGGTGAAACTGAAACTGAGTCCTCTACCAACAAGGGAGAGAAAATGATGTCATGTGACACACCCAGATAACTGGTAGCTATAGTTATACTTGCTAGGATTTGGGTGCATGGTGCTTGGCTTTGGTTAGCTCCCTTGGTTTTACTTTCCCAAAAGGAAACCTCTGGTTGATGGGGATCCTATTTATTCCATCACCTGACAGGATTTGCAGGATAACTGCTCAGAACTAGAATATTAATCTGGATTTCTACATTACCCATCCCTCTTGTTCTTTTTGAGCTGCATCCAGAGATTGCTGGTTGGTTCACACAAACAAGCATGTTTAGTCTAAAAATGTAGGCAAAAACTTAAAAACAAGTAATGACCTTAGAAATTAATGACAAATATAAGTTTTGAAACATGATTCGTCTCTCTCCATTCCTCATGCTTGTTAAAAAAAAATCATCATAAGACTGAGTTGTTTAAACAGACTTTAGTTTTATACTTGGCCTGATTATTTGCATAAAGTACAGCCACAATAATTATTTCTACATAGGGCTTTTGGATTGGCTTTGATGGAATTCCCTTCCACAAGGAATCTCAGATAAGACTTTTTAAAGCCAAGCCCAACCATGGGTTTGTATCCTCAAACACCTGTGAGTTGGATGATCCTCTCTCTTAAGGTCCCAAGATAAACCTGGAGCTCCTAGACCTGTTAGAAAGTGACATTCTTTACTGACCACAGTCAGGAACCCTGTACAGGGACTGCATAGATAAGGGTATCAGGCCAGTTTCCCCATTGGGCTTCTATCAGCTCTATAAGCTAATACTGACTCCTTAAAGGGAAGCATACCCTTCCCATCAAAGCTTTAGTAAAATAACCAATTCTTCCAATTGCATTCTGTTGCAAAAGGAAATGGATTCTTATTGCACTGATGCAAACAAATATATTGCCATAAGTTAAGAGTATTCACAGATAGTTTCCAAATTCTAGAGGACCCAGGCAGAGATAAACAAACACACTCCCAATCTTGATCATAAGGGCACACCTTGCTTAATTATTAAAGGCCATAAATAGTTCAAAATAAGTTCCCTGACTATGAAAAATAAAACATGGGTCAGCAATATTCTAACCAAACGTCAAAAAGTTTGCTTTAGCTTTCTGAGTTCAGTCCATTTAGTTAACTGTTGTTCTGCTTGATATTCATGAACATTTCGGCTCTTCATGAGTCCTGTACATTTTCCTTTATTCCAATGTTACAATTTCCAAAATTATCAGAAGCTTGTATTTGAGAGCACCTGTTACTATAGCTTATTATAAACCATCTTTTGAAAAGAATTAAGAGACAACAATCGTTTGTGAATAACAAAATGTCCAGGGTCATTCCAGTTAGAAACACAATTGACAAAGAAGTTTGGTTATCTCTGAGGTTTATAATAACTTAACATAAAAACCTTAATTAATCATAATTAAGTATATGCTATCATGATTGACATGCAAATTTTAGAAATCCCATACAATTTTGAAACATATATTAGCATTATTCACCAAGAGATAACCTAAGAAAAATTGAGCATCATTTTGGCAATCCCTTGTAGCTAAACATGTCAAATAATCCTATTTACCTCTCTTTTCTGGGCACTTCAGGGGCACTCTGAAGTATTCGAAAAGACAGGTACCAGGGAAGACAATTTTGAAACTGAAGTTTGATTTTGGGAAGGCTGTTAAATGTTCAAGGTTTCAAACACTTGATATTACAAAATAGAATTCAAGATTACCATAAGTTACTCATTTTGCCCAAATGATGATGCAGAAATTTTAAAGAAGCAAAAACCTTTATAAACCTTTACAAATATTGCCAAAGAGCAGATTAATGCCTTAGGAAAATCTTGTTACGCTTTTATTTCAATGCTCAAATTACAGAAAACCATATAATACCTTGTTTTTGAATTCAGTCACTATGTTCACACAGAGAACCTCTTCTAAAAGATTAATTTCCACAATTCTTCCACCACTTCTTTGAACCTTCAGCTTTCCTAATTTAACGCAAAACAATCCTTTAACCCTAGGCAAAAGTTTACATTCCCATGCCTTCTTATAATCTTTACTAAAAAACACATTTTACTGTTTTTACACACCTTGGATGTAAATCCATTTCTAGTAGCCTAGCAATTTTTAACTGTAAGGTAAAACTTGGTAAATTGCTTTAATTGTGTGCTAACTAAAGCCAAGATGTGCCTTCTTAGTTAAGGGTGTGGTTAATTCCGTATGTTCCCAGGCCTTACCAATTGTGAAGCCAGCAAATCAAATAGTTCTCAAAACCCAAAAAGCAGCTTGTAACCTCAAAACACTTAGCATACGTTGCATCTGACCTGCATTTTACTAATAGTCTTTAGGGCTGTTTTTATCTCTTAAAGATTAAAGTCACGTGAGCTGAAAGGTACCATAGCTTTTAACTTCCCTTACAAAATACTTGATCAAAGGACTTGTCTTTCTTTAGGCCATATTAATCAGAGCTCTTCTTACACACATCATACACAGTACACATACAGGTAGAAGAAAACCTAGTTGCTGGGTGGGGCCCTTTAAGAGACAGCTCTAGGAAAACATGCAGATGTCAAACCAGAGAGGGCTCATCGCCTGTGGCAGGCTTGCCAAACAAAACTTTGCCAAGTGGTTACCGGCCATGGCCCGCGGGATATAAAGCAAGATGGAGGCTTAATTTCACAACCAAAACTTTGCAGAAAATATAAACAGTGATAGTTGGTTGTTGCGGGCGGGGGGGCGGCGGCGGCGGGGGGGCGGGTGCCTGGCCTAGTAAAACATCTTCTAAAAGAAAAAAAAACTTTAAAAGTTAACTTGCTGATTGGGTAGAGAAAGGGAAAGAAAATAAACAGTTTAAAAATGCCTGGGGAAGGCCCGGTGCGGTGGCTTACGCCTGTAATCCCAGCACTATGGGAGGCCAAGGCGGGCGGATCACGAGGTCAGGAGATCAAGACCATCCTGGCTAACACGGTGAAACCCCGTCTCTACTAAAAATACAAAAAAAAAATTAGCCGGCCGTGGTGGCGGGCGCCTGTAGTCCCAGCTACTCAGGAGGCTGAGGCAGGAGAATGGCGTGAACCCGGGAGGCGGAGCTTGCAGTGAGCCGAGATCGCGCCACTGCACTCCACCCTGGGCGACCGAGCGAGACTCAGTCTCAAAAAAAAACAAAAAGCCTGGGGAAGAACCTCTTATTCTTATGCAAGTGGTTTCTCCACCTGGGAGAAAAGTTTGATTACTGGCTGATGGAGCTGAATCTCTTGGCGGGGAAGGGGAAGGCTCCAGCCCTTCATGGCGGAAAATGCCAGCCAGCTGCCCCGGGATCCTTGAGCCCTGCCTCCCATCCCGGCAGGGAGTCGGGGGTGGAGGGGAGCCACTGCTCACTGGTTGGTCCAAAAAAAGGAAGGAAAAGGTCAAGCAACAGTGAGAGGTTTTGAGTCTCCATTTCACTCACCGCTTCTGGTGCCCCCACATTGCGCGCCAAAAATGTTCAGGACTTTTTCTTAGTTCAGCTAAAGACGAAGTTCTTGTCCGTCCCACGACCATGAAAATTTAGGCTCGCAGATGATTTAAAGGGTGAGTAAAGCAGGGTTTTGTTGGGGAAAAAAGGGGGGACACAGGTATTCCCTCACAAGGTCAAACTCCCCTGCTAGAGCACTTCCCGCCTGCCGTTGGAATCCGAAGTTCCACACAGGAAGGGGAGGAGCCAGGCTCCTCAGTGCTGCAAACCTGGTGAACTTCCCGAGGCTTCACCTCAGTGGAGAGGCTGGTTAGAACTTCTCCAGGGACCCCCTGTCACTTGGCTGTCTCAAAGGGATTTCTTTCTAATTGACAAATTAAGACAGCAACTTTGCTTATAGCCCAGATGCCTATATTAAGAAAAAATTAGATTGTTTGGTCTATTGTCAAATGTAATCTCATTTTCCTAAATAACATGGTGACCCTCCTGAAGTAAAAAAAGACCTAAAGTATTACATAAAAAACTTTAACTTTGTTTTCCTCCAAATGAAGTGAAAATTAGACACCAGGGAGGTAATTGAGTTTCAAACGTGATTGTAACATTGAATATTTCAGCTTTGTCTAATACATGCCTAAAGCGTAAAGAGCAAGAAATGAAACAAGGCTGATTCAAGGTGGAGTGTCAACTTGACCACTGAAAGTGAACCACTCCATAAAAGTAGGAACCCAAAGAGGTCCACTGATTCACAAAAAAAGATGCTGAGAAAATGTACCTGTCTTGAACTTGGCATTGGGTAGAAGGAAAAAATATATTTTACGTATGTGTCATATATGACATACAATATATGTATTTGTGTCATGTATGATATATGTCATATATTACATGTACACTCACATATACGTGTGTGTTCTTTTTTTTAGAATAATCAAAAGCCAGCTATTATAGACTTTACTTTTTTGGTTTTATTTTATTTTTCTTGTGTGGTCTGTAAAACTTCAGGTAGAGAATTTACTTTTAAATCTTTTTTAGCTTGTAACACCTCCACCACATACCCCCTCTCTAATGACTATATGAATTGTAATGACATATACATTATGCTACCTCTATTGATGTAATTCATCAATAACATAATGCTATGTTATTGAATGCTCACGAATTTCCACTTTTAATGTTTCAAGGAAAATAAGCAGTTTATAGTACAAAAAATACATATATATATTTATGCATACACATAAATATACGTCAAATCACTGTAAGTTAAAAATAGCATAAATCACCAATAGAATCAAATATTTCAGTTATTATAATTATCAGACAAAATAGAAAATAATTCTCTTTAATATATTTAAACAAAAAGATGTTTGAAAATAAGAATAAGAAACTAAAGTTTATATATGATTACATATATTGTTAGATAGATTTAGAGTAAATGAAACTTAGAGAAATAAAATAAATGAAATATTTTAAAACAAACTTCAATAGGTGCATTAGAAGATTAGACACTACTAAAGGGAAAATTGGAAACATGGAAAATTAATCTAAAAAAACTCATTTTTTTCTTTTTCTGTAATACAGCTTAGAAAATGAGAGGTAATAAAGATAAGAGAGTCAAGAGTCATGGTGGATAGAATGAGAAAAGTCTAATATAAGTGTAATCAGAGTTCTATGGAGAACATAGAACATTCTATTCTCACAATAGAATCAGAAAGAAACTGAAAGAAAGTATACCAAATTTGTTGAAAGACAAAAATCCTTAGATAAAGGAAGCCCCCAAAATCCCAAACAATATAAACATTGAAAGGCCTTCTGGGGTTTAGACCAATATCTTTACATTCAGTTAACTTGGACATACACAAACACTAAAATTCTATAATCTCCAGCTTTTTTACCTAAAATTAATCTTTGGCATTTTAAGCCTCTCCAATGCTAACACAGTTACCAAAAAGTAAAATCTGTAATAGCTTTCAGATAATAAAAAGAGCTTACGTTTTCAGAGTCCAGAAAGCCAAAAGGTAGATAACAAAAATTAAGGTCCATGAAATCCCTAGAATATATTAAAAGAAGAAAAAAGTCCTTTTTAAACAGATTTTCTCCCACCCTTGGAAAAAGCATCTTTTCTATTATCAATGGCCTGTTTATTCTTTTCTTTCTACTTTGCTTTGCTGGTCAGAATGGAATTGACAGGTTGTTGTCCTAAGCAGTTTTAAAGAATTGATCAGGCAAGACTAATATAGACTTTGATCGCTAATCATTCATCATCATGTACAATTAAAATAAGAAAAGAACAAAGCTTGGTACACACATTCTCTGGGTTCCATGCAATCAAGCACTTAATGATGGAAGCCAGAGAGTTATTTCACTTTTCACAGAGGCTAAAGTACTCTTCAAAATCAAATCTAGATATGAGTGATATATTCATTACTCCAGCAAATCTTAGTGTTCTTGAGGTAATTAGACATCTGTTATAGAGAAACTATTAATGACCAAATAATTTTTCTTTGTTGTAGAAATGAGGTGCAAGACAGGAATATAATAATTAATTGGAATGTGATTTTTAAAAATAAAGTGATTTCATAATATATATTTTTGGGATGTCAAAGTCTAAAATAGAATAAAATCTATATCCTAACTAATTTCACTCAGCACCTTTCACTATAAAATATGCTTAGGATTTAGCAGCGTATACATTAAATGAGTTTTGATGTGTTAGTATGTATTTATTTTCCTTTAATTCTGTATCTTGAGCTTCCCATCACCAATTCCTTCACATTCTCCTTGCCTTTTTTTCCAGACCACACTGACACATTTTTCTGAACTCTGACTGTGCACCTTTTCTATGCTATTTATTTTGTTGCCTACATTATGCCTTATTTTTATCCCCTGTCAATTTTGAGTACATTTCACACATGAAATCAGCTTAAAATACTTTGAGGCCAGATATTGTGAATACCACTTTTGACATTCTAGAGTGCCTAGGAGGGAGCTGTACTCAAATAAGTACTCAATGCATTCCTGTTTCAAACCAAAATAATTAACAAATAAATTTATTTTATTTGTACCATGAATGGATGGTGTAATACCAGATCCAGTTTATAAATATGTAATGTGCCCTAAACAGGAAAGTTACTACTACTAACTACTAAATGTTTTGCTTAGGATAATGGTGCCCTTATGTGTAAAAAGTCATTTTTAAAAGTTTTACCCTAAATAAATATATGAATTAAGCAATATCATTAGTGACATACATGTAGAAAATAAGAACAGTCTACTTTAAAATCAATAGACACTTTAAAAGGACTACTTTAAAATTAAAGTTAGTATCAACAAGTTTTTGTTTTTAGTTTCACATTTGACAAACATAAACTAGTGTTACCCAATGTTGCCCAAGGTCAAAGTAAGTGAGAGAGCAAAATCAATTATTTGGTTAATAAAATGATTGATTATACCAGTATAAAGTCACCAACTTACTGAATTAAATTTTCTCTGAAGTTGTGTAATAAGAAGGAGGGGAATGCTGGCAGAAGACTGACCAATTCTTTCAAGTCTAATAAACATATATTAAAATCAAAGTTTCATCACTTACTAGTTACTTCATTTGAGAGAACTTCAATTACTAGTTACTGCGTTTGAGGTTCAGTTTCCCCATCTCTAAAACGGGAACATTAACTACTTTGCAAAATTGTTTTAGATATTAAATAAAATAAAGGATTAATAACATGGAGTATATGCAATTTTATTGATGCTATCCATGGCATAGCATATGCTCAATAAACTCCTTACTATACCAATTATCCATCTCTCTTGAAACAGATTATAAATTCAACATTTTCTTTACATTTTCTATTTGATATATCAGTCATTGTGACTTACTTCATTTCCACAGTATCCTCTAAGAAAGCTGTTTTGCTCACAGCTCTTTTTGAGGGAGGAGCCCCAGCTCTAGGTTCCAAGCAAGCTAACACTTAATGATGGCAAGCGCGTACCTCCTGGATAAAGTAAGCAAGCACTTACTTCCTAGATGTGCCTTATTGGATGGGAAGTGCTCCAGACTCAAAGGTAGCCAGTCCTTAGACTAATATGAAATATATGCTTTAGGTGAGTGAGCTGGGACAATTGGATTCTTGCTCTCAGGAATTAGAATGTAGAAATATAGGGAGAGACATTGGTGATGAGAAGGAGCTTACACTAAATCTGGTTGGTGAGTTAGAGCAGGGAGTAAGAAGTTGTAAATAAACCAATATCAAGAGACAGACGAAGACAAAGAAGATTTTATAGAAAACATAAATAAAGAGACACAGCAAAATAGAGAATGAAAACTAAGAGGACAAGGTAAAGAAGCAAAGAATAGATGGAGAAGTAAGAAGACCAGACCTACAGAGAAGCAAAGATTGAGGGAATAAACAAAGAGAAAACTAAAAAGAAGATCCACCACAAATTCTTGTCATTGTGATTCATAGAGGTGCTGTGTGACCAGAATTTCTCCATCTGAGAGAATCCCAGCCCTAATTGCTCCTCACAGGAGAGTAGCTTAGGTCTCCTCCTCTTTCTCATGTTCCCCACGTCTTGAACTATAAAAATGGCTTCATTGTAACAAACTAACACTTTCAGTTTAAATAAAATGTCTTAGGAACATTTGGGGAGACAGAGGAAGACTTGTGTATTAATAGCAAATGAATTGATTAAGCTAATATAGGAATTTATTCATGACATTAATTTTTACCACCTCCCATGTGTGACACTGCTACCTCCCTCCAGTTGCTCATGTTGTCCTTCCACATGAAAAATGTCTTTCCAACTTCTTTCTAACTTTATAACACCTAGCTATTTATAAAATGCCCAGTGAAAGCCTCCCAACCTCCTGATTACTCTGCCTATACAATATCTCTGGAAAACATTCCTCAGCCATCATTTTTAAGCTTAATATTCCACCTCTATGCTTAAATTGTTGATTATTGATCAGTGCATTGCTATTTTACCTGTTCTGTGTATATATCTAATCTTCCCTGCAAAAAAAATATGTTATTTGAGAGCAGAAAGTGGGGTAGGCACATGAATTCCTTTTATCATGATCATATGATATCCCCTGTATTAGTCCATTCTCATGCTGCTATGAATACCTGAGACTGGGTAATTTATCTAAAAAAAAAAAAAAGAGGTTTAATTGACTCACAGTTCTGCAGGGCCCAGGAGGCCTCAGGAAACTTACAATCATGGCAGAAAGGGAAGCAAACACATCCTTCTTCACATGCTGGGGGGAGAGAGAAGTGCAAGTGGCAAAATGCCAGATGCTTATAAAACCATCAGCTCTCCTGAGGCCTCACTCACTATCATGAGAACAGCATGGGGGAAACCACCCCATGATTCAGTCTCTTCCCACTGGGTCCCTCCTACAACACATGGAGATTATGAGAACTACAATTCAAGATGAGATTTGGGTGGGGGCACAGCCAAACCATATCATCCCCCAAAGTAGTAGTACAGAAAAAACATATATAAATAAACAAAAATCAAATAAATAAATGAATGAATGGATGGATAAATTGGTAAATTTAGAGTAGTTCAAAGGCTTATATAAAATTGTTCATAGGAAATGCACAGGAAAATTTCTTGTTTTTTTAATGAGCAAAACACTAGCATTTGTGCATCAGTTCCTTTGAGTGAGATGGGCTTCCTTGATTCTTTCTATGAACATAGTTACAATTATTTTTATCACCATCAAAAAAAGCCTTGTGTGCAAAAATATATTTTAGGTATCATATCGTCATAATTGTATCCTATCAGTCTTCCTATGCATCTACTTGTGTTAAAGATGGTGTGGCAAGAAATTAACTACTTATAGAAGATAAACTGACGAGAAGGACAGAGGAGGACTTGACAAAAATCAAGATATTCAATTGGAATTGTTTATTTTTATGTTCTTTTTAATTTCAGGAGAAAATATCTTTCATCTCTTCTCTACACTTGAACAGCAGGTGGGCAGACTCTGAAATTTTTCAGGAGACTGAGCGTGTGGGCAAGTCACTTGGAAGAAGTTCAAACGTCATGTATATTACTGATGTTGACAACTCTAACTGCAGGACACAGGAGAAGCAATCCTAGCTGGGGTAGAGCTGGCATTTTCAAGGTATTTTTTTTTTTTAAATATAAATGCTCTGACACTGATCTAAAACCCTAGTTGCCGAGGGCTTTGGTGTGTAACTGCAAAGTGTGAGGCCAGTCATATACAAAGGCAAGGATGGAAGATTTTGCTTGAATAAAATTAGGAGCAGCTTATGTATTCTGCCACTTCTAAAATCAACTCTGGCTTCTTGAGTTGGAAAACACCAGATTTGCTATTCGTTGTTTTTTTATTATTATCATTATTATTATTATTTGTTTCCACCACTATCTTTGCCTTTCCAGTGTCTCGACAAAGTGAAATGTGTTTCAGGATCATAACAAGTAGTTTTGAAAAGCATTCAGTTGGGTTTAATATTGCTCTCCTGTGTTTCCTATAGCATGTGTACATGACACCTGTATGTGTAGGCATGTGTGTATGTGTAAATCCAACTTGTGCAGATGGCTGCATTCATTTTTCAAATAGATATCACAGCCTAGTCCAAAAGTAATTGATAAGATTATTCAATAAGAACAAAGGAGTTAAAAGATCTGGAAAGACATCAGTGCAGGTGTGAAGTTAATTAAACCTGTTGTGGAGGGTGCACAGGAAAGATCATGTGGCCTATCTCTTTGAAGAAATAGGCTGTCGTTTTTAAATCCATATTTTATTTTATTTTCTCAATTTCCTTATAATTGTCTTATAATCATTAGAAAAGACATATTTCACTAATATAAATACATTAAACAAATTATGGAGATATGGAGATATTCAAATTCTCTTTTCAAGCAAAAGAATATGAGTTTTCACTCTGGATGGCTTTGATTAATCTCCCAGTGATTTTACCTGAGGATAGAGCCCAATGGCTAGGATAGAATGGCAGAATTTCTGTAGACCAATCAGAACCATAGGCTCAGAAGGCAAGCATCTCTTTCTTCTTTGGTTGTCATGGCTTTCCTTTCTTTCTTTTCTCTCAGATTATGACATTCTGTTTGATCATTTTTATTCCAGAGCTAATCTTTCACATTTGCGGTTCTGTGTTTATTTATACTTTTTTGTTATTGTTGTTTTTAATACTTTTATTTTAAGTTCAAGGGTACATGTGCAGGTTTGTTACATAGGTAAACGTGTGTCATAGGAGTTTGTTGTTCAGATTATTTTATTACCCAGGTATTATGCCTAGTACCCATTAGTTATTTTTCCAGATCCTTTCCTTCCTCCCACCCTCCCCCCTCAAGTAGGGTCCCAGTGTGTGTTGTTACCCACTACTTGTTCATGTGTTCTCATCATTTAGCTCCCAATTATAAGTGAGAACATGCAGTATTTGATTTTCTGTTCCTGTATTAATTTGCTAAGAATAATGGACTCCAGTTCCATCCACGTCCCTGCAAAAGACATGATCTTGTCCTTTTTCATGGCTGGATAGTATACAGTGGTGTATATGTACAATATTTCCTTTATCCAGTCTATTAATGGTGTGCATTTAGGTTGATTTCATGTCTTTGCTATTGTGAATAGTGCTGCAATGAACATATGCGTGCATGTGTCTTTATAACAGAACAATTTATACTCCTTTGAGTATATGCCCAGTAATGGGATTGCTAGGTTGAATGGTATTTCTGTCTTTAGGTCTTTGAGGAATTGCCACACATTGTCCTCCACAATGGTTGAAATTATTTACATTCTCACCAACAGTGTATATGCATCCCTTTTTCTCCACAACTTTGCCAGCATCTGTTATTTTTTGACTTTTTAGTAATAGCCATTCTGACTGGTATGAGATGGTATCTTATTGTGGTTTTGATTTGCATTTCTCTAATGATCAGTGATGTTGAGCTTTTTTATGTGATTGTTGGCAGCATCTGTGTCTTTTTTTGAGAGGTGTCTGTTCATGTCTTTGGCCACATTTTAGTGGGATTGCTTGTTTTGTTCTTGTAAATGTGTTTAAGCTCCTTACAGATGCTGTATATTAGACCTCTGTCAGATGCATAGTTTGCAAACATTTTCTATTTTGTAGTTTGTCTATTTACTCTGTTGATATTTTCTTTTGCTGTGCAGAATCTCTTTAGTTTAATTAGATCCCATTTGTCAATTTTTGCTTTTGTTGCAGTTGCTTTTGGCATCTTTGTCAAGAAATCTTTGCCCATTCCTATGTCCTGAATGGTAATGCCTAGGTTATCTTCCAGGTTCTTTATAGTGTTGGGTTTTACATTCAAGTCTTTAATCCATCTTGAGTTAATTTTTGTATATGGTGTAAGGAAGGGGTCCAGTTTCAATCTTCTGCATATAGCTAACCAGTTATTCCAGCACAATTTATTGAATGGGGAATCCTTTCCCCATTGCTTGTTTTTGTCAGGTTTGTTGAAGATTAGATAGTTATAGGCTTGTGGTCTTATTTCTGGGTTCTCTCTCTTTTTTTTTTTTTTTTTTTGAAACCGAGTCTTGCTCTGTTGCCCAGGCTGGAGTCCAGTGGCGCAATCTCGGCTCACTGCAAGCTCCACCTCCTGTGTTCACACCATTCTCCTGCCTCAGCCTCCCAAGTAGCTGGGAATACAGGTGCCCACCACCACGCCTGGCTAATTTTTTTGTATTTTTAGTAAAGATGGGCTTTCACCATGTTAGCCAGGATGGTCTCAATCTCCTGACCTAATGATCTGCCTCCCAGAGTGCTGGGATTGCAGGCATGAGCCACTGTGCCCGGCCTTTCTGGGTTCTCTATTCTGTTCTATTGGTCTATGTATCTGTTCTTGTATCAGTGCCATGCTGTTTTGATTACTGTAGCCCTATAGTATAGTTTGAAGTCAGGTAGCATGATGCTTCCAGCTTTGTTCTTTTTGCTTAGGATTTTCTTGGTTATTTGGGCTGGTTTTTGGTTCCATAAGAATTTTATAATAGTTTTTTCTTGTTCTGTGAAGAATGTCAATGGTAATTAAATGGGACTAGCATTGAATCTATAAATCACTCTGGGCAATATGGTCATTTTAATAATATTGATTCTTCTTATCCAAGATCATGGAATATTTTTCCATTTGCTTGTGCCATCTTCGCTTTCTTTGAGCAGTGGTTTGTAGTTCTCCTTGTAGAGGTCTTTTACCTCCCTAGTTAGCTGTATTCCTAGGTATTTCATTCTTTTTTGTGGCAATTGTGAATGGGAATTCGTTTGTGATTTGGCTGTCAGCTTGACTCTTGTTAATGTATAGAAATGCTAACAACTTTTACACATTGATTTTGTGGTCTGAGATTTTGTTGAAGTTGCTTAACAATTTAAGAAGCTTTTGGGCTGAGGTGAGGGAGTTTCTTAAATATATGATCATGTCATCTGCAAACAGGGATAGTTTGAATTCCTCTCTTCCTATTCGAGTGTGCTTTTTTAATTTGTTTTGCCTAATTGTTCTAGCCAGAACTTCTAATACTGTGTTCTCTAGGAGTAGTGACAGAAGGAATCCTTGTGTTGTTCCAGTTGTCAAAGGGAATGCTTCTAGCTTTTGCCCATTCGGTATGATGTTTGCTGTGGATTTGTTATATATGACTATTATTATTTTGAGGTCTGTTCCTTCAATGCCTAGTTTATTGAGATTTTTTAACATGAAGGGGTATTGAATTTTATTAAAAGCTTTTTCTGCATTTATTGAGATAATCTTGTGGTTTTTGTTTTTAGTTGTGTTTATGTGATGAATCACATTTGTTGATTTGCATATGTTGAACCAACCTTGCATCCCGGAGATGAAGCCTGCTTCATCATGGTGGATAAGCTTTTTGATGTGTTGCTGGATTTGATTTGCAAGTACTTTGTTGAGAATTCTTGCATCAATGTTCATCAAAGATATTGACCTGAAGTTTACATTTTCTGTTGTATCTCTGCCAGGTTTTGGTATCAGGATGATGCTGACCTCATAGAATGAGTTAGAGAAGAGCCCCTCCTTTTTAATTTTTTAGTATACTTTCAGTAGGAATGGCACCAGCTCTTCTTTGTACATCTGGTGGAATTCAGCTATGAATCATCTGGTCCTGGCTTTTTTTAGTAGGCAGGCTATTTATTACTGCCTCAATTTCAGAACTCATTGTAGGTCTGTTCAGGGATTCAGTTTCTTCCTGATTCAGTCTTGGAAGGGTGTATGTATCCAGAAATTAATCCATTTTTTTTTCTAGATTTTCTAGTTTATGTGTATAGAGGTGTTAATAACACTCTCTGATGATTGTTTGTATTTCTGTGGTATCAGTGTTAATAACCCTCTTATCATTTCTGATTTTATTTATTTGAATCTTCTCTTTTTTCTCTTTATCAGTCTAACTAGTTATCGAGTTCATTAATTTTTTTCCAGAAAATTGCTCCTGGATTTGCTGATTTTTTTTTTTCTGATGGGGTCTCACTCTGTTGCCCAGGCTGAAGTGCAGTGGCATGATCTCAGCTCACTGCAACCTCTGCCTCCTGGGTTCAAATGATTCTCCTGCCTCAGCCTCCCGAGTATCTGGGACTATAGGCGCCTGCCACCACACTCAGCTAATTTTTGTATTTTTAGTAGAGACAGGGTTTCACCATATTGGCCAGGCTGGTCTCAAACTCCTGACCTTGTGATCACCCACCTTGGCCTCCCAAAGTGCTGGGATTATAGGCTTGAGCCATGGTGCCCAGCCTCGCTGATCTTTTGAATGGTTTTTCGTGACTCTATGTCCCTCAGTTCTGCCCTGATTTCAGTTATTTCTTATTTTCAACTAGCTTTGGTATTCGTTTGCTCTTGATGTTTTAGTTCTTTTAGTTGTGATATTAGTTTGTTAACTTGACATCTTTCTAACTTTTTGATATGAGCATTTAGTGCTATAAATTTCCCTCTTAACATTGACTTAGCTGTGTCAAGAAGATTGTGGTACATTGTATCTTTGTTCTTATTAGTTTCAAAGAACTTCTTGATTTCTGCCTTAATTTCATTATTTACCCAAAAGTCATTCAGGAGCAGGTTATTAGTTTTCCATGTAATTGTATGGTTTTGAGTGAATTTTTTAGTCTTGAGTTCTAATTTGATTGTGCTGCTATCTAAGAGATTGTTATTATTTCAGTTCTTTTGCATTTGCTAAGGAGTGTTTTACTTCTGACTATATGTTCAATTTTAGAGTAAGTGCCATGTAGCAATGAGAAGAATGTATATTCTGTTGTTTTTGGGTAGAGAGTTCTGTAGATATCTATCAGGTCCATTTGATCCAGAGCTGAGTTCAGGTCTTTAATATCTTTGTTAATTTTCTTTCTTAATGATCTGTCTACTATTGTCAGTGGGATGTAAATGTCTCCCACTATTATTGTGTGGGAGCCTAAGTCTGTTTTAAGGTCTCTAAAAACTTGCTTTATGAATCTGGGTGCTCCTGTGTTGAGTGCATATATATTTAGAATAGTCAGCTCTTCTCGTTGAATTGAACCCTTTACCAATATGCAATGCCCTTTTTTGTCTTTTTTTATTTTTGTTGGTTTAAAGTGTGTATTGTCAGAAACTAGGATTGTAACTCCTGCTTTTTTCTGTTTTCCATCTGCTGGGTAGATTTTCTTTCATCCCTTTATTTTGAGCCTATGTGTATCATTGCATGTGAGATGAGTCTCTTAAAGACAGCATAACAATGGGCTTCATTCTTTATCCAGCTTGCCACTCTGTGTCTTTTAATTGGGGCATTTAGCCAATTTACATTTAAGATTAATATTGTCATGTATGAATTTGATCTTGTCATCATGATGTTAGCTGGACCTTTTGCAAACTTGTTTATGTGGTTGCTTTATAGTGTCACTGATCTGTGTACTTCAGTGTGTTTTAATAGTGGCTGGTAATGGTCTTTCCTTTCCAGGAAAATATGTATATTTGAGCACTGTTTGCAGAGTTCAAGTCATTGTTTGGGTAAACAAAAGTTCATTATATGTTCAATGGTTCACTCTTTCGATAATCTTATTTTTGGGTGTGGAGTGATAAATTAAAACGTGTTATGATGACAAAGAGACAAAATAATTCTGGGGAAGTAAAGGTTTGTGCCTTCTCTGTCTCTCTCTCTCTTTTTTTTTTCTTGAGACGGAGTTTCGCTGTTGTTGCCCAGGGTGAAGTGCAATGGCAAGATCTCGGCTCACCGCAACCTCCATCTCCTAGGTTCAAGGGATTCTCCTGCCTCAGCCTCCCAAGTACGTGGGATTACAGGCATGCACCACTACGCCTGGCTAATTTTTAAATTTTTTGTAGAGACGGGGTTTCTCCATGCTGGTCAGGCTGGTCTTGAACTCCTGACCTCAGGTGATCTGCCCACCTTGGCCTCCCAAAGTGCTAGGAATACAGGTGTGAGCCACTGCACCCATCCTTTCTCTCTTATGAAATTACCTATAGCTTTAGGGAATTAACTTTTGCTGTCAGCCACTTACCAGATATTCTCCTCTATCTTTTCTTCTCCTATTTCCTAATTTCCTCACAACCTACACTCCACCCTCTGCCCCATGCCAGTCTGTTGTCTATCCTGCTATAATTCATTCTTTACATGGCAATACCTCAGTGATATAAACTCACTTTTTTGCCAAAGGGGTAAACACAACTTCAGCTTCAGCTTTCACCACTGATAGGTTAGCGTCACTCATGAGAACTCTGAGGACAGCACTCAGAAACCCTCCTATTATAGCCATTCTTGAACAAAAAGCTAAAGGAGGCCTAACATTCCATTCAATCCCAATTCAGTTTGAAGGCAAATCGTCTTTTGGATTGTGGATCTCTTTCAGCCTACCAAAGGGAGGCATAATTTATTTCATAAACTGAGGAGTTGTGAAGTGAGTGGAAGAGTTTGGGTCTCAACTCTTCCCCTCCTTAAAGAGTATGGCTTTGGAGAAGTCTCAGTCAAATGTGGATCCTTCTTTATTAATTCAACACATCATGAGAGTGTTAGGGATTACTCTTGTTCCTGAGCATGTTAGAGGTAAGCAAAGTAGACAAGGCCCAGGCTCTAATGGAGTATATATTTAGTGGAGAAGTATAGCTCATACACATAAACATTGACAGACAAGAGAAACTCTGGAAATGTAAGTAGTAAAAGAAAAACAGAGAGTGGAGTGCTAGGTTAGTGAATCTCAAACTTTAATGTGCACACAGATCACCTGGGATCTCGTTACAATGCAGAATCAGATTCAGTAGTCCTTGGGGGTGAGGTTTGAGACACTGTATTTCTAATAAGCTTGCAGGTGATGCCGGCATTGCTGGTCCTTGGACCACACTTTTAATAACAAGTCTTCAGCTGCTTACTAGCATTGATTTTAGGTTGTGTAGACATGGGTCAGCTTTTCTGATTAGGCTATGGTTAAGTGGAGAACCCAGACATTGAAGGTATGTGGGGAGAGCATTCCAGGCAAAGGAAGGGGTTATTACAAAAGGCCTTAGCAGCAGGGAGAGATAGGCAGGTCAAAGGAATGGAAATAAGGCCCTTGTGACTTAAGCGTAGTGATCCAAGGAGAGCAAGAGACAGAGTCAAGGTTCTGTCATAAAATCTGGGGTAAGGAATTGTATTTTATTCTAAGTGTTAAGTGAGACTATGGCAGAATTGAAACAATGATCTACTTTCCATTTTCTAGGCTCATTCTGGGATATGACACACAGAATGGGTTATGAAATAGAAGCAAAAAATCTAGTTAAAGGTCACTGCAGCTGTCTAGGTAAAAAAAAAAAAAACAGTGGCAGATAAGATCAAGATGATAGAAATAGAGATAGAACACAGATAGATTAGGGAAATGTTTTGGTTTTCATTTTCAGTTGTTGATGGATTTACTATAAGAAGTAAGAGTGGATTAAGAAAATGTGGCACATATACACTATGGAATACTATGCAGCCATAAAAAATGACGAGTTCATGTCCTTTGTAGTAACATGGATGAAGCTGGAAACCATCATTCTCAGCAAAGTATCGCAAGGACAAAAACCAAATACCGCATGTTCTCACTCATAGGTGGGAATTGAACAATGAGAACACATGGACACAGGAAGGGGAACATCACACACCGGGGCCTGTTGTGGGGTGGGAGGCAGGGAGAGGGATAGCATTAGGAGATATACCTAATGTTAAATGACGAGTTAATGGGTGCAGCACACCAACATGGCACATGTGTACATATGTAACTAACCTGCACGGCACATGTACCCTAAAACTTAACAATTTAAAAAAAAAAAGTAAGAGTAAACATTTCTCTCAGTTTCTTAGCTGGAGTTGCTCAATGGTAGACCCATTTACTGATTTCCCCAGGGGACTTGTTGAGAAGCAGATTTTGGAGGGCAAATAAAAAGTTCCACTTAGGCTATGATAAAAACAGTTGTCCAGGGGATCTTAAGCTCTAAGTAAAGATGAGAGGGAGAGATATGCATTTGACAATTATACATATATAAATGGAATTGGATAATACTTTGGGAGAAATTATAAGCAACAAAAGAGAACTCAGGCCCTAGCCTTCATTCCCTCTACCATTTAATGTTTGAAACCAGGATTGGCAACTCAAACAATTGGGTTGAGATTGTATAGTCATTGAGTTAAGATAAAAGCCACGAGTGTGTGATGCAGAAATGAAGTAAAAATATGTTTCAAAAAGGGAAACAGTCATGGAGTTGAATAGTTCTGTGTGACCAAGGGACTTGGAAAAGTGAAGGTAGATTGCTGATGATTGTGCTTGCACACACACACACATCACACATTTTGTAGGGTCAAAGTGATTAGAAATAATGGGTACAAAAATATGAGAAACACCACATCACAGAACTGTTGAGTATCCTGTACAGAGGCAGGACTTCTGACAAGGTCTTTCTAACTTTAGAATGTTTGCCTTTTTCACTCTGCCATCTGATTTCTGATCACACCAGCACCTTTCATTTTGGATGGGAGAGTCAATTTCAGCCAACATACATTGGCTACATCAAAACATAGCCTTTGAGAGAATGGAAGGGAGGGGAAGGGAAGTGGGGAGGGGAGGGGGGAGGAGATGGGAGGGGTGAGGGGAAGAAAAGAAGGGAAAGGAAGGAAGAAAAGGAGGAAGGAAAGAAGGAAGGAAGGAAAACTTGAATAGAATTCTGGCTTTAAGTGGCACATAGTGTCTTAACTCTACAAGTTCAGTGAGCTAATTATTTCTAAATCTTCTCAATTCCATCCCTCTCCAAGTAAAATCCATGTGCTCATCTCCTTACTCTGGCAGTTTTTGCAGCAATCTCATTTATGTGTCATGGATCCAGCTCACCTGAAGGATAACCCCAAATAACTCTCTTTCCTTTTATTATTTATCTCCTGTGCTTAAAAACCTCTGAAAATTACTCTCTGCATTTTGAAAAAAATCAAAAGATATTTGTCTGGAAGTCAGACATTTTTAAATATTCTCCCCATTTGAAAATATATCTTCTTATCACCAACATGCATCCAACCTTAGACAAGTCTCTCTTTTCATAATTTTCCCCACCTCCTTGTGTATTCCCACTTCTAGAATTAGATTTTCCTTAATATAGTTTCCTGTCTGGAAATCCCTTCCTATTCCTATCTAAATATTTCAATTTGACCTACATTAAAGCCCTACTTTTATGCCCCTTTTAAAGCAGGAAGCCTTACTTAATCAAACCAAGCCAAAAATTGTTTTATTTCCTGGAATTCTTATAACACACAAATCTCTGCCACATGGCAAGCTAACAGTCGTATGCTTCCAGTTAATTTCACCAAAAGATACATTCAACACACAAGTCATTTGGCACCCATTTAATGCCCACTGCTATATTAGGACCAGAGGGGACAGGAAAACTTATTTGCACCCTCTAGAACACAATAGAATTTCTGTCATTGACACATTTTGAACTGCTAAAGTGAAAAAGTAGTATTTATTCTAAATTTATAAGTGCTGAAGTGGCTAAACTAAATATTAACAACTGTGCCAATGTGTAGGATACAAAGCAAATGCACAGGTCAGCCAGGGAGAGTGAGATCTGAGAAATTTCCCCCTGGCTCCCCTGGCTTCCTGGATATCTGGCATTGTTTGCCTGCTGATTAGTGAAGTGTCTCTAGGTACATTAATGTGGAAGGTTGGATGTGTTTGACAATAAGTCAATGATTCTTTTTGACACAACTTTAATAGTACTGAAGAAGTGATTGTAAGATGATGCTTTTTAATGGGATATAGATATAAGCGACCTGCTTTTTATGACAAAGGTCAATGGTATTGATGGGTGGTGCAGAGAAGATAATTTCCTTGGCATGGTGGAAGACAACTTGCATGATTCATGAAGGGGTTGCTCTCTCTTTCTTTTTTTTTTTTCATCTCTTCCACAAAGAGGAAAGAAAAGCACTCCTGCCAATTCCTTCTTGTTGCCACTTCATCTGAAATAAGAAAGAGGTGATGTCCTACAATGAGCTGCTCAACAATTGATGGCGACCTCTAGCTGGCCAGGGCCTTCAGAATTTGACAATCACATATGGAGTGAGCTTATTTTATTGTGAAGGAAATGGATAAGTACCATTCCAATAGGACATACAAGCAGTCAAGGACCAAAGGCCAAGCGGCAGAGACAGGAGGAGGGCAGGCAGCACAGCTGCACTGGAGCACACATCCCTGTGTACATGATACTTACAGGTTGGGCAAAAAATTACCAGAGTCAGCTCTGCAAAATTATACTTTGTTGAAAGGTCATGGGCAGGCAGAATGAAGGGAACACTGTGGGTAAAGGATACTTCTGGAAGCCTAGCCTGCTGGACTTGGGCTGAACTGGAAATGCTGGTTAATCTTGAATCAGACAGAGAGCACAATGGACACTCCGAGGAAGTGCCCACAGCCCAGCAACAAAAGTTTCTGCAGAGATTTCTTTGCCACAGCAGGCTATTCCTGAACTTTAATGAAGCTTATTTTTTGTGATAGGGGAAGAGATAGGAAATAGAAAGAAAAGAGTATGGAGAAGGGAAGAGAGAGAGAGAGACAGAGAGAGGGAGAGAGGGTAGACAGAGAGAGAAGGGAGGGCAGGGTGAGAGAGAAAAACAGAAGAAGGGGTGACATAAAAGTAAGGGAAACACAGAATTTACCCATCGTCAGTGTTTTGGGAGCTGAAATGTTTCAATTGTCCTTTCCTATCAGAATAGAATTCTCTCAGAAGCCACATCAAGGCAGTCTTTCTAGAGAGAACTTTTCTAAAGAGAACTGGGTCCCAATCTGCCTTCTGCACTTGGCTCTCTATTCATCCATTGGGGCATTTCAGAGACTTCATTTTGGCTAATCAGTCATCTGTCCACTCCTGGAGTTTTGTTTCAAACTGGGATACGTTTGTCCAGATGAGTTGTACCCTTTCTAGTATCAATCTGCATGCCTGTTTCTGGCACCTTTCCTCTGCAAGTTGCAGATGCCCTGCCCCACAGCAAGCAGTGAAAGGAAATGATGGCACAATGTTGGCTGACAGTGAGAGAGCAGTGGTGTGTGCTACAGTGAGCAGCTACAAGCCTGCACACTCTGGGGGTTGTGCCAGTCATCTAAGTTCATTGTTAGAACTTGGATAAGGAGACAGTTCTGCCATTGTCCCAAATGACATCAAGGCCACTTATCCAACGTACTCATTTTTTTAGTTCCTTAACATTTTCATCTCAGAAAATAATTGCTTACCATCCACGTCTATGACCAAAATTTAGGCTTTGTCAATAAAACCAAAATCAAGCCAAACCAAATCAGACCAAACAGCTGACCTGTTCTATTTATAAAATATTAAATTCTGATACACTCCAATCTATTGCCCTTTAGCTGCTTGCTTGGTTATTATCCCCAATATATCTAAACTTCAATCTCATTGATACTCTAGTATGATCACCTATCTAGGTTTTTTTTCTATCTATTATATAAATCCACACTTCTGTCTCTTGTCATGTGATCGGGCTTCTGTTGTTCAACATAGCAACACTGTTATCCATTCAAGAGTCCTTCTTTTCCTATAGCTGATTTCTGAACACTATTGAAAAAATACTCAATATTATATTAACATTCAGGGTCTCCAGTCACAACTAGGCCCTTTGTGCTACTAGATAAGTGTACCATTTCCAGTATTGTTTTAAAATATCTTTTCTCAAACATTTAATTCCTTCTACTCCAGCACTGGTTCCACATGCAACATCACTGAGAAAACAGAAGCTATTAGATTAAAACACCATCAACTTGCAACACCTCCCTACAAGATAGGTTTTCAGTAAATTATTCTTTGTGTTTGAAAGAGCTCCGCTTTCCCATCTAATGCTCGTCCCTAACTGTATGCATTTGACCCTACAGTATTAACCATCTTTGGGTCAAGTTGAATTTCTTTCTACTTAACTGTTGCTCCGGATTCCTTTCCATTGGTATTGAAAGTTACTCAGGCTCTCATATAATCTAAAACAAAAAACACTAACAGGAACATTTCCACTTTCCACCCTACTACATCTTTTCTCTTTATAACTATAAAAAGAGTTGTCGCCTTTCTTCATCTCAAAGTCACTCTTCAACCTATTGTCCTTGGGCTCTATTCCCATCATTTTATGGAATAACCCTTGTCAATGATACTAAGGACATTGTCATTGCTGAATCCATCGTTTGCTTTCTGATCATTTTCTCCCTATTATCTCCATAGGCTTCAAATTTGACAATCATTCTGTTCCAGAAATTTCTCATGTCCTAGTCTTCTGTAAACTCAAGCTATATGCATCTCCCATCACCCTTCTGGCTGCTTTTGCTCAGGCTTATTTGCTCTTCCCTTCCTCCACAGCCTGTAGACACTAATATTTATCAGGTCCAAACTCCTCTCTCTTTCTCTAACTTCCCCTTCTCCAATAGATCTCAGCTTGGAAATCATTCCCATTGGGGATCTTCACAAATAGGGTTGTAGTCCTTCCAATGTAACTTTCCAAAGAACCTCAAGCCTATTTCCTATTTGCATTTATTTCAAATCTTGTCATTGCTACTTTACAGGGTGACATCCCCATGGAACTATGAATTCCTTGGAAACAAGGATTGTCTTACCTTTGCTCTTGTAACTTCAACACTGAACTCCATGTTGGCAAACATTTGTCACATCACAAATATTTGTTGAATAAAATTTGATTGTAACTGAGGGAGACTGGTTTTCTGAAAGTTTCTAGACTATCTGATATAATATGGGATACTTGAAAAACAGTAAATTAATGGGTTCAGTATGGCTGGTAAGTTTAATTAGATGGCTCTAAACCACCAAAATTTATTTCCATCTCCTTATATTGATTGCTATGTGATTCTCAATAGACAACTCAGGGCCCCTGTGTTTTTTTTAACTTTTTTTCCATTTAAGTATTCAAATAATTAAACTACTTTGCTCAATTCTTCTTAAAGGATTTAAGGAAAGGGTTATGAGATAAAGCCTATTAATTACATATGTAGTCATGTTTGGGTTTTATGGTTATCACATATTTCTGGAAAAAAGTATATGTCTGGATATGCATGTCTATATCTATATATAATTATGTGTAAGTTGATTACAATTTTGGTTAATAAAAGGGTAGCAATTACTAATAAGGGTGAGGCTGAAAATATAGCACACATGAAGTTCTATTCCACAGTAAACAAAGTAAACAAATTTATAAGTTACATTTTTTCTTTTCTTATAAATACTCCCAAAGTTAAAAGTTATTGGCCTAGTTTCTACTCTGATAAAAATAATGATGACCAATATTTAGTTGAATTTTTACCACTATATTTTACCTAAAATATTTTGCCCTTCATTTCAGGAAAGTATCTTCAATTAACACTTCAATTTGCTAAGAAATTTTAAGCACAAAACGAGAGGGCTCATATTTTCTTTAAAAATTAAACTATTCTTAAAGAACATTCCTAAAGACTTGAACTGTTCTTAAAAGTACAATGTATTTATAATTATTTTTTCCCTTATACCAATAGTAGACACCATTTCAATAATGTAATGATATGATTGCTTGTGAAACACGGTTGGCACGATAACAATTTTCCAAATATAAATCTCAAATAATAAAACTGTTGTCTCCTAGAAAAGAGAATGTTGATTTGTGTTTTCATGAATACTTTCATGTTTTCCTGCAAGGTACCAAAAATTCACAGAATCACAGAATCTTAAAGCTGGAAAGGGCCTTGGTGATTGTAGAGTCCAAATATCTCATTTTACACATGAGAAAACTGAAAACTGATTTCCCAGACCCACAGAGGGAACTAAGAAAGTTCTTTTTAGTTTCTCTGCTACAAATAACTCTTTTCTTCTTCCCCAAGCACCAAAGCCAGCATCTTTCACCTTCTCTAATATCTCATTTTCTGCCTCATCTGCAAGCAAATGCAGAGTTCCAGGCAAACCCAGTGAAGTGCAAATCCCTTGCATGGCCTCTCCTTTCTTCTCCAGGACTTTTAATACACTCCTCCTTCTGTTGGGAGAATCTCTTCCTTTTCACTGTACATTTCCTATTTTAAGACTCAGCTCAAAGGTTACCTCTTTCAGGAAGATCTCTCTGACCTGAAAGGCTGAGATAAGTGTCTTTTCATTACACTTCTGGTAAGCGCTATTCTTATTGACACCACAGTATGTATATTATTGCATCGGAATTGTGGACTGACTTCTCTGCTCGTCTGTTGTCCAGGTCCCAGCACAGGGCTGGTTCATAGCTGGAGCTGGAGGAATATTCACTACATTTATGAACAATTACATGAGTAGAATCCGATACTCATACATACTGAAACAAAAATATGAACAGAGAGGGCATTGTACGAGACAATAACAGAAAAAAATGGATTCAATCATTAATTCATCCATTATAGTATTAGAAATTAATGTATTATTAAACTTTATTTCACTTTACTACATGCATAAATTTGTGCATCTGCACACACATATTAAAATGATAGAGCTTGAAAGGAAAGAAACACTTTCAGCTAAAAATTGTACCCAAGTGACTAATCCACAGGCTCTGTGGAATAATTTCTATGCAGCTCCTTAGGGCAAATACAATAAAAGAAGACCTGGACTAACCATGTATTCTTATGAGGATGGTGTGGCTGAGCTGACCAAACACTGAAACCCGCTGTCAAAGCATGTGCAGGGAGAATGGGCTACCTGTTTGCCTCTCTGGACTGCCTTTTATGATGGAGATTCAGCTTGGAAGAATCTTAAGCCCTGCCCTTGCCTGGGTCTTTGAAAAGTACTTACTGTTCCGTGCTAGTGATCAAAATAAAACCTCCGTCAATTTCTTTGAGAAACAAGCTACATGATCCAGCTGACAAAATGATGTATATTATGAATAATAAATTTCTCAAGGGCTTCAGTCTATGTTATTTACTAGACAACCATAATTTGTAATGTTTACTTAAACACTGGCTCTCAACAAAACACTTAGAAACACTTAGCATCTTGTCCCTGAGCAGTTTGCATCTGAAATTTGGACTGCTTAATTTTATTGAGTGGAAAGAATTTTAGTATGCTGCTACCCCAACCACCACCAAGACTGCCAGCATAAGCCGTATCTGCACCAGAACTGGACTGTGATGACTGGAAAAACACGTGAGTGAAAGCTGCAATGTCACTGTTTTTGGAGCAAAACAACGTCTGTCATGAATCACTGCCTAGTGAAAGACAAGTCTTCACCACGACTCCAGGAGAAAACATGACATACTTTATATATAAGCAAGAAAGTCCAGGCTGGAATACTTTCTGTAACCTCTAGAGTCTTTTTCTTTTCTTTTTTTTTTTTTTTTTTTTCTTTTTTTATCATCTGATATACTTTACTGGTTGCTTTAGCACTTAAAATGAATTAAGTGCTATTAAACCCCATTTTTAGGTAGTTTCATCAGTACAGCCTAAGGGGATATAAAGCAAGGAGCTTTCTCTGGCAGAAATCCAGATACTAATGGTGTTAAAATGCCTTCTTATTGCATTTAAGTCAGTAGTTAGGTCAAGTAGACAAACATATTTTAGAATATGTTTAAATAAGCACTCTATTAAGTGTTTCTTTTCAACTCACCCATATTCTCTTACTTATTCTCTTTCCTGCTAATACAGAAAGTGACATAGTCACAGGCACTGTGGCTTTTGTGTCTAGAAATACTGAGTTTGTTAGTTAAAGTTGGAATACCTGAGACTAATAGAAATGATGATGATTATGTTGAGGAAACCAGGGGCCAACAGAACATCGTAGAGGACAAAAAGAATTAGAAGGGTAGCAAATTGCCACTGGGTAGACAGGCATCAAGGTGACACGTGTCCCTGAACACTTGATTGTATCTTGTTTGCAGAAGTAAGAAAACTGGCTACCAGTTGTGCACATAAATTTAGGTTTTGTTTGGTCTGTGAAAAAAAAAATGAGTCTCAAACCTCATTTACAGCTACCACGGTTTTGGCGGAGAATGATATTACTAAAGAAACTTAACAAGGACTGTGGCATTTTAATTGTAGGCATCTAACTATAAATAAAATTTGGATATATATTTTTTGTAGTGAGTGAAGAGAGACTAAAAAAAGGGCAGGAAATGAAGGGCATAAGGAGAGATTTTCATTGCTGAAATGGTGTGTGAGAAGTGGTGCTCCTGGACAAAAATGAAAGGCTAGGCAATCCTTAGTTATGATTCAGAGTAAGCAAGGTGGCAAGTGGATGAAATAAAAACAAAGGAACTCTTAGAGCAAGAAAATTATGTCCATAAAAAAAATCATACTTATGTGATGAAAAATAAAATGAGAAATAATGAAAATGAGAATTTCAGGTAAGCTTTGCAAAATGTTGTAAATTATATGAGGCAAAGGGCCATTTCAAAAATTTTTTATATGTTTATAATGTACCTAGCACTGTATTTGACAAAGAGTGGCTGCTCAATAAATAATCCTTTAGTATAGATGATGGATGGATAAATCGATGGATGGATAAATGGATGGATGAATGGGTACATGGATGAATGGGAGGGACAGTTCCTGTGCGATAGTCAATATAAAATTAGGGATGAACCTTAGAATTTGGGAAGCAGTAGAAGTTAGCATCCTAATGTAGGAAGTTCTAGAGACACACAGAGAAATCCCATAAATGCTTGAATTAAGTTAACATGTTATGAACCTTCAAGGGGGAATTGCTATCTGGATGCTGCCCACTGACAGATCTTGATCAGCATCTGCTAGATGTCCTCTGAACACTCACTACTGATCCATCCTATCTAACATGGAAATGGTTTGATGTTCAAATATAGGATGCAGTTCATAAGTAGTTGCTTAATTTAGAAACATATATGTTTGGGAGAACTACATATGCTGGATCACACAATTGTTTAAGATGCCAGTATATGAAAAGTGTCTGGAATCTCTCTTCTCTCTGCTTTGAAAATATGGAAAATAACCATGTAATCCTGCACATACTAATAAAATGTGATTTTAAATTAGATATTATTCTCTATCTTTGAAATGTATTCAACTCCTCTGTATCTCTCAGATCTTTTCTTATATTTGCTTGTTATATTAGTCTTCTGAACATATGTATTTGAGATACTTTCAGTGAGGTACATGGTCATTCAACAATTTAATTATCCTGAAGAAGTAGAAACTTCAATGTGCACAGAATATATTTCCCCCCACTACTGTAATATTCAAATGGACTAAATTATCCTGTAACAGCATTTGATCATGCAGCTACTGGATCTGGCTTCATTTACTTTAAGGTTACTAAAGTCACAGCTTAAATTGCTTAAGAGTTAGCAGCATCAAAGTTTCCTCTTCTTCCTTTATTAACTTCTTTACTTGTAAAGAGTTGAAAACTGACATAGGAAGTGGAAGGTCAGTGTGGAAGAAGTACTACTGGTCATCACCTCTACTTTGGAAAGGTCAATGAGACAAGGATTTACAAAGGATGTACAAAGAAAAAAAAGATGCTCAAGACTTTTCTTGTTTCAAGCCATTTAATCCTCAAAGGGAAACCTAAATCATATGAAAAAGCAAGAAAATAATAAGAATAATAAAAGAAACATTCAAATGGATAATTATTTTACTAAATGTAATAGAAAATAGGGCATATTATTAATGTATATGCTTTAGGAAAATATTATCATAGACCTTCTCATTTTCATTTGCAGTGAATTCAAGTGAGTGTCCTAAAGGAAGTGAAGAGAATTATTCTCCTCTCTATTGAACTTTGACTTTCTAGAGCCAGACATAAAAGTGTGTTTACCATCCAAAGACAGGTGAATCATAAAATTGTGTTAAATGAGAAAATTTAAGGAGGAAACTGTGTTAAATGAGAAAATTTAATGAGATAATGAGGAACCCAGAGATGAAGGAAGTAGACATCACAGAGGAAGGGGAATCACAGGGAATTTTAAGACCAGAGGAGCTGGGCTATGGTAAGAACATCCTCATCAGACCTGAGAGAAGTGTGCGAATAAAGGCAGCACAGAGAAGATCATGATAGTATTAGAATCCAGACCCGGAAGCAGATCTGGAAGGCAGGTTACAGGAGCAGGAAAGTTCACACCCTTCACCTGGAGACAGGAGAATCCAGGAAGATGATTTTAATCATTACTTTTAGAGTCAGAAGAAGGTGTTAGGTATAAACAGTTGGAAAGGCAAAGGTAAGACAAGTGCATTTGTGTGTCTCTGTGTGAGTGCATATGTGTGTGTGTATGAAAACAGTCCCAAAAGGGAGTGGCAGTGTAGGGTGGGGTGTTGAGGAGCATACTGAAGGACACAAATCTGACTTGAAATTAGAAATAGATTCAGCTGAATTTTCTACACTCTCTCCTGTGCAATCACGGAAGTATTATATTTTATGCAACACTTTTAGATGTTTAAAAATTAGCAACCAATGTTATTAACATCAATCATAAACTACATCTGCAATTCAACCACTTGATATAGCCCTGCACATAAAATAGACATGCGCCTTCATAAAAGAAATAGTTCCTTCTCCCAGCATAGGTGGATAAGCAATCGTGGATCATGATGTATATGGCCAGGAAGAAACTGAAAAGATATTGTTCAAGAGACACAGGCCAAAAGCCTGCCTTCGAAAAGTTCTCCTGGACTTTTATTTCCCACATAGAACATTGAGGATGGTAATTTTGAAGGCACCATCAGAAAGACCCCTTAGTGAGTCATATCACATTGGTCTATTTTAGGACAATAAAAGGTTGAACTCCCTTTTCTGAGATTTAAAAGTTGGGTTTCACGGAGTGCAGCTATTTCAAATCTGCAGCTGGCAGGCCATGGAATTGATACAGCATAATAACACTGTACTTCGGAACTGGGACTTCCTTAGGATGGAAATGCCACCATGTACTCTTCAATGAGCAGCTTAAAGAAGATTTTAGTAATACTGAGCTGCAATTGCTCAGTGACAAAGGTACTCCCTCACTGTACTTTTGACAGGGTTTAAACTCATGAGGGTATAGTTCATAGGGTACAGAATATAACACTTCCTTCTGAGTTTGGAGAGGTATAATATGCACAATCACAATCTATTATTAGGGAAGGCTGAATGACAGGTAATGTCCAAAGATAGAAATGCTATCAAGTACAAAGCAATCATCAAGAAGACCTACTTAAACCAATTGCATTATTCCTATATTTTCATATTTTTCTCATTAAACTACTTATAACTTTATATATAGCCTTTAGGGCATAGGGATTAGAGAAAATTTCAAAGAAAAAATAATAATTGCTTTGCTTTGGATTATTACCCTTTCATAGAAAACTACTAAAATTAAATCTACTAGTTAAATAGGAAGATATTTATTTAAGGAAATATACTGCTTTCAAAATTTTCAAGTGCCCTAGGGCTCATTCCTGGGATCCTTTATCTCCTCTCCATAGGTAATCTCATCTACTCCCATGGCCTCAAATTCATCTATATGATAATGACTCCTAAACTGTATCTCTAGCCTTGACCTCTCCCCCATCTCCAGGCGAGTATCTCTAAGGGATGCCTAATATGCATCTCAAATTTATCATGTTCAAAACAGAACTCTTCACTACCTTCCCCATCTCTCACCCTCAATCTCCTTTTTCCTCAATTTATCTCATTTCCCCAGCTACCTACTTCACCAGCCGACCAATCCTATTGCTCACGCCAAACAAAAAGGCACCTTTGATTCTTCTCTTTCCCTCTCTCTTGACACGAAATTCACAAGTAGGACCTGCTGACTCTGCCGCCAAATTATATGCCATCTGTCGACTTCATTCCATCTCTGTCTCTACCAGTCTCATCTATAGACCCAGTATCCCCTATCTCCGCTGACTGATCTTTTTGCTCCTTCCTGGTCTGTCCTCTCATGCAGCAGACCAGGAAGTCCGCAAATATTGTAATGTGGATCATGTCTCTCCTGCTTAAAATCTTAACAATTTTTCAATATATTTAGAATAAAATCTAAATTTCTGACCCTGGTCTATGAAGACCCATATAATCTGACCTGAGTCTACCTTTGCTCTCATCTAATAGCTCTCTCCCCTGAGCCAATGCTCTTAAGCCATACAGCATTCTTTCTGATCTTGAAACATGCCAATCTTATTCTCACCTTAAGGCTCATTATTCCTAATGCCTTATCTGTCAGGAATGCTTTCCTCCCTAATTTTTACGCTGCTGGTTCCTTCTGATAATTTAGAACTTCTCCATTTTAATTCTCTGCGAAGTATGTATCAGTAAATAATTTCTAGTTGAATGGTGTCATTGCCTTTACAATTTGCCACTGTATATTCAGTGCCTAGAAAAGTGTTAGTTTCCAATAAATATTGGGTGAATAAATGATCTTCAGAATTACTGTGTTAATTCTATAACTACCAATGTCATCGTATTTGAAGCAATTAGCTTCTTTACTGATAGGCTGGGACAACAATCTGACCATTAGTTATAGAGCTTCTAGATATAGAGCTGTAACACTTTGTAGTCTATAATAATGTCATAACCAGCTTCTGATACAAATAACTCAAAAAATGGGAAGGAGAAAAGTGAAAATAAACCCAAGATAGCAATTTGCTCAATTTTTTTCTATTTGTACTTTAATTGGTAATTAGATAATTTTGCCTAACTATAGGCAAAATTAATATTGCCTAAACTATAGGCAATGCCTTAGTTACTATTTTATAGTCCCAACTACTAATTTTAAAAAGTTTCCACTTAATTCAGAAATAAAGATTAGTTGGCTTCTTCAACTGAGCTGTCTATTAAATAATTAAGAATGGCTGTTAAATAGTTTGAAAACAATACTATATTTGAACAGTATGTGGGAAGAGCAGGCATGAGCTGGTCTTTGCTTAAATTCTACCTTTGTTCCTCACTAGTGGTATGACTTCAGGAAAAATTTTTGCCTTTGTGAACTTCAGTTTCCTCTGGTTAAAAATGATATGGTAACACTTAAATCATAGAATTGTTATGAAGTCCCTAAATTCCTCACACTAAATAGAAATTCAATTATCATGAATTATATTCTCTTTTTTCTTTCATCTTGTTCGTTGTTTACACTTCTCTTCAAATATCAAGGCTTTATTTCTGTTTTTAATTGCAGTCGATGACTTTGTGTTCTGACAGCGGTTCTGTAATCAGGCTGGAGGGGAACTATCGTAGTGAGAAGAGTTGCACAAGAAACCCCTTTGGCACTTTGTTAAAGCTCTTTGGAAATCTTCCGGTACCAGAACTTTCCCTCCTCCGCACCACTGCATCGCCACCACAGACTGTATTTCGTAGCAAGAAAATTTAAAACTAGCTTAGAAGCAAAGGGAAGAGAGGACTCCTGTGCTTATATTTAGTTTCTACAAGGACAAGAGAATAGATAAAAATTACACGTAACCACAGAACTCCTTATCTGTAAGAAATCCTATTGTCTTTTACCCAATGAGGAAACGAGTTTTTGCAAAATTGATTGCTTCCCTTTTCTTACAATTTTTCTTCTTAAGGCACAGGACTCTCTACAATCTACTCTATGTATTGCATTTGCATAAATTTGTTCCCGTACCAATCCTCCAGTCTTAGGATTCATTTGCTGATGCTTTGGATTCCCATTTAAAACAACTATAAAGTTTAAAAATTTCAGCTTTATCACAGACTCACCTTTTAAGGAGAAAAGAGAATATTGAATCTAAAATAGGTAATTGAAATAAAATAGGCAAAAATAAATAACTTTCATTTCCCATGTGCACACACAACCTATGAGGTTAGGTGGCATAACAAGTTGATGTCAAATTGGTGACTAGAACCAAGCCTACCAATTCCTATTTAATGTTTTTAATTCCTACACTGTGGGCCAATTTCTATATGTGAAATATACAATTCTGGCTTGTGTAAGTGTGAATAGCTATGGTGGGTTTATAGCCTTTTCTCAGCATTGTTGCAAAGACCCAGGCACACTGCTCTTGCTGATGGGACAGTCTCTCTACAGAGTAAGCAATGACACTTGGAAAAAGAGAAAGCCAGAATGAATCTATCATGATCTAAGGGATATAATAATCATTCAATTAAGGTCATTTATTTATTTTAGTATAAGACATTAATATCAACAACAATAGTTAATGCATTCAATTCAACAAATAAATATTTATGGAACAAAATATGATTAGTGCAGTGCCTAGCTCTAATAAGTGCTTGATAAATGTTAATTATTATTGTTTTTATTTTTCTGTATCACTTACAATATATAATTTTATTAGGAATCTATAAAGTAGCTATTATTGTTTTTATTAGTGTTATTATAACTATCATCCTCACTCAAGTTTTACAAGTGAGAAAACAAAACAAGGCATAAACATAATCTCTGCCACTCTAAACCAATGAGAATTTGACAAGAGGTTAGAGATTATCTATTTGTGTCCTGCACCCAGTTCAATGCTGCCCTCTATTAGTTTTAGGCAGAAAGTCACATAGTCCTCATGTGAATCCTTCCAGACTCAGGGATTCCAGTATGTAATTATTTTGTATTTTACTCACTGTAGTCTGCAGAAGGATCTTCATATACTGAGCCCAGTTCTTCTACCCAAGTAACTTCTACCAAATGTCCTTCTGTTAAACTCTCTCTGGGGCTTCAAAAAATAATGTTAATCTCTCTTCTCTATGGGTATCATGGTATCATGGTGAAAAACCATCATGACATGTCTCCTTCTCTTCTTCAGGTTCAACATCCAATTCCTTCAGCAATGCCCTGTCTGATATGTCCTGTACTTTACTATTAGTTGCTTTTTTCTCTGTGTACTCCCATTTATCCATGTCCATTTTTTAAAATGGGTAGTCAGAACTTTATAAAAGATTTGAGTCATGGGCTAGTCCAAAATATAGTGGGACAAATAAGTGTCCTCAATCTTTAGCCTATAAAAATCCTATGCAATCCAAATTTCAAATTTCAGCCCAAATGTCACCAGTTTGATACAAGCATCATCTTCACTCAGTCGGCAAGTAGACATCACCATTTTAATATTCATTTATATACAAATATGTTCCCTAATCTCTGGAAGACAGCTAGGATACATCTGAAGCATTTATGTGAGCATTTTGTGTGTTTTGGTGGGAATGGCAACAAAACATTAATTCTATACATCCAGCACCTCTACTGCCTGTCACATGTGGTAGGCAGTGGAGGAACTGAATGAGTAGAATGAATATTTTGTGTAAGGAAAACACCAGCTCCAAACTCCCTGAGGCAAAAAAGTGCTATGGGCATTTGAAGGAAGAAATGAAATCCAGCATCTTGGTGTGGTGTGGTAAGTATGGTATGACATCTTACTATCTATAGTTTTAAAGTAATTCTTGGTACATTAACACTGATAAGAATATTGAACAGACAAGACCAAGTGTAAAGTTCTATGTCTCAACAAAATGACATCTTTCCAGGTTGACAATAACAATTTTAAATACTTATATGGTTGTTCAACCATTTTCACTCAAGCTCCAATTAATCCATCTTCTATATTTGAAAACATTGTGAAGAATTTTTTATTTGTATTGTTGAACAAAACACTAAATATTTTTTTCCTTTTGGTTTGTGACTATTAAAAATTTTTTTAATGGAAAAAAGAAAGAGTTAAAATTATGAATGTATAAGTCAAATGAAAGTAGGCTGATTTTTTAATAGACAGCTTGTCAAAATCTTTAAAAGAGCACATATCACCACCCTTTTCCCCCATAGAATATCCATAGTTCTCTGTGGAATTCCAGTGCTCTCTGGAAAAAAACATGTGACAAACATTGCATTAGGTACATTTTCTAAGAATTTTACATTATCCTGAGATTGTAAGATTCCCTATACTTACTATCAAACAACAGGGTAGAGTGGCATATAAAAATGTGACAAGATGAATATTGCAGCTGTTGGAACTCAGAAAACAATACCCCAAAATGAAAGCCTCAGAAGCAAAAGTTTTCCTCTCACCTTCTGCTGCCCTCCTGTCTCTCAGTCCTATTCTTCCCCAGGGCTAGCCATAGAAACTAGAACCCCTTTTCCTTAAGGTGGGTCATAGAAACCTGAACCCTATTTTCCAAAGCGAGCCAAAAACCCTAAAAATATGACTCTTAACTTTCCCTCTGCCTTTCTTTGCAAAAACTGGCCATAAAAAATTATCTGACCTATGTTGTTTGGCTGTAGGACATGAAAACCCCATTCGGGAGAGGGTCCTGCCCCATACCAAGAAAGGAAGAATGCATGCTCAGAGAGGCCAAGAAGAATCTAGATGGACAGGCCGGGCTGGTTTCCTCATTCAGTCTAGTAGCATTAGATCATACCCTTTTTGTCCAATCATATTTCTACATGGCTGTCCATATGTTATTGAACCTAAGCACAAAAATAGACAATTTCCCTTGTGTCTTTGTGTCTTCATTCTGAAGGCTCCCATGTACATGTGTGTGCCTTTTCTCCTATTAGTCAGCTTCTCATCAGTGATTTTCAGCGAACTTTCAGAGGGTGAAAGGGGGGTTTCCCTTGTACTGCTAACAATTATTACAGAAATTCAGGGAGGAAAATAATCCAAAGATAATGAAATATTAAAACTGGGGTAATTTTCAGGGAGGAAGAATATTTTAGGACCCATATGCTGTAGGACATAAAGATTGCTTGTGGGTCCAACTGAGGTTTCTGAGTCAGACATGCCCAACACAATACATAGGTCAGGAACTGTGGCTGCTGGAACTAAAGACATTTTTTCCTCAGTCTTTATAAGCTTTAATTTTTCCAACCTATCAAACAAGTCTTTTTCAAAATGACCATAAAAATAAACACTGAGAGATATTTATGGAGCTGCTGGTGACAAGCATCATGGCTCAAGGCAGTGCTTGATAAAGGCAGTAGGCTTTGGAAGCCAACAGTGGATTGGTCGACCTCCTTTGTGTTGTGATTTTAGAACTCCTGCCTACAACCACTAGAGACACATCCATTTGGATACAGGGGATATTTAGGTCATCAAGAGGGGATCCCTATGATTTCAACCTGTGATCAGTATGACTTGTTCCACAAATTCAGAACTGGTATATACTTCAATTTCTGATTGTGTTTAGTTAATCCAACCACCCACCCAATCCTGCTTAAGGACAAATATTTTTTGGCACCTACTTCCCTTTTGTAATTTCTTAAGGACACGGGAATTTATCCATTGAAGTGTTTCAATTCTCTTCCAAGTGGCCAAGGAGAAACGGATTAGTTCTGCTTATATTTGTTTATTTTTGGCCTCAAGGCATCACTCTGTAAGACAGGGCCTTCTAACTCAGTGAAGTATTTCTTTGTTCACAGGATGCTCCTGCAGCCCAGATCTTGCCCAGTCTGCAGAAGTATCTTGAACTAGACTCATTCTTTTCTCCCTCCCTCTCTCCTTCCTTCTTTCCATACTTTTCACCATACCATTTCGTGCAAAACCATGGAGTCCCTACTGAAAAAACAGACATTCCTGAGAATTTTAGAGGCTTGTAAACTGGGGCTTGGATACCAGTCTAGATTCTCTTTCCTTCCAGAAATTTTATTTTAGGGAACAGTTTGACTTTCCCCGTCAGTAGGTGGAGAAAAAAATCAGCCTGGTCTTTGTATCCAGAAAGCAATGCCTCGTTATCCAAAGTAATCATTTTTTTCCCTCATCCAACAGAAAGGCAGGTTTACTAAGCTTCTCAATAAATAGAAGCTCTTACTCACTAGCATTTTCTACGAACAGTCAGTGACTACTGCCTCATATATGTGGTACTGAGAAAAGACATTGCAGAGGGTTTTTCCTGATCACTGCTGGTCTGTTTCAGGTTACTTGGTGAACCTCACCCTTACATATAGGAGACAGGGTCAGGGTTCTACTGTCTTCTCAAGGAGTCCTCTTTTAATTCAAGGCTTAAGAGGCACCCTGATGCAAAAAATATTTCTAAGGAAATAATAGATTTATTATAGCTTTATTGCCTAAGAAAAAATCTGAACAGATGACTTTGAGAGGTTGAAAGAGATGAGAAGCTACAATTAAAGGAGTAACAGGAGAAGTCTAAAGGCAAATTTCCTCTTTGATGTGATGTTGAAGACCCACAGCAGACGGGGAGCTACAAGTTTATTTTCTGGGTTATTTTAAAAATTATTTTTCCTAATGAAGATTTAAAAACATTATTTACATGTGAACGAAAACAATCATATATGAAGATAATTTACGAGCTCATAGTAACATCCTAGTTATTCCCCAATATTCAGAATGAAAGACAAAAGCATAATATGCTTTAGAGAAGATGTGGATTTTTTTTTCTTATTTTAGAGACAGGGTCTTGCTCTGTTGCCCAGGCTGGAGTACAGTGGTGTGATCACAGCTCACTGCAGCCTTGATCTCCTGGGCTGAAGCAATTCTCCCACCTCAGCTTCCCAAGTAGCTGGGATAACAGGCACATGCCACCATGCGTGGCTAATTTTTTTATTTTTTGAAGAGACAAGGTCTCACTATGTTGACTAGGCTGATCTCAAACTCCTGAGCTCAAATGATCCTCCTGCCTTGGTCTCCCCAAGTGCTAGGATTATAGGCATGAGCCACCACACCTGGCCAAGACATGTATTTTTATATCAGATAGAATAGGGTCACACTAGCAAAGAGCATAAAATGTTACGCAACTGATCTCTCAGATTTTTCTTTTATAAAACGATAGCTATATAACTATGAAATATGATTATATTACTCCTGTTAAAAATTGCTACAATGATTAAATTAGATAATCCATGTGAATAAATGTATATTTATTGGCCTTCAACTTTTTGGCTGTGTAATTTAATCAATTTACTCAACTCCTGCGCCTCAATTTTCTGATTTTTATTTTTATTTTTATTTATTATTATTTTTTTGAGACGGAGTCTCACTCTGTCGCCCAGGCTGGAGTGCAGTGGCGCGATCTCAGCTCACTGCAAGCTCCGCCTCCCGGGTTCACACCATTCTCCTGCCTCAGCCTCCCGAGTAGCCGGGACTACAGGTGCCCGCCACCACGCCCGGCTAATTTTTTGTATTTTTTTCGTAGAGACGGGGTTTCACCGTGGTCTCGATCTCCTGACCTCGTAATCTGCCCGCCTCGGCCTCCCAAAGTGCTGGGATTACAAGTGTGAGCCGCCGTGCCCGGCCGATTTTCTGATTTTTAATGTTTGCATTTTTATAGTAACTACTCAAGGGATTATTGTGAAGATCTTATACACGTTAGTTCTTTGAGTAGTGACCATTAAGTATACGTGATGATGATTGATGATGATGATGGTGATGATATACTGACTGCCTGGCTGTAGTAAACACCAATCAATTGTGATCATTAATTTGTATTCCCTATGCAGAACTCTTTAACTTAAAAAAGTCCACCTTCAGTAATTTATAATGTGTTAACTAATAACATAGTTGCTATACTCACACTCTTCCTTTCTATTTCAATGGTCTATTTTTTATTTTCTTCCTAACTTTATATCTGTCTTCCTTTCTTTCTTACTAGGTAAGGCCTGAATATTTTACACCTAACTTTAGAAATGCCCATTAAGTTATATAAAATAATGAACAAAACAGGTAAGTTGAACTAGAAAGAGCACCGGTCTTAATATAAAGAGACCTGGGTTCTAGTCTCCATTCTGACACTTTCTGTGAGAGCTTGAGGTGGATTATTATTTTGAATCTAAACATACGTTTACTACTTCTGCTCTTGAAACTCGGCTCACTGAAGGACCATTATAACTCTTCTTGTCTCCTAGCTTCTAGTTGTCTCCTGACCTTGAACTTGTTTTTTTTGCTGCCACCTTCCTCCTTTACAGCATCCATTTCAAATTTGAAAGACTCCTTGATTATAGCATGATTGTTTCAGAAGAGTTTTCTCTTCCAGTCCATCTTATAGAAAATTGACCAGTTAGGTTGGCTGGCCTTTAAACTAGTACACTGTACAGTCCAAAGAGCCAAAATGAGGAGAGGGGCCTGATGATACAGAACAGAGTTTAGGGAACTCTATTCTGCTGGTGTAAGCAAACATTTTTCTTACAAGGCAAGAGGTATAGAAGGCAATATGACTGATTCATATAAAACAAAGTTTAAGACTATGTGCCTGGGATGGCATTTGGCACCAAGAAAATAAAGCCAAATAAGACAGTTTTTGCCCTTCAGGAGCTCATAGTCTAGTGTGTTAAATAGAAATTACACTGAGATAAAATGAGTGTGTAACTGCTATCAAAAGGTATGTGCTCTCTGCAAGGGCAAAATAAAAGGATCTTAGCTTATTTTGGATGTTAAGAAATATTTACTCTTTAGAGTATGATCCTTGAGCCTGTGTCTTAAAGGATGAGCAAGAATCTGGGGAAAAAAAAGTGTCAGAAAGTCCTTCTACATCACAGAGACATGGATGAAGAACAAAGGTAAAGAAGTGTGGCAGAGGACTGGAGTGTGTGTGTGTGTGTGTGTGATCCTACAACTACTGCCATATGCTGCGTAACAACATTTTGGTCACCAATGGGCCATAGCTAGGGCAGTGGTTTTATAAGATTATAATACAGTATTTTTACTATACCTTTTCTATGCTTATGTATGTTTAGATGTGCAAATGCTTACCGAAGTTTTATAATTGCTTACATTATTCAGTACAATATTATGCTTTATAGGTTTGCAGCCTAGGAGCAATGGGTCATACCCTCTAGCCTAGGTGAATAGTAGGCTAAACCATCTAGGTTTGTGTAGGGAAATGATGATGTTTGCATAACAACAAAATTGCCCAGTGAAGCAATTTTCACAATGTGTCCCTATAGTTAAGTGACACATGACTGTAGTTCAGCACTTCTGGTCATCTAGAGAGTATGACAGATGATTAATACATGAATGAGAAGGGAATGGGAATAGAAAGAAAAACACTGTGAGGGTCAGAGCAGGTGGTTAAAAACATAGAAGAGAGGGAGAATAACTGATGAAGCTCTGTCCTAGCAGAAATGAGAAAAAATGAGATGGAGAGAATTTTTGGATGGAGTGCTACTTTACAGTAGGGCTTCTCTCCCTTGAGACAGGAGGAAAGAAAGTAAAGAAAGGAGTACAGGTAGATAAACATTTTGATGGGGAGCAGAGTGATGAGGCCCATTTTCCCCAGTGGCTTTCATTCTTCTGTGAGGTAGTTGAGGAGTTTGCCTGCTATGAGAGTGTATAGGGTGGCAAAAACCTTGAAGAGAAGGCCAGTGTTTCAGCATATTCACTAAAGATCCCAGGAAAGAAAAATCACTATGGGTAAATAAACAAAATAACTAGTGAAAAATAAATAATCAAGAATAAGTAAAATATTAGGCAGCATAAAAGGTCCATCTAAGATTGTGTGCAGTTAATTTGTTGATAACAATAAGCAAGGCTGGATGATTTCCACCAACATTGTCTTGTTCCCTGGCTCTAGGAGAAAAGAATGCAGATTGCAGTTTTGATCTTTTTCTATCCTCTCTATAAGTTTCCAGTTAGGGTTATGCTTTTTCCAGAAGAGAAGGTGGGAGGGCTCTTAGTAAGAATGATTCAGGTGACCAAGCTTGGGGGGTCAGGCTGGCAAGGCTTATGGCAAGAGCTAGGTAGGGAACAATGAGAAGCTGATTTTCAGGATAGTGCGAGGATCACTGAAGCAGAGGACTTTATGAGGTTGAAGAATTGGCGGAATGAGAGAGACTATTAGAAAGCTGTAAGATGAGGTGATGTGGTGAGTCAACAGTATAGTATGAGACTGCTGGAATTACTGATGTGATAATAATTCTGGGGTTGATGCTACAAAAAGCTAGAGCTAATAATAGTTCAAATTAGGCCTAATATTCAAACAGAACAGGGGAAGTAGTCAAATGATAGAAAATTTTCGACTCTGTTTTCTGCCCCATGATCTGGCATAATGTTTTTAAGGAAGGATAACTCAATGGCTAGACTTTTGTGTAGTATCTTCGTCTTGTTTTCCCCCTTGTCCCACCTCCTTATCACTTTGAAACAGCTTTACTTTGAGTCCCATAAAACCCCCAGTAAGCAAAGTTGTAGACTGTGAAGCTCTACTTTATTTGGTGTAAATAATCAAAGTTACTTAAGGTTTTACACATATTACAGAATTCCTGGGGTCAGGGTCAGGAGGAAGTATTTCTGGCCCTGGTACATTTGCTGAAATTTTGAATCAGGTGAGAATGAAGGAAACAAGACCCCAGACAAAGTAAAGAGGTAAACGTCTGTCACCTTTGTCCTCCTGCTCCTTGTGTGACGAAGGTTGCCATGGTGCTAGAAGAGAACAGAACTCATAGAAAACAAGCAAAATGTACTGTATGTAATACGAGGAATTTTTTTAAATCTTTGATTTTTTTACCTCTGACTCAGACTTGGTGAGAAAATTTTCTGACTCACACAGTATGTTAGATGCCATGTTAACAGTAACTTTTTCCAATATAGCATATACTCCAACCAGAGTAGTCTCAGCTTTTCCTATTTCATCCTGGGGCCCTCGGGGATGCAGCTATTGGGCTGCTGTGTGTAGTTTCTGGTGATAAAGATTTCTGATGTAAAGGATTTCCAAGGGATGACAAAGTCCATGATGAGGGACTGGGTGTGGACAAAATAAGTGGTTTGGAGACAAAAGCCCTCAGCTTTTAAGGTGCGAAACAACCTCTGCCTTTTGTTTTCAAATAAGTCATATGTGGCTGATCAAAATAAATACTGTAGCACCATTTGGAAGCTTCCTCTGAAGAAAAATGCTTGCTGTGGGCCAAAAGCTGCAGCAGTGAGCCTGTTCCTGCCAAAGTGATTTTTTCCCCCTTCTTTGTTCCTCTTGATAATCCTAACAGTCTTTTGTATGTACACAGAGCTGAAAGCTACAATAACCCCAATTTTACACATGAAATAACTGAGGCTCAGGGACAGACCGAATCTTCCCCCAAAGTGCACGGCAGGATGGTAGTGAAGCTGGAGCTGAAGTCTGAATCTTCACATCCTGCTCCCTTCCTGCATGGCCTGCCTGGTCCCTGGCAGAGAAGACCAGTGTTTCCCCATGAGTTCATGTGCATCTGTGCGTATGTCCTTTGTGCACTCAGGCCTCCAGGACTTTTGTCACCGTCCAGAATCACTGGTCTTGACCATGACACATTCTCCAAGAAGCTGAACTCCCCTGGTTTTGTTTGTTTGTTTATTTTTACACAGTAGCACATCTGTGTGCAAAAAGAGAGAATGGGGTGTCCAAGCTGCAGGATCTGACCCCCGAAGCCTCGCCAGCGGCGTCTGTCCGGCTTGCTCTTCTGTCTGAGCTGCACTCCGGGGAGGCGCCGGGCTGTTTAGCCGCCGTATCCCCTGGCAATCTGTTCAGGAAAATAGACCAGAAAGGGCTGCCCAGGGCTGCGCCAGCTTCAGAATCCTGCTGCCATCTAGGGATGAGATGAAGCGTCTTCCCGCGTACAGCCGCCCTGATGGATCGTTGGGGGCCTCGGGCGGGGTGCACCACTGTCCTTTCGCCGCCGTCCGGGCGGCTCTGCACGTGCAGCGCGCGGTCCCCCACCCAGCGCAGCCCGCAACACCCCTGGTCTGCCGCGGGGGACCCTGCCAATGCCACTCGGGGTCGAGACTCTGGCGCGGTGGAAACCACAGAGCAAAAGGAAACACAGACAAAAACAGTGAGAAGGTAAAAAGAGAGAGAGAAAAAACAGCTAGGGAGCAAGGAGCAGAAACCCTGCAAGAACAGCGACAAAAAGGGGAAGGTCCATCAGCGGAAGCGGGCTGCCCTAATCACCTGCGATGCGTGTGTTTATGGAACCTTGTCACTGTCACCACGCTGGTGTCCACACGCAGCTTAATGAGGTCCAAAGCGTCAAGCTACTTTATTTTCCATATATGATTTTCAAGGTTTCCTTTTGCAAAAAGGAGCGAGGGCGGCGGGGAGCGGGTGGGGAGTGCAGGGAATAGTGTGGTGGAGGAAGTTGAGGAGGGGAGGGGGGAGTGCGGAGAGGCTGGGTGGGCGGGGGGAGATACTACTGCCTTTAGTAAAGATTGCATAGAAAATCCGGAAAGAGGAGACTAATGGAGTTAACTTTATTGTTTTATATTATGGTGTAAGCATCTCTTTCTTCTACAAACAGAACAATGGGCCTTTCAAAGAAGGGAAGGGGAGAGGGTTGACTGGCGGGGGGGTGGGGGGTGGGGGGTGGGGGTGGGGGAAGGGGAGGGGTCAGGGATTGGGGAAAGGGTCCTGCTGTTGACTGGGAGGCCCTGCTGGGAAACTTCAAATCACATTCTTTCTGAAAGGAAGTGTTATTAAAAGTAACTTTAATCCTTCCAGCCAGACGGCTCATAAAAGCATACAATTAAGTCAAACAAATGACAAGAGCATTTTCTCTCCTACCTGTTTCCCCCTTCTGAGAGTAATTAGTACAGGCTAGTCTTGTCTCATTTTGTGCAACTGGAAGCAGAGCGCTTTGGTAGGCGCCAGATTTTCTCTTACTTTCCTCAAACTGCCTCTTCCTTCCCTATCGCCCCACCCAAAACCCGGTTCAGCTCTTGGTACCAACCAGCCTGTCTGCAGATCCAGCCAAGAACAAAGGGGCGGATTTCAATATTTCCTCTTTGTGCAAGGTTAATTGAAAATCAAAAAGTCACTTTTCAAATGTCATATTAAACTCGCCACTGCATCAATTTCCTTTTGGTTCCCATCTCCATAGGCAAGAGAAAAGTGCTTTGCGGGGGAGCGAGGCGGGGGAAGTAAGGACACAATGAGGGAAAAGAGAAAGAAAGAAGTGAAGGGATTAAAAAAATCAGAGATACACACACACTTTGATTGCAGATAAGCTAACATGCAGCGGAAAATTGTTTCCCAGAGTGTCCTCAGTCAAAGGCAGCCTTTACATTCCATACTGCGTTACTTGATATTCCAGAGACAGAATTGCATCCTAAACCTAGAGAGATTAGGCCTCCATGTTTTTATGTTTTAGTAGATGGGTCACAATATGATTGTCATAAATGCCATCAGATTTTAAAACCTTAAAGGGTAATGTAATAACCTGATCATCTTCATTCACCCTTCCCACTTTTTATACCCCTCTGAAACAGGTACAGAAACACACACACATCCCCACAGATAGAGATACAGCCCTATGGGGTTCTGACAGTCAGTTTTTGTCACAAGGTATTTTGGAAGTATTGGGCTGGAGTTTAATGACCTAGCATCCTTAACTTTGCTCCTGGCCCAGTGACTGTTCTCTGTCTGGATTTCCTGACACTCAGTTTTCTCCTTTCTAAAATAAGCCATCGTATTAGCCTCCTGAATTCACTACTCAGACTACATGAGGGGCCACATGAATAGAACAAACCCATACTGATGCTTTACCCTCTTCTCATGTTCCCTAGGTCTTGTCCCTGATTAGGTGATCTTAACAAGCTCAATTTTCTGGAGTGGGAAACTGGCTTGTTGGTGCCAGTATTCCTGAGGTCTGCAGAATGGCCTGGGGATAGAACTCTCTGTTGCCAGGCTTCCTCCTGCTCACCGTGTGTGTTTCCTGTGCTCCCTGCTGCTCTGCTACACTCACTTGCCAGTCGTTCCTGAAGCCAGTTGCTTTCCTGCCCAATTGCTTTGGTCTTTCTGTCTAATATCTGTCACCTTGTTTTCCAGGTATGGGGCTAGGGGTGTACCCTCTCCTATGATGTACCAATGAATCTATTTCCTGTGGACCAGCCTAGCCATGATAGGCTTATCTACCAGGAAATATTTGATTTACTACAGGTTTAACTTTTAAATATACGTACAAATAACTTTTTGGTTAGATAAGCAGAGTGAATAAGCAGAATTGTGAATTAAATTCATTCTAAGATAACCCACCTGCATAAACCAGGACCCTAAACCTTTTTTTCATTTTCAATAATATTGTAATATTGTGGTGATATCAGATGTGTCTATCAACCCTAAATGAAGGGTAGGTGGAGAAGAACATTACAACTCTCTAAACTTATTAGAATGCAAAGCTAGAGAGAGTCCCTGTAACAATAGCCATCTAGCTGTGTCAAAGTTCTCCTAGTGGCATTATCTTCATTGGTAAGATTGAATAGACAAAATCTGTGTCTTACCCTTTTAGATTTCTATCAACCCATACCTGTATGCAATATGCTGTGCCCTAGTGGACTCTTTCTTACAGATTTTCATTAAAATATCGCATCTGTTATACAAGTTTTCTTAGCATGCCCAGATAACAATTCATTGTGCGGCACTTCTTCCCATATAAACTTCTGTCTTGGTCCATTCAGGCTGCTATAGCAAAATACATTAGACTGAGTAATTTATAAACAACAGAAATTTATTTTTCACAGCTATAAGGGCTGGGAAATCCAAGAATAAGGCACCAGCAGATTCGATGGCTGATGAGGGCTCCCTCTCTGCTTCACAGTGACTTTTCACACGGTGAAGTCTGTGAAGAAGCTACTTTAGGCCTCTTTTATGAAGGCACTAATCCCATTCATAGGGGCTCTGCTCTCAGGATGTAAACCCCTCTCAGAAGCCCCACATCTTAAAACTATTGCACTGGGGATTAGGTTTCAATATATACATTTTGTGGAAGACAAAATAATTTAGATCATAGCAACTTCTATTAGCTACTGGTAACAATTTGTTGCACATAATTGGACATATGTGTGTCTCCTTCCCACTGTCCAAACTTACTGAAAATAAGGACCATATCTATCAACTTTATAGTTCAGGAACTTAAGGGTAGATGTTTAATAAACAATTGTTGGAGGTTGAAGAAATATAAAAAAGAAAATGGATCTGGGACTGTATCGGCATAATATCTAGATATTTTCCAAGCAATTTAGTAATAAAAACCAAATTTGTCATCGTGTTGGGCCAGCAAAAAAGCAATCAGATGGTTGGATTAATTAATACCTGCAAACAATTGTATTAGAATTTTTACATATAGCCTAAGTTGACAGAATATGCATGTGCATCCCAAAACATTCTTTTAGCTGGTGAAGCTGTTTACTTAAGACATGCTTACAGTGAAAATTTGCCAGCATGACTTCTGTTTCCTTAGTCCACTTGAGTTTCTCAATCTGATCTAGAACTTCCTGTCCTCAACACTACCACTAAAATGAAAGAAAGAGAAAGAGGGAGGGAGGAAAGGAGAAAGGGAGGAAGGAAAGAAGGAAGGAAGGAAAAGAACGAAACTTTGTATTTAACAGATACATCTACTCTGGAGTTGAAGTGGAATTCTGACAAACTAGTTGGGCAATTCTAAAGGAAAACTTTTAAATTCCTACTTTTAAAACATTGGATGCTGAGAATAGTAGGTTATTGCTGCTTGTCACTATTATGTTATACTTCTACAGGGAGATTCTCCAGAATCTTTAGAGGGCTCTCATTGAATGTGGAGTTTAAATCTATGAGTAGAATTTATTTACAGTGGTAGAATTGGGAATTGGAATTGATGTATGCATAGTGCGAGGGAAAATCTGAGAACTTGGTTTTAGTAAAACTGGCATTTTGCCCTGATACTTCCTTTAATCCTCTATATAACCTTGGGCAAGGAACTAAATCTCTCAGATACTATATATATATTTTTAAAAGGGAATGTGTTGGGGAAGGCAATGGGTGAGACAATGCTGATCTAACACATGAATTATGGTGAGAATCAAATGAGTCAATATCTGTGAAATTGTGAAAAAAGTTACATGCATGTTAGAACTAGAAGACATTATTTGTTACTTATATTTTAGTAACCTATCCAAATATATTGAATGCTTACTTTATGGTGACTGTTGTTCTGGTGCCAGAGGCTGGGCTCCAATTGGCCTGAATCTCTTAATGAAATCTGCTAGTGCAGAGTGTGTCATATTATCAATAATTTTTGCATTGTCTTTTGATGGTAAATACACACATAGTTGAATATCTCAAAAAGCTGCTCCTGTTGAAAAGATGGATGTAAGTGTTCTAAAGTCCGGAAGAAAAGGGAGCTGTGGTAAAGGTTGGGATAGCTTTGCCAGACCAATGCCTCTTCTCATTTACGTCGCACGCTTTTTATACCCTTCATACTCTCTCTTTTTAACAATCTGCTTCTCTCCTTTAATGCTAGCATCTTGTGAGATATTCAAAATGTGTATTTAATCCATCCAAGTTTGTAGTCTCCAGTGTCAAAGCTTCTGCTTAATGCTGAGTTAATGCTCAGTCGTGCCAAAGCTTGAAGCTTTCAACGCAGCCCTGAAACCAGCTGCGACACATCACTAACGCTGAGGCTTCGGCTCCAGAGACTGCTGCCTGCATGGAGTAAATGCATCATTTTTTAAAGCTTTGTCAGCGCAATCTAAGAGCTGTGTAAAGTGTAATTGGGGATCTTTGAAAAAAAATTATATTTGAAACCATTTTACAAGAATCATCAGGGGAGGCTTGCTTGGAACTTTTTCTTCTTAACATCTCACTGCCCCAGAAACAGGTCTATCACTTTGGGTAGTTTTTGCTTTTGAGCAGATTGTTTCTTTTCTTCAACCATCTTTTCTTTTTCAGTGAGCTGAAGTAAATGAATTTGAGAAGGGAGACATTCTTCTCTGTGGTCTTAGAATGACTAATCTTGGAAGGAAGAATCTATCATCCTATCATAGGTATATCCTATCATAGGCCATTGCTTCTCCAGATGTGGTCCATGGATCAACAGCATCAGTGTCTCCTGGTACCTTATTAGAATGCAAATTACCTATGGGGAGCACCCAGGGATCTGTGTTTTAATAAGCCCTCAAGGTGATTCTGCTCAACATTAAAGTTTGAGAATCATAGCTCTAGGCTATCTGAATTCAGAAATTCCTGATATTGCATCCTTGGGAGATGACTGTACAGCCTCACTCAGAACATTTTAAGGATAGGAGACTCACTATATTAAAAGCCACCTGAAAAAAAAATCAACCTATTCTGTGAGTAAACGTTTTCATCCAGTCATTTTAAAATGTATTGAGAGATACCTGCTTCTACAGCATTCTTTTTGTTTTTATTCTTCTTATCTTCAATGCTTGGCATTGAGTAGGTGGTCAATATATTTGTATTAAAATGAAGAAAATATTGGCCTTCGTTTGTTTTCTAGATAAACCTATCTAATCCAATAAATCCATTTATCTTTATTTCATGAGGCAGCCTGTCAGATATTGAAAGCTACTAAGATGTGCAAGTCCTCTCTTCTTTGAGTTAATGATGGCTGGAGTTCTCCCATCCATGTCAGAGGACACTGCACACAAACTCAGGCATCCCCTGCTGACTGTCCTCTGGAAGTGGACTCTTTCTCTTCTAGGAACAATGAAAAACCTCAGAACCATTGCACATCATCTGGAAATAGACCAGAGTTTGCTGTGTATACGGATGCAAATAATTTTTAATAGAACTTAGAACTTTAAGATTAAATCTATTAAAATTGACATTATTAGTTCTGACCTGTTGAACTTTTCCTCTGTTATTCCTGCTTTATTGACAGTATTTCCCCTGTATTTTAGAGGGCTAAAAAATTGTATAAATAATAAATGCTTCTTAAAAAAGTATACGAATTAAGAAGTCAAACAAAAGAAAAATAGACACTCATAATTATACAACCCAGAAGAAATGTAATTAGTAATTGTCTTTCTCCTTCTCTCTGCATAAATATCTATATACACATGCCCTGAATATATGACCATATTATAATTTGTATTATTTAGAACAAATATTGATGCAAACACACACACATACACATCAGGTATCCCAACTTAGTTCTAAGTAGGGATTTGACATAGCTGATAAACCTTGGTGAGATGTCTTCAACCTCTTGGAACGATGACAGATCCAGGCACCTTAGTGTGAATTATTAGGTTGGTGCAAAAGTAATTGCAATTTCTGCCATTACTTTCAATGGCAAAAACTGCAATTACTTTTGCACCAACCTAATAGTTAGAAATCCTTCAGAACTTCCTGTCTTTAGAGTTTTCTTCCAACCTAATCTCCATTTGACTCATGTTTAAAAGCTGTAGGAAACAGAAAATCTGTAATTAGAAACAGCAAGAGCTATTTCTTTCTTTTTTTTTTTTTTTTTTGGGATTTTGAGACAGAGTTTCATTCTTGTTGCCGAAGCTGGAGTGCAGTAGTGCAACCTTGGCTCACTGCAACCTCCGCCTCCAGGATTCAGGTGATTCTCCTGCCTCAGGCTCCCAAGTAGCTGGGATTACAGGTGCCTGCCACCATGCCTGGCTAATTTTTTTGTATTTTTCTTAGAGACAGGGTTTAATCATGTTGGCCAGGCTGGTCTTGAACTCCTGACCTCAGGCGATCCACCCACCTCGGCCTCTCAAAGTGCTGGATTTACAGGCATGAGCCACTGCGCCTGGCCCAGCAAGTGCTATTTCACCTACAAACCTGCATCCTATTAGAACCCAAGTAACTTAACTGGCAACACAATGGGAACAGGACACCCTTTCTCACTTTACCGTAGTATGGTACTCAACCTTGGCCCTCCAAGAGCTGCCTGGTGCTGCAGGGTCTCAGGAAGGTATCAGGAAAACATTGGGGCCAAGCAGTGCCTGGGGGGCTTGACACAATACCTAGAGAAGAAGCAGGGCAGGGTGCATTGCAAGGCCTAGAGTAGAATGGCAGCATCACCATTGTGCCAAGAGGAGTGATGGCTTCTGAAAGGAAGTAGTTCTGCCTGAAAGAACAGCAGGAGAGACTATATGGCCAGTAGGGCAAGCCTAGGCCCTGTTTGGCCAGGCATGGAGGACACCTTGAATGTTGACTTTTAACTGAGCATCTGTGGATCACTCTGAAGCAACCTGCAGAAAGTTTTGACAGTGAGATTTGTTTAAGGAATTAGGTTTTCATGAGCAGATAAGGCAACAATTATTGTAATTTGATAAAATTGATATTATATTCTCAACTTTTTAACAGCTTTATGTGTGTGTGTGTATGTATGTATGTATTTTCAAGATAGAGTCTCACTACGTCATCCAGTCAGATGTGCAGTGGCTATTCACAGGCACAATCATAGCACACTGTGGCCTGGCCTCAAACTCCTGGCCTCAAGTGATCCTCGCACTCCAGCTTCCTGAGTAGCTAAGACCACAGGCACACAACCACCATGCCTGACTTACAACACATTTTTAAAACTGACTCTTTACCATGAACATTGTCTTATGCCCATAGCTATTCACAAAATATCATAATTGTTAGTGGCTGCAGAGTATCAAGTACAATGTACCAAAATGAATTTAATGAGTCTCCCATTATATGACTGTTATGTGTTGAATATGTCCCCTACCACAGTTTATATGTTGAAATCCTAACCTCATTATATCAGAATGTGACTGTATTTGGAAATAGGTCTTTAAGGGTGAAATTACGTTAAAAAGGAGGACATTAGGGTGGGCTTTAATTTAATATGACTGGTGTCCTTATAAGAAGAGATCAGGACACAGAAGCAAATAGAGGAAAGATCATATAAAGACACAAAGAGAAGACAGCCAAATACAAGCCAATGAGAAAGGCTTCAGAAGAAACCAATCTTGCTAACACCTTCATTTCGGACTTCTAGCCCTGTGAGAAAATAGATGACTTCTGTTTAAGTCACCAGTCTGTGCTACTTTGTTATGGCAGTCCTAGCAAATTAATACAGCAATTACTACTCATAATATTTATTTAATAAATAACATTTGTACGTCATGGTGTACATCATGGTATACATCACTGATCATTTTCCTAGAATCAGTGCTGGGGGTGAAATTATTGGTTTCAAAAATTATTTATAATTTGTATTATTAATTCTACCATAGAGTATATTATTATTTTCAACTTTCTTTTTTTCACAAATGTAATACATTTGATTATTTATCTCCATGTTGAACATAATAAGACCAAGTATAAGACCAAATTGTGTCCTAAAGTTCATAATTATAGGGTTCCCTTCCATTGAACAGTCATGCACCCACAGATTGCATGGTGCTTCATCACTGGGCAGCAGTGTTACTGTCATTCAGACCATATTCCATCCATCTTAATAATGTATAGAAGATGCTTCCTAGAATTAGAGGATCCCTCTTGGGGAAATAAGGACCAGATAATTGCCTCTAAAAATCACCCCTCTCAGCTGGAAAAGAGAAATATTATACTTACAAGGGTCCTTCAGACTGTTAGCACCTTAGCATGTTTGTGCTATTGTTTGATGGTTTGATTTTTCAAAGCAATTAATCACATTGTCCATCAGCAAGGAACAAGCCATTTCTCTATTTTACACCAGGATAGCAGCACCACTAAGTTTTAGATAGCTTCACCTATAGATGCCTTTAGAAACATTTCTAGAGCCAGGATTGGTGGCTGCAGCCCACAGAAGCCCCCTGGAGGTGCTGGTTTTCTAGGAGAGTGTTGTGTGGTGTCCACTGAGAACATTGGCATGCTACATAGCTGGCAGAGATAATCGACAATGAATATTTTGTGGATTACCTTGGGAAACCAATATAATTCATTCAGGAGCACATGTGAGAATATTCCTAAGACCCTCAGGGGAGAAAAAATGAGTGGGGAGCAAGCATTATAAGGATTGGAACTAGCTGAAACCCTAAAAGAGACCTGGGAAAACAGAGAATGCATATATGAATTTTATCTTGAGAACCACTCTCTAAAACCCAAGAGAGAAATTAGAAGTATACTATTCTCCGTAGTTCCTGACATTTCCCGTCCTCAGAACAGGAGCCCTGAGAGAGACACGGCATTAGAATGAGTTTTTCAAAACCAACCAGACCTCAGGATTTAATGTTGTGGCCTAGTCTCTATGGAGGGCAGCTATAGTAGAACGGTTAAGAATAAAGCCTCTGAGCTTCACAAATTTGCAGAGTAAGATATTTGAACTTCCATTAATTAAGACCATTATCTATTTCTACTTTGAGTTTTTTTCCCTATCACACTTGCTCTTTCTCAAGATGGCATTAAAATGGCTGCAGGCAAATTTGCATTGAGCTAAGGGAAAGTTGAGTTGAGGATACATTTGGATTGATATAGTGGGATATGGTTAGTGATTTGCAATCCTTTTATGGATGATTAAGTTCTTACTAGCTCAGAGGATGCATGGCTATCCAGGACTATTCCTGTTTCCGACTGTGTTGACTTGAGTGACTTGTGAACATGAAAGCATAGGGTCAGGGGCTGACTGTCCTATGAATGTGCCGTTCAGTTCCTGGCACCCACAGGATTGGGCAACTGAAGGAAAATTAACAAGTGAAATGTGTGCAGTGAGAGCTAATCAGGAGAAAATTCTTCCAAACTGTACTGCTCAAGTATGAAGGAAAGTTGATGGAGATTTCCCCAACTTTGATAGCAATCTGAAAATGTTTTTCAAATTCACCAGAAACAACGTGATAAAACTGAAAGAATTTTTTTTTTTTTTTTGACAGAGTTTTGCTCTTGTCGTCCAGGCTGGAGTGCAGTGGCTCAATCTTGGTTCACTGCAACCTCCGCCTCCTGGGTTCAAGCAATTCTCCTGCCTCAGCCTCCTGAGTAGCTGGGATTACAGACACACACTACCATGCCCAGAAAATTTTTGTATTCTTAGTGGAGATAGGGTTTCACCATGTTGGCCAGATTGGTCTCAGACTCCTGATCTTAGGTGATCCACCTGCCTCGACCTCCCAAAGTGCTGGGATTACAGCTGTGAACCACTGCACCCAGCCCTGAAATACATTTTTTAAAATTATAGCAGTAAAAATTGAAGTTCAATCTTGTTAGGAGAAAGTCTGATTTTCTATTATCTTAGAGAGAATATTATAAAATCTTATGAAGAGTGTACAAGCACAAGTGTAGAAAAAATATGAAGAGATAAACTATGGGTACATCCATGCAATGGAATACTACTGAACAATAAAAACAACTGAACTGTAGATAGGTACAACAACTTGAATGAATCAGAAAGATTTTTTTTTAGTGGTAAAAGTCAATCTGAAAAATTCATAATAGCATATGATTTCCTTTGAATGACATTATGCAAAAGGTAAATTATATGGAAGGAGAACAAACCATTGTTTTTTTAGGGAATAGAGTTGAGAGATGGTTTTAACTACAAAGAAATAATAGGAAATTTTGGGGTATGATTAACTGTTCTGTATCCCAATTTTGTTAGTAGTTACATGTAGCTACAAACGTTAAAATTCATAAGCTGTACATCAAAACAAAGTTAATTACATAGTACATTAATTTGAAGATTGCAAAAATATTTTCAAAATTAAAATATTATATAGGTGTTTTAGGAAATCACTACTTTTATACCATTATATAGTAATATCTGTGGAATTTTTCACCTTTAAAATTATAATTTATTTTGATTTATTTCATTATACTAAATAAATACTAATTTAAAAATATTGTTTGTGATTTTTTGTTCATAATATTGTATTGATTTCCTGAAAAAGATATTCAGTTGCCTAGCTCTCAGGATCCCACAAAACCCAGTCCTGTCCCTACTATGCTGGGGGAGACAGCAAATTGAGAACCTGTGCAGTGAAAGAATCATAATTGGCCCAAATATTTCTGTTTGCTAGAGACCGCATACTAAAATCCTAGCATCAGTTATTGGTTATATACAAGTTCACTGTCAGCTACTGTGGGTGAAGAAGGTGAATGTGGGGGATATTCTTAGACACTATGACCCTATAGGCAGAACCTTGCGTGAAAGAGGAAAATTAGAGCCATAGGCAAGAAGGTAGGATTTAGTGAGAACAGCAAAGATGCCCCGGGGCTATATACAGCCTGTTTTTCTAGGAGGAGCCGACCCTGGCCATGCCACAGATGGTACCTCTTAAGGACTTCAACCATAAGGCATGATCTGGAGGCTATTTAGGGTTTGAGTGACAGATATGTATAGTAGAAACTTCTAGGATGGAGCAGGTTTCAATTTGTGTATAGATTTGCTAAATAGGTTTCCATATTTGCTATACAGAGTTGTTTTTACTTTGAGTATAAATTAAATACTTTAGCAAAGTTCTGCTGTGGACAGTAAGATAATGCAGACATCAGTGAAGCATCGTAGTGTCTTAGAATTTTGTTTTAATTATTGGCCTGGCCACCAGATTAAGGTTGGAATATAAAGAACAAAGATCCCAAGGAAGTAATCTGGGATTCAGATGACTTCTTTGGTCCTTGGGTTTTGACTAAGAAGGAACAGGAGGCTTTGGCAGCTGATGACTTCTCAAAAGCAGAAGCTAGTTGCACTGGATAGGGGATTTGTGCCATCTTTATGAGCATGTAAAGGACAGAGATGGTATGCAGACTCCTAAAGTGACAACTACTGTCACCATGCCCTAGAATGGCTCAGAGCTAAGAACAGGACAGTGACGCTTTGCAAGCAAATATGAGAACAGGTGAGCCCAGCTATGGGATTGTACCTAAGAATCTCTACAATAATTTAGAAGTAGATCAATCAAGCAGCATCTGTGGCCCCACTCACAGAATAATGACATAATTGCATCATGAATTTGGAGCACACAGTCACTAAACAGAGAAGAGGCATGTTGCCTGTGTTGAAGCAAAGAGAGAGAGTACAGTGGTTGACAGCACGGTCTTTGCAGTAAGGCACTCTGGGTTTCAGTCTTCTTTACAACTAATTACCTATGTGACTGCAAATAATATAATCTCTTTAAACCTCAATCTCCTCATGAGAAATGAAAACATTGTAATATGAACTGTCCCATTGGTATGTTGTAGAGATGAAATGCACTAATATATAAAGAGTGCTTTATACAACACTAGCCATATAATAATCAAACAGTTGCTAAGACTGTTAAGCATTGGATTTGCAATCTCCAGTGTAATATATCTTATCAATATTATGTATTAATTACACTTTATTACATATTATTATCATACATGTTAATTAAAAATATATAAATTACTATTAATATGCATTTAAATGCAATATTCGGCTTATGGTAAGCATCTAATGAATGTTTGTCAAATTAAACTTTTCTGAAATTTAGGTAGCTTGGATGGAAAGCCTAGTGATTCCACTGGGAGGTCCTGCATGATGGCCCTGCCCTGAAACATGCATTATGCAAATCTTGGTATTAGTAGTGGGAGATTTTGGAAGTCAGAGCCTATGAGGTTCATCAGGAGGAGTGGCTCTACACATCAGCAACTAGTGGTGTGGTCAGTGAAAGTCGAGGGGGAAGCTGTCAGAAAAGAAAATCACCATGGTTACTCAGCAGAATTTCTAGGGCTCAGATCGCTCCAGCCACTGGGTAAGATGTGATACATACAGACCACAGTTTCTGCAGGACAAAATAGACAAAGGGAGAGGAAGAGAGAGAGGGGAAAGGAGAGAGAGAAGAGAGGAGACAGAGAGAACAAAAAAAAGGAAGAGAGGATTGATGTCCTTCCAGATTTGGAACCCAACAGAGAACCTTGAGGCTCTAGCCTTGATTATGTCAGCACCCTTTGGATAAGTTCTAATGAAAGCCACTCTCACAAGCCCTTTCATCAGTGTTACTTTTCTGGGCATAACACTTTAGATGCCAACAGTCTTTGTGTCCAGCTAATAGAAGATGAATTCCTTACTGTTGCTTCCCAATATATTGGCAAATAAGAGTGCGGACAACTCCGTCAGTCATAATCTTTTCATCCTTTTCATTGATGCTAAATTAAAAAAAGAAAAGAAAGAGAAGAAACAACAAACTCCTGAGATTAAATAATGATTTTCTAATTTTTATATCCACTAGTTGTTATTTTATAGTATCAGTATGGGTACTAGATGAAATAACTCCCAAGCAGCTTTCTCCAGAGAAATACAATTTTCCTGACCATCTCAGGAATATAATTGCCGTGAGCAGCACTAGTAATCAACAATTACACAGAATATTGATGGTGTTCTTTCATCTCCCATCTTGGCCAAAATATGTAACCAATGGTGTATAAGTCACACTTTTCCTGGCCTCTTTGTTTGACAGAAACCTCTGCAATCAAGGATCTCACTGTAGTCCTGTCAACACAGATGCCTGTGGGTTTCTTTGTTGCTATTGTTATTCTGTTTTGTTTTATTTTGTTTTGTTTCATCTTAACCCATTGAATACAAAGCAGGAAACCATGTAGGGCCCTGGCTCACTGCAGAGGCAAGGCTGTCCCCAGAAAAATGTATGGCATCCAGATGTAGTGGCTCTCTTATAAAGCTCAATGCCTCCCCTAATTATTCCTTCAAACAGAACTTGGAGGAAGAGCAATGCCCTCTTGTGAATGCAAATGGAAACTGAGGCCTGGTGAGATTTAAAATTAATCGGAGGGAGCAGAGTTCAGAGGGAAGTTAGAAACCAGTCATTCTTCACACCTGTGTGTAGTCCTAGATACTTGGGAAGCTGAGGAAGGAAGACTGCAGAAGCCTAGGGGTTCAAGACCAGCCTGTACAACATGGCTAGACCCTTTCTCTATAAAACAAAACAACCACAAAAAAGAGTCTTTCTTCATAGTAGCCCGAGTAATGTAAAAAGTATCAGATCACTAGTATGTCCACTCAGTTACATGTTAGAACCCCAGAGAGCACAGTTATTGGGGTCCTGTAGCTGCGGGCTACAGATTTTACCGTTTTCATCATCACCACCTTCTTTCACTGAACTTGCTGAACTGCAGCTATTTGTCCATTTATTTTATTTCCACACTGTCCTGTGAACCCTTCAACAGGAAAGATGGCAGTCCTCACATCTATTCAACCAATAAGCACGAATCAAAGAACATAGTCATTTCTCAATCACTGATTATTAAACAAATAACTTTGCCACATTTGTGCCAGAATATTTTATGCAAATGTTAAAAGTTTAGTAGAGATTTACAAATGATATATGTAAAAAAATGAAGTCAAAATTTTCCCCTAGCCATATGAGGCATTCATACTCACTTGGTGATATTGGAATTTGGGATGACTGAGCAACTAAGAGTTCAATTCTAAATAGAAAAAAGGAAAGATGCTTCTGGAAACCTGATACTACACACATGTGAAGGCAAATTTGAGGGTGTTGGTATCATCTGGCCAGAGAACCAATGGCAAGTAAAGCACACTCAGGGTTACAATCATGGTGTGAAACTTTCTCGAAGACTGTATCTGACATCTATCTGACCTTGGGAAAATTACCAGGGTAACTCAGTGGAGAAACCTAAGTCAGACTCCATAGCAACCTTTGAAGGAAAAATGTACACAGAGTAATATCTGGTACTCAACAAGAGTGGTTCGGCTCCATGTGAACCATGAGGAAAATAACTGGAGATAGCAGACTTAGAGGCCAGAGTCCTCTTGGTCTTGCAGAAGATTCTATGTGAGCACTTTGCTTTTTTGTCCTTGGTGTAAATCAAGCTTGTCCAGCCCGCAGACTGTGCCCCACATGTGGCCCAGGATGGCTTTGAATGTGGCCCAAAGCAGATTTGTAAACTTTCTTAAAACATAAAATTTTTTGCAATTATGTTCTCTCATCAGCTATCGTTAGTATTAGTGTATTTTATGTGTGGCCCAAGACAGTTCTTCTTCTTCCAATGTGGCCTGGGTAAGCCAAAAGATTGGACACCCTGGGTATAGATAATGCTTGTCCCAATCGGTATTGTTTGGAAATTTCAGAGTTTATCAGCTTCATCCTCTGCTTTAAAGACATCTGATTTGTCTGCACCTTTTCTTCTCTCTACTACCATGCACTTAATTCAGCATGCTTGGTTTCCCTAGGCAAACACATTCTTAAATATCTTTACCTAATTATCCTCCTTGCACTCTGGAAAAAGTCACAACATGTGGTTTACAAATTACAGAAATATTTTCTTTACCATGAACCCCTCTCTTGATCTGATTTTCTGATTTACTGTTTGTAAATATCAACCTACCACACACTAGTTCCTATACAGACTTTGCAAATGTCTTTAATGTAAACACACACACACCACCAGGTTTTCCTTCTCCATCCAGCTTGTCTTCTGCCTGAGTTTCCTGGTAAGCACCTCAAATTGCCCTCCAATTTGGGAATCCTATCAATCAGCCTGGGGTGGAACACATCCCCTCACTATGGCCAGCACAGGCTCCTCCTGGAAGGTCCATCTTATTTACCAGTCCACCATCGTGGGGAGTCACTCCAAATAGAGAGAGTTAGCAGAAGCACTGTGCTCACCAGCGCCCTCGTCTGTGCTTGACTTTATGTAGTGCTTCTCAGTTAAATTCCAGATTCTGTGCCTGCATCCCATGATTTGACACCACTCTTCTCGGGCAGCCTTAGTAACCATTCTCTGACTGCCCTGCCAGTCCCGTTTTCCAGGCATTAAATCCTGAAATCAAGTCCCTTTCTCACTGGTTTGAAGTACTGAAATCTCAGGACCCCTCAGGACTAAAGTCTCTCAAGTAGCAACTGTTTATTCCCCCTTAAATATTTGAGAATAAGAGAATTTACATTTCATTGTTAGTTTAATCCTTTAAAAATAAGCCATACAATGTATTCTCTCTTGACAACAAAGATCTACGTCCTTTTTGTTTGTAAAGTCTATCTTCCCTTTTTCCCTTATTTCTTTCATTGTTTTGTAATCTATAATTTACATCGCAAAATTTAGCAGTTTCCTTTTGTGCTAGACATTAGTGCTATGCTCTAAATGATGCCTGTTTTCTTTCCTACAGGCACATCATAAGATAACATTTTCCATCCCCTCTGACGTTTGTCTTGACTTTTCTTTGGCCAAGGTGTGTATTTGCCTGGCTCCTCTCCCCCACTTTTGGAATCATAAGCACAGCATAGAAGCTTTGCTCAGACAGTCTCCTGATTGAGTACCTTAAAAACAGAGCCACCCAACTCGTGGTTGACAAATAACATGAGTAAGGAATAAACGTTACTGGTTTTTTGTTTGTTTGTTTGTTTCTGAGATTTGGGAGTTATTTTTTACCTTTACATAAGCAAGTCCAACCTGGCTGATATATGCTCAAAAACCTTGGTATCATAGGCCACGTTGTCAATAGGATTATAGCACTTAAAAACAAGTACTTCCCTCTATTTGTTTTATATCTAATATGTATTTAAAAGACGGCTAGAGATATGTAGACAATAATTCATTTGTTCAATATAAATTGATTGAACACATCCCTGTTTTATCTTTTATTGTGAAAGTGATTCTTTTTTTGAGAGAAGGAAAACAATTGGATGATAGTACTTATTGAATATAGTCAAGGTCATTTAGCATAGATAAATTGACCAAAATGCCATTCTGAGGAGAAAGCGAGGTGTTCCCAGGATGTTAAAACCACCTTTAAGTTTAATAAATGGCCAGTGGGATCAGTATGAGACAAAATCACCAAGATAACACTTATCTGTCTACCTGGTTTCTGTTTGTATATGTGCATGTACGTGTGTGTGTGTGTGTGTGTGTGTGTATTTCTCCTACATCATATGTTCTTTGTCTTAGAACCACCCAAAAAAAGATAGAAAAAAAGAAGTACAATGATATGCTTTGGCTCTGTGTCCCCACCGAAATCTCACCTTGAATTGTAATAATCCCCATGTGTCATGGGAGGGACCCGGTGAAAGGTAATTGAATTATGGGCGTGGGTTTTTCCTGTACTGTTCTCATAATAGTGAATAAGTCTCATGAGATCTGATGTTTTGATAAAGGAGAGTTCTCCTGCACATGCTCTCTCTTGCCTGCCACCATGTAAGATGTGCCTTTGCTGTTCCTTCACCTTCCCCCATGATTGGGAGGCCTCCCCAGCCACGTGGAACTGTGAGTCCCTTAAATCTCTTTTCTTTATAAATTACCCAGTCTCAGGTATGTCTTTATTAGAAGCACGAGAATGGACTAATACATACCATGACAGACTAATGGGAGAAAAAAATGCATAGTGAGTACACACTTAAGTAACAGTGCAAAATATACAATGCAAACACCTTGAGAAGAGCAAAATCATTCTGGAGGGAAGAACCATGTGAAACTCATGGAATTGTTGAGACTAAAGATGAATGTTAATAATTCTGAAGGCAGGAGACATGGGAAAGCCTATTATTGCCTTGATGGAACCATGAACATGTTAGAGGGAGTATGCGGAGATCATAACACACCTGGATATTGGCTTGCCACTCGTTCATTCGACGTATTTTCTGAAAACCTACATATAACCATGTTGGGAATTATAATGGCAAGCCAGATATCTGCCACTGCAATTCTCATTGAGCTTTGTAGTCTAGCACATGGAAAACAGTAAACAAATGATTATTTAACTCGCAATTGTGTTGAGTGCTGTGGAGAAATATAGACCAAAATGGTTTCACCTGGTCTGGGATGACAGGGTGAGGAAGGCTCTTCAAGAAGCAGTTTGGGAGGCATTTGCAACAGTAGAGCTAAAACACAGAGCAGAAAGCTAAGAGGGCTATAAACAAGGTTAGGGATGAAACAAGAACTCTGGAGGCTTCATTCTTCATAGTATACAAAGGAGGTTCTTGAGGAAACTATTTGCATTATTTTGCTTCCTTTGTCAACATTTCCCAGCATAAATGTCTCTATATGAGTGATGTTTGTTCATTTAAGGAAGAACTCATGGAACTATTTAAAGAGCTGCCTTAAGAAACATAACATTAAGAGGTAAAATAACCACTTATTTCTAATTTCTCTAACCTTCCCATTAATGTGGTCTCATAATCTCTAAACTACAATAGTATCTGAGTTAAGTCTTTTATTAGGCTGTATTTCCTTCAAGTAGGGGTAACTTCTTTGAGGATTAATGTGTGAAACTATATTTTTCTTTCTAAGATGCTTACATTTCATGAGGTATGTGTGTGTGTGTGTGTGTGCATATATCACATACATGTGTTTGTAAATTTTCTATGTGCAGGAAATGCCAACTTGACTTTTTCTAAAACTTTTACATGAAACAAAAGATAATTATTGGCATTCACTCATTTGGAAATAAATTTATAGGGACTATATTTTGGTTGTTTCTCTTCATAATTATTTTTAAAATGTCACTGGAGCTACTTTTTAAAACGAAAATCAGGCTCCAGGATGGCATTTCCTTTTGAGGGACAGGCCAATCCTACCTTTTCTTTGGAGGCTGTCACTCAAGGTAAGTGGAGCGATGTGTGGCTGGGAGCTGGGGAACGGTTGCCAAAAGCCTTGCATCATTGCTTCACCTCAATGGAACTTCTGTAAGGGAAGAATTGGATGTTATTGAAATCTTTCTGAAATAAAAAGATAGCCTCCCTAAGAAGCACTGAAGTGGTCCCCAAAAATGTTTCAAAAGCATCTTGAGCAATATTGGCATGAAGGAAGCCATGTTTCTGCATACCAGTACTATGGGGCCAGACTCGTAATGCCCTCAAATGAGAGCAGAGGCAGCTTCCGCAGCAGCTGTTGAGAGAGGTGACAGAAAGTGAGAAGACTGCACAACGGAAAGGAAGGAGAAATGCTCTAAGGAGACACTGAAGCAAAGATTCAAACAGTATGACTCAGCCAGATGGTTGGGCAAACCCACTGGCAGATGGACCAGTAGTATACACAAGAATCAGGAATCACGTAAGGGCCTTGGGAGCAATGGTTTAAAGTCAACTTTTCCTTGGTGAAGCCTGAGAAAAATGAAGAAGTTCTGGCTTTTGTTGACCTGTGGTGGATAGAATAAATATAAGTAGGGAAGTTCTAGTGTGGGTAGTCTGTGCTCCAGTTTCCCTGTGAATATAGGGACATGTTATATGGCTTGAGTAGATCATCAGGTCTAAGATAAACTGTGTGATGCATTCTTTTTTTTATTTTTTACCATTTAGACTACAAATATTTGCTTAACTCACAATATATCAAATATTAGGCTAGGCACTGAGGTACTAGTTGTAAACAAGATAGCCTGTGATTTCTGACTTATAGAATTTTTGGTTTGTTGGTGAAGACAAACACGATAATCAGTAGTCATAATACCATGTCATAAATGACACTAATAGGAAACTATAGGATACATTGGAAGCACAGAGGAAAGATATTTGGTGAGTGGGAAGGGATCAAGGCAATGTCTTCAGAAAATGTGGGCACTAAGCTGAATCCTGACATCTGAGAGGAAGTTACCTAAATGAAGAGTGCAATAGCAGCTGGTAAAAAAGAGGGCAAGCCTAAGGAAGTGAGTTCTAATCAGAAAGAAAAGAAACAGCATTTGAAAAAGTCTGATAGCAAGGATTTGTTGCAATTCAGAGACAGGCAGGTTTATCATGGTTCTTGGTGTACAGTGCTCAGTTAATGGTTTGTAGATATGAATTGTAATCTAGTCCTTGAAATGGTTTCTCTTGTTTGCTGAACTGCAAGCCACTTTGAGCTGGAACAGTAACAGGATTTTGTGAACCTAAGAGAACCCTCTAAGTTGAATGTTCTCATGCTTTCATTATTTTCTTCTTCCTGTTTCCTCAGATTTTGGCTTCTGTTTTCATTCTTCCAAAGTTCTGGAAGAATGAAACCAACCCTTCCTATCTGCACACACACACATACACACACATACACACACACACACACAGAGAGAGTCATCTATTTTTGTTCTTCACAATTCATTCTTTGTCAGTCTCCAATTTTACCACATGAAAAAATGAATCCAGCAAAATGAGATTTCCTTTTGGTCACAATTCAAATCATGTTGGGATTATCTAATTATCCATTTTATAGAGTGCTGTGATCCAATTAACAATATTTTAAAATGTAATTTCAAAGAAAAGTGGAAAAACATAAAATGGACTGAAAAGCATAAGTGTGGGTTTAAAAAAAAATCATCCTAATCTACTCATGGGTTGCTACAGTTAGTCTTATGTATGAGTGCACAATTAAATAACGTGACAATTTTCAAACAGCCACAAATTACCAAGGATTAATGAATGCTCACATAGGAATACATTTTTAATAGAACCCTATTGTCCCAGGGTTTTGGTTTATTTTGACAATGTTTTGCCTCTCTTTGTTCATGGTGAAAATTTTTTTTCCCTTTCCCTTTGGCAGGAGAGAGAGCATGTGGTGCTTTGCCAGAGAGGATCTTGGATGGAAATCACCTAAGAACTCCAAACTCAGTGCCAGGGCAGACTGGTGTCTATTTTGGTGGGTTTCCAAGTTCTGAACATTGGAATTTAAATGCAGATGGAGGCCACTCTGGACGTGTGTCCACGGTACTTGGGGTAATGTTGGTTGTGAGCTGGTCTAAACACAGATCACACACAGATCTCTTTGTGGTGTTGGAGAAGTTGGAATCAGCTCATAGGGGAGTCCCAATGTAGAAGACCCAGGAGTGCAGCAGGCTTTGCTTTTTAAGAAGTAACTCATTAAAAATGAAATTGGAAAGAGGTCTTTGATCTTGCTTGGAGCCCTAGACAACCAAAACCAAAAATGGAACTGGAATTCCATAGTCTGAAGGTTTGTGACCAAAATCTTAATTCAGAGCTGCATTTTATTTTCCCTTTCATTCAGTTCAGCACTTTTAAGATCAGAAATCAGTTTCCTTTATGTCATGACGGGGTTTACATTAAGCTACTCGAGTCTCCAAAATTACAACATTAAATCAGTTACATAAAAACAAAAACTAATTCATTGACATTAGCTCTCTTTGTAATTGATGAAAAGAGGAAAGAAGTGAAGTTTGAAAAAAAACCCTTAAATTTACACCTAAGTCAAAGACTGGTAAAGTGTTTGTTTCTTTTATTGATTTTCTATTTAAATTGAGAAATTAAATTTGACTGTGTAATATTTCCACATATGTAAACTCCAGAAACTACTCATAAAATAAAAAGAGTTTTTCATCATTCAGGAAGATATTTCCTTGATAGGTTTGTGTTCATCAATAAACTTTGCCTTGCTTCAAAACGTGCAGGCACATAGGGCTGCTTCTAGCATCTCAGCAGGCTCTTAGAGTGGACTCCATAAGAGCTGATAGGAGAGTAGGGGTGAAAATACATACAGCAATATATCTATAAGCTACTTTGCCTTGAGGGGATTGCCTAAACTCACCTGTCTTTCTCTAAATTGACTTCATTCAAAATAGGGGTAAAAACAGTTCACCCCTTAGTGTGTTTTTTTAATGACTAAATGAAACAATATTTGCCAAGCATTTTTAATACAGTCTGCTGTTTCATAAATGATCAACAAACATGTACTGCTGCAATTATTTATATTTATTATTGTTGATTTTACACAGCAATGTCTCCCTGTAGTCGATAACTTTCTACTTTTAAAATAACTGGAAGAATGTAAGCTCCCAGCTAGTCCCGAAACAATAGATACCAGCTAGTAGAGATAATAGCTATCTGGAAGAGAGAGATACATGCCATGTCAAAAAAAAAAAAAATTAAGTTGGATACATGCATGAAAAAATGTCTAGCAAGGTATAGAAAGGGAGCAAAAGGATGTTTGCTCTAATTTATAAAGATCAACATGAATAGAGATAGCATATCCTCCCTGAGATAGAATGTTATATCCTTATGTAGAGAGAAAGTTGTATCCTTATGTAGAGAGAAAATTGTATTATCTAGCCTAAAATTCAGACTAATGGCCTCATTTTAAAAAATAAAACAAACAATAAAATCACACAAAAATCAAACCACATAGCCATAGTGATAAATTGGTACTTGTAATTCAACCCAAAATTAGATATTAAATAACACGTGTTTTTTTTCTGCAGGAACACCACCATTTTTTTCTTTATCTGTCATCCCAGGGATAGCTCAAGTCCTCAAAAGTCAGCACTAAAATAAGGCTATGTCTCTTCCTGAGAATACTCTGGACTTCATTCTCTGATTAAAGATCACAACTGCTTCTTGGTCGAGGAAATCATGTACTTCAAAGCCACCAATGAAAAAGGTTTGCATTTGTGTTCATTTAAGAAAAGAAAAAAACCCTGAGCAAACCTTTCTCTGTGCATTAAGCCTTCTGACCTTTATTGAAATAACAAAACAGTTATTCAAAGGACATGAGGATGAATTAAAGGTAACTTTCTGTTTGCTAACATTCAAGGGGGGAATACCTTGCCTGACTTTCTCAGAGAACTGCTCTGAGAGAATGCATTCAGTCCTCTCAGGAAAGTGTTCAGTTATGTGTTGTTTTTTTTTAAATTAAATGTCGGGATATCAAAAAGTTTGATATGTTAACAATGAAAAACTACATTAGCAAACTTAAGGCAGTCTTGAAGTAGCAGTACCAAAAAGTTTGTGGGGAAAACAATTTAGAATCTTGAGTTCTAGGCCTGTGTGCCTCTAAGTAGTAGTGTGGACTTACATAAGCAGCTTAAGGGAATCAATGGATTTTGTTATTGGTGGTGGTGATGGTGATGCCTTATTTTGTTTTCCCTTCAGAATGTTTTGCAAAATGTATAAGATTCTGGGAGGAAGGAACTTGGAAAATCCTATGAAGTTCTTTAACTAGAAGTCCTATGTATTCTTCTATTTTCTGTTCCCATTGCTATTACCTAGATAACTGTAATAGTCTCTGAACTGACCTTCCCGCTGTAGTCAACCTCCTCATCAATCTGTCTAATAATGTATTCATTCCAGGTTTATCTTTATCATTTCTCTGTTTATAAGCCATGGGTTACTTATTATTGCTACCAAATTAAGTACAAAATTTGGTCCAATACTCAAAGAGCATAAAACATGGTGCCATTTCCATTTCCTACGTGACTTTTTCTTTTTCTTCTACATAAAACTTATTTTCTAAAAACAGTTGGCTTTTTGCCACTATTTAAATACTTCTTACATTATTTTGCTTTTACATCTTTGATGGCTTGGGTCCCTCTTCCCAGGAGCTCTTATATGCTGTCCTACACAAAATATGAGCAATGTCCCCACACAAAACACATGTACACACACATACATGTTTCAGATGAATCAACTTTGGCAAGGTGTCCAGGTTGAAAACGCACAGATTTTATTGTTTGGCAGGCATTTTTTTCTTCTTAGTGCTAAGCATTTAATTTTTAAAGGTAATTCCATTTCTACTGCTTTAATACTCTCTTAGGAATCTATTACATCTGTGATTTTGACATAAGACATTTAACCTTAAATCATTTTATTTTTCATCCTTAGAACAACAATCCATGAATTACACAGTGAACAAATACTATATGTATGAGACTGATTCACTGTCACAAACCTGGGGAAGAAAACCCTTTTGAGGTTTAAAGCTGAGAGGGAGATAAAAACTTGGTTGTACTACTTCTGGGAAATACTGAAGTTATCCACATGATTTTCCAGTCACTGATTATTTTAGCAAAGTAACACAGAGGAGGAGCTCTAGACTCTAGCTTCTCATTTCTAAAAGAACAGATGTAAGTTATCCCCTTGAAGCTCTTCCTAACTGGACCGTTCTTTCATTCTAGAAACCCAAAGATCAAGTATTAGTTATCAACTATAAGAAATAGGATTCGTTTCTAAGTCTACATATTAGTAGATCACAGACTTCGTACTTACTCTTATTTTATTATTATTTAAAATTTTCTAAGACTTTAAAGAAGAATTAAATATGGGTTGGTGGAAATGATGAATTTTATCAATAAATCTAAATTCTAGTGATACATCTGCCACTTTGTTTATAAGCTTGGAGCACACTTTTATTCTATGTGTGTACATATTTCCATTTATAAAATGGGGTTATTGTAAAGTTAAATTGAGATTTTTATTAAATGTAGAAGAATAGATTGATAAATAATGTGCTCTCATTGAATAAGTCATTCTTAGACTTTCTCCCCTTTACTAAAAATTATATGCTGTAATAATTTAAAAACATTTTATTAGTAATTTTAAGACATATTATCTTACAGACCTATAGAAAACCAAGATAAACAAATATGTGTTCCTCTGTGATACAAAAAAAAATCAATCATTGGCATTTTTATTGCTCTTTTTTGTGACTTTCTTGAATACGGTATAACTTTCTACTTTTCAGTAATGAAACAAATACAGGAAGTTATCACTGAAATGTCAGTACTAAGATGATGCCGGGCTATGCATCTTCATTCTCAAAATTCTTAGAGAATTTTCGGTGTTGTCAGAATTGCTAAAATACATCATGTGTCTGTTATACAGGGGAGACTCCAAAATGGCCTGGGATATGTCACTTAGCTATAATAATACATGTCAGCCAAACAGTTTTCATAGATCATGATACTCCTAATAAGAATAAAGCACTAGAGCTAAAAAACAAAATCCCATTCATGTCTGTATTAAGGCTTTTGTGGCAAATTAAAGACTCTTAACTCAATCTAAATTCAAAAGAAAGGGACATTTCATAAAGATATGGGAAGTCACATAGAACTCAAGGATAAGAATTTGATTTAGCATTAAGAATAGCTAAACAGGGCCAGGCGTGGTGGCTCACACCTGTAATCCCAGCACTTTGGGAGGCCAAGGTGGGCAGATCACGAGGTCAGGAGATCTAGACCATCCTGGCTAACACGGTGAAGCCCCACCTCTACTAAAAATACAAAAAATTAGCCAGGCGTGGTGGTGGGCGCCTATAGTCCCAGCTACTCAGGAGGCTGAGGCAGGAGAATGGTGTGAACCCGGGAGGCGGAGCTTGCACTGAGCCAAGATTGCACCACTGCACTCCAGCTCTGGGTGACAGAGCGAGACTCCGTCTCAAAAAAAAAAAAAAAAAAAAAGAATAGCTAAACAAAGGGGCTCAAATTCCAAATAGATTCTCAATCTTCCCTCATTCTTTTCCGTAGAATGATCACTTATATTTCTTTAATCTAAGGAAGAGAAAAGTATAAAGTGGAGCCTCTACCTCTTTTTACAAACTTCCAGAAACTTTCTTGAGCTAAAGTTCAAATATTTTTGGTAGGTAATGGGATATATTGGTCCAGCATTGATAACAGGTCATCCAACAATCAAGTATACTCTTTCCAGAAAGCTGAGTTAGGTAAGCACATGGCAACTTCTGGTGAAGCTACATGGATGGATACAGCAAAGGGATAATTTTAGCAGGAAAGGGTATACTTGTTACTAAAAAGTCCCTGTGAGATGCATTTCTGATTTCTTTGTCTAAACATAGTTCTCTCTTTTGATATCTCATTGTTTTTATTTCTATAACCCAGACATATTGGTACTTAACTATACATTGCCTTATATTGCTCTTTATCACACAGATACATACTCCGTTTCTAAACCAAGTACAAATATTTTGGTGTAGAACCGAATCCTGTTTCTGTTGCATGATTCAGAATGCCATGATGGTGCTAGTGTGGTCCTACCTATGTAGCAGCCACTTGAATAATAATTCTTTAAATTCAGTTGACTCTTTTGCATATATAAAAATAAGTATGTGTTTTATTGCAAATAAAAAATGGCTTAAATGAGTTTATTTTTCTGCATCTAGTTTTTGAACTTACAGATAGGTCAGTTTAGTCAGATCAATAGAACCAATCGTTCGTGTTGAAGCAAGTTCTAACTCTTTCAATTATATTTATCTTTTCACTGGACCATCTATATGTCTACAAAAAGAGGGAGAGAGGGCAGGGATTTCACATGGCTGCAGGGGAGAGATTGACAGCAGGAAGAAACTGAGTGATGTGGTTAGCCAAATGATATGATACTTCAGAGCCTCAAAGGAGATTACCAGGAAAGGTAAGGTAGACTAACTCTCCTCATAAAATACCACCATCAGATTTTTAAAGTACTTATTTGCAATCCAGATAGGTTTTTGAAAAATTTTGACAAAGACATTTGTTTAATGTAGAATTATTTGGACCAAAATTTTCTAAATAAAATATTATGTTATAATATTTTATAAAATAGTACCTCAACATATACATATTTGATTAATATAGTTGCTAAAATGTATGCACACTTTTAGTTAAAATGTTGTAGAAATTGATGCAAAACAGTATTTCATTAAGACTTTTCTTCATCAGTCAAAATACTTTGTCTTCCTCAGAATCACTTACAGACATTTCTACTTATTACTTTTAGCAAATACATTTCTCTGGCAGAGAGAAATATGTAAGTTATTAATTTTGCTATTAGTATTAGAGTCAGTGTTATTGTTGATTACAATCATTTTTGTGTCATTTTCCTAGGATATCTTTGAATACTAAGCTGATACCAGCTACTTTATAAAATATTGTCTTCTATAAAGTATTCCATGTCTGTTTTTGTGAGTTACCTACAGCTATGTATTTAGTATTTGAAGAAAGATGTGCTTCTGATTTATTTACCTACTTCTAGCATGCTAATTTAAAAATTTAATTTTTCCTCTCTTCCCCAGGAATACTTTTTAATATGACTTCTACAGAGATGGTGATAAACATATTCTTTCTTAAGGGTCAGACACTGTTTTGGAAATTATTAAAGTATTTATTATAACAATATAACCATTGGAGAAGGTCTTATATATTTCATCAAGTTTTGTTTATTTTTATTATTATTATTTTTCTTTTATCCTACTGCCTGTTTAATTGCAGAATTTCACCAAGTTTTATAAATGTTTTCCTGCAAGCTATAGTCTTTACTTTTAAAAATAAATCATGACTAATTTCTTTTTATGTGATGCTTTTTGTTAGGAAACAGATGAGTGGGAGTTGGGAACTCAAGTCTAACCTACTTAAATCAGAGAGAGCATTAGCGCAAATATTCTTAAGTAAGCATTCATTGTCTAATCAAACGAAACTGGCTTACTCAATGTTCGGTAGCATGTCTTTTCAAATCCTGGCTCAGGCCCTTGACTAATATGGGCTGCTCACTCTGATCCCATTGGAGCTGCAGAAATCTCCTATTTCCTTTCATTTTCGGGTATGCAACTGCCTTTCTAAGCCATGACTACATAGCTAAATGAATCATTGATTTGGAAAATCTGAAGTGACCTTCAGCTTGTTCTCCAGCTCTTCTTCAACAGAAAAGAGAGGCAAAATCAGCAAAATATTGGAAAGAGGTAGTTTTTCCAAAGGTATTTGTGGCAGGTAGAAGATTGGAGGCCACTCAGCTATGTGTGTAAGTGTGTGTAGGCAGAAATTATGTTCTATATTCAGAAGTGACATTCTTTGTATTTTCAGTGTGGCTCCAAAAACAGAGTCTTTTTCTTATAGTTCAGAGTCAAACACTGCCCTTGGCTCCTCAGCTGTTCTAGTAAACTATTTGTTACCCAGACAGCCTCAAATTCTTCATTGAATTCATTTGGACCAGTTTTTGTGCACTTATCTCGTTGGCACAGTAATAGTCTTTTGAATAACAAATACTGTGAAAAATTATACAATTAAAAATTCTACTTCCATTATTTTTCTTAACTTCTCCCTTTATATTTTGTTACATTTATGAGGTATGTTTTATTAACTATTCTAGCCCTAGATCTAGCCCTGCATTTACTCAGCACTGGCTTGCTCCTTTTCATGAGGGGTGATCTAGTTAGACATATCAATATTCAATGAAATGTATAGATTACCCTGATAAAATGGCTCAATGAAGTTCATGTAAGGTCAATGGAAGACTGAGGCATCATATGCACTGAGCCACTAATCAGTCTCATACTAGTAGGATATAGCTATCCCCACCCCACTATCTCCTGAGTCTCCTTCGTCTTAGGTGCTGAGCATTTCCAAAGGCTTCTCTAGCTGAAGCAAGTATAAGAAAAAGAAGTGACATAAAGCATCAGCCCTTAGGTATAAATGATTGGCAAGTCTCAACCTTGCTAAAACTGAAAGACTTTTTAATTGGCTATGCTTAAAGGTTTCTACTGAATTACTGAAGCCATAATTATGTATGTCATTCAAGTTTCCTTTGAGCTGACCTACAATGAAAGAAGTTACCTAGATGACCTCTTAGGTCCTTTTCTCTCTCCAGCAATCATGGATTCTTTATGAATCTCATAAGCAGTGCAGCTCATTTATTATTAACACCATTTTAGAATGAAGGAAGAAGAGGCTTAGAAAGGTTTAGTAGCAGAGAAGAGAGCAGCCTTCTGATTTGTGGGTTCCACATTCTGGATGCAGAAAACTTTCAGTCATTCTTATCTATTGTGAGGCTTGTACCAGTTTCTCCGTAAACTTCCAAAACCAAACCACTTTGACAAGCTTTGCTCCTGACTCTGACTTCTTTCAGATAGTGGCTAACCATCTTCTCATGACGAGTCGTTTTTGCTCCTCCTCATTCCCTTCTTGATGTTCAAGTAGGTGAACGTGATGATTATAAAAGGCAAGCAATTAATATCTGGGGTTAGGCAGAGCTCTGTAAGCCAATCTCCAAGCCTGAGCAAGCTCCTTTGTCCTTAACTGTAACCTTGGCACGTGAAAAGCGACTTCCATTCCATTTTACCAACATTTCGGTCAAAGATCAATTGCCATTGTAATTATATCATATATCACAGGATGGGGAATCAGTGAGAGGGCAGGCCCTTTAAACTAATACATATCATTAGCATTTAAAGAACACGAAAAACAAATTGAACATTAGCCTCATGTAAGTCTTTTTTCTAGAGCAAATAATTTTCCAAATTAAAATGAATAAATTAATGAAATTGTCACATGTCTGAGAATAAACTAGGTTGGTAATGCCGTCAAGCTCTTAGCAAAGTTTAGCTCGCTGTACTTCTCTGTCTGATCATTATAACGTCTAATCAAGGGGAGCTTAAATACTTCAGTGAGCTCTCAAAATAAATTTGATCTGAGCGCTCAGGTCTCATGGATTCCTAGGGTTACTGACTAGGTGAAACATGTTTTTGTTTTAATCCCTGTCTCAGCTCAAAGAGGATTAATGCCTGTAATTCTCCTTTCCCAATTTAATTGAGAAATGAAGTTTGAAGAGGCAACTCCTGGAACACTCCACTTTGAAATATGACCCATCCACTGTCTATATAATAAATCTTCCTCTGCTCGCACACACTTATACACATCCTTCCTATCCCAAAGAAGGAGGAAAGTTATTGTGTGTGTGTGTGTTTCTGTGCATCTAATCCAAAACACACAACGTTGTTGTTTTATTTTTCAGTTTTGGAATTATCCTAATAAAGGCATTCTCTGGGAAGCTCAAACTGCATCTCAACCCTTTCTCTGACACTAACATCCGCATTGGAACAAATAGCCCTTTCACTAAAAGCAATACAGTTATTGCATTCATGTTATATGATTGTAATTTTCACTTTTGCTTTCAATACAACATTAAAAGAAAAATTGTCTGTAGGAAAGAAAGAGGCAATATACTATATCCTGGAACTAATTCTTTGGCAACTGTAAAAAAGGGGGCCATAATTCTGAATAGAGGCTCCTGTCCTAAAACAGACCCAATGCTAAGATCTAATAGAAAGGGCACAGAGAAGCATAAGGAAACTTAATGTCACTTTCACGTTTTTTGTACAAGTTGATGTGAGGATCTAATGAGGCAATTTCTGTAAAATGCCTAGTAGAGGACCAGGCATATAGTAAGCCCTCAGCAAATGCTGGCTGTTATCATTATGTTTTATAAAGAATTTTTACATCTTCCTCCTAAGCCCTGAGGCTTCATAAGGAAGCCTTATATATGACACTCAATGGCTCAATGTTTTTCCTAACCTAATGTAGAAAGTGACATACCATTGCTTCCATCATAACCTATTGGTCACATGGACCAACATAAATCCAATGTGAGATGACCCTGTACATAAGGGTAAGAAGCAGGCATCACTTGGGGCCATCTTGGAGGTTGGCGACCACAACTGCCTAATGGCAGCTGAATCCTTTATCAAGCTACCCTCAATAACACTTTAACTTTCAAGGACCAGGTTTTTGTGACTGTTTTGTGACAATGAATGAAGATATACCTCAAAATAATATTTCACTTAAAAGTTGAATATCTACTACCAATTTACAAATGCTGTTATATCTCACTTGAGCTTCAAAATAACCTCTTAAGACAGACAACAAGAGGAGAAACTACTCCAGTGATTTCATAGATAAGGAAACTGAAGATCAGAGAGACTTAATGATTAACCTTAGATTTAAACTAGATATCCTCCTAGCATTCTCATGGCACTTATTCTGCTAGTGTAGGCTGCCTTGTATATTTTTTGAATGACTATCTGTTTATGTGCTGGTCATGGGGTTTGCAGCAAATCACAAGTGTGTAATTTTTTTTTCTTAAAGGCATTTAATCTACTTTCTAGAAATGACTAGAATTCAGAAACTGATAATACTTCTTTTGTTTCATTATTTGCCTCCCTGCCCCCAACACTCATACATATTTAGAGACACTCATGGACACTCATGAACACACATATTCTTCTTTCTAGTCTCTTATCAATGGCAAACTAAAGTTGTTTTAGAATATACTAGCTGTCGTTGTGCCACAGAGAAACCTCTCTTTCATGCAAATTGATATATGTATATAATCATACATGTTTATATAAAAACTTTGTAGCTTTCCTCCCTCTTTTCTAAAATAAATTATGAAAGGTTGTATGTTCAGGCTTCAGACAGAATTTTTCATTTGAGGGGGACTTTTTCAACCCTTTCTATTTGAGTTGGTAGCCATTGGTATGAAGAGAAAATGAATACTAATGGAAAATCCTAGAGTGGATTTGGAAAATCATTATAACAGTTCTGCTATAGGTTTGGGCCTTTGACAAAACACCTATTCAAGGATGAAAAAATCCACTATTTCTCTTCTGCATTTCTTTTTCTGAACACAGCTAGATTGAATAACAGGCCAGATAAAGGATTCAGAACAATTGCTTTACTAAGTAATAGTAAGCCCATGTTCTAACCAATGGGACAGAAATTGACCCTCTGTATCTCTGACACAGTTGCCTTTCATTGACAGATTTACAGTGGAGGGGTTGGGAGAGCAGATGAATTAAAAAAAAAAAACAAAAGCAAAATCAAGATCCCCCATAAATTTCACGCTCCCCACATCTTCCACCTCAGCACGTATTAGAACACCTTACTCTTAAATTCTGCACATGTGGAGATTTATTTGTATCCCAGAGGTTTGCTCAGATGTTTCCTCTGTGCTTTCAATGCAGGCCCACCCTTTTCTTTCTTCATATTAAAACCCTACAGATTCTCCTTGAAGCCTCCTCAACTGGTAATAATCATTTACATCCTTGCTAGTGCTTATGATTTTCAAATTACTTTTAGATAAGCTAGCTCAGTGATCTCCACACAACCTTAGACACTTAGCCCGGCAAGTATTGTGCTTTTGCTTTCATGGATGAGAAAAAGGAGACTTGGAGTGCCTCGATTGGCAAACAAGGTTACAGAGCTAAAAAAGGAGTGACACTGGAGTAGATCCCAGCTTAAATGAAACCCACTGCTTTACCTGCCCCTATAGCCTGCATGATATTTCCCTATTCTGAGTGCTTAGAGCTCTTGGAGTCTCTTGCATCTAATGTGATAATTAAGAGGTACTAACTGCCTGATTGCTTCTTGTGTGCAGCTAACTCACTGGTGACCCAGCACTTTGGGAGGCTGAGGAGGGTGGATCACAAGGTCAGGAGTTCGAGACTAGCCTGGCCAACATGGTGAAGCCCCGTCTCTACCAAAAATACAAAAATTAGCCAGGCATGGTGGCATGCACCTGTATTCCCAGCTACTTGGGAGAGTGAGGCAGGAGACTTGCTTGAACCTGGGAGGCAGAGGTTGCAGTGAGCCAAGATTGTGCCACTGCACTCCAGCCTGGGTGACAGAGTGAGACTCCATCTCAAAAATAAGTAAATAAATAAATAAAAATAAAATAGATTGAGCCTCTACATTTTGCATGCAGCCTTCTTGGTGCTTGTCCTTCTCCTGTGCCTACTCAAAGATGGGACAATGTGCACAATGAGAAGAGGATTGGGACCAGTAGGGAAGAATGAGTTCGATATTGTGGGCACTCTTTTTTTTTTTCTCCCAGAAATCTTTGAGGTAGGTAACATAGTCAATTGAGGTCTAGAGTTATGTACTCCATTTATTCATTTTTTTCTTAACATAGTCCCTCCCTACTATGTGATATTCTCTGTCCTAGACCTTGAAAATACAAGTTAAATATGGCATATTCTTTACCTCTATGAGCTTACAATTGAGTGGGGGAACTTTCATTTTTTCTTTGAAATGAAAACAAACTTAAGTACCAATATGCATGAGAAAAATAAATTGTTCATTTCTTTACCTACATCGCATCAGGAGTAAACACATACTCTCTCTGGCTAAGCCAAATATAGCATAAATCCCTCCTAAAAAAATACCCTGAAATTGAGAATCCAATTTTAATGGCTAAATTATATTTACCTTAAACCGAGCATTTTGTATTAGGATTTACGTATGCATCTTGGGGATTCTGAATGTTGGACTTTTTTTTCTTTTTTCTTTTAGATTTTAACCTGAATGGAAAAGACAATATGAGGGTGATGAAAGACTCTAGACAGTCCGTCTTGGGTAAGAAGAGAAAAAAACATTCATTCCACTTATATCTGAGGTGTTTCACAGATGATATGAAATAATTTTGAATGGCTCAGCTCTTTTACTAATTCCTTTGATAAATCTAGGAGTCAGAACTTAGAAATATACAATAGGCTTTTTCCTAATCAGCGATGGCACAGGTGGAAACGTGTCCTCTGTGAGTGTATTCAATAGCCACTCAATGGCCTTTGACCAACATATTACCTTTTAAAATGCAAGATCCTGCAGTCAAAATTTCTGCTCACATTCTCAGAGCTGTATCTCTTCATCACTTATTGGACTTAAACTCTATTGTCTTCAGCTGATTTTTCATTAGGGTGAAGGGTCATTGACCAATCATTATGCACAAATAACTGGGAAATTTAGTGGTGAGCCTTCAATAGTGGAAGTAGCATAAAATAACAGCAATCATACCAAGCTCTATTGAGAGAGTCCTCAATGGAAGTAATATGAATGGGGATAGGGAACTAGGGGTGAGAGGGCAATTCCTCTGGGAGTTTCATCCCAGAGGAGACTTCACTCGAACTGAACTCCAAAGGATGAACAGAGTTTTGCACTACAAAAATTGCATAGATATAACAAGCTAACAGAACAACCCGAGCAGGTAAGAGCCTGAGCCAAGGCTTTCTATCATTATGCATTGTTTGGAAGAATATTAATATTGATTCTCTGTACCATTTTTGAGTATATTCATCAGATCCATTGCTTGGTGTTATTTGCATTTTGTCAAACAAGAACCTTCCACGCAATTTAGGAGACATTTAAATACTAGTTGATATCTTTAACAAAACTATATTCTATACTCAAAATCCAGAGTTAAAATTGAGGCCCATTTCTTTTCCATGATGTAATACTATGTTACTTTAGTGGCAAATTCTCATATTCCTTGAAAAGCTTATCATCTTGAGGTGACATTTCAAAACTGCCTTCATAAAATTAGGAAGATCCCAGAAAGCTCGAAACAGAGAACAGTTATTCCCATGATATATGATCTTCCTGGGCCTCTACCTCATAAACTTCTAACTTCCTTTCAAGTTGTATAGAAAGGCCGATTTTTCCTCCTTTGTATACAACATTCATTTTTTTCCCCTCTCTCTGGGCTATTATTTATTATTTAACTTGGTTACTGTATTATTTAAAGAAAAAAGCAGTTTGCAATATTGCCTGTATGGGAGATGCTATAGAGGGTAAAGTAATATTGATTGCATTGTAGCTATTAACTACTGTTCTGGAAACAAGGAAGGAGTATAAGACACTGAATCAGGGCAAGAAGTACATTCGCCCTCCTACAAGCTAAAAAAGAAAAAACAAGTTAGCAAACCACATTCCAAATTATTCACAAACTTTAGAATTTCTTCTTCAAGGTCCAAAGAGCCAGCTTGAAATGTTAAGATAATTGGTGAACTCACAGGAATAGAAATAGCCCTTAAGGAACAAAAAAACTTCCCATACTGCTAGAGACTGTAAAAAGAATGGCCAAGCTTTCATAATTTTGTTCTAGTCCACATTTTCAACATTAACTCCTAAATCCTTTATACAAATGCACTGTCTGTTTACACTGCTTTTCCTAGAACGCTCCATACATCTTTTTCTGGTTCTTTCTGATGATCATATCACCCCTTGAAAAATCCAGATTAAAAAAAAGTATGAAGTTACATACACTTATATTCCTTGGTCTTTCTCCATTAATATACCTGGATCTCTCTGTTTTGGTTGTAAGTGTAGACGTTGGTGGAATCCTATTTCCAACAGGGGTTAACTAACCAAATGGGAATTCTATAGATTGGATCTCACAATGGAATATTTAGAAATAAATCTGTAAGAAGGCCTGGGAAGCATAAAGAACCCAGGGGGAGAAAATGCAGTCAATAAGGCTAGAAATGGAAGAACCCCTTTTAAAAATCAAACTGAGAAAAAAGAAGCAGATGTCAAATCTCGGTATGAAGTCGAGTCACAGGGACAATGAAATCCAGGGTAGGGAACAGAGGTCAAGAGATTAGGGGAGGGGTTATTTTTGGGAAAAAAAATCAAGAAGAGTGTAATTTATCACTGACATTTAATTGCCCTCTATGGTGAGATGCATGGAAGTACCATCAGTATTTAAAAGGCTATAGACGGCCGGGCGCGGTGGCTCACGCTTGTAATCCCAGCACTTTGGGAGGCCGAGGCGGGCGGATCACGAGGTCGGGAGATCGAGACCACGGTGAAACCCCGTCTCTACTAAAAATACAAAAAAAATTAGCCGGGCATAGTGGCGGGCGCCTGTAGTCCCAGCTACTCGGAGAGGCTGAGGCAGGAGAATGGCGTGAACCCAGGAGGCGGAGCTTGCAGTGAGCCGAGATTGCGCCACTGCACTCCAGCCTGGGAGACAGAGCGAGACTCCGTCTCAAAAAAAAAAAAAAAAAAAAAGGCTATAGACAGGGAAGACAGAATCAATCAATCAGATTTCCAACTGAACTTATCCCTCTGTTAAGTGTTGCAGCAACAGAAAATACATGCATCCTTAAGGGAAGTTAGAAGACCAAGGTAGCACATGAAACAATTAGAAAATACTGTTTCGCCGTGCAGAATACTGGTTTCCATAGTCCCTCTAAAACACCCTTGCTCAGTGATTGATTAGTAAATACTTGTTAAATAAACCTAAGAGCTGTTTGTGTTTTCTAGATTCTATATACTATAAAATTAGAGGGCAGAAGAAATTTAACAAGGGTAAAGAGCAAGACAGATCTAAAAGGAGATGGAGCCTGTACTATGCATTTGATAGTAAAAGATAGGGGCAATAAGAAGGAAGAGAAGAACAAATGGGAGAAAAATAAAAAGGGATGAGTAAAATAATGCCTCAATAAATTAAATCATTGCTCAGGTGTTAAGCCAAAATTCCAGATCCTAAAACCCAGTTGTCTAATCCTATTCATTAGTATTTCATCCAAAAACGTACACATTTCTCTCTCTTCACATAATACCTCACTTACATGTTTCTGGTATTCATTGATGAGTATCACATAAATGTCCTTTCCTCCTTGCCCATGTACATATGAATGAATCACAAAGCCTTACCCTCTTGAAGCCAGGCAGGTCAGAGCTCAAGAACGACCTTGAACAAGCTATTCTTTGAACTTCAGTCTCTGCATCCTGTAAAAGGAGAAGGTTGTAGTCCTCTGTGGTTTTTAAATCTAAAGCAAACCTTCACCACATAGTATTGTTTTTATTTAAATGATTTCAGTCTGAAGATATGCACATATAATGGTCAAAATGAGTATGTTGATTTCTGTACAAATTAATGTTTTTTGCTAGTTTGCACTGATAAAATTGAAACAATAAACACAATGATAACAAAGTAGCTATTTAACTTAATGATCATTTAATTTTTCTTTTGATAATGCATGTTTTTATTTGGACTAATACGATGTAAATTATAACCAACAAGTTTGAAATATTCTCTCATTTGAAGCATCTGCTCAATGAAGGAGAATCGCAGATACGTGAACTCCTGCTTCTGCTGTTTGTAGGAAGAGGCAGACTTGAAACCCTGCGTTGTCTGCGGTTTAAACATTGCACAGATGACCAATTTGCGAAATAAGGGATTTTTTTTTTTGCATTTGCCTAAGCAGAGGTACACTAATGGTGTGTTCCATCAATTAAAGAGAAAAAAAATAAATCTACCAATACTACTGCATTTGTTCATTCATAAATTCATTCATTCATTCCTCATTCATTCATATGCTAGATCTTTGTAATAAAAAATTGAAAAAAATTAAACTCTTCATTATAAGCCTCATCCTAGGAAGACAGGCAAGTACACATATGATAAGACAAGAAAATTAAACTTTCTTAAGTGTTAAAGAGCAAGCACCATCATATGTGTTTTTTAATATCACATTGCGTTTAATCTAAATGCTCTAAGGAAACACAGGGCCAACCAGGGAGCTTGATGTAAGTTTTTTGATAAATCTTAATAGTGAAGAATGGGGTGTAGATTGTTAGAAAAAGACAAATCCATGGGGATTTGAATGTTATTCGTACTGTTTTGAGTGGACATAAGACAGCCCTATGTAACTAGAGAATAAAGCACATTTAGCACCGTGACGGGAGAAGAGATGAGAAAGATAAGCTGGATCAAATGACTTAAAGGACTCGAAATCCATCTTAAAATAAAGGCTTCTACAATAAAAAAAGGTAATTAAAACCAAAGTGCCAAAAGGAAGAAGAAAAAGGTAAGTAAAATCAAAGTTTTCTATTATAGAAGGAAAATGTGTTGTTATTTATAATGAAAAATTGGAGCAGACAGAAACTGGTTAGGGAGTGGTTGACATACCCCATAACATGAGGATCTGAGGGCCAAGGTAGTCAGAATGGAATTATGGATAGGACGAGATAAGAGATATTTCAGAGAAAAAAAGCTGTGCTCCACAACCAGCTGTACTAGAACTTGCTATTGTTCTCTGATGCCAAACCCTCCACTGGGGTAAGCTATGTTCAATTACCTTCATCTCTTAAGTGTTCAAGTGGGCTTTGCAGGAGGATTGGTATCTACTACTTCAGAAGGGAGACTCTTTAACCCAGAAGAAGGCAAAAAAAAGTTTGAGCTGCCAAGTCTTATTTGTGTTTAATGTATTTTATCGAATTATCTTGAAGACTCAGTTCTTAGTTCTGTGTCATAAATACGACCACTATATTTCCTCCATTTTGGAATTTTCAGTACTTTCCTTAAAAGGAGGCTAGGAAAATGTAGTTTTTCTACAAACTCACTTACATGGGTTGAAAGAGGAGTTTATTTCCTAAGATGTACTATCTTGAATATTTATTTTTAGATAATTATTTATGCTTACAGTGTCCACAGAAGACCTCCAAACCCTGATACTTACGAAAGTCCTCATAGGAATATGCCAAGGAGAGTTGATTAGCCCATTATTTCATGTTATAGACATTCACTAACTGATCTTGAGGCTTATCATAAAGCTTCAGTAATCAAGACAACATGATATTGGTGAAAGAATAGACACATAGATCAATAGAACAGAATAGAGAGCTTGGAAATGGATCCATACAGATATAGTCAACTGATCTTTGACAAATGAGCAAAGGCAATTCAATGGGGAAAGGATATCTTTTCAATAACTTGTGCTGAATTAGTTGGATATCCATGTGCAAAAAAATAAATAAAATAATTTAAACACAGATTTTACATCTTTCACAAACATTAACTCAAAATGGATTATGGATCAAAATGTAAAACACATGACAAAAAAATTTCTAGAATACAGGAGAAAATATAGGTAACTTTGGGTTTGGTTATGACTTTTTATATATAACATCACAAGCGTGATCCATGAAAGAAAATATTGATAAGTTGGACTTTATTCAAATCAAAATCTTCCTTTCTATGAAAGACACTGTTAAAAGAATGACAAGGCAAGCCATAGACTAGGACAAAATATTTGCCAGACACATATGTGATAAAGGACTTGTGTCCAAAACATGCAAATAATTCTTTTTTTAAAAAAGTATTATTTATTTGACAAAAATTGTGCACATATATAGTGTACAACATGATGTTTTGAAATATGTATACATTGTGGAATGGCTAAATCAAGTTAATTAACATGTATTGCCTCCTATACTTATTTGTGGTACTAACACTTAAAATCTACTCTCAGCAATTTTCAAGTGACATTGTTATTAACTATAGTCACCATGTTCTTCAAAGAACTCTGAAAACTAAACAATAACAATACAAACAACCATTTAAGAGTGGGCAAAAGATAGGATCAGACAGTTTAATAATAAACATATATAGATTGCAAATAAGCCTATAAAATGATGCTTACTATCATATGTCATTAGGGAATTGAAAATTCAAAAACATAATATATGAATACATACTTTTTACAATGTCATATCTAAAATACTGACAATATCAAATGCTTAAATTAGGAGGAACAGGAACTTTCATTTATGGTTGGTGACAACACTAATAGTACAGCTACAATGGAAAAGAGTTTGGCAATTTCTTTGTTTTTGTTTGTTTTCTTTGTTTTGTTTTGTTTGAGGCAGTCTCAGTCTGTTGCGCAGGCTGGAGTGCAGTGGCTCCTTCTAGACTTAACTGCAGCCTCAACCTCGCAGGCTCAATCAATCTTCGCACCTCAGCCTCTGGAGTAGGTGGGACTACAGGTGCATGACCACCATACCTGGCTAATTTTTTGTATTTTTTTTCTAGAGACAAGGTTTTGCCATCTTGCCCCAGCTGGTCTCAAACTCCCGGGCTCAAGCAATCCACCTGCCTTGGCCTCCCAAAGTGCTGGGATTACAGACGTGAGCCACTACACCCTGTCCAGTTTGGCAATTTCTTACAAAGCTAAACCTAGTCTTAGCATACATTCCTGCAATTGTTCTCTTAGGTATTTTCTCAACTTACTTGAAAACTTCCATCGATATAAAAATGGGCACTCTCTACGCAATCACCTCAAAGTGACTTTAATCCTTATTAATGTATGATTCTTCAGACACCTCCGGAGTCCATTATTGAATATTTTATAGTTCAGGGCCTTTTAGCTCCTAAGCATTCTTCCCACTGGGCATCTGCTCCTGTAACGTGGATTCACACTGCATATTCAGTCCTGCCCAAACTGACCAGTGTTATGATGTGTTCTTCTCTGCAGTGTGCCCTCAAACAAAACGAATTGAATCCTTTTGTGTTTTTACATTTCTTTAGTTAATTATTAGCAGGTATTGGAGTTGGTGCTACCCTGTGAATAGAAAATGTAAGAGGATATCTCCAGATACTCCTGCCCCCTCTTTGAAATGTGACCATTTTGTTGTGGAGGAAATTGTGCTGCTCTTGCTAAGTTAGCCAAAGGAATTGATGTGATTGTAGAAAGTCCACACTGACTATGAGGCAGACCTGCAAAGGCTGATGGGGATACTGTCTTGCATTGGGTTAGGCAAAGCTGAGTCTTCCTTTATATTAAAATATTATGAACTCGCACCTAAAGAGCCAACACTTGGAACTAACTAAACCCAATCAAGATGTTCCCTTGTTGTTACTAAATTATACTAATTTGAATTTACTAATACTATTCCCAAAAAGGGAGCTATATTTACATTCTCCTATTACTGAAGTAACATCAATAGGTCAGAGGGAAATGGAAACGTTCTTATTTTTCTTTATATATAAGATAGCTGAGTGAATAGATGTTCTCACGTCTATCTCTAGTGTACCTTATCACTTTCGAGTAGATACAGAAAAAATACTTAGAAATATTTGTGGAAATTACTTAAATTGTGATTGCACAAATAAAAAATAAGTTATGCAAGGAATGATTAAAGAGATTTGAAAGCTTTATAACTCCTGGTGATCTGGAGAAAAGATGGTCATGTTTAAAAAGTCTGAGTCCTATCAAATGAAATAGGAAATAGACATCTCTTGGAGGACATAGCTAGTTAGTCAAAAAAGTGGAGGTCACGAATAACTCAGTAATAGGAAAAAATTGCAACAGTTAAGAGCTGCCAAAAAATACATGAAGTAGTTTTTCGCATCCTTAGACTCCTGGGCTCAAGCAATTCTCCAGCCTCAGCCTCCCAAGTAGCAGAGACCATAGGTGCAGGCCGCCTGGCTAATTTTTAAAATGTTTTGTAGAGATGAAATTTCCCTTTCTTGACCAGGCTGGTCTCGAACTGCTGGCCTTAAGTGATCTTCCTGTCTCAGCCTCCCAAAGTACTGGAATTACAGATGTGATTCACTGTGCCTGGCCAAAAATACAGTATTTTTTAAAACAAAAATTATCGGGATCATCCATTAACCCTTATAGTCTAAAAATCATTCATAGGGATCAGTCATAGAGAATAAAACAATCAATTTTTTTTAGTAAAGCTGACTGGAACACTTGACTTAAAATTGTTTCTGCATTGGTTTCCTAATTTGCTATTCTAGCACTTTAGTACTTTACTGACACTATCTGTCCCAGACAAAGCTGATTTACCATAGAACTCTTCAACAGGGATCTGTCTCAAGAAGTTGACCTCATGATGAAACACAGAGCAAAAAGTACCCTCTCTACACGTAGGGGAGCCAAAAGAACAATCTAGAGGTATTGGGCCAAACACTCTTAGGTTCTTCTACATTCTCAAAGCAGATAACCCTTTCACCTCCCATAGAGAAGAGTAAGCAATGGTCCTGGAGCATAACCATAAGTGTGTCAATCACATGAGTATCTTGTTAAAGTGAAGATACTGATACAATAGGTCTTGGCTGGGATCTTAGATTTTGCACTTCTAACAAGCTACCTGGAAATTTATAAGCCTCTGGTCCACGAAGTAGTTAGGAGATAGAGAGTCCAGGATGGTTACTGTGGCATGTCTTCCCATATTCAAGCAATGACTTTGACGCTAACTACAACATCTTGATTGAATTGGGTGCTCTGCTTCTCTGATTTTCTGCAGAGTGCAGGACCAGAAGCAGTTATTTTTTGCACATTATAACTGGCTAATGTCACAAAAATCAGTAATTGCTGAAATCTTGATAAATGTGCCCCAACATAACTATAAGATGATAATTGAATTAAATACTCATAAAACATCGAGATTTGGAACTGTTGATTCCAACTCTTTCACACTTTTCATATATTCTCCCTTCTGGCTCTAGAGGGTTTAAGTATTTTTAAATTAGCTCATTCTTCCCCCAGAGGTCTTCATTTCTTCATTTGTTTTATTTGATCACATTAGCTTATAAGCTGCCTCATATATTTTTGGAATGTGTTTGGGGACATAAATACAATAATGAAATTAGCATTTCCTCCTCCAAAAGTTGAGCTTCAGAGTGGGTTATGTTTATCTGTCATCCTTACTTGCTTCATCACAGTGCTTTGCATATAATAAACCCTTAGTAAATATTTCTTGATTGATACATACACTTGAAAGTTTTTATTACTTGTATGTGTCTGAAATATCAGGGCTCTCAGATCGAATTGTTTAAAGTGCTATTAAGTATCTCAAGTTTATCCTTTCAGTTTGAAGGTGATCATCTCCCATTCTGGGGGAGATGGGTCCTATGCCCCAACATTTGTGTGCTTAATTAAAGCACAAGGGATGCTTAATTAGTGTAATAAATGCAATTAGAAATGTCTGTAATGAAGAAACTGTTGCTTAATTTTTAGAGCCATAGACGGGGCAGCCGGATGGGTTAATTAATGAATGTTAACTCTCCTTTGATAAACACTTTGAGCTCTGATTCAATGAGACTATACAAATGTCATACGTTGTTGCTATTATGTTTAGGTAGAATAGCACTGGGGCCCCACTTCTTTAGGCCTCCCCATTTAACAGCTTTATTCTCAAGCTGACCTTTGCTTTCTCCAGGTGTAACTCTTTTGCTTATTTTTCCCAATAATAACTTAGGGTATACTCAACTGAGGAAAGTAAGTGTCAATTTCCAAAATTTTAAGAGATGTCTTTTCATTTTGACTAATACACTGTTTCTTCTGTGAAAGAAACCCTTTTGGCTTTCACTGTTGCTAAACTCTGTGAGTGCCAACACTGCTTTGTGAATGAAAAAGACTACCATTCTTCACAACATGCCACTGTATCTCACATTTCCACCAGTGATTTTTGAACAACTATATATTCTTTGATAGAAGTTGTAGTTACTTTTAATGTCTTTAATTTTAAAAAATGTAAAAATAGATGAGCCTCTTTTTTATATCTAGTGTAACATATTTCCAGTTGGATAAAATTTCTGGTTGGATCCAATTTCTGGTTGAAAACAGAATCGACTCGTACGTGAGCTTTAAATGATTAGAAGAGTTAACTCTGGCTCCAAAGGCACGATCCATTACCTCCTCTCTTGTATTTGCACACTGAAAATATCCTAGTGGCGCTGAGTGCCAGGAGAAAACAAAGGTCTGTGGTCACTGCTGCTCTTTGTCAGGCTTTACATAAAAGTACCGACTGTGCTATAATAGAGAATCAGCTTGCTAAAACATAACAAGAGTCTGCAGCTTCTAACTCAGTGAAACTCTACTTAAGTTATTATATGCTTGGATGGCTGCAAGAACAACAGATAGCTATGTAATTAATGCAAACCATGTCAGCCTCCTTCATTTCCTTCTTGTCTCCATGCAGACCAGTAATGAGGTGTCTCCTGGCACACAATCACAATGCACTGACAAACCATCTTGGTGCGTGAAAAAGACTCAGAAAAATCCAAGCAATGTGACACTACTAGCAAGCATAGTTCCTCTTCACCAGAGACTTCAGGTCATAGTTGGGCCTAAGGCAGAGTCTCTTGGCTGGAGAAGTCATTATTTGTAGGATTATAGACCAACTTTCATGTCTGAGAGGCTCTTATGTTATTACATAGAAATAAAATATTGTTATCTATAAGAATGATTTGCTTCTTTCTCCTTATGTTAGTAATCCTAAGAAAATATTGAAAATGAATCATTCTTTAAAACAATTAAACAATTTACTGATTATTTTCACCACTATATGATGCACATGTGCCTACCAAGAAATTAGATATTTTCTTGTGTGTAGCTTCATTTAATAAAGTAGAAAACTTTTATTATTAATAAAAATGTGAAATTCCATGTCATATACTATGATGTATAATCTTCTATGCTTCATTGTGTCTATCCTTTAGCATCACCATTGACTGACTTCAAGAGTACACTTTCCCCTTACATAGCTGTGCTAGTTGCTACAGGTAATATTTAAAAGCATAAAATACAGTCTCTGACTCTGTGCTTTAACTTAATCCAGTTAGAGAAACAGAATATGTGTAAAAAGATGAAAAATTGTGGTATTTAATAAAATCTAATTCCAAATGGAAAATACAGACAAGAAATATGATAAGACATCAATACCTGAGAACAAGATTACCATTGGAGAGGGTAGACCAGGTGCAGTTTTTCTATGACTAGTAGACTCCGAAAGAAGGGAATTCTAAACAAGAAGCTATGTGGAAGAAGCAGTATATTTTAAACCCTCAACTCTTGTTAGAAAAAACAAACATCCTCTGAGGATTTCCTAATAGGTAGCAATATGATAAGCAATAATGCTCTGCATCAGGAATGAAATTAGGTATTAAAAGAGGGAAAATCTAACAAGTAGAAGTTATAATTACAGACCTTGAAACTCATGTTCTAGATCAGCAGTCTCCACCCTTTTTGGCACTAGGGACCAGTTTTGTGGAAGACAGTTTTTCCACGGACCAGGGTAGGAGATGCTTTTGGGATGATTCAGGACATTACATTTATTGTGCACTTTATTTCTATTATTATTACATTGTAGTATATAATGAAATAATTATACAATTCACTATAAGATAGAATCACTGGGAGCCCTGAGCTTGTTTTCCTGCAACTAGATGGTCCCCTACGGGGATGATGGGAGACAGTGACAGATCATCAAGCATTAAGATGCTCATAAGAAGCAAGGAACTTAGATCCTTGCAACCTAGATCCATTGCATGTGTGGTTCACAATAGGTTTTGTGCTCCTGTGGGAATCTAATGCCACTGCTGATCTGACAAGAGGTGGAGCTTAGGTGGTAATGTGGCTGGAAATATAGATGACGCTTTGCTCACTCACCTGCTGCTTACCTCCTGCTGCGTAGCCTGGCTACTAACAGGCCATGAACTGGTACCGGTCTGTGGCCCAGGGGTTGGGGGCTCTTGTTCTAGATTTTTAGAGAAGACTACCATGTAAAATGATAGTGAATAATTATTAATATTAATAATATAATAGGTCTAATTGCTAAATCATATATCATAAAATCTAACCTTTATGATAATTTACCTTTTAAACAGTCAATAAAAACTGGAACAAGCTAGTAGGGTATCACAATGGTGATAGGTCTTAACTTGCATAATATTTGAATTTATAGAGAGAATAAATACCACATTGAAGTAAAGCACAAAATAAGCCACGAAGTGAGTACTCGGTATTGCATGTTTGTGAGACAGTGAAGAATTTAATTCAATTACAGACATCATGCCATAGGGAATAATGATTTACTAAACTTTATCGAGTTAAGTGATAAAAAGTGTTATCTTAGGTAGATTAATCAAGGGTAGTTGTTCCATTCTTTGGTTTTTAGATGCTAGGAAGACTGTGGAAATAAAGTTGCATGTAGCTCCACATACACACTGAAACATGTATCTACTAAGCAATGAATATACTTTCAACATGTTTCCTTTAAATATGTATAAATAGGCCAGGCATGGTGGCTCACACCTGTAATCCCAATACTTTGGGAGGCTGCGGCTGGTGAATCACTTGAACTGAGGAGTTTAAGAGCAGTCTGGGCAACATGGTGAAACCCTGTTTCTACAAAAAAATACTCCCCACAATGCTTATAAATATGACTACTACAATAAAAATAAATTTAATAAATAGAATTTCTTGTAATAGGCCATTCTATATTTTTTCAGTCAACATATGTGATTATTATCTTACACTGGGAGATGCCTACCTGTCTCCTCTCCTCTCATCTCCTTTCCCTTTTCCCTTCTTTTCTTCCCTCCTCTCCCCTCCCCCTCCCCTTCCCTTCCCCTTCCCCTTCCCTTCCCCTTCCCTTTCCCTTTTCTTCCCCTTCCCTACCCCTTCCCTTCTTTGCCTAAGCTGGAGTGCAGTGGCATGATCTTGGCTCACTGCAACCTCCACCTCCCTGGTCCAAGCAATTCTCCCACCTCAGCCTCCCTAGTAGCTGGGATTACAGGCGCACCACCACATCTGGCTAATTTTTGTATTTTTTAGTAGAGACGGGGTTTCACCATATTGGCCAGGCTGGTCCTGAACTCCTGACCTCAGGTGATCTACCCTCCTTGGCTTCCCAAAATGCTAGGATTACAGGCGTGAGCCACTGCTCCCAACCTTATTTTTGTACTTTTAGTGGAGACGGGGTTTCACCATGTTGGCAAGGCTGATCTGTAACTCCTGACCTTGTGATCTGCCCACTTAGGCCTCCCAAAGTGTTGAGATCACAGGCATGAGCCACCACGCCCGGCCTCCTCTCCTCTCCTTTCCTTTTCCTTTTTCCCTTTCCTTCTTCCCTCCTCTCTCCTCCCTCCCCTTCCCTTTCTTATCCCCCTCCCCTTCCCTTTCTTATCCCCCTCCCCTTCCCTTCTTTCCTTTGGCCTTGTGAAGTATCTGTATATTATTTTCATTAAAGTGCTGTCAGGGCTGGGCGCGATGGATCATGCCTATAATCTCAGCACTTTGTTAGGCAGAATCAGGCAGCTCACCTTAGGTCAAAAGTTCGAGACCAGCCTGGCCAACATGGCAAAACCCCATCTCTACTAAAGAATACAAAAATTAGTGGAGTGTGGTGGCGTGAGCCCGTAATCTCAGCTATGCAGGAGGCTGAGGTAGCAGAATTGCTTGAACCCAGGAGGCGAAGTTTGCAGTGAGCCGAGAGCTTGCCACTGTACTCCAGCCTGGGAGACAGAGCGAGACTCCATCTCAAAAAGAAACAAAAACAAAAACAAAACAAAACAAAAAACAAAAAAATTGCTGCTAGCCAGGCATAGTGACATGCACCTGTAGTTACAGCTATTTGGAGGCTGAGGTCAGAGGAATGTTTGAGGCCAGAAGTTTGAGACCAATCTGGGCAATAAAGCAAGATCCCATCTCTAAAATACAAAAACAAACAAACAAAAACCATGCTGCCAACTTACATTGACATTTGTTTTTTAATTATCAAATATGAAATGTACAGACTAAATGCTCAATATATTTTCATTTGTGTTGTTTGTTATTTGTTTACTGAGTTATGCTAACCTAAATATGAACATTAAAATTGCTGAACTTAATTTTTTTCTTAAAGTCTTACTAATTCAGAATCTACTTCTTATTTGAAAAGTTATAAGATATGTATATATTAAATACGTAAAGCCCCTAATGGCACTAGGATCTTCTTATTTTATTTCTCCCGACAGAATTAGACTATCTTTCCCTTGTCAAATAGCATTTCTAGTATATTTTTGAAGACCAGAAAATAAAGACAAAGCTTAGGATTTAGCTGAGAGTGGCACATTTTGAAGACAAAAGAGCTTGTTTCATGTACCCCACATTTTGGATTTTCATCAGTTACAAGATGTCAGCTTGTTAAACACAAATGTTCCATCCTCTAAAAAGAACAAAACATTAAAAACAAGATTTGATGAAATAGAGTAAATAAGATAGAAGTGATATAATGAAACAACTGAAATTCATGAAGTTTTATTCCATTCAAATAAGAGAAACACAACTGGGTTCTCAACTTTCCTACCCACTCCAATCACAGATCCATCTAGTCCCATAACTTATTTCTGCAACATTAATACATACTTTTATTTTTCCAGAAATGGAGAATATCAGTGGATATTCTCTTGATAGTGGAATATATAGTAATTGATATGTCAAACTAAATGTTTCAAGCTGAAATTGCACTTTGATCACTTTTTTACAAGCTTTCCTTGCCAAGCTACTTGGGCAGGAAAGCATTCACTCAGCAATCCTGGATTGCTCAAACCTTGGACTTTCCAAAGGGAGGGCAATCCTCAGTGACCACTGGCCAGCTCCTGGGAGATAATCTGCGAGCTTGTAAAATATTCTACCTGATGAGATTGATTTGGTATGCCTGAGGTCTTTGGTCAAGCAGACCAGTCTGACCATATAAGTTCATTCTGATAATGTAGCTTTTGGTAAATGCTTGTGTTTTTTTCTGGAGGGGAAAGTAGTCTGGAGTCTAAGCAGACTAAATGTCAGACATGTAGGAGCTACATGGCCATGAGACTGAACCCCAGTAAAATCCCTTGACACTAAGGCATGGGCAGCTTCCCTGGTCGGCAATGCTGCACAAATATGGTCACACGTTGTCTCTGGGTAACTAAGCACACCTCCAGAGGAGATGTGGAAACAGGTACTTGGTGTTCCCTGGACTTTGCCCATGGGCCTTCCCCTTAATTGATTTTCATCTGTGGCCTTTCACTGTAATAAACCATAGTAGACAAATATAAGAGTGTTTTTGAGTTCTAGGAGTCCTTTCAGAAAATCATCAAGCTTGTGGGTGGTCTTAGGAACCCCCAACACACTATTTTTCTCTAATTCTCAGTAAAGATATCCATAATTCTGTCCTCATGTCTTTTCTTCTAAACTCCAACACTTATCATCAATACAAAAGAATTTAAAGACTTCACATAATCACTATTTAGATTATTATTTTTTGATATATTATTTATTTCAAAGTTAAGGAAAATTCTTATTTTAGCACAAATGCTGTGATTACTTTCCCAGAAGCCTGCAATGCCTTAATAATTAGCACTGACTAGGCACTCAATTTATGCTTTTACATTAATGATTGGCCAACAAACTGATAAGATTAATAGTGAACTAGGAACATCTATTACTTACTGGTCTAATCATGTTTGACAACCAATAGCATTGGTTTAGAAATACTCTAGGTTGCTATTACTGAACTGCCTAAGCACTGATAAAGCCCATTATAGCCAACTTGTATCTATGCCTTGCAAGCAATAAGCACCAATATTTATGGAATGAATTTGCAAAAAAAAGAAATCTCCTGTTGGATTTTGCAAGAACCTTTGTTGAATTTTCTGTGAAGATGCTAGGAAGGACAGACTTACAGAAATTCTGAGTTTGAATTAAATATTTTAGGCTGGAGGATTATTTCATGTACCTGAAATAATCTTAATGTTTAGCTCAATCAGTTACTTTTCATGTATTGATGTAACACATGATTTAGTGGTTATTTAATATGGTAGAGCAAAATTTCTCTGCTACATTGGGAGTAACTCTAGAGTGTTTGTGAGTATTAAGCAGAGGTTATCTAACATCATATTTAAAAAGAAAGCATATGTATTCGTGTACAAGCTTGCATAGATCATAAAATTCAACTCAATACAGCCGTAGACAAAGGATGGAGCATCAGGTATAATCAGCCTAATACAGCTAATAAAATGACAGAAATGGGGTTCAGAACAGACAACTTTTTAAAGTTTAGAATAGTATGCAGATTTTTGGTTCATTTTCTGAGATAAGATTACTCAGAAACCTGAGATAAGCATTTGTGTGCAGCGTGATCTATTAGGAAATGTGTTCCTGGGAGAAATAGAAGAGCTTGAGGGATGCTAAGCAGAAAAGGGAAGGACGCCAAGCAAGAGTACAGTTTTAGGCAAAGAACTGCAGAAAGTGACTTCAGCTGATTTATAGGGGGATTAGGGTGTATGAAGTACACCTCAGATTTGCCAGTTCTACAGGCAAGGGAGCTGAGCTTTCATACCATTGAATTATTTGCCAAGGGCTGCCCCAGGAATCCAAACTCCTAGGTACTTCCCATTCTCTCTGAGGACAGGAAATCATCCCCTTTTTTCAAGGATATTCCTCTGAAAAGAGTCAGAGGTACAGGCCATTACAAGCAAAATAAAGCAAACATTAAAAAGGATCCAAATAGATCCAAATAGAGCACTGACAATATCCACTACCAGGTAATAAAAATACATAGCTATGCTATATAAACATGATCAGTGGATTATCTGTGCTTTAAAGAATGAAATTCAAAAACATGCTGAAGGAGGACTTCAGAATTTATTGAAATAAATATACCAGGCTTTAAACAAGTTGTCTCGTTAATTATTAGGAGGTAGAGGTGGATGTGGGGTTTGGAGGGAACCCAACGGACAAGAGAAAATGATTCAGTGAAAGGGGAACATCCAGGCAGAACCAAGAAGAAAAGTGTTTAAATCAACTTGGAAGATCTTTGTTGGGAACATGTTTTCTTATAGAACAAATACACTATAGGTCCAGAGTTTGACTCTGGGACATGTGAATTCTTTGGTTGAGGAAGGGAAGTTAAACCTACATCACTTTAGAGTATGGTTATTCAAATAAATAGAAATTAATTTAAAAACAGTTCTTATAAGTGCTAAATTTGAATAGTCCAGAGGATACATGAAGAAATACTTTGAATATATTGTTTTTGTTTTGAACCCTTATTTGTTTCTGTTTCTCCTGTAGAATTTTCTCTCCTATTGGGTTCTATGAGAACTTAGGAGGAATTCGTCTTGAAGATTATGGGAAGGACAAGGTGGTAGAGAATGAGAACTTCTGTTTCTAGTAAACTTTAAGTATGACTTTTAACATTTCTCGTATTCCTGTACACATGGCCCTCTGCAATGTGGTTTTGATATGAGGTGTGTTTTCTCACTCCTTCTGGAATGGCTTTGTGACTTGCTTAGACAAATAAAATTAGGTGAATGTAATTGGGTACAATTTCTAAGCTTAGGCCTCAAAAACCTTCTGGCCTCTATTTCTTCCTCTTAAAACCTGGTGCTATAACATGAAGAAGGTTGAAGAAGCTCTAGTCTTCTAGAGAATAAAGCCTTGTAAGAGTAAATTTTTTAAGTCTGTCATCTCCAAGTTAACTCATAGTAGAGTGCAGTCACATAAATGATCTCAGAATAGACCATCAGAAGAAACACCCTGCTGAACCCAGACCAAATTGCTGGCCCACAGAATTGTGATAAAATAAAATGACTGTTGTTTGAAGTTACTAAGTTTTAGGGTGATTTTTAAGGGAGCAAATGATCATTGGTACATTGTAGCACAACAACATGAGAGAACACACAAGCATGAGGCTTGCTGTCTGGGTTTGCATCATGTATCCCATAGGCATCAGACAGAGCACCTTCTTTTGAGCTTTTATACTAGCCTCTCTTGGGATATTGCTTAAAAGCCCCTCTTTGAAAAGTATGCAATCAAAATCAGGGTATATTTTAACCTACTTATTCACTGCCTTAATTATACAGACAATCACATAATTACATATACCTTAAGCAATCAAACCCAGGAGACGCTCTGTAATATCCCACTGGGTAAATGCTTGGAAAAACCTGTTGTGATAAGGAATTAAGAATAGAGCAAGCCTATCATTATATGTGTTCATTACTTGTCTTTTCATTAAAATTATCTAATCTATCTATCTATCTATCTATCTATCTATCTATCATCTATCAATCTATCTATCTCCAGCCAAAAAAAAACTAGTTGAGTAATTGGCTGATGCCTTTATCATAGAGGAAACATCAACGCATTAAGTATGATGAACATATTTAATGTGTCTTGATCAGAACATAAGCAGCTGTTATCTATGGAGATATGGAGCTAATTTAAAAGAAAATAGGCAGTTACCCCTGCACATTTTCAACATACCATCAATGTCTTGCTTAGTGGAATTCTGAAATTGGTAGAAAAGCTTGTTGCCACCAAGCTTAAAGCCTTCCTCATCAGTCATGTTACAATGCTCTTGGTAGCAAAGGCTCAAATTAAGATTAAGAACACAATTCACTAACTTCCCAATTGTCTTCTCATAAAAAAATTGCTGTCCTCTTGGCTAACATGTTTTATACTTGTTCCTCTGTTATGGTTTCCACACAGCAAGGAGGGACTTTTAAATAAAAGGGAGGACTTAGGGAGAAAGATAGCAAATGTAGATGATTAATGTCAGTCTATTCTGAACTATTTTTTTTTTTTTATGTTCTAGTCTTTGAAAGATGCTGGAATATATGCCTGCTTGGCCAATTAGTCCCCAGTAACTCTTCAGTCCCATAGTACTGTGTGTAGAGAAAACCTCAATGAAAAGAAAATGGACAGTTAAACTGGATAAAATATATCCCTTAAATGAGAACTATGCTATGTGAAAAAAAAATAGAACAACATGTCCTCAACAAGTCAATGATCATAAGAAAAACAGTTTTATTGACTAGTTATTTTGTGTGTTTGATGTACAATATAGAGAACTATTATTAGCCAAATGAATGTGACACATTGACACAGATGCATTGTAAATATTATGCTATTGAGACCATAGATTCAGTTACATTCCTCTGATGAATGTGGATGCTTTCATTTCTTATTTTAGAAGGCAATTAACCTGATTAATATCAAACTGCAAGCTCTGCCTGGTTTGCAATAGGTGACTGCTCAAATTGTAGTTATTTTAGCCTCAGCTCTGGGATAATTTGTTTCTGTCCTCCTTTTCCCCCAACAAGTATGGTTTAAGGTTCAGATAGAGACTTGGCCAGAGTTCATATGCAGACTTTTAACTGCCTTCTTCCCAGGATTTCCTCTCCATTTTTGGGGTGGGTGGACAGTGGGGTGCTGTGGTTGCACTGGGTCTTGTCCTCTGGTTCTTACCAACACAAAATATGAAGGTTTTTAAAGAAGTTTCAGTTATTCTAATTATCCTGTACCTTAAGTTGTCTTTCTAATACCTGGTGCTGGTTCCTTCTAAATGTCAAATCTCTTCCAAAAACTGTTTTGTCTCAGGAATTGTGTGTGTGTGATTGTGCGTGTTCAGACTTTATAGTTGTTACCTGCATGACTGTCAGTCTAGAAGAAAAAGTTTATATATCAATTTTGCAGAAAAATAATCCAAATTTTGTAGGATATTTCTCAAAAAGAAAACTTTGGAAAAGTTGTTTAAATTTATAATCTTTTAGTTTTAAGCAAATATTTGTTAAACATGCTTACTTGTCAATTAGTGGAACAGAAGAAAAAAAACGTAATGTCATCCCTGATCTCAGAAACACAACACTTAAGAAATTACATTCAAAACATAGGTGCTTTAACTTGATAAGTACTTTAAATGCAATGCTATATCCATTGTTTTCAATGAACATAGCAACATTTACCTGCACAATATAATAATGTGGTAATTGCCAGAAATAGTCCCTTTTTGCAAATCTTTAACGTAATTCTACAGGAAAAAATTTTAAGGCAGTAAAATAAAATGTATTTCATGATCTGCAATGATGTGTACCTTAGTTTAGCCTTTTACTGCAACTAACTTCAGCAAATAAAATTTGGTGAATAATCTCTATTCTTTTCTTCTTTTCTTTCTTTTTTTTTCTTGTAAGCCTCTTTCCCTTCCTGTCTCCATTCTTTCCTACAAGGAATATTGAGTATTTATTATATGCATGGCACATTCTAAAGCAGTGAAGATGAGACAGTAAATATTTCAGGGACAGTATCAATTACCTGAGCTTATGCTGTATTAGAGAGAAACAGAATAAATAAAATAAAATTAGATATTAATGAGTGAAATGCAGAAAATAAACAGTGTAATATGATAGAGCGTAATGAGATAACTTGCTTATTTTGGTATCATGAGAGCTCTTTTTGAGCAAGAGACTGAAAAACATTTAATGATAAGATAGAACTTGCAGTGGCCCAAACTGAGAGGTAATCTCAAGTAGATGGCACAGCCAGTGCAGTGACTCTGGGAAAGAACAGGTATCGGGTCATCTAAGAACTGACTGCAGGCCTGTATGGTTCCAGCTGGAGAGAAGCCAGCAAGAAGTGAGGCATAGCTAAGATAGGTATCACCTGATTATCTGGACCTGTGTGTTCCAAGATATGGTTTTATATTTTATTCTAATTGCAAAAAAACACTATTGAAATAATTTAAGTCGGGAAAGTCTATGATCTGATTTAAAATTCCAAAATAATCTTGAATTATCTTGTGCGTGGAGTAATTTACAGGAGGGAGCAAAAGTTGAGGAACATGGTCTGACAGTAAGGTTATTAAAATATTCTAAGAGATGATGATGGCTTGAACTAAGATGGTCATAGAGAAGACATAAATCTTGGAAGATACTACATTGTGATTTGGAGGAAAAAGTCAACTGGGCTTGGTAATAAGTTCAATATGGCAAAAAAGGAAAGACTAGAATAAAGGATGACACATGGATTTTTTGCTTAAGCAACTTGTTCAATGGTGATGCCATTGCTTTAAAAAAAGGAATAGTTGGTCAGTTGCAGTGGTTCACACCGCAATTTGGGAGGCCGAGGATGGTGGATCATCTGAGGTCAGGAGTTTGAGACCAGCCTGGCCAACATAATGAAACCCCGTCTCTACTAAAAATACAAAAATTAGCCCAGTGTGGTGATGGGTGCCTGTAATCCCAGCTACTCAGGATGCTGAGGCAGGAGAATTTCTCGAACCTGGGAGGTGGAGGTTGCAGTGAGCCAAGATCGTGCCATTGCACTCCAGACTGGGTGACAAGAGGAAAACTCCATCTCAAAAAAAAAAAAAAAAAAAAAGGAACAGTTGTATGGGGATATCAATAGTTCTATTTTAGTCATGTTAACTTTGTGGTGTTTAATAGACATCTAAACGGAGATGCCATGCAGATGAAAGAACAAAGAGTTCTATAACTTACAGGTGAGGTCAGACCTATAGAGCTTTGGGTGTTTAGAATATGTAGAAGATATTTAAAGCCAGATGATTAGATGATATTTCCTAAAGAATGAATGTAGATATCAGGTAGAAAAGTGTCCAGAGTAATTCCTAAAATACATAAAGAGAAAAAATTATTAATATAGACAATAGGTTAGTTGTTAGGGACTTTCATAGGAGCAGTTTTAATGTCATGGAGTGGCATCAGTTCTTTAGAATAGGCTGAAGGGAGAAGGTAGTAAGGGAGGCGAAGGAAGAGGAAACAGATTTTTGATAACTGTTTCAAGAATGTTGCTATATAAGGAAGCAGAGAAAAACAAATGCTGGAAGACGTGTATGTATATTCAGAAGATTTTTAAAATTTATTTTTTCTCTCTTTTCCCCTACACCTTTTGCTTTGCTTCTTTCTTCTTTCTTCCCTAATCGATAGAAGATACCAGAGTATGTTTGCATGCTCACTGGCCTCACACAGTCATTAGGGATAAAATAGAGACAGTGGTGATGCTGGAGTGGGAAGAATAATTACAGGAACAAAGTTCTTTTGACAAGAGGATGTAGAATCTAGAACATAAAGTGAAGGGATAGAGTCTTATAGGAACTTGGAAATTTATTAATTTGCTTCTGTAATACTTGGTATACTTTTATGCCATAGAATACGATTCAATTATTTTATTGTTATCATATATGCTGTGTTGTGTTACCTAGATCTTCTCCTTAATAAAAGAAGCACTCACTCCCAGAGGTGGGATTGGCACAGTCAACAATTGGCAGTTTTCAGCTGAGACACTTTAGAGGTTGTCTTTGTCCGAAGACAGCATCCAACCTCAAGGTCTTGCCCCCTTTTTGTTGGCAGCCTACATCCAATGATTGGTCAAAAGACTACTTCATTTGCCTCAAATCTGGATAACTACATACAGCGAATCCACCTCCAGAGTTCTCCAAAGGTCCATTGAATGCCTTTTAATAATTGCATTGCAGGCCAAATTTTGCCAAATCCTGCTTCTTTCACTCACTCGAGGGTGTTCTCCATCTCAGAGTCTGTTTTCTTAAAAGCCAATCTATGACAGTTGATACCAGGAATGACTGTAACAAAAGGTCATTATAAAGTTGAGATTTTGAAGCTCCGGGTCATCTGACAATAAGGCTACCACCTATAGTAGTTGTAGAAGAACTGGTGACTTCTGGCGCGGTCATTAGGGCAATTGTTAAAACTTTCATAGGTGTTGAACTGAGATGAACTGAAACTGACAGAAAGGAGTGAACAAACAGTGCCCTAACAATATGGAGGAAATGATCATTATAAGGGCTATGAAATTTGATGGTTGATGCTTAGGGCAGTTTATATCTTGAGAAAAACAATAAAAGGCTGAAAGTGACTCAACACCAATCAAAGGCTAAGTTTAATTTCCAGACAGCACTCTTGTCACAACAGCAGGAAAGGCTAAGGATCAGATGTCTTACTGAATTATAAGCATAGCAGCATTACATTCCCAATTTTAGTAGAGATAAGTGGAAGTAGCGTGCCTGTAAGAAGAGGATGGAGACATCTGAGTTGATATACTCAAATGTGAATGCTCTCATTCTTCTGAATCTTCTTGCCTGCAGATTTAGTCCATTTTGTGCTAAATGCTAACACTTTCCATGCCTGAAGATAATGCAGGAGCTTCTGCCTTGAAAGACAACATGATCTCACTTCATTTTTTTTTTCTGACCAATAGGCAAAAATAATTAAGTCACAACATTAAGGGAACTGTTGGGACTGTCAGGAGAGGGAAGGGACCTTACCTTGAAAGAGCTAAAAAACCTAGCCTTCATATAGGCAGGAGTCAGGAGAGTATGTCCGGGACAGATGGTGATAGTGTTGATTCTGGGGGATAGAACATAAAGTTGGATAAGTGAGACTTTATTGAAATAGGCGCACTATTTGATAATACAAGATTTAACACTCCAGGCCGGGCATGGTGGCTCACACCTGTAATCCCAGCACTTTGGGAGGCCAAGGGGGACAGATCACCTGAGGTCAGGAGTTCGAGACCAGCCTGGCCAACATGGAGAAACCCTGTCTCAACTGAAAATACAAAAATTAGCTGGGTATGGTGGCGAGTACCTGTAGTCCCAGATAGTTGGGAGGCTGAGGCAGGAGAAGTGCTTGAACCCAGGAGATACAGGTTGCAGTGAACTGAGATCACACCACTGCATTCCAACCTTCCAACCTGATGTCAGAGACTTCACCCCCCGAAAAAAAAAAAAAAGAGGCTGGGCATGGTGGCTCACGCCTGTAATCCCAGCACTTTGGGAGGCCGAGGTGGGCAGATCACAAGGTCAGCAGATGGAGACCATCCTGGCTAGCATGGTGATACCCCATCCCTACTAAAAGATACGAAAAATTAGCCAGGTGTGGTGGTGCGTGCCTGTAGTCCCAGCTACTCGGGAGGCTGAGGCAGGAGAATGGCGTGATCCTGGGAGGCAGAGCTTGCAGTGAGCAGAGATCATGCCACTGCACTTCAGCCTGGGTGACAGAGTGAGACTCTGTCTCCAAAAAAAAAAAAAAATAAACAAATAAAAATTTAACACTCTAGAAAGGACCCTGGGTTATAATGCTAACATATTGGTAGGATAAATTTCAGAAACAAGGAAATGGAAACGCCCATTTCAAATGACCTAGGAGTGGCAAAACTACTGTGGAAGATGGGTAAAAAGGGGATCAAGAGGCTCAGAAATTGGATATGCTACCTAAAGTTAGAAAGACCAGAAAATGTTTAAGCTTTGTTGGAGGACACAGAGAGGAACACTCTGCTTATGAAAACAATGAATTCATTTATGACAGTAACATAAGTGAATTCTTAGCATCAGTGACAGTGACTTCTTAGCATCACTAAGAAGCTGAGTGGTGGGAGTCCTCTGAGAAACAGGGCTAACTGTAGGAAATACTGTTATATAACTGAACTCACTAAAAACAATGGAATTGATATTAGCCCCAGTCAGTAAATGTCAGGTGTCAGCATTCAACATTTAGAACAGTGGATACAGTTATCATTATATGCAGCAAAGTCACAGTGACAGCCAGTGTGTTCATAATTGTTGACAGCTATAGAGATGGCTCATAGTGCAAGTCATCCTAAGGGCTAGATAGATAGGCTCCCGAGAATATTGCTTGAAGTATACAGAAATAAAAATACAAGTAGGGGAATCAGGAAGGCAATGCCTACTATCTCCGTAAAAGTCATAATTTCTTTACCAAGATTCCAGACCTCATCCATTTTTTTTTTTCTACTGCAGTCCATTAACTGAAGGAGATGCTGGATCTCTGTTGGGAGTAGCCCTACAAAAGTCTGGGCAATATATATGGTAATGATGCCTTCAGTCTTTCCCCAAAGACATAGGACCAAATGAACTACAAGTGGCAAGTACGTTGAAGGCCTTTTGGGACACAATTCTCTATGGGTCTCCAGTGTTTCTACAGCCTTGGAAGCACAGGCACTGGCTGCATTTGTTCTGGACTATCTTTTCAAAAATGTACAGCAGAGAGTATTTAAACATACAGTTAGTGTCTCTCTCTAGAGCAGATGGTAGGCTTTTTTGTTTGTTTGTTTCTTGGTTTGTTTTTTTTCTGTCCATGGTGATAATGCCCAGGTCTTCCCTTGGGATATAGATCAGGCAGATTTACCACTTTTTTTTTTTTTTTTTGAGACGGAGTCTCGCTCTGTCGCCCAGGCTGCAGTGCAGTGGCGCAATCTCGGCTCACTGCAAGCTCCTCCTCCCGGGTTCACGCCATTCTCCTGCCTCAGCCTCTCCGAGTAGCTGGGACTACAGGCGCCCACCACCACGCCCGGCTAATTTTTTTTATTTTTTAGTAGAGACGGGGTTTCACCATGGTCTCAATCTCCTGACCTCGTGATCCGCCCGCCTCGGCCTCCCAAAGTGCTGGGATTACAAGCGTGAGCCACCGCGCCCGGCCTACTACTCATTTTTAAAGATTTGGGTTTCTTAAGCTCAGGGTTGCTTGGCTGTAATGCAAACCCATTATGTGTACAGCATGTACCTAGTCCTTCTCCATCACTCTAATCAGCCTTGGTGGTCAAGGAGAACTGATGCAAGCATGATGCTCATGCTGCAGGCTGTGCAGTGAGTAAAACAATTCTTCATCTCTGATAGAGCAGTTTTTTGTCTTTATTAATTCAGCATTCACAAAACTGTTACAGGCTAATAATTTTAGCTTGCAAATAGGATAAAATATCATACACCTTACAACTTGTAAGAAGGCCTTCATAAATTGAGAGAACTGCTACATCCGTAGTGTCCTTAGGGTTTAAAGGCCACCAGCTTTGGTGGAGTCTGGAAGTAAAAGGGGCTCTCCAGCACATCTCGGCTATAGAATCAAAGGTATTCTTTTGGTGATATTCAGAGTACAGAGAAAGCACTAGTAGGATAATCACATTGTAGGCCATTAAGTTTCTACACTAAGTATATGCCATTTGAAACAGGGAATTATATGATTTTCAGGAAATATTAGGCAAGAAATAAATTATTTGACCATGTATCATAATGTGATTATAGGACAAGAAATGCCCATTGATTAGGGCTCTGTAGATCCACCAAGTAATAAAATTGGGCTTTATCAACAATCCATTTTAAAATACAAGTAGTACCTCCAGAGTGAGGCATAAGCAAGACTGGGAGTCACAAGTAAGCTGCATTAGCAGGTGTCCCAAACTTCCACAGCATCCATCACAGTTGCACCTTGCACCAGTGCCTCTTCCACAGACCACACCTATGATGGGACTGCCTGACTTGACATGACCAATTCACAGGGGAGAAAAAAGGTGAAGTTTGTTTTATAGGTTAATGGGCTCAGTAGGTGGATACAAATAAAAAATGGACTGCGACAGCAATATATCCTTTCTCAGTGGTTGCCATAACAGACAGTGGTGAGTGGAATTCCTTCCAATAGGCAGAGGTTTGTGTGTTGCACCTGACCATTCACCATATATGGAGAGACAGGTGGCCTGAGGTAAGAATAGACTTTTGGATGTGGGCAGGTGACAAATGGCTAGTTGAAGTTCTCAATGTAATAAGGTCTCAATGTGCAAATATCTTTTTAAAACATTTTAATGCCAATCAAAGAACTTTCATTCTAGAAAAGGCACTACGCAACCAAACACAAAGAGTAGTTACTTGATGTCGGCCACATTTGGTTACTGGCCATCCTAATGCATCTGGAAGTTAAGGGAGAATCAGAACCAGTTATAATAAATTAGGATTTATCAGTCCTTTCAATCTATCTGTTATATATCATAGCTTAATCTCATCACTTCCCTTAGGTCAACATTCCTTTGGATGCAACAAAATTGTCTGTGTGCTTTGATTCCATCTCCTCAATAATTATTTTCCACTCTAGTCCTTACAACAATCATTATAAAAACATAGGCAAGATCTACCCAAGATGGGAAGGCTGGAGAAGTTACAAATGTTAAGGAATTTGATAAAGTTCTTATAATTATGTTTCCCAACTCTCCTACTGGGATCACTGTATATGTTCTTGCAACCATTGCCATACTTTTGTGTGGGAGAATACAGTCTACTGAACATTCATTTTGTTCTCCAGAATGTAGGATTGAATAACTAATTATGGCACAGGCAATATATACAGAAATTAAGAACACAGGATTTAAGGTCAAAAAATATTTTTGAAATTAGTTACATCCTATATTAGCTGTGAACATGGACAAATTAGCCTTCTTGAATCTAAGTTTACTCATTTGTAAAATGGTTTAAATAAGGTAATTTAAAGGAAATGTTAATACAGAGTCCTGCACATTTACATTCAATAAATGCTACTTAATAATATTAACATTTTCTATGCTAAAATTAAAATAGTAGCTGTTAAAATAGAATGTGGTCAGGATTAACTGAGATAAATATACTATTTCACATTTAATGCACTAAAATGTTGTTATTCTTAAAAACTATTCTCTGGTTAGGTTATTAAAAGATGAGTCTCACATTATGGTTACACTTTGTGTTTTCTCAGTATTTACGTACACACATTTCTTATGTCTCTGTACAAAAAAATAACATTTTTAACTATACAAAAAGTAAAGTATTGTGAAACATATTAATTCAGTCTCAGACTGACTGGGATTTTGTGATAACCCTGACAATGCTATGTTGAAATATACTTCTCTATCATAGAACAAAAGTGTTTACTGGGAAAATGGATAATGTAAATACTACTGAAAAAAAGAAAGTTTAAGGTGCTTAAGAGAACAAATCTTTACAGTTCTTTAATTATTCCTACCAATAGAAATAATATTGAGAAATTACAATGTATAGGCACTGTACTTTTTTAGTTTTTATTTTATCAAAGCTATGCATGCTTCTAGTTTTTGTTTTTTAATTATGATAAACATGAACAGTTGAATCAAATTCATTGTAAAAATCAGTTTCCTGACCTCACCTCTATCCCCACCTTTCTTGTTACCCATAGAAAACTTCCTTTGGATCTTTTAATGGATTCATTTGCTACTTTTCTATACATCTCTAAATGGTATACTGAAATCCTTACTTTATAATTCTTTAGAAAGAGGAGAATTTAGCAGTCTTTCTTCGCCTACCACATCCTTAAATATATACACTCTTTGTATCTCCCCATTGTTCAAAAATAGTTATATCATAATTTAGGTTAGATCTACACACATTAAAAACTTTTTTTTGTTTTCTCTGTTTAGTAATTATCAAGTTTTTTTCTGTTTGTTAGTTCTCTATTAGTTCTTACTAATTTATTTTATGCTTTTTGTTGAAATTTATTTCAATGCATTAAAATACTTCAAGTATTTTCTCTGTGTCATCTTGAAGCAGTATTTCCAGGTGTCTTCTAGCTTGTTTTAATCTGGGTTGAGTGAACTCTAGAACTGCTGTCCAGCTGTCTTTTGGGATTTTTCTTTATTGTCATCCAGAAAACTCCCTTTGCTTCTCTTTGGGTCAGAATCTACGTTTCTATAATGCCATATTTTCTTTCTTTGATTTAAGTGATTGTTTTGGTAAGGCATATGTACTAGGCCATTCATGCATTGCTATAAAGAAATACATGAGGCTGGGTAATTTATTTTAAAAAAGAGGCTTAATTGGCTTATGGTTCTGCAGTTCTGCAGGCTGTACAGAAAGCACAGTACAGGCTTTTGCGTATGGGGAGGCCTCAAAAAGCGTACAATCATGGCAGAAGGCAAATGGGAGCAGTCATCTCACATGGTGGGAGCAGGAGCAAAAGAGAGAGAGTTGGGATAGGGGCAGTGCCACACTTTACAACAACCAGTTCTCCCAAGAACATGCTCAATACTCAGCTACTCAGGAGGCTGAGGTAGCAGAATTGCTTGAACCTGGAGGGCAGAGGTTGTAGTGAGCTGAGATCTTGCCACTGTGCTCCAGCCTGGGCAACAGAGCAAGACCCCATCTCAAAACAAACAAACAAACAAACAAACAAAAAAAGAGTAGCATGGGCAAGAAGCTTTCAAGAATTAGAGTATGGATTCTCTCCCAAGGCCTCACAAGGCCAAAAATAGCAGGAGGCTCCATTTTATTTTGCCTCTTAAACCCTGCTAGCAGGTATAAGCAGGGATTCAGATCACCTCAAAAGTCAAGCCTGTTTTAGAAAATCTCTTCACTTTGTTCCATATGTGAGTTATCCTATGATGTTGTTATACACTGCTCAGATTTCTTAATCTCTATTCCTCATCATTGGATGTCAGATTTTAAATATTGTTTTTAAGGGGGCCAAAAACTAGAAAATCTGATGAAAGTAATAAACTATCTCCTAAAAAAATCCACTCATGTAAGAATTCCTGATTATGTATTTTAGGAAATTCACAGACCCTTTGAGTTCAATCTAAGAGTCCCAGAAGATTATTAACTCTTCTACTTTAATAAGAGTGGAAAAATATTCTGTAAATCTCCCCCTCCAAATTTTTACTTTTTTTGTGTATAAGAACTAGAAAGACTAACATTTTTTCCCAGGACTTTTAAAATATGCTTTTGAAAAAGATCCTTTGAAGCTACTGTAGGCAAAAGTTATTTTAAGTCACTGTTACCATGTTTTTTTCTTTCTGTTCTAACGAACAAGTGAACTTCTAAAAATTTCAGCTTATAATAGAGACTATGAGAAGAAATATAGATATATAGCTGTGTGAAGGCTTACCCTTTTTCTCTGGACTTTCCAGGGTGTTCTCCATTGATTAAGTAGAATGAGTTCAACATCCACTGATTTTCTTCCTGATGCCTTCCTAAGTGTATTGTGATGGTTAATTTTATGCATCAGCTTCACTGGGTGCCCGAGTATTTGATCCAACATTATTCTGGATGTTTCTGTGAAGATGCTTTTAGATAAGATTAATATTTAAATCAATAGACTGAGTAAAGCATGTTTTCCTCCTTAATGGCAATAAGCGTCATCTAATCCATTGAAGACTCAAACAGAAAAAAAGTTCTATACCCTCCCCTAAGTATGAGAAAATTCTTCCTGTCTGTCTCCCTTGACCTGGGACATTGGCTTTTTTTGTGTGTCTTCAGATACAAACAGAGACACTGGTTTTTCTTGGTCTTGGGCCTGTTGGTCTTCACACTAGCTGCTTTCCTTTGTTCTCAGGCATTCAGACTCAGACTGAAACTACACCGTGAGCTCTCCTGGGTCTCCAATTTGCCATCTCACCCTACAGATCTTGGGACTTGTCAGACTTCATAATTGTATGGGCCAATTACTTATAATAGATTTCTATCTCTTTATCCATCTATCTCCCATTGATACTGTTTCTCTGGAGAACCCTAACAAATACATATGTGTTAGAGAAGAAGACTTTTAAAGAAAGAGATGAAAAATGGTTTAAAATATAAAGATGAAGTACATTTTCCTTTTTAGAATAAAGATGTCTAGTGCCATGATACAAGCTCTAGAGATAAGCCCAGAATGCTCCATAAAGCAGAGTTCTGTGGATCCTCATGATACATTTGTTGTCTCCAGAATCAACCACTTCACTGGACTCTAACTAGCAAAATATTTAATGTATTTACATGTCAAATCAGTGTCCTGGCTTTTCTTGCCATATGAAGGCTTCTTTATTTTAAACTTGAATGAGAAGAAAGAATTTTTTTTCCTCCATAATAACAAAGTGATTTTGTAAGTTTATGGAAATAAAAGAGATGTACTTTAAATATATAATTGTTTAAATTTTCTGTTTTAGATTTTGCAATATGATCAATCAGTAAACATGGAATGGTAAATCGGAAGAGGCTAGGTCCAAATTCCAGTTCTTTCTCCTGTAGTTGCATGAGAATAGCTAAATCACATATCCTAACTGGATTTCTATTTTTTTTTAGTTAAATATAGAAAAAAATACCTTACACGTTTTCCCTGATGAGATCCTTATGAAGATCAAATGAAATAATATATGAAAATATATGTACTACATTCTAAGAACTAGTATGAATAAATATTAATACTAAGAAAGAAAAGAAAAAGAAGAAATGAAATATAATATTAACGAATGGAAAAAAAGCAGTTTTACCAGCACAAATGAAAATGAATATCATTCATCTCAAAGCCCTAATGCAATATTTTATTTTGTATATGCATCTATGCATACCCGTAGCTACACTTAATACTTGTGACTCTAAGCATGTAGGTAGCTCTGTTATAGGTGTATACAAGCTGATTGAAACTGCCCACTTCCTTTCTTTGAGCTTTGCTCAAGTGATTTCAGAATGAAGAGGATACTGATTAATTTCCCAAACCTCCTGTAGGACTAAACAGCAATGGGATTATCTTAAAAAGCCTGAAAAAGACACAGTAAGATCATAAACTGTTAGAGCTAGAAGAGATTATCCAGTAACAATCCTTCCATACTCCCATTTTGCAAACTCCCCATATGCACAGATACATTTTGAATAATCTGCCCAGATTCATTTGGGTAATCCATGGGAGAGCAAGCATTCCAAGTTGGCCTCTCAACCTCCTGTCTCATTTCCTATTCTTTTCCCTCACCATCACACTATACTACACTGATCCTGGTTTTCATGTTTTTAGGGGGGCTTCAAGACTTCCTGTCTTTCGTGTCCTTGAATTCCTTTCAGCACAGCCGGCTTTGCACATGAAGGATTGATTTGATCTGGAGTTTACTTAACAACTGTGTAGAGAGAGGGCACCACCAAAAACTGTTTTTGCCCCTTAGACAGATATGATGGCCAAACTGTTTCGGCACCTTGAGGGAAGTGATGGTTGCAAGTTGGGGGATAATGTGTAGAGCTCTAAATTACTTCTATTTTTGGAGAAGAGTCATATTCTTGGGAAAGTCACTTTCCAGGTCCATGTTAGGGTATTAAGGAGATGTTCTTTTATAAATAGGTATCTGGTTCCTCTCTTTTCACAAGGGGAGAATAACTGTCTTTCTCTAAGGGTCAAAGCATCTAATTGTAAACAAAGTTTTTATGGGTGGTGTGGAAAGTGAGTGTCCCCACGTGTCACTGAATCACACACTAACAACATTAAGAAAGACAATGCAAGTACTTCCCTGACTCTAATTTAACTTTCAGACTCACCTCTGAAGGCTTAGAAAATGACAGTCATAAAATGAACATACCTGGGCTTTCTTCATCAGACGTTTTCGAGAGGAAGACCATTGAAACTAGTTCTGGGTAATAGTGGGGAGTTTATTTCCAGTGTCCTATCATTTCCTCTTTCTATGCTATTTTCCCTAATTTAACTATTTCTCTGAAACCTTGGGGTTCCTATGCTTCCTTAGGAATTCTTTGAAGTGCAAGAAAAGGCTATTTCACTTCTCAAAGTGTTTAGGAATTCTCACTATTGCTCTTTCAGGGCTATTTTCATTTTAAGCAAGTTCCAGAAATATAGTATTGTTTTCTTTAAAGGGATAACTCTTTACTGATGATGTTTCCAATGGTTCTGTCTGCACCTGTGGGGGTTGTATTGTTGTAACGGTTTAAATTCTGATAAAGGAGCAAGAAAATATTTTACTAACCTGGAGTCCTGTATCACTCTTTTGCCATACTGTCACATCGAAAGGCGCATAGTGCAGAGGAAAGTAGTACATTCCCTGGACAGCTTACAATTTTCTAAAACTTTGACTGTCAGTTGAGTCTTACTAGACTTTTGTGAATAATGCTACATTCAAATCTACAGTACCCATGATTATCACCATTAATAACACACATGTATAAAGAATTTGGAACATTTGTAAAAGAAAGCCTAAGAAATAGCCCATTCTTCTTTATCTTTGCAATTATTGGGCTAATGCCCTGAACTGTGAGTTCAGGTACCCAAACTTCTTCTGGATTTGCCCTAGTTATTACTTTTCTTTTGGTTGGTTCCTGTGCCTGTGCTATTTTTTGGATTATTTCTTCAATGAGAAATATGTGATATCTGAGTTTTTATTCCTTATTCTGTGATTCAACACCCTCTTCTATTTATTTTGAACTACTCAAAATCCCAGTTAGCATCAGCTGGCAAGCAGCTCAGGATTGTCCTAGAAGTTCATTTACCCAGTCAAGTATTCTGGTGTCCTGAGACTAATTTGGCTTGCTTAGTGGAAGATATTAAATCCTACTTATACACCATACTTGAAGATTTTGTTTCTACAGTCTCCACAACTTCTTTTGCCTAACTTTTACATGCCTGTCATCAAAATAGCAATGTTCTTCCCTTGTTCATTGTACTCTCTGGTAGCATTTCCTATACTAGAAGCCTCTCAATAGATATTAGACAGGAATTATGGATTCATTGCTGACTTTGTAGTCATCTTCAAACAATTACTCCTAAATTGTCATGCATTACAGGACTAAGATAAAAGCTGTGGTGTAAGCTTAGAAGAAAAATTGCAAATAAGAGCAACCTTGTTTCCCATTGCATTATGTAAGCCCTCCCCATAAAAAGAGACACTGAGCTATATTTCACTAGCGCCAAATGTATTTACTCCTTACACCTTGGAGGGATATTAGATAACTAGAGCAATATATTTAATTGTTTTGTATTCTGAAAATCCTGGTATTTCTTCTTTCTTGATATCATCATATCTAACAGTTTCATTCCACCTCCTTTGAAGCTATCTTAGCTTACTGCCTCATGACCTCAGACTTCAAAAAGCCCCTCAATACTTATTTTTCTGTGTTGAATCCCTCTAGTCTAAGCTACAGGCTTTCCTTCCAACATGCTTACTATCCTAAAGCACAGATTGTTGATCTAAGTTTCCAGGACCCTGAAATGGCTTCCAATTGCCTAGGAAAGGATGTGTGCATTTTTGAGTTCAGTGCCACTCACAAGTGCTTTTGTCTCTCTCTTTTCTCAACCTGCTCCTCCATGTGAATCCCCTGTACAAGGCAGGTTGAGCAGTTCACTTTTCCCTAAAAAAAAATAATCCTGGTAGGTTTTAACTTCTGTATGTAACTCATATCCACATCAATGCTGTCTGCCTAGAACATTCTACTTTTTTTTTTCTACTTAGAGCTAATGCATCATCCATACCTTAACTTAAATTTTCAATGTTTAGTTTTTCTGTGAGTCCTTCCTTAGGAGTCTCAAAGAATGTCCCTTCTGTTATCTTCAGCCACATTTATTGCTTGCATTAATCATGTTGGCACAACTTAATCATTAGTGATTCTAGTTATTTTTTCATATGCATCTCTTGTTGACTCAGCTGCATGGTAAGTCCCACGAAGCAGTCAGAGTGAGTTCCCTGTAAGACATATCCGATTATATTTTTCTCTTGTCTAAAACTCTGCAACAGCTCCTCGTTGTGGCTAGGAAAAAGCCCAAGTGCAGGCTTCTCACAATCTGACTACCTCTGTAGCTTAATCTATTCTCATGTTTACTTTTCCTCCTTCTTCGAATTTTAAGCCAGGATAACTACTTTACTGCTTTTATATGCTTTTCTTCACTTCCACAAACAGTCAGCCATCAAATCATGACATTTCTACCTGCCATTTCCATATTAAGAATCTACCTATTTGTCCCCTTTCTTATTGCCAGTAATCTAGTATATAGCAAAAGTCACCATCTTCTGAAATAGTGAATTATTCTCCTTTCATGCTGATTAATTTTCTAAAAGGGAGTGCTGAGTTTGAAGTGGTTCTGAGTTATCCAAATAGATATTCAGAGTATTAATTTGGATATGCATATTCTGGATTAAAGAATATAAAATTGGAGTTATTGTCAAATTGTTACTCATAGGAATAGATGAGAGGAACAAGGAAGAGAGCATGGAGGGAGTCAAGAAGAGGGTACAAGTCAGCACACCAAAGATACCTAACATTTAATAAATGGAATCTAAAAAGAAGCTGCTAGAGAAAGAAAAAAACAACCCAGTGTGGTAGCATGAGAATCAAGAGAAGAAAGTAATATTAAAGTAGGCTTTACAATGCCAAACCACGAAAACAGATCCAGATAAGGACTGAGATGCAATGTATTTCAACATTGATTGAGAGGAACAGGTCAACTTTACTGTGCATTTACTATGTGCCAAACACTTGACTTATAATAATTTATTTAAATATCCTAATCTAGTGAGATGATAGGTTTTTGCCTATGAACAGTTATGGAGTAAAGTGAGAAGCTCTAGATTCGAGCAAGTTTTAATGCTAACTGGTAGGTGCTAAGGTTTGAACGTTTGTCTCCTCCTAAAAGTTATATATTGAAACTTAATTACCAATAAGATAATATTAAAAGGTGAGGCCATTTGTAGGTGACTGGATCATCATGCAAAGCCCACATGAATGGGAACAATGCCTTATAAAAGAGGACCCACAGAGTTGCCTTGCTCTTTCTATCATGTGAGGACACAATAAGAAGATACCATCCTACAAATCAAAAAGTTGGCCCTTAGAAGACCCCAAATCTGCCAGCACCTTGATCTTGGACTTCCTAGCTATGAGACCTGTGACAAACACATTTCTGTTGCTTATAGGCTCCCCAGTTTATGATATTTTGTTATGGCAGCTCAAACAGATTAAGAAAAAAAATGATATCAAAGACTGGAGTGCTGCTATACAAATACCTAAAATGTGGAAGTGGTTTCGGAACTGAGTAATAGATGTTGAAAGAGTTGCTAGAAAAATTCTACATTTTCATGAATTGACCACAAAGGATGAATATGTGAGGGCTCAGAAGAAGGAAAGAACTGTAGATAATGCTTCTATTTTCTTAGAGAATATTTATTGGTCATAAACAATGTTTGCAGCGATATGGATAGTGAAAGTCGTTCTAATGAGGTCTCAGATGAAATGAGAAACATGTTAATGAAAAGTAGAGGAAAGCTGATCAGTGTTATAAAGTGGCAAGTAACTTGGCTGAATTCTGTTCATGTCCTAATATTCTGTGGAAGATAGAAATTATGAGCAATAAAATAGATATTTGTCTGAAGATATTTCTAAGCAAAGTGGTGAAGGTGCAGCATGCCTTCTTTCGAATGTTTGTAGTAAGATGCAAGAAGCTGGAAACAATTTTAAAATGGAATTTTTTTTTTTTAATCAGAAGGGAAGTAGACCTTAAAGATGTAAAAATATCTCAGCCTGTTCCTATTGTAAAAAGTAAGAATGCATGTTTGGGAGAGTGCACAAAGGGTGTGGCCAAGAGACAATTGAATAAGGAAATCCATAGAGATTAGCCACATGTTACTCATCAAGACCAACAGAAGAATAACCTAGAAGGCATTTCTGGGGTCATCATGATGCTCTTCCCATCACAGGCCCAGACTGAAAAGGGCTTGGGGCAAAACAATTTTAAATGGAGTCACCTGCATGACATCAGTGCTCTTCACCCAGTGACACCTCAAGGCTCTGTTCCCTGCATTCCAGTGCAATGCTCCTTAGCTGCCCTAGGTTTTACTGCAGCAGGCCCAGGCGAAGCATAAGTTGTGATGGTGACCCTTCTACAGGACACAGGTAAGAAACCATGGCAGCATCCATGTGGTGCCATTTCTGCTGGCCTGCAGTATGCACAAGTCTTGGGGGGCATGGCTGTCTCCACCAAGATAGAATTTGAAGGATGGAGCCATCCAGATCCTGTGTATGAGACCCAGACAGAGAATTGTTACAAAGGCATGCCCAATGGAGGAAGCCCCCACTAGAGCAATGCCTAATGGAGCCATGGCGGTGGGGCCTTTTCCTCTTACTTTCCAATCTTAGATTGCTACAGCCACCACCAGCTTGCAATTTCAGCTTGTGCAAACTGCAAGCACCCAACTACAACTAACGTGGTGTGGGCTGTGTTCACCAAAACTGTAGGGCCAGGGTCATCTGGAGTCTAGAGTGGCCATCCCCTATATAGAAAAGCTGCAGAAGAGGCATGGCCTCTGCCTCAGTGGGCTTGGGGGGCAGAGCCTCAAGTCGAGGATTATTCTCAAGCCATAAGGTTTTGAACTTACTCTAGACCTGTTACTCTTTTTATGTTTCCTCTTGCTCCCTTTTGGAAAGGGGAATGTATATTCTATCCCTGTCCCATCCTTGTACTTTTGAAGCTCATAACATGTTTAATTTTACTGGCTCACAGTTGGAGAGTAATTTGCCTTCATATAAATTAATTCTTTCAATATCATCCGTCTCTGATTTTGACTGTACTTAGAGAAGACTCTGGACTTAAACTTTAAAGTTGAAAACTTTAAAGTTGATGCTGAAATGAGTTAAAACTTTGGGGCTATCAGGAGAGAATGAGTGCATTTTGCTTATGACTACATTTTGGGAGGACAGCAGTGGACTATTATGGTCTGAAGGTGATGTTCCCTCAAAATATGGCATATGTTGAAACCTATTCACCAATGTGATCCTATTAACAGGTGGTAACTTTGAGAGGTAATAAGATCATGAGGGCTGAGTTCTCATGAATGGAATTAATGCCCTTATAAAATGGTTCAAGAGAACTGTCTTGCTCCTTCCACCATATGAGGACACAGTGAGAAGTCACCAACTGTGAACTAGAAAATGAGCCGATACCAGACACCAGCATTGCTGATGCCTTGATTTTGGACCTCCCAAGCTCCAGAACTATGAAAAATAATAGGCACCTATGGATAGTATTTTGTTATAGCCACACAAATAAACTAAGACAGTAGGTCTTGTAGAGAATCAGGGGTTGCAGGCTAGACAGATGGCACAGAGAGTGACAGGCTAGACAGAAGGCAACAGACAATGGACGCACAGCCCAAGGGGACCAATGAGGCTAAAATAATAGAAAGAGGACCAAAATACCTTCCATTTGCACCTGAGCAGTGACTAGATGAATGCATGGGGCTAAGTGGAAATTGAAAAATAGAGGGGAAAATGTCATTTCTTTCTAATGGCTTTGTTGAAATGTAGGGGGTAAGCTCATTTGTTGAGAGTCAAATAGAATCTGGCAAACTCAGATGTGAGAGGTGAAGAGATCACTGAATTTGGAATCTGAAGATCTGAATTCAGATTTTTTTTATCTCTGATGACTTTCTGACAGTATCTGAGCTGTCCTCTTTTGTTTACTAAACCAGGTTCATATCTCCCAATTTTGGTGTTGTCATGGCAATGCCTAATGCAGAGCCTGCCACATAGTAGGCATTTCAAAAAATTATAGCTAAATCTGAATCTGCATTGCCCTGCGCCTCACCCTTTTAGCTTATTGAATTAGAAGTTAGTAATGAGCTGTTTCAAAGCTTTCTGCCAACAGTCATTGTAAGGACAAAAAGAAAAAAAAAAAGAAAAACCTTCAGTAAGTAGACAGCGCTATTCTCTGTAGAGAGGAAGGGCGCTCTGACTTAGCACCCACCATGCCCGGGGCCATTAATGAATCCTGGCTTCTTTTTCTCATCATTGCAGCAATTCAAAAGGAGAAAGTTCTTCTTGGCAAGGAAGTGCTATTTTCAGAGACAAGATTAGGCTCATTTTGGGCAGGAGCCGTACTTCTTCAGTCCCGGCACCTCTGAAGATTAGGTTAAAAGGTAAGAAGGAATGACTCAGAATAATTGCATTGCTTTACTGTGAACTTTAAGATCTTTTAGTGGAGGAGTTTTACAAGCAGTGATAGATAGTCATGAAGAGAGGAAAAGCACAGACCCAGGGGAAAAGAACTGTGATGCCTGACTGAATTTCTACAAAAAGAAGCTTGGCCAGCTTTGTTATTTTTTTCTATCTCCCCCAATTCCACAGGAATATTTTGAATATACCCTCATCTCCCAGCTTCTGACAACTGATTTTTCCCCATCCACCTTCACTTTGTGATTGCATATTTTCTATAAAGCAGATTTTAGAAATTTTATTTTGAGACCAGGTGCATGAAGGTAAAGCTATTTATACACATGTTATATTCAATTGTTATTTTATAATTGGGGAAAATACACTCCATAGTGATATCTCTGAGTCAAACCCAAATGTCTTACCTCTCAACACTAATCATTCACACTATTGAAAAACATGTGCGAATCTATTGAGTTTTAGCTCAGTGCTTAGCTGTTAAAAGAATGCAGAAGAAATAAAATTAGACATTTCCTGGACTTATGAGATAGGGTTTAATTTTGCACTTGATGATAAGGAGTAATATAAAATTGTAGATATTTAAGCACTGTTTGTATTTATTATTCCCTTACTTGTATTCCCCTCCTGCATCCATTCTCCTAGGTCCCACAGTCAGAGAGCTGACTTTTTCTGACCTCCCATGTCTGATCAACTGCCAGGTCATATGACTTCTACACCCAAGTATCTTTAGAATATGTCAATTTATCTCTGGTCCCTATTGCCATCACCTATTGAGACACTATCCATTCCTACCTGGACTATAGGAACAGTTTCCTAACTGGTTCCCTGATTTCCACCCACACCCTTTGCTAATCCATTCTCCATAATGAGCCAGAGTGATCTTTCTAAATACCAAGAATAACAATATCTTTAACTTTATACATACATCCACACTTTTATACCTCTTTTTCTTATGCCTGTTTAAACCATTTTGTTTAAAATAATTCAATGGTTCATTCTTACTCTTAAGATAAGAGCATGAGCTCTTCATCATGGTTTTAAGTCACTTGCTGCTCTATCCCTGGCTTGAATACCAGCATTTTTCTCCAGCCACTCTCTAAAAAAGTGTACAACCTGAGCCACTGACTTCCTTTCTGCTTCTCCCTTACCTCCCCAACAACCCCTGCCTTCGCTGTGATTCATTTGTTATCCCTATCTTTGGAAAGCTTTGCATCAATTCCTTTTGTATTTCTACTGTATTTTGTTTAAACACGTAGAAAAATCACCAGTTTATGAAAATTGGTTATTCTTTCTATTCTTTATACTTCGATAGGGGCAGGGCTCAGTTTGACATTCTTTATTGTGTTATCTGAGCATAGATCGGTACTCAACATTTAGTAAATGGGTAACTAACAGGTAAGTGAATAAATGTGAAACTGGTCAAAACAAAAATAAAGTTGTGTAAGAGAAGGGTAACTCTGATCTATAAAATAGCAGGAAAGAATTGAGATTGACAGGGATTTGAGAGATCCACAGAGAACATTTCATTCTGGGAAATGATATGAGGAAAAAGAGTTATCAGTGTAATAATGGAGAGACTATCTGCTTGATAGTAGCAGTAGGTAGATGGTGGATACACTAGGAAACGGGGACACTTACCTACATGTTGGGAGTCACAGTTATAAGAAAGTAGAAGGCCTTGAAGACAGGGAAGAAATTTATATTTGAAGTGGTAATAAACATAGGATATATAAAATATTTGACTCAGTATCTGGAACCTGTCAGAGAAAGGTTTGTGTGAAAGAAGCTAAAATATTACTCTTTCCCTTATTGAGAAACTAAAGCAGCAAGAGACCCTCTTTGCACAATCCTTGAATTGGCAGATGACTTTTTAAAACTGTGATCAGCAGGTAGGATGCCAGAAAACATAAGCTGGCAGGCTCTTTAGTCTGATGGCTAAGTCTAAAGCAATGTGCTTCTATGCCCCAGCTGTATAATACTAATAAACGTATTTAACCTACTTAAACCTCAGTTTTCTTCTCTGAAAGTGGGGATAAAATAACTTACCTCATAAGACTGTCATGAGGAAGAAATAATGTCATTTAGGTAAAGTGCTTGCCTCCTAGTAAACATTCAATGAAAGTTTCTATTATTTTCATGACATTGTGCTTATTTTATTACTTTGTGTTCAGTTTCTATTCTAAGGTAGAAAGGTTCAGCATGAGTTATGTATCCTTGTTAAATTAGTTTTCTGATGGTGGTTTTTGATTAAATGTCATGTAAGAGTCAAAGTAGAAATAAATAATCATACATGCAAGATGTTATACCACAAAAGAACCGTGGAGCATAAAAGGTGGGGAGGATTTCGCCCCTTGTGACACTGTTTAATTCATTTGAAAAACCAGGAAACATTTAGAAGAACTTGATATTTTGTAAATTAGTGAGTTGACTCATTTGATCAAATATTCAAAAATGATAAGTCAGCAAATGTTATGTTTTCATTTATGACAACTGTGGTTTGCACAGTGAACAATAGCATTGATAATGGCATTCTCACATGCAGACTCTGTTTAGACCTCAAAGTAGAGCCACATATGGGGCAGCATACAGATGACTTAATGCAACTATGCTCTGGGACAAGGCATCGTAAAACTGGAGGTTTGCTGGTGAGGAAGAGAAGGCTAGGACCTGAACGCATGAGGGAAATGGAGTTGACAGAAGATACTGGCTCTAACAAAGATGATTTTTTCCAAGTCAAAGTTTCCGAAAGATGTACCTAGCTTGGCCACAGGTAAATGCATATCAGGATAGAAAGCCCAATGGTTGTACAGAGCAGAACCCTTGAAACCAATATTTACTGTAATTAGGCACAATGCCATCTTGTTGTGGAAGAGCAATTCATTCACAGCAGATTCCCAGCCAATGGCAAAAGCTAGAGAAGAGGACTTCAGCACTTTGGAAATTAATCTAGCAGGGTCTAGATAGGGAAATAGTATGCCATCCAGGTTGATTGAGCTCTAGGGCCACAGGATAAGACGGAGCTTAGTTTTTACTAAACGAGATACAATAGAAGAGAAAAGTGTAAAGATTAAATATGACTTGATGGAGGGCTATAACATAGTTCAGTAGAACGCCCTCACAGAATTTAACGCACATTCTATGTCATTAGACATTCTGAATATTTGGCAGTACAATATCAAAAGACATGATATGTTAAGTAGGAATTGCTAACCTTATAATTCCTAATTGATAAACTTCCTCCCATCTCTATCAAAGTTGACTCAAAAGGTAGGGCCGTGGACCTATGGTTCTACCCATAAAAAAGCTCAACTTTGGGGAGCTGAAAAATGGCACAACTAAGAGAAACCGAATAGCAACTAGAAACCTCCACTGTCTAAGACAGTATTGCCAGACCTATGCTCCATAAGGCAACAACATGTTATTCACTAAGGAGAGAATGATGGAAGCAACCATATCTACCCTCTAGTGTCTTGAGTACTGGGGATATTTTTTGGTAAACTGGCTATTTGCTGCAGCAATATATGATTGTACATTAGCTTGAAAATGCAATGAGAGCTTCAACCGCTTCTGGCTGAACTACTGTAACTTAGGCCAAGATAGTTCATGGAAATGTTATTTTAGTTATTTTGTAATTGTATATAAAGTTTTAGAAAAGAAATAATGACAAGGTAAACAAATAGTCCTCTGTTTTTTGTTTGTTTCATTTGCAAATCAATGAATATGTTCTTAGGATGGTAAATGTGTATTAAAAATCTAAGCATTATCTTTCCCTCATTTATTTACAAACTCCTTTAGAGTAGCAATACCGCTTTTGATTTCTTTTCCATTATTATTATGTTTCTTGCAGCATTTTTGTATATGTGAGTTATCCAAATATGTTCCTGAATAGTAGATGACTGCTCCATACTTTCTATCATTTATGGGAAGATGGGTAACTGGAATATTTCCTGAATTTAATGGTTTAACATATAACTGGAAATTAAAATAAAACGCTATTGAACTCTTGGGAGAAGCTAATAGATGAAGCATCATGCTTCTATAACAATAAAAATAAATTTTAATACAATCATTAGAAACTATCTTTAAAGGTCATCTATTTTCCTTAAAGGTTAAGATAATGGACTAAAAGCCAAATTTAATATGCTTTGTTTTTATTATTTTAACTTATGTTAACTTTTCTTTTAATATCATTTGCAAGCTAAGATTGCACTTTAGTTTATGCTAAATGCTTTAGCCATTTAAATATATAGCCTTGTAAAATATAAAAGCCAAAACACCTCTGAGAAATTTATCTGGATGCCATGTTCTTTGGGCCAAACGTGTCTTTGTTAACCTATGGGAAGATCTTTCCTCTACTAACAAGAGACTGTTCCAGAAAACAAAATGGGCAGCTGAAAATCTTTTCCGTTGTTTTAAGGAACAAACACAGTTTGAAACTCTATTTTTTTTAACCTGTTTTCAATAATCTCTACATTCAAAGTATAGGAGCTGAGACTGGCTTAAAGGAGGGAAAAAGGGATTATAAAAGCTCCACACAATTTGCCTTCTTTGGCACACCTACAGTTGAATGCTTTAGCTTCCTGCCAGGATGGTTAAGTTAACACTTAATTAGTATGTGTACCAAACAAAACGCGCTTCCGGGGAGCACTTTTTTTTTTTTTAACTTTCCCCCTACTGCCCCACAAATAAATAGACTGGTTTTCTGCCCAAAATATTCAAGACAAAGACTGTGCTTGCCTGGGGCAGAGGCCAGATGCCTTGACTTCCAGCTTTCTTCCATCAAAGCCGTGCAGTTTGGAAATTAAAATCTACAGCAATAATGAAACATATTAAAATGCATGCAAAGACTTGAGGGCTTATAATATGCTAAAAACTGGCAATGCATGTTTACATCCATATATCAACTTGGATGTGCTGAAAAGATTTAAAGTGTAAAATATGCAAATATGTGTCATATTGTCACACTTGGTCTCTCTAATGGAACTCCCTTTCATCTCAAGTCGTCTTAATTTCATGAATATTACATGGCCCTCACACCTTTTACTCCTGCTGTTGCTAGGCTGAGAAGATTATGAAAATATGTTAATAGTAACTTTCATCAAATAAAAGTTGCAATATTCCAAATAAAGCATTTTTCCCTCCTCTTAAAATACAAATAGTGAAGAGTTTCACGCTATTTTGTTTCCCCATGGGAGACTAGATAACTATAGGCCAATTAAATTAATGAGCAAAGGCCGCGTGAATGGCAATATTTGTGCATAATCCTGGCTGGCTGCACATATATACAGGTAAATAGTTGTATTTAAAACACCCTTGAAGGATGAAAATATTCCTATTTCTGGGGTGTTGAGGATGTAAAGAAATAATTTCTTTGTTTTTTTTTTTTTTTTTTTTTTTTTTTTTTTTTTTGAGATGGAGTCTTGCTCTGTCGCCCAGGCTGGAGTGCAGTGGCGCAATCTCGGCTCACTGCAAGCTCTGCCCCCCGGGTTCACGCCATTCTCCTGCCTCAGCCTCCCAAGTAGCTGGGACTACAGGTGCCCGCCACCACGCCCGGCTAATTTTTTGTATTTTTAGTAGAGACGGGGTTTCACTGTGTTAGCCAGGATGGTCTCGATCTCCTGACCTCGTGATCCGCCCGCCTCGGCCTCCCAAAGTGCTGGGATTACAGGCGTGAGCCACTGCGCCCGGCCAATAATTTCTAAATTAGACTGACCTACACAAAAGCCCATGAATTTATATTTAATAGTGAAAAACTATAGGAAGTAAAAGGAAGAGGGGAAGTTTGAGAAAGCCATCTTCATTTATGAAGGTGAAAAAACAATGATAACTTTGGGATCTCAGATAACCACAGAAAAAGATAGGGATATATTCTGTCCATCTTGGACACATAGTCCTAGCCCTTTCAGAATGACAGCTTTGTTTCTGTATCCTGATAATGAACAAGGACTCATTCTGTCTTGCCTTATTGGCTACTTTAATGAACAGTAGATGGCAAGAGCAACCAGAAGCGTTCTATTCTGTATCCAATGTGCACCAATGGGGAAAAACTGTTGTCTGTGTAGAAATAATAAGAATCTTATTATTATTATTATTATTATTACACTTTAAGTTCTAAGGTACATGTGTACAACGTTGCAGGTTTGTTACATACGTGTACATGTGCCATGTTGGTGTGCTGCACCCATTAACTCGTCGTTTACATTATGTATTTCTCCTAATGCTATTTCTCCCCCCTCCCCCGACCCCACAACAGGCCCGGGTGTGTGATGTTCCCCACCCTGTGTCCAAGTGTTCTCATTGTTCAATTCCCACCTATGAGTGAGAACATGCGGTGTTTGGTTATACAGAATGGCACCATGGATTCAATAATAGGAAAAAAAAGGAAGTCGGGATTCAGTTAGAACTTTATTTTAGGGAGCCACCAAACTTAATAAGCTTGGGGTAAAGATTATTGAGGACCCATGGACAGGTATTCTATAAATATGTAAAGGATGGTAAACTAAAAAAGTGACTAACAAGATCTCTGCCAGCAATTAAAGAAATTAAATGACACTTGATAAGAGCCAGCTTTGTGGCCCAGGTAACTTTCTCTAGGCTCTGATTCCTAAAAGTATTTGCAAAGATGAAGAGAGGAAGGACACTCAACCAAGATTAATAACAAAGAAGGACACTCAACCAAGATTAATAACAACAAGTTGCCTACACATGCGAAGGTCATGGTGGGGAGGCTGCAGCACAGTGTGCTCGGCTCCCAAGATGGGCAGGATAGAAGGAGTATTTGAAACTAAGTTTAGAAAGAAGACCAAAGAGGAGAATAAGCTATGGCTAAAGGCAAATGACAGAAGGTTGATCAATGAGAAAGAGAAGATAGAACTTCATAACTGTATTTGTTTTGAATTGTTGCTGTTATTGCTGCTTTTCTTTTTTTTTGTATTATTGCCATTCCCCTAAAGCAGTAATCTTCAGATTAGAATTATTAGACACAAAAGTAAAAAAGAAAATTCTGCCCTTGCTATGTAAAGCCATTGTAAGTAAGCATAAAATTACTTTCATTTGGTTTTATTTTGTTTGCCAGGTATTTCTTTTTGTTCTTAAGTAATATACAATTTAAATAGAAATTTTGAAAATTTCCCAATTTAAAGAGAAAACAACATTCTCTCTCTTTTTTTCTCTGTTACTCAAAGACAACTTCTATGTATTGTTATGCATTACTTAGATGATACTATTTAAATAATTTTATATGCTTCATTATTATACTAAATTTTATGTAATGAGTACCTCTGTATATCATTAAGAATGCTTTATAAATCTCAATTAAACTACTACATGTTTCATATTATGTTTTTTCATCAATATTAGATATTTGTTTTAAATTTTTGTCAAAAATATAGGTGAAATACAAATTAGTGTTGATACGTTTTTGCCCATACTTATCTAAAGCTATCTATAGCTAGCTTTAGATAAATTCCTTTTAAGTAAATAGTGACATTGTTCAGTGTAGTTTTTATCATAACCATTTTTATTAAGTTTAAGGAAACATAATAAAAGGAAATTAGAGAAATCATACTATAAAATACAATATTTCCTTTTGTATAAATTATTTTTTCTTATTGGCTGAAGGGTATTGACTAAATTTTAAAAGAAGAGAGCATGCATAGGAGTATCCTTACTGGTAATTAATTTATTTCAAAAAAACCATTGAAAAATAGCAAAACAGACTGAAAAACAACATTGTGAATGACACCAAAACTCTTTGAAAAGGGTGTCCAGCATTTAGTTAAAAATAAATATCACCCCAAAAAGAAGAGCAACCTGAACAAGGAGTGAAAAATACAAATAACAGAAAAAGACCAACTCATACTTTAAATACTGAAAATGTCCGAAATGAATTACAAAATGACCACACTTACTATGTTTGAAGAAATAAACAGCTGATGATAACTGCAGAACAAATGAAAGTATCTGAATACAGATTTGAAGAGAACAAAATAGAACTATATATATATATATATATATAATACAATAAAGCAAATTAAAACCTCGGTGAAATGTTTAACAGTAAAATTGACATAGCTGAAGTTAGAGTTAAAATACCTATAGAAGATAGCTAAGAAGATACTATTCATAATAAGCACATGGAGAAACCAAACACAACATATAAGAGAGAGAATATAGCTTTAGAGAGTAGAATGAATCCAAGTAAAATAGTGGAGAAAGAACTTGATAGAGGTAACATGCATAAAGATCATGACTGCGAATTCTTCAGACTTGATAATAAACCATTCTACAGATTTGGCCCAAAGCAAGATAATTATATAGAAATTCATACTAAGACATCACAGATAATTTTTTGAAAATGAAAATCAGAGCAAAACCAAAGTCCTTCAGCAAATGAAACATAGATCTCCTTTAAAGAGTGACAGGTAGATGAGCAACTGTCTTCAAAAATGCAACAATAAACGTGGAGAAAAAATTTTTTGAAGATGAAAACCAGAGCAAAACCAAAGTCCGCCAGCAAATGAAACACAGGTTTCCCTTAAAGAATGACAAGTAGATGAACAACTGTCTCCAAAAATGCAACAATGAATGTGGAGAAAAAAGTGGAAGGATATCTCAAAGAATCAAAGAGAATCAATTGTGCATTTATTCTCTACATATGAAAATATCTGTAAATCTGTAAAACGTGAAGCAAACATCATGGCATTTTAAAACAGCTGAGAGAATTAATCCACAGACATCCTTCCTTAAGGACTATTAAAGTATGAATTACAGACAGAGAATATGAATGTTAATAAAATTTCTCTGATATTTTATCTGTGATGCAAAAAGTATTGAAAGTAATGCACAGGTGGACAATTTAAATAGATACTGGCTACATAAAACAGTAGTAATAATGCATAGTTTAGTTTTAAAATAGAATTATAGTGCCAGACAATAAAGAGACATAGATCTCATGTAGTTATAGAGGGTTAACAGTAATCCAGGAAGAAAATAAAAAAAATTTAATTAATTTTATACTTTTGCTAGTTAAGTATATATGTTATTTTTTTCAGACTTAGCTATAAAAAAGGAGTGCATAAATACAGATGAAATACATAAAAATTACAAAACAAGATAATAGATGTAAGCCTACATTGCATTAAATATAAAAACTCAATTATTCAGGCAAAAGGCAATCACAATCGTGTTCAGATCAGAATAAGAAAACAAATGCTATTCACAAGAGCTCTATATACAGCATAAAATAAAAAGGTTACATTTGAATACTATGTGTCACACAAAATAGATTTTATAGAGATAGACACACTGGTAATAGAGATAATTATTTTATAATGATAAAAGTTTCAAATTATCAAGAAAATATACATTTTAATATGTATGCTATTAAAATACAACCTCAAATATATAGAAAAAAGGTATCCATTGAACAAATAGAAAATTTACAATCATTGTGAAATATATATCCTAACAATTGATATAGCAAGTCAAAATTTGATAAGGAAATAGAATTATTCAATGGACATATGTGGAATGACCCTAGCTGATGCACAGCAGACTTCATTTATAAAAATTGATAAGAAATTTTGTTGTAAAGCATGCCTTAACAAATTTCAAGGGATTTATATCAGATAGAACACACTTCCTGACTACTATGTAAACAAGATAGATGATGATAGCTAGATAGATAATAGATAGATCTATAGATAGATGTCAGATATTCACATATATTTGGAAGTTAAGAAATATTTCTCAATAAGTCCTGGGTTAGATAAATGAAAATAAAAGTTAAAAACCTCTTTAAGATAAATGATAATAGAAATAGAAAAAATTGTGAGTCACAGCCAATGTAGCACTCATGTGGGCATTTTTATAGCCTTGAAAAGAATATATATCTCTATCTGTCTGTCTGAGAAGGATATGTATGTATGTATATTTGAGAAAAAGAAAAGCTAAAAATTAATGAGCTTTATAGGTTCTAAGAATCTTGAAAAACTGTACCAAAAATAAGCCCAGAGATTATGTGAAAGAGGTGAATATAAAATAACAGTAGTCAATTTCAAAATAAAATATATATATTTTATATAATAAACATACATACAATACATGCACTTAATAATGCCACAAGTAATTTTTTTTAAAATCTGGTACAGTTGATACATTTCTACCAGGATTATTGCAGGACAAAACAAAAAGGTAGAGGAGAGATTTGTGGCACAGATAAGCATAATGGGAATGTAGAAGGACATCACGATAGATTTTCCAGACATTAATAAGGGAATATATTAAATAATTATATTCCTATTATTTGAAAATAGATGAAATAGACAGATATCTGGAAAAATATAACTTACCAAAGCAAACTAAAAAATACGTTCAAGACTTTTATATGCATATAATCAAAGAAATAAATTGAATCTATAATAAAAATATTCCTACAAAAATTACTAGGCCAAGATAGATTTTTAAATAGATTTACAAACTCAAAGTAGAAATATATCAATTTTTCAATTATTCTTCCAGAATTAGGAAAGAGTCCACCAAATTATTGGTTGTAGCTAGCAAAACTTTTATACCAAAATATGACTGGAACAGTGTGGAAAGAGGAGTAGACAAATATAATTCCCGAATAGAGAAAAAAATGATCAACAAAATTATGCTGAACAGAAATTCGGCAATATATAAAAATGATAATTTATCATGATAATTTTGGATTGATTACAAGGATGCAAGATTGATTTACACCAAAAACAAAATGATTCAATGTAATTCACCACATTAAGAAATTAAAGAAGTAGCATTCTATACTGCAATCAAATAAGAAAATATTTTTGGAAAACATTCTACAACTACTCATAATTAAAAATCAAATTTGTAAAAGTAAATTTTTTTGTAGATATAGATAATCATATAATCTAAAACAAATCACATACTTAATGTTGAAGCTTGAATGTTTTATCTTTGACATTACAACTAATACAAAATATCTACTATTACTACAGCTCTTAAAATTGTACTCAAGTTCTCAGGCGGTGTAATAAAGTGACACATAAAATAAAGCTGTAACTATTGGGAATATTTTTGATCAGTCTCAAATAGTATGATTATGAATTTGAATATAGAACACCTGAAAAAAGTATCCAAAAAATATTTTAGAATCATAAACGAATTGAGTTGGATTGCTGAACAAAATACTGGCATATAAACATCAACTACTTTCATATTATAATAATAGAAAATTAAAATATAAAATATGCTATTCACAATATTATGAATAATGCCAGGTATATATGAATAAACCTAACAAGAAATGTGCAATTCCTCTATAGAAATTTTTCTGTAGGGGAAATTATAAAACTTTATTGAGAGTATTAAAAAAAACACCAAATAAATAGAGATTTATCATAGGCATGAACTGGAAGAGCCAATGCAAAATGTCAGCACTTCCATGTTATCCCATTCCACCTTTCATTTTTTTGTAACTGATAAGTTGATTATAAAATTTCTATGGAAAAGCAAAGAGCCAAGTATAACCAAGTCACTTTTAACAAAAAGGACAAAATGAAAGAACTTCACTATCAAATATGGAGATTTTATATATATGTTTACTAATAAGCCACTGTGAATTGGAAAATAATAGACAAAGAAACCAATAAAACAAAGTAGTTTAGAAACAGCCCCAGGAATATGAATATTTGATAAATTTGACTATTCAAAAATCTGGAATGTTTTCTTCAGCAAAAGAAATAACAGTAGTAAGAAACACAGCAGACTCTGAAAAGGCTAACAAAGGCTTATAATCTATAATGTGTAGACTACTGCTAATCAATAAGAAAAAAGAGAGACACCTAATAGGAAAAAAAATTCATATAGATATTTCTCTAAAGAGAAATCCAAATAGCCAATATCATATAAAAATGTGTTTAATCTGGAATAAGATAAGCATGCTCACTTTACTACTTTTATTCAACATAGCACCAAAAGTCCTAACCAGAGCAATTAGGCAAGAGAATGAAATAAAGGGCATCCAAATTGGAAAGGATAAAATCAAGTTATTCCTGTTTGCAGGCAAAATGATTTTATATATATGATGCCCTAAAGATGCCACCAAAAAAAGTTAGAACTAAAAAATTTAATAAAGTTGCAGGATTCAAAATAAACATACAAAAACTAGTACCATTATATACCAGTAGCAAACTCTGAAAAAGAAATCAAGAAAGCAATCCCATTTACAATAGCTACAAAAAAGGTTGCTAGAAATATATTTAAGGTTGTAAAAGATCTCTACAATGAAAATTACAGGGCTGGGCGTGGTGGCTTATACCTCTAATCCCAGCACTCTGGGAAGCCGAGGCGGGCAGATCACCTGAGGTCAGGGGTTCAGGACCAGCCTGGCCAACATGGTGAAACCCCATCTCTACTAAAAATACAAAAATTAGCTGGGCATGGTGGCACATGCCTATAGTCCCAGCTATTCGAGAGGCTGAGGCAGGAGAATTGCTTGAACCCAGGAGGCAGACGTTGCAGTGAGCTGAGATCGTACCACTACACTCCAGCCTGGGTGACAGAGCAACAGAGTGAGACTCAGTCTCAAAACAAACACAGAAACAAACAAATAAAAAACAACAAAACTATAAAACACTGATTTTAAAAAAATTGAAGAGGACACAGTTAAGTGAGGCATGGTTATGCATTGGAAGAATTAATATTGTTAAAATTTCCTTACTACCCAAAGTGATCTATAGACTCAATGTAATCTCTATCAAAATGCCAATAAGATTGTTCACAGAAATAGAAAAACAAAATCTTACAATGTCTGTGGAATCACAAAGGACTCTGAATAGCCAAAGCAATCTTGAGCAAAAAGAATAACATTGAAGGCATCACACTACTTGATGGCAAAATATACTACAAAGCTATAGGTAACCAAAACAGCAAGGTATTGATATAAAAATAGATACATAGACCAATGGGACAGAATAGAGAGCACAGAAATAAGTCCGCACACTTACAGGCAACTGATTTTTAACAAAGGTGCCAAGAACACTTATTGGGAAAAGAACAGCCTCTTCAATAAGTAGTTTTGGGTAAATTAGATATACACATGCAGAGAAGAAATACTAGACCCATATCTCTCACCATATAAAAAATTAAATCAAAAGGATTAAATACTTAAATGTAAGATCTGAAACTTTAAAATACTAGAAGCAAGCAAGAGAAATGTTTTATGACAATGGTCTGAGCAAGGTTTTCGGAATAAAAACTCAAAACACAGGCAATAAAGGCAAAAATAGACAAATGGGATCACATCAAACTAAGAAACTTCTGCACAACAATAAACAGAGTGAAAAGACAACATACAGAATGGGACAAAATGTTTGCAAACTATGCATCTGACAAGGGATTAAAATCCATAATATATAAGGAGCTCAACCCAATAGCAAAAAAAAAAAACCCTAATATTCCAGTTAAAAAATGGGCAAAAGACCTGACTAGACATTCCTCAAAAAAAAAATTACATTCAGATGGTCAATAGGTATATGAGAAAATGTTCAATATCACTAATCATCAGGGAAATGCAAATAAAAAATACAGTGAGATAACATCTCACCCTAATTAGAATAGCTATTATCAAATGCTGCTGTGGCTGTGGAGAAAGAGTAACTCTAATACACAGTTGGAGGGAATGTAAATTAGTATAGCCATTATGGAAAACAGAATGGAGATTTTTCAAAAAATTAAAAATAGAGCTACCATATGTACAACAATTCTACTACTTGGGTATATCTCCAAAGGAAATGAAATCGGTGTGTTGAAGAGATATCCACAATCTCATGTTTATTGCAGCACTATTCACAATAACCAAGATATGGAATCAACCTAAGTGTTCATCAATGGATGATGGATAAAGAAAATATTGTGCATATATGCAATGGAATACCACTTAGCTATAAAAAATAGAATACTATAATTTGTGGCAACATGGATGAACCTGGAGGGCATTATGTAAAGTAAGCCAGGCAGAGAAAGACAACACATGATCTCACTCATATTTGGAATCTTAAATAGTTGATTTCATAGAAATAAAAAGGAGAATAGTGGTTACCAGAGGCTAGAGAGATAAGAGCAGAAGTGATGAAGAGAGGTTGTTCAACAGGTGCAAAGTTAGATAAGAATAAGCTCTGGTATTCTATTGTACAGTAGAGTGACTGTGGTTAATGATGTTGTATTGTATATATCAAAATAGCTAGAAGAAAGAATTTTAGATGTTCCTGCCACAAAGAAATGAGGAATTAATGAGGTGATAAATATGCTAAATACCTGTACTTGATCATTACGTAATGCATATGTGTATTAAAACATTACATTGTACCCCAAATATAAAAATTATTGTGTGCCAATTAAAATCAACATTAAAATTAGAAACCAATTTGTTGTTTCATTTAGCATTTACCAAATGGTCTGAAAAGCAGCTAGTTTTGAGTGGGGCTCAAAATGGATGAAGGCTCTGCAGCAGGTTCAGTTGCTCTGCCACGTAGGCCGTACAATTCAGCAGATTCAATGGTACTTACTGTGTCAGCGGCAGATAAGGTTGCTGTTGTCGAAGCAATTCCTATAGGTAAATTGCTCTTACAGTTTTAGAGCAAAGCCCTACCACCTTTCAAAGACAACTGCTCTTCTTTTGAGAAATAGTTCTTAGACTGCTAAAGAGTTTTAGTAGATACCGAATATTTCACCATGAACCACCAAGTTACCATGTACCTTGAGCTGTCCATTGAAAACTAATGCTTTCTGTAATTGCTTTATGTTCTTATGACTTTATGCTCTGCTGACATAAAAATCTTAGCTCCAGAGATAAAAGCTTTCTACCAAGAGACAAGGAATTTATTCCATTGAACTGGAAGTCCAATGTAAGTAGGGTGACTTTAGACTTCTCATGCATCTGGATCAACAGTCAAAGAAGGGAGTTACTGTGTTGACTGGGGTGATTGATTCTGATTACCAAGAGAAAATCAAACCAATATTGTAAAATAGAAGTAAAAAAAAGAGTCTATTTGGAATAAAGGAGATCCTTTAGGGTGTCTCTAAGTATTTCTGTACCCTGTGATTAAGGTCAATGGAAAACTACAATAACGCAATCCAGGCAGGACTACTTATGGCCAAGGAATAAAGATTTGGATCACTTTGCCAGATAAAGAACAACAACCAATTGAGGTGCTTTCTGAAGCCAAAAATAACCTAGAGAGGGTAGGAGAAGAAGGTAATTATAAATACCAACTATGACCAAGTGAGTAGTTACAAAAGCAAGTACTGTAATTGTCTTGAGTATTTTCTCCTTAATTTGTTGTGAATATGTTTGTGTGTGTATACATATCTTTGTTTTCTTTCCTCTTTTATTTCCTTATCATATAACGTAATGTGTATTGACTTAATTTTATGGTATTTAATTATTATTAATTTTACATCATAGTATTTTTATTAGTCCATTATTGCATTGCTATAAAAAACTACCTGAGACTGGGCAATTTATAAATAAAAGAAGTTTAATTGGCTCACAGTTTCACAGGCTGTATAGGAAGCATGGCTGTGGGTGCCACAGGAAATGCACAATCATTCTGGAAGGCCAAGAGGAAGGAGGCACATCTTACAAGGCTGGAGAAGGAGGAAGAGAGTGAAAAGGGAGATGCTACACACTTTTAAACAACCAGATGTCGTGAGAACTCATTCACTATCATGGGAAGGACAAGGGAGATATCCGTTCCCATGGTCCAGTCACCTCCCACCAGGCTCTGGGGATTACAATTTGACATGAGATTTGGGCGGGGACACAAATCCAAACCATGTATTTATGTTATAAGATATCAAAGAGAAGAGTAAACATCACTCACAGACAGTGCATTTTAGGTGGTGTGCAGAATAGCTGTATCACATTAGGCGAATTATGACCTTGCTGCTGTCTTTATCTGGAGATTAAATATGGTTTAAGGAGATGTTTGTGAGTATCAAGTTGACAATGAGTAGATTTGTGATGACAAATTTTACATGTCAACTTGACTGGGCCAGGGGATGCCTAGATACCTGTACGTTAAATGTTGTTTCTGGATGTTTCTGAGAGGATATTTCTGGGAGAGATTAGTATTTGAATCTGTGGACTGAGTAAAGCAAATGGCCCACTTCAATGTTGATGGGCGCCATCTAATCTACTGAGGGCAGAAATAGTACAAGAAGTTGGGGAAAGGTTGACTAAACTCTGCCTATCTACTTGAGCTGAACTTGGATCTTCTCCTGCCCTTGGAACTCCCGGTTCTTAGGCTTTCAGACCTGGACTGGAATCTACACCCTTGATTATCTGGCTTGTAGGCGTTTGAAATACCACCAGCTTTCCTGGGTCTCTAGCTAGCAAACAGCAGATTGTGGGACTTCTCAGCCTCCATAATTTTCTGAGAAAATAGTTTCTAATGAATCTCTTAGTAAATATATCTACAAATATATATGTAGATATATTATGTTTCTCTGGAGAACCTTGACTAATACGTGTGTGTGTGTGTGTGTGTGTGTGTGTGTCTATATGTTTAAGTCCTTAAATGCTAATAATGACTATTTAAAATAAATATGAATAAATTTCCATAATTTTTAATGTGAGAAGATTTTGCTTATGTTGTTTTCATATGTTTGAGGAATTTTGATCTTGTTTTCTGCTCCAAGGAATAAAACACACCTGCTCAGCAACAGTTGTTCCCCATGGCAGACACTCTTATCTCCTCTGAGTTAGGGAACATGGGATTTCTTTCCTTCTTAACGTCCCTGCATCCAGGTAGATATGGATTAGGGCCCAAGGTTGTTCTGATTTCTTGTTTGTCCTCTTAGAAAATCACTGACAGAAAAAAAAGTATTATTAAATCAAAAAGCCTCAGCCAAATTCCCAGCTCTAATATTTACTAAATATTTCTTCAGCCACTTATCATCTTGATAATTTTTTTCTTTCATTTTAAAAATAGTCTACTATCTGTTTATCCCATCTCAAGGAGTCCATACAACAATCCAATAAGAAAATTTGTGCAAATTAATTATAATATTGTATGGTAAATACAAACTTCAGTGTGATGACATTGATGATATGGTGATGCTAATAAACTTTACCCCAAGCACCATGGTTCCATTTTGCCCCATATAAGAGCATTTCCTTGTAAATGCTCAGATCATACTTGTTGATGTCAGCAGAAAGACTCTAATCCTCAACACACTGAACTGGGTCAGCCTTCAGGACATGATTTTAGAAGCCTCCACCCTCCCTATGTAACTGTTTCTTGCGTAACACTGATGTTCCCATAGGCAAAAACACTCTAACACTCAAACAAACAGTTAAAACGCAAATCCCATATTCCGCCAAGTTTCTGCAACTACATGTGGTTGAGTTATTATTCTCTTGTCAGCTCTTACTCCAGATTTCTTCTGCCTTCCCTTTTATTTTGCTCTCTGCATTATGTCTACCACTGCTTCATGGCTGTCATAGTTTCATCCTAATTTATCCCAAGGATCAATACAAAGTCTGATAGGTGAGATAGATATTTACAGAGCTTTTGTGGGTAGTGGGTATAATTATATCTTTGAGTAAAAAATAATTTCACATTCAGTATCTGGCATCACTGCCTCAGAAATGTGTCATTCATTATTCACCATGGGAACTTTGTCATTGGTTCAGGTCCTCAGGTCCTCCTTAGTTCTTTGTCAGCAACTTGTGCTGGCCTCCTATTATTTTCTAATCAATGTCTTCTGTATTCTTTTCTCTGAATTTGGGATTCCTCATCCTCTGAACTCCTGTATCTTAGCCTTCACCTGAAAAGTCAAAAATTTGTTTCTTTTTACTGGTATTACTTTTATCTTCTACCTCAAACTAGCCAGGCCTACTTTTGGAGCTACTAAATACCCTTAATTCCCTTTCCATGGAAATTTTCTATCAACCTCTTAATCTGCCCTTGAATATGCAATAAACAGGCAGAGTGCACCCTTTCTCAAGATAAACTGCATATTGACACATAACAAAAACCCCAACTCCGAGTTCTTGTACAACAAAGATTTATTTCTTTTTCGTGTTACATACCTAGCTCGGATAAATCTTGATTATAGAATCCAGGTTAAAGGAGCAGCCCGTAGCTACAACATGGCTGGCATTCTGGTGAAGAGAAACAGAAGATGGTAGAAGAACATGGAGCTCTTTAAACATTTTTCTCAAGGTGGCATAATCACTTCTCTTACATTCAACTTGCCGAAACAAGTTACATGCCATTCTTAACATTGATGGGGCAGGGAAATATAATAGACATATAAGATGCACCACGTGTTTATTGACTATAGTAGAATCATCTATAATAAAATTACATTTTTCCTTAATTGGTACAAACTAACTTCACTCCTCTCTAATACAGACAAGGTCTCTCCTTTCTCTCCTGCCAAACTTTGTTTAAAGAGAAGGAGGCAACTAGACCATGTATTGTCTCTGTTTCCCAAGCAAGAACTTAGAGAAACTGTTTCTTTTCCTCTCACGTATAAATGTTGATATAATTTCTTATAATGCATAGCTTTAGATGACCTGATAATTTCCTTATTCGTAATGATGGATGACATTTATATTTATGATCTAAATCTAGGTGTGTTTCTTCATACTGGTAGATGGACTCAGTTCCAATTATAAAAGTGACCGTTGGCCAGGAGCCAAAGGCTGCTAAGTTGGGCCTCTCTGCATCCCCAGCATTTAGAGCCAACATTAAAAAATGAAAATGTAGACAATTCTACTCCTTAACATGGCCAAAGCACCTGCTGAACCAATAAGCCCGCAGGCCTAATTATTAAGCAGGGTTGTCCAATGATGGTAGGGCAGACCTTTCATTATAATCATGTACTTTTTCAAAGTGTTCCATTTATTATCTGTTCTAAAGCTCATCTATTTTTAACTGCCTAGATTTATTATAAATGGAGTAGCAAAGCTTATAAGGTCATGCAACCTTTGATTACAAGTGTAGTAAATCAAACTAGATTCATTTTAATGAGACTCATAATTTCTTGTTGGATTTATTTTTTTTTTCTTTTAGTGTCTCTATGTCTCTCTCTCTCTCTCTCATTTTGCTGAGGGTTCATATCAGGCCAAGCTTTACAAAACCGAGGGTTTTGTGTTTGGTTGGATGATTCTCTCTCTCTCTTTTTTTTTTTTTTTTTGTTCTCCTGACTCAGCTCTTTATAATTTCTGCATGCAACCAAGTGAGAGCCATTCTAAGAAACTTGAACAGTCAGATTCATAGTAAACACCTAGAATTGAAAGTACAAAAAGTGTCAGTAGAAAAAGCAGGTCGTAGGTTCTCACCTTTATTTTCCTCCTGAATGACCCATCGACACAATGTGAAGAAAGAGTGTGGCTCCCAGTCATGAGATTTGCCACTGATAATAGAGGGGAGAAATAACTTCTGATTAGGTAAGGGAGATGGCACCACTGCCAGCAAAAAAGTGGAAATTCTGTTAATTATTTCTTTGTGTTTTATCAAACAATCTGTGGGGAAGTGTTCTTTTCTATTATATTGATTATGCTGAACAATTCATTTGACTGTTTTTTGGCACAGGCAATGCGAAAGACAAGGGAAAACATATTTACTTATTTATTGCTCGTAATTTTCTCGTCCTCCAAATGCCAGGTAGATATCTGGGTGAATGCACATATAATCCTCATAGCAAGTTATATGAATTGATGTCTGAAACTCTTTTCACCACAACTGTATTTGCATATGATTCCACAGAAAATTTGAACAAATAAATATGTTAATATACACAAATTAGCTCCTTAATAAAGGATTAGATTGTCCATATCTTTCTGACCACCATATCTCATGAAAAATATGTCAAGACAAACCGGGGTTTACCTTTTCATGGGGCCTTCCGAAGCATAGCTTTGCTGACGAGCCCTCATTTTAACACTGTGCTATTTGTCACAAAGCCCATGTCTAAAGAACTATTTGTCTTGCGGGAAACTAAAGCAATTTAAAATAAAAAATAAACACCTAGACTTTCTTTTAAATGCTGTTCAATATATGTCATTAAAGCAAAGTTCAAATTTGTCTTTTATAATCTAAATAAATACCATCTTTTATAATATGTTTATTATAAACAGGAAAATCCTATATTCAATTTTACATTGATTACCACATTTTCTAAAATCATTTAACATTATCCATATATTTGTAATAGAAAACTATGGAATTTGAAATAATTTTAGAAATTAACAAGTGGAAACATTTTAACCTATAGGTAAAGAATCTAAGTCCCCAAGCAGTGACACTGATGACAAATCAAAAACTGAGACCCAAAATTGGAGTCTGACTGTGGGACACACCTACTAAAGGATAATTTGTTTAAGATACACTAAAATTGTGTACATGAAGGCAAAAACTAACAGTTCAGATTAAAAATGGAAAATATATAAGTAGAACAGAAAGGAAATTTTATTTTTCTACTTCATTATAAAATGATGTGCATGGAAGTACTTTTAAAATATGAAATTACTTAATTGGAGGCAAGCATTACTTTACCTAGAGACTACTACACCTACCACTTTAATGAGTAGTAAAGGACATTCATGTAAAAGAATCCATCAATCAGCCATAGAGGTTTGATAATACAATGCACTTAGCACCATCATTACTTGTGTAATTAATACATGCTCACAGACTTGCAATAGAATGGTGAGACTAAACTAAAAATAAAATAAGATGAAATAACACAAAGCAAAATTAAACAAAAATTTTAAACTTGAAAAAGTTCTAAATTATTGTCAATTCCCATGAGATAATTTTTTCAGAGCTACTGTAATTTTGAAAAGCTTATTCATACAGCTAACATCAGCCTCACCAAAAGATGGAACCAGAGCAGTTTTGACTGATAACTGGGTAAAAAGATGGATGAAAGGATATCCCAAGGTGGGAAAGAAAATGGGCAAAATTGAGGATATAGAAACGCCTTGAGTAGCAGGAAATCTCAATGAAGGGACAGCCAGGTTCACAGCACAAAATACATGCTGAAGACATTCAGAGTGAGCAATAGAAAGACAGCTGGGCAGGCCATGGAATCTAGCTGGAGGTATTTGTATTTAATTCATAAGATACCTAATATATTATTAATAGGGAGGGGTAGAATTTTTATAGAAACTTAGTAAATTAGTGAGCTCAAACCATTCCTTGGTGACTCTGTCAGAATCCTGAGCTACATGGATTTTGACATTAAGTTTAATCTCAAAGAATATGTGAGCACCTTTTATATCGTGCTACCAATTTACAGTATCTAATTAACTATCAAAGTTTTTCAATTATTAGACTATTTAAATATCTTAGAGGTACTCAGTTTAAGTTGGTTAATATTATTGGCCTACATGTCAATCATTAAATGCCTATATTTAATATATGCCAGAAGAAACCATGTTAATATCAGTGCAGACATTAAAATAAAGTGAGATAGTCATATTGACTGTCCCAAACTCAGAAAACTCAGATACACTTTCCCATAGACTGTTTTCTAGCATACATGAGATTTGTCAGTTAAATTAATATCTATAATTTATTTATTTCCCAGTAATTTTATTTAGATATTAATTTAATAGAAATTAAAACATAAGGTTATAATGATCATTGTATAACAATGTTCATAGCAGTTTCATTAAAAAAACAAAAATAGAAAACAAATGAATGTCTGTCGATAGAATGGATGAAAAATTCTTGGTATATTGATATAATGGAATACTACTCAATAGCAAAAAAGGAAAGACTACTGATATATTCAGCAACAGTCACACAAACATGTTATGTTGAGAAACTAGACACAAAAGAGTCAATATTGTACAATTCCATTTGAGCGAGATTGTAGAATAAGAAAACTAATCTAGGTGATAGAAATCAGGTCAGCGGCTGTTTCTAGGGTGAGGAGGTTGACTTAAAAGGATTCTGGGGTTCAAAAAATGTGCTATGCCCTTACACATATTTGTCAGACATTATGCTTGAAATCTGACAGTTCACTGTGTGTAAATTATATCCTAACAAAAATTAATATCCATAGTTGTTTTTCTACCTGCAATTGGCTTACATTGGAACCTATATTGGAAGAATTATTAGAGCTTCTGCCATCTACATTTTCTCTTCACTCTTTGGTTAATTGATGGTTTGAAAGATTTCTCCCTTTTTTCTCTGCATGTGTAATGCTTTTTTTTTTTCAAGGTTTTAGGGGGTGATACTGCTGTGGGCTTTTCTATTGAAGAGAATATAAACTTTTATCAGGTATATTTCACAAAAGTTTTGAATTAAAAAATTAGTTGGGTTTACTCTGAAACACAAGAGTAATATTAATGTTTTAATCATGAAGTGGAACAGAAACCATGAAACTGTCACCTAGCAAAAGAGGCTTGCTACCCAATGCACTGGAAGCCAATACTACGACACTAGATTTTGAGGTGAAAAAAAAAAAAAAACAGCTCTTTATTGCAAGTTGACTCACAAAGAGATAGGAATCAAGCTCAAATCTGTCTGCCTGTGCTGGCTTCAAGGCAATATTTTTTATTAGAAAAGTTTCTGAGGTGGATTCTGAGATTAGCAGGTGATTTGTGGAAGGAAAGGAGAGGGCTGGAGAGTCCTTGAGCATGCGCAGTTATCTCTTTACGCTACCTCATGGATTGCATGTGCAAATTCAGGGGGAGTTAGCATAAAGCATGCTGTGGCAGTTCAGACTGTGATGTTAGTAAGCTCACTTTGCACAGGCTCCAGTCAGCCATATTGGTTTCAAACTATTTCAGCCAGTTTTATCTTGATCTCACAAGTGGAGGGAGTTTCAGTGTTTCCTCAAGTTGTCTCCTTTATTGATTATCCTGCAAGTTCAAAAATATGTTAGTCATTAGTTTCTTACTCTTTGAGGAACAGTTTCAGTTTCAATTTTACAGCAAGTTGTTTCATTTCTTATTTGCTATCCTTTAAGCCCAAGAATTTGGTATTTGATTATTTAAACTCTTTAGGACACAGATTCAAAACCACCTAACCATCCTAAAACTATTCAGATGTATCCAGATGTATCTAAGGTTCTCGTAAATATTAAACGTAGTTTGCATGCTTTTTTTTTTTTTTTTTTTGAGACTGAGTCTCGCTCTGTCACGAGGCTGGAGTGCAGTGGCATGATCTCAGCTCACTGCGACCTCTGCTTCCCGGGTTCAAGCGATTCTCCTGCCTCTGCCTCCCGAGTAGCTGGGATTACAGGCACCTGTCACAACTCCCAGCTAATTTTTGTATTTTTGGTAAAGATGGGGTTTCATCATGTTGGCCAGGATGGTCTCGATCTGACCTCATGATCCGCCTGCCTCGGCCTCCCAAAATGCTGGGAATACAGGCATGAGCCACCACGCCCAGCCATGTGCTTTTTTTTTTTATATCTCCTCCCATCTTCATCATAAGAGTCTCTCTCCTAATATTATCTGTAAATACGTTTTATCTTCTTAATATTTTGATCAATTGCTTTAGTGTTTTAGTCTATTCTTCCCTCAATTTTCTGTGAGTTTAGCCCAGAAGGCATAACACTACCACCTTTTACTCAAGTAGCTATATTTGGGATATAAGTCCTTATATATTTTTTAACCTTCAGACATTCTAGATGTTAATGATATACTGCATAGGAGATTTCTTCTTCATTCAAAAAGTTCTGGTTATTAGGGAGAATGGAATGAAATGGTCTTTATCCTTTAAGCCCAATTTTAACACTAAAATCATCTTTTTTCAAGAATCTTACAACTTGAAATGCCATAGATTGGGTACATTAGAAACATAAAACTACTAGAATTTTTTAACATTAACAAATCTGTAGGTATTAAACTAGCACTGAGCAACAGTAAGAATAAAAATGAATTGTTATTCATGGTAATGTACAAACAAACAGTTCCCTGGTTTGTGTTCTCAAGGATCTGATCCTGTAAGAAGGACTTAAGTGAAAGTAGTTAATTTTTTGAGGTGATTTCAGGAAGGAACAGGGAGGAAAGAAAGAATAGAAGCCAATATAGATGCACAATCAAGCCAGTTATAACCGTGCCAAGTGGAGCTCCATCCCACTGGGGGACTCGGGGAGCCAGCGTAGAATGTGACTCTGTAATATCCCAACCCAGGTGTACTCTCTAGAAACTCAGTGAGAAAAATGTCCTAGAAGTTAGGACATCACACTTTTCCTATTCATGTCACAAATTCACTAGTAACGTCACAAATTCTAGTTACATTACAAATTATCTTCCTAGTTACATCACAAATTCCCTGCCCAGAAGCTTATTCAATACATAGAATATGGTTTCCTCATATATCGAGAGATGGCTGTTTTAAAAATGAATCTAGTGTCCATTCCAGCTATAATTATAAATGTATGCTTACTATGGTTTGAGTTTAAGTGTGAGATAAAGCAATCCAAACTTAAACCACCAAAAGTGTGCATTGTATATAAACACTTTATGATTAAAAGTAAAACATGTATTAACTAATAATTTTTTAAAAATTAGCTTTTTCTTAGTGATTCTATCACTGTCTGATATAAAGCTTGTTGATCATTAAATATGAAGCCCAAAAAGGAGACACTAAAATTACCTTTTTTCAAGAATCTTACAACTTGAAATGCCATAGATCGGGTAGATTAGAAACACAAAACTACTAGATTTTTTAACATCAACAAATCTGTATGTATTAAATTAACACTGAGCAAGAGTAAGAATAAAAATGAATTGTTACTCATGGTAATATACAAACAAGCAATTCCCTGGTTTGTGTTCTCAAGGATCTGATCCTATAAGAAGGACTTAAGTGAAAGTAGCTAATTTTTTGAGGTGATTTCAGGAAGGAGCAGGGAGGAAAGAAAGAATAGAAGCCAATATAGATGCACAATCAAGCCAGTTATAACCGTGCCAAGTGGAGCTCCATCCTACTGGGGGACTCGGGGGGCCAGCGTAGAATGTGACTCTGAAATATCCCAACCCAAGTGCAAGGCGGCAGGGTATTTATCCTTTTACTTGCCTTAGTCACTGTTTGAGGTCAGATTTCCAAGGCACTTACTCTTCATCATTTCCAGCTTGCCCCGTGCTTGGTGTGAACATGCTCTTGCGGCCAGAAAGCAGCCCCACAGACGGAGATTGTCAGGGCTACCTAGTGCTCTGCCTTCTGTAGGTAGAGGTAACTGCTAAGATACGGGTGTGCACCAACAGCTACGTCAGTATAGGTGGAGTCCATGGCAAAAATCTTGGATCAGCAGGGATTTCAAGTACATAAATTGATTTTTAAAAAAGAGGTATGAGTTGATTTTTAGCAAAGAATTTAAATCTAGTCATGGGTGAACTTTGAAGTATCTTAATACCCTTGTTACTGCAAAAGGGCAACTCCAGTATATTAGACTGGACTCAATTTAAATTTCTCCCCACTCAGTTGAAAAAATACTGATCAGAAAAATCCAGTTCATTTTCTTGAGGTCACATGGTAAGATATTATCTGAGCTAAACCTAGAATCCATTTTTTTTAACTCCTGGGTTAGAATTTTATATTTTATATCACAAACACAAGTAGTGTTCAAAGTGTGATATTCAAAGGAGTGGCATCAGCGTCACCAGGAAACTTGTTAGAAATGAAAATTCTGGTCCCACTCCAGAACTACCAAATCAGAAACTCCTAGAATTGGTCCAACTTATGTGTTTTAAAAAGTTTTCAAGATAATTCTGATGAATGGTGAAGATTTAGAACCACAGGTACCTGATGTTAAGATTTTATCTATACCTAAATAGGAAATGGCATTTACCCCATTTTTAATTACAATGTCAAAATAATATGCTAGGTACATTGAAAAATATTATATACTGTGTTTTTCCTTTCTGGCTGAATTTTAGTTGATTTATCTGTTTTTAAAGTATTAAATAAGTTACTTAAGTTAAACAACTGGCTTGACTACTTTTTGAAGGAATGGACATGTGCATAATACATGTTTTAGCAATATATATTTTATCCAAGTGTTTTCATTTGTAGGTCAAAATGTTAAAGAAGTTCTCATGTAAAATAATCCAATTTGGAAGCACTCAACAAACTGTATTAAAATATAAAGAAACTATATTTAAAGTTTGTGTGACATCCTAAAACCAATTTTTCTCTCCAGTCCTGAGTTTCCTCACCTAAAAACAAAAAGAATTAAACTAGATTTTTTGGAATTCTGATCAGTTCCATATTTCTGTGCTGTAATGACAAGTTGTGGCCAAATGATGAACTAGTTTTATGTAGATATGGCCCTCCATATCATATTTCTGGCTGTATTTTCAGATTTTTTTTAAAGAGAAAAACTCAGCAATTTACATAATCTGGGGTTTGAATGATAGGAAAATTTATCTTTTATATAGAAAGTGGTGTCCAAAAGTCTTTAATTGAAGCTGATCTATTTTTTTTTAAATTTTGCTGTCCTCTGGTTCTGAGAAGGTAAAATATGTGACACTGGCACTCTCCAAGATTTTTTAGGGCTGAGTCATCCTCTCAGAACCAGGGCTTCCTGGCAGGGCAGGTGTAAGCATCAGAAAGCTGAAAGGTTAGAGGATTCTCTCAGCCTATTTTTGGCTCTCTTCATTGCTGTCCTTAGCAACTCATTTTCTGACCTATCAGCGCTTATCTTTGCATAGATGTTTCTAATATTTTCCATGATGCATCTTCCGTACATTACACAATGTTCTCTTCCTAATATTGTGAGTCACCCATATTGGCTTTAGGAGGTCCATTGCTTGTAAATAAGCCATAATCAGCATAGTTTCCAACTGATGCACTATGGTTCATTTCTCCCCCACAGTGAAGGAAGCAGCTTTGAAAAGGACAGAATCACTCTTCTTCCCCTAATGAGCCATCACTGCACAACTGCAGGGTAAGCCAGTAGTCAGTTCTCAGGCTTTGTGTCAGCAATCAAACTGATTTGGTGACACAATAAGTATTATCAGGACACTCAGAGATAAGAATGCACAGGCAAACCAAAAGAGAGTATGCATAGTGGCAACCTATAAATGTGTCTAATTCCATATTTTAAGTAATCACTAAGTGTTTTGTAGACAAAAAGTGCCTACCAAATTGTAAGAATGTAATTTCAATAAGTGATCATCATGATCAAACCCTGAATCTTTAGTTTTGCTGAATGTCTGAGACACTTCCAAGAGTACCATCAGGATTTCATTGACAGAAGACCCTGTGAGGCCAGAGATGCTCTATCTCAGGTGGCAGGGCCATTTCAAGCCCACTCAGATCTTCTCTGACATATATTAAGAGGCAACATAGAGTTGACAGGTAAAATATTTATTTTATTTTTCTTTGCTAAATGTGATAACACGATACAAATCATTGTCTCCTTACTTGAACTGAGAGAAGAGAGCTGAAGAAAGAAAGCAACCACATCTTAACCCGAAAAAGTCATTTGTGTATAAATAGAAATTTTATTTAAAAAAGTTTTCAGATTATGTATTTTCTCACCATATGAGGTAAACATTACCTTCATTTGACAGATACAGAGAAAGAAGCACTGACTGGTTTCACGTAGGCTCATGTGCAGTCACAGCAGAAATGGTGCTCCTGGTTCCTTATGCCAAGAAAGTGAGGATTGCACTCAGCATGGCTCTCCGAAATCAATTTAGAAGATGGTGGATGGGGCTCTTATCTGTCCAGAATCCAATGTTTCTCCACCAAGAAAACAGGATCCCATATTTGTTATGGAAAGTCATCTTTATCTTATCATTGTGCTCTAAGTTTAGATGGCACTTTTACTTAACTACCAACTCCAGAGTTGGTTGTTACTGGATTAATATATCAACATATCCCAACACAATGGTCACAATAAGTGATGCAGAGGATGCTCATGGTCAAACTGCTCCATACAGAGTAAACTTCACAACTTTTCCTGAACTAGAAACAGGAAAGCACCTATCCCTGGGAGCTATTGACAGCCATATTGAAACTACAAAGAGAAAGCCCACAGAAGATGGAAGAAGAGGAACTGGAAATGAGTAATGTGAAGAGGGAAACTAAGTACCATTCTCACTGTTGGAGGGCTCAGTTGTTCTTAGATATGTTTGCCTTCATTTTCGCTGGTCTACCTTCTCACTTTCATCAGTTTCCATTTATTGCATTCTTTTACTGTAAGCCTTTTAAAAATGTAATTTGCAATTCGGTCTCAGTTTACTTCCTTGTTTCCATTTTTGTGATGATAACCCCAGAATATCTGAATAGAAAAATCTATAAGAAGCACAGAAAACAGTCTTGTTTAGAGAAAACAGAAATGCAGGCTTTTGTTTTTAGAGAAAGACAGCCACTGAGAGGCCAGCTCATTGACAATTCAAGTTTACCTTAACATCTAGCACAATCTCCATTTCAAAGTTCTTTCTCCAGATTACTGTTTGTTCTTCTTCAAGGATTGTTTCCTGGTTGATGCCAGTTTCAATGACCTCTTAGTCAAACAGCCCCTATTACTGCATGACCTGATATAGGAGGAGTTGACTTAAGGTCAAACTGAAGATGTTTAACTGAAGGTATTTCAGTCTGACACAGGAGGCTACTGCTGTTTTCTGAAATAACTGAATATGCAGCCATGACTGCCCCCACATTTCTGGCTAGTTGCAGTCAAATGTCCTTTTCTTTGACTGGATAAATGCCCGGGACAAAAACAAAAATCAGGCTAATGTTGATAGCAGAGTAAGTGGTATGCATATGAAAAAACTGTGTTGGTTTTTATTTCTGCTATGAAAGTAAATTTATTAAATAGATTGAAGACTTTTTATCCTGAACTCTCATGCTTACATAAAAGGTGCATTTGGATTTTAAGTGATCACACCTCTCTTTGAGCTCTTAAATATTGTCACTAGATTCACATATTTTCTCTTGCAAGTTCGTATGATTTGCATTATTTAAACTTGCAAAGTTCATCAGTCCAGAGTTTTACCTATTTTATATCCTCCACAGCATCTAGTACAGGTTTATGCATAGTAAAGATGGACAAAGAGCATCAATCATTGTGGTTGAACACCTGAATGTAAATTGTTACCCTGAGCTCTTACCTTATTTACTCTGTTATCTATAAAATGGGGATAACAGTGACAGTCTTATACCACACTGAGTAGCTAAGTGAGTTTTATACAATGATACATATGAGCTGTGCTTCAGCGCCCATAGCATACATTCATAAACTCTCTAGTTGTAGCCCTGCTAATTATCTTTGGGCTATTTTGTATCTCTTGTAAATTGTAGGTAACTGATAAATTGGCAAACTATCTTTTCCAACAGAGTTTTCATTGACTTCTTTCCTACCCTAGAAAAAACAGTTTTGCATCCATGTGTAATTTAGTATAAATCTATGCTTTCTTTGACTTTTTCTTTGAACAATTATAGCATCTGCCTGATTCTCTCATATGAGAAACATCAAATATTTAACACATGTTCATTTTTCTATCTATAAGAGAGACATGATCTCATCTTTTTGAAATTTATCTTTTAACAGTTTTGGAGATCTTCCACCAACATGCCCAGTGGATTCTCCTACCAGGGCCAGGTAACCTTCCTCACCAGAGGTGAGCATCTTGGGAAAAAGTACATCCTTTCTTTGCTCTCAGAAGTGACTTCAAAGAGGCGAAAGAGCATTAATGACTCTCTGTTTATTCAATTTTAATTTTACTTTCTACTAATTTTGTGTTTTGTCTTTGGTTTTGGTTTATTTTCAGCCAATAAATTATTCCCAATTTCTAGCAGCAATGTTTGGATATTTGGTTTTATTGACTGATTATTTGATAATATCTATATGAGGATTAATTGTTTACAGAGATCTATTCCCTGTTGCATAAGAGACAACAGATACTCTGGTTTATTAATTTTATTGATTAAGAGTTGTATTTCGTGGTCTGACCACTTGGTAATTTTTACTCTCTGTTAAACAACAGATGATAGAGAGTCTAGTTTGTTAGTCTTTTTCAATTATCTATTTTTAGCTCTAGACAACGAAGAATTTTTCCAGTGAGAAGGAGATCAGGTTTTTGATAGGCCAGTAAGGTTCTGTGGTTGTTTATTTGCTCTGAATCCTTGGCTCAACTTTAGAAGTGAAGCTCTCTATTTTTATTTTTATTATTATTATTTTTTGAGATGGAGCCTTGCTCTGTCCCCAGGTTGGAGTGCAGTGGTGCCATCTTGGCTAACTGCAACCTGCGTCTCTTGGGTTCAAGCAATTCTCCTGCCTCAGCCTCCCGAGTAGCTGGGACTACAGGCATGCACCACCACGCCCAGCTAATTTTTGTATTTTTAGTAGAGACAGGGTTTCATCATGTTGGCCAGGATTGTCTCTATCTCTTGACGTCATGATCCACCTGCCTCGGCCTCCCAAAGTGCTGGGATTACAGGCGTGAGCCACTGTGCCCAGCTGAAGCTCTCTATTTTTAACTGTATGTATATCCTGTGTCTATCACTCAGAGAAGGCTTTACCACCTTTACCACAGACCGTATGAATGTGTAGTGTTTTCCAATCTCCCAATGATATTGATAGATTAGCCTAAAAAGCCTCTTAAAGGAACTCATTCTAGTTGGCAGATAAACCCATATCAATTGAATATTCCTAAAATTTCCAGAAAATTGAACTTTAGTACTTTAAATGTATTATAAAAAATGGTATCTTTATATAAGCCAGCTTAAAAATACTTTAAGAAATCAAGGGAACAGAATATAGATACATCTTTGGCAAATGAGACCAGTTTAATATTTTTGGTTTAATGAAAAGAGCTATCAGTGTTAAATATAATACATGCATGCATTTATTATCCACCGCCTATTTTTCTCTGTGAAATAGAAGTTACTTTAGTAAAAAGTTACAGTTACTTAAGTGAATGAACATGCACTAGGATCAACAGTGGCAGAGAACTATCACCTGATAGGTGAAGTGATGTAATCTGCTTCTATTCAGTAAGGAGAAAGATAATAATTTCAGTCTAAAGTGACGGGTTGTTTTAGAAAAAGAAAGAGGGTAGTGAAGGAAAAACCTGAAGAGATATAAAAAGCTATAGAAAGGTCATGGAAAGAAAATTGTATTTGCTTTCAATTATAAGCATACCTCAGAGATATTGCAGGTTCAGTTCCAAAACCACTGCCATAAAGTGAATTTTGCAATCAAGCAAGTCACGCAATTATTTTTTGGTTTCCTAGTGCATACAAAATTTATGTTTACACTATAGTCCACTAAGTGAGCAATAGCATTAGGCCTAAAAAACAATGTACATACCTTAATTAAAATACTTCATTGCTAAAAATTGCTACCAATCATCTGAGCCTTCAGTGAGTCATAATCATTTTGCTACTGGAGGGTCTTGATTTGATGTTGGTGGCTGCTGACTAATCAGGGGTGGTAGTTGCTGAAGGTTAGGGTGGCTGTGGCAATTTCTCAAAATAAGATAACAATGAAGTTTTCCACGTCAATTGACTCTTCCTCTCACGAAAGATTTCTCTGTCGCATGTGAGGCTGTTTATAGCACTTTACCCACTTCTTTCGAAATTGAAGTCATCCCTCTCAAACCTTGCCAACTGCTTTATCCACTCTGTTTAAGTAATATTCTAAATCCTTTGTTGTCTTTTCAATAATGTTCATAGCCATCTTCACAGAAGTAGATTCCATCTCAAGAAACCACTTTCTTTGCTCATCCATAGGAAGCAACACTTCATCGGCTCAAGTTGTATCATGAGATTACAGCAATTCAGTCACATCTTTAGGCATCCCTTCTAATTCTAGTTTTCTACTTCCATCACATCAGCAGTTATGTCCTCCTTTTACATCTTGAACTCCTCAAAGTCACCTATGAGGGTTGGAATCAGCTTCTTCCAAACCCATGTTAATGTTGATATTTTCACCTCTTCCCGTGATTTATGAATGTTGTTAATGGCATCTGGAATTGTGAATCCTTTCCAGAAGGTGTTCAATTTACTTTGCCCAGATCCATTAGAGGAATAACTAGCCATGGCACCTATTGCATTATGAAATGTATTTCTTAAATAGTAAGACTTGAAAGTTGAAATGACTTCTTGATCCATGGTGGGCAGAATGGGTGTTGTGTTAGCAGGTGTGAAAACAGCATTAATCTCCTCGTACATCTCCATCAGAGCTCTTAGGTGTCTAGGTACATAATCAACGAGCAGCAATATTTTGAAAATAATCTCTTGTTTTTCTGAGCAGTAGACATAAACAGTGGGCTTAAAATATCTAGTAAACCATTATTTAAACAGATGTGCTGTTATTCAGGCTTTGTTATTCCATTTATAGAAAACAAGCAGAGTAGATTAAGCTTCATTCTTAAGGGCCCTAGGACTTGGGGAATGAAAAAATGAACTTTGGCTTCAACTTAAAGTCATTAGCTGCATTAGTTACTAAAAAGAGAGGCAGTCTGTCTTTGACGTTTTGAAACCAGTCATTGACTTCTCCGTCCAAGCTATGAGAGTCTTAGATGGCATTTTCTTTCAACAGAAGGCTGTTTGGTTAACATTGAAAATCTATTGTTTAGTGTGGCCACCTTCTTCAATTTTCTTAGCTAGATTTAGATAATTTGCTGCAGCTTCTATAATCAGCACCTGCTGCTTCAGTTTGCACTTCTATGTTATAGAGATGGCGTCTTTCTTTAAACCTCATGAATCAATCTCTGTTAGGTTTGAATGTTTTCTTTTCTGCAATTTCCTCTTCTCTCTCAGTTTTCATAGAACTGAATAGACTTAGGACCTGTCTTGCTCTGAATTAGACTTTGGCTTAATTAGACCAGCTGTCGTGGCCAGTTTGATCTTCTATCCAGACCACTAAAACTTTCTCCACATCAGCAATGAGACTGTTTTGCCTTAAAATCATTTGCATGTTCACTGGAGTAGCACTTTCAACTTCCTGCAAGGACTTGTCCTTTGCATTTGCAACTTGGCTGTTTGGTACAAGAATCTGAACTTCTGGCCTGTTTCAGCTTTCAGGAGACCTTCCTCACTAAGTTTAACCATTTTTAGCTTTTTATTTATTTATATTTAATTTTTTGAGAGACAAAATCTCACTCTGTTACCCAGTCTGGTGTGCAGTGGTGCAACTATTGCTCACTGTAGCCTTGAACTCTTGTGCTCAGGCTATACACTCATCTCAGCCTTGTAAGTAGCTGGGAATACAGGTGGGCCCAACTACGCTCAGCTGATTTTTTTTTTTATTTTGTTTTTAGTTGTGTAAAGATGAGGGCCTCCCCCATTGCCCAGGCTGGACTTGAATGCCTGGCCTCAAGCAATCTTCTCACCTTGGCCTCCCAAGGTGTAGCTTTTGATTTAAAATGAAACATGCATGACTTTTTCACTTGAACACCTAGAGGCAATTGTAGGGTTATTAATTGCTCTAATTTCAATTCTGTTGTGTCTCAGAAAATAGGGAGTTCTGAAGAGAGGGAGAGAGGCAAGGAAACAACAGGTCGGTGAAGTAGTCAGAACACACACAGCATTTGTCGAGTCGATTAAGTTAGCTGTCTTATATAGGTATGGTTCATCATGTCCCCGAACAATTAAAATAGTAACATCAAAGATCACTGATTACAGATCACCGTAACAGATATAATTATAATGAGAATGTTTGAAATACTGCAAGAATTACAATGTGACACAGAGACACAAAGTGAGCCCATGCTATTGGAAAAACGGTGCCAGTAGACTTGCTTGACACGCGGTTGCCACAACCTTCTTTTGGAAAAAACTATTTTCTGTGAAGCATAATAAAGAAAAACACAGTAAAATGAGATATGCCTATAGATTGTGTGCAAATGTTTAGTGAAAAAAACTATGAAATATGTTAAAATCTTAACAAAGTCTCTTCAGTTTTAATGGGCTTGCTTTTTTTTCTTTGTTTATTGCCTTAAGCCATGATATGTAATTCTGTGTAATCTGCACAGATTTTGTGTTTTAGCAAGATAATTTTCTGGGCTTTATGCTTATTTTATTATGTCCTTGATTATTTAAGAAAACAAAAGCTCTTCACTTATGAAAGAACCAAGGTTCTTTAAAATCATATTACTTTCTATGTTTATTTTTAAATATTTTATTGTCACTTTTACATAGGTAGACCAGTATTATTTCTACCTTGAGAGGTCAAATCTCCTGACAACTGCTTTTTTTCCTACATCTTAGAAATGAATTTTGAATTTAAAATAAAATAAAATTAAGATAAAGTCACATGATATTTTTTGCACCTAACGTATCTTGGAGATTTTTTTCAAAGTCTCCTTTAAAAATCACAAAGATTTGTTCTACCTTATAAAAAACAGGGACCAGAAATAAGTAAGTTTATTTGACAAGTTAATATTGATGAATTTTATAGAAAGAGTTTTTCAAATCTGAAGAGATGCTGTTTCCCTACATTAAATTTTGAGAGACATACCGTTATTTAAATAAGAAAAATTCTATGCTCCATAGACTGTTTCTGGAGATGGGTCAATGCCTGAGTTCTCCCAAATATGTTTCTATTTATCGGAGTTCCGGTGTTGCTTTGCCTTTTAATATTAGGCAACAATGGCGTCTTATTCTTTGTTTCCATGCCTGATTCTTATAGACTTCAAACTCTATTATTGAGTATTCTTGTTTTCATGGCAGTTTAGTTATTTGCCTAGGTTCATTAAGAATTTGCCATCTTTTTCCAAGATATAATTGAAAACATTGGCCGATAGCCAAGTTTATCTGGAATGTCATGTTTGAGAATGATGATTATTTAATCACGTATTACCAGCCACTGTTGAGTAACCACATTTGGCTTTATGGAATCAATGCTTAGGAAGCACTCTTGGTAAAACTGGCTGTATAACTGGCTTTTAGGATTCTTAGCCTTAAAAGTGGGTAGGAGAAATCATTTTCAGACAGGCCCAAGAACCTCAGAATGTTTCAGAGACCTTAAAAAGAAAGGAATTCACTCAACTTACAGGTATTATAGGTGAAATCTGGTAGAGTTTCTTGGCTTGGCTTCCTCGTGTAAAGAGGCTATGAAAAATCCAATCTGATTCCTAATGAATATTTTCAGCAAAGTAAACATGAAAAGACCTATGCAGTAGGTCTTTAGATAGATAGATAGCTCATCTGTCAGTTATTGTCAAATACCATGTGAAAGATGGATGCAAATAGTTTATAGTTTTGGTGGAGATAGATTATAATAGTCAAAGCAAGGAATAAACAACCTCAGAGAGTTAAGTAGATATAGATGATGATATGGTTTGGCTCTGTGTACCCACCCAAATCTCCTCTTGAATTGTACTCCCATAACTCCCACGTGTTGTGGGAGGGAACTGGTGGGAGATAATTTGAATCGTGGGGGTGGTTCCCCCATACACTTCTCACGGTAGTGAATAAGTCTCATGAGATCTGATGGTTTTATCAGGGATTTCCACTTTTGCATCTTTCTTATTTTTCTCTTGCCTCCACCATGTAAGAAGTGCCTTTTACCTCCTGCCTTGATTCTGAGGCCTCCCCAGCCATATGGAACTGTAAGCCCAATCCAGCCTCTTTTTCGTCCCAGTCTTGGGAATGTCTTTATCAGCAGCATGAAAAAGGACTAACAGAGTAAATTGGTAGTAGTAGAGTGGAGCATTGCTGAAAAGATACCCAAAATGTGGAAGCGACTTTGGAACTGGGTAACAGGCAGAGGTTGGAATAGTTTGGAGGGCTCAGTAGAAGACGAGAAAATGTGGGAAAGTTTGGAAACTCCTAGAGACTTGTCAAATGGCTTTGGCCAAAATGCTCATAGCAATATAGACAATAAGGTCCAGGCTGAGGTGGTCTCAGAGATGAGGAATTTGTTGAGAACTGAAGCAAAGGTGATTTTTGTTATGTTTTGGCAAAGAAACAGACTGCATTTTTCACCCACCTAGAGATTTGTGGAAATTTGAACTTGAGAAAAAGGATTTAGGGTATCTGGCGGAAGAAATTTCTAAACAGCAAAGCATTCAAGAAGTGACTTGGGTGTTGTTAAAGGCATTCAGTTTTATAAAGGAAGCAGAGCACAAAAATTTGAAAATTTTGAAGCCTGACAATGTTACAGAAAAGAAAAATCTATTTTCTGAGAGAAATTCAAGCCTGCTGTAGAAATTTGCATAAGTGACGAAGAGCCAAACGTTAATCTCCAAGACAATGGGGAAAATGTCTCCAGGGCATGTCAGAGGTCTTCACAGCAGCCTCTCGCACCACAGGCCTGGAGGCCTAAGAAAAAATGGTTTCACCGGCCGACCCAGGGTCCCCGTGCTGTGTGAAGTCTAGGGACTTGGTGCCCTGCATCCCAGCCACTCCAGCCATGACTAAAAGAGGCCAAAATACAGCGTGGACTATTGCTTCAGAGGGTGGAAGCCCCAAGCCTTGGCAGCTTCTCTATATTGTTGAGCCTGTGCTTGCACAGAAGTCAAGAATTGAGGTTTGGGAACCTCCGCCTAGATTTCAGAAGATGTATGGAAATGCCTGGATACCCAGGCAAAAGTTTGCTTCAGGGGCGATGCCCTCATGGAGAACCTCTGCTAGTGCAGTGCAGAAGGGAAATGTGGGGTCAGAGCCCCCACACAGAGTCCCTACTGGGGCACTGTCTAGTGGAGCTGTGAGAAGAGGGCCACTGTCCTCCAGACTCCAGAATGGTGGATCCACTGACAGCTTCACCATGTGCCTGGAAAAGCCACAGACACTCAATGCCAGCCATTGAAAACAGCCAGGAGTGGGGCCATACCCTGCAAAGTCTCGGGGTGGGGGCTGCACAAGACCATGGGAACCCACTGCTTGCATCAGCGTGACCTGGATGTGAGACCTAAAGTCAAAGGAGAACATTTTGGAGCTTTAAAATTTGACTGCTCTGGTGGATTTCAGAGTTGCATGGGCCCTGTAGCCCCTTTGTTTTGGCCAATTTCTCCCCTTCTAAATGGCTGTATTTATCCAATACCTGTACCCCTATTGTATCTAGGAAGTAACTAGCTTGCTTTTGATTTTTCCGGCTCATAGGCAGAAAGGGCTTGCCTTGTCTCAGATGCGACTTTAGAATGTGGACTTTTGGGTTAATGCCGAAATGAGATAAGACTTTGGGGAACTATTGGGAAGGCATGATTGGTTTTGAAATGTAAGGACATGAGATTTGGAGAAGCCAGGGGTGGAATGATATGGTTTGGCTCTGTGTCCCCACCCAAATCTCATCTTGACTTGTACTCCCATAATTCCCGTGTGTTGTGGGAGGGACCTGCTGGGAGATAAGTTGAGATGTGGGGGCGGTTTCCCCCACACTGTTCTCCTGGTAGTAAATAAGTCTCATGTGATCTGACGGTTTTATCAGGGATTTCTGCTTTTGCATCCTTCTCATTTTGTTCTTGCTGCCACCATGTAAGAAGTGCCTTTTGCCTCCTTCCATGATTCTGAGGCCTCCACAGCCATGTGGAACTGTAAGTCCAATTAAACCTTTTTTTTTTTCTTCCCAGTCTCGGGTATGTCTTTATCAACAGTGTGAAAATTGACTAATACAGATGATATAGCTAGATATAGAGATACAGATATCGATGTAAATATATATGTATGTGTGTGTGTGCATATATATAGTATAGGGCTTTGGTGAGGTAGTCTAGGATAGTTTGATGGTCCCTGGGGTATTTGAATAGGTTTTAGTTAGAATAATCAAAACATTGACTAAATTTAGCCATTTATTTTTTAAACTATCATGTGGGTGGATCTGTAAATCACATACAATGGAAGTAAAAGGATGATTCAGTGTGAAGGTGCCAAGTGGGATGCAGATCTATGTGCTGCATGGAGCAGGAGCTGCCTAAGCTGCACCAAGCTCAGTCATGTGCCAGAATCACGGCCTGAGCAGGCTCTCTGAGCTTTATTGTCAACTTTATATGATAAGATAACAGCAGCTTCCTAGCAGATTGCTTTAAGAATTGCAGATTATTCATGTAAGTAGCTCATACCTAATTAGAACTTATAAATTAGTTGCAATTATTATTGTTGGAAGCAACTCTCTCTATGCTTTAGTTATTTTTGAAGGCGTATGCTTATGTCTGTATCTGTGTGTGTCTAGAAGGAGTCCTTTTCTACAAAATAGAGCATTTTATTCTTACTATCTTGTATAGTGAAGTTTATGTTATCCTCGTTTCTATTGCTTCATTCCTCTTATCTATGCTTTTCAGCTTTTGACCATCATTGGGCCTCTCTGGCCACATTAACAGAAGCCACTTCTAAATTTTGGGGCCATCAGAGGAACTTCATGAACTTTCATTTGGACTGTGGACTTTCAGAAAAGTTGCTGTCATGTTTTCTGTTCTTCTCAGAAAAAACAAATGTTTTAGGAGCATAAGAAATGCTGACATATTGTAGTGTTTCTGTGGGTTCACTGGCAGAAATGTGAGTAAAAGAGATTATGCTCATGCTGGTATATTTATTAGGAAGAGAATATGTAGAAACCAAGAGGTACTTGTTTTAACATATACATTTGTGACAAGAGTTAAATTTGAGTTATTTTTGTCTTCTCTCCCAAATGGGGCACAACTAGAATGAGTTGGGGAAGACAGTTGTCACAAATGCACAGAATATAACTTCCAAGGGAGAAACTCCGATGTAGGTGTACTCAGTTCTGGTCTAATGTAGTCTGCATATCTGGCAGTTAGCCTGTCCCTGAGCTACATTTCCAAAACCTATTCCACTATGTAATCACCTGTAGTTTATTTCCTGTCTTAAAGAAACCAGAAACCACTACTAAGTATCAGTTAACTAATGCTGACTTAGTGTCTGATCTGTTCACTGTACTCTGCTGGGGCACTGAGAGTGAGATCCAGAAGTATGAATATTTAAGCTGATTTCAAGGGGTTTATAGCCAAGTTATGTAAAAGGACATACACCTTGGAATATTATGAGGTATAAAATAAGGTTAGCTAACATCATTGGATATTTAATGTTTACTCTGTGCCAAGTTCTACTTTATGGGAGATTCTCACCACAACTCTTTAGTAGGTCGTATTATCATCCTCATTTTACAGACGGAGAATCTGAGAAACAAGCAGTTACTGAAAAATGTCGTAGGTCACATAAGTAGTGAATGGGCTTTCTAGGGTGTAAGGGCAAGAGATTTGGTTGAAGAGCATATGCTGTAGCCACTTTACACCAGGAAGAGACAATGTCTGTTTTAGGAACCCAGAGTATTAGGTCCCTGTGAACTGGGTCCTCCACAAAGGGCTTTGAGAAGGAAAAATTTATACTGGACTTTCAAGGATGAATAAGCTATGTTGAGATTTGAACTGGCACAGTAGGAGAGAGACAAGACCACCAATCAATTTGAGGGATAAAATGAAAAGAATATCTGGGTTCATTGTTTTGAAATCTGACCATCCATCCCATTATCTCCATTTCATATCTCCATCTCACTTTGATTCTGACTCTTAAGTCTAGTCACAGCAGCAGGATGAAAGTCTAACTCATGAGAATGATCTATATTGCTATATGCTAAGAATGTGAGGTGGGTAAGAGAGTGTGTGCCCTATCTCTCATCATCCTGAGTGAAGAGACTGATTCCAGAGGAATTGGAATATGAAAAACTGGAGACACTACAACTTGTAGTTCTACCCCACACAACTTCAATAATGTATGACTTATTTAATAAAACTTTTAATTGCATATCTTCCAAATAAAAATGAGAAAATGTTCTTGTACAAAAAGAGTATTCTCAGGTACTTTATCAACTCTATAATGTGGGAGAGGAGTAGTGACTCTATTTAGAGTGGGTTTTTTATACTAAAATCATTCTCACCTTTCACATCTTTATTAAGAGTGTGGTCATGTTACCAGGTAAGATTATACAGCCTTCCCCATGCCCAAGATATCTGGTATAAAAAAAACCTGTATAAAATAATAACACAAGTTTTTAAACCAGGAGGAAACCACAGAGATAATGTTACTTATTATATTAACCAGGAAAAAGACTTCTCCAAATCAGCTTTCATTGGTGGCAGGGACGTAATTGGAACAATTGTTTCTAAAAATATATTTTTTACTATATAGAGAGCTCATATGACATCTAATCCTGCATTCCTGGCACAATGACCCTGATGTCCATTTTTAGCTGGTATTGTTATTGACAAGGTATAGTTTTCAGCTATCTTCTAAACTCCTATAAAGACTTTGTCCTTGTATTTTCAGGTGACACAGCATCTAGCTGAGTATCTGGAGCCCAGTGCATTTGTAAAACTGATTGGTGGTGGTGGGGAATACCAGATGTAGCCAAATTACATGTCTTTGAAGATGTGAAAATCGGGAGATTCTTAATCTTGACACATGCAATGAGTACTTTAAACCTGGAGGTTAGTGTATGAAAGACAGTGAGTTTGAACATTTACTTTAAAATTTGTGCGAACAAAGGAGAGTGAGTTTGAAACTTTAACCCTGACATCAAAATTAAATCTGTAGAAAATAAAACTTCCCATTAAATGAAACTCAAAATAGAAGTAAGTAAATAAATAAATACAAAATTGGCATGAATACTCTTGCTAACAGAAGCTGCTGAATTTCCCACACCTCTTACAGTGATTAATCCCTTCCTACAGGCGAAAACCTAATTATAAACCATTCTAATTAGTCAGGAAATAGGACTGCTATTCCTTGTTGAGAAAAAAAAAAAAAGTCTAGGAGGAAACACTACTCCAGAATGAGGCAGGGGAAATTTAGGTGCTAAAGCAAATCCGAGATCTCATGCCATGAAGCTTACTTCCTTGCATCAGTTGACTACTGCCTATATATTTTTATGAGGCCTCTTCAGTTTATTTTGCTGCTTTAAGTTCACTATAGTACCAGTTTCATTGTAGCAAGCCTTTAAACTTAAAATAAGTGTTATGTAAAATATTTTTTTGACTTTACATAAAATGGATCTTCAGAACTTTCAAGTGCTCTAAGGCATAAAGGAGAAAATCTTCTAAGAAAAAAATCTTAATATTCCAGATATAATGAGTTTGTTTTACATTATCTTTCTTATTTTTCCCCCCTCTGGACTATTTTCACTTGGGTTCCTTTCATATCCCAGTTAGCAAAGGAATTGACCAGAAGTAAGAACAGCCCTAGAGCAATAGCTAAAATTCTGCTGTGCTTGTCAGATACTGTCTGACCACTGATTACTGCCCGAGGGGAGTTTGTTTTCTTTATAAACTTTTTGGTGGGTTTTTATCGCCAGAAAAACAGCTTTTATGCCTCTCAGGAGAAACTTCAGGATTGTGTTGAGGAAAGTATGAGCTTTTGATATTTTATTATTATTTTAAATCATGAGTTTGTGTGCTATGTTAAAGGGTGAAAGACAGGCCTTTTCATTAAATTGAAATAAGGAGAACATCATAATAATAGATGATACAAATGTGATCGACCTGCAAACTCGCCTCAGGCAAAGGTTTACATGAGTCATGATAGATAAATGCAACAGGAATCTGTTGTTTCTCCTACATTTCACCTATGGAAAACATACCATTTCATCAATTCTTGGGATTAAGTAGGATGTTATCAGTCAGAGTCTCAGAAGAAAACAGAATTCACTCGAGGTTCAGATGAAACTAATGAAGACATTTTTATAGAGGTGTGGATAGGTTTAGGGGGAAAAAAGAGTGAGGCGTTCAGATGCTAGCAACAGTTAGAAGCCTCTACTATCCTCAGGGCCAAAGGATTTCAGGGAGGCGATAGTCCCAGTAGAGCCCACTGGCAACTGGAAATGTGGAAGAAAGGGCTTGCTGTAGGAACACAGGGCAGGACAGACAAGTATAGAGAAGTGTGCAGTGCGTGGGAGGGCCAACAGAGAATAACCAACACTTGAGAAATTGATCTATGGATTTGCAGTAGTTCTGGAGAGATTTCTTTTGGTCTAGTTTTGCTTTTTTTTTTTTTTTTTTCTTTCCTATTGATAATTAAATTTATTTATTTATTTTTTTTTATTTTTATTTTTTTATTATACTTTAGGGTTTTAGGGTACATGTGCACAATGTGCAGGTTTGTTACATATGTATCCATGTGCCATGTTGATTTCCTGCACCCATTAACTCGTCATTTAGCATTAGGTGTATCTCCTAATGCTGTCCCTCCCCCCTCCCCCCACCCCACAACAGTCCCCGGAGTGTGATGTTCCCCTTCCTGTGTCCATGAGTTCTCATTGTTCAATTCCCACCTATGAGAGAGAACATGCGGTGTTTGGTTTTTTGTCCTTGCGATAGTTTACTGAGAATGATGTTTTCCAGTTTCATCCATGTCCCTACAAAGGACATGAACTCATCATTTTTTATGGCTGCATAGTATTCCATGGTGTATATGTGCCACATTTTCTTAATCCAGTCTATCGTTGTTGGACATTTGGGTTGGTTCCAACTCTTTGCTATTGTGAATAGTGCCGCAATAAACATACGTGTGCATGTGTCTTTATAGCAGCATGATTTATAGTCCTTTGGGTATATACCCAGTAATGGGATGGCTGGGTCAAATGGTATTTCTAGTTCGAGATCCCTGAGGAATCGCCACACTGACTTCCACAATGGTTGAACTAGTTTACAGTCCCACCAACAGTGTAAAAGTGTTCCTATTTCTCCACATCCTCTCCAGCACCTGTTGTTTCCTGATTTTTTAATGATGGCCATTCTAACTGGTGTGAGATGGTATCTCACTGTGGTTTTGATTTGCATTTCTCTGATGGCCAGTGATGATGAGCATTTCTTCATGTGTTTTCTGGCTGCATAAATGTCTTCTTTTGAGAAGTGTCTGTTCATGTCCTCTGCCCACTTTTTGATGGGGTTGTTTGTTTTTTTCTTGTAAATTTGTTTGAGTTCATTGTAGATTCTGGATATTAGCCCTTTGTCAGATGAGTAGGTTGCAAAAATTTTCTCCCATTCTGTAGGTTGCCTGTTCATTCTGATGATAGTTTCTTTTGCTGTGCAGAAGCTCTTTAGTTTAATGAGATCCCATTTGTGATTTTGGCTTTTGTTGCCATTGCTTTTGGTGTTTTAGACATGAAGTCCTTGCCCACGCCTATGTCCTGAATGGTATTGCCTAGGTTTTCTTGTAGGATTTTAATGGTTTTAGGTCTAACATATAAGTCTTTAATCCATCTTGAATTAATTTTTGTATAAGGTGTAAGGAAGGGATCCAGTTTCAGCTTTCTACATATGGCTAGCCAGTTTTCCCAGCACCATTTATTAAATAGGGAATCCTTTCCCCATTTCTTGTTTTTGTCAGGTTTGTCAAAGATCAGATAGTTGTAGCTATGTGGCATCATTTCTGAGGGCTCTGTTCTGTTCCATTGATCTATGTCTCTGTTGTGGTACCAGTACCATGCTGTTTTGGTTACTGTAGCCTTGTAGTATAGTTTAAAGTCAGGTAGCGTGATGCCTCCAGCTTTGTTCTTTTGGCTTAGGATTGACTTGGCGATGCGGGCTCTTTTTTGGTTCCATATGAACTTTAAAGTAGTTTTTTCCAATTCTGTGAAGAAAGTCATTGGTAGCTTGATGGGGATGAGGACATTGATGCAAAAATCCTCAATAAAATACTGGCAAACCGAATCCAGCAGCACATCAAAAAGCTTATCCACCATGATCAAGTGGGCTTCATCCCTGGGATGCAAGGCTGGTTCAACATACGCAAATCAATAAATGTAATCCAGCATATAAACAGAAGCAAAGACAAAAACCACATGATTATCTCAATAGATGCAGAAAAGGCCTTTGACAAAATTCAACAACCCTTCATGCTAAAAACTCTCAATAAATTAGGTATTGATGGGACGTATCTCAAAATAATAAGAGCTATCTACGACAAACCCACAGCCAATATCATACTGAATGGGCAAAAACTGGAAGCATTCCCTCTGAAAACTGGCACAAGACAGGGATGCCCTCTCTCACCGCTCCTATTCAACATAGTGCTGGAAGTTCTGGCCAGAGCAATCAGGCAGGAGAAGGAAATAAAAGGTATTCAATTAGGAAAAGAGGAAGTCAAATTGTCCCTGTTTGCAGATGACATGATTGTATATCTAGAAAACCCCATTGTCTCAGCCCAAAATCTCCTTAAGCTGATTAGCAACTTCAGCAAAGTCTCAGGATACAAAATTAATGTACAAAAATCACAAGCATTCTTGTACACCAATCACAGACAAACAGAGAGCCAAATCATGAGTGAACTCCCATTCACAATTGCTTCAAAGAGAATAAAATACCTAGGAATCCAACTTACAAGGGATGTGAAGGACCTCTTCAAGGAGAACTACAAACCACTGCTCAATGAAATAAAAGAGGATACAAACAAATGGAAGAACATTCCATGCTCATGGGTTGGAAGAATCAATATCGTGAAAATGGCCATACTGCCCAAGGTAATTTATAGATTCAATAGTTTTCCTTTTTTAAAAAAAAAAAAACTTTAAAAAAAATGCCCTCTGGCTTTGATGCTTTTTGTTGTTGTTATTGTTGTGTTTTTGTTTTTGTTTTGAGACAGAGTCTCACTCTGTTGCCCAGGCTGAAGTGCAGTGGCACGATCTTGGCTCACTGCAACCCCTGGCTCCCAAGTTCAAATGATTCTCCTGCCTCAACCTTCTGAGTAGCTGGGATTACAGGTGCACACCACCATGTATGGCTAATTTTTGTATTTTTTATTAGAGACGGGCTTTCACCACGTTGGTCAGGCTGGTCTTGAACTCCTTACCTCAGGTGATCTGCCCGCCTTTGCCTCCCAAAGTTCTGGGATTACAGGCATGAGCCACTGCACCTGGCCAAGACTTTAGATTACTGCTTTTGCTTTAGAGGGTCGACTCAAATTCTGTGTTTAGAGGGCCGACTCCATATCTGTGGTTTCTCCCCCAAGGAGAATTATTTTCTCATCTAGAATATAAATTCCTTTAAGACTAGGAGGACTCAGTCACTGAGAACCCATTAAGGTGTGTATGAAGTAAAGTAACAAATACTCTGATTTGTAGCCTGGAATGCTGGTCATTATTTATACTAATAACCAATATTCATACTCTTCCTTCTAAAGACATGGTAGGATTGCACTTCTTTGCTCTTTAGAAGTTAGGCAGGGATATATTATTGCTCTGGCCAGTGAAATGTGATAGTAAATAATATCCGTCATGTGGAAGTAGAAGACTTTATGGACCAGTGCCCCATTCCCACGTTCCCTTCCAGATTCTAAGCTATCCCAGATGCCAGAACTCAATTAGTGTGCCTTCTCTAATTAGAAGGGTATAGGACAAAGCCTCTCACTGATCCAGGATGTACAGCTTGGGTAGGTAAGGGGGAAATTGTTTTGTTTAAAGCCTCTGCAGTTATGGATTATTTATTATTGCAACTTATACAATTATGATTAATCCAGAAGTTTATAGAAATGTCACTAACTAGTTTAATAAAACACTTTAAATCCCATTGGCTAAAAATAAAAATAAGACCATAGCAAACAAGGCTACCAAAAATAGGGAACGAAAGCAGCCTATAAGACATATTGTAGGGGCATCTTTCTAAGGAGATTAGTAAAAACAAATCTATCAGTATAAACACAGATATGGCTGCACCTTAGTGTACATGTATAGAAAGAGAGAGGTAGGGGCCATGAGGGAATTTACTTGCCTGCAGTAGAAGTTTTGAGATAGAAAACTGTCCTGGAAGTATACACGCATAAGTAAAGCTGGCCTAGATTATCAAGTGAGCAGAGTTCGCAAAATCCCAGTATCAAAGGATTGAGGAAGATCTTGAAAGGTCACTTGGTTCATTCACCTCCTTTCAAGGAGGATCGCACCAAAACCATCGTGAAAAAAAACAAAAAAAAAGAAGCACTCTATTTTTAAGGCCATCTGTAGAAAAAGATTTTCCCTGGTCAGAACTGTTTTTCAGCTAGTATCAAACTTTCTATTTTGAGTGAAATGCCTTACTTACATTCAGAACACTAAATGCGTCACTCAACATCTGTATTCATTTCCTTGGGCTGCTGTAACAAATAATTACAAACTCTACAGAAATTTATTCTCTCACAGTTCTAGAGGCTAGAAGTCTAAAATGAAGATTTCAGTAGGGCCATGTTCCTTTTGAAAGCTCTGAGAGGCGTCATCCTCCCTCACCTCTTTCTGGTTTCTGATGGCTCCTGGCAATTTTCGCTTCCTTGGCTTGTAGCCATAGCTCTCCAAGCTCTGACTCCATTGTCACATGGTTCTTCCCTGTGTGTCTTTCAGTGTGTCCTCTTCGTTTAAGGTCATCAGCCATTGGATTTAGGGCCAAATCTAATCCAGTTTGAACTCATCCTAACTTAACTAGTTACAACTGCAAAGACCCAGTTTCCAAACAAGGTCACATTCTGAGGTTTCTGGTAGACATAAAATTTTGGACAATACTGTTAAACCTACTACAGCATCCTTTGTGACTTGTCCTGAAGCAGAAAACATCAATTTTTTAAAAAAAGAACTGTACCCTAAGTGTTTTTTCTTGCAGTCAATTCAAAATTTGTAGTGCACTTAATGGGGATGGCTCTCATTTTACTATTATTTTGATGGTTTAAATTAATGCAACATTATTTTAAAATGTCATCATGAACATAATCATTGTGCTGATTTTTGGTGGGAAGAGAGAAACCAGCCTAAGATCCAGCACTGAACTTGCAAAAATAATAATTTTTTGACTCTAGCTGATTAAATGAATGAGATGAACATACTTGATGCACACAACATGTCAAGCTGTATTATGAAACAGTGGACAGTGTGGGGCTTCTTTAGCCATAAATACTGCGAAGGATGTGGAGAGAGGCAATGCAGTATGCACTGAAGTTATCAGAAAGATTTTAAGGGCTGGGCGCGGTGGCTCACGCTTGTAATCTCAGCACTTTGGGAGGCCGCGGCGGGCGGATCACGAGGTCAGGAGATCGAGACCCTGGTGAAACCCCGTCTCTACTAAAAATACAAAAAATTAGCCGGGCGTGGTGGTGGGCGCCTGTAGTCCCGGCTACTTGGAGAGGCTGAGGCAGGAGAATGGCGTGAACCCGGGAGGTGGAGCTTGCAGTGAGCCGAGATCGCGCCACTGCACTCCAGCCTGGGTGACACAGCGAGACTCCGTCTCAAAAAAAAAAAAAAAAAAAAGGAAGATTTTAAGGAGAAGAAAGAAGACATAAAGGGTAGATAGGATTTTATGAAAGAACATATGTTGTATCCAGTTGAGAGAACTACAAAATAAATCAGTAAAACTGGATAAGAAGCAGCTGTCCATAGAATTGACTGGCCACAGAGATCTCGCCATAGAAGAGCATTTAAAAATAGAACAGGGGGGCTTTGATTTATAAAAGTGAGCCAGGACCTGCATGTAAACCTTTCAATGTCAAATTAAATTCAAGCACCATTCTAATGGGGCTGGGGAGGCCCTAAAAGTCTCTGAGCCCCAGAAAGATATGGTATAGAGGATATTGGGAGAAAGTGGCCTTCGTGACAGAGTGAAGGTTGTGTTTTAGGGATGGGAGTTTAAAGATTGTTGCAATGGGGCAGGCAAGTTTTGAGGGCTTGTTTCTTAATGAATAATGGGAAATAATAACATGACGGCCATCAAATGAAAATTCTTGCTTAGGACAAGGGTGCTCCATAGAGAATATTCCACTGTGGGATTTATGTTGCTTTTCTAGCAATGGTCTATAGAGAAGCACATTTTCCTTCCCCATGAGCCCCTTCATTCCTCAGGACATAAGAAAACAACCGTCACCCTCAGTGTGTGAAATCCACTGTTTTGACTGCTCTCCACTTAACCTGTTTCATTTAAAAGAATAATAATAATAAAAAGAACGTTCTCAGCCTTCACCTTTGGAAAACAATCTCCTTATTCAGCAAAAGATAATGTAAGGTTGCCCTGTTAACTCAGCCTTGCAGAAAACATTCCTGTCAGTTGGCATGAGCTTTGTTCCTTTCACCTCAGGCAGGTGGTAAAGGCATTTTGCCAAAGAGGATTCCAAATTAGGTTAAGCACCAAAATAGGGAAATGGCCTGGCTCACCCTGGTGGGGAGAGATTGAACTGCTGAACTATATCCAAATTCACTCCTTTCAAGCCATGTTTCAGTGAGATTTCGGGGAGAATAAAAATGGAAAATGGTCGACTGTGATGGCTTTCCAACTTTCTTTTAACAAGCCCTATCCCAATGTTCTGAGGCTGGAATACCCCACTAAATGATAATTTTACTTGCTGGTTTTATTCCAACCACACAATCCTTTCTTTGAGCGTGTCTTAATACCACTTTCTTCTGAAGGTGTTGGATGTCCTTTATCCCAGGGGCATGTGCACATAAACAATGCCTCCTGGAAGTTGAAGCTTCTATAAGATACACAAAGATGATATTATTTTCATGAAATACAAGATATCAGGGCAGGTCATAGGAGAGTTATAATAGGAAGAAAGTTTCTATTATCAAACTTCACATCAGCCAGTTATATAGAATCCTACCCAAACTAATTTTTAATGCAGGGAGGCTCTGCCCTTAAGCTCATAGGCCTGTCCCCTAATAGATTGTTGCCACGTTTAGGGAAGCAAACCATTTATCTTATGGTTCTCCTGTGGCTGATGTGCATTCACAGGATTCAGGGCCTGAGTGATAACCCTTTGTCCAGGGAATATTTATAAGAATGGTGTGTCTCCCTTTGATTAAACTGTCTCTCATGCTTCCCAAATCTACAAAGATCCTGTTGACTCAGTGTGATATTCTGTCTCCTGGATTGTTTCTCCTTCTTTGAAAATGTTCCCTGGCCACTCCAGCTTTTATCGAGGCCTACTTGCCTCTAAATGTCTACAGCCACATTTAGCATCTAGCCATGTGTATATTTATTGAGATGGTCTTTGCAAGGTATTTAATGTTTGCTAAATTAATCAATGGAGTCCATGGAGAGAAATGATTCCTAGATAGGCTATTCAGAAAAAGATGAGTCTCTAAGTATGAGGCTTGAGTTTCTCTACTCATTTACAATATTGAAAGACATCAAAAGTTTTGCCCCAGTGTTTCTGATCTTCTTTGAGATGATGACATCACCTTTATCTAGATATCTGTAAAGAATGGGAGGAGAAGGATGTCTACTTCACAAAGATTGAAATAATTAATAAAAGTCTATGCTACGCTTATTTCAGTATTGACTTCTTCAGTGACACCACTGGGGAATATAGAAACATTTCATTTTCTATTGGGATCAGGAAAACCTTTCTACTTCTCTTTCATATTAGATCAAATAAAGGTACAAACTCTTTTGTGAAGGTGAAGGACAATTCTTCTCTATTTCTTGATAAGTCAAAGAATGAATAAATATTTTAAAAAGAATTTCCTTCCCCATTTTGGCCTCTTTATAGCATGACTAGCCAATGTTCAGAGAGCTGAAATCTCATTTGTGTAGGCCTGAAAAGACATATTATATCTTATTATAATATAGCCTTTTACTATGCTCTTAGTTGCCAAGGTAGTATACAGGGAGGAGAGAGATTTCCATTAACTTAGCATCATCTTACTATTAAAACATTAAATCCCTCTCATTTCAAAATTTTGTAAAAAATATATCAGAGGACATTTTCAAAGTATGTGGCTTAGAATGTTGGAAAATAGACAACTTAAGTTTAGAAAACTTCTAATCAGCTCTTATTCTGGGACTAGACCCTTGACTTTGATCGAAATCACTTTGGTCCTTTTGAGTCTCAGTTTCCTTATCTATCAGATAAACACTGGGTCGTGGGAGTGTTTTAAAGCTCAAAGGAAAGAACATATGTGAAAATTCTAAGAAAAATATAGGACATGGTGTAACAGCTTTTTCCATTTCCATGACATTGTTATTTTTAGCAATATTTCTGTGTAAGAAACTGAACTGTTGAAATACTCTGATTACCTCACTAATTTATAAAAATAACCATGTATTTATTCAATAATATAATGAATACCTGTGAAGCCTTGGCCAACCCAGCAACTAGAACATTGAAAGTAACTTCTATCTTCCAGTGTTCCTCTTGACCACACCTGCCTGCTTCCACAACCCAAAGAAACTAGGAACTGGGAATTTATACCTATAAGTATACTATGCATATGTGAAATGTATTTGTAATATAAATTAATAAACATATGTATAAATATATATGTGTGTTTACATATATCACACACACACACACACACACGAACAGCTAAAGCTAAACATTCCTCAGTTATATTTAGTATTAGCTGTTGTTTTAACTTCTTGTTCCAATAAATTACTTTTTTACTGAATATTCTTAAGTAAGTTCATCAAAATTGTAGCATTTGACTTGAGTTTATTTTCATACATGCATACTATTCTATTGTGTGAATATACCACACACTATATGACTATTCTCATTTTGATGAATTTGTTTCTTGTTTTAATCTTCCGTAGATTGTTGCTATTAAAAATGGTGTTGCTATAAATTTTGTTGTATACCTTTGGTGAACATGCGTAAGGATTTTCTTCTAGGTATTTACCAAGGAGTCAAATCATTGTGATAATAGTTTATATGAATATTCACTCTTACATGATCATATCAAACTGCTTTCCAAAGTGGTTGCACCAGTTTACACTCAACACCAGGGTTTAAAAGAGCCTATTTGTATTTCAACATTTGGTATTATAGACTTGTTAATTTTTGCCAATCACATTGCATTAAATATAACCTTACTTTGGGTTTTATTCACTTAATTCAATATCACTAAAGACTTTGAGCATCTCTTCATATATTTAATGATTATATGTGTTTCTTCATATATATTTATTTTTAGTGGGAGTGCCATGTTGTTTTTATGCCTAGTGCTATAGCTTAGTGCCTTCAGTTAGAGTTACAAAAGACTGGGAACTCTTTTTCATTTCTTTGGATTCTCTCAAATAGTATCCAGGAAAGTGTTTTGCCAGCAGGAGTTTCCTCCATAAGATGAATGGCTTCTATGACTTCCTGTGTCTTCTCAATTGGAAAGCCTATAGGAAGATTTAAAGTTTATATGCTGCTTTGCTGGGCACAAAACAATGATAAATACAAATTACCTAATTCCTTCTTTTAGGAACTTGAAATCTTGAAGAGATAGTCACATTGATTTAAACCCTCAACGTTTTGTTTATCACTTCTTCATTTATTTTTTTACTTCCAAGTTTTGTTTCATTCTGGCCAAAATGAAGGTATGATGTAATTGACATTAATAACTCTCAAACATTTGAAATAATATTAACAAAAATTTTCAGTATATTAATAATAGCTAAAATTTCAATAGTAAAGAAAATGTAAAAAAATATTGATTTGGCATATCAGATAGGATTATCTCAGCAGGCAAACTTTTCAACTTCCCATAAAGGGACATAAAAGCACATAATGGGACTAAATGCTTTTCAGATGCAGTCTCCGTCTGCCTACTTTCAAATCAGTGACTGAAGATGTATACCACATCCAGGATTCCTAAATTATACTTCATTTGAGGCTTTACAGAATCTAACTTCAAAGCTACTCTGAAGAGCTTTGTGGGTTACCCAACTTCAAAGTGTACTTGAGATTATTTAACATCATTAAACAGAGCAATCTAAGAGACAAAGACACAGGCTAAAGTCAAAGCAATTTTAAAGACACCACACATCATTGTCTTTGCTATTACTTTTCTTCTCAACTTACTTAAAACTGTCACCCTTTACCCATTCATATGCGTGCCCAAAGTTTATGCGTGTTTTGGGGGAAACTTTGTACTCAAACCTTGGCCTTGTCATTTCCTGAGATTTTTCTCATTTTGTCTTAAATGTTCCTTGATATTTCTGGCTCCAGGCTATTGACTAAGCATGTGAATTCCTCTTTAAACAAATACAATAGCCTATTTCCGAAAGTCATACTATGAGGCACAGCTGTCACAATATCTGACAAATATTCACAGCCAAGGATATGACCTAGCAAGTCTGAATGCACTTCCTCATTTTTCTCATATTTTCACATTTATCTCTCTTTCATTCAGAAGCATTTGTCAACCTGCCTCTATCCATGGCAGCCCTTCTTATTTTAATGTTCTCACTCTTACCCACAAACTAAATTTACATTTCTTGCTGTTATAAATTTTATATTTTTGTGTGTGGAGAAACATTCCATCAAGAAGACTGAAGCCCAGTAAACTCCCAAAGACAAGACTTTCAGAAGGTAAAGCTCTCCCTTCCTTTATAGACTAGCAAAGATGAGAACAGATAAAAATAAAAATAAATAAGAAAAGGTTTTACATCAGTCTGTGAAGTTGCTCTGTCTATTCTCATCTCCCTATCAAAGAGCCCTGGTAGAGGATTGAGGATATCAATAAGCTCTATGGCTTGAGTCTAACTCTGCAAAGGTATTTTTGGTAATGTGAATTTATTGTGTATAGAATATAAAAACATAGGTACAATATGACACTCAAATTATATATATGTTATACATAATTATACAATTATATATATACACACACACACATATATGTATATATATTTAGCTAGATTCCATTTTATATGTGTTTTTCAATTAGTTAAAATTCCAGAAATACAAAACAGAAAAATATCTTAAAGGTCATCTGCCCCATCCTCTATTGATAAGTAGAATGACCATATAATTTATTGTCCAAACATATATACTCTTGGAAATGAAAACGGATACTACTAATAATTAGGTAGATACAACAGGTATTCACAGGAACTGACAGGCAATGAAGGGTAAATTGTCATCCTAGTCTTAAAGGTTGCATAAGTGGTTTGGGCTCATACATTGAAAGCGCTACACAACATCAGAAACCAGGTTTCCTAGTGTCTCATTAAGAATACATTGTAACAGATGAGTTAGCTAGCTCGTGGTCTTTCAGTCTGAAATATGCACTGATCATTTTGCCCAAGGTCTGAAGACAAGTCACATCAAACCACTGACCTAAGAAAAATGGAATTAATGTTGCAACTGCATTCTCCTAACTTCTCACTGGACTTGAGATGGTAAAGGATTCTGACAGCATGCTTTCCCCTTGGGCAAACCAAACCAGGCTGACATGATCCACTTTGATTTGGCCAACTTGTCAATGAGAGGCATGATGACCTTCTGCACATATGCACTCATCTCACAAACTCCCTGGGTGCACAGAGGTTGTGTCCTGCATCTGATTCAGGGAAGAATGACCATTTGAGGTGGTTTTTCATCAATAATCATCCTGGTTGCTCTATTTAGCACTCTGGTGTCTGCAAAACATGTTTGCTATTCTTGCTTATTTTGTCTTTAGTTTAGCATATACTGAACACCTGTTGGGCACAGAAATGTGCTAGGGAATATTACATATATTACTGTGATTTATTGTGTATTAAGATTTGAATAATTTCTCTTCCAGGTGAGTCAGAGAAATTTGTTTTGTATCTTATAGGCTGCTTGCTTCACTATGGGTCCTAAGGTTACATTGGAAGCCTTCTGCCAGACACTTTCTGCCAGGTTTCCAATGGTGGGAGAAAGATTTATTAAGATTGCTGTTTAAGAAATACTCCTCTAATACATGCATCTTCACTTACAAAAAAAAAAAAGCAAAAAATGAAATTCCTGCTGTATTTCAGTCCTCCCATTTCAGAACAGTGAAGACATTCCAATTTGTTCAAATATACTTTACCAAAGGAAATTTGTAGAGGAAGATTCCAGAGTGAGTCTGGTTCTTATTGACAAATATCTGCTGAAGAATTATATGGGTGGAGCCCTTCTCTAGGCCTTATAGTTCTTCTTGCTCAAGAGAAGATTAAAATCTGTGAGAAGGAATAATTCAAGGACACAAATGACTTTGTTGTAAGGATAAGGCAAGTTGTAGCATAGTAAAACTCAAAAGATTATATTAGAAGTTTAAAGTAGTAAGAAGGAGACAGAAACTTTTCATGGGGAAAATGATAGTTAAGGTGGGATTTGAAGAAATGATAAAGTTGTGACTTAGACAAATAGAAAGCAAACATTTTCCAGGTAGAAAATAATAGTATGAGTTTCAGCATGGAAACAGGAAAATATCCAAAAGATTATGATTAGGTAATATACAAAGTTCACCTTAGCTGGAATTTGAGGACAAATAAGAAATAATGCAAGATTAACAATAGCTCAGATGATTCTAAATTCCTTCTCAGAAGAAATCAAAAGGATACATGTTAGTATATTCAAAACCAATGCTAATATTTTGTAAAAGACAACATCTAAAATATGAGGCTTTGTTCTTTTTAAAGCTCTGTTATGCACATTATTTCACATAATTTTCATAATGTATCTGTGCTATAGATAAGGCAGTTACTATTTCCATTTTATGGGTTGGATAACTGAGATAAACAGAGGTTTATTGCTAACCTGGTGGGCAGGTAGATACCCTCTCTTCCCTTCTCTCTCCCACCAGAAGCAAAGTGCTTGGTCAAAGAGCAATACCTTTCCACACGCAGGAGGTTTTCCTTCCTGTTGAGATTTTATTTGAGTTTTGAAAGTGGGACAATGTTTTTGTCAGGAAACTTCAGTGGATGAAACCACTGCTTCAACCCTGCTAATAAGGCTGCTGCACTCAAACTGTGAGCAAAACCTTGCCAACTCCAAACTGCTGCTGCTCTGCAATCTCATCAGTCCACCTGCCGTGCACCTTGCGCTTTAGTCCCAACTCCTAGGCCCAATCAACTGAATATCTGCTTTGGCTTTGGGTCTTGGCCTCTGATAACTGTCACTGCTGCCTACTGTCCTCATTGCCATCTCCAGGCCCAGCATCCAGACCCCTAATGCAACTGACCAGCTTCTGGGCTGGCAGACACCATTGTGCAGATGGGGTCAGTATGAATGTCCAAGTGGCAAATCAAAGTAAATGCAGATGGGAGTACAACATATAGATCGGACCCATGAATCCAAATAAGATGGGGGTTTAAAGAGATTAAAACTGCTAATTAGTGACCTTGAAAACATTCTCATTGGCTAAATAACAAATAAAAATTCATCTGAGTTGGTTTTACTAGTAAATTCAATACAGAGACTATGCTGAGATGCAGTGGATTTAGCTGGTTTTTATCCCTGAGGGTCATATGCAGGTATATGAAACAGTAGGTCCATGCATTATTTGCATGAGATTAGCATGCAATTTACTCTCTTCTACCTAAACTCTGCGGTCTATTCTCAGTCTGTTTTCAAGTAAAAATTTCTATATATTTTTTTCTTTCAGGATGATCCTATTTATCTCTTCTCAAATTTTTTTCCTTTATTCCACTGAAATCTTCACAGAAATACTCAGAGGGAAAAATATATCACAGAATCAGCATCCTACACAGCAAAACTCCTAGATTTAAATCAGTGAGAACTATGAATGTTCTGAGCTTTCCGAATTGCCTCTTCCCTGAATCTATTCAGACAACATCCATAAAAGGACCTGCTAGTCTCCTGGAGGAGAAAATATACTACTTTTGAACAGGAATATCTAGGTTTGCGTTCTGGTTCCCCATTTCAAGCAGGTGAGTGAACTTCTCTGAGTTTCATTGTCCTTGGTAATTAAATGAGAGGAACAGTGATTGTCTTGTGGTCTTCACATGGCGATTGTTAGGATCAAATGAGACAGGACATGCACACGGTGAATACTAATACTGTATATAATTTTTTTGATATTTTGCTCATTTGGAATTTTGTCTTGATTTTTATTTTTAGAAATATTACATTAAAATATTCATATTGTTTACTGAGTTTTTTCCTGTCCCTTAAGTTTTGCTCTTGAGGTGAATGCCTCACTGGCATCACTTTAGTTCTCAGACTGGGCAAGTATTATGTGATGGTACCATAGTAAAGGTTTTAGCCAGCCAGGTACTGCTGGAGAAGAATAGATGAAGAGAACTGCCCAATGCATGGGATATCTAAGTTAGTTTAGAGGAATCACTGGCACGCTTGGACATTCAGAAAGAAACATTGACTCTATACTATTGTTAACTCTGAATCTCCCTGTGAGAAATTACTATTTCCCTTCGTCTCCCATTGCCCATGAGAATTCAGTGCCAACTCCTTAGCCTAACTTTCAAAATCCATTATTCCTCTGCTGTTCACTTAGTATTAATTCTTAAATCTATAATCGATCTGTCATTTCAGTTAATCATGACTACTATTTAGACAGGCTACTCTTATTTCAGTTTCCAATTTTCCAACTCCCTTGTTCTTCCTTCCTAGAATTCTGTTTTCCTATTCAGCAGAGAAAGATTTATCAGCCACAAACTTCAAATGAATCCTTACTTTTCTGCTAGGACTTCTCAGTCAGTTTCAGCCAAAGACGACCTCCCTTCATAAGATACACAGTGCCTCGCTGTATAAAAACTAAGTATATCAAGTTTCTATCTCTGCTTAATCAGTTTCTGTCTATATTCTGCTTTATTTATTTATTTTTCTCCAATCCACTGCTAAAATTTCAAAGAGTGAAGGACATACATTTAAATTCCCCCGACTAAGTTGTTACCAGTATTATACACAATTAAAATACTTAATAAGTATGGAAATGCACTTCCTCCCTTTGTATACGCATTTAGTCACTCACACATAACGCTTTTTCTCTGTTTGTAAAGGTTCATAGCACTCCTATATTTCAAGCCATATAATTCATATCATATAATTTCTATCATTTAATTTAAGGTATGGTAATTTCTTGTCCTAAAACACTTCTAGTAGTTTCTTGTGAATAAGTTGATTTCACTAAGTGGATGATTAGCTTTTTTGTGCAGGAAATTTGATGTCCTCTTCTTTTCTGTCATCTCTCAGGAATATCTACTGGAAACTACTGGAATTTCTGACAACATGCAGCTCAAACTCCTAATAATTATGGCTGACATGGAAAGCATACTTATACGTATTTTACGTATATTTATTTGTTTATATAACATATACATTTCACATATGCATAGAATACAAATAGACAAAAATTCCCATTTTCTCGTTGTTTTCAGTTGTGGAAGCAGGCAAGTATGGTCAAGAGGGACACTGGAAGATGGAAGTTACTTCAGTGTTCTAGTTGCTGGGGTAGCCAGGGCTTCACAGGTATGAATTATGAAGCAGGATATGTCCCTAACCCCTCCTTGGGATTCGCAACAGGGCTACCTTGTTTACTTAGCAGGCTGCTTTCAACTTCTTGTGGGAGGGAGTGCACGAGCGAATAAGGTGGGAACTGGAGTGCATGAGCATTGGAACTGGCTGGTCGTTTCAGTGTGCCTGCAGGACCCAACTCCAATCATTCAGACCCGCTGTGTTCCACCCCTCGCGGGAGGGAGAATGCCGGTGAGCGGGTGCAGGGACTGTTGCAAGCACTTTTGGGCGCCGACAGAAGTGAATTTGCGAGCCCCGTGGCATTGTCTAGGTGGGGGTGCCTGTAACCTCCGAAACCCCAGAGGCAATGTCGCAGTGCTCTTTCAGCTCTACCATCTGCAGAGGGCTTAACTGTTAGCAGCTCAGTTGGCCCTCTGCCTTTTCACGTGAGGTGGCTGCTTTTTGCCAGCAAGAGCAAAGGATGAGTGTGACAGCTTTTTGTATCCACATTTGTGGCTCCCAAGCTCTTGTCCAGCACCCAGGAAAAATGAGGTCGCACAAACAAATTGGAGGATTGTAAATGCAGGGGATTTTATTGCTGACAAAGGTGGCTCTCAGTGGGAAGGGGAGCTGAAAAGGGGATGGGGGTGGGTAGATAATCTTCCCCTGAATTCTGGCCATATCTAGAAGATTCCTCTCCAAAGTTATGCCATCAAGATGTCCCTTTGAAGTCAAGCCACTTCTCTCCAACGTTCAGATGTAGCCCTTCCATCTACTGGCTGAGTCTGGAGTTTTCATAGGCACAGGATGGGATGGGGCGGGGTCATGGGTAGTTTAGAAAAAAAGCAACATTTGAGCAGGAAAACAGGGATATAAGTTCTTACTTTGGGCTGTGGTTTCACGCTTTTCAGCTTGAGGGTTGGGTTTCATCAGAGACCCGCCCTTTTCTGCCTTGAATTTCTCTGCCCCCTCTCCCTATAAATTATGTTACTGAATAAATACATAAGTACATTTATTATAGTTCTATAATTAGAGCATCTTAACAGTTCAGCTCATAACATGAAAATATTACTAAATATTGCAATGCCATGGAAATGACAAGAGCTGTTACCCAATGTCATATTTTTTCCAGAATTGTCACAGGTGGTTTCCTTTGACCCTTGAAACACTCCCAGGACCCAGTTTTTATCTTACAGGTGAGGAAACTGAGCTCAAAAAGAACCGAAGTGACTCAATTAAAGTCAAAGGACTAGTCCCAGAACAAGAGCTGATTAAAAGTTTCCTGAAGTTCATTTTCCAGCATCTTCAAGCCACCTCTGAAGAAAACCTCCTAGGTTGTTTTTTTATGAAACTTCGAATTTAAGAAGAGTTTAATGTTTTGATAACGATGGCTCATGCAGAAAACAAAAACAAAAAGTGCCATTAACTTTTTCACGGCTATTATATGCAAAGTTCATCTATGTTTGAGGAACTTATCCTTTAAACTTGATTAAATATTTAGAAGTTAATCAACTTAAAATTTAAAATTCACTGAGAATTTTCTTGAACCATATATATAGTTGCTCAATGAATATTATTGGTTAAAATAATTTTCTGACATAGACAAGGTATTGACTGGAAACCTTAGAAAAATATATCTTTCCTTTATATTTAATTCTTTTTAATGTTCTATTTACAGGCTATAAACTCACAGAAAATATTTTGAAATTTTATAACATTCATAGTAAAAGCTATCTCATAAGCTATGCTCACTTTTGTCCAAATTTTACCCAGAAGAAAAAGCATGGGTGTGGTGGGCATTGGTAAAGTTCATCTGTAATTAAACTTCAAAAAATATATTACTTTCAAGCCAGAAAATGATCTCAACAACAGAATAATTCAGGGGCTGTGGTGATGGGGGACAATTTGTGAAGCCTGTCATTGTTCCCAGGCATTATTTATGTCAGGTTTATCTCTGACTTCCTTACAAATCATTTTTTTCTGACTCCATGAATTCCTGTGAAATTACTCTTCCAGAAAGAAAATATGATTTTCTAAAATTAGGTGATAATCTCAGTTTAACACCAAATATGAAGAGAAAAGGACTAAAAGATAAATCTTCTTGAAAAAAATTTACTTCCACTGCACTATCTTAAAGTATGCAACTTTTAATTGAAGTTTTCCTCCCCTAATGCATTCACCTTTCATATTAGTGTTCTCCTCTTTATCTTTTCAGGCAAACTATTAACTGAACCAGTGGTGTGCTGGGTGTACTGGCTTAAGAGCCCCATTTTTAAATTGTCAGGAATTTTGAAAGCCACTTATTAAACAAAGCTATTATTAAAAATGAAATTCCATGTACTTATTAAATGCATTATATTAAAAACCAAAAAAAATGGATAACACATGTCCTCCTGTATATTTTGCTATATTAACTATTATCTTTGCTTTTGAGGATACTTTTGTTTATTCTGTCTGCAGCGTGGAAGTATGGCATCATGATGGCTACTGCACATCTATTCCCAACCCCATATTCAGTTGTTTCATGTAGTCTCTTGAAATCCATGGAAACTAGAAAACACTACAAATAAAGCCTTGATTTATTGTTTTGTTGTTTGTCTTGACTTAAGAAACTGATAGACAATGTGTTATTAATGCAGATTAAACTTAAAAATGTTTACCTCAGTGGCTGTTATAGTGTGAATACCACAAAAACCGAGCAAATATTTTTCTAGTATTTGAAAAGTATTATCCAATTCAGCAAATAATGTCCCTTTTAAGTGAATAAAGTATGGGCATGCCTTCATTGCTTTAGTTTCTTGTTACTTGTAAACAAGTATAGCAACCTAACATTTATGCTCAAGCTATACTCAGTAGTCAGTTACAATCATAGATTAGCCTTGGCTGTAAGAGATCAGCAAAAATCAACAAAGCGTGTCAATTGGCTATATGAAATTTTCAATGTGCATTGTGTGTTTTGTTATTATTTTAAAATTACGTTATATTTTTTAACTTTAAAACTTACAACACAAATATGTAATTATATGTGTATATACACATGCATACACAGACACACATACACATACACTTTTGAGGGTTTTTGGGGTAGGAGGAGACAAACCAGAGGTTAAACATTTGCCAGCACATCCCAGCCGATAACTAAGCTGCTATTGTATAACAAATACTTATTTAGTAATACGTGTCCCACACACTGCCCATTTATTTTGATTTGGAATAGTGAATTCTTTATGTTACAAAAGTCTTCATATTATAGAGGTTTCTGGGTGAAAACATATTTTAAAAAGTGCCTATCATTGATAGTAAGATTGGAGACCTTTTTAGATGCCCTTAAATCAGACCTGATAAAATTTGACTATCCATATGTTTTTTATCTAGTAACAGAGGATCAGTAACAAGTTTATAATTTGCTAGAATTTCTTGGACAGCAAACAAAAGACAGTTTGAGTCCCAGGTTAGTTTATATTTATATTTTAACCATTGACAACTCATTTTACTTCTCTGAAAATGCAAATACACTATTTTACTAGTTCTCAAACATAACAGCATATTAAAATCACCTCCCAAAATATTCAGATCAAGGGGTTCTGTCCCTCTAATCAGATATATGAAAATAGAATTTCTGTAAGTGGAACCAAGAAATTGGATCATAGCATGTTTATGCCAGATGTAGAACCCCTGTACCTCCAAAAGCCTTGCAGGTCATGAAGTTATAAACTGGCAGTAAGGATGTGGATGCAACACATTTATAGGAATGGATTGTCAATAATTTACCCATTTCCTGGCTCATATTTATGTCCTTGCATATATACTTCTGGTACATATGCTGTGACCTCTTACTATATTTCATATTCTAGTATTTTCCCCATTATACAGTCAATGCTGCTATAAATAATTATTAGCTACTTTTAAATTAAAAAATTATATATGTCAATATTTCTAAAATCTTATGCATAAATATTTTGAGAAATTGTGACAAAGCTTTACTAAAACCAAGATTTTCTAAGGCTGAGACAGTTACCTGATCAACAGCCTGGTAATTATATGAATAGAAGAACACTAGTTTAGATAAATTTGTTAGTATACTCTGGTTATTTCTTATTTTCTTTATTTATTTTTGGAATGTTCAGTACTCTAATCATTCTAATGATTTTTAAAAAGTTATTAAAATTCTGAAAATATTTATTAATGTTCCCTTAGGTCCTACGATATAATTTTTATAAGTAATTATAATAACAAAGACTTACAAATTACTTTAAAATTCTCATATATATCTCACATAAATTTTCACACATATTGAGTTTAATTTTTTAACACTATGTAGACAACGTTATTTCTTATTTTATGAAAAGTAACTGAATCTTAGAAGGCATTATAGACAATCAGTTATGGAGATAAACTCAAAGATAGGTAGGGATCCATGTTCAATATCACGTGCATTTTCATAATTATAAGTTATAATTTTAGAATAAAATATATAGGTGAAATGGCAATCATTCTACCTAGTTGTTAACTGTTTCCTTAGAGAGTTGAATCCTATATGCTTAAATGTTCTCTTTGGAAATCTTTTCGACTTTTTCCATCAGAATACAAGAATTGCTTTTCTTTTTTTTAAATTTGGGAAATCTTGGGTTTACATTCTCATTTTTATATGGTTATCAAGAAACATAAGGAAAAAGACAGGTGTTAATGCATTTTGTTATCTCATTGGCTAAAATGCCTGACATGTCTTACAAATTGCCTGAAATTCTTGCCATCGGCTGCTGTAAACTTCATCTAAATATAAATAACAGTAAATATATTTCTTGAAAAAAATATTTGAATAACATAGACTTTGGCTTATTTTATTGTTGTTTAATGACTGCCATTTAAGTTTTCTGGCTTCCAAAGAGATGTCTAATGACATCAAGAATGATTTCTGTGGAAGTGACTATGAAATCCAAGTTTCCATTCTTCTGAAAATAAGATTTAGTGGAGATATTCAAGTGTCTGCCATTCTAAGGGTACTGAATTTGGATGTGGAATATTAAGATAAGTTATAATAGTTCACTGGCTTATCAAACAGAAAAATAAACTTGCCCTGTTCCATTTATGGTTTATGGTTCACCTTGGCTTGATCTTTCCAGTTTTTTGTTTACTCCTTCAATGAATATATGAGGAACAGCAACATTTGGTGAAATTAAAAAGTTGGTTTATATGGTAGTTCTATACAGTCGTTTTACGCAGAAGAATTCTGCTGTTTCCATGCAAGTCTTTGACTCCCTGTCCCTGCTAATGTGTAGTTTTTGATGTACATTACAGGAGGCTCAGGCTGTCCTGCCTTGTAACAGACCTGAAGTTTTCAGAAGGGATGTTGGAAAACATGATAACACATAATGTGTGAACTGGATTAGTCCTGCCTCCTAAAACCTGGAATCTGCTTTGATCTGGAACACTGGGTTATTCTTGGCTTCTGTAGCTTTTGCCACACTGGCTTCTGCCCCTATTTTCTACATACCTCAAAGATTTCCATTGGAGTTGCTGCCTTGTATTGAAACACAGTGAACTTGATTCACTTCCTGACATCTGCGTTGGCTTCCTACAGGTCTTCTCTTGTCTTAATTTAAACATAGACTTATTACCCAGAACTCTAATTTTACCTATTTATTTAAATATTGTCCCTTGTGTTATTTTCTTATATGAGTATGAATTACTTCCTTCGTGAACTAAGGAACTCTAGATTACCAAGTTGATCCTCTTTCCCCCTAGCTCTTTTAATAAGAACTGCAAGCTTGACAGCTATCTTTAATAGGAAGAAGAGTGGGAACTACATTTCTTTCTTTCTTTCTTTCTTTTTTCTTGTTGTTGTTGTTGTTTTGAGATGGAGTTTTGCTCTTGTTGCCCAGGCTGGAGTGCAGTGGCACAATATCGGCTCACTGCAACCTTCACCTCCCAGGTTCAAGTGATTTTCCTGCCTCAGCCTCCTGAGTAGCTGGGATTACAGGCGTCTGCCGCCATGCCTGGCTAATTTTTTGTATTTTTAGTAGAGATGGGGTTTCATTATGTTGGCCAGGCTGGTCTTGAACTCCTGACCTCAGGTTATCCACCCACCTCGGCCTCCCAAAGTGCTGGGATTACAGGTGTGAGCCACTGCGCCCAGCCAGGAACTACATTTCTTAAAATCTGTGAGTACAAAGGGCAAGGCAGAAAGATATAAAATCTCAGTATTTGGCAAGACTGAGAAATGGAAGAAGGAAGAAGACTAAAAATGGAAGAAGGAAGAGAAGGAGGGGGAGAGAAGAAGGCTGTGGGGGGAGGGTGGGAAATAATTTCTGAAAATGATTATTATTTTAAAACCAAACTAAGAGTTTCATTTTCAGGGATACATAAATAAGCACCTATCAGAACAGCCTTTCCACATGTGATAGATATAAATTCTGGAGGCAAAGAAATACTTATTTGAAGACACTAGATGGAGATGAAAAACAAGCAGATGCTAGAAGGAAGTCAAGACTGAAAAAAAATACATTTGAAAGTACACTGGGTAAGGGTCTCATTTTTCCAGAATTCTATCCTGGGGACTGCCCCAGCCTGCACTGTGTAGGAAAGGTAAAACTCTGATAGCACACTCACAATTTTACTGGCCTGAAGAACCAGAAGATAGAGTTTGTGGCAACTACAGCCACTGGAAAGAGAAAGTAGGGAATATGAGAAAGGAGATAGAGCGGGAGAGATCTAAATTCTATAAATGAACCATTCCTGAATCTCTATCTTACCTCTGAACCACACATATGTTAATCTGACTCCATGTCTCTTTTTGCCAAACATAAAAGCATGGAATTGAGGTTTGAATGCCACCCAAAAGATAGTTTTCAATTTAAATTCAACTGTAGTAATAAAAGTGTCAATTCATAGAAAAGAAATTATAATCATAAATACATATGAACCTAATAATAGAGCTTCAAAACTCATGAAGCAAAAATGGATGGAATTCTGGAGAGAAATAATCAATTTTGTAGCAACTCTCTCTTAGGAACTGATGAAACAACAAAACCAAAATATCAGTAAACAACTAGATGACCTGAACAATACTATCAAACTCCTGACGTAATTTGTAACTATAAGTTTAGGGCAGATGATATTTATACCATATGCTAGACAAAAAAACTCCAAAGATTTCACTAAATTTAGTATATATATTTCCTACAGGATATATTTTCTGACTTGAATGAAGTTAAATTAAAAAGTAATTGTTTACTATATCTACAAAAATGGTATGTATTAAAAAATTTAAAATAAACTACTAAATAATCCATGAGTTTTAAAAAAAGAACTGGGTGCGGTGGCTCACGCCTGTAATCCCAGCACTTTGGGAAGCTGAGGCAGGCAGATCACGAGGTCAGGAGATCGAGACCATCCTGGCTAACAGGGTGAAACCCTGTCTCTACTAAAAATACAAAAAATTAGCCGGGCGTGGTAGCGGGAGACTGTAGTCCCAGCTACTTGGGAGGCTGAGGCAGGAGAATGGCGTGAACCTGGGCGGCAGAGCTTGCAGTGAGCCAAGATTGAGCCACTGCACTCCAGCCAGGGGGACAGAGCAAGACTCTGTCTAAAAAAATAAATAAATACATAAATAAATAAAAATTAAAAAAAGAGAAAATGGTGACAATATTTCCAACTGAATTGTAAAAAAACACAAAATAGCAACATTTGTGGGTTGCAGGTTATCTAGGGGTTAGCTTTAAATGCTTATATTAGCAAAATAAAAACATGTCTACATTCAATACCCTAAAGTTTCAACTTAAGAAGCTAGAAAACAAAGAGCTAAGCAATCCTTAATTGAGCAAATAGAAGAAAATAATAAATATATAAGAAGTCCATGAAATAAAAAAGCCCCAAATATACGGGCACTTAATAAAGCAACAGTTGATTCTTTAAAAATATTAATAAAATTCAATAATAAAATTAAAAAAGAGAAAGAACACAAATTGCCAATATCAGTAATGAGAGCAAGAGCATATGTACGTAAACTACAAGTCACGAAGGATAATAAGGAATCATCAAGAACAACTTTCCACCAAAAAAACCAACAACTTTGATAAACAGAAATATTTCTCAAAAAATGATGAAAGTCGATACAAGATGAAACAAACTTTGCATATGTAAACCAATTTAAAGATTGCATTTAATTATCAAAATTTGACAAAATTTAACACCATGTCATGATAAAAACTCTAAGTGAACTAGGAGTGAAATGTAACTTCCTCTACCTGATGAAAATTATCTAAGAAAAATCTATAGCAATATCATACTAATGGTGGAATAGTAAATGCTTTTCTCCTAAGATCTGGAATAAGGCAAGGATGAGGAGAGGGTTCTTACTAAGTCTAGTCTTTATTGTACTGAAAGTATTAAGCATTGCATTACAAGAAAAATATAAAAAGGACACAAAGTTTTGAAAGGAAGAATTAAAACTATTTATTAATGACATGGTTATTGACATAGGCAATTCAAAGAGATGTACAAAAGAATCATTACAACTAACCTATAAATGTACCATGGTTTATAGGAAATAAGCTTAATATGCAAAAATAAAGATGAAGATATTTATCTTGGCAATAAAAACATAAAAAATAAATTTGCAAAGTGATCTGATTTATAAGAACATCAAAATACATCAAACGTGTTTAAATTTAACAAAAGATGTACAAGGCCTCTATACTGATAGATGTTGATTCCAACTCTTGGCTATTGTGAATATTGCTGCAAAAATACATGGAAGTACAGATATCTCTTTGACATATTGATTTCACTTCCTTTGGTCATATACCCAGTAATGGGATTGCTGGATAATATGGTAGTTCTATTTTTTAGTATTTTGAAGAAGCTCCATACTACTTTCTATAATGGTTGTCCTAATTTGTGTTCCCACCAATGGTATTTAAGAGCTCCCTTTTCTCTACTTGCTTGTCAACACTCTCTTTTGTCTTTTTGATAATAGTCATTCTAACTAGTGTAAGGTATGATCTCATTGTGGTTTTCGTGTGATTTCCCTGATGGATAGAGACGCAGAGCATTTTTTTCATATACTTATTGGGCCTTTGTATGTCTTTTGAGAAATGCCTATTCAGGTCTTTTGCCTATTTTTTAATAGGGTGATTTGTTTTCTTGAGTTGTCTGTGTTCCACATATATTTGGGAAATTAATGTCTTTTTAGATATAAAATTTGCAAATATTTCCTCCAATTCTCTTGTCATTTGTGACAACATCAATCAACCAGAAAGACATTTTAAGTAAAATGAGCCAGGTACAGAAAGAAAAATATCACATGATCTCACTTGTATACGGATTCGAAAGAAGTTAATCTCATAGAAGTAGAGTATAGAATGGTGCTTACCAGAGGCTTGGGAGGCTAGGGGAGAGGAGGATAGGGAGAGGCTTGTCAAAGAATATATAATTATAGTTAGATAGGGGAAATTATTTTAAATGTCAAGAATAGAGACAGAATGTATGTAAATGATTGCTTGGGTCTAGGGGGTGGAGACGGGAAAGAAATGGGGAATGAGTATTGCTGGTTCTGGAGCTTCTTTTTGGGGTGATGAAAATATTCCAAAATTAATTGTGATGATGATTGCACAACTCTGAGAAAAGTAAAAAGTATTGGATTGTACACTTTAAGTGGGTGAATTATATTTTAATATTTATATCTCAATAAAATTAAAAAAATATATAGCTCTATTATTCTTCTAACTCATTTAACTTTGAGAAAGCCTGGAAAGGCTTTCTGAAAGGTTGTTTTTTTTTTTTTTTTTTTTTTTTTGAGATGGAGTCTTGCTCTGTCGCCCAGGCCGGAGTGCAGTGGCGCGATCTCGGCTCACTGCAAGCTCCGCCTCCCGGGTTCACGCCATTCTCCTGCCTCAGCCTCTCCGAGTAGCTGGGACTAGAGGCGCCCGCCCCCACGCCCGGCTAATTTTTTGTATTTTTAGTAGAGACGGGGTTTCACCATGGTCTCGATCTCCTGACCTCGTGATCCGCCTGCCTCGGCCTCCCAAAGTGCTGGGATTACAAGCGTGAGCCACCATGCCTGGCCCTGAAAGGTTTTTTCATAAAAATTGTACTGCATACAGATAGTTCCAGAGTGTCTTCACTGGCTTACCAATATTTTTACCAAGTGTTTGTTCCTGTTTTCATTTTGTCATAACCAATGAGTGAGTGATGTCTTCTCTTGGTCATTAAGCTTAGCAGTTAGACAGATTCTACAGCAACTCTATGGTAGCCATGTCAAAAAGTCTAAAGAGAGAAGCATGAGGCAAGGGCTCTCTTTTTATGTTTTATAAGGGAGATAAACTTCCTCAGAAGCTTTCAACAGACTTGCCTCCATGTCTTATTGACTGTAGTTGGGTCAAATGGCTACCACTATGGAAAGAAATGCTGGGAATGTCATTCTCTGGCATTTTCAGCCTCCCTCTGGGGATGCAGACTTTGAGAAGGAGAAGACGAGACAAGGGGAATGGTATTTACAACATTGGCTCATAGTAGAATAATGTCACATTTCTTAAACAAAAGGCATTAACTTATAAAAATGAAGTAATTATTGGTAGGATTTAAAGTTATATGACTGAGAAGAAGTTTTTTAAATACAGATGACTTTCTAGTAACTCTAAAAGTGTGTATTAGATTAGTCCTTCTATGAACCCTTTCATTTCTATTCCTTATTTTCATGAATTGTTCTCAGAGCTTTCCTTAATCCCCACTATAAAAATTGAAAAGCCAATGAGATGCAGTGTGATTACTAAACTGCAGCAGGAAGTCATAGGTAAATACGGACTTGAGATGATGGCAAAAGTTCACCCTTGCCTTCCCTAATTAAACAGTCTCTGGATTAAGGCAGATTCCAGGTCAGGAAGTATAACTGGTAAGTTTAACAAAAGAAACAGAATAAATGAATTTTCTTCCATTGAATTGAGATGTGACCCTCAGTTTTTGAAAATATTTAAGCATTCTATTTTCCTGAGAAAAATAAGAAAAAGTTCAGCTATATGCTCACATATATATGCACATATCCATAGAGACATAGTCGTGTGTGTGTGTGTGTGTGTATACCAACAAAACACCACTCCCTTGATGACAAATCAGTGACTATTTCTTTCCTTTAGCAAAATTCTGATGAACCAACATTTCAGGTTCATGCAAACAAATTTCCCATAGAATAAATTTATTATTTGTATCATTATTAATATTACACTCAGCTCTGAGAAGGATGCCTTCAAAGATTCCACTGCCCTTTGTTGTGTGCAAGTGTGTGTGATTTTGATTAGCAAACCTGCATACCTCCTCTAAGTTTCCTTCCGAGCTTGTGCAGTTAAAATAATTATAATAAAATCTATTAACTGCTTGTTACTGCAGGGGGAAAAGGCAGTGCATCCAAGCTTCCATCTGCAACCATTGATTCTGAAGTGGTGAGTGACAGTTCCCCACCGCCTAAGTAGGTTATAACAAGCTAGCTTCAGGCTGCAACAGCCAGTAGAGTGCAGAGGAGAAATGACTGGCCTCCAAACTAGTCTTAAGCCTCAAGAAAGAAAGAAAGGGGGGGAATATCTCTGCCAGTAACTGCAGTGCCTATTCTCACGTTCAGCACAGGAGCTTTGTAATTGCCAAGTCGCTTTAATTCCCACTCACACCTTGGGGGGACAAGGCAGAGAACTCTCTCTAACGGATAGTAATAAAACTATTATTCATCTAATCACCCACAAACACATGTGTTTCTTTTGTAACGACTCTGTTGCCCTCATCCCCATAAAACACACACACGTGCATAAGCCAACTCATGCAAATGAAAACACAATAGTGAAGACAATGTAAACCAAAGGAACAGGCTGCTTTGCAGACATACAGAAATCCAGCTCACATTCATGCTTTATACATATAATTCCAATGAATTCCTATCAATCCCACACACCATGGTTAAGATCCTGTTTGTAGTAATAAGGAGAATCCATACTATTATTTATATTTTTCAAATGAGATCACTCCCTTTGCTTCCAGCGATTGACCTGACTATATCAGGTGAAAGTGCAGTTCAGATTGGAAGCTGGCCTCATTTCTGTCTTGGATTTTGCATATGCCTATATAGATGAGCTATCAGCAGCATATCATCACCACTCAATTATAATATTTTTGTTTGTATAAGTGTATACATATTGGCATAAAGCCAAATCATTTGATTTCTCTCTGTCCATTTCTGTCAACACACACACACACACACACACTTTATATTGTATCAAGCTTCACAGGAATTACATTTGTCTCTGTGTATGAACCAGTACCCTAATATTTCACATTTTAGCATAATGGGCCAGTACTCTCAACTATGAGTGATAATAAAATAATAAGATAATGAAATATGAGGTGGTGATGGTAAAAACATCAGATATATCAATATGAATTAGTGCTGCCCTCTAGAATACAATTTAGAATGATTTTCATTTATAACAAATGAAAGTTTTAAATCTTCATTTTTAATATTTTAAAAATCTTTAATTTTTAATTTTAACTACAAGTCTTTAAATTTCAGACCAGATGCAATGGCTCACACCTGTAATTCCAGCACTTTGGGAGGCTGAGGCAGGAGGATCACTTGAGGCCAGGAGTTGGAGGCTAGCCTGAACAAAAGAGAAAGATGCCATCTGTATAAATACATAAATGCATAAATAAATATACCCATCATACAATATTTTCTTTCATTTAAAAAAATCTTTAAATCATATTGACAAGAAAACTGACCAACTACATTAACATTTGATTCAAAATGATATCCTACTTCAGCCTTAAAAAAACTTGTTTTTTCATAAGTGTTCATGATTTTTAAAGGAAATCTACATTAAAAAAACAATTTCCCACCATTGAGTTTCCTCAAGAGAATGTGCCATCTACCAATACATAAATTGAATTGCATGCAGATATAAATATTCTCTCACTGGTCATTTTAAATAGGCACATCTCCACAAGATGACTGTTCTGGAAAATGTTATCTATTATTTTGATAATTCAAACAAATTATAACAACAATCACAACAATAATAAACAATATTTCAGGCAAAAGTCTGTTTTTAGTGAAGGTTTGAATGATCTGGTTAATTTTTGTAAATAAATTATGAAATTTTCACAGGTGTACACATACACTCATATCTTGGATGACCCACACTGGCTCAAAGTTCTGTTTCTACAAAATTAAAAAATGCAGTATTGTTTCCATTGCTGTTCTATTGCATTAGGTTGAGCATGATTTTACAATAGACTGGGAGACAAAATAAACTTATCAGAAGTGAGATTCTTCCTTTGTTCTCCTGAATTCCAGAAAGTGTCATCAATTTGAACATATTCTGACCCGTGAATCTGGGACAGTAAACTCCCCAGTGCACAAAGTTGCTTATGGGCCTGTCAATACTTTTTGTTCATTTTTGACAATACCGGAATGACAATTTCACTACTCTTCTCCAGAAGCATACGGAACTTTGCATCTTAAAGTTTAGGATACATGAAAGTACTTCTTGCTTCCTAGGCAGCCTTGATGAAGTAGACTACCCATTGATACCGTAAGCAGTGCAGTCGGGTGCATGTAGAAAAATTCTTATCTCAAACAAGTCTATTGGACTGTGAGTATGTATAATATTTAAACCCTACAAAACCTGTCATTGTAAACAGGATAGTGGTGGTTTAGATTAGCATGTATATATTTTAAATGTACTTCTGCATGCTCTTAGTAAATTTGCTGTACCCCGTTTCTAATCATGAGAGAGTTACAATAATAATTACTATCAAGCTGACATTCACTAAGCTCTTACCATGTATTTGCCATTCATTGTGTTAAGTGATTTAGAAGTGCTATTTTACTAAATCCTCATCAAAAATCCGTGAGGCAGATATTATTGTTACTCCTATTTTAATGATAAGGAAATGGAGGCAAAAAAAAAGGATAACTAACCATCCCTAGAGCTCAAATCCAGGATGTCTTACTTTGGCTTCCCACAGAAGGAGACCCTAGTCAAAGATTTGAGTAAAAGTACTTGATTGGGAAGTGCAGGAAGCAGCAGTAGAAAGAAGGGAACTGAGAAGTTGAGAGAAAGTGGCCAGTATTAGGTGCATCATTAAGTAGGCAGTGACTATGGATTATTGGAGCTTTATCTTAAGTGGAAATTCTTGGAAACAGCCGACTACATGTCTCAAACATATACCAATCTAAGTGGTAGGAACTGCAATATATACATCAATTCTGCTCAGTCATTAACTGAGTAATACTGAGAGGAGTGGCATTTCCCCGTAACCCATAGCCAGAGTAACTTTCCTAAGCTTCAGAGAAAGCCCTCAGGCAAATGCTATAGATTCTAGAAGTTGGCAATTAGCCTACAGGCACTGAAGTGGCAAGACTCCAAGGATATGGATGGGGCATTGGCACTAGTTAAGATGTAGGTTTCATAGTGACTTCATGATTTTATATAGGACAGAGATAATTCGGTTAGACTGCTGTACTTGTGCATGTGTCTTAAAGCTGCATTTGAATCACGATTACACTAATTTTACTTAGGGTGTATGTTTATTTGGGAACTGAAAAGAACTGATAATGATTTGGGAATTTTAAAAAGTCCTGAGCCACCGCTTGAACCATTGCTGCCTTTTTATGTACTCAGATCCGTCTACAAAGCTCATACCCTTAACTACTGTGCAAATATCTCTGATAAAAGCACATCTCTGTACTGGGGAAAGTTGACTCCAACATCTCCTTTCAGAGATTCTCAGGCTTCTGAGGGCACCCTGTTCTACTGTCTTCCCTGCATGCATTAAAGATTCTAACACACTTTAGGCAATGACTACAGTAAAAATGTTCCCTTGTGATTTGATCTGTTGGGGAAGGGGTCAATGACCTAAGAGGAAGAAACTTGTAAGCAACACTATCTCCCCCACTGATCTGACGTACTATTTGAAAACTTACCAGATGGGACTAAGCTCTTAGGGAAATATTTGTTATTTGCAGACTTCGTTTCTGCCTGATTGGTAATATTTTTATTATAACTTTTTTATGGAAATTTGCACTTTACTCCTTTATTATACATTAGATTTTTTAAGTTAGCAAGTTCTTAGAACTTTCCTCATATCAATAAATAAAATATGGCAATATTTGACAACTACTCAAGATGGAAAAATGGAAGCTGCTCAGAGACAGTAAGTTCTGCTTTGGTGCTAACGGATGGATCCTTGGGCAGGATTAAATAGCAGGCAGGCATTGTTTCTATGACAATGATCTCAGAACAAAAGCCAGGGGAGATGCCTTTAAAAATAAATTTTACCTAATTCTCAGGTGTTCTTAAGGGCAAACCCTTCTTTAAGACCTATCCTAGAACAAAGAGGTAACTTAAGCTCGTAGTGCATTAGAGAAGATATGACAGCAGAGATTATGAAATTCAATTACTATTACAGAAGAACCTGAGACTGATAGAGTAAGTTAACTGTATATAGGAGTGGTATAGATAATGATTCCAGAGAACAGGGGCCCTATTACTTATGGTTCTTCTACTCATCATTTTCCGTTAATATAATTACAAGTCTTTTTTCTCCAATTATTTTTCTTTCATATTTTCAACATAATGAGAGGGAAGTAATACAGAGAAAGAAAAAAATAATAATTAGGAGCACCAAGAAGATGAGAGATAGGAAAAAGAAAGAAAAAAAGATTGGAAAGTAATGCATGATGGCTGTCCTGTTTAGTAATTGGTTTCTAATGCATTTGAAAGAGCATAAGATGAAAGGGACTCTGAGTAAGCCCTCTGTGATCATGATATTAGAAATCAACTACTGATAGCTTTCAAGAGCTTGAGCCTCGCTTTGGCTTTCAGCTGCACTCAAGGTTGAAAGACGAGAGGCCACATATTGAGGAGATGGAGATCATCAGAAAGGCATTAATAATTGGCATCCTATAAAAGGTCCTATCAAGTTAGTATCAGAGAAATGAAGGGACAAACTAGTGTCTTCTAAATCTCATATAATATTTGGACATTGGAGCTAAATGATATTTTCTATTCAGTGTAAATCTTATTTTGTTATTCACTGGCAATGAATTTCTCTAGGGACTTTGATCCTGGGGTGAAAAAATCCATTCAAAAATCACCCAAGATATCAACTGGTAAGAAAATACTATTACATATGTAAGAATTAGGAGCATCTTTCTGGTGCTCCTAATTATTATTTTTCATTCATTTTTATTCAATTCATTTCCTAAGCTGGGTATGTTCCAACATGTAATTCTACCTACATTAGGTTTGTATTGGCCACAGAGCAAAGTATTCAATTAATACCTATTTTTGAGGGGTTCTGATTTAATTAGAGATCAGGTACAAACATATCAAGCAGTGGCCCAGCAGTGTGAAGTCAATACCATTGGCGAAGAGAGAGGGGCCAAGGGCAGGAAAGTAAGGGAGATAACATGGAGAAGGTGGACCTCAATCTGACTTTGAAGATAAATTTGATTTGAAAGATGAAGAGACATCAGTCAGGATTGTGAGGAGAGCATGACCAAAGGTGTATGAATCAGAAGCAGGAGTAAGAGTGATAGGAGGGAGTCAAAGTAAGTTTAAGCTGTAACTTAGCAGGATTCCATGTGCCACTGAAAGCCAAATGAAACCCTTTTTTTTTTTTTTTTGAGACCGAGTCTTGCTCTGTCACCCAGACTGGAGTGCAGTGGCGCGATCTCGGCTCACTGCAAGCTCCGCCTCCCGGGTTCACGCCATTCTCCTGCCTCAGCCTCCCAAGCAGCTGGGACTACAGGGTCCCCCCACCACGCCCGGCTAACTTTTTTTTGTATTTTTAGTAGAGACAGGGTTTCACCGTATTAGCCAGGATGGTCTCGATCTCCTGACCTTGTGATCCACCCGCCTGGGCCTCCCAAAGTGCTGGGATTACAGGGGTGAGCCACCCTGCCCAGCCGGATCACTTTTTAAAAGATTCACGGAAAGAATGTAAAGACCTGAAAGAAATTTATAAGTTAAGAATACAGTGATTCAATATGAAATCTTCTTTAGAATTGTATAATTAAACACGGAGTGTGAGAGTTGGATAATTATACCTTTTCAAATTGGCTCTGATGACATGTGGAATCTTCTCAGAGGCTGGGAAAGTATTTCTTGTTTTCACTTTCAGATGCTTCACCATAAGCCATTGAGAACTGTGGCATTTTGATTTAGATTTTTAGAAACCTTAGTAATAATTTCCAAATCCCACAGCCTCTGCTAACAATGGATAAACATTAGTAAGATATAGATATCAGAATAAAAGTGCCTTTCAGCACAATATCTACCTGTGTCAGAGGAAAAATATACTTCTCATTGTTCTGTTGTATCTGTATTTCAGAATTGCTGAGCATTTCTGGGAGCCTGTTATCTAAGGCTATATCTATGCAGGAAAGTTGAAGCAATTGCCCACTATTTGAAACAAAACAAAAGGAAGGACAGCAAAGCAAAAACAGAGTTTGAAACAAGCATTTTTGGGTTGTCTTATCACCTTGGATGGTTTACATAGCTCCTCAATGGGAGTGTAAGTTCTGTTTCTCCAGATAGATGCGAGTTAAAATTTGCCATGATTAGCCAGTGAGAGCACGGAGCCATTAAAATCTACTGAAATAAGTCTGAGAGAAAGACTGCCTCTAAACATAAATTTATGAAAAATCTAAATGCAGAATTTCTTGCTATAGACTTTTCTAATTTTATTTTTTCTAAATAGAATGTTTATTAGCTAGGAACAGTTAACCCCTAAATCAGAAGAAGCCCAAGAGTTCAATAACACTGGAATCTTCTTAATGTGGTTTATTTACCTTTCATTTCTTGCCACAAATTGTTTTGTTCTAATAGCATTAATGAAAATGAAATTGGACAATGTGATTGAAAAATAGTCTCCCGCCTTGAAAATAAATGTGTCCGCTTTGCCTCAAAACTTATTTTCGCTAACCATAGGAGATCATTATCAGAATGCAGCATTCAGTCCTGTCCATGCTACACAAGCTATTTTGGGCTTCATCTTTAAGGGAAATTATTTGTCAGAAAATCTGTGCTGACCGGGTCTCAACAGACCACTGACAGAGGATCAAACCCAGTGTGCTTAAGAAACAAGAGTTAAGCTCTACCCAGAGCCCATACTTTACAATTGTTTTCTGAATTCAATTAAATAGAGACTATGGAGGCCTCTCACCAGTAATAGACCTTTATATAACGTGATTAAATATGTTGATTTTATACCATCTGTGGGTTTTTTTTTCCATTAAATGTTATGTTTCTAACATTTATTGTTATATTTTTGAGTTATTTCAGTTTGTACATTTTTTTCTGCTCTATAACATTTATTGATTAAATATACAGTATTTATCTATTATTTTGCTTGAATCATTTTCATGTTTTTCTGTTGTTATGTTGGAGTTACCACATTACAGAATGAATAGTCTTGTGTGCCTCTCTTGTGTGTATAGGTTAGAGAATCGTATTTATAAGAGAAGAACTAATGAGTAATATTTGTGCCCATATATGGATTTCTAGAAGACTGTGAAATGGTTTCCCACTGATATTCTAACTACTGAATCCAGTAGTGGTGAAGGATTCTTGTTGCTCCACACTCATACATTCGCGATAGTTTCAGATAAAATTTTTGTTAATATTTTGGTTAAAAACATGGTGTCTTTCTGTATGTGTAATGCCCACTTTTATTTTTTCTCTTCTCTAAAAATATATCAGTGCACTTCTTTGGCTAGAATAATTTAAAATTATTTTATATTATAGACACAAATTTCCTGTAAGTTACGTGAGCTGGAGCCATTTTCTGCCAGTTTTGGCTTTCCTCTGCTTTTTTATGGTTGTTCTTTTGATAAATACAATTTGCTAATTTTTAATATGGTTCGTTATACCGTTTCTGTTATGTTTTGTGGATTTTGTATCTAAAGCAAGAACTTTTTCATAATCTGATGTCATAAGGCTATATTTCTATATCTTCTACTAAGGGTCTCTGATTTTTGATGTTTACATTTACGTTTTTAATATACCTAAAAATAAGTATAGTGTAAGGTAAAGTTTTTTTGGTGGTTTTTTTTTAGATGGAATTTCGCTCTTGTTGCCCAGGCTGGAGTGCAATGGTGCGCAATCTTGGCTCACTGCAAGTTCCGCCTCCCGGGTTCATGCCATTCTCCTGCCTCAGCCTCCCAAGTAGCTGAGACTACAGGCACCTGCCACCGTGCCTGGCTAATTTTTTGTATTTTTAGTAGAGACGGGGTTTTACCATGTTAGCCAGGATGGTCTCGATCTCCTGACCTCGTGATATACCCGTCTCAGCCTCCCAAAGTGCTGGGATTACAGGCGTGAGCCACCGCGCCCTGCCAGGTAAAGATTTTTTAAATTCCAAAAACAACAACAAAGTGTTATAAATGTTATATCCACCAATTTTTTAGAGTTAAACTTTTTCTTTTGCCAGTTATGTACAATATTATCTTACATCTCTGAATGGGTTTGTTTCTGGTCCTTTTATTTCATTCCATTGGTGAGTTTGTGCATTTATCAATTTGACTATCACAGCACAAATAAGTTGCCATAATCGCTATGTCTTACTATATCTTTCCTTCAGAATTATCTTGGCTATTGGTGGGACTTTGTTCTTACACATATATTAGAAATAGCTTGCCAAGTATATTGTAGCTCTTTTTTTTTTTTGCTATTTTGGAACAGTTAACACAATTTGAGAAATATAGACATATTTCAACATTGCTTTTCTTATAACTGTGGTATATCTGTATGTATTATGTCTCCTGTAATGAATTTTTATCAAATTTTAAAATTCCTCTATAAAGGTCATCTACATCTTATGGTAAATGTATTCCTAGATTTCAGACTCTTTAAATTTATGTTGTAAATGATATTAATATTTTAGTTTACATTGTTACAAGTATATTAACATGCAATGCATTCTGTAGTTGAACTTATATCTAGCCACTTTGCTAAATTGTTTTATTAATGATTTTATTTTATAGGTCATTTGTTGTATTTTATGTAGATATATTATTTTTGATTTATGACAGATTTTTTTCCTTTTAAGTTCTTATAGTAATTATTTTACTTGCTTATGTTCTTGTCTATGAATTATAACTGTAGCACAATGTTGAATATATATAATATTTGTTGACTTTTTATTTTCGGTTTTATATCTGTGAACATTTTATAAATAATTAATTCATAATTTATTCTAATAATATCAATTTATGAAGCCCTTAGAGTCTTTATTTATTATTATTTTACCTCTTAAGACTGGTGACTTGTTTACTTGTCTGATGATTTGGAGTTGAAAGGCATATTTTATTGAAATTATTCAGTAAAACCCTGTACCTTACTCCAGAGAAGTTTTGCTCTTGGTTCTGTAGGGTGTGACACTGATCTGACACTATTTTTATTTTATTTAAGCACACCAGCTTAATTTTCTGTCTCCAATACAGTTCTAGACAAATTTTTCTGTGGATCCCAGCACTGGTGCCATTTTACCCTAGGGTTATCGTTTCTTTTGTCTACAATTCCTTCTTGTTTCAAGTCACTATCATTTATTTATGTAGTTCTGTTTTTAAAAAAGTTATTTATTTTTCCTTAGAGATTCCATTTGCTTTCTTGTGAGCTCAGCAATTCTCTCAGTGTTATGTTTGCAGGATTTTTTTCCAGCATGTTCCTCCAAAGTTCTTAGTTCTCTATGTTGGTGCCATAATTTTATACAGGTTTATTTTTCTTTCTAAAAAGTAGAAGCTTCTGAACCTCATTCTTCCCTTAATAATAATCTTAATCACCTGGTCCTTGAAAGATGTTGAGTGATTTGTGTGCTAAATTAGTAATGACTGGAAAATGTTGGCTTGTATATTTTGAATTGTACTGAGGGCAGCAGTGGACATTCTGTGTCTTCAGCCAAAGACTGAAATTTTTATTTACATAAAAATAAAGTAGAAAGTGTCTTTAAAACTCTGATCTTTTAGTACCTGTTAAAGAGGATTATTCAGCAGTTTCAACAACTTGGAAGCGTACATTTTTCCATCATCTTAGGTGATTTCTGATCCAAAGTGTGTCTAGAGATCACATCTTGAGAACTACCTGAATCTATCTATCTTACACTTGTCTTTTCTCTCTTCCTGTCCCTGTGCTTTGAATGCCCTAAATTTCACCTCTCTTTTCCCTTTTGTTCTTTCTTATTCATTACCATTCTACTTTTTGTGGTTACTTATACTTATCTCATACTTGAGCTCAAATGCCACCACCTCCAGGAAGGTTTCTTTCAAGCCCTTACTATAAGTAATATTAATTTCTATAGAAACTTATTGTCATACCTCTTCATTGTATATTTTATTTATGTTTGTTAATTTTGTTCAACACCAGGTCAAGTACTCATTGAAATAGTGGGTTCCTTTAGAAGACAAGGTAGGCAATACCATCCTGGACCTAGGAACGGCAACGATTTCATGACAAAGACACCTAAAGCAATTGCAACAAAATGAAAAATTGACAAATGGATCTAATTAAACTTAAGAGCTTCTCCACAGCAAAAGAAACTATCAACAGACTAAACAGACAACCTACAAAATGGGAGAAAATTTTTACTAACTATGCATCTGACAAAGGTCTCACATCCAGCATCTGTAAGGAACTTAAACAAATTTACAAGAGAAAAATAACCCCATTAAAAAGTGGGCAAAGTACATGAACAGATACTTCTCAAAAGAATACATACATGCAACCAATAAGCATATGAAAAACACCTCAATATTACTGATCATTAGATAAATGCAAATCAAAACTACAATGAGATACCATCTCACACCAGTCAGAATGGCTATTATTACAAAGTAAAAAAATAACAGATGCTGGTGAAGTTGTGGAGAAAAGGGAACCCTTATACAATGTTGGAGGGAGAGTATATTAGTTCAACCATAGTGCAAAGCAGTATGGCGATGCCTCAAAGAGCTAAAAGCAGAACTACCATTTGGCCTAGAAATCCCATTACTGGGTATATACCCAGAGGAACATAAAGCATTCTACCATAAATACATAGGCACATGAATCATAATTGCACCACTATTCACAATAGCAAAGACAAGGAATCAACTTAAATGCCCATCAATGACAGACTGGATAAAAAAATGTAGTACATATACACCACAGGATATTATGCAGCCATAAAAAAAAAACAAAAAAACAAGATCATGTATTTTGCAGAACATGGATGGAGCTAGAGGCTATCATCTTTAGCAAACCAACACAGGAAAAGAAAACCAGATATTATATGTTTTCACTTATAGGTGGGAGCCACATAATAAGAACTTGTGAACACAAGAAAGGAAACAACAGATACTGGGGTCTACTTGAAGGTGGAGAGTGAGAAGCGTTAGAGGAGCAGAGAAAATAACCATTGGCTTCCAAGCTTAATACCCGGGTGATGTAATAGTATGTACAACAGGCCAGGCGCAGTGGCTCACGCCTGTAATCCCAACACTTTGGGAGGCTGAGGTGAGTGGATCACAAGGTCAGGAGTTCGAGACTAGCCTGGCCAGCGTGGTGAAACCTCGTCTCTACTAAAAATACAAAAAAAAAAAAAAAAAATTAGCCGGACATGGTGATGCACGCCTGTAATCCCAGCTACTCAGGAAGCTGGGGCAGGAGAATCATTTGAACCCAGGAAGCAGAGGTTGCAGTGAGCCAAGATCGCACCACTGCACTCCAGCCTGGGTGATAGAGTGAGACTGTGTTTCAAAAAACAAAAAACAAAAAACAAAAAAATATGTACAACAAACCTTCATGATGCATTTGTCTATGTAACAAGCCTTCACGTGTACCCTCAAACCTAAAATAAAAATTTTAAATCTATGCGTGTGTATATGTACATATATATATATATATTTACATACTTATGTGAAATAAAAAAAAGAGTGGTTTTCCTTGTATTTAATTTCTTGCACCAAGGGCTTAGCATATTACACAATATATAGCAGGCACCCAGTAAGTATATCTTAATTGAAAATACCTCTTCTGGTAGAAAAATAAAATACACAAAACACATTTCTTTCTGTCAAAACCTAATCTATTTCCTAACAATTTGAAGCAAATTTAATACCACAGATACAACTATAGGATGTGTTTCCTAATCCTATGTACCATATCTTTCTTTAGTCATATTATCTATACAAGGAGATTATCTGCTTTATTAAAAAGAACCAGAGCCAGATAGTACGTAAAGCAATAAAAACAGATATAATTTAGAAACTGTTAAATTGGGGGAAAAGAGATCACAGTATAAAATTGAGCCTAATTATGAATACAGCAAGAACTGGTTGGAATTCACATCCAACAAGTGGAATGATAAGGGTCGGTGGATGGACAATTAATTACAAAAGGGAGATGTCAGCATAGGAGAATTATTTTTAAACTAACTTAATTGGATTCTTGCGGAAGGCAGGTCAGGGTGATCAGATATCAATGTAGGGAAAGGATATTGATCAGATAGCGAAGGTAATCAGATATCAAAATGGAAGGATTATACCTTAACCGACTTAACAGGAGTTTTGCCTAAACTGGACTCAGCAGGCTGAAAACAGGGGCCATGTGTGAGACCTGGTCAAAAGAGGCTCAAAGGAACCTCTCTAAAGTTTGCTCAAGGAGAGAGTCTTTGTCATCTTTACTTCTGTTTAATTGTTTTTATCATAGCTGCTATCATATTGTAATGAACATTTATGAGAACAGTTTACAGTTGAAATGACTACTTGGCCAGAAAATATCTGTCAAGGTTGCACCCATCTGCTCCAAATACACTTCTAGAAGAGCTATAACCAGAGGCCAATTTTCTATGTCAAAGGTGAATATTAGCTCTTTAAATTAAAACACCGACAGTATATTCAGCATAGCTGAGGCACACTCTTTCATCTCTTTGCTGCTGCTGCATGTTAGCAGCGTCTTTTGTGTAGAAGGATGAGTGTCTGACTTCAAAGGATGAGGATTCAGTAAGACTTCAAAGGTGATGTGACAGATGGTACATGAGGAAGCATGGCCCAATGCCTATTCTCACATTCAAAGGTGTTTTTTTTTAAACATGAACTCTGTTGACATTTACACATGATAATGAGTATGGCATTTCATCTGCCCATGCTTCTCTGTTGTAGTCCCACGTTAGTTATCCACTGAACACGAAAGAATGCTGGGAGCCATCTTGAATAAATGGAAAGTTAGACAAAATGGCATTCAGCAACCTTTCAACAAATATCAGGCTTCATTCATACTAGTGTCTTCTTGTCAATAAAGCAAGCAATTCCAGGGTCATAAATGACAATTATCTTTAACTGATCCAATTCAATATCTCTTTACAGAATGTTTGTTATGCATGTAACATTATATTAACTGCTATGAGAGATTTAAAAGAAAGATATTACATAGTTCCTGCTTAAGAAAATCAATGTGAGATTTTAAAGACACATAGATGTGAAGCAATCTGAGGACTATACAAAGTGCTGAAATCCATGATATATTCACTGAGACTTCACCAAGAAGGGGTACATGCAGAATATGTTTGTCAGAGCATTCAGAGAGGATGACTCTGCCAGAAATATAGTGGCAGGCAGCTGCTGAGTTACTCTATCCTAGGCAGATAAGATTCATCAGGGAAAGAGAACTGCAGAAGAACAGAGTAGAGGGGGGAGAAAAGCAAATGATGACCTTAGTTTGGTGCAAATCACAAAAAGACAATAATTAGAACCGTTGACCTTGTTTTTACTTTACATCTTCCTGAAATACAAGCTGAAGTTCCTCAAAAGGAATGAAAACAGAGGAAAAGACAACTTTCTTTAATTGTGATTTTAAACATTAGAAATTTAAATAGATCTTGCAAATATGTATTATTAACTTTTTATTGGTTATGGTAGGTCTAATGAGACTCCTGGGGAAAAGGTTAGCTGTGAATCCTCAGTTTACAGTTATTTCTTCCTCCTTCTGTACACAAAAAGACAGCAATAGTAACTAACAAATTCTTCACTTTTTTAAGCCATGAAATAAAAAGATCATTCATGTCACAGAGCTTATGCATAAGGACTATTTAAATTGTTTTCAGTTGATATAAAAATATCATTCTTAATTTGTTTGGCATTTCATTATTTTGACTCATCTAAATAAATGAATTCTGAAAGGTTACTGTGGAGATACCTATCAAATATCTTATCTGGCAATGAACAGAAGAAAAAGATGGAGGCTGTGTACATTGCACACTCTAATCTAAATGTGTCATTAGACTGAGAACAAGTTGTTAATGTCGCCCTTGACGTCGACCTTGTCAGAAAGAAATGTAGATGGTGCTCCACAATCTTCAGTCAGAGCTATCTTCAAGACTTTCTCATCATCCTTCTCCCATTTTGGAAATACATCACTGTTCTTAGTCAATGATAAGAATATTTCAAGCACACGCAAGTTTTCATACCAATATAACCACCACGGCTGCAATGGCCAGGAGGTGACATTGTCTTTGAAGACGTGTTTTGTTCAACGAGCAACATAAACTTTCTTCATCTATGAAAAACTCTTTAAACTATATTATTGTATTAACAAGGCAAATAAACTCCAAAATTTCACATAAACCTAGCCTGATTTGGTTTATGACAAAAAAAAAATAAGATGGTAATCACATTTGAGCGGAACAAAAGCTAGGTAGAGCTGGAAAAGAAACAAAGTATATACGAACTTTTCATGTTTGTTATTCAAGTATCTGGACAAAGAGCATACTTACACATATTAGAAGAAGCTGAATCTGAGGCATGATTTAACTAAGTTTAAGACTAAGTCTTCTGTAAATAGAACTGGTGAATATTTTTTAACATGTTATTTTTATATTACTACATTTCTAAAGATCAACGCATTATCTAAGTATATTTATAATTTCAGCCACTGAAATTTCTGGAAGAATACTGATAAAAAATTATCTAGAACATTGAATGAGTATAGTCTTCAGAGCTGACTTTTATATTGCTTCTACTCTTCAGAACTTTGTAAAATGGGAAAGTAAAATATACAGTGGTGCCAGTATTCGTATCTCCAAGGATGTGTGGTCATATTAAATCTCCTTAATTCTTTTGATACAGGAGTTAAAAAGAAATTATTTAGGCAGATAATGAGGGTAACGAAGTCCTCAGTAAGGTTTTCTTTTTATTAAGAAGCAGCTTCAAAATCATTTTCTTTTCTAACAAAGAGCAGCCTGTAAAATCGAGCTGCAGACATAGACAAGCAAGCTGGAAGCTTGCATGAGTGAATGCCAGCAGTTGTGCCGATAGCAAAAGGCTACTAGCTTGTTCAAAATCGTGGTTCCATCTTCCCTTTTCCTTTCTAACCACGTGTGCAGTCAGGAACAGACAACATGACACTTGCCAAGTTGAAAGTCCATTTGCATAATAAGAAATTACGGTGGGGTTGCCAGCTTCCTTGTGGGCTATTCAAATCTCACGCCTGGTCCAACCAATCTTTGGGACCGATGTAAATTAGACACCGCCTCCTCAAGCCTGTCCATAAAATTTGGTGCACTCCACAGCTGGCCGGAAGTCCCACTCCAACACCCCTCTCTCTCTCAGGAGAGGGAGCTAGTCTTCTTTCTCTTTTTTTTGCCTATTAAACCTCCACTCCTGAACCCACTCCTTGTGTGTGTCTGTGTCCTTGATTTCCTTGGCACGAGGCAACGAACCTTGGGCATTACCCCAGACAATGACGCTGCTTCACTTTCACTCAGTTATTTAACAAATATTGTATTGAATACTAAACAGTATAATTACTAAACAAGTATACATAAAATTTGTCTTCATGGAGCTTATTTTCCAGTGATGGAGATATACATGTATACTACTGCAGAGACTGAAAAACTGTTGGCCAGGTAATTACCTATTGTTCCTGGGACAACAGCTAGACTGTGTTTTCCATGTTCCCTTGCAGTTAGGTGGCTAGCAAAATATAACAGAAAGCAATGTATGAAACTTCCAGGCCTTATCCAGTACAGTCTTCCATGCATGATTATGACTTTTTAAATTATAAATTAACACATTACAATTGTATAAATTTATGGGATACAAAGTGATGTTATAATTTATTAATACAATGTGGATTACTTAAAACAAGTTAGTTAACTTACCTACACTCTCAAATATTTAACCTTTTTTGTGGTCACAATACTTGAAATTTATTCCCTCAATTTTTAAATTTTGAAATATGCAATACTCAATTATTAACTATATTCACCATGCTGTAGAAAATAACTCAAATTATCTATCTGTCTATCTATCTATCTAGCTAGCTAGCTATCCATCCATCCATTCCTCTTAGGTGAGATTTTGTACCCTTTGATAATCATTTTCCCTATTACCCTATTTCCCTTATCCCCAGACTCTGTAATCACCATGGTGATTTTTGACAAGCTTCCAATATTTAACATCTTAGTACAGATGAGAATAGTGAGTTTAAATAGCATGTGTTATCAATAGTAGAGTTTCAAAACGGAACAAGCCTGGGTCCTTGAATCATTGCCTGGAGAAAAACCATCTGTGGATAGGAACATCTACTTTATACTTCACATCCTGGAGAAATGAAGTGTTACTCTACATTTTTTAGTTAGCTTGATTCAAAGTTATTATTACCTAGAAAATATAGATGTTTATTTCTTAAAGTGAGGGGCCATAAAGTAAAAATAAGGAGAATAAAATGGGTTACAATGGCTCAGCTGTTGAGCAGTTGAGTAGTGGGCTGTGAAAGGATACGTATCATAGGCTAGAAAGATGGAGACCCATGCTGTGCAGTGGCAGACAAAATGTGTCTTCCTTCCAAGTTGTTGCAAAGACAATTCTATTTAACAATTAATTAAATTAATTAAACAAAGAAATTAAACAATTCCTTCCTGTGCCTCTGCACAGTGTTTGATAGAGCTATTGAATCTGTAACTCTAGGACAAGTGGTTAAAAAGAGCGCTCAGAGAACTAGTGTGGCATGGCTATTGTTGGCTGCCTTTAGCAAGCTGTTATAAGAAAGATGAGTTAAGGCAAAAATGTATTGATTTTTCAAACAGAATTGGAAAAAATACTGAAAATACAGAGATTACAGTCCTTAAAGGGAAAAGCCACTACCTCTGGACCCCAAAGAGAAAGAAGAAAGACTGAAAGTAAACCTAGACTATTAAAATTTTTCAGTTGAGATAAATTATTCACTATGCATCAAAGATCGAGTTAAAAGTCTTATTTTCATAATAAGTGTTTTATTTCAGATGATGCAAGTTCCCATTAAACTGAGAGACAGAGTTATGGGGATAAGAAAACAGAGAAATTAATCAGACATGAGAAATATATTACAGGCAAATATTGAGCATATGTGCTGTCAACATTGTGAAGGGTCTGAGGGTTTACCTTACTTGGAAGCTAACATGTTAGTCTCTTCCAGTTCCATGAATGCTAGCAGAAGACACAAGAACCCTTGGTCAAAGACAACAAAATGTTTACTCACAGCATTTACTTTGGCTTATATATTAGTTAAAGTAATAATAGCAGTTATTACTTTATAAATAAATCTTTAAAATATATTATACTAGCTCAAAAGATCAAGGTGTTTCATAATCAGACTTTGTTAAAAATTATTTCCCCTCTTCTTCAGGGCTCTGAGGCCTCATGCTGAAAGATAAATCTTGGTCCATTACCTTTTATAGCCATATCAGAAGGCATTTGTAGAAATGTCTTCTTTGAGGATACACAGCTTTCATACCTACCAAGTTTGATGATCTAAGGTTTGTTGTTGCTGTTATTTGTTTGTTTATTTTGTTTAAATTTTTTTTCTAATTGCTTAAAAACATTTTTTAAATCTTCAGTCCAGGTTTGTGGCTCCTTTGCTAATACAGTTCCCTAAAAAAATTTGGTTGGATTCCAATTTATTTGCTTTTAGAGAGCTTTATGTACCATTTCATGTTAGGAAACAATTCTCCATGAAACTGTCACAATTCTGTGCATCTTGCAACCATAAGAATGGGCTGCCTTTGCTTCTGAGCTATCTGTTTGAAAATGCTGCTATAGTGCCGGGCGCAGTGGCTCACGCTTGTAATCCCAGCACTTTGGGAGGCCGAGGCGGGCGGATCACGAGGTCAGGAGATCGAGACCACGGTGAAACCCCGTCTCTACTAAAAATACAAAAAAAAATTAGCCGGGCGTGGTGGCGGGCGCCTGTAGTCCCAGCTACTTGGGAGGCTGAGGCAGGAGAATGACGGGAACCTGGGAGGTGGAGCTTGCAGTGAGCTGAGATCGCACCACGGCACTCCAACCTGGGTGACAGAGCGAGACTCCGTCTCAAAAAAAAAAAAAAAAAAAAAAAAGAAAATGTTGCTATAGCAAAGTGCCTTGGAAGTTAGGCATATTGTCTCATTCTGGAGCAAAGAACACTTTCATTTAAAGCCTTAAGAAATAGGCTGTATCTGCTTCTGGGCAGAGGTCTAGCAAGCTTACTGACCATTATAAAATACCTGGTTTCCCAAAATTCAGTGTTCCTCTGCTGTGCAACCCACTGTGTCTGCAGATGTGTTCACATTGCCCTTTGGGCATTGGAACACAGGGAGCTGGTGCAGAAAAGTTTCAACTCCTCAACTACTGCTGAGAAGAATGTAGATAAGAATACTCAAGATTCAGTAACAAGGGAATTGTTTAAAAAAAATAAAGTAAAATAAAAAGAAGAATACTCAAGGCAATTAAATATTCTTTTTCAGAAACTATCAAATTGTTCCAAAGTGATTTTGCACATTTTTTATCAGATTTGTCCCTAGTATTTCATATTTTGAAACATGAAATTATGAAAAATAAAAAACTGAAAAAGTGTGTGGGGGTGCTCTGTGTGTGTATGTGTGTGTGTGTGTGTGTCTGTGTATATTTAGGGTTCCCTAAGGGGAAATAAAATAAATATTTGAAAAAATGGTGGCCAGATTTTTTTTCAGTTTGTTGGAAATTATAAAGCCACATATTTAAGAAGCTCAATGGACCTCAAAGAAAAGTAATATAAGGCAAACTACGAAACACATGATAATCAAATTGCTCAAAATTACTTATAAGGAGCAAATTTAGCTACTACAAGCTAAATAAAAAGTTACTTCTTACACAGAGGAAAAATGAGAGTGACAGAGATTTCTTTTCTGAAACAATTCCAGTGAGAAAATAGGGCAAGCATCTTTAAAGTACTGGAAGAAAACTGTCAATCTGGAATTCTATAATTAGTAAAGCATCTTTTAAAACAGGGGAAAATTTATAGCAATAAATGACTATATTAGAGCAAAATATTGTCTCAAATCAATGAGCTCAGCTTTACCCTTAAGAAACAAAGAACAAATTAAAAGTACAAAGAAGAAAGAAAATAATACAAATCAGAACAGAGATATATAAATTTAAAAAAACAGAGAAAAATCAACAAAACCAAAAGCTGATTATCTGAAGAGAATCAATAAATGTGATATGCCTCTAGACAAACTAATCAGGAAAAAGTTTAAAAAGAAGCAGATTTACTGTATCAAGGATAAGACCATGACCATCAATAATGATTCTGCAGTTGCTAAAACAATAAAAAGAATATGTTGATTAACGTTAGGCCAATAAGCAACAATGCAAACTAAAAGAACAAATTTCTTGAAAAACATGATAGCAAAGCTTCCTCAAAAAGAAAAGGGGGGAGGTAACCTGGTAGCTCCATATCTATGAAAGAAATTGAATTTGTAGTTTAAAATTATATCACAAAGAACATTTCAGGTCCAGATTTGATTAGCACAATCTACAAAATATTTACAGGACATGTGGTATCAATGCTACACAAACTCATTCAGAAGAAATAAAAACAAAGGAATAATTTTTAATTTATTCTACAAGGCTAGCATTACTCATTTAACAAAACCAGGCAAAGATATTACCAGTGAAGTAAAATATAAAGTGATATCCCTCATAAACACAAGTGAGAAAATTCTAATCACTATTTTAGCAAATCAAAACCAAAAATATGTCAAAATGAGAATATAGCATGACTGAGTGGAGTTTATTCCAGGAATTCAGTTTGTTAAACATATAAAAAATCAATCAATATAATTCAGAAAATTAACAAAATTAAAACCTTAAAATATGTGATTATTTCAATAGATGCAGACAAGCATTTGATAAAATTTAACATCTGTAAATGATAACCACTCTCAACATTCCAGAAAAAGTTTCCTCTACCTGCTAATGACTTTCTATAAAACATACAGCTAACATAATACTTAATGTTTAAAGACTAATTCTTTCCTCCTATGATCAGACACACAAAAATAAAATGTCCACCACATCTATTCAACATGTAGCATAAGTTTTATTCCATGCAATAAGGCAAGAAAAAGAAATAAAAGGCATCCATATTGGAAAAAAAAATGGCTAAAACTCTTTTTTTCCAGAAAACTGGTTATCTATGTAGAAAATCTGATAATACTACATAAAAGTTACTAGAACTAATAAACGAAATTAATAAGGTTATGGGCATTAAGATTAATATAAAATTCAGTTGCACTGCTACATACTAGCCATGAAAAAGCAAATTGAAATTTAAAATACCATATGAAACCATCAAAATATGAAATACTAGGGACAAATCTGATGAAAAATGTGCAAAATCACTTTGGAACAATTTGATAGTTTCCAAAAAAGATAAACATATACCTATCATTTGATAGATATATTTCCATCCCTAGGCATTTATTTAAGAGAATAAAAAAAATTCATAGGAAGATTTGTATAGGGATTTTTAAGTAGCTTTATTTTAATAGGCAAAACTGAAGCAAAAAGAAAAAAGAATAACAAATGTCTACCAACAGATGAATGGGTAAATAAATTGTAATATATCTGTACAATGGGATACTATGCAGTAATAAAAAGAATTAACTGTTGATATACACTATGACAGAATTCAATCTGAAAATAATTGTAATTGAAAGAAACCAGACAAGAAATAATATATATTGCTTAAAGCCAATTCCATAAAATTCTAGAGAATGCAAACTAATCTAAACTGAAAAAATGCAAATCAGTGACTCTCTTAGAGTGGAGGAGCAGAATGAAATAATTATAAATTATTACAAGAAAATGTTTGAGGGTGCTGAATGTGTTAATTGTTTTGGTTGTGGTGATGGTTTGAAATATGTATAATGTTCAAAACTTACCAAATGGTATTTGCTAACCATGTATAGTTTAGTGCATGTCAATTATACCTCAATAAAGCTATGAAAAAAAATACACAAAGCAGCAGTTGTTATGGTGAGAGAACAAGCATACTTGAATTCCACAGTAGGATTTCTCCAAAGTGTTGATCACAGGGTTTAGGTTGGTGTTTATGAATTTTATCTTGATGACAAATTGTGTAGTTTTCTACTTTCTCAAGTACAGGTCAACAAATTGGAATATCGCAAGGATAAAGACAATAATTTTATACATTCACAGCTAAGGTTTTTAAAGGGTGATGTATATAAATCAGTAGCTTACAATAACAGGTACTGGATACTCTAATATCCAATCTAATGGAGCTGCTTTCCATTGAAGGTATTTCCAGTCTTATAACAGAAGTAAAAAGACACTGTGGTGAAATGTGCTCTTAAAACGCTTCACTTTTATTCTCATGTCGTTTGCCAAAACATATAACATTGTTGAATCTGATATCAAGCAGAAAGATAAGGGTAAATATAATGTCACAGGGTGAAACACCATAAGTCAAATGGAACAACTTCATGCCAATGTGCAGAGATGTATATATACACACACCCACAGTGCATAGCAGAACATGTGTTTAAAACCAATCATCTCTTTCAATAAAAGCTCTTTACTTACCCAACTTGAAGGGGGGAAAAAAACACAACAGTTTTATCCAATCATAGCAACAGGTTCAAATCCACGATCTTACGATGATTTCTACATCAAACTCAGATGTGGATCTTTTTACTCCAGAGATTTATGTCTCCAAAGTGAGATTATCCAGTCTCTTCGGATAGCAAATGCATTGTTGAGAAGAGGACGTGATAACGGCAACACACATTCTCATTTGGAAAGGGAGGAGTGGAAGACACATGGTTATCACTGATCTACAGTAATGCTGGGCGGAGTTATGAGGAAACTCTACCCTGGGCTTTGGGAGTATCCTTAAACAGCTGATATTACTCTCTGATAAACAGCTGCCCAATCCACAGTTCTTTGGGGATATGTCTTATTGTTGGTTGAGAACCTCTCTTACCTTGCAGCTTAAAAAGTCAGGAGCCCAAGGGTCATTTTCAACCTCAAATATTTAGAATGTTTTTAAGTGATGGCTCTTTTAAAAAACTCATTCTGTTTCGTTATTGTTGGTTGAGAATCTCTCTTACCTTGAGGGTTACATTTAAAAAGTCACAGAGCCCCATGGTCATTCTCAACCTCAAGTATTCAGGGTGTCTCTCAGTAGTGACTCTTTTCAAAAACTTGTTTTGTTTCTTAACTTTTTGATTCTAGACAATTCTATTTACCAACAGTCACTCCTACCATTATTTTTGAGATATCCCTTTCTCTCTTTGCACTTAATTGTGGGTACTTTTGTTTTCCAAAGGCCTGTTTAGCTTGTTCTTGTTTTGGTGACACACTGCAGCAGCTTTCAATATTACAATATCCTGAATTCTAGATGTTTTCCAGTCATTTTTTTCTCTCCTTTCTACAATTTGCACACAGCCATGTTTTTTTAGATGGAATCTGATTCTGTTTCTCAGGCTGGAGTGCAGTGGCATGATTCTAGCGCACTGCAGCCTCAAACTCCTAGGCTCAAGCGATCCTTCTGCCTCAGCCTCCCAAGTAGCTGAGACTACAGGGATATGCCACCGAACTCAGTTAATTATTTATTTATTTATTCATTTTTGTAAAGATGAGGGTCTTACTTTGTTACCCAGGCTAGTCGTGAACTCCTGGGTTCAAGCAGTCCTCCCACCTTGCCCTCTCTAATTACTGGAATTACAAGCATGAGCCACCATGCCCAGCCCACAGTCATTTTTGTTTATGTGTTTGTGTGTTTGTTAAATCACCTCTATATTTTAGTCATTTGTCAAATATAGCCCATTGCAACCAAAGCATGCTTATAAAATTCCAGTTTCCAGAATTAACTTAGTTCAAATCCAAGTCCATTTGGTACATACCTTGTCATCCAAGTTGTTGCAGGGGAGAATTCTATCAAAACTTTTACTGTTTCCTAACTATGTCTTCAGTAATTGTTTCCATTTCCATGCCTGTATTACTCTGTCTTGAAAGCAATGCCATATTTTTTAGGCTGTGTTGCAATACAGGAACATTCTTTTTCTGGTATCAATTTATGTAGCAGCAAGCATGGGCTAAGTTATGCCTCTATAGTCAACAGCTCCTAAATGCTCAGGAGTCTACAATAACAAAAGTTTAGTTCTTGCTCTGTTTACATGCTCACTGTAGGTCAGAGGTGGCTGAGTTTCAAAAGGTCTTCACTCATTTGGCAGAGCTATCTCTGTGTATGGCATTGCTAGGTTCACGACTGAGGGAAAAAACGAGTACAATGCAAAGCAGATGTTGTGGTATTTTTCTTATTTTTATTTTATTATTTATTTATTTATTTATTTTGAGACAGAGTCTTGCTCTGTAGCCCAGGTTGGAGTGCAGTGGCGTGATCTCGGCTCACTGTAAGCTCCGCCTCCTGGGTTCAGGACATTCTCCTGCCTCAGCCTCCCAAGTAGCTGGGACTACAGGGACCCGCCACCACACCTGGCTAATTTTTTGTATTTTTAGTAGAGATGGAGTTTCATCGTGTTAGCCAGCATGGGCTCGATCTCCTGACTTCATGATCCACCCACCTCGGCCTCCCAAAGTGCTAGGATTACAGGGGTAAGCCACCATGCCTGGCCTCTTATTTTTATTTTTTAATCTTACTATGCTTCCACTAAGAAGTGCTACAGGCCTCTTCAGTTTCCATTTCATTGACTGAAAGAGATCACAAAATTTAGCTCGACATCAATGAAAATGTACTCATCTCACTCCTATGAGAGTGGCAAATCTTTTAAAATATTATCCAGTCTAAGGTATTACGGAAACAGAGAGCATCACATGCTTGCGATGATAGTACATAAAATAAGCTAGGTTAAAAAAATGTAATGTAAACAGTGGAAGAGGTTTTAAGCCAAAATATGTGAGAACTACATTGGTCCCTAAAATCAGCAGGTGTTATATCAGGGCTATTGAGCTAGAAAATATATGAGACTTTGATTAAAGTAAAAGATGATTCGCATTTTTGGAGAAACTGTTATCTGATTAAATCAATGTTATAATATCACTTTTCTGGGATTTGGCATTCTGATATTTGACTTCTCACTATCATAGAAATTCTGGCACTTACAAAATGTCAATATAAGTGCAATTAACACACATTGGCATGCTGTTGTTTTTCCCTAGTGGTTTTCAGGAAGTCTTAGAGATCAATATAGATCACTGAATATCTATTTGAATAGATTGATAGATATTAATTATAAGACAACTGAAATTAGTGTATTGATTTGGTAGAATTTTATTTTATCTTTTAGGTAGATTTCGCACCCTGATTGGTTTGATTCTATTCACATCTCTAGAATAAGCTCAGTTTGAAAATTCTCTATTTCTTTCTCACTCATTTGCCAAATTCTTTTTCTAATAAAAGTAAAACATAAAGTTAATACATCATAAATAGCCCAATTACCAAATAAAAAACTGTAGAAATTTTCTTAGGATAAGAGGTTTAAATTTAATTTAGCAAGCATAATAGATGTTTCGTCTAAATTTGTACAACATTAAAGGTACAGGAAAGCAGCACTAGTTTAAAAAAATTAATCCATATATGTCAGAATGAAGTCAAAAAATAACTTTTTTCCCCTAAAAAAGAGAATTGAGAGGATGAATAATGTAACTGAGAGGAATCTGCTGTATTTCATGAACAAGAAGGCTTCAATTGTGCTATTTATTAGTTTACACTGTGGCAGCTCTGCCCCCATTTTAAAGGACATAGAACTCATTGTGTAGCACCCCAGAAACATGAGAACACCAGGAGAAAGAGGCAGCCATCATCAAGAAAACAAACACTGAAATGAATTGCTATTTGTCACCTTTCTCACTGTTCTGTTGACCCAGAGTCCCCATCTACTCTGAGTGGTTTCATGCACAATTCTTAACAGGGTACAAAAGAAAAAAGCAATGCCTCCATTTTTAGAGTGAGAGAGTCATCCTCCAAAGGTTGCCCCTTAAAAGTAAAGAATTGTAACTCTGTCATCTTTGTGGTCAAATTCCTTTTCCTCTCGGAAATAAAAGAATGTTCTTTGAGTGTGATTTTCTTTCTTTCTCATCAGCCATGAGTGATGAAAGACAGATACCAACAAATGAAATTAGACTCTGACTATCCTCAGATCAGAAACTCTGGGGGTAAGTCACTTTGTCAGTCATTTTCCCCCATTAGGACAGAGAGCATAAGGTTTGCATAATTGCTAGTAAGCTCCCACCCCAATACAATTAGAAGTATGAAACACCAGCTGATCAGCTATAGTGTGGACATGTTCTGTGGATCAGGGGAAAATGTTAGTAACACTGTCCACATGCTATGATCAATGCATTTATGTACTCCCTTTCAAGAAGGTGAAGACATGGGAAACTGCTGTCATGTTATCCTCTTCCAACAAAATAAAGGATGTTAAAAGGCCTCTCATAAGCCAAAACCTTTAACACCTGTGTAATTCATCCATCATATTCAGGTAACATTTTTGAATTCAAATTATTGGCAGATCATGAGAAGATGCATGAATGAATGAAATCATTATAGATACTTCTTTGATTCTACCAATTACGTTACAGTGCCCAATCTATAAGGTAAGGAAGGACCCTGTGGATTTGGAATGTGCAGGTCCCAAATCCATTTCTACACCCGTTGTATGTTGGTTAAATACCCACAGGTTCTAAAGAGCATGGGAAGTGTTATCTTGAACAAGCAATCTCATCGTATAGTACAACTAGTGAGATAGTGGGGGTTTTTTTTTTCATTTTTTATTTTGCTTTGCTTTGTTTTTTAATTGACTATGGGTTGACGGAGCCACAACTTCTTTTCTTGCTGACCAATAGCCATTTCTGAGATTTCAGATTAGTTTAGAGGCCATTTTTATGAGCACAAGTTGTATTTAAGCTTAGAAATACATTTTGGTGAAAACTAAATATATTGCCTACACAATTAATTACAATAACCCATACTGATATCAAACCTAAGATTCAGAACTCATTTATGATATACTATAACCAAAACAACTTATGAGTCACAGGAATACACAAAGAAGATCTGTCAGTTGACACAATCATCATTAACATTAGTTTGACATTTTGCTTTAGGGGATTTTTTTCTTTCTCTTTTCTTTTCTTTTTATTTGTTCTTATGATTGAGGTAAATATCCCTACCCTCAAGTTAAATTGTATTTACTTAATGAATCAATTTGGTTGCATTCCTTTTCTTTGATTAGTAACTAGCCAATTGTTTTACTACATTAACTAAATCAAACTTAGTTGCATAATTAGGTTTTATTAATATCTGACCCATACAGAATGTGGCATTATTAAAGGTTTGAAAAGTCCAAGAATCCTGAGATTGTACAGTAAAACGTTTCTGTGAAGAGGCAATTGGAGAAATAATTGAGACTCTCATTTTTCGTATGAAAATACAGACTCAACATTACTGAATTCTCAGTAACGGAATATATGTCTTAGTTTGTTTCCTTGTATTGATTCTGTTTTTAAAGTATGAGAAAGGGTTTGTGTTAAGCAATTCATTGTCTCTGACTAAGGAATCTGTCTGGATTTAGGAATTATTCTGTGTGTAGGGAAATGGAAAAACAATAAATGTGATTACCCAAGAACCAAACAGAAACTTAGACTCATAGCAGAGAATTGCTGATTAAAAATAGTAAAAAAGAAAAAAAAATGTATTAAGTAGCAAACCTATATCACTCTGATTATATTTCAGAGCAGTAATTCTAATGTAAACTCCTATGGAAGAAATACCTGCTAAAGGAGGCAATTAAACTGAGCCTTCTGCTAATTCTCAGAACATTTAATAAATATACATGATTTTCTTAATTTTAAGATTTTCTTCCATATTTCCCCCTTAAGGTATTAGAGCTGGCTAGAACTAGCCCACTAACAATAGTTATTTGAATAAAAAAATAAGTTACAAATGAATATTGCAAGAAACATGTAGAAAGCACTTGAACAACCTCTTCAACATCCTGTATTCCCTCTCTTGGGAGAAATATAAGTACCTACTTGAGATTATATAGCGTATTACTTCATATATAGGTATATGGATATTTTCCACAAGTAAATATACTTTCACATAGAATTATTGATTTTTAAAAATTATAATCAATACAAAGCAATATGATTTCAGGGTATACACATCCAAGTTTTTGAAAGCATATTAGATTTCGTACTATTTCATAATATTCATATGAGAAATCATATTAGATTTATTCCAGCTTTCCAGGTGTTTAGATACCTAACACTTGTTTTCTAATCCCTATTTCTTCAAATGAGTGGTCCAGGGTAAAACAATCTGGGCATGTCTTTTTGAAAATAGTATTTTAATTAAAAGTACCACGTATACAGATAGGCATAGTCACACAAGTTCTTCAAAAATAATAAAATTTTCAGGATCAATGTAGTAGAAATAGTATAGTCAAAATTATGAGACGCTTTGAACAATTATACTTAATTTTTTTTCTCATTAGAATAACATACTCTGAGCAGTTGATTGGCCACCGAGAAACTGATTTCAAAGAGAAAAAGACAGAAAGAGAGTGAGAAAGAGAGAGCTATTTATAGGCATGGTTAATTTCTATTGTCAATAAAATTTATCACAATGATTCACACTCATAGTCTATACTATTTTACTTTTAAGAAGAATTAGTAGCATATATGTAGTACAACTTTCATATATTATAGTTACAAAAACGTGAAAACATGTTATAATACTCAAATATTACTTAAAGTAAGTAGACACTGGTCAGCATTTAAAATTTTTCTTCTTTTTCCTTATAATTCCAAATATCTTATTGTTATGACATCCATTGGTTAAATATATACACATATGTATATATATATATATATTCACACACATATGTGTGTGTGTATTCAAGAATATTAAGGCCGGGCGTGGTGGCTTACGCCTGTAATCCCAACACTTTGGGAGGCCGAGGCAGGAAGATCATGAGGTCAGGAGATCGAGACCTGGTGAAACCCCGTCTCTACTAAAAATACAAAAAAATTAGCTGGGCGTGGTGGCGGGCGCCTGAAGTCCCAGCTACTCGGGAGGCTGAGGCAGGAGAATGGCGGGAACCTGGGAGGCGGAGCTTGCAGTGAGCCGAGCGTGCGCCACTGCACTCCAGCCTGGGCGACAGAGCGAGACTCTGTCTCAAAAAAAAAAAAAAAAAAAGAATATTAATTACCCTTTTCTTCAAATGTCCAAAGGTGAAAAATAGACCCTTTCACTTTGCTTGGACAAATTGGCAGAAATTGATCTACACTGTAAGAAGCATATATCTTAAAATAAAAAAAAAATTAACTGGCTTGTCCAAACTATGTACTAGTAGAACAACAATTTAATTCAAAACTAGCTAGGAGCCCAAGGTCAATAAAGAAGGATCATTTTTTATGTTTTAATTTCTTGCTAAAAATTTGATTCGGCAATTTTCAGTATGCAATAGAAATAATAGAAAATGCTGACATGTCACTCTTTACTTATACTATTTAATACATAGCAAGTTGGTTTGTGATAACCATATTTTGTGATTGCATTAGTAATATGTTTTTGAAACTTGTTTCTATAGCACAAAAACAGAGAAACAATTAAAAGGATATGTAGTATGTAAGACACACATTTGCATATATATCACATACATGCTTATTCCCACATAACCCTGAAAAACAAGGTTTTATACATTGATACACATCATCTATGCATTTTTATCTTGACATGGAAAAAGACTGGGCCAAAGCTTTCAGAAATCAAATGTGAACGCATTTTGAAATAGCAGCAGTGTTTGAATTTTAAATTAACCTATTTACAATGAAACTATGCCTGCTGATTGCCATCATCTTCAGGAAAATTAACAGTAACGATCATTGGTGTCATAATGCAATTTCCCCGCAAAAATCACATAGGCTTCATTACTGTTTACATAAATTGTCATAAATACCAATTATGGTGGAACATAAAATGTAATGCTCTTTTTTTAATCATAATCAGACAATTGTTCTTCTAATTCATATGCTAGGGGAATAAGGTTATGATTCAACCTTTGTTGTGAAGGAAGTGTTTTGATGGTAGTTAGTTTTCCTCTAAGTGCTGGTTGGCTTCTTGTCAAATCATTCAACTCTCCGTTTGGATCATGTAGTCCTTGTTTCTGTTCACTGTGCCCTCTAATATACTAGGAAGAACATGGAGGTGTGCTAATGGCAGATGAGGGAGATAGACACTGAAAGTGTCCTCTAGACGTCAGCCGAGAGGTGGCTTCCGGTGGGATTTATAACAACATTTGGTGTAATTACGTCGAAGCCCCCATAAAGGAATAATGCAATAACAGACCTGTTAGAGAAGCACATTTGCAGTACCAATTCCAGCTTCCACCATAGGTCAGCAGAACAAATAGCTGGTAAAGGCAATGCCCTGTTAAATGGCTAATTTTCAAAACAAATAAGAGTTAAGTTGCTGGCAGGGGAATGGAGGAAAAGGCCAGAAAGAAGAGATTCAGTATTTTTACCATTTTGGTCTCTAAGAAGGAGATAAATCAGCTAGAAAGGTTACTCAGACAGAAAGTCAGAGCAAGGGACAATACTCTCTGAGGACAAAAGCCCTTCCTGTGCTTTCTGTAACATGCCACGCAAAGCCAAGAATCACACCGTTTGGGTCCTGTTTTATCGCATCATAACACTCTTTGTACTTGTTCTTCCTTTGGCCTTTATTCTTGACTTATTTACTCCTAAAACTTAAAAACAAATCTGCATAAATTCCCCACTATTCTGATTTAGAACAGTCTTGAAACATTAAAATCAGAAGAAAATCACTCCCCTGATTCTTTGAAATGTGGTGTCCATGCGTAATGGTGGCCACATGCAATTATATGTGTCTAGAAGCTATGGTGGGTTTGATCTGCAGGCCCTCTCCACACTTCCAGATTGGGCATTGCTATCTTAATGAACCCTGGCAATTTGTCCTCATTCTACCTAATTCTATCCTATTTGATTAAAGCAAGCTGTAATGATAAGTCCAGTTAAGTTTAATGAAACAAAATTAGGACTCTTGATCTAAGAAGAAAATAATAAAACTGGCAGGGATTTCATCTGTGGGAGAAATCAAAGTAGAATGAACAGAAATGTAGTAGAATTAGCCACTGTTGTTTCGTTGTGTAGGCTAGGGGAATGCTAAAGGTAAACAAATGGCATCAGCAGGGAGGAGAAAATGAGACTTTTACTTTTTTCCATCTTTCATAATCTCATGTATTATCGGTAACAGGGTGAGACGTTTTAATAGGGTGTGATCATCATTAAAAGGCAGATATTTATCTTATCACAGTGCATTAAACTCCCAGAAGGAAGTGGGAAAAAAAGGGAGAGTGAATGACTCTCATGAACTATTTAATGAAACACTAAGGTTGCAGCTTTTCTTGTTTGTCTTTAAAAAACCAAACAATCTGATATTGGACAAAACTGGTTCCAAACACACCCAGGCTGTACCCGGTGCCTGTGCATTTTGAGAAGTCTCTTCTGTGTTCTGACTTTGTTTAATAATTTCTAATTATGTTCTACAACCCAAAATTAAATATTTCTATCTCCATTGTGTGTACTTATTCATGAGCTGGGCATTAATCGTAAGACAATGTATCTTGTTATTTATTTATACCAGATGTGAGTATTTATGTTGCTCTGTTCAGGGTTTCCAGCTAGGTCTTTATTTGTATACTGAGCCGCCTGTTTTTGCATGAAAATGGTTTCTGAGCTCTGGAGTTCATCTCCACTCTTGTGTTTAAAACAACAACAACAACAACTTTTTTTAAGAGAAAGAATTTATGAATAACTAAGAGATTTCTGCTGTGGCTCCCCGGGTCTCTCATCAGCAGGGCAGCCAGAATATGTTTTGGGGACCAAGAAAATTCAATTTGGGATTTGTTTCACAGTTTAAAATGCTAGTTTCTTGCAAACAAAAGCTGCCTGGGCCATGGAGAGCTTTGCTTCTGAAATATATTTGCATAGTTTTAATTTTCTACTTATTTATTAACTTTTAAAAATGTATGAGTTTGTTTGGGTGGTGGGGGGTGGAAGTGATGCCAGTATATCTTTCTGTGTCTGCCTCCATGAAATCTTAGTCAATGGCTATAAGAACCCACTGATAAATATTTTCTTAAAGGATATTTTATGTTCGCCATTTTATTAGCATAATTGGCATATAGTAAACTTAACCTGGGAGTAAAAATTTTCCTTCTATGCTGTCTGTTTTTCTCCTAGTTCCCCTCCTAGAGCAACTAGTTTTATCAATTACCATGTGTTCTTTAATAGAAATTTTATGTCCATAAGCACACAAACATACAGACACACACACACACACAGACACATATATATTCCCTTTTAAGGCAAATTTCAGTATACTGTCCTGCACTTTATTTTTTATTTGATATTTTATCTTGGGATTTCTCCATATCAAGATATAGAGCATGTTCTCATTATTTTTTACAGCTGTATAGCATATCACTATATAGATATACATAAAGTATTTAATAAAAGACTGTATTTTATTTCTCATCTTAAATCAGCTGAACATAGCACAGTTATTGCCTCATAAGACTTTTCCAGTAAGTATTTGCAGATCTACACAGAAGGAGTGACTGGTGAGTGCGCAATGATCTAATGGCATGGTTCTTTGTCAGTGTGAGTTGGTGAACAGATAAACATGACTTGTTCTTAAGTACTGTGCTTAAGAGTAAAGGATGACTGATTTGACTATTTTCAACATGGAGTAATATATTAGTCTCTAAAGAGTATTTACTCCCATAGCATAGCTAACTGCAAAACTGGGTAAAGCACCTACATTTTTTGCTATAAGGCAGAAGCTCCACAACAAGGAGCCCACAGAATAACTATAGCCTGCAGGCACGTTTTGTTTTGATCAATTAAAATGTCTTTGAAGTAGCTGACATCATTAGCTAATTTAGAAATTTAACATAAAAAAACATATCTATAGCTGTAGCTTTTGTTGAAAAGCCTGACAATCTAGCAGGAGTTGGCCTGCCGTTCTTCATAGCAACAGCTTCTGGGGCTGAGTAGCACTGCCATCTTTAGACAAGAACATGAGTGCCAGGATTCTCCCAGATCTGCCTTGGCCAGTTTAGTTCATTACCTGCCTTGATCCAGTAGGCATTTAAGTTTGCCATAGCAGGGCTCACGTATAAAAATCCACACAGCCTTATGAGATGGAGCAGAGAGTCCCTTTTTGGGGTCTGCATGCCCCCCACTTTCCCAGGCATGGAAATAAAATAAAATTTTGAGTTTCTTCAAGGGAAACTAGCCCTGAGAAGTAAATAAATAACTTGTTATGCAAGAAAGTAATAGCCTAAAACAACAGCCAAGGAGTAGGGTCCAGAGATGTTTGGTTTTCCTATTGAAACTAAAGATAATATCTTAACATATGTCTCTGAGTTATCTTTCAGAAACCGGATTTCCCCGCCAAGGACCCCCACCAAATATATCCAGATATGCTGTTACACAGACCTCAGATAAGGAGGAATTGAAGACTGAACTCTGACCATTGTTCTGTGTTCTAAATTTCTTCCTGTGGGGCTTGGAGGGAATCACACCCCAGAGCCAGTCAACACTATTTTTTCTGCTGAATCCACACTTTTAAGAAAAGCTTCTCTTCCTTAACCAATTGCAAATCAGAAAATCTTTGAATCTACCAACAAACCGTAAGTCCCTGCTTCAAGATATCCAGTCCTTAGGCCAAAACCAATGTGTAACAGCTGTGTGTTGATTTACAATTTTCCCTCCTGAATTTTACCCCTGCCTTTAAAAACCTTTGCCTGCAGGCCGACAGAGAGGTCAGAGTTTAAACAATAGCTGCCTGGTCCTGCTTGGTTGGCACCCTGTAACTTAATGCCTTCCTTTCTGTCACTGCAAAAACCTCAGTGTGTATATCTGGTATTACTGTGCTGGGCAAGTAGACCCCAGTTCTGTTCTATAACAGAGTTAACCATCAAAATCTAATCCCGTATAGGAATAGTGCTCCAATAATGGTAATGATTATTATATAATGCAAAGTTATGTAGGAATACTGGAGGATTTGTAGTACTAAACCAACATGATTATTGAAAGAAAATATTGTACTTCTAGTTTCTGGTTCAGTATGTAAAGAGCTTGGAAATTTTCACTCTTTCCTAAAAACAAGTAAAATGCCGAACAAGGTTAAAACCAACAACCTTCTTAGATCTATCAGAGAATTGAGGTCATAGAGCAAACTGCTGCCCCCAAAATTGGAGAGACAGACAGATACAGAGAATCACAACTTATGAAAGCAGTAACCCAAAATCAGAACTCTTCACAGGAACCAGTACCCGGGTAGAAAAATCTAAACTGTAATTGACAAATTGCTGCAGGCTCAGTGTAGACAAGTGTGAGAGTTTAAAAGTCCAGATCCAGAAATGGGAGGGAAGGGGGCAATCTTAGTGAGGAAGGCCCACTTTTGTGAGTTTTATCTCTGGAAGCTCTACTAGTTCCTACAGAGAAGATTGGAGAAAAAGTCCCTTGTTCTTTCTGCAGAAGGGCAAATGTAATCATTTTGAAATACGTCGCAGCATTTTGTTCTTAATAAGATCTGTTCTCGAGAGAAATTATTTACCAGAGCTTAACCTGTTGGGGTTTATATCAGAGCCTAACTCACCTGGGAGAAGGGGAATATACAACTCCAACCCCCTTTAGATATTCAGCCCCACCTAGGGGCAAGAAAAGAACCCAAACAAACACACAAACAAACAAAAAAACTGAGAAACATTCACAAAGTTCACAGCCCAGGGGTAAAGGCTCACTGAAAGACTAACACCTAGTCAGAGGACTCTAGGATGCTTCCCCATACCCACACCTTAGTAACTACATCACTAAAGACCTATTTCCTGCAGTTCCTTTTACCAGTACATGATGTCCAGCTTCCAACAAAAAATTATGAGACATACTCAAAGTCAAAAAACACAGTTTGAATAGATAGAACAAGTGCTAGATCCAGATTCAGGTATGGAAGAAATGTTGATATTACCATTCTATGGATTTAAAATAAGTATAACTAATAATGCTAAGGGCATTTATGAAAGATGTGGCTCAGTAATTCGGAAATTTATAAACTGAATAGGCAACCTGCATCCCATTTTATTATGCACTGTGCATTTTTTATTGATTTTGGATATCAAAATATCTCACTCACTATGGAGGGAAAGGAAGGTGTGAGAATAGGGAAGGCAAAGAGCTGTTTAAGGCTGAACAAAGACAAATATTATCCCAGAATGTGAGGGTCCTGAGGCAGGGCAGGCCTCATGAGGGCTCCTGACAAAATTATTCTATTAAATGCAAGGCAGATCTAGATGTGACATCTGCTATCTGAGGTCCATGATGGGAGGAAACTCAGGCTTTCAGCCAAAGGAATTGTAATGTACACCTCATCCCATTCCTCTGGTAGTTCACTTCCCTTTCCTTCACTTAGGTCTATATGAAGATCTACCACCTGGACTCCATGCTCATTGAAATATCACAGAATAAAGGGATTCTACATGCCAAGGGAAGGCTCTATATATTTATTTCCACATAGCTTAAATTCTGGGATTTGAGTTTTCCAGATGACAATCCCCCAAATTAAATGCCTTGTGATTCTTGCCCCCTGCCAGTCAGCTCTCCAAAGAAAGGGCACAAAGCATTGCACATCTGCCATATCTGTGTTCTTATAGCTTCACTCTTCCAGGGAAGAGGGTGAGAAAAGAGTGCATCCTGGCACTCACCACTAATTTTACTCCAGAAATGGAACACAGCTGAGTAAAGACTCGCCATATTTTAAAAGACAGATCAAAATATCTCAGGTGCTTTCCGTTCTGACATCTTTTACTAGTAATGACCTCAATAATAATCAGGCTGTGAGGACCAGGACTATGAAAAGGAACACCATCCACCCCTACACAAGGAATCAGCTTAGTTCTGGAAGGGAGACAGTGCAGAGAGGGGCCTTTTTTTTTTGACGGAGTCTCGCTCTGTCGCCCAGGCTGGAGTGCAATGGCATGATCTCTGCTCACCGCAACCTCCACCGCCCAGGTTCAAGTGTTTCTTCCGCCTCAGCCTCCCGAGTAGCTGGGATTACAGGCACCCACCATCATGCTTGGCTAATTTTTGTAGAGACAGGGTTTCACCATGTTAGCTAGGCTGGTCTCGAACTCCTGACCTCAGGTGATCTGCCCACCTCAGCCTCCCAAAGTGCTGTGATTAGAGGTGTGAGCAACTGAATGGGGCCAAACCATCATGCTTGGCCCAGGGGCTTTTACCTCCAAGTCTCTGGTTTGATTCCAGATATAACTAGACAGACCAAATGTCACTCTAATTAGACGGCAATAAAGTTCTATAGCAAAATGAATTCCACAGTTTGAACTCACTTCAAGGGGACATTTTTCTTCATTACGGGACATGTATTTGGGGCTTGGCAGGCATTTCTGCTTTAAAGAAGCCCATGCTATAATGAGTGTGACAATGGAAACCTTTGCCCAATGCTGAACGCCTGGAACTTGCTCTGAAAAAGGAGCCTCAGCCTCCAAGTGCAACTAGGCCAGATCTGGTCACCATTTTAGACTTCTTTCCTGTAATTGTTTGAAGAGAAGATAGCAAAGAAAAACAGCCCTGACAGATTGTAGAGGTGATAGTTTCTGAAAATTAGGCCAGCTAATTGGGTAAAAGTCTATTATTGCTGAAAATCTCCCAAAGTTTCACACTTTTCCCCTTTTCTTTCTCTTATCTTCTGTTTTTAATTCAAATACACAATTCTGTAGAGGATATAGCCAACTGAGTCAATAGCAGATCAAAAGCTTAGGTGTGAAGCTTATTTTGGTCATGCATAATAGATTTTTTTTTTTTTTTTTTTTTTTTGGTCATTCCTGAAGGCTCCCTCAGGGTTCATCCCCTCCTTAGGGTGATGGCTTTCATGGGATGTGGTATCTTGGCCTTCTAGAGAATTTTAAGGCCACTAAATCATTCATCTCCAACAGCTGCTGGAAGATGGACTCTGGAGCTTCCTTCCCTGCCCCCCCGCCCCCCACTTCTTCTCTTATTCTGCCACTTTCAGGGTTAGAATTTAGGTAAATGTATTTCCTATCCTTTTTCAGACATGCAGCATTTGGGGAGGACCAAGTAGGAGCCAGACACGGAGAGAGAAGAGCGAAAGGTTTCTGAGATGGTGACATGTCCCAGCAGGCTGTGATTCAGCTAACTTGCCATGAACGAAAGACACTAAAGAAGCAGAGAGCCAAGTTGTTACCACATGACCCTCAGATAGGGCATTTTTCTCTGTCTCTGAAATAGAAATAATATCTGGTGTGTTGGTATCAGAGAATTCTAATAAGAAAGGAATGCATTATAATTTGTGTATGTGCTGGGGAAATGCTTTAAAAAGCTAACAGACCAACCATGCCCTACAGCTAAAACAATATAAGTGTAGATAACTGAAATGTACAAATAAATTCAGGAGGTAAAGGGAAGAATATAAAAACTGAGGTTGTTTTCACCTGGATAGAGATATAGATAGAGCAATAGCTACAGATAATATAGATTAGATTTAGTTATAGATAGATTGACATATATATAGACATATTCCACCTCACCAAAATGTTGGAGATGCCATGTGGCATGGCCAAACCTGACAAGTATATAGGCTCTAAAGCCAGACTTCAGAATTCAAACCCTTTCTCTGCTGTGAGACATTGAACAAGTTATTGTTTCTTAGATCGTTATCTGTGAAAATGTGATCGTACTGGGAGGAGTCAATAAATAATTTCAGGTAAAGCGTTTGGAACAGTGCCTGGGCATACTAAGGACTCAACTGACATTAGATATTCTCTTTTCCTCAAGTAAGCCTCATGTATTCTTGCCTCAATATATTTTTTTATTATACTCCCTTCCATTTGAAAACTTCCTTTGCCCTGTGTATTTGAAATGGATGCTTTATTCGTTTCTATTAGGTTTAGCAGGTTTCCCCTGACCTATCAAACTTATAGTGGTGTCTCTCCTCTATGAACTCTTAAGGATATTCATTGATGATTCCCTAGAGGGACTGCAATTATATAATACTTTGGGGAATGATTTTATTGTTGTTTATTATTTTCTAGGAAGTAGCATCAACAGCAGAACTAACTTAAACCTAAGAATCAACTGACAAGAGATTGAGCTGATTATTCATCACCCTCAGGAACCTCATTTAACCTTTCTGAGCTTCATTGTATTAACTTGTAAGTGAAGATAATAATGATAATATGTCCTACTTTATGATTTTGAGGCCCTATGGAGGGAAAATCTGTGAAAGTTCCTGATAACCAGGAAAATTGATTTATTATTCTTATATGTGTTCTGGTCTATCCAAATTAAATATAATGTCTTTAAGCAAAGAAGTGTTCTAGAGCATATGGTGGAATATTCTGTAGCTTGGATGCTCAGTTAATATCTACTGATTGTTTGTTAAGTTGAATTAGTATGCTAGAGAGGAGAGATGCAAATTGAATATGGCTTCATGGCACGCATAAAAACAATTAGAAGAGACACAGAGTAGTCAAGGCATAAGAAAGGTGTCCCAAAATCTTCTCAAGGAAAAGCCTCGATTGAGCCTTGATTAAAAGTAAAAATGTGTCCGGGGGCGGTGGCTCATGCCTATAATCGCAGCACTTTGGGAGGTTGAGGTGGGTGGATCACCTGAGGTCAAGTGTTTGACACCAGCCTGACCAACATGGCAAAACCCCGTCTCTCCTAAAAATACAAAATTAGCCAGGTGTGGTGGCACACGTCTGTAATTGTAGCTACTCGGGAGGCTGAGGCAGGAGAATCGCTTGAACCCAGGAGTCATGGGCACAGTACAAGAGTCCGTTTCAAAAAAAAGAAAAAAAAAGAAAGAAAAAAAAGAAAAGTAAAAATTTGTGCATATCTGTGGTGTGTCTGTGTGAAGAAAGAGAGGGGAAGAGAAAAACAGAGACAAAGCCTTAAAAGGTGGGAGAGAAACAATTTTTAAAGGTAAAAAAGAAAAAAAACTTCTCTTAATATTAGCCATGAGAAACGGATACTAAAAGTAGGTGTTCTTGCCAGCCACGTCATGCACAATTCAAAGAGGAGGGCGTACGTACATACATGGCCTGCCACAGGCTTTTCATTGCTGATGGCACCAAATACTTTTGTGCAATTTACATTTCAACATGGATGGAGGTTTTCTTTTATTTTTTTCATTTTTCCCTTCTTCTGTCTCTTCCTTTTCAATTAATTAACTAACCACTAAATTGAACCTTGCCAGAATTATGGAAGAAGTAGTTTAGTTGGTGCTTCAATTCTGGTTCTGAACCATTTTTTTCTTACTTCAGAATTGTTATTTTCTATTCACCAAGAATAAATTTGATCCATCTGAAGCTGACACTTTAAAATAGTTGGGACTCAGGCATAACATGACACCAAATGTGTGTATTGATTCATACATAAGGGATGGTAGGTAAGGAATGTACTTCAGCCTGACTACATCATATGTTTTCCCATATGACTAAATCATATAATTTTCCAAGAAGTACATAAACAAATTGGAAAAATCATTTTGGCAGGGTATTAGTATAAGTAGGTGTTCCATGGATTTGTTTCCTAAGGCTAAGGATGATAAATTTCATCATCATAGATCTAGAAGTTTAGAAGTTAGATGTTTAGAAGAGTAGAGAAAGCCTTATACCTGGAACAGGAAATTCCTCTTCCTTTTCTTTCTTTTTTTTTTTTTTGTTTTTTGAGACTGAGTCTTGCTCTGTTGCCCAGGCTGGAGTGCAGAGGCGCGATCTCTGCTCACTGCAAGCACCAACTCCTGGGCTCACTCCATTTTCCTGCCTCAGCCTCCCGAGTAGCTGGGACTACAGGCATGCATCACCACACCCGGCTATTTTTTTTTGTGTATTTTTCGTAGAGACGGGGTTTCACCACATTGGCCAGGCTGGTCTTGAACTCCTGACCTTGTGATCCATCTGCCTCAGCCTCCCAAAGTGCTGGGATTACAGGCCTGAGCCACCGTGCCCGGCCTGGAACAGGAAATTCTTTAGAACATTTGTTCTCAATGCTAACAGCTACAAATGCCTCCTATACAATACTTGTATTGCTAGTGTAGTATCCTGAAATGAAATTAATGAATAACATAACTTATAAACATACAGATTTCTTTTTTTTTTTTTTGAGACGGGGTCTTGCTCTGTGGCCCATGCTGGAGTGGCGAAATTTTGGCTCACTGCAACCTCCGCCTCCCAGATTCAAGCAATTCCCCTGCCTCAGCCTCCCCAGTGGCTGGGATTACAGGCACGTGCCACCATGCCTGGCTAATTTTTTGTATTTTGAGTAGAGACGGGATTTCGCCATTTTGGTCAGGATTCTCTCGAACTCCTGACCTCGTGATCCACCCACCTTGGCCTCCCAAAGTGCTAGGATTACAGGCATGACATGAGCCACAGTGTCCGGCCAAACATACAGATTTTTAAAAGAAATGTAACATCTTAACTTTAAGATTTAGAAAAAAATAAAAAAGTATATATCATAAGAAAACACGTATTTCAATATCTAAATATATAGGCAGTGCTATACCAGGAAACATGATGAATTATTTGGATGCTTTCACCTAAACAGGAAATCTTCATGAACTACAAATCAGAATAATATAGCAGGTGAGATTGATAGTCAAAATACCAGGAATGGTATTGTCACCAGTGACATTATTTACTGAAATAACAAAACATTTTGATAAAGTTCTGAAAAAAAAGGTCTTCCTTTGGTATACACGACAGTTTCATTTACAGAAAAGCCAGCATATATTACAACTAACTCTGTACAAAACAGATGTAGAGTCTAGGCTTACATATGTGAAAGACTGGTGAGTCATTGAGAAGTTGGGTGGGGCTTGGGATAATTTTTTCATGTGAGATTTTTCATTCATGGCAATAGATTGGTTTCTTTGTTTCCAACCCATTACATTTCAGTAGCATCCTCCAAACACAAATGCAACCCCTAACCCCAACAAGCCAAATTTCCAAAATGCTCTCAGAGATGCCCTATACTGACTGCTGCTATTGAAAATTATTGCTCTGGGGTGAAAGGACCAATCTAATAGGAGTATAATTTACCATGATTTATATGCAGGTAGGGCCCTTGCTCTGACCTCTGTGGTGAGTAAGAAACAGCAGGGCTTCAGGAACTTGGAGAACCTAGAAGCAGGATAGGCAGATTCAACATGGCATGAAGGACATTTGCAAGACCCCTAGCCCTACATCTCACCATGCTCAGTGCTCACAATCTTCCACAAAAGGGTTTATAAAAGCCTACGTTCTCCCAAGGGGGATCTCAAACTAACACTTGGTAAATTCGAGCTGATCAACTGATCTAAATAAGTCAGGCTGAAAAGGAAGCTATTGGATCTGATATTTTTTCTTAAGAACAGAATTATATTTTTGGTTGTTGCCCCAGCTCTATTCTTCATGTTGCCTGCACTGAACACTAATCATAAAATTTCCTACTAAGATCAATCCAAGGTGAACGGAAAAATCAAGTGTTTCCTCAGGACTCCTTTTCAATCCTTTTTTTCCAACATTCTGATGGAATCAATGCACTGAAACAAAAATACGTGAAAACCAGAATTACATGGTCATCCAGCCGAGGTTCTTTTAGAATAGGGTACATTTTTTTCCAATATTCCCAGCACATCGCAGTTTTAATACCTTCAAGAACAGAAAACTTACCACTTAATTCAGACCAGTGTAACATATATTGAAAAAATAATTTACCCCTCTAATTGTTCCATTTATTGGAGTTAGCTCTAGTCTTCTGCCTCAGGGTTTTAGACAGTAAAATTTTGCCACAAAATTTTGATTCTATCCAAATGGTCATAATATTGTATGCTGTTTCTTTTACTCTAGTCATATCCTTCAAGTTTCCTTTTTGCACTATTTATGTAGGAATGAAGATCAAGGAGTCATATTCTCCTTTTTATTTACTAATATCGTATGTCAGCAGAACAAGCAAAAAATCTCTGTACAGTCAAAAAAACACAAAACAGCTTCTTCTCATTTTCTTTGTTTTTAATTCTCTGGCAAACATAGACATTAGGTAGCCTAGGTGTTGGGTTAATAATGGTGAGGATCTTCATGGAGCCAACTTTATATATTTGGTGCTTATCTCAGTCGTAATCATATCTTTTTGTCCCCTCAAAATCTTTTTCAATGACATGGAGAACCCAGTCCAGTAGGGGACCTTCATAAAGGCCACTTGGTTATTTGCTTTTAGCAGAAGTTTCCAGAAAATCCATTGCAGGGATGCCTTTTGCATGTCCCATATTTTTCTGAGCCTCCACAGAATGGTAGGTGTTTGTTTGTCTCTCTTGATTTATAGCATGTTCAGCATAATTCAGTTACTAGCAAAATAAACTTATGTTTTATTAATCATATATTTTACTACATTGAGTACTATATGCATGTAATACATCTAGTACATTATCATCTATTTATCTATCTATATCTATATCTGTAATTTGCTCAACCTATAGTCTCTACTTATCCTAAATATGAATTCCTAGACCTTTTGCAATGATTTCCTAGCTCGGGTTTCTCTTTCCTTGGTTTCTTTTAAGATACCCATGTGTCGGGAAGGCCATTATGTTGTGATTTTTACAAAAACAAAGAAGGTTGAGGAGCAGCTACCAGACAAATACTTTGTAGTGTCTTTTCTCTGTACACAGAAGCTTGGTTTTTAATCCATCATTCTCTAGTCTCAAGAAAGATTACAACCACCACAACCACAAATGTTTACTGCTATTTTGGCTCTGTGATAAATTATTTAAATAGACCTTTTAAATCCTCATAACAACTCTATTAGGTAAGTTTCATTATTATTACCAATAAATAAATTGAGATGTAGAAAATATAAATAACTTCTGCAAGATCACACAGCTAGTCACTGTATAAGCCAAGACTTAAATTTGAATTAATGTCAGATTCTTTCTTGTACTTAACCTCTTTCTTCTGCTTAAGAGATTCCCTAGCAAAAACAAAGATTCTAATTAATGTTAAAAATTCCACTGTGGCACCTGTGTAGAGTTTGTCACTGCTCTTTCTTGATCCAGCCAAAAATTAGATGCTGGAAAAGATAGAATTTGGGTGACCTTCTTAGTCAGCAGAAGAAAATAGATGTGTAAAAGCTGTCAGGAACAATACAGTTTTATTAACTAATTGCTGCTGCTTCCACAGTTGCCTACCGTTCTGGCAGGTCCTGAGAGAGAGCTTCCACCAGACTCTGACCAAAAGGAAACCAAAATCTGTCTGCTAAAGCTATGTTGAAAGCCTCATAATGTTGCTGGTATAATAGGACCAGCCTTCTGGAACTCTGCCACATGACAGATAAATCTCTAAGTTAGAAGTCTGTGCTTATAAGCAATTCTACCTGGAAGAGAACTGAAATCTGGACAGGACCTAATTTTACACCCATAATTTTGCAACCAAGAAAGTTATTTTCTGATAGCAACAATTGTGATGATAAAAAGGATAGCTTGTTGATTCCATGGTGTGATTCTTAGAGTGTCAGTGTTCGTTGCTCCCATGTCAATCGTAATCCTTTGCTAACGTCTAAACTTTCACACTTTAGAATAAGACTAGGTTTCTATCCCCCATGACAAAGCATAAATGGTTACTATCAGGTCAGGTGTTCAGGTGAGCAGAGTACATGGTACAGAAGGAAGACAGAGAATTACTCTGTGGAGAGGTGTGACTACATAGCTGAATTACACCCATCAACTGCTTTTCACAAATTATCCTACCACATCCATTGCTCTCTATAACCTCTTGTTTACTCATTATATGATCTGAATTCATGAACAAGCCTTTAGTTAAATATTTTCTGATTTCTAGATTTATATATTTTTTCTGATGAATTAGATTTGAAGTGAGGCAAGGACAATGTCCTTTATCTTTTTATATTCTCTACACATTAAAGGACACAACTTTTTTTTTTTTTGAGATGGAGTTTCACTCTTGTTGCCAAGACTGGAGTGCAATGGCATGATCCAGCTCAACACTACCTACACCTCCCTGGTTCAAGCAATTCACCTGCCCCAGCCCCCTGGGTAGCTGGGATTACAGGCATGTGCCACCACACCCAGCTAATTTTGTATATTTTTAGTAGAAATGGGGTTTCTCCATGTTGACCAGGCTGGTCTTGAATTCCTGACCTCAGGTGATCTGCCCCCCTTTGGCCTCCCACAGTGCTGGGATTACAGACGTGAGCCACCTCACAGGTGGACACAACTTTTTTAAAGAAAGTACATAAATGCTTGCTGAATAATTTTCTGATGTAATCAATGTGCTAAAACAAAAATATGTGAAAACCAGAAGTAGATTTAGACACTAACCACAAACCCCAGCCACAACACACACACACTCACACATGCACATTACAAAATTCAGAAAATATAAGTGACTTGCCCAAGTTACACCAGTGGTCAGTAGCCATCAGGAGAAGAACTCAGGTGTTCTAACTGCCCAAACCAGTATCCTCTATTACATCATAAGCTGTCTCACAGAGCCTAACAAATGAGGCCTTAGAAATATTATATATTTTCTACTGTCTTCATTTCTCTTTTAAATTTGGCACACAGTTTTTGTTCATTGGACCATCTAAACTTATACTTTTCATTGTTCAAGGGAATTGTCTCTAGAACTATCAACAAAAATGACAGGGATATCTATCCATATGCTCATTCATCCATCCCATACCCCAGTGCAGTTATTTACATAGCACAGTGACACTGAGCAAACACAGAAGGAGAAACAGAAAAAGAGGAGAGGACAAAAAAGACATTGAGGATTTTTATGAGCCATTTTCCTAAGAGTATGCAGTATTCAATAAGCATTATGTATACAGTAGGTGTATCTATCACGGTTTCTATGATGATTCGGCGATAGTGTATTAGCCATTATCAATAGAGCCATTACAAAAGACACTAACTAACTACTCCAACTTCTGCTGAAAGCCACACATTGGTATATTACCGTCCAGTTGCATATGATGTGGAAATCTGCAACGGCTTACTAGGCATTATTATACTTACAGAAAACAGTAGAAGCTTCTTTATAAACAGACAAATAAATTCCCAGATCTAGTGCCTCTAATGCAAGCTCTTTAACTGATGTCTTGTCCCAAATTGTTAATAACAACAAACCTACATGTGGTTCTGCTTTTGGCAAATTAACACCATTCCACATACATAAACACACTAGCATATAAGATATAAGCACACACAAACATACACAGAAATGTAAACACATTCAAAATTTAGAAAGAGAATTTGACTACTAGCTAGTATTGAACTCAAAACACAGCCCTCTGAAGGCCAAATCTTTTCTCTCTCATATCTTCTCAAAACACCAAATAAGTGACCGAGTACATAGTCAGCGCTCAGCAAATTGACTGAAGTATTGATTGATTTTTTTAAACTGTTATCAACCCTGCAGATTCTATTTTATATATAGCCAGGGAGACATTCCATGGTCATCAAATGATGATAATTTCTTTAAGGAAGTGAGTTAGATCCTTAAAGAAAGGAAGGCAATTTGACAGTTACAGGATTTTAGATTGCTATTCTTTTTTTTCCCCCAACAGTGTGTAAGTTGGTAGAATTGAAGGGAATGGCACTTCCATTTCTTTAGTGATAATTGTATTTCTGTTACATAACTGAGAGGAAGTAAGCCAGCTTTCCCTGATACTCCTTCTCCTAATATCTGCTACAGTACATTTCTCCCCATAAATATATGCATGCTGAAGTCCAAGCTGGACTTTGACCAGAGTGGACCAGAGCAAAGACTTCCTGAATCTTCCAACCCTGGACTCATGGGTGAGGAGTGAAAAACTGTTATCTGCTTCTCCCTTCAATCTAGCTAACGAATCTTTTTTTACTTTCTCAAAAACAGATTCTCTTTCTTGTTTTTCTTCTTCTTGCTGAAAGGAGGGAGAAGGAGAGAGAGAAAACAAATGCCATATGTAGCTAATCTGAAGCGGAAATTTCTATGGATTAGAGCATGTGGGTTATTTTAAACAGCTATACAACAGAAATAGAGAGAGGAGGAAGTAATTTATACAATTTTTCAGTGAGTCATAAATTAGATTTCCTTTAATATCCTTCAACATGTAACTAAATAATAAAATCTCCTTTTAATTTATTCTGTTAGCTAAGCTGCTTCTTGAGTACTATATTGCAAAAAGACTTTATCACGTGTTTCCTAAGTTCACAGTATTTATACACAAAGACTTAGAGATGGAACTTCATAAGCTATCCACTCTTACCTCTCACACAGGACTGGAATCTCAACTGTATGGTTACTTGAAGATATTTAGTGGGCCTCCAGTTGAATGTTACCAACGCTGACATTTTATATTTAGCTGACAAATTGTTTTGCTACAACTTCCATTTATTAGTTCTAATGGTGTTCTCAGAACTTGCACAGAACAATCCCTCTCCTTCTTTACTATCTCTCAGTAACCAACATCATCCCTCGGTATGTTCTCCTTCACTCTGAATATCACTGCTTCTTTCAATAGCTCTCTTGTCATATTTCTAAGACTTTAAAAAAATGACTATTTCATTTGAACATATTTTATGTCATCAATATCATACCTAAACTGTGACCCATTGCTAAGTACAAAACTACAAGTGTAGCCTGATAAGTATGAGTGCAAGGACTCAACAGAATTAGTATTTTAGAATTTTTTTTTTCTGGGCATTGTATTGCCTTTCTTCCCTCACAGGCTGTTAGCTCATTCAAATAACCTTTTGTGTCCTAGAATGAAGCGTGTATATATACTCTAATCTGCATCCTTTCAGAGACAGTATGCACAGTCAGTATGATAATTAACACTGGAGCCAGATCTAAATGCGTTTAGATTCTGGCTTGACCGTTCACAGCTCAGAGACTTTGAGAGAGTTAATCTGTTGGCATCAATTTTTTTTATTTGTGTTTTTTTAACCAACTGAATGCTCCCTTATATATTCTTCTTAATTAAATGTTACCTTTCCAGTTAGGGCACTTTATTGCCAATAATCATAATGTTCTCAAATTTTAGTTAATCCATTCAAAATTTAATAATTGAAATGGTTCAAGTATTTATTTTCTAACAGCTTTTTATCATTTGCCTGTTACATAAATATATAATCTACATCCCAGATACTTAAAAAGTGGCTCATGGATCAGCAATGTCAGTATCACTAGGAAACTTGCAAGAAATGCATAGTCTTAGGTCCTCAGCCCAGAACTTCTGAGTAGATACTCAAAAGTATGTAAGAGTGTGTACGCTACTTAACAAATATGAATGAGTACGCTATTTAACAAAGTCTCCAGATGATGCATATTAAAGTTTGAGACACTCTTTATTATCCACAGAGTTGAGAAAAATATTAACCAATATAGCACATCAGAGAATTGCTTCAAAGTTAGTAATGACCAGTTAATAAAGTCTTTTGTATGACAGCTCAAGAAGTAGGAGAACTTTTAATGCTACTGTAATTTAAGCCGTGTTGTATCACTTCCCCTGAGTAGAATGTAAGTTTTTTTTTAAACAATGTCCCGCTTTATGCCTTCCCAGTTGTACTGCAGCTCTTAATATGTGTGAATGTGAACCAAGGCCAAGGAGGCTGAATGCAGCTTGTGTTCAAAAGGTAGATGCCTGGATTTCAATCTTGTCTTGACCACTTACTTACTCTTAGAGTGACCTGAGCCATTTACCCACCATTCCGTGTCAGTTTCTTCACTTGTAAAATGAGAATGATAATGGTTTCTGTCTCCTATCTGTGTTAAAAGATTAAACAAGATAATCCATGCAAATAACTTAGCACGATGCTTCATATGTAGCAATGTTTCCTTCCTTGTCTGAATTCTTACTATGTCTATTAGAGTTTGCTTTGGTTATTTGTATGTTATTTCCATATTTATATTTTAAGAACCTTGATGAAAGGTTGCTGTCTTATATTGGTGTTTTTAAAGCCACAAATCGATTATTTGTCTAAAGTCTATAGTTGAGACAGTATGGCAGTTGGAATGCATCTTTTTCAGTATAATCTTAACCTAATCCTCAAATGCATGTCCAAGTAATGACTAAGCTTACACTAGTTATACCACGGTTAGTACTACTCCTAGCAGTACTACTATAGTAGTCATACTGTAGTAACTAACAACCTTTAGGATAACATGTCTACTGGAAAATACATTTACTGTTATCTTTTGGACTCCTTCTGCTTCAATAGATTTAATGGTTTTCTCTAGGGAGTTGGGAAGTCAGAAGCTAGTTGGAGGTAAGGATAGGGCTCAGTACCCCAGAAGTCAGGTCCATCCTGCTAGTACGATTCCATGTCTGTATTGGTTACACCTGACATTTCCCAGTCTCTCTGAGGAATAGGGTGGTAGATACCTGTGTAGATAGAGAGATGCCCCAGCCTTAGAACTAAAAGTCTTAGATTTGAGTCTCAGCTTTCATATCTACTAAACTTTGAGCCTTATTTAATTTAAATCATCGGGGTCTTGACTTTCTTATTTATAAAATAGAAAGAAATACCAATATAGGTGACTCCCAAATATTTTATTAGAGATATCTTTATAAATCCTTAATATTTAGAAAAAGCATTATGAAGAAATGAAAGTGATGTGGATGATAAAACTATTTCCCCCCTTGACTTTGATGCCTTCTCTCCTCTTATAAAGATATTATGCAAAATCTATGCTTTGGGTATGCTTTATGATTCTTCATGGAAATCCCTGAGAGAGGTATTAAAAGTAACTAGTGAAATTGATTTCTGTCAGCATCACAATTACTATTTATTTCCACCATTGACTCAATATAGAAACTGCCACATGATACCGGAGAATGTTAAAAGCTGCCCTTAAGTAGCTCCCCCACTGGCTTCCTATGGGGTTAAGTCTCTGTAATGGCATTATTCCTTCAGGGTTTCTAGTGGAGCTAGAGTTCTTTTTTTTTTTTCTCTTTTCCTTTCTGACCTGGGTCAAGGCTAATGTGTTATCCTAGGAGGGTTCATATATTAGCTAGTTAACATATTAGCAGGGGTTATTGTCTCTGATTAAATCATTACTACCCACTGTCTTGTAGCAAAGAAAAGGACCGTGGGGGATTGGGGCACATGATGGACAAATCTTGATGAAAGGGAAGCAAAATCAAAAGAATGAGACAGTTTGGATCCAGTTAAAATTTTGGCACTATGGTTTTTAGGCACTAAATCACTGAGATTAGGTCTGTAGAAGAGGATTCAAGAAAAAATAAATTTCCAATGTATTACCTTTTCCAAGAGCCAGGTTTTGTTTGCATCTTGGATGCCATATATAGTTCAACGTAATATCTGTATAAAAGTATTAATATTAAGCCTTTTTAGATTCCATTGTAAGATAAAACTAGTGGTTAAACAAGTTCATCAAAGAGGTTTCTCCCATTATCATCAACATACAAAACACATTTTGGAAAATTTGCTTCAGTTTTCACTTAATTTCATATATGTGCATTAGCATACAAATAAAAATATTTTAGAATAATTTTTAATTTAAAATAAAACGTCAATTCTTTACGTTTTCTAATATTTTTGGGCCCTGGAAAATTTTCATCTCATAGACCTAAAGCTGTAAGATGATAATATTTAAATGCAAGTCACAAGCTTCAATTAGGTACAATCAGAAATCATGCGGTGACTTCATTAAGTATCATTAAGAATGATCAAAATATTGCTCTTAGGAAAAATACATCAAAAGCATTGCATTTACACATTGATTAAACAGGATCTGCAATTTCTAAAATCTGGTATGAGAAAAAAGAATGGAGTAAATTAAGTGCTCATATCCCACTTAGCAACAAGGGAGTGCTTAGCAACTGGCAAAGGAAGAAATAAAGGGAGATGGTAGAAAACAAAATATGATCAGCCTCTGAAAAGGGTGAGAAATCAAGAAATGACAATGTAACTAACTGGGGATGGAAGAGAGGTTGTTGTCCCAGAAGCAGAGGGCCACAAAGTCACCCTGCTTTTTGAAAGTTTTTAAAATTATTTTTATTTCCTTTTTAACCATAGGAAATTAGTCTCATAATTAGGAATCAAGGGCACAGGGAGGACTCTCTCCAAAACCATGACTGTGATTGGAGTCATGTTTGTTGAAATGCATGCAGCCCTTTATAAGCTCTTTTGTCTTTTCCTCCTGCACTCAGTGTACAATCTAGCTCTCAGTTCTATACGGTCTTAAGTCTGAAGGAGGCTTAGGAGGATTTGATATTATATCCATTTGATAACTCTTAAAGAGTATTATTGTTCTAATCATGCTCCCCGTCCCCCTTGCTTTCTGTTTGATTTGCCTTCCCTGGATATCCCACTTATCCCAGGCCTTCGGCTCCTGGCTTATAATGATCATTTTCAACTCTTCTTATCCACTCAGAGATATCTTTTCCCTGTGCTTTAATCTGTGCCCATGGATTTCCCACAGGCCACTCAAACCTACTCTCAGACCTCAGCCTCCCCATTCTCTTACTACTTCCTTCATCGTCACCTTAGGAAGGCCCTTGTTCATGCAGGCAACACATCCAGGAACCTCCCCATTTCTGTCTCCTCACTCCAATATTTAGCTGGTTCACTGATTCTGTCTCTGAAATATATCTCAAACTCACTCTTCTTTACAATCAATCTGAGGTCAAAAATTCATGATCTCTTAACAGGAGAAAAATCTAAATTCTTAGCATCACATGAAGGGACTTTCTTTCTCCTTTCCCCCTATATAAAATCGTGAACTCCCATGACCCTGGCCCATGTTTTTCTAAAAAATTTTAAATTTTAAATTTTAAACTTTTGTGTGATCCACTGTTTGACAACCATTTACTTCTTGAGTATATTCCCCATCATCACAGTTAATTTTTCAGTAACTATCAACTTGCTTCCTGAGAATCTAAACTTTTTTTTGTATGGATTGTGATCTTCTCATCTGTCAAAGCAATTTCTTCTCTTATCTAAAGCTTTTTAATTTTTTTAATGGAGCATCACTTCTAATCTCGCTAATCTTCATTTGATCTTCCTAACCTTTCTTTCTCCTTTCCCCCTATATAAAATCGTGAACTCCCATGACCTTCTATGATAACTCCCTTTCTCACATCCCCAGTATTCCACCCTTACTAAGGTACATCTTAACAACTATAATTATATTCAAAATAAGAATGATGACAACAGAAAGGAAGAGCAGGAAAGAAAATAAAAGGATGTGAAAGGAGGAGGAGAAAAACAAGAAGATGGAATTGAGATCTCAAGGAAAAAAAATGAACAAATAAATAGGAGGGTTATTTTATACAGTGTATATTTTAAAAGTCGATTCTGTAAAAGCCCTTTCACAAATATTATCTCTTATACACTGGGAAATTGGAGAAGTTATTTTTTGGATGACCTGGATAATCTAATCAGTCAGAAAAGAGAAAGAAGACTCAAATTGGATTTTTTTTAACCCTTTTGTCTAAATCAGACCCTGTTTAAAAGTCTGATAGGAGATATTTCAGGCTGACGTCTTTTCTTTCTCAAGTTCTATCTGTGTTCAGGCTCTGGGCATCTTGGATCTTTTTATCTGAACAGAAAGCAAATCCTAGCGCAGCATCAGAATGTTCTAGCCCCTTGCAATGGCATTTAGATTCCTCTGCTGCTATTTCCAAAGATGCCCAAATCTATAAATATTAAGCTACATTTTGGACCCTAACCTTGAAAGAAGGCAGCTACCATTTAATAGTGCCAGGGAAAGAGAAAAGGTATAGGGGTAGGCAAAGGAAAGAAACAAAACAACACAAATGTCAAATGTGATTGATTAAAAACTAGGTAGGCAAATCAGCAAGGGCTGGTCCAGCATCACTGGAGAGTGAGGTCAGAAAGGGCTGTTTCAAAATTATTTGGTATTTTCAGAAATTGATTACTGAGGGAGAGCATTGAGAAGTAGCTGTGAACATTCATTTAATGGGCCAGTGCCTCTTGTACAGAGCTGGAGTCGTCACATTCAGTCTCATCTACTCCTTGTTAAGTTGTGCTTCTTCTGGAGCATGTTTATTTATTACAGATACTATAAGCATAAACTACAAACTAGAATAATACGTAATTCTCTAAATGGGATTTTGCTAGCACCACCTCTCTGCCTATCTCTTCACTTCCAACCCCCAATATGACAAGCTCCGTTGTTTATAGGCCTGGGAATATCTGCAGGCCTACAGAGCAAGCCCTTTCCTGTCCTAGGATACATTTCAGTGAGTAGGCAGCAACTTATCTGGAGGAAACTGAGGGACACTCAGATGTCCTCCTGTTCCCAAACTCCTCAGTTATCTGCTCCTTGGAGAGATATTCCCCTAGCTCCTCGGGTTAGGCATACCCTTTGCAAATATATGCAGTTTGAAATAAGTAGCATGTGTTACAGCAGTCACACATATACAGTTTGGTGTCAGATCATTTGGTTGGTCACTCCCGTACCCTGTCAGCTAGAAACAGGCCACAAAGTGAAAGTTTGCCATGATGAAGAAAGAGAGGAATATTTTGGAGTATAAATCACGGGTCAATGGGTTGTATCTGGGTGTGGCACCTCATGGAAATCTGTAGCATAAGACAAGGAGACAGCAAGGGGTTTTCTGAATGTATGCACACATGCATGCATGGGTGTGTATGCATACACACACTCCTCTCATCAAAAGCCAACCTTCATCTTTAATTTCTAATCTGATAACTGACTAAAGGCAAGTCTCCATTTATCCAGGGATCATTTCAAAACTCGACTATCACATGGTGGAAGTCCCCACTAGAATTTCTGCTGGTTTATTCTTGCATACTATATGTCTTTTCTCTTTGAATTAATCAAAACTAAAAATACATTATCTGTATCCTTCCTTTTCTAACTCCATACACACTGCGCTGTAAGGTTTATCTTAAGCTGCCATTCCATGGACGCTGTTACCTATTTCTTTGACTAAAACTCTTTTACTCTTATTTCTCATTGACCTTGTTTTAATGCTTAATTCTATTTTTTGCAATGATGTTCACAGACAATTTTATTTTTCTCACATAGTTTACAAACCCTTATATGGCCAGAAGTATCCTAGTTTTTTTGTGTTTCCCACATTTGGCTGCATCCAATACCAAGTATCGAGTATAACATCAAGAAATCACTTACTCTCTGATTGTTAATAGCACTCCACTGTGGAAGCTGGGTGAGATACATACAGACGAATCATTGACATATTCCACACATGAGATGGGGCTGACCTCTCCTCCCAAGACTATGGCTTTGAGGATTCACATATTCATCCAAAGTGAATATTTCAGATGTCTTTCTAACAGGACAAGATAATTCCTTATAGATATTTATTTCATAAGAATAAATATATGAAATGTGTCAATGCATGTAGCCTGCAATGGTGAAAATGCAATACTTCCCAGGCTTGTATTTTTCAGTCATCACACAGTGCATTTACTGTCGTCTAATTAGGCATTCTAAAAACCTGAAGTCTCCTTGCATCTACCCTGCAACAATTGTAATCCAGTGTGCCTGACACTACAGTACTTATCTCCAGAAATAATTACTCCATGGAGAAGGCAGCAATGTGAGTACATCCCAGGACCAGAGAGTAATGACAGAGGACCTCAAGGCAATATTCATATTCAGATACAAATGGGGTTCACAATTAATACATGAGACATCACCAATTTTAATAAAGCTGATGAAAGGTAGGTAGATTTGATATGAAAGTCAAATATACTTGGGATTCTCCCCTTCTCTAAGAGTCCCTCTTTAAATTAAGACTTTGCCAGGTGATTAACAAGAACGCCAGCGCTTCAAAGGGAAGCAAAGCCTTGTTCTTTGCTGCTCCACAGGCGACCAGCTCTCTTTCCCTTTGGTCCAGATGGAGGCTTTGTTCTCCCGAAGTTGGTCAGGTGCTGTGCCTGTCCAAAAAAGGGAAGCAAGCGCAGCATTAGGAGCCCACACCTGTTTAAAAAGCAATGTCGTTCCCTGAGCTCCAAAGCCTGAACATGAAATGCCTCCCTTTGCCAGGCAGCTTGGCTATTCCCCAGGCGTTTTCAATCTAGTTGGGTAAAACCAAAATTGCATAATTTGTCATTATTTTCAAGGAACGAGATGTGCCTTCTACAATCCCTTTCGAGTTAAATACAATGACGCTGAGCTTCCTCTGAATGCCAATGCCTTCTTTCTCAGAAAGAATAGAAATAAAGAATGAGAAAAGAAACACCCAATTGATTGCCTGTAATTTGCTTGAGTGTTTGTTATTGATGTATTCTTTGTATGCATTTTAGGGATAGGTAGCAGAAAAACTCTTTTCCCAGGTCTTCAGTAAAGAGAAGTCAAACATACTGGGAAAAGCTGGAACAGGAAGCCAGGACTTCTGAGTCAGCTTCAAGATTTAAAATAAATAAATCACATCAACTTAGGTAAACCACAAGTCATGTAATCATTCTTCATTTTAAAAAGGTAGATTAAAATTGCCTTCCCTAAATATATTATATTTAATTGTGGAAGTAAAATGTAAAAAAAAATGGGAAAGTGCTTTACAATTTTAAATATTTGCTATAAATGTAAAGTAGTTTGAATGAATGAGAAATAAGGAGTGAGATGGGATTCTTATACAGGAGTCCTATCAGTCTTTCTAAGGTGAAAGTCTTCAAATCCAGGCAGACAGGGATGTGGAAAGCAAAGAAAACTCAGCAACAACCATCGGAAAGCAAGGGCATCCTAAATCTCATCTATTAAGAGTAGAGAAAAGGACCTAAAAGCCCCCACCATATTTTCTTGTATACAGGGCCTTCTGCTCCCACTTGGTTACAACAATAGTGGAGAAAAGTAGGCCCATAAAGCAAGACTGATTGCTGGGAAGATGATCAATTGCTGCTGTGAAAGGGGAAAAACTGATAAATGTTTTTTTTTTCTCCTTCTCTTCACAACCTTTTGCTAAAGCTGTGCAAAATGTGTCATGCATAAAAAGTATGCAATTTTCATGTAATTAGAGGAACACAAGATGAAAATGAGTTCCATCAGAGCAATCAAGGATGGTAATGTGGTATGTATTTGTCAGTGCCTATTTGTCATGAAAGCAAAACCCAACAAGTTATATATTTTATTTCATTTTAACTCTGAAAAATATAAATGCCGTTTTGCCATGGCCAAATCTATAAATTTTAATAATCCTTTCATTTCTTTGAAAAGTGAAGTTTTGGAACTGCAGATTAGATCATTTTATTCTTTTAAAGAATGGAATACTATTTTATGAAAAACACTGAGATTACAGGACAGATTTATTCCATGGAGGGACAGATTTACAGCAGGAGGTGATAGGTTTACAGTTTGCTATACAAGAAACACACTGTAATTTATTTTCTCTGAAAATACACTTGCATCTTACAGTAGCATGTGCCTCTGATCCCATTCTCATGCCCCCCAAACCAACTGTATTTTAATATTCTTCTTGGGCAAGAGGGCATAAATTTTTTCTTTTACCCTTTCTTCATCTTTTTCTCTCATCCTTCTTTTCATCCATTTATTTATTCATTTACTGTGTTATTGGAGACAGTTTATTGAGCTTCAAAATTGTACCAGACATGTTAAACTCTAATGATAGAAAAATGAAGAAACCATGACCTCTGTTCTGAAGCTGATTCTGCTTATTTGGGGACAGAGAAAAGTAATCAATTAATACAGTGGGATAGTAAATGGAGCGATGGAGCGTGCTTCTGTTGGTAAGACATAAGGGAAGATATCTATCTAGCTCAGTCTTGCCATTTGAAGATTGGGACAGGGGTGGGGAAAGACAGTCTAGGAAGAGGAACAGGTAAAGGCAAAAGCTGGGAGGATGTTGAGAGTTTAGCCATTGATGAAAGAGCAGTTAGTTAATTACTCTTATGTTGGGGAGCATAAGAGGTCAAGAGTGGAGACCAATGATTTGAAATGGAGAAGGAAAGATGAGAGACACTCTTATAGGCCAGAGTAAGAGGTCTAAGCTCTGTCCTCCCTGCAGTATGAAGGCTTCTAACAGTTTTAAGCATAATCAAGTCTGTGTGTAGAAGAAACACTCTGACAGCATTGTAGAGAATTGATGTGAATAGACAAAACCAGTTATGAATCTAATAATTCATTTGGGAGATAGTGATGGTTTGAGCCAAGGTGGGCATTGGGGATGGAAAAAAGTGAATGGGTTTGGGATGCCTCATAAAGAAAATTTCCTGATTTGGAAACAATTTCTAGCTAGGGAATAAGGCATGTCTTTATTTTAACACTTACTCATTCCTTTAGAAGAAAGCTCCAATTTATGTTTTTGAATTAAGTTGCATTTTCTTTTACTTCTATAAACTGGGACAAATGGTATAAAAAATTCTATTATGATGGACTATCTTGAAACTAAGACTTTAGTGTCCCCTTCTTTCTTTCTTCTCCTTCAGGATAAATGTCACGTTATTTGTCATATGAATTAAGATTTTTATTAGCTACTTATAAAATAATATACATGGCATTTTATTTGTTTTGTTGGTTGTTTGTCCCTATTTGAATAGTCACTTAAAGGATGCTTACATGACACTTTCTAATGTTCATATTCCCTAACATGGGGGTTAACAAACTTTTTTTTTTTTTGTCGAGGGCCAAATAGCAAATAATTAAAGCATTGCAGGCCACATCACAACTCCTCAACTCTGCAAACATAGCACAAAAAGAGCCATAGACAATACATAACAGTAATATTTCATTAACAAAAGCAGACGATGGGCTAGATTGGGCCTATAGGCTATGATTTGCTAACTCCTCTAAATCTCAATCATTTGTTTCTGTGTTCTGGGTTGCCAGAGCAGGCCTTTGAGATCCCTAGGCAATTTCAGCATGAGAAGCTCTGCAGTTCTAACAGTTTGGAAGGATGATTTTGAAGCTCTGAGTAACGTCTATTGAGACACTTATATTGTCTACAACCTTCCTAATGGGAGACAACTTCCCTTGAATACAGGCTAGATAAGGTAAAGTTTTAAATCTTTAAGTTTTTTTAATCAAAAATTTAAAATATAGCATCAATTTCAACAATATATGTGCTATTACCTTTTTATTTCATTTTACAGTTGAATGTGAGATTTTTTCTTCCCCCTCCCCACCCCTGTCCCTGTATATGGAAGTCATGCCATCAGGTTATAACTAGGTTCCTGGCTTTCCTCTGTAAAATAGAAAAAACATCACCAAAGGGGCCCACTGAGCAGATTCCATACAGAATAAAGCGATGAGAACAGAAGAACATGCTGCACATGACTGCATCCTTCTGCCTGAATTATAGATTTAGAGCAGTAGGAAAAGGGACTAGATCATTCCTATAGCTAACATAGTTTGCATAAACCCAGAAACTATCACAGATTTGAGACCTGTGACAACATGCCCTTGTTACAAACTTCACAGAAAGTTAATGAGATCCCAGCTCTGATCTCTTTTCCTCACTTTCACTGTTGTAGGATAGGACCATGATTACTGGCCTCTCACTTACACTGAAACACAAGACCTCTTGCCCCTTAGAAGCCCATCTGCTCATACCGTTTATGGCCACCGGCTCTTCCTGCTTCTCCTAAGTTTTCCTGAGTTACCTTGATTTCTTCCTCATTCCTCTTCAAAAGCTCTAGCGAAGGCAAATTTCCTAAACCTTAGTTTATAGGCCTAGAACTCCCAATTAATTGAAGCTCAACTTTTATATGGAATTACCTTGCTGATATTACTCCGGACCCAATGTGTGGAGATTGGACTGCATTTGAAATGTTCATGTTCCACCTCTAATCTGGAAAGACAGAGTAAGTGTCAATGCAGCACAAGAAGCTTTAATACCCTGGAGGGGCATTCAACAAAATGTGGCCAGAAATAAAGAATAGATTTTGTATGTGTGGGTAGTGTGTGTTTCAGTTTGAACTTGAATTTTCAGGGTTAGAAGCTCAGTACATATAACAATTGTAGTCATTATGGTGAATAATTTCTCTTAATGAGTCTTAGATAATGGCATCTTCCCAAAAGGGAAAAGTGAGGGGCTTGGCAGAAATTGAAAACAGACAAAAGGTGGTGAGTGAGATTTGAACTTCTCTCAACAAATACTGACTAGGATAAGCTCATCTCATTCAATGCAAAGAACTGTCATCCCTCTTTTAATGGTTAGATCAAACTGGGTGAAGTTTGGTTTAATTGGAGAGGAGATCGCATGGAATAAGGTAAAGTGTAAGGTGGGATTTTAGAGGCTGTAGATGCCCCTAGATATAGGCGAAATTATTAGGGGGCTGCATTAACTGGGATAGGTACCCCAAGCTCTGGTCTCTCATCGATGCAAAGGTTTCAGTCCACTGTAAACACATTTTTAAGGGAAGTATTCTAATCTTGAGTTAGCAGGGGTTTTTGCCCAAGACGCAGATGGAAGTTGTCAAGAAAATAAACTTGTCCCCCACCTCTATCCTTACCTCCTGTTGATAAACAAACCTATACCACTGGGTTTGTTTATTCTAAAGTGGATAAGCATGTGCTCACCATGAAGGAAACATTGCCAGCTTCACACTCCAATGACTCTCGGGCCATCTGTCCAGGTATTAAGCATTTTTATTCTTTCCTCTGCCCACATAAAATGGTGATCGAGGATGATCCCTTGGAATCTCCAATCACAGAGTCTTCTGACTGAGGTGATGAAGAAAGGCTTAAGACTCTATGCAGGAGAACTGAAGAATCAGGAATGATGTTCAAGCTTTAATACTGGTTAAAGGAGGGTGATTGAACACATGTAAATTGAGTCCCTAATTTTTCAGTGCATTATGCCAGGTGTTGTAAGAAATAAAGATGAGTAAAATTAGCTCCTCATTTTGGGGAGGTTCCAATAGAATTTGGGGATATGAGACAAATACACAGAACGAGATATAAACCAAGTTAACACAAAAAGAGTGACTATGCAGAAGGGGTGAAAGAAAGAGGATGGAAAAATCACACAATATTCAGAAGAGGCTGGAATGCTAACTACACTTACCTAAGTAGATCCTGAATTCTCAAGCTTTTGTCAGGACTCATATAAATTTCTTCTATTTCTTCGTTCTTATTTTTTTTTTTTTTTTGACAGAGTCTCATTCTGTTGCCTAGGCTGGAGTGCAGTGGCACGATCTTGGCTCACTGCAACCTCCACCTCCTAGGTTCAAGCAATTCTCTTGCCTCAGCCTCCCAAGTAGCTGTGACTACAGGCGTGCACCACCACATCCAGCTAATTTGTTTGTATTTTTAGTAGAGACAGGGTTTCACCATGTTGGCCAGGTGGGTTTCAAAATCCTAACCTAAAGTGATCCTCCTGCCTCAGCCACCCAAAGTGCTAGGAATACAGGTGTGAGCCATCACACCTGGCTGAGAACTCATGTAAATTTCAGGTGGGTTCTGCAAGCCATGATACAAGTACAGAGACTTTGAATTTTATGTGGCAAACAATAGTAACTCTATTCCTTTCTTTTCTACTGATAATGAAGAAATCATATGAGAGTTTCCAATTATCAAAAATTACATTATAATCTTGAATCTGCTCAAACGTATTTACAACAAAGATAAATAATTCAAAAATTTGATGATGTAGCTACTATTATTATCTATTACTTGTGGCATACCTTGAATTTAAATAATCTCACTAATGAAAACAGTTGAGACAGCAATTTGAAGCCTAGGTTTTTTTTTTAGTTTAAAAATAAAAAATCAGAATTGAAAAGTGTAAAACACTGAATAGTTATGAAATAATACTACTAGCAGTTTTATTTAAAAATGGGTAGGAGATATCAGCCATAATATTAAAAAATTATCAAAAACGTGTATTTTGTTCCTGGATATCATATGAAGTGTATTTCTAACTATTCACAAACAAATGGACTTGTTATGTAATGGAATAAGCAGTTTGCAATCTAACTGAAATAATTACATATCAATATTTATCCCTCTCCTGTCTCCTTTATCTTTTTAATGCCATTGTCACAGCTAAGCATTAGAGAAATAGAAAACAAACAAAATCTAGGTCGTTGCTGGCAACTGGAGACACGAATAGATGATATTCCAACTTGAAATTATAGAGCCATGTTTGGGCATTTGGACATATCTGAAATTTTCTCTGCTGAATCCAATTCACCAACCCCAATTTGGCCTCAGTGCCTAGGAGGCAGCTTGGGGTAATGAAAAGAGCATGAATTTATGAGGAAGACGGTTCTGGATTAAATTGTGTTTCATCTCTGAGTTAATTATCCTCTCTGAGTCTCACTTTTTGCTTAAGTGAGTAAGAGTACCTACCTTTTGCTGAGTATTACATATTTGTCTTCTGGAACTTTATACCTGCTAAATCATTGCATCCTGACAACATTATTTGGAAGTTAAATGAGATAATTTCTACACATTCACATAATAGGCTTTCCATATATGTTACTTACCTTAATTTTACACTCATCTGAAATTAACTCATCAGTATCTGTCCCAATTAGAGAACTATGTAGGTTAATGTAGAAGAAAAAACTCATTTGCAGGACTGGGCATTGTAACTTCACCTCACGATCAATGTATTTATGGGGCAATAGCCAATGTTTACATTCATTTCTCCTTTACTTTCCTTAATGCACTTAATCCTCTCTTCACCCATACTTTCTATGATAAACAGGCCTACAGCACCCGTTTGCAGATAAATAAATACGTAAATAAATAAATAAATAAATAGATTCCCAGAGCCAGCTTGGAAGAACGGTTGATAATCTGAACCATTACGGAGGTGAAATTTCATTACACAGATGGTGACATCCCGATGTCTATCATCAAAACACAGCAGGTAGAAACCATCAGCCAGGGCCATTCCCTTCTATAAAATTACACTTATATTAATGTCACTCCGGATTTCATTATGCGGAAAATGATATTGCACAGGTCTCCAGCACTAGGGGGGCGGCGGAGGGTGGGGGTGCTGGGGTGGTGAGGGAAGCATAAGGGGCTGGGATGGGAGAGTGGGAAAAACAACTGTCTGTGGAAAGACCACGGAAGCTAATTCAGAGGAGGGCTGCCTAGGAATGGCAGATTGAAAAAAAAAGAGTATATGCATGTATATATAAATATATATTTTAAAATTCCTCATAGATTCTACTGCCAGTTCATGCTGCTTCTTGATTGACTCGCCGCCAGACGTCCTCCACAGGCCCCTGATGGAATGTTTAAAAGGCCCTCCTGTGGGAAGCAGGGAGATTTACAGTTAATTTTTATTAATGAAGGATGACAGGCATCTCCATTTAGCCAACAAGATATTGCACTGGTCCAAGAAAACGCCCCTGTATTTGGAACAAGCATCCTTATCCCATACCCCAACCCACCTCTCTCTCTCTCTTCTCTCTCTCTCTCTCTCTCTCATAGACACAGAGTCACAGGCACACACACACACACACACACCACATCTCACACACACACAGACACACGTGCATACACACGCACACTCTTTAGCACACACATGGGCACCAGGGAATTAAGAATACAACAAATTAAGAAACAAAGGAGAATATTTACTTTTTTATATTCTGGTACTCCCCTATCAAAAGAGGAAGGAAGGGATGAGGATTCTGTGAGTCTGGGGATGGGTGAGTGGTGAGGGTCCGATAGCAAATGCTGCTCATTCGTGCTGCTACTTCCTGTTACTCATCTGCGTTCCTACATCTCAGCCCCCACCCCATATTCATTCCCACTCTAGAGAATTCGTTGCCATTTCTGAAATGAATTAGGATGCCACATTAGTTTTGTAACTGGCCCAGCTACCCACCCTTGTGCTTCTTTGATTTGCTTCTCACCATGCAGCAAGAATTTTTTTTTTCCATAGTCTGTTGCATTTGTTCTCTGATAAAAACCTTCAGGGATTCTTTAGGCTTTCCAGATCAATGAAAATTCCTCAATATGACCACCAGGATACCTTATGGTAGGGGTCCTGCCAATATATTCAAGAATTGGTTTATTTAACGTATTAATCTTCAATAATTGGTTTATTTAAATATTTAAATGCCTCTTTTTTAATCCACTAGTTTTTTGGTAGGATACCCCCTCCCACTCACATAAGTTACCATTCTGCTAGGCTCAGTCCCACTCTGGTTAATTTCAGAATTATCCCCCAACATGATTTTCTTCCTTCTTTAAACGACCACTGACTATTCACCAATGTTGGGGATGTATATGACTTATGTCCCCAATAAATTAAAATGTTTGACAGTTAAGCTTCATGTCCTATTTTCACCCCAATATGCTAACTCTTTGAGATATGCCACCTTCACCCCTCTAAGCTCGCTGAGGAAGTACCCTATCCTGCAGTCTATGACTTGCTCATATCATCCCTCCCAAGTGACAGCCATGACAAACAGCCTGGTTTGAATTCTATTCAACCTTTAATCAACTTAAAGAACAGGTCATCTCTTATCTTCTTATCATCCCTATGAAACTTTCTTATCCAGTATTTTGACCTCCACTCATCTCTTCTCTATTTGTATAATATTTATATAGCTTTCCATAGAGTTTTAGATATAACTTACATTGTTTTTAAGAGATGTATATTTGTCTGTTCTCATTCAGTGGAAAATAACCTCCATTGGCTATAGCATTTTTTAATCCCTCAAAATACTAATCTCAGAGTAGGCAGTAAATATATGAGAAATTGCTGAAGTGAGGAATGAATTAACCAATAATAGTGTTCAGTAAGTAATAGTTGGACACTTTAAAAAATTTTAATGAACATATAGACATATATACATATATATATATATATATGTTATATGCATGTTACAAACCTCATTTCCCATTCATATTGTTTTGCAGTTTTAGGAACCATAATTCTTCTTGTTACCGCTTTTCTGAGGCCATTTCATGCCTCAAGATTAAACAATTATAATATCATTCTCTAACTGTATGGGCTCCTCAGGTATTCTTCACGGGATTCCTTCAGCTCTTTTTCACACTTCTTTTATAGAAAATGGGATGAATTAAATGACCAAAACTAGGAGCTTACTTTTGTAATGTAGGCTACAGAACCTTACAAAATCCAATCGGTATTTAAATAGATGCAAACTTAACTGAAGTTTTCAAACTTCAGGGTACCCACAGATTAATTAACCTGGGTGTTTGTTGTCTCTCTAATAGAAAACTCACAAATATTTTAGTTCAGTGTGTTTGGAGGTATCTCTTAAATCCCAATTTTAACATGCATGTGATTCTCTGCAGGTGCTGTGCAAAGCACACTTTGAGAAAAATTAGTTAGAGATCAATTAAATAGAAAGGTATAAGTATGTAAGAGAAATTATTAATCAGCAAAGCTAAACACCCACAAATTTATGCTCCAGTTGCCTCTACTACTGTCTATGGGTCTTTTTTTCCTTCACTAACAAGAAATTCTCAGTTTTAAAGTTTGTGTCATTTTATTCATATCTGCACTCCCCATCAAAAACCAAGGTTATAGAATTAACCACTTTCCTGATGGGAATTTTCATTTGCTAAGTCATATAACATCCAAGCTTTAATTCCATTAGTTATATTTAATAATACAGTCTGAATGGTTGCAGATGGGTACAATCGGTATCTTCAAATTGTGCTCCTTAATTCAAATTAATCTTCAATTGGTGGAGCATATGTGCATTTTTTGTCACTGTATTTCTTTAGCACTAGGCCTGTTCTATTTTGTAAATCTCACATCCGCCTTCCATTACCCAACTCTAAAAACACTTAGTAGAGAAATCTATACGCACAAAAACATGTATACAGACACACACATGCACACACAGATATGCACTCACACACACCTCTGACTTCCAAAGAAAAAATTATTGTACAATGCCCTAGCCTTAAACCTTACCAAATCCTTGTTGATTATATTTATAAATGGCTTCAAACTTCCCTTAATGTCACCATCATAAAGTCATGCCTGAGTAAAATATTGAATTGGCACAATATATGCTTTACATTAAAAATTCGATTTGTAGTAATAGACAGCTAATTCAATTAATTTGAATTACACTCCTCAACCACGTGAAATCTATGTTAAATTAATTAAAGTAAAATGTAGATACAATAAAATGCACCCATTTTAAATGTACATTTTGGTGAATTTTGACAACTGTACACATATATTTAACTACCATCACAATTAAATTTTAGAGCATTTCCATTAACCCCAAAATTGTCTTGCACACTTTAAATTCATTCAATCTTTCTTCCTGGACACCTGGCATCAGGCAAATACTGATCTAATTGTAGTCTGTTTGCATTCTCTATAATTTTATATGCTATAATCAAATAGTACGTACATTTTTATATCTGCATTAAGTCAGTGTGATTTTTTTTTTTTTAAAGACAGAGTCTCTCTGTTGCCCAGGCTGGAGTGCAGTGGTGCAATCTTGGCTCACTGCAACTTCTGCGTACCCAGTTCAAGTGATTCTCCTGCCTCAGCCTCCTGAGTAGCTGGGATTATAGGCACACCCCATCACACCGGGCTAATTTTTTGTATTTTTTGTATTTTTAGTAGAGACGGGGTGTCACTATGTTGGTCAGGCTGGTCTCAGACTCCTGACCTCATGATCCACCCTCCTCGGCCTCCCAAAGTGCTGGGATTACAGGCATGAGCCACCCTGCCCAGCCAGTATGATGTTTTAAAAATACAGCCATACTGTTTCATGTATCAGTGGTTTGTTGTGTAGTATTCCATTATATGGATGACAACATTTTGTTTATCTGTTTACCTGTTGAAGAACATTTGGGTTGGGAGTTAATTATAAATAAAAATTGTTATAAACATTTGAGAATAAATCTTTGTTTGGAGATTTTTTAAAATTTCTTTTAGGTAGATAACTAAGAGTGAAATTTCTAGGTCATATACTGTGTGTATATTTGACTTTCTGGAAAATTGCTAAATTTTCTAATTGGTTGTGCTGTTTTACATTCTCACCAACAAATATGGAAGATCTATTTGGTCCACACTCTGGCCATCCTACAGCCAATCTTTTTAATTTTAGTAATTCTAGTGGCTTAGTGGCATCCCATGGTTGTTTTAATTTGCACCCTTCTCTAATGACTAATGATGATGAGATCAGTGCTTATTTGCCATCCATACATCTTCTCTTGTAAAGTATGTGTTCACACATCTTTTGCCCAAATTTGTATGGGTTTGTCTTCTGATTTTGAGGTTGAAGAGTGTTACCAATACAATTCTACAGTTTGTTGTGTTTCATTTTAAATAATTGAATTATTCAAAAAACAGAAGTATTTAATTTGAATGAAGTCCAATTTATTCGCTTTTTTTTAATGGTCCTGGTTTTGTTTTCTAAGATATCTTTGCCTATTCAAATGTTTATATAATTTTATCTTATGTTTAATTTGATAAATTTTATACCTTTAACTTTTACATTTATAACTTTTATCCATTTTAAGAGAAGTTGTATACCATATGAGGTAGGAGTTAAGGTTTACTTTCTTTCTTATGGATGTCCAATGTTCTAGCACCATTTGTTGAAAAATATATCATTTTCCTATGGAATTACTCTGTCAGTTCTGTCACAAATACATCTTACCATATATGTGTTGGTCTGCTTCTGGACTCCCAGTTTGGTTCTTGTTGATCTATATGTCCATCTTTTTTTTTTTTTTTTCTTTTTCCTTTGTTTTTTTTGAGATGGAGTCTCACTCTGTCACCCATGCTGGAGTGCAGTGGCACAATCTCAGCTCACTGCAAGCTCTGCCTTTGGGTTCATGCCATTCTCCTGCCTCAGCCTCCCAAGTAGCTGGGACTACAGGTGCCTGCCACCACGCCCAGCTAATTTTTTGTATTTTTAGTAGAGACGGGATTTCACCATGTTAGCCAGGATGGTCTCAGTCTCCTGACCTCATGATCCGCCTGCCTTGGCCTCCAAAAGTGCTGGGATTACAGGTGTGAGCCATCGCACCTGGCCTATATGTATGTCTACCTTTTTAAGCCCTATGTGAATTCTATTCTGTCAATCACAATGTCCTGATGGTTTGCTTATCAAGATCCAACCTAGATCAGTAATTACATTGAGTTGTTACATTTTTTTAAATCTATTTTATAAAACCTTTCTTTTGTTGAATTTGTTCCTCTATCCCAAATGTTTCCAGTAAACTAACAGTTATACATGGAATACTTATTGAATTCAGGTTCAACATTTTAGACAATAATACTAGGTATTCCTATAAATGTGGATAATTGATTTTTCAAAAGGGAAAGTTGGAAATTTTTTTTAATGTCTGGTTTCTGTATTTGTATAATCCTGTGTTTGTTAATTTGGGTTAAAGACTTTATATTTATTTTGATTTTAGAAGTTATGGAAATAAATTTTACTGAAAGTCTCAAAGCAGATATAAATAATTATTAGTTCAATGGCTGATATAAGAAACTCATTCTGAAGGCAGGGACTAGTCAGAAGCCTTGCCTCTGGGCCTGAGGACTTGAACCACAGATGAATGGGGATGCTTTCCTCAGAAAAGCTAAATCTGCCTCTTGGTTATACTGGAGATCTTGGTTTGAATATTTCAGGATTTTTCCTCCTCCACCATTCATAAACCAACGTTTCAAAGCAGAGCTGAGTCCAACTGTTTTAAGTTAGAATAGGAAGATGTGCAAGAATAATAAAAAGAATAACAACTATGCATCCATGAAAATTCAGTGTTACCGAATTATCTTTTTTAACACAAACAAGACCAAACACATTTTTTTGCAAGGCGCAGAGCAAAATTAAAATGCCAGATTCCTGTCTTAAAAATTACTGTGAGCCTGAAGACACCAAGAGTAGACCATTAAATTAGGTGTCAGCCCTTGTAAGTTTGGGGTTCTATGTGACTGCACAGCTTGCACACCCATGAAGTTAGCCCTAAATTCATATGACAACCTAAATGATCTCCATTTTTTAAATGAAGAAACTGAGAACTGAAGTGTAAATTGGCTTGCATGTGATTATGAAACTAAGGTTGTGAAGCTGCAGAGGAAAGATTTTCTGACTCTAAAGAATGCCTGATAATAAAGCTGAGTTCTAAATTCTATACCATGTAATATAACGTAAATTGAGGAAAGTAAAGAGGGCATAGGGAAGAAAGAGAGAGTGGGAAAATGATTCTGAATACCCTTTGGAGTACTTTGAAATTGTGAGAACTAACCATGCATTTGACAGCCAATGGTGAGGAAGCTTGTATGACTCACTAAGGAATTTGAGCATGATACACTAGACCAACATCTTGATGTATGATCTACTGATCACTTATATCAGTATCACTTAAGAGTACATGTCAAAAATCAGATTCCTGAGCTCCAAAACACTCATACAGAATCAGAATTCCAGGGCTTTGTCCTGAGAACGTGTACACTTGACAAAATTCTTGAACAATAATCGTGCAATTTACTCCTCGTTGTCAAGCCTGGACTAAAAGTAGATCTCGACTACTATAGACAGCTAGATTTCTAGAGCATAGGTACAACCTCTTTCCAGGTTATGTGAGAAGCCTTATAGTGCAGAAAATGTTAATCACCTTGACACTTCTACAAATGGTTAATATTTAAAATATATAGAAAACAAGTAAACATTGAAGAGATAGTGATGATAGAAAAATAAAAAGAGAAATAAATCAGTAAAAGACAACTCAAAATTGTCTGAGGGTGTATCTAGTCAAAGGTACTGGTAGGATAGCCAGGCTTTATCATAATTATTTAGAAAGAAATGAAAGGAACAAGACTCTACTAAAAGTGGTATTAGCAGGGGCAAATTGTACTCCACTGGATTTTGCAGAATTTCCTCTACCACATTGCTCCAAGCTCCATATTAATTTTTTGTCATTTTCTTCAAAACATAGCCATTTTATATTAAATATTTTTATTAAAAAATAGAAAAAAACAAAATAGGGAAATAAAATCACAACAGAGCCTTTTGGTTCGTTGCTGCAGAATCTTTTACTTCATCACTGTGTCTGCCTTTGGAGTTTCCTCCACTCACTGGGGAGAACACAGGGGAGTGTGTTTGTCTGCCCAATGTGGAATCAAACACTCAGCCTCCCCTTGGAGAGGCTTTGTTGGCAGTCACACATGGATCCGCTCCAGGACCGGCAGATTTCAGGCCCCTGGAGAGATGCGAGATTTGCAAAGGGCAGGGAAGATTGGCAAAAATATTGACTTTGATATTTCATCACTTCACATTTCCAAAGAGTAGAAATGCACTGACAACTGCACCTTTCTAATCAGATGCTACCAGAGGTTCCCAGCACAGCACACACTCTAGAGACTGTAATACCAACAAAGCCCCAAACAGAATGATTTATATTAGAGCAAAGTAATCAGCAGACTTTCTGCTTCTCTCTGCTTGATTTCTGTTGTTCATCTGTTTGGGTAACACTTTACAGCTTCCTATTATGGAACTTCTTAACTTCTAGCTATTTTCAGATGTTATTTTGAACTCATTTGTCTTTTCAGAGTATATATAGCTTCCCTGACTATTAAGATCTGAATGGTGACAAGAAGCACCCCATTTTTTCCCTATCACCTGAGGAGAAATATTAAGTATTATTCAGTGCTTGGGAGGACGTATTTGTCTTGGAATTGTATCACCTTGCTTGGGGTTGTGTAATATGAGAGAAGTGGTTGTGAAGAACAAGAAGGACATTTAAGGGGTAGTTGGAAGAAAGCAATCAAGCTTTCTTTGCATCTAAGTCTTAATTTTTTTTCTTTTTAAGTTTGAGATAGTTTGGCTCATAAAATACTGTATCTGATAGACTCAAAAATAATATCTTATTCTGCTAAAAAGTTAGTTTGCCAATTAGATATGTACAACAGTTTAATTTGTATCTAATCATTTCCTAATGTAAGCTACTCTTTTCTGTTTTAGTTAGGTATTATAAAAGCTTGTTGCTTTGTGTGGCTTGCTCTGCCAATCATTTCAGTTAACATTTCTTCTAATATATGTGGCTATTATCCTGTGCCCCTTAAAATGTAGACACATCGTTGCCTCTCCAGTAAAGTTATTCCCTACCCCCATGTGCTGAGTTACTTAGACCTTCCCTTGATATTGCGCATGCTGCTATTGAACAACTATCACACCAAATTTGAATTTATATTTTAATATCTGCCTCTCTCATAAGAAATGTGAATTGTGTTTATTTCATATTTTGACTAATATCATTTGGTTGTGACCCCATCCAAATCTCACCTTAAAAAGTAATAATTCCCACCTGTCAAGGGCAGGACCAGGTGGGGATAATTGAATCATAGGGGTGGTTTCCCCCATACTGTTCTTGTAGTAGTGAATAAGTCTCATGAGAGCTGATGATTTTATAAAGGGGAGTTCCCCTACACAGGATCTCTCTTGTCTGCCACCATGTAAGGCATGATTTTGCTCCTCCTTTGCCTTCTGCAGTGATTGTGAGGCCTCCCCAGCCATGTGGAACTGTGAGTCCATTAAACCTCTTTTTCTTTATAAATTACCCAGTCTTGGGTATGTCTTTATTAGTAGCATGAAAACAGACTAATACACTGACCTTCTGTAGAGGCTCTGATACATATAAAGTGCTCAGTGTTTTTGTTTTTATTTTCATTGAATATATAACTCATGGTTGGAACTGAAACAACAAACTTTGTCTTTGGTAGTATTGTCAGAGGCATGTGAACCAGAGCAACTCCACCTTGAATAGGAGCTGGGTAAAATGAGGCTGAAACTCACTGGGCTGTATTCCCAGATGGCTAAGGCATTCTAAGTCACAGGATGAAATAGGAGGTCAGCACAAAATACAGGTCTTAAAGACCTTGCTGATACAACAGGTTACAGTAAAGAAGCTGGCCACAACCCGCCAAAACCAAGATGGCAACGAGAGTGACATCTGGCCTTCCTCACTACTACCCTTCCATTAGCACCATGACATTTTACAAATGCCACAGCAATGCCAGGTAGTTACCCTATAGGGTCTAAAAAGGAAAAGCATAAATAATGTATCCTTGTTTAGCATATAATCAAGAAATAACCATAAAAATGGGCACCCAGCAGCTCTCAGGGCTGTTCTGTCTATGGAGTAGCCATTCTTTTATTCCTTCACTTTCTTAATAAACTTGGTTTCACTTTACTCTATGGACTTGCCCTGAATTATTTCTTGTGTGAGATCCAAGAACCCTCTAGGGGTCTGGATCGGGACCCTTTCCCGTAACAGTTTGCTTTGCTGGCCTCTTTCCAAACAGCTTCCCAGCCACTTATCACTCATTCAGGCATTACCACTAACGCCAATTCCTCCAAACATTTCAAGATCTCTGTCATGGAATCTGTTTTCCTGCCTGATCCTTACTGATATATGAGAATAAAAATTTTTCCTAACTCTTGGGGAATTGCTGTGGAACTAAAAAGAGGTAATGTTTTATGTAATACAAGCCTGGCATATGGTAAGCCCTCAATATGTGCCATCTCACATTATGTATACAGTAAACATTCAATCATAATTTTTATTATAATAATCATTTGAATTAATATCTGATTTTAGAATAATTTTGAATTTGGTAAGACACACTTTTAGGTGTTTTTGCCCCTTCTAGGTAACATTCTGTATCCAACCACTAAAAGGAAAATTCCACCCCAAAAGTCGACTCTGATTTTTCATGGTCCTGGAACCATCCATTACCTCAGAGTTCTATCCAACTTCCAGCTTGTTGGGAGAGGACTTTCAGGGACTTGGCTTTTGGTGAACTATTTGAATTCTGTTTCTGTGTACTATTCTCTTACAAATGGTGGAGGTGGCCCCGTTCTTGTGTTAAACCACAGCAGTTACAGCAACCTCAGCCCATTAGTTTGTGGTGTTTCTTGTTGCACAATGCCTTTACCATGATTAGAAGTCCAACACAAACTCATCCTCCTACCCACACACACAACGTTAGCAGCCTATTCGTATATTTATGTACAAAACATTTTATTTTATAGGATCCCCTTCAAAGTCATTATTATCTGAGTTTTAAAAAAAAGGATAAAAAATAAAAAACTAAATAAAAGGGAGAAACAAAAACACAGGTAAAACCAACAAAAAATGCCTCAAGAATAAGATTTGTCAGGAAATATTCTCTCTATTCTAGAGAAGAGAAAATCATGGCAGAGAGTTGTTTTCATAAGGCCGTGAAACCTGCCAGTGCCAGAGATGGCATTGGGTACAGTAGTCCTGTCCCATCTGTTTCACTTTGCTATGAATTTGAGAAAAACATTAGCCCTGGGCCAGGCCCACAGAAGACATAAGCAAAATGCACTTGGGATCTGAAGGTCAGAAATGATGATCTGATGTAACTGAACTTGACGCACCTTTGGGAGCCATCATCTCTGCAAGTCCACCACATTGTTCATAGTCACTCTGTGGGTTCCCTTTATCATTCCTTCTTCTCTGTGGTTTTCCCTGAGTCTTTCTCAGACCTACACAGCCATCATCTGTTTTCATAGCTTTTCTATCTTCCACATATTAAAACATATTCTCTAAAACTACCATCTGGAAAGAATTTAGATATGCCAATCCCACAGAAGTGATAGCCTCAGGTGAATTTACATTTGAACAAGGAAAAATGATGGTAGGATTTCAGCTGTAGCAACTAGCTATAGAGGAACATCTCAGAACAAGAAAGTTGTCTACAACCCACCAAATCATACTTCATCATTTGCTACTTCCTACCACATGTGATTCCTGGAGCAATAGTACAAATGGATACCTACATAACATATGTTAAAGATATTTACTTTTTTAAAAAACCAAGATAATAAACTATCAAATTATATTTGATCCTCCTACTTTAAAGAGTATTCCTTCATAAAACCATGGAAGAATACATTTGAATTTAGAATTACTTAACTCTTCAGTGTTCTGTGTTAGGAGCATGGCAGTCTGAAAATCAGACTCTGGGTCTGAACATCAAACTCGGTCTATATCTGTTGTAAACAGTTACCCTATGGTCATCCCTTCCCCAAGGGTGAGTACAATGGCCATTTCCTCAGAATCAAGACTTAGTGAAGAGATCTGTACAGTTTGGAAATAAGGCTGGGATTGTTTTGGCTGAAAATCTCAAGGTCTCAGATACCTGGAGCATTATCCAAATGAAGGCTACAGGCTCCAACTGAGCACATCTGTACAGCTTCATGGACACCTACCACTTGCCCTGCCACAGAAGGGTTGCAAAGGTGCTCTCTAAAGTCAGGGTCCAGGACCAGCGCTCCTCTTGCCTGAGCCTAATGTGCTATGGCTAATCAAAGCCTACTAGTATAGTCTATGTAGAGCGCAAAGTTCATGCAATGCTCAGGAGAGCGAAGATATAATGAACATTTTGAGAGTGTAAAAGACTAAGTTATTCCAAACTTGAAAGAAATATTTATGTCATGAAAAAGTATTTTCCATCTACCTAGCCTAAGTCTTACCTATGTCTCAGAGAGTGAGACCAAAAAGGTTGAGGGAAGAGTTTGAGTTTCTCTCGAAGACTCTATTGGGCAATTTAGAAGCAACACTTACTGCCAGAGAGGGAAAAAAATGTGTTAGCAGTCTTCAGGGAAGGTGGCACTTCTGCAACAGATGGGCTGACTGAATTTTTTTTTTTAAATGATGACTTTATGCCTTTGGCAGAGGTTTTCAATGTAATTTAGGAAAGAGGAAAAACAACATAAAGACAATTGATGCTATTCTTTAAGAAGAGAGAAAGAACATCAAAAATTAGAGTTGTTAGTTATCCTAGGTTGAAAACATTAAATATTTGTGAGCATTTTATAAAAAGACTTGCCATAGAAATTGGCAGAAATGAAACCAGGTTTCAAATCCACACGGTATTTTATCAGCTGCAGGGCATAAAATTTTCTAAAAGGCAAGAGTTAATTAAGTGAAACCAATTTCTTCTGTTAGTTCCCTCACTTTTCTCCTATTTTACTATTTTAACTGCCTGCTCATGGTTTTCCCTGCTTCCTAAGTCTACATTGTCCTATTCATTCTTTCAAGAAATTTTCTAACTGTGAATCTGAATATGTATAATCTTGAAGCACTTTCAACTGCTCCTCATCAGTTACATTTGAATTTCACATCCTTTAAAGCCATTCCTAATATGACCCTCAGTATCTGGTCTTGATCAACTTTTCTAGCTTTATTTCTGACTCATTCTCCCCTAAATGGTCCACTGAAAAATTTTCTCTACCCTGACATGCTCTTTTAAGCCTCTTCACCACTGCATATTCTATTCCTTCTACTTGATTCACTTTTTCCTGCCATACTTGTCCTTGATGAACGAATATTTAATTTGCATTTGAAAAATTAACCTTCTCTGGGACATTTTACAACTCTCCAAGGGAGACTTAGTTTTATCTTCCTCTGAGTTTTCCCATACTTTAGGCTCATTCCCCAGTAGGACAGACACTTTCTATGCAGGGCTGGGGTCTTGCCCTCCAGGTTTTCCTTTAAGTGAAACCCCCACCTCCCTTTCACTTTCAAAGGACTGCTGAAGTTACATACATCTGATGGCAACAAACAAACACGTAGCAGAAGTAGAAGTCACTTTCTTGTCACTTTTCTTCAGAGTGAGTAATATCTAATGTATATATTTGTTTGTTTTTTTCTTGTTTTTCAGAAGCTCTTCAACACAGCTACCTTTTAGGTTATATACTCACCCTTAAACCAATTACTGGTAAGGGTAATGGAATTACTACACTTCGTTTTTGGATTTTTTTTTTGAGACTGAGTCTCACTCTGTCGCCCAGGCTGGAGTGCAGTGGCAGGATTTCGGCTCACTGCAGCATCCGCCTCCCGGGTTCATGCCATTCTCCTGCCTCAGCCTCCTGAGTAGCTGGGACTACAGGCACCCACCACCACGACCGGCTAATTTTTTGTATTTTTAGTAGAGACGGGGTTTCACCGTGTTAGCCAGGATGTTCTCGATCTCCTGACCTCGTGATCCGCCCGCCTCAGCCTCCCAAAGTGCTGGGATTACAGGCGTGAGCCACCCCGCCCTGCCTTTTTTTTTTTTCTTTTTTCACTCTGTCTCCCAGGCTGGAGTGCAATGGTGCAGTCTTGACTCACCGCAACCTCCGACTCCCGGGTTCAAGCAATTCTTCTGCCTCAGCGTCCCAAGTAGCTGAGATTACAGGCGCCCACCACCATGCCTGGCTAATTTTTGTATTTTTGGTAGATACAAGGTTTCACCATGTTGGCCAGGCTGGTCTCGACCTCAGATGATCCACCTGCTTCGGGCTCCCAAAGTGCTAGGAGTGCAGGCATGAGCCACCGCGACCAGCCTACACTTGAGATAGAACTTGAGATAGGCTGGGCGCAGTGGCTCACACTTGTAAACTCAGCACTTTGGGAGGCGGAGGTCAGAGGATTGCTTGAGCCCAGGAGTTTGAAACCATCCTGGGCAACACAGTGAGACCTCATCTCTACAAATAATCATAATAATAATTTTTTTAAAAAGCCACATGTGGTGGCACACATCTGTGGTCCCAGCTTATTTGGGATGCTGAGGTAGGAGGATTGCTTGAGCTCAGGCGATCAAAGTTGCAGTTAGCTATGATCATACCACCGTACTCCAGCCTGGGTAATACAGTGAGACCTGATCAAAAAAAAAAAAAAGGAACTTAGAATAGTGTTAGCTTCCCTGAGGGGTGGGTAGTTGAATACAAGTTAAATTCTTTTGATAAACTGGGATAGAAAAATGAATATTGTGGTTAGTAACCAATAGTGACTGTTCTAGAAGGGAAGTGTCTTTATTAAAACGGGATTCATGAGGTTTTCCTGATGAACTTGCCTTCTAAGTTATGGTCTGCAATCTGAAACATTACCTCTTTTTTTCCCTGCAATAACACTTGAATCTTGACACCATGTTTTGGAGGTGTTGGTTTAATCTCTCATGATTATTCTTAATGGATAAATTTCAAAATCTTTACTTTTTCTCCTCTACAGTGATAAAAGGCAAAAGAAGTATCATTCAACCTAGAGAAAAGACCTACATTTCATTAAGTTGGAAACTAAAACTGCACATTAACAATCTCAAAACTCCATAATTTTAGAGAAACAAGTGATCATAGGTACTATCATGCTACGCAGAAATCTTAGGTGTGAATTTTCATAGCAGGTGAATTTGGGACTTGGGGGATCTCTGCTATGGTTCTTGTATGACCATGATCAGTGGTAAAAGTTAACAACAGTCTACCACTGCATTGCACAGGCAAGACCACAAAGGCCTTGGATTCTGAACAACCAGGGATTTGTCTCACACCATTATACTAAGAGTTATAGCCAACTGGAGTTCTGGGTGAAAGCCAAAGACTATAAGAATATGCCATAGAGAAAATAAGAGACAAAAAAAAAAAAAAACAAAAACTGCTAAAGTGTTGTGAAGTAGAAAAAGGACTGAAACTTTCATCTGTGCCTGGTTATTATTGCCATTGTTCATATGTGTTTGCATGTGTTCTAATTATCCTCTCTTCACTAACTGTATTGGTAACTCAATTTACTATGTAGTCCATAGCTTATAGATGATCTGGTAACATCTGGGTGGAATTATGATGGAATTAGAGGAAAAATATACAACATATGGAGACTGTGGATTCCAAGACAAACAGCATTTAAAGGAGCCTGTGATATTCTCTGTGGATATAGTAACCAGAGATGTCTTTGAATTGCATCCCTATTGGAAGGCAATAATTGTGTTTAGGTTTAATCATTTTAGATAGGTACATCCTTGAAACTATGTATGTAGAAAGATAGCAACCAATGACACAAAGGGCACTGTATCTACATTAATACTTGAGGAAGGATTGGTGAATTAGACAGCTGGGAGAGCTAAACAGCAGATGCAAACTGGGGCTGTTTTAGGCAAATTAGCACCTATGGTCAGCCAAGCTACACCCGATATCTATTTCTTTGTGAACCTGCATTATCCACAAACCAATGCTTATGAAATAAGTAGTGAAGTATCCTATAGGCAGAGTTGGCCACTGATTAGATCTGGATCAGATGCTTTTGTTATTGAAAGGTAACCAAGCCATACTTTCCATGATGAACAATAGCATGTTCAGCCATAAATGACTACTCAGTAAGGTTAATAGTAATTAAATAAGCCAACCAAACTAGCTTCTTCTGCAATTTGGACTGAAAATATGGAGACTTTTGAATAGACAGGAAATAAGCATAAATACAAATGAAGGCACAATGGAAAAATTTATTTGCCCACCTCACTTGAGGGATGGGAATTGTGTTGGAGATAGGATCAAGAATGGGCTGATAATTATGACTTCACTTAAGTGGCCTCCCTGATAAATAAAAATAAAGAAATGCAGTGAGTTCGTATTTTAATGGGACCAAATTCAAAACAAATTCTACAAACAACCTCCTGGATAAAAATGGTGGCATTAAAATAGCTGCATTAATTTAGATATATCAAAATGCCCTGAGTGATACTTTATTCTATAGTTTAGCAAGAGACTCCTTGGGATAAGTAACTCAATCCAAGACGAGATACAGAATATTGATGAGATATTGACACCACATTTAGAAAATACATGTATTTATGTATCTCTGTTTGTATGTTTATGTGCATATATACACTAATATTTTTTAGCAAGTAGATATGGAGAGAAAATTAGTTGCTTTCATAGCATGCTTCCAGGAGTTTCAGAGAATACGCCTCTGAAGAAAGAGAAATTATGTCCTCTGACCTCTTTTCTTAGGGCTGTTTGGAAACAGAACACACGCATCATAAAGAAGAGTTCAAGGCAAACCTAGATGAGTGAGTGGATTTGAAGCCATCATATTATACAATCAGAGAATCTTAGGTTTTCAATGAAATGTGAAGATCTATTTCAAATGAATAATTGGAAGAGTGAATGAAAGAACTAATGAATCTAATAGAAACCCTACTGATTGCCTACATACAATGATTGCCATGAATTGTTATTTACTTTTTTATGTATAGTAATGAACACATCTGCATCATTCTCTCAGTGTGTGCATATCTTGTGTATAGGAGGTAGTTAAGAAGTTCTCAGTATAACTTTATTAAATTTACACCCTCAGAAAATGTCCGCCAAATGGGGAGAAATGTGTATTCATTTTGCTTTCACCAATGAACTAGTAAAGACTTGCTGAATGTTTCATGAATGATAAAAGTGCAAGATAATATAGGATAAAATGTACACCAGGCATAAACACTACAGGTGAAAAAAGTCTGTAAATTTAGAAAAACGTCATCTGTACAATAAGCATCTTTTAGAGAGTCATGATGTCTTATGGAGAGCTATCTTTGTTGTTGATATAGTCCTTCTAGTATAGACAAAAAATTGTATTTTCACAAAATAAAATGTGCATTTCTAATTTCATTTACTTTGTTATGTTCCTTTCAATATTTACCTTCCTAAAACACTCTATAAATGCGAATACAGTTGAAAAGTTGTTTATTTGTCACACCCCCTTTCATGGATTCCATGTCACTTTGTTGTTGCTGTTGTTATTGTTTTAAGTCCCCCTGACTCTGTCTCCTTCAGCTCCATCTGAAAGGTAGGCACTGCATAATATTTTCTTTCCCATCATAGTAGACATGAACTCTCTGAGGTCAAGACCATTTTTGCTGTTGTTGTTCACACCATGTTCTCGGGGCCCACCCCATGGTGGCCCTCACACAGGGTACGATGACCACATTGTAGAAGACCTGTGCTCCAATGTGGATCTCCCTCTTAAGATCCAGACTTACTGATGCACAGATCAATGCTCAGTGTGGATATCTTCAGGCTCCTCAATCAGGACTTCCAAAGTACAGACAAACAAACAAACAAACAAAAATAAATCATTTTCCACTCAGAATAAAGCCAAACATCTTCCATCACTGCAAGTATGTTGACACTGCCTGAATAGCGGCCCACTATGTCAGAGTAAAATCATGCAAGTAGAACTCCCAGTGGCCTATCTCAACACCACAGAGTTTCCTAAAAAGAGACCTAACACAATGAGCATTCCTTAGAGAGTCCATGTATTCAGATGATCTACCTTGGCTGACGTTAGTTCTTGCTTCCATTTTGTAATAGCCTTCTGGAATTTGTTGTCTTTGCATATTCTAGAATCTCTGTGTCTGTCTCTGTCTCTGAGTCTCTGTCTCCCTCTGTCTCCTCACAGTCTGTTACTACTTAATACAGTGCTTTTTGGCCTGAGATTGGACATTATTTAAAAGCAATGTAGAGAGTTTTCTCCGTTTCAGGCAAGAAAACATGCACTATTTTTCTGATATGGCATGGGACATCGAAAAATAGTTTTGAACAAAATTTTGAAATTTCTGGCCCAAAGAAAGAAAATACCCCTGGCAACAAATAAGATGTGTCACAATAAGTCATGATTTACAATCCCTTTCAGGACTGCCTGTTGCCCTTAGCAATCCCTAAAGCAAAAACAAACAAAACAAATCCTTTCAGCATATCTTCATGAAACTGTCTGGGATGTGACAAAACTTTGAGAAACAGTTTTGTGATAATGGTATTGCACTTTATTGGTACTTCTCCAGAGGAGGTGGTGAATGGCTGCTTTCAAATACATAGAGCTATCAAAGGCTAAAGTCAATAAAAAACCTCCATAGAATAATTGGGGAGGAAAGAAAAGGGGGAAAAAAGAACATAAAAGGAATGAAAAGGAAAGTAGGACCTATAAATATAAAAGCCTAAGGAGTACATTTTGGGGGAACAGATAATGCAAAATAAAATTGGGAATAGTTATTGGAGGACCAAGGAAGGCAAATAAAACAATAAGATATATGATGCCTGTCCTCCTGCCTCAAGTCTAGCTCATCAGACAGTTTTTCATTCCATTTTGTATATATGAGTTTCATTTGACTACTGCCAACAGAAAGTGCTTGGATTTCCTGACTTTTTTCACTGTCAAAAGAAATAATAAGCTGATGAGATTCAAAGGCAAGTAATATAACATCCTTTCCTTGAATGAGAAAAATACAAATTGAGTTGTGGGTTAATGAATAAGGTATTTCTATTTTTCATGTTCTTCAAAATAATAATCATAACACTAATGAAAATTAATAACAAAAGATAGTATTATGTACCAGAATAACTTGTCTAGAAACCAGAAGGCCAGAATTTGTTGATAAACTTTGTACTTAATTTTACTGCTTAAAATCCCATGTATTGTGAGAATGCAATTAAAAGGACTAATTTTCCATCTCTGGGAGTACCTGAATGATAATTCACCAAAAATATGCCAGAGAATGGGGAAGGGCTGCAGACATGAGCTGACTTAGGCAGTTGTTGACTGTGGGGCAGAAAAGTCATCTGTGCTGTATAAATGCCCAAAAAGCTGGGTGGCACCATCTGTCCAGAAGATTTACTCAAATAAAGTGCAAAGTCAGGTGATCAAATAAGCAAAGTCAAGATACTCATTTATGATTTCCAAGGCAGTTTGGTTTAGTATAGAGAGACCAGAAGAAGAAGATGCCAGCATGACCAGCCATCCAGAGAACTGGCTAGGATACCAGTTTAAAGTCAAACCCTAAAAGCCTAGAATCATGGAAGGATAGAAAGATTTTACACAAATGCCAATGACAGTGACTCTGACCTCTTCAAAGAGTCAGAGGAGATTAATCATGAGCCACAGAAAGTGAGCACTGGGAATGGGAGGACAGAAACAATTTTATAATCTGGAGAGATCAGGTAAACTGGACAGCTGGGAGTAGAATTTTAAAAGAAATAAAATGGGTGATTTAATTCTTGTGTTTTTTTCTATGCTCTGGCATCAACCAATTCTGTGACTTTGAACAAGTTCTGTAACCTTCTAGTATCCAGTATACTCATCACTAACATAACAGGACTGGACTAAATGTTTTCAAAGTACTGGCCTACTCAAAGACTCTTTTATTTCTATTCACGATAGTGTTTGCAATTATACAGTGCTGTCCACCTCCAAAATGTATTTATGTGATAGTGTTTGTTCTTTTGAAAATTCCTATGTGGTAGCTCATATAGAAAACACTATAGCTCATTTTAAAGATGAGAAAATGAAGGCCTAGAAAGGCAAGATGTCTTTCTCAAGGTTGCTTAGCTAATTACTATCAGAGCAAAAACTAGAAACATAGGCCTACTGTACTTCTAACTACATCAACTTATTCCTTTCAGCAACAATTTTTTAAGATTTATATAAAGAAAACATTTTCTTGTGTGCATTTTCTTCAATTGCCTTATGTCAATGGAGTTTAAAATTTCCTGGAAAATGTGCAAGACCCTCTGGAAAGTGCTGTGGGCAATCCAGAGATTTTTAAAAGGGAAGATATTTGCCCAAATAGGGCTCCTATAATCTAATAGGAATATCAGACAGGTCCAAAGAAAATCCTGTTATAAAATATAAAATATACTGACTGTTTCAAGAGATATTCAGGCTGAGTGCAGTGGCTCATGTCTGTAATCCAGCACTTTGGGAGGCCAAGGTGAGCACTTGAGGCCAGTAGTTGGAGACCAGCCTGGGAAACATGACAAAACCCTATTTCTACTAAAAATACAAAAATTAGCTGGGTGTGGTGACACATGCCTGTAATCCCAGCTATTCTGAATGCTGAGGCAAGAGAATCACTTGAGCTCAGGAGGCAGAGGTTGCAGGGAGCTGAGATCGTGCCACTGCACTCCAGTATGGGCAATGGAGCGAGACCCTTTCTCAAAATAAATAAATAAATAAGATCTATGTGAATATGCCACTTAGAAATTTCAGAAAAAGATCAAATCAATTCCTTTCCAATAGGTCAGAGAAAATTTGAGAATTTTGTAGTTGAGTTTGGAAATAAAGTGCATCATGTTGAGATTTTATTAAAAATTAGACATTTGACAAATTAAGCAATATATGTTGGTAAATGTAGGAAAGCAGAAATAAATAACAAAGGTTAGAAACCTTTGTAGCTCATTGCAGAGTGGCAGCCACATGACAGCATATCACATCAAAATGTTCACCTCTTTGCTTACCTCCTTTCCTCTTTTTCCTCACCTTTATTCCTTAAGTTCTGTTTTGAGTGGGCCCAAGATAAGACTCTAATAACCTGTGTTTAATGACCCAGAACATCATATAGGAAAAAATTGTGAGAATAAGTATTTTAGTGAAATAAGGGGCATTCCACTATAAAATAATCCCAGAGAATTCTTATATGAATGTAAAATATTATGGGTTCATAGAACCAGGTAAATCCATCAACGTAAGTATAATTTTTCTTCAGCTGATAATATTTAGGGAAATCTTAACAAAACTACAGCTGGTTTAGGCATGCATAAATATGTTAACAAACACTTGTAAACCTAGTTGTAAACTGAAATATTTTACGTGAATAAATACATGAAGAGGACAGCATATGATACACCAGTTTATAGTTATTCATATGTCAATGTGTGAATACTTACATTTTAAAGAAAAAATTCAATTAAATGGAAATGCTTGCAGTGTAAGAATGCACTGGAATCAATTCCTTCTTTTGTCATCTAACGTATTGAAAAGAACAATGAATTAGAGTCAACACTCTTACATTCAGATCCCCTCCCTGGAAAAACCTGGACACGTAAGCTGGAATGGGTCCTTTCACTTTCTGGGTCTCAGTCAAATGAGCAAGTTAGATGAGTCATAATTTGCAAAGTTGCAAACTACAGAACAACAGTCCAGAAAGATTTTTTTTTTTTAATTTTGAGATGAAATATATTTAAGGAAGATTCATACATCATCTTTTACTGTGGATTATCAAGACATAATAGCATATTAAAAGCCCAGAAAAGTCCATTAGTAAAGCAATCTGTCTAATTTCATCATAGCATTTTCCAAATGTAAGATATTTGAAATTTATTTTTCCATTAAATATGAACATCTCAAGGACATAGTTTCTGTGGATCTACTGTTTGGAAATGCAAGGTTATCATTAGATACTTAAAATTATAGGATTCTTATGTATAATATAGTCTTACTGATACGGTTTGGCTGTGTCCCCACCCAAATATCATCTTGAATTGTGCTTCCCATAATCCCCACGTTTCATAGAGGGGGGGTAATTGAATCATGGGGGTGGTTATCCCCATGCTGCTGTTCTTGTGATAGTGAGTGAGTTCTCATGAGATCTGATTGTTTTATAATGGGCTTTTCCCCCTTTTGCTCAGTACTTCTCCTTCCTGCCACCTTGTGAAGAAGGATGCATTTGCTTCCCCTTCTGCCATAATTGTAAGTTTCCTGAGGCCTCCCCAACCCTGTAGGACTGTGAGTCAATTAAACCTCCTTCCTTTATAAATTACCCAGTCTTGCATATGTCTTTATCTGTAGTGTGAGAATGGACTAAGACACTTACTAAAAGGACTGGACCAAAATTTGAGACCCCATTTTTGACCTTTGCCCATGAATGATACCATCCTCTACCCAGAGATAGAGAGAGCAGACAGAAACTACCAGGGAGCACTCTGAGACTGGGGACTCAGGAAGAAATAAACAAGAAAGTGTGACCTTCTGCTGTGGAAGAAAGGAAATCAAGTTTTGTTGAAAGCTATGGTTTGGATTTGTGTCCCCACTCAAATCTCATATTCAACTGTAATCCACAGTGTTGGAGGTTGGGCTTGGTGGGAGGTGATTAAATCAAGGGGGTGGTTTTTCATCAATGGTTTAGTGCCACCCCCTTAGTGCTGTTCTCGTGATAGTGAATTAGTTCTGATGAGGTCTGGTTACTAATCCCAGCTATTTTGGAGGCTGAGGCAGGAGAATTGCTTGAACCCAGGAGGCGGAGGTTGCAGGGAGCTGAGACTGCCCCGCTGCACTCCAGCCTGGGTAACAGAGTGAGACTCTGTCCAAAAAAAAAAAAAGAGTATGTAGCACCTCAACCAACTCTTTCCTTGCTCCTGCTCAGATGTGAGATACCTCCCTCCCCATTTGCCTTCCACTATGATTGTACGTTTCCTGAGACCTCCCTAGAAGCCCAGTAGATGCCAGCATCATGCTTCCTGTACAGCCTGTGAAACAGTGAGCCAATTAACCCTCTTTACTTTATAAACTACCCGGTCTCAGTTAATTTTTTAGCAATGTGAGAACAAACTAAAACATTGACCCAAGAGATTTGAAGTGTGGCAATGAGTCCCAGATTCAAACCTGATATTGAAGAATTGGTGATAAGTGTGTACATAATTTGGAATAGGGCTTCTCAACCTAAGCACCACTGGCATTTGAAGCTGAATAGTTCTTGTGATAGGGTGGTCGTCCTGAGCACTGTGAGATATTTACTAACATAGTTGGCTTCTAACGCCAGATGTAAGTGGCATCCCCTTCCCTTCATTATGACAATCAAAATTTCTCCAGATATTTCCAAATGTACCCTGGGAAACAACTTCTTTCATTTGAGATTAGAGAATACCCTACTGGGACAGTAATATATATATATATACATATATACCTTTGGTGCATTGCAGTGGTTACTGCAGGTATAAACTAGCCAGAATTCCAACTTTGTTCCACCTTTGTTATAATTTATTTCTGAATTTGGTGTTAAGTTGTTAGGAAATGACTTAATGTGTGATTTCATGGTATTGTTCTGATACAAGTTATTGAGATAAGGTATTAAGGGCAGACAGCAGTGTTGCTGATTCCATTTTCTTCTGGTCATCTAATACTGAAATGGGCCTGGCCATTTGGATAGGCCCCAGTGCTGTAGGCATCTGTATGAAGAGACATGAGAGGAGACTTCTGCAAGAAGGATACAAATTTCAGTTTCTAATTGACCAAAGATTTATCAAAATCCACCCATGGTGATGATAAAACAAAGAGGCATTCTCTTCCATCAGATCTTATCCTAGTAGATGGATTTTTCTACATCTTCCAAAGAAGGAAAACAAAAGAGAAAGTTCTTGGAAGGGGTCTAAGGAAATGTGTTTCCCTTGATTATTTTACTTCTCTCAGATCTTGATTCTTCAATTATTGCTTACATGAATGATATTATAATGGCAATAGCTATTATTTATTATAGAAGTACAATATTCCAGGTGTTATTGCATTTAATCATGATAGGAATCTTTGAGTTGTATTTCATTACCATTTTATAGATGAAAAACTGAAGACTCAGAGATGAGTAACTTGAACACATCTGACAGATGGCTCAGCCAGGATCTTAACCTAAGTCTGTCTAATTCCAAAACTTTTGCTCAGATCAACCATACAGCCATCCCTTTAAAAATAATGATTTTGAATCTTCACATTATTAGTTATTAATATACTTTAAATATTCTTATATTGCCAAACTGTAATAGTAGATTGTAGAAATGATTTCTTTTTTTTTTCAAAGGAGAATTTGGAGAGCAAATTCGGAGAATTTGGTAGATAAATGAGTCATGTGACCTGAAGCAGAAAAAAGTTGAGTCAGCACTTGGCACAGCATATGCAAATTGTTTTTTGTTGTTGAATAAAAACATTGAGGCCATTTTAGACCAGAAGAAGACCTATCTTGGTGAGTCTACTGGGAGTCTTGGAAAGGACACAGGTGTCTTAGTCCATTTGCTGCTGCTATGGCAAAATATCACAAACTAGGTAATTTACTTTAAAAAGGAATTTATTTCTCACAGTTCTAGAGAGTGAAAAGTCCAAGAACGAGGCCTTTGCAAGATTGGCTATTTAGTGAAGCCTGCATCCTCCAGAAGAAAGGAATGCTGTGCCCTCACATGGCAGGAGACAAAAGGGCAAGAAGCCAAATGCTGTGTGAAGCCTCTTTATAAGGGTCTAAATCCTATTCTTGAGGAAGGAGCCTTCATGTCCTAATTACCCCTTAAAGCCTTCAACTCTTAGTACTATCACATTGGTAACACCTGAATTTTGAATGGCACACATTTAAACCCCAGCAATAAGCTTCCAGTTCCTAGTGCCCTCTTCAAGAAGCTAATGAGATTTTCATACAAAATTAACTTAGGAAAATAGGAAAGAAGCCAGCCCCTTTAAAGTGCACTGAGAAAATCTACTGGGCTTGGAATAATTAATTAATGACTATTGAGTAAATATACTGTCAACCTTGGTCTTGAAAAAGAGACATTTTGTAGAGAAAAGAGAATTTTGCAGGGACTGAGGTGGGTTGGAACTAAAGTCACCTCTTAAAAATAGAAGGCAGCAGTGGAATGAACTAAGGTCAAGGGAAGAAACTTTCAAGTATCACTTTAGTTCACGTTGTCAATCAGTAACTGAGGGCCACCGATGTGCCAGGGGAAGGGCTAGGCACATGGCAATGTGAAGGTGAATAAATCTTGATGTTCACTATAAACATACTCATAGTTTTTTGCGGGCAAAATGAAGGAACATACAATTTCAATATTATATGGCAAATACTACAACACATTGTGGGTTAAAAAAATGGCTTTCTTACGCCAGGAGTGGTGGCTCATGCCTGTAATCCCAGCACTTTGGGAGGCTGAGGCAGGCAGATCATTTGAGGTCAGGAGTTCAAGACCAGCCTGGCCAACATGGTGAGACCCCTTCTCTACTAAAAATACAACAATCAGCTAGGTGTGGTGGCGTGTGCCTGTAATTCCAGCTACTCAGGAGGTTTGAGCCCGGGAGACAGAGGCTGCAGTGAGCTGAGATCACATCACTGCACTCCAGCCTGAGCGACAGAGGAAGATTCTGTCAAAAAAAAAAAAAAAAAAAAAAAAGAGAGAAAGAAAGAAAGAAAAAAAGAAAGAAAGAAAGCTTTCTCTCTAACAGGTTTGAATCATGGATTTCAAAAGGAATCCACAATTGTTTTTTTTTTTTTTTTTTTTTTTTTTTTTTTTTTTTTTTTTTTTAAAACCTTCCTAATGTTTATGGACTTTTAGTAGATTCAAAGGAGTTAGATGAATAGATAGATAAAGAATATATATACCTAAGTACATGTATAGATACATAAATTTGCAAAAAAAAATCATGATTAAAATGTACACAGAAATGGTGATTTCTCATTTTACAAATAAAAGATGCCTTGTAGATAAATTACAAACCAGAAAGACTTTCATTGTGGTGATGGGTGACTGGTGACCAATCTTCAGAATTATTTTTTTTTTTTTTTTTTTTTTTTTTTTTTTTTTTTTTTTTTTTTTTTTTTTTTATTATACTTTAGGGTTTTAGGGTACATGTGCACAATGTGCAGGTTTGTTACATATGTATCCATGTGCCATGTTGATTTCCTGCACCCATTAACTCGTCATTTAGCATTAGGTGTATCTCCTAGTGCTGTCCCTCCCCCCTCCCCCCACCCCACAACAGTCCCCGGAGTGTGATGTTCCCCTTCCTGTGTCCATGAGTTCTCATTGTTCAATTCCCACCTATGAGTGAGAACATGCGGTGTTTGGTTTTTTGTCCTTGCGATAGTTTACTGAGAATGATGTTTTCCAGTTTCATCCATGTCCCTACAAATGACACGAACTCATCATTTTTTATGGCTGCATAGTATTCCATGGTGTATATGTGCCACATTTTCTTAATCCAGTCTATCGTTGTTGGACATTTGGGTTGGTTCCAACTCTTTGCTATTGTGAATAGTGCCGCAATAAACATACGTGTGCATGTGTCTTTATAGCAGCATGATTTATAGTCCTTTGGGTATATACCCAGTAATGGGATGGCTGGGTCAAATGGTATTTCTAGTTCGAGATCCCTGAGGAATCGCCACACTGACTTCCACAATGGTTGAACTAGTTTACAGTCCCACCAACAGTGTAAAAGTGTTCCTATTTCTCCACATCCTCTCCAGCACCTGTTGTTTCCTGATTTTTTAATGATGGCCATTCTAACTGGTGTGAGATGGTATCTCACTGTGGTTTTGATTTGCATTTCTCTGATGGCCAGTGATGATGAGCATTTCTTCATGTGTTTTCTGGCTGCATAAATGTCTTCTTTTGAGAAGTGTCTGTTCATGTCCTCTGCCCACTTTTTGATGGGGTTGTTTGTTTTTTTCTTGTAAATTTGTTTGAGTTCATTATAGATTCTGGATATTAGCCCTTTGTCAGATGAGTAGGTTGCAAAAATTTTCTCCCATTCTGTAGGTTGCCTGTTAATTCTGATGATAGTTTCTTTTGCTGTGCAGAAGCTCTTTAGTTTAATGAGATCCCATTTGTCGATTTTGGCTTTTGTTGCCATTGCTTTTGGTGTTTTAGACATGAAGTCCTTGCCCACGCCTATGTCCTGAATGGTATTGCCTAGGTTTTCTTGTAGGATTTTAATAGTTTTAGGTCTAACATATAAGTCTTTAATCCATCTTGAATTAATTTTTGTATAAGGTGTAAGGAAGGGATCCAGTTTCAGCTTTCTACATATGGCTAGCCAGTTTTCCCAGCACCATTTATTAAATAGGGAATCCTTTCCCCATTTCTTGTTTTTGTCAGGTTTGTCAAAGATCAGATAGTTGTAGCTATGCGGCATCATTTCTGAGGGCTCTGTTCTGTTCCATTGATCTATGTCTCTGTTAAGGAATCCACAATTGTTAATGAAGTTCTAGAGTGGAAATATAGAATGTTGTAAGAATGGAGAAAATTTCTAGTCACCAATTTTAAAAAAAGAATTGAATGAATTATGTAAGAGACTGTGATTCCATAACTCAAATTTGGCCTTAACTCTGGTGATCTTCGTATAGTGTTATGCCAATTTGGTGCAGGAAGAGCTGATTCTATTGAGGAAAGGCAAAACATCTGAGTTTAACCTAACTGACTAATGAGAAAATTCTAGCAGACAGTGAGAAGAAAACCATGCAATTTATTATCACTACTTTTGTACTGTCTTTCAACACTAATTTCTTTATTGCTGTCTTTTAAAACTTCTTTTTGCTTTTTCCTAGTTGTAGGCATTAACATGGTTCTTGAAAATATAGGAGGTTATGTTCAACTTTGCAGTTAGCCAAGTTTGAAAAGAACCAAGATGGAAAGAAAATAATATAATGCTGTAAATTATTTGGCTGAGAGTTGGTATCCAATTTTGTAAGGCAGTGATAGCTAGAAAGAAAATCACACAAAACAAACAAATGAACAAACAGAAAAACAGGGCTGAATAGGAGAGATTAAAGAACTACTTCAGCCAAGGAATAGTAATGGGAAGACAACACTGAGGAAAAGTCCACACCTCTTACATGGGCATAAAGAAAATGCACAATAAATATCTGGATCAAAAGAGAAGGTAGAAAGTAGGGAAAAATAATGGGAGGGAAAAAGAAATTAAAGAAGTGAGAAAAGGAAGAAAGGAGTAAAAAGTAGAAATGGGAAAGAAGAGAAAAGGAAAGAAAGAAAATAGGATTGAAGTGTGATCCCTTTGCAGCACTCTTTCCAGAATATACTAGAAGCAGTGTGAGCTTTGGAAACCAAAAAGACCGGGATTTGTTCATAGTTCTGTATCTTCTTACATTATTTTAAGTAGTTCCACTAACCTCCCTGAGCTTTTGTTTCTAAAGAAAATGTATGCAATTAGCTAAGCACTTAACAAATGAGAGCTGCTTTCATTATTGGTATTTTTTGCTGAAACTTAATCATGTACTACATATTTTTTGTCAATTAACTTCATATGTGGATGATTCTTGATCCTACCTTTTATTAGACAGCCTATTCTACGTTATGCTGCTACAATAAACAACTTTAAAATCTCAGAGGCTTAAATTATACTATACTTTGTGTGTATTTTATATCAGTGATGTCCCTGTTCTAATTCATCCTTGCTCCAGGACCCAGACTGATGCAGTCTTCATTGTCTGGAAGGTCAATGAGGACCATGGTAGCAGAAAAGTTGTACACTGCCTCTTAAACACTTCCCCAAGAAGTGACACACATCACTGCTGCTCACATATCTTTGACTAAAGCAAGACAACGGTCACATTCAACTTCAAAGTGACAATGAAATGCCATCCGTCATATGCCCAGAGAGAGAAAATTATGAAAACTCTTACAAAGGCACAAATGACTCTTCTACCTCACCAACCAAGTTTCCTCATTGATAAAATAAGGAAATAGGAGCACTTATTTTATAATGTTTCTATGAACATTACAGTAGTAAACACATACAGAACATTTACACAGTGTCCAGCACATGGTGATCCTGTAATTGTTGCTGGATATTGGGATCTACTGTTATCAAAAACCTTTCTAAGACCCAAGTCATGGTTTGTGCTGACTTGCCTCTCCGTGAGCACTTTGCCTGGTGCTTTGCACAATCTAGTTACTCAATAAATATTTGCTGAATTGAATTGAATAGTGTTCCAGCAGCATGGCTGAGACCACCCACCAGCTGGCAGATCAAGCACATGTAGGATTATCAGTTCCATTTCCCCTGCCAAACACCAGTGCACTCCACTAAGCATCCCTCAGCTGTGATTCTCTATTTTGGCAACCTAATTGACCTTAATGTAAATGTTCCCAGCCACATAAAACATGTTGTGAAGTGCACAACAGCAGTCACAGTTGACTGCCAGCTGCCATCACACTATGTGTATGCAATTTATTCCTCCACAAACCCTCTTGAACATAATAAATAACAATGCCTTTCTTAGAAACCTCCCAACAGTCAGCACACAGGGTATCAGTGGCACATTTTAATGACTGCAACAAAAGAAAAGAAAAAGAAAAAATATACATACCAGACTTTAAAAACAAGAGCCTACCTTCTAATATAAAGACACTCTTTGATGTGAGCCTCAGAGAAGGTCTCCCGCCTACCTGGAGTCTATTTGGATTGTATTCCTTTGCATTTCCTGCACAATTTAATATGAGGCCATCAGAGGGGGGGAAAAAGCTGTATTATGAAAAGGGAACAGAGTTTTTGTTTTCTCTCTGTCATCCTTATGCTGAGGGACCTCGACCACCCCACTTATTTTCTGGATGTTAGTTTCTGCATCTATTAAATGGAGAATATAATGCTTGCATGATGTCTTTCCAAAAGCTGGTGAGAGAAATAGACAGAATTAGTAATATAAAAATTATATGAATAGGTCTAAATAATTGTGCAAATATCAGAGAGCATCAATAAAAATATTTTCTTTTGGATCTTGGTATCCTCTTTATTTCTTTATTTTTTATGTTTGATCTGAGTCAACGATTTGCTGTAGGGTCGCTGATATTCTCCTAAAGGTCATGTTTAATGAGCAGCAGATCAAGGCAGAAAAAGAACACCCTGATCTCAGACATGTCCTACAGAGAGGCTCTTCACCCGGGTTTGTGCTTAAACTCAACATCTTGACAATCCTAGTCAGGTAAGAACATCTGAATCCATTCAAATTCTCTTAACCTGAAATTTATGAAGATAATTGAAAAATTGATTGAGAACCACTGAACTCAAGAGCTAACAACTAAATGGAATGTCTGAGGTGTTAAGAAGTGTGCACATCTACATGCAAAGACACTGCAGAGAGTTCTGGGGCAGGTGCTAGTTATGCTTTACTAGGAACTTCTGAAGAAACCTTAAACCTGTGGAGGGTGGGCTGAAAAACAATATTTTCATTAAGCCAGCCAGGATCCTTTTGTCATTGACCTTTGACACATTTGTGTCTATCCATCCCATTTTTATCTCACGCTGTTGTATACCGTGAAGCAATTCTCTCATCAGGGTCTTTGCTATGCTCCACATAAATACCTTAGTTATTCTTTAAATTGTGATCCACTTGTTCGAAGCTTCCACATTTATGTGTGGGTGCATGCTCTATTCAATTTATTTATAAGAAATCATTTTCTCCTATACTTTTGTGAAATGCTGGCTACCTCTTTCATTTCTTCTGTGGGATACCTTTCCTCCTTCAACAGGTGCACAATCTAAATTGTAAATTAGAGTAATTCAGGTTCTCAACATTAGTAAAAACAAATATTCTCGTGTTGACAAGTGTCATTTGCCTCCAAAAAGATCAAGAGTTTCTGGTGGTTTTAGTTACATGGCCAATTTCTGTGATCACCTTTCCTGAGGATTCAAATGAAAAGTAAAAACTTAATGTACAAATCAACTACTTAAAGCTCTCTTCCCACTCTTGCCAAGCACAAAATACAACCTTTCAAACAAAGTCACTAAGTCGTCTTGACTATACCCAGAGAAAATGCATTGAGAAAATGGAACAGTCAAACAAACAAGCAAATACACAAATAAAAAAGAGTGTAATCAAAAAGGAAATGAATATAAAATACAGAATAAAGAGGAAGAAAAGAAGAAACACATTGGGGTGAGGAGCACATAAAGAAACAAGATAAAACCAGCCGCTGGTTGATGTGTCTTCTTCCCAAGTAGCAGTGAAGCAGGAAGGCCTGGGAAAGGAGGAGGATGGGAGAGTTGGGAAGTTTTCCTTATCCTATTTGAGTCACATCTTCATAGGGGGCTTAATTTCTTCATTTGAACAAATAAGTTTCTAAACATTGACAATTAAGCTTTGCTAACATTTATTAAGTATATCAAAACTAAAAATGTAAACTATATGCAATTATTCCCCGTTTTGTTTTCCTTCTCTATTTTGTTTTTTTTTGTTTTAGTTCTTCCTGACATTTCACTATCTGAACCTATTCTTCCAGGTCCAATGACAATCATTTTTCTCTCATGAAGTCGTTGGACAATTTTTTAATCAAATTTAATACTGTACATATTAAAAGAACAACAAGAGAAGTAAGTGCAATTTATTTATTTTATATATATATATATTTTTTTGAGACAGAGTCTTGCTCTGTCACTCAGGAGTGCAATGGCAGAATCTTGGCTCACTGCAACCTCCACTTCCCAGGTTCAAGCAATTCTCAGCCTCCCGAGTAGCTGGGATTACATGTGCCTGCCACCACATGCAGCTAATTTTTGTATTTTTAGTAGAGATGGAGTTTCATCGTGTTGGCCAGACTGATCTTGAACTCCTGACCTCAAGTGATCAACCTGCCTTGACCTCCCAAAGTGCCAAGATTCAAGCATGAGCCACCACGCCTGGCCTGTACAGTTTACATTGACTTCATTGTGTATTATTTCCTAAATGTTGCCTGTGGGTTAGGTTAGATTATGATAACCTTCATGTAAAGTTTTGATTTAGAACAAAGTATATGAAGAAATAACAGATATAGCAGTATCCCTTATTGGATACTGGGCAATATATTGAGGATACTCTATATTTGCCACTTTTCTTGGTTCTTCTTCCTTATCTAATAGAGGAAGAAAAGAAGAAAGGAAAGAAGGCCAGGGGCAGTAGCTCACGCCTGTAATCCCAGCACTTTGGGAGGCCGAGACGGGCGGATCACGAGGTCAGGAGATTGAGACCATCCTGGCTAACACGGTGAAACCCCATCTTTACTAAAAATACAAAAAATTAGCCAGCGTGGTGGCAGGCGCTTGTAGTCCTAGCTACTCGGGAGGCTGAGGCAGGAGAATGGCGTGAACCCAGGAGGCAGAGCTTGCAGTGAGCCGAGATCGTACCACTGCACTTCAGTCTGGATGACAGAGCAAGACTCCGTCTCAGAAAAGAAAAAAAAAAAAAGGAAAGAAAAGAAAAGAGAAAAGAAAAAAGTTAGAAAGGTAGAAAAGGGAAAATAGGGAAGATGCAAAAACATTAACAACCTACTTTTTTTTCAGACAAGAGGTCCAATAATTTAAATATATTGTGCTTTTAATTATCCATCAATACTAGAAGAATCATTATTATTGGCCTTATGAAATAAATGGCCTTATACAGGTTAACTTGTATAGAGTCACATGGCTAGAAATCAGTAGGTGTCTATTTGATTTCAGACTGTCATTTGTTTGTTTATTTATAGCAACAGCATGAATAATTTGAATTATGCTATTCAGTGTGGTAGCCACCAGCCTCATGTGGCTATTTAAACTAGTCAAAATTAAATAAAAGTAAGAATATACCCTGACACTTGCATTAGCCACATTTTAAGTGTTCAATTACCACATTTTTCAAGTAACTACATTAATGAAAAATAGAGCTATAGAATTTTCCTATCATTGCAAAAATTTCCACTAGAAAGAGCGGTTGTTCAATGTAGGATTTTCGTGGGTCAGAAACAATCTATTTCCATTGATTCTCTGAGGCTTACCACTGCACATATGTTGTTATTTCCTATTCTTCTCTGAGGAAAATATTTTACCAGACAAAAAAATATGCTGATCAATTTTTGATTATTTTAATGCTGAGGGAAATAGTTATAAAATATTCAGGTCCAAATTCTTGGTAGACCTCTGCAAAGTGATTGGTGAAATTTATGGGTGCAGCTGGTTTGCAGTTGTTTAACCTTATATTTTTAACGCAAAATAGCATCTGTGCCTGCTAATTGGATACTTAGGCATACACACATAAATTGCCTGGGAATTAGAAAGGTGTGTTTCTTAAGTCTGCCCACATCTTGCCATTTTGAGAATCATTGCTTGGATTCATTTTTTTCTCCGTGTTATTCTTGTAGAGTAGGTGGGAAAAAGCCTTCTTCTTGTTATAAATATTGCCCGCTGGGAAAACATTCTTCCTCCTCCTAATCCAGTTTTAATCCTTTCAAGCTCTGAACTCAGAAACCACTGTCTGTGTGGTAGCTGCTATTCGAAATAAGTTTGAGCTCTGTGATCACTGCCACCTGTCTGGTGAGACAGGAAGAATCAAATTTGTAAATGCCACTGGCAACCCTGTCTTTAGAGTTGGATTCAAATTTAACTATGAGGCCACAGAAAAGAAGTTAGGCCAAAACCTTGCCTAGCCTGTCTTTGAATATTTTCATTCTCTGCTGGTATTGTCTGGTTTGCAATGCAACAGCAATAGGATTGAGGGATATTCTGCTACAATTTTCATGCAAAAGTTTATTAAATATGTCCTCATAATTTTTGTGAGCCCTAGAAAAGATGATTTGGACCCCAGAGACTATACTTCTCCCATCTGAGAAGATTGCTTTATCATTCTTCCATGCACTGGTAATTTCCATTAGAAAGCTTGCTAACCTGGTATTGACAATTATAAACCATAATCAAAAGGTAAAAAAAGTTCACCCACACTGATCTACAGTAAAGCCGATATCAGCTATCTGGGAAGAAAAGAAACACAAGAAAGTAAACACCAAAGTGTGGGTATATCTGCCCTTTTTATGTGAGCATTACAGAGTGTGAAACATGAATGCAAAGAAAGAGAATAATTTTCAGAGATTTAATCCCTTCAGAATAGAAAGCTTTGGTTGCAGTTTAAGGAGCCCTTTCACCTCAAGGTCACAGCTTGAATCTCATCTGGATTTATGTATAGTGTTCACATTCAATTATTTTTGAGCTCTTTCTGCAGTATTGCTTCCTTGCATTGCATATACTGTTTATGCCCATTGGGCCTTTTGCACATTTGTCCTGCACATTTTGTCTGCTCCTGTGGCTAATACAGACTGATCTTTTAAATCAGCTGACTGGGTTATAATGGATAGATTTATCCTCTTTCTTCCTTTTTTCATCCACATATAATCATGTTGGAATCAGACTTCCTGGTCCTTGATGCCCAATAAGGGGAGAAAATAAGACCACTCTTGGGACAAGATAAGTCTATAGTGGACCTTGGCACTTGGAAATGTAGGTTCTGTCTTTTAACTATTTTCAGGCAGTGTAGATAAATCAAAGTGAGAAAAATCAACTGATTTATTTATCCTTTTATTGAATATTTAAAATATACACATATGGAGAAAAATTACTTAGGCACATGCACACAAACACACATATATTTTAAGCAGATGGTCTCCATATACTCAGTTTAAGAATAGCAGTAATTTTTATTAACAAATATTAATTATGAACTTATTATGTAAAAGGCACTGCCAGGAATTGTAGGTGATAAAGATTCCAGACCTTCTCTTAATTAACTTATTTAATTGGAAGAAACATGTATTTGTGAAAAACAAAATTAAAGTGCAGAGGAACACGATGACAAACAGGTAATATATAACACCTTTCTCAGAAACTTACAGTGACAGAAGGATATTACAGTCTGGGTTGATTAGGGAAGACTTCATGCAGGAGGTAGGACAAAGAAATACAGCACAGGAATAAGTTAGGCAGAGAAAGCAAATGGTAGGACATTCTAGAATGTTAGAAGTTGAAAATATTCATGGGGTGGGCTATGAAGAAGCTGAGATGATTGGCATGAAGCATAATCCCTTATATGAGAGATTTGAGAAATTTAAAGCAAAATTGAGACAGCCTTTCTTTTCCTTTATATACCAGTAGTCAATTCCTCCCTTCTTTGCCCTCGCCCCCTATTCCCTACAAATAAAAGGCTGCAGGCATAGGGTTGCAGCCCTATCCTGCAGAATCTACAGCCCTTGTCCCTAAAATGCTGAGATGACCTTTGAAGTCTATAAGGTGCAGAATCCTGCTGAGGATCCCAACAAGGGAAGAGAACCAAGCCTGACAGTGCTCAAATTGTGGTTTGGGGCTTTAACATTTTTCTTTCCTTTTCTGTTAGAGCCATCAATTGCCTTCTACAGACATTGAATTCACTTACAAAGTTTAAACAGAGAAATAAAATGGAATGCAATGATCAGGAAATTCCATTTGGCTTTTTTCTCCCTTTCATCATTTTGTTGAATGTGTGCAGAACTATATGAGGTTATTCATTTGTACCCAAACAGGAATATAGGATTTGCCATATTGGATCAGTCCATTGGTCCATCAATGTTGTATTCTCACTGCCTCTGACACCAGATGATACATGAAGCATCAGAGGAGAGCGAACTCCCCCCATCCCCACAAGGCAGCAAGTCAATTGTGCAGTGCAATATATGGGGTGAAAGTCTCCACTGTTTGGGGTGGGACTACATAAAGGGAATCTAGATTTGAAGATGTTTAAATAGGGCAGATGCTGCATCCATTGAACACAGACTTAGGCAATTCTTACCTTTAGAAATTGTGTCCAGTGTTTCTGTGCTCACTTGTGTCAGAGTTTCTCTGCTCATTTTCAATTAGAAGAACTATTATTTATCTTACAATAATAAATGGAAACAGTGGAATCAAACAGCCCCATTCCCGAAAGATGAAGACAACACTCTATGATAACTGACGTGTTGCTGCCTTCTTTCTGGTGAAAGAATAAATGCAGTCAAAACCAGAACTCAGTGTAATATCTCAGGATGGCATGCCCCCCTTCCCATCGTAATTATTACAGAAATCTATAGTCTGTTCAACTTGTTGGCCTATTCACTCATTCAGTCACCAGGAAAAGACAAGATGATACTGTATGAAAGTCTGACCAACATAAAGGGTGCTACAAGGATGCCCCCAAGGCTCAGGATGTGGGAGAGTTGAGGCACCACGAGGAACCACAATGCAGGTGAGAATAAGCTCTCTGCCACAAGAGCGGTCCAACTGGAAAAATGCATCCATTCAGACAAGTGAGAGGCCAATTCCAGCTGGGATGATATGAAACACTATGCTGCCACTTTCTTCATGAGGGGAATGTGAACAAAATAAGAAATAATTAATCTGACATTCCTCAGAATCCAATATTTGTGCAATTTAAAAAATATTCTTAGTTTTAGCAATAAATTACAGGGTGAGAATTGTGTTGACATATAGATAACATACAGTTTCCTGACCTGAATAGTAATATTGCAAGATTATTTTTAGTTTTCCTAGTGATTTTTAACTACGAAGCTTCAGCCCAGACCTGTTGATAATGATTATAATAACGATGGGAGGTCTGGCTATATAATCTCTGAGGCTTAGTGCAAAATGGAACTGCAGGGTTCCAGTTTAAAAAACAGGAAAAATGTGACCATAAGATATTGAAATATAAAGTTTTTCCTTTATTCCAGGTCTCTTGATTGACTTACCATATGTTTTTTTTAAATTTGCTATTTAGTGCCATTCTTGAAACATTACATTTAAATGATCAGTATAAATGTTACTATTCATCTTTATATTGTACAATTTCAGTTTTAAATTCAAATGTAAGAACATTTAAATTGTATATGGAATCACCAGAATTGTACAATTTGTATTTCAAGGACATGTATTCATACATATTTCGTTCTTACCAAAACGATGGAAACACTGTACAAAACTAACTCAACTGTTTGTTGATACTTTGTACTTTCTGATACTCTTACATTCCACCAATACTCTCTATGTGTTGCCCTAACTTTCTCTTTCCAACTAAGGCATTATTTTCACTGTAAGTTGTTAGCTGAAATATAGGGAAGTGATTTGTGTAAGAAAAGATATGACAGTCATTCTCAATTGTTCATCACTCTTAGACTGCACATATTTTTTTCTGCATTCAAAGCAAATTCTGATTCAAATGGAAAGTGTGGCCTCTTGGGAAAAGTGTGGCCCCAGTCAGTCATAGATGTTACACACTTACCTTGTACTTTTCAGTGTCATTGCACTCCAATTCACTTTGGGTCCTTTGGAATTCTGTGTCCTTGGTACCTTGTGAATTTTAAATGCAAATGGTTAGCATGGAAGGTAATCCTGCATGTTGAGAGAATCTCTGCACACACGCTTGCTCCATTGTCCCATTGAATGTCACTTATAAAACACAAGTTCAAAGATAAAATGTGTTATGAATCCAAAACAGTGACAATAGGACATTAAACCAAATATGGACCACTTTTAAGACAGAGCTGGGTTTGACTGCACAGGTTGCAAGCTTAGGGAGCTGGCCCTGAGTCATGACACAAATAAAATGCCTCATGCGTATGGAATACTCAGTTTATGCCTGGCTGTTTGATATAAGCTATCTTCTATGCATTGTATCTTTAATTTTCACAATAGCTTGGATTTGAATCCAGGCCATCTGGGTCTAGAGTCAAGGCTTACTAATCTGGGTTTCATCTAAGTCGTATTCACAAATTATTTTTATTATGAGGCAAAATAAATTTAAAATTGCATGATGGGACCGGGGAGAGGTTTGGTACACAATTTTTAAAAGATTAACTGAAAACCTACTGCTTCAGGAAAAACTCAAACTGTTTTTTCTCTGCTCTCATACCACATAACAACCATCACAGAAGAAAACAAACACAGAAGTCTTCAGTGACTGAATGTGAGGGTTTCCCCTGCATGCCCAGCAGCAGGCATCAGCTGGGTGTCTTCTAATTTAGTTTTGACACTTCCTGGATATGGAGTCTGATCCCACAGGTTGAGGGCTCAGTCCCCACGACTGTTCTCCCACAACAGTTGCAAGTTTGGGCCTTTGGAACTTCTGTACAACCGGCTTCAGGTTGGGGTTCATACGACCCCTTACCTGGGTTTGATTACTTTGCTGGAGCAACTTACAAAAACACATTTACTAGTTTATTATAAAGGATATTACAAAGCATTCAGATAAAGATATGTGTAGGGTGTGGCATGGGGAAAAATGTTAGGAGCTTCCAAGCCCTGCCTGGTTGCACCACCCTCCGTGAACCTCCAGATGTTTAGCCACCCAGAATCTTCCTGAACCTACTGCTCTTAGGTTTTTATGGAGGCTTCATTACATACGCATGATTAAAAACGATATAGAAATGTGATTACACAAAAAGTAAATGATCTAAACCCAGCAAAGCCTGTCTGTTCAGACCTTTTTTGGTGTCTCAGTGTAGCATTCCTCCCTAGAGGGCAAGCTTGTCAAACTTATGGCCTGCAGGCTGCATGCAGCACAGGATAGCTTTGAATATGGCCCAACACACATTTGTAGGCTTTCTCAAAACATTATGAGGTTTTGTTTTTTCGTGATTTTTTTTTAATAGTTCATCAGCTATCGTTAGTGTTAGTGTATTTTACATGTGGTCCAAGACAATTCTTCTTCTTCCAGGGTGGCCCAGGGAATCCAAAGATTGGACACCCCTGTTATAGGGTATGCAGTGAGGGTCTTTCAACCCACAATACAGTCCTGCCTTGGGCAGATGAAAGAAAGACAGGAGAAGGTCAGAGAGAGACAGAGAGACACTGTTTCATGAGACCTGCTCCTGGAGCCTGAAGTACTCCGAGGTTACATCAAATTACTGTAACAAGGGCTCTCTCTTTCTCTGTCTCTATCACACCTGCTAGGACAAGAATCAGAGATACTTGAGGACTAGAGAGTGAGTGAGTTTGTTTTCTAAATAGGTATGAAATTATGCACTTTGAATATCAAACATTTTCTTTTGACCCAATGAAAGTGGTCAAGACTATGGGGAGGCCCCTGTCCCTTTCTCTGTATATATGTGTATGTATAATACTTTATACTTTACCACCAGATAGAACATTTTTAAAGCTAATCCCTTATTTTTAAACTCCTAGTTCTTTACTTGGAGCTTTACAAATAGATTTAGATAATAGCTATTTAGTTATAAAGTTTATTTTAGGAGGGTTCTGTCAGTTGAGTGAGTTACAAGTCCGTAGGTTAAAATCAAAACAAAGTACATTTCCAGACTCTTGGGCACTGGCCATAGGACTCTGAGTGGTTGTGCTGGTTTTCAAATGAAGGTCCAGATAGTGATTAAGTAGCCATTAACCATGTGACCTGATGTACCCTGAAAGTACATGTAAACCTCCCTATTGTGCAGAAAAGCAAAATATATACTACACAGATAGAAGGATAAAATATTCAAGAATAACATCTTGTTTAAGCTTGTAAGTAGCAGGACCCATGTTTACCATCTGTTGTGGGTTGAAGAGTGTCCTGGAAAATTCCTGTCCACCTAAAATCTCATATTATGACATTAATTGGAAATAAGATATCTGCAGATGTAACTAGTTAAGATGAGGTCATACTGGATTGGAGTGGGCCCTAAATCCAATGTGATTAGTGTCCTTATAAGAAGACTTATAAGTGTCTCTTTAGATGGAGACACACAGAAAGGAGGACACCATGTGAATATGGAGACAGAAATTAGAGTGATGCCTCTACAAGCCAAGGAGTGCCAGGGAGTGCCAGTGACCACCAGAAGCTGGGAGAGAGTGATGGGATGGATTCTCCCTTTGAGACCCAAGAAGGAATACATTCTGATGACACTTTGGATTCAAACTTCTACCCTCCAGACATGTGAAAGAATAAATTTATATTGTTTTAATCAAGCCCCAGTTAGTGGTAATTTGTTACAGCATTCCTAGGAAATGAATGCAGTATTTCTAAGCTGGTCACCATTGAGCACTGGCAATAGTTTAGGGCCATATATAATTAAATTTGTCTTTGACTCCTTGTCTAAACAGGATATGTTTCATGAAGACAGTGGCTGATTTTACATTCTTTGGTCTATTTCATATAGAAAAATGTATAGTGCCTAGTTAGAATTTAAAACACAAGTAAACAAAAGAAAACAAAATGCTAAATGATGGACTGATCCATTAATTAAACTGTGGAGCTGAACAGTAAGGATATATATATATGATAAAATCAAAACTATTCTACTAGGACTATGATCTACTTTATAAAAATGTTAAACAAGAGTATCATTTAGCTGCATGGACAGATGGATTTCAGAGCATTTTATAAAATGCACGCTAGAGAGCTTGATTATACATAAAATCCTAAAAGGTTTGTAACTCCTTCTAGTTTATTGTTGTTATTATATGTCTCTTTTCCTGTCATGATTAGCACAGAAAGTCTTAAAATGTAAGGCATCTATTTGTTTGTTTGAAGTAGAGTAGGGCAAGGGAGCAGGAGGGAAGCAGGTAGGGAGAGAGACTGCTGTCTACCTCTGAGTTATTCGAGGAGAAGGAGCTCAAGGGAGTGAGTATTTGCAATCACCAAGAAAGGACAGCCAAAGTCTCTGCAGCTCATGGTACAGAAAGAAGAGGCATGTGTATGTGTGTTTGTGTGCATGTGTTGTGGGCCTCACAAAAGACCCAATGTCTTAATATTAACTTCCATTAGCTTTCTCTCATATCCAAGGGACCAGATGGCATATTGCTAACCTAGCAGAAATGAGCCATTTCTCAACTTCTCTCTTCACTTTCTTCCCTATTGCAATCCTATTTCCAAAATATATACTATTTTTTCTATTTATTTGTTCTGTCCAGCATTGTCTTGACTCCAGGTATGTTCATGAATCTTATCCTTGACCAAATAAATACATACAGATAGACCAGACTGCCCAGAACACAGACTATATCAATTGCTAAATTAAGAAGGAAAAATCAAGGCTTCATTGATTTATACACAGAGAGCTTACCCTGATGTGTGTGTGTGTGTGTGTGTGTGTGTTGACAGACAGAGCCAAAGGGAAGAGAAAGAGAGAGAGAAGACCTAGAGGCTGGGGAAAGTTAATGAAGGTATAGAACGTATAGAATGAGCCATTCATGCTCAGAGCCAAACAATGAATCTGAATTGCTCAAGAATCATTATTTACTAGGTATCTTTATAATTTCCTTCCTTTAAAATGGTCTACTGATTTTATAAAATTTCTTATCCCTACAAAAAAACAAAAGACAAAACTTAATCATAGACTGCCTTGAGCTGTTTGGCAAAAATAATTTTAAAGGCATAACAAAAATATCTAACTATTCCAGAAAAATCCTGAAAGCTCACCACACAACAGAAAATTTGCCTGTGAAAACAATGTTCTTCTCTCCTCTTGTTACGCAGAGTACTGCAGTCAGCTTCCCAGCTGTAATTCTCCCCGACACTGGGGATATTAAGAATGTGAAGAAAATGCTTGAGTAGATTATAAATAATAGTGTGAGACACAGTGAATTATATTTGCTAATAATTGGCATTACATTATAAGACTGAGGGGGAAAAAGGATGAAAGCAAAGAGAATGTGAATGTAGGCAATCACAGATTTTTTTTCTCTGTTCTTGGGAGTGTGCGTAGGAGCAAGTGAGGAAACTAAAGAAATAAAGAAAATGAAAGTAGAAGCAGAGACAGAAAGAGAAAGGGGAAAGGCAGCATGGAAAGGAAAGTGGGAGGACAGGGAAAGATGATAGGGAGAGAGGAAAAAGAGAAAGAAAGAAGTAAGGAAGAAGAAATGCTCCATTTTTGACCGGCACTGATGCCACATCACGTAGCTGAGCAAAATGGAGTAAAGAACAGAGACACACAGCTGGACCTGTAGAGATCAGGGTGTGTCTGTAACCCAGAGGAAGCAACTCCAGTTTCCATAGGGTGAGCAATTGCAACGTTACTTCCCCTTGAAAATAAAAAGGAAGAAAAACATACATGTTTGTTTATTGTATATTCACCATCTTTATGTCTGCTCATTTCATACAAAATTACTCTAATGCAAACTCATAGGAGCAGTATTATGAAGACAGAGACAGATCTAATTCTGCCCTTAATTAGTTTGTAATATTATTGCCCTAACTTCTCTGAAGCAGTTTTACCTTTCTGCCTACTTCACATAATTTTGGGGAGTATCTAACAAGATAAAACCTGGGAAAGTATTTTTTTTTAAATGTAAAACACTATTCCTCTTGGGATTTCAACACATTTTGAGAGATAGCTGCTTGGGAAGATACTCCTCTCTTAACAAAAGAGAAAAAGACATTACTTTTTTTATAGAGGCATTGTGAAGTGAAGTGTTAAAGCAGGAACATAAAAAATTTAAGGCCTGAAAACATAGTACAAAGGAGGAAAAGGGTGTTTTTTGTGAGCAGAAATTGGGAATTATTTATCTAGATTGTTTGTCTACATAGTTAAACTTGACTAAACAAGGGCTCTGCTCATTGCAGTTTACCTTGATACTGTCAAGATTTGAGGTACAGGGTGGACCCCTAATAGTGTCCAATACGTAAAAACATTTACTCCAGTTGACTACTGGGGTTAAATAAATCAGAGAGAAAGAAGAAAAGGAAAATGAAGGAATCAAAAAGGAGGGATTGAGGAGAAAATGAAAAGACCAGATGGGAGGAAAAAAAATAGGAGAACAGGAAGAAATATAAGGAGAGGCAGAGGCTAAGAATGAGTGGGAAGATGAGGTGGTGCCAGAATAATGACAGATAATATAAAATGAGAGGAAAAATTAGAGCTCGGTGCAGCCATCTCATACAAACATGTTCTCACAATATCTGATCACCAAAGCTGACTACTGTTCAAGTTCTCCTCTAACAGAAAATACTGTTCAATACGAGCTTCCTCTTTAAGTTTCCAATATTCCATGCTATCATTGAAAAGTCATAATAGGTCCTTAGCCTGAAGGAACATAGGTATGAGTAGAGATCTCTCTCTGTACTTTGTCAAAATCATTCCTTTATGGTGGAAACAGTGTGTAATGCAACAGGACTATGATTTAGAGTAATGCAGAATGCTTATTCAGCCCTGAATTCCAACCTGATCCTTTGTTCTAATTTCTTCTATTTCTGGGCCAGTAGACCTATGGCTATTTAAATGGTAGATTTCCCAGCATGTATAAGAAGCATTCAAGTGTTATAAATGATTATGAATTCCATTCAGTAACCTAGTCATGAATTTATAACTTTTATTGAATTGTCTCCGCACTTCTCACTTCCCCTGCCATATCTACAAACATACACGCACCATGCTTGCTTTCTTTTTAATCCTAAGGTCAATTAACAAAGAAAAACAAATGTCAAATAACAAAATACCGTGATGGAGCAAAGCCTGTGCATGCAGCAGAACAAAACCATAACCAACAAGGATGCTCAGGTCTGGGACCCCGAGTAATTGAATTTGTAGTTTAAAGAACATTTTGGACAGGGTGTGATGGCTCACACCTGTAATCCCAGCACTTTGGGAGGCTGAGGCAGAGAGATCACCTGAGGTCAGGAGGTCAAGGACAGCCTGGCCAACATGGTAAAACCCCATCTGTACTAAAAATACAAACATTAGCTGAGCGTGGTGGCCCATGCCTGTAGTCCCAGCTACTCGGGAGGCTGCAGCAGGAGGATGACTTGAACTCACGTGGCAGAGGTTACAGTGAGCCGAGATTGTGCTACTGCACTCCAGCCTGGGCAACAGAGGGGAAAAAAACCCCACATATTGGAACCCCTTTTGCTCTGGCATCTTCCTTGTTAATAGAACTATGATTTACTTTGGGTATCAAGCGTGACAAGTGTTAGGGGAACTGGGCCTTTTCTCAGTTCCAGGGGGTGAATCTTGCACAGTGGTTACCCTGGACAACATGAGGAGACACGAGGAGAAACATGTTGTTGAGCTTCTGTGAAAGTTTTAAATATGAGATATAGAAATACTTATGTCCTATTCTCCACTGCTAGCCTTTCAATGTAACTGTCTGAAGCTGCGATCTCTGGAGATACAGCAGTCATTTTGTATCCAAGAGGACAAACCTAAAGATGAAAGCTGACATCTGGAAAATGGAAGAGGAGATAAGAAACCTTGGTAATTGGCTCTGAAAAATCAAGCTTCCAGAATTCTTAGAATACAAGATTTAAAAACATTCTTATGTTTCTATTCCAGTCCTAATTTGATTTCTGTTACTTTAGCTGGGAATAGCCTAATTGACATAAATATCTACCATAGAATATACATATATGTAATATATGTATATTTATTCTATGGTAGTATTTTACACACACACGCACACACATATATTCTTTTCATTGATGCTTTGAGTAAGCTTAACTGGTAGTTAGAAAAAAACATGGAGTCAAAGGCAGAATGAAGATGAGATACTCTTGAACTGAAGTATAAATGGGAAAGATTTAGGGCAATGGGAGAGAGGTAAATTTTTGATTGAGAAATTCCTTAGAGAAAATCTGTCATGATGAGACTGAGCACAGAGATGGAGCAATTGATACTGAAGAAGTGGAATAATATCTTATCTTCTGCAATGGAAAGAAAGAAGGTTAAACATTACCACTGAGCTATATTCACAGTTGTGGAGGCAAGAAGTTGATGTATTTTTTTCAATAGTCAACTGAATTTTTCTGTTAAAATGCAAAGTAAAATTTTTGTTGGAAGGGATTGAGGTCAGCTTTGCAGGTTCATGAACTGCTACTGGTGATTTTTCAGAAACATTACAGTACTAGTGATTTTTTTTCAAGAAAATTTCAGAAAGAAATGAGAGAGATTGATCACAAGAATTGGAAGAATGGAGCCAAAGTTGTTGTTAGGGACCATTGCTTGTTGGGGGCCCTAAAGGTTACAGTTGTGGGATTTCTTAAAAGCCATACAGTAGCCTGAGTGGAGGAGCTGAGAAGATGAACTCTGTGTCTGAATTAGCTTGGAGGTTTCCTTTTACCTTGATGGGAAGGTACAATCAGACAGCAAGACTTATCAGTCCAGCTTGTTTAAATCTTATGGATCTTGGGCTACGATTGATAAGCTGAGACTAGATCTTTAGAAGTCACTAAATTCATTTACCTATTTATAAAGAAAATTAAGAACTCTCTCATACATGAAATTTTGTAGTCTTTTCTCTCAATAAATATCTCTCAGATTGCAAACAGATCAGCATTTTTAAGGAAGGGAAATATTATGCAAAATGTTATTACACAAAACAAATGAAAGTGAAGCTACTTTAAATAAAGAAGAAGAGTCACAATACCCTCACTTCACCTGATGGTCATTTACATTTCTTCTCTTTCCCTCTGTATTGGCCCTCAGCCACTTCCATTGTACAGTAGTGCTCTAATAAACACAGTTTTAAATGAAACTAAGCTAAAGAATAAACTTAAATTTATTTACTTAGGTAAATAATTTGTAATAAGATCAGCCTTATCACTAGAATTGGTGATTTCTTATGTGTTATCAGTCAGGAACGACTATCATCACTCCACATGCTATTCCATCATTCAACATTATTTCTAACCTAGGAATGGCAGTCTCTATGGATCACAACTTCACTGGTTGCGAAGGTTTAGCAGATGAGCCAATCCGTATTTCAATTTGTCTGAATATTGTCCAGAGTGACCTCAGTATGAACAATCTATGTGCATCATCCTAGCTTCATCTGCCGTTAATCTCCTAAGGAGCTTGACCTAGCCTTCAAATAAATTCATTGCATCTATGTGCACCTATAGTATTATTCTCATCTGGCATATTCTACATCAGAAAATACACATACCAATGCCCCCTTCTTTAATCTAGTCTTCAATAAAAGACTGAAATTCCGAGGCTGCTTCATGAAAAACCTGAAGAAGGAGAGAAGGGGTTTTTGCCTGATATCCTGGAAATAGAGCATATAACATGAAATGTTATTCTTTTCCCCTAAGGACAAAAGGAAGGAATATCTTTTGCAAGTTCTGCCAATCAACAGTCAACTAGATAAAGGAAGCAGTGATGGTGCAACACTAGAGATGGGCAGCTAACAAAAGCCAAGCCTTCTCTGCTGATTGCAGAGACTTCAGTGGTATGGACTTAAGTGCTACCAATCTCAGGGACAGCTGTATCCAGAGAGTGGCTGTGGTTGTGGAGAACACATTTTCATGAAGTGTGGTGATCAGGCTCAACTTGACAATAGTTTTTTTCTAGTCAATAAAATCCACCAGTATTCCCAGATGGAAGGAATTTGGAGTGGGGCCACTCCTTCATGGTTCTGACAGGGGGTGACAGCTACCTTTCTCTAGTGATAATTTGGAATAAATATCTGTCAGTGGTTTTCCTTTCTGTCCCAAATTCCATAAACAGGGATTGAAACTATTTGTGTTACAGTTATGTGTGTTGCCTAATGACAGGAACAAGTTCTGAGAAATGCCGCAGGTGATTTTTGTCATTGTGCCAACCTTAGAGAGTATACCTAAACAAACCTCAATGGCATATCCTATTGCACATCTAGGCTGTATGGTATAGCCTAGGCTACAAAACCTGCTCAGCATATTACTGTGCTGAATAATGTAGGGAATTGTAACACAGTGGTAAGTATTTGTGTATCTAAAACATGGAAAAGTTATAGTAACAATATGGTATTATAATCGTATGGGACCACCAGCATATATGTTGCTATGGGGTGGCACATGACTACATTGTTCCCTGGCTTTTAGTTCTTTTGTAGCTTTGTATTGGGGTCAATTTCCCCATCTGCTTCATCTCAGGCTCTGGAATTGATCCAGTTTTTGGGCTGAGGGAATACAGAAAGCCTAAAGTCAGTAGCTTAAGAGCTTGGATGTTCACAACCAAGTACATCACAGTAATAATCCATTCTGCCTGTAAAAATGAAATTCTCATAACATTATGCCCTAGTTTCACTAGGAAAATCTCTTGTTTACTTTCTTAGAGAAGAGTCCTGTTTGTGAACCACAAACTTCCTAACTGGGACAAGTTATTTGAAACTGACTTTTCCTGCGTGTAAATGCTAGTCTGCTTAGGAATTCTCCTATTGTCTATTGCCTGTATTCATTCATTTTTAATTCAAGAAGATCTATTAGGCTTATACTATTTGCCAGAGACTCTGTTAGGGCTGGGACAAGATACGAGCAAAACAGAAATGGGACAGTTTCTGCTCCACCTTCTCATAGAGCCTCTTCCTTCTCTCCTGACCCTTTTTGGCTCTCCACACCACTGTGACTTGTAGGCCAGGCTGTTTTTGGAAGGTCAGCTCGGATGCCTCTGAAGACAAACTTCCCTGGAGTCTCTGACCCAATTTCACACAACACTGCCCTCAACCTATTGGATCATAAAAAGAACGTAGTCTCACCTATGCTCTTGCTGGTCTTGCTGCATCCTCACTGATTTTTTCAGCCACAGAGTCATTTCCTCTTCTGCTTCTTGCCTATATATAGTTTGTTTTTGTTTTCAATCTTGACAAAGCTACTGTCAAACCACTGCCTTACTCAAAACAAATCATTTGTGAGGAAGCTGATGCTAAAGCGGTGTTCTATCATTTTCCTTACAGATTCTGGCATTTAACAGAGAGGGTAAAAATAAAAACTTTGTTACTAGGCAGTAAAACTCTCCACAACTGAATATTCACGTTGTTCATGGATCAGCAAACATCCTAGTTTGTCTGTAATTGAAAAAAACATTTGGCACATTTCTATTAAAAAACTTTCTCCTTCATGAATGTTTAAACAAATTAACTCGAACAAGAAGCAGTGATATGCATATCAAAAACAATTCTTAAGCCTGAAGTCAACTAAAGCATGGGGAAATCAGTGTGCTGGCAGGTACTCTTTCTGCATTTCACACTAACGATTTCCATTGCACCATTTTCCTCCTTTCAAGTAAGTGTTTTTGCTTTTATCTTGGATGCTTTTTAGAGCTCTGGTCATTGCAAAAACATTCTTGGTTTCCTAAAACCAGGGGTGACTTTGCATAACCATAGTAAGTTTGAACTGGGCCATTCTGTTGGACTAATGAGCCTAGGGTTCTCTCACTGGTAATAAATGATGTTCCATAAATGCCTGTTAAGGGATTAATCTGAAGTGTACATCCAGTGAGATGAGTTCTACTTTCATAACTACAGTGTTACTCATTCTGATCTGTGGATGGAAAGATTCTAGTGTCCGTTCTGCCTCCAACTAGGTCTGTGGCTTTGTGTAAGTTGCCTCGCTTCTCACAGCCTTAGTTTCCTCATCTGTAAGTGGGCAGAATGGCCTCTAAATCCAATGATCCTAATAAGTAGCTGAGTCTTCTTTTTTTCATCTCCACTAGCTAAATTGGCATATGTGGACACAGTCTAAAAGATTTTACGGTCATATACATCAATGTAAGATATGAGTGCAAGGTATAGAATTTCCTCAGATACTGAACAAACAGAGAAAATCTATGTTTTCTCAGGTCCAGGGCAAGCACATCCTCTGGGACCACAGTTAGCATCTTTCCATTCATATTTTCTTTACAAAACAGGAAAGACTGTGACAAACTTTCATTCCTACAATCCCCTGAGAATTGGATGCTAGAGCAAGCATTTTCCACACTGTAGCCTAGGTCTCATTAGTGTGGGACCTCCATACTCAGAGGGGTCTTCTTCCCAGGAAAGATATTCTGAGGTCACCAGGCTTTAATGGGGCTCCTTAAACCCAGCTGAAATAAAGGAAAAGAAAAGAAATTAAGGAGCAGAGGAAGAAACGAAAGAAACAAGGTAAGAAAACTAACAGAGAGAGAGAGAGACTGAGACAAGGACACACAGAGAGAGAAAGAGGAATAAAAAAGATCAAAAACAGAAAGGCTTTTGACTTTTAAGCCTTTGGAAAAGTGTATGAGCGAACAGTTTATACAACCACACAATAAAACAATGATCCCCACCCAAAAAATAAACAATTTTTGATACTCTCTAACTTTATTTCTCTATTTCATCCTTTTGTCCTGATTTACTATTAGTCATGACTTTAATTTTGTTATAAATGAAAATTACTCTTCCCTAATACTTTTTGAGTACCTTCTTACTTAAAGGGGAGTGATTTGTGACTTATTTTGACCTACAAAAAATAGTCCTTAGGGATGACTGAGTCTGACTTACAATGGACAGAGGAGGAAAGCAACACAGTAGGTATCTGTGAGAGACAGAACTCATATCTCCTCTCTTCCCTACATACAACACTTCCCCACCCTGCAACAATGGCCCATGGTCTCATTTTGTCATACTTGCTGTTTTTCCATAAATTGTAGAGAAAAATCCAGTCATAGGGTATATTCAGAGGGGAAGAATGTGTTCAAAGTGAACACAGGAACTAATCAGTCCTACATTAGCTTTGAGCCAGAGGAGAAGAGTGAGAGTCATTGAAAAGTTATAGCAGAGGCAAAAGAATGGAGAAGGTATGGGACATAGATATTTGAAATATATAGGAAATGAACTATAGTTTATTTTTTTAAAGTATCACAAACTCAATGCCTTTAAGGTCAGCTGAACATAGCATCTTTTGTATTAATGCAGAAATTTTTGGATGAAGTTTTTTTGTCTCTATAAAATTTCACTTATACCTTGAGCTTTCCTTCTCTCTCTCTTTTGTCCCTTCCTTCCTCCCTCCCTCACTTCTTCCCTCCCTCAACCATTCCCTATATTACACAATTTCAGAAAGAACAATTAACCTAACTAATCTGATATCATTAAAATATGATGAAGTAGGGCAAATTCTCCCTATTAACTTAAAAATTTATAGAAATTGATTTTTTTCTCTTTATTTTTGTTTGATTACTTGCCTCTCAGATATATGTATAAATTATATCTCCAGAATCCACCACCAAGTGGAAATATGCACTTCAGGTAAATAGAAAAAAAATGGACATAAAAAACAATCTCTCTGCCCATCAAACCTTTTATTTCCGAGCAGAAATAATTACAGCGATGGTCAGTGGGGAGATTTGAGCAATTTACAGAGGTATAACAGTGGTTCCTATCAACACAGCTTTATATTCAGGGCAAGGCATAGAACTCAAGGTCCTGAAGCTTTGCCTATAATCTTTATTTCATTTTTTAGATGTTATGCTGTAATAAAATGTAAAAAGGGAATACATAAAAAGTTATAGAGGTGGGAAAAAACATGGTTTGAAGTTGTATGGCATTTCTTGACAGGGCATGTTCCTAAGAATATGCGGAGAATAACAAATGCCATTTGAAATAAGTACACTAGATATCTAAAACTAGATTGAAAGCCCAAGTCAATTTTCCTGAGTGTCATTTGATTAGCTTTCTTATATAGAATGGTGGTTTAAACAATGCTGGGATTCTGAGTGCAGAAGTGCTTGGGAACACACTAAGAAATGAGTTCCTCCCACCAATTTCATTCCCGTGGCTTTACAACATTATCTTTTCACATTCTTCATGTGTTTTTGCAATAATCCATAAATGAAGCAACATCAAAGAAAATGTGATTGATTGTAGTGAAACACACATGCACACTCACGTGCAGTAGGCTATTTTTCTATTCCCTTTCCAATTTGTCCCATGGTTGCTCCAGGCAAACACCTGTATCCTATTGCCAGTTTTTGGTAGGAAAATAGAAACAAACTTCTCAGGGGGGAAGTTTGAGGGGGAAACTGCACAGGTAACAAACAACTCAATTGTGTCTAGTGGCTATTTTCATATAGAGAGAAATTTCTCCCACTTTTGCCATGATGTTTACTCTGGCTTCTTGAGACAGATTAGAAAGCAGGCCTCAATGCATCTAAAAATTATATTTAGAAGAGATTGGGAATCATTTCCCATCCTTTTCCATTCCCTTTGTTTTATCCATACAGAGCAGAACAGAAAATTTGTGTATTATAATGATCACGCCGACTTGTAATTTAGGTGTAAATTGTTGATTTCATCACTCATTGATTAGGTTCTACCATCTATAGTATATGTTCTTTCATTTATCAGCATTTGATGTATTTGTTTCACACCCTAGAAATGCGATTCTGAAGTCTAACACAATCCTGTTAGATTGCCCTTGGTTTCCTAACCTCACAGAAGGCACAGGTTGATGGTGTGTCCAACTCAATACTTAAGTTCTGACAGTCTAGGGGTATGGAACGTAGACCAACTTCAACTGTTTAATGAACAAAACCCTATTTACTTGTTAGTCTTCTATAAGACATTTCAGCTGCTAAGCTGACAGTAGTGGTCAAGATATTAAGTTGGACAAGATACTTTCTGAAGTGTCTAGTTTTAGACCAATGAATACTTGGATTTGTTTTCTAGGCTACAGGACTTTCAGTTTTGTTCTACTGCTACTGCCTCTAAGAAGCATCTTATAAAGGCCGACAATGTCATGCATGTATTTAGAACCCTGGTGTGTATCTTAGACTATGCCAGATTGTAGACACTCTCTTGCCCTCCCTTCTCTTTGTTGCATTAGGTATGGTAGATGATCTTGAACTCTGACTATGAATAATAACTCTTGACCAGAATACAACACCTCACTAACACAGAATAGACATTTCAAAGGGGTTCAGAATGACTGCTTCAAACCAGCATATGGAAGAAAAGCCAATGGTTTTAGTATGAATGGGTTTATTTGAAAATGACTTAGTTATGAACTTTGAAGGCCTTTGGAGGAAGGGTGGAATTCTGAGGCTAAAGTGGCAAATTGAAGTAAGTGAATAATAGAGTATTTTGATTATCCTGGAGGTTTTTCTCCAGCAAAAGTAATTTATTTGATGAATTTGGTTACTTCTACTAAATAGATTCCAAAACAATTTTTCAATTTTCTATTTTATTTTAATTACATATAAAACCAAAATATAATGAGAAGGCATTTATCCAGCTATCCAATAATGTTGCCATAAATATTCTTTATGATTATCACAGCCTGTTTTATTCATGTGGACCATGCCGTGATTCCCAATCAAACCCTGAAGATAACAAAATCTGGTGTCCATATTCCTTGCTTAGGGATGCTTAAGTGTATTGATATTTCTTTTAAATATAGCATCTGCATTCCTTGTTTTCTTTCTTGTGATACCTGAAATGCATTTTATTGATAGAATTCCTAGATTAAGCTCTTTATTGTCTTCATCAGATTATACTTCAGGACTCCCTGGAGGGAAAATAATATGCATACACATACATACGCCCAGTGCTCCAAGATCCACGGAGAGAATTTCAGAAAGGGGAGAATTTTTCAAAGATAATCACCCTCGTGTTGCTGTTCCTAAGCTACTCTTCAGCCAACACCTCTCACTCTGTTGTCCACTATAGATTGCAAGACCCTGGGGAAGGGAATGTTGCTGAGTTCATGAGATTTCTGGAGTTTAATTAAGCTGTAGACAAACTCCTTATAGATTACCTCTAGCCCATAGACAATCCCTTTTGCTTCTTTTGTTTTTGTTTATAGCAAAATAATGCCACTTTACTCCCACCCTAGAAAGTAAGGACAAGCATTATTAATGATGTCTTTGCTAATCTTTCTGTCTTTTGGCAGAATGAAGAATAGTTCTTCTGGTGTGAGGATCCACTGGGTTGCCACTGACCCATTGCCTGAGGGTATGCGATGAAACCAGAATCAGCAACTGTAGATGGCAGCTAGCTCAGAAGGGGAAACGACACGTCTAATAACCAACAGGAATGGCTATTAATTAGCTGAAATGACAACAATTAACAGAAATGACAAGTCTAATAAATTTTCACTTAAGTGTTGTCATATGGCACTTTGAGTTTTGGCTTTCCATTTTAAATATTAATCTCAGTGAGGTTTACTTTAGATGAAGAGTCATATCAAGTATGACTATGGAAATAATTCTGTACAGACACTCCATCAAATTATGTTTAATCCATTTCACTTACGCTATGATCAGTAGAGAGTGTATTAAAAGCTCACATTGTCCCCCTAAAAATAAATTCTTTTTGTGTGTATCTAATTTATGCAGCTCAGAAACATTCAGCCAAGAGGATCAGAGGGAAAGTGGTTGTTTTTAATTTTCTTTGATATCTTCAAAGATAGGAAGGTCTCACCCCTCTGCTCTTTCCCCCTCTTCAGCAACAGACAAAGAAGGTTAAATCTTATTAGCATGTCCTATATAGCTAGTTGTAACCTAAGTGACCTGTCATGGCACTAAATGCCTACTAGAACTTTCTCTGTACTTGCAAGATGGAAATTTTATGCATCAATGCTTTTATGTATGCATCTGATTTGGGAAGTTCACTGCTTTATGGATATGAACATTGTGATCATGTAAATTGATCTACATAATGGGATTTTGTGTGTGTGCGTGCATATATCTATATGGATATGGATGTATGCAAGTGTATTCTAAAAGGAAATATAATACATGAAATGTTAACTTTAATGATATGAAATGCATTAAATTCAAACTACCATGCATGTGTATGCAGATGCATTATGTCTCTATCATTGTACTCTGCAGGGATTTAAGGTAGAAAAAAAATTCATCGTATTCTCTGATGTGCCACGCTAACTAAGAGTGCAACATGGTACTATTGTAAGCAATAAATAATATTCTCAGAGACCAAGACTTATGAAGCTTTTAAGAACATCCCTTAGCAAAACAGTGATAAAAATGAAATTTTATTCAGGGACATACAGCTTTTTCTTTCAGGTACCCTGACTAAGCTCCTTTGTCTCTAAACTATCACCTACTGATAACCAAGATTTCTAAATTACTGAATTCTAACAGCCAAAAAGTACATTATGCTCTCAGCTCTCTTTCCTCCAAAATTCATTAACCATTGGGTCTCATTACTTCAGGACCTAATAGTAGATCCATCAGATAAGCTATTGGAGCCAAAGCACTTTTTTCTTTCTTCTTAGACAGAATCTTGCTCTGTCATCCAGGTTGGAGTGCAGAGGCACTATCTTGGCTTACTGCAACCTCCACCTCCCCGGTTCCAGCGATCCTCCTTCCTCAGCCTCCCAAGTAACTGGAACTACAGGCCCCTGCCACCAGACCCAGCTAATTTTTGTATTTTGTATTTTTAGTAGAGATGGGGTTTTGCCATGTTGTCTAGGCTGGTCTTGAACTCCTGACCTCAGGTGATCTGCCTGCCTCGGCCTCCCAAAGTGCTAGGATTACAGGCATGAGCCACCACACCTTGCCAGCATTAATTTTTTAAAACTTACCTTCTTCAGAAAATGCAATATGTTAACACAGGTCCTAATTAGTTATCTGTAATTAAAATTAAGCTTGTTTGGTAACCCTAAACCTTGACATTAATTTCAGGACAATGACACTCTAAGTAGGCTATACATTGCTGGTGTACTGGCTTGGATAATGCACCCCCCGCCCTAAAAAATTCATGTCTACCTGGAACCTCAGAATGTGGTTCACCCTAAATTCAATGCCTTTCATCCTTGTAAGAAGATGACATAAACATATGAAGAAAAGAAGCCTATATGTAGATGCAGGTGGAGATTGGAGTGAGGCATCTACAAACCAGGAAACACTAAGAATTATGGAGACAACAGAAGCTAGGAAGAAACAAGGAAGGATTCTTCTCTATAACCTAAAGAAGGATTATGACCTTGCTGACACCTCGGTTTTGGACTGCTGACCTCCAGAACTGTGAAAGAATGAATTTCTGTTGTCTGAAGCCCCTCAGTTTGTGTAATTTGTTATGGTGGCTTTAAGAAACTAATACAGTGGATATGTTTCATTATTTCTGATAAATTACAAATGTATACTCTTGCTTATCAGATATCTGGCCCAGAAAACTTGGAAAGCGCAGAGTTTTAGTTTAAGTCTAATTTATGATTGACATAGTAAGCATATATTTCGAGGTGTGTGTGTGTGTGTATATATATGTATATATAATAAATCTATTGTAAGTACAAGTAATTGCTTTCTGCTTAGAGACGTCTAGATGTTGATCATGCCTACTAGTCAATAGAGGCTAGATTATTCTACAGTAACAAATATCTCCACATTTTGGAACAACACAACTTATTGTTCTACCTCCATTCAGCGAGAATAAAATGCTCTTTCTCTGTTTTATCCACATTCTGGTACCCTGCCTAACAGATCAGCTACTGTCTACGATATTGCCACTGCCATTGTAGAAGTAAAGGAGAGAAGACTGCAGAGTCTAAAATGAGCGATCAAACATCTCACTTCTGCTGACAGGCTTTCGAACAGAACTAGATACATTGCTCCACCTGACAAAATATCAAGAACAATCCCACCACGAGCCCAGGAGGAGAGAGAACAATAAGAACACGAGGAAAAGCACAGAAGGTCCCAGCATCATGCTGTGTCCTCACAGATTCTGAGAAAAATCTCTTATACTTCTTCATATTTCTATCCTGTAGAAGAATGTGGTACTCCATAAATTGTATTTGTTGATGAATGAATGGATCGTATTTGCCAAGCTAACTAACTAATTTAAAATATCTGGATAAGATGGTTTTCTCTTGCACAGTTGTCTTCTGATTCCAGCTGTCTTCAAAATGACTTCTATTTGGAAATATAGTGCCATTATAGGAAATATCAGTATGAATCCAGAATATCATACAACTAAAAATTGAGTTCTTTTTTTTGAGATAGGGTTTTGCTCTGTCACTCACGATGTGCAGTCAGTGGTGCGATCATGGCTCACTGTAGCCTTGACCGCCTTGGTTCAAGTGATGCATCCTCTCACCTCAGCCTCCTGTGTAGCCAGGATCATAGACAAGTGCCACCATGCCAAGCTAATTTTATTTTTTGGTTTTTGTAAAGATGGGGTCTCCGTGTATTGCCCAGGGTGATCTTGAACTCCTGGGCTCAAAGGATCCTCCTTCTTCAGCCTCCCAAAGTGCCGGGATTCCAGGCATGAACCACCATGCCCAGCCCAAACCGAATTCTTATAGCCAAGAAAAAGCAAACAGGTATCTTGGTTGGCATCTTTAGTTATGACTGTCTATGAACAGTGCTTTATTGAAGATGCTATTTAGTGTTTTTTTAATTGTTTTGTTTTATTTTGTTTTGACTCTAGGACACAACATGGAGAAGTGTCTTTAAGTGAATGCTTCCAAGTAAATGCAAGGACAGCCTTTCACCATTCAGAAGTTCCTAATAAGAAAACTGCAGCATCACCAGAATGGAGCACTTCAGAGAGTGGGTTACCTGGCTGATAGAAATTTCACCATTCTCCACAGGAACTCCACACCTCCACTTGGTGACTTGTGTTCCAAAACCTTCACTAGCTAGTGTTTTTCCAGTGAGACATATCAGTTCTTTTTCTATCTCTACAGCCCATTCTATCACATGAACTAACTGATTATGAGGTGAGTTGAAATCAGACAGGCACCTTTCCCTAAGAACTAATTCATGTCAAATTCTGGGTTTTAATCAGCCAATAATTTCCTAGTTAAGGTGATAGCTATTAAATAAAAGTGATACTTTTAAGTTTAAGGTGTTATCTATTTTAGAAAAAGGAAACACCTATTCTCAAATGGAGATGTTAAGACTTGAAAGGAATAGAAGTATAATATGAAAATGATAAACAGAGAGATAGGCAGATTTATGTGCACTTTCCTCTTGCATCATACCACATGACTGTCATCTTTCCCGTATCTGGGTAACATCTGGCCTTTCATTTTTCTTGCATAATATGTTTTGAGCACCTCACAGACTGATCACATAGTAAGATAAAGTTTAAAATGCTTTTTATCTTAATATTTTCTGTTTGGCAATAAATGGTCAGAACAGTTGAGAGCTGAAAATATTTTTGACTATACAAATTGGATATTGACAGTTTCTTATTCTGCGGTCCTAACTGAAGAAAGAAAAGTATGTCCCTCTCTCCTTCTTTCTTTTCTTCCTTATTTTCCTTCTTCTTTTTTCATTTCCTTCCTTCCTTTCTCCCTGCTTCCCTCCGTCCCCCTCTCTCCCTCCCTCCCCCTCCCTTCTTCCCTCTCTCTTTTTCTTTCTCTCTTTCTCCTTTTCTTTCTTTCTTCTTTCTTTCTTTCTTTCTTTCTTTTTTTCTTTCTTTCTTTTTCTTTCTTTCTTTCTTTCTCTTTCTTTCCTTCCTTCCTTCCTTCCTTCTTCTCCTTGCCTTCCTGCCTTCCTGCCTTCCTTCTTTTTCTTTCTTTCATCCTTTTCCATTCTTCCTCTCTCTCCCTCTCCTCTTTTCTTTCTTCTTCCTCTCCTTATTTTATATGGGATTAAGACCTGGAATCTTTACAATCTAATTAAGATCAAAGAAACAAAACACTAAGTTTAGTAGGGCAAACCAAATGTACAACTTTTTAGGCCTATATGTGTGTATCTATTAGGAAAAGTTCACTTCATTAATACCAGTATGTATTAAAAATTGACAATCAATTTGAGAAAAGAACAATAATTTTTAAAAGAGAAAGTAAGAAGTGTTGCTGTTGTTTTGTCATCATCAAAATAACATAAGCATTTATGGCAGTATCAGGGGAAAGTAGAATGTTAGAGAATGGTGAAGCAGGGTTGAGAGGTCAGGTCTCTGGGAACCACTCTTTTCTATCTCATTTACTGCTAAAATGACCTTTGTCAAGTCATTACATGTCCCTGGGGCTCAGTTTCTGTCCTTTTTCAATGGCTAGATGTAATGAGACTACTATTAAAATAACTGAATATCACTTACAGGGTATTTTATCCTCTTCATTCATTCCCATATAGGAAGCAGAGATAACAGAGAAAATATATTGCACTAAAAAAGTGCAGTTTTTTATTCTGAGTTCACCAGTTTAGATGCTTAGATATATGAAGCCCCTACACTGGTAATTCCTGACCCTTTTTGCGATATTACTGTTGTTTCCATTAGATCTTATGATCAGTTGGTAAAGGCACATATTTCTAGAAGTATAAATTTGAATTTCTATCAGCTTCATATCATTTAAGCATAGTAGTCAATCAAAAAAAAGAAGAAGAGGAAGCAAAATAAGGAGGAGAAGGGGAAGGGGCAAGAGAATGGAAAAAGAAAATAGCAACAGCAAAAGCAGCAGCAATATGATGTCTCATCAGCATCCAAAAGCCTCATGTCAAAGCTCAACGATAATTACATTTTTTAAAATCTATAAGAGAAAATCCCACAAACTCTTTTTTTTTTTTTTTTTTTTTTTTTTTTTTTTTTTTTTTGAGACAGAGTCTCGCTCTGTCGCCCAGGCTGGAGCAGTGGCGCAATCTCGGCTCACTGCAACCTCCGCCTCCCGGGTTCACGCCATTCTCCTGCCTCAGCCTCTCCGAGTAGCTGGGACTACAGGCGCCCGCCACCACGCCCGGCTAATTTTTTTTGTATTTTTAGTAGAGACGGGGTTTCACTGTGGTCTCGATCTCCTGACCTCGTGATCCGCCCGCCTCGGCCTCCCAAAGTGCTGGGATTACAAGCGTGAGCCACCGCGCCCGGCCCCACAAACTCTTAAGAGTCCCATTTAACTTTGCACAAATTCTAGGAAATTTTAGTTATCTGATTTTTTAGTTCAGAGGAAATTAAAATCAGGCAATAATAAGAAAGTTTCCACGAATATTCAATGAGACATGACTAACTGCAATTCAAGGAAAAAATGAGGGGCAAGGAGCCTGAAATTTTTAAAATGCAGCCAGGGAGGTCTGTCAATTGTAATAAAGTGCAATTTTGTTGTGTGAATTTATATATTAATATAAATGAATTCTCCACTATATCCAAAGCATTTGCAGGTCATTATGAGAAGATACAAATAGTAATAAGACACGATTCATTTATGCAAAGAAATTTATTTTGAAGTTATTCCTGGACACAACAAAAGTGCAATACTGCATTTGGGGATATGCTAAGAGTGGACATACATTCGGGACTGCTGGTGCAATCAGACTTGAGGTTTCTATTGCAAAAACAACTGTTATTCTTGGGCCATTTTTATTATCAGGGCCAGTCAGTGGGTCTTACCTGGAACTAGTAAGCAAGAAATTTACCAATATGTAGGGGATAGGATATGAAGGTGTTAGGGTTCTGTTGGTCTTAGTGGCAAGGAGTACTCACACATGACATATAGGCTCAATACTAGCAAGGCAAGGGCAGAAAGCAATTGTGTTCTCAGTAGGAGTATTGTGCAAGACTTTTCAGAGATTAGTGCTCACTATTCTGGACAAATAAATGATGAAGGGTTAAAGATCCTAGTTTGACGTAGTTCCTTAAGTGAAAGGGCTTCCAGGGGCTTATCTCTGTGCATCAGTGAGCAGTGTTGTTCTTTGTAGAGTTCCTGCCTCTATACAGGAAGAATCCGTGTATGACTGGCATGTGAAACAGAGGAATAGGAATTGTAAGTTAACTATGCAAATATCGAGTGGCCCAGTTAACCAAGTAAGGTTTTTAGGAGAAAAATCTTTCTTTCAGTGTCATTTATTCCATCACATTGAATACAGTTGGAATGATAGTCTGAATCTTAAATTCATGAGCATGAGAAGAGAATCAAAATAGCATTGAGAAACGGACTTTGTCAAAAACTGGGGCAGCTATGAAGAGGCTTACATTGATTGAGGTACCTACTTACTTGGCTCTGTGAGGGGTACAAAAACCTTATGGCATAAAAGAATGTCTAGTATTAAAAAAAAGTAAGGAAAAATGAACAGTTTATTCTTACTTCTATAGCCTTCCCATGATGCAAAGATTAAGAGAAGTTCCAAGTAAAAGTTTTTGAATGAATGAAAGAACATGCCATTGGCTAAATGGGAACCCATTAGAAAGTGTGGATTCAATATTTAGTAAGGAGCCTCTAGTGGGTAGAAGATAAGATTTGAATTCATTAAAAACAAACAAGAAAAAAGAAAATAAAGACTCTCTCATTAAAACAGTTATGAGTCTTCTGCCCCTAGATATTATATTGTTGCTAAATCTAGTAAATATCAATATCTACTAAAGTAAGATCTTAATAATATCTACTAAAGTAGACAGAATAGCTCAGACCCTTTAGAGCCCATGGGCAGTGAGTGTCTCAAGGTGCCAAGGGCTAACAATAATAAATGAAGGAGAGTTCCGAGAGACAGACGTCTAATCTGGGATGAGGAGAAAATCAGTGGCTGTCATGGTTGTGAATCACTACAATTCTAAGAGGAACTGTTTCAATACAAAGGAGATTTTAAAATGTGTTTTCTTGCTTTTTGCTTGTATGCATACGTACATACATTAGCATGCACATCCATGACATAAAATTCCAAATGCTTCTCTCCTTGCTTAGAATGTTCACTATTGAGCTAGTCTGCAACCAGTCTTGGGGTTATGATGTATCCTGGACCTAATAAGGCCAATACAATCTATCATTTAGCTAGTCAGGCAAACCCGTATCATTTTTGCAGTAACTTAGAATCCTAAAGGGATCACCAAATAAATAAGGGGCAAATAGGTAATAGAAGATTGCTTAATTAAAATCCATTTAACCGATCCCCCTACTGTTGGGTTTTCTTAGATTTCTTCACAACCTCTTCCTTTATATCTGAGACATGAGCAGCGGTTTATTTCTGTTCAGCCAGTTTTCACAAAGAAGATGAAGCAAGGTGTTGTTTTGGTTTGCTTTTGTTTGTTTGCTTTTTTCGAATTTGTTGTTTTCTTCATAAGAGTCAGTGTGTATATAAACTTAAATAGAGCAAAACCAGGCTGTCCAGAGGTGTAGAAGGTGACTGGCAGGCTGACCTCCTTCACCAACGGAATCACTCACTCCAAGCACAAGTGATTCAATTTTGTGCCTCAGCAAAACTGCAGATTACTACATGCTATAGACCAGTGGGTTGCAACTCTGGCTGCAAATTAGAATTCCTTTGGGAGCTAATTTTTAATACAAATGTCTGGGCCCCCACATGTGGTATGAAACCAGATTCTTGTAAGTCGTGTCCCCAGAGTGTGTGTGTGTGTGTGTGTAGGCGCATGTGTGTCTGTTTGTGTGTGTGTGTGAGTGCACGTATATATGTGAGATGGGTGCTTGGCATCCTGAGTGATTCCATGCGTGAAAGAATCAGGGTTGAGAATCCTAGAGCCATAGATCCGTATGTCTTCAGAGGTACTTACCAAATATAAATCTGAGGCTGTCAAATTTACAGATAATAGGTGTGCTGTAACTTAACTAGTAAGAAGTGAAGAATGTGAGCATAGTCCTCTCTAGGAAAATAAAGTTGCACCATAAGTATTCTTTTATAAATAAATGGTCCCTTTATTTCTGTAGCGAAACCAAGTAGAAATTTAAAGCAAGACTGAAATTTTTTCCTAAAATGCTCATCTGTGTCTATCCCAATACATGAAAGAATGAATAATCACCAGAGATTATGCCACAAATAATTTTATCCTGGAAATTTTTCAAAATTAGAATTACAAATTAGTCACATTAGCCTGAAAAGCCTTTTAGTAATATATCCAAAACCATATACATTTTAAACAGTTTTCTATAGAACACATATTTTGTAACGTATTTATCTTATATTTACACTTATGCACACAACATATGAGATTCAAGAGGCTTCTGATATAATTTTGTTTTCTTACTCAATAAACTGCAGAGAGTGAATCTTGACCCACACGGCATTAGAAGAGAAGCTGCCCTGTGTAAATCTGGATATCTAGCCTTCCAGGATCTTCTAATTCTCCCTGTGTTTCTGTTCCATGAAGGTTTTTCTTGGGCAGCTAGCACCTTGCTTCAAGATCATTACCCTACTCCCCTGAGTTATTCTCAGCCTCAGCTTCCAGGACTGTGTTATGTACCTCAAGATGACTCCTTAATTTGTTTTTTTTTCAGGTACAGCTACTCTCTCCAACCCCAGAGTGCTTGTGTGTGTTTGCTTTGTTACGTCTGATATTCTCTGTTGTACTATAACCATGGAAAGATTATATTTGTTGGAGAGAATAATCCCCTGATTCTGCCCCAGCTAAGCATTGATTCCCCTCAAGGCACACACCATATCACTTAGTTTGCAAATACAATTTTATATTTCTCTGAAACATTTTATATTTCTCTGTGGAGACAAAAAATGTTTCAGTTTCACATGGAATTCACATCAACCCATTTCAAGATCATCAAGTCACTAACCAATTATTCTAATATTTAGAAGAATCATTTCCACATCACTGGGGAATTGAAGGAATAACAGGTCAATAAAGAGTAAATAGTTTGCAAATTATTCCTCCAGTTACTTTGCCTTAAATACAAATAATCTTGTATATCCAGACATTATTTAGTAGGAAAGTCACCTCTGCTTCTCTCATCTCTATCACCATCCCTCCAAAAGAGCAAATTTGAGACAGGGTGCAGGCTGTCAGATGGCCACCTCCATTACTGTCTCTTCAGGCCAGAGGTATAATATTTCTGTGTAACCGGTTCACGTGTTTGTATAAACACTTCAAAACACCCAATCAATCACTTCTTTCTAGCCAGCACTTTTCTTAGGGAAGTATATGTCTCTGACCTGGTAGAGACTAAATGTAACGTTCTTTCTTTCATGAGCCCAGGGTTTAATGGGCCAGACACAACAATGGCACAGGCGAGCAATTTCAAGGCATTCTCATTATAACCAGGATCTGTGTTATAGAGAGTCGGAGGACACATGTACTGCCTTTAAAGATATGTTGTCTTATACAAAGCACTACAAACAATCAGGCACAGCAGGCTGACAGCTCTCTCTAAAGGTCAATAAAGGTTATGTGAGCCTCCTAACTGTAAAACTCTGTGTGAGCAGAAATTTATAAGTTTCTCTCTTCCAGGAGTAAACTTCGCTCATAGCGTGTTCCATTAAAATCTGGGCAATAAGCTAGACCATCCTCTGTGTTCTGGGAGAAGAAGATCAAAGACTTTCTGGGCATCAATACCCTTTTAACTAAATTGTGATCTAAGTAATATTTCATAAGAGGTATTGCTTTTTGAATACTTTCATTTTTCAGTTGCTCTCTGTTTATATGCTACTGTCTACCCCTCGCCTTATTTCTTACAGAATCTTTTATAATCAGTTTCCTTGTTTTATACTGAACACCACAAATGAGAGCTAGGATTATTGAAGTGTGCTTTAAGACCAAGAGGTTCTATCAGGAAATGCAATCTGTCCTCCATAGACACAGTATCTGTGGTGATGAAACAAAACCTTGTTTACTGAATCAACACTAACCGATGCATAGCCTGCATGGGGGAAGCACATGCACATTCTGACAAAGGCTAGGAAGCATAAAACCACCAATCCTGCAGTTGCAAGTCATAAGATCCTGCTTCCTATTTGAAAAGCATTTAATAGTGGACATTTTGAATGTCTTGACTTAGAAAAAGCCTGAGTACAAGGGAGTGAGTAATTACATCCTGCAAAATATGGGGAATCATCATGTTAGAGAGAGCAGATGGTCTTCCCATCACTCCAATACCCCAACTTCAAATAAGCTCAGTGTGTTTTGACAATTTGACAGTTGATAGAGAAAAGGGCATTTCACTTGCAATTCAAAACAGAAACCTTAAGATGAACACAGGGCTCTTTTATGAACCTAAATGTAAATTCTCATCAGCTGACTTCCACTGGGGTTGAGGGGATAGGACCAGTCACTTAGAGTGTGCCATATCTGTTGGTAACAAATACAGCTTCATGAAATATTCTAAATGAATCACAGAGTTCAGGCTAATTAGAGGTAGTGTATCACTTTCATAAAGAGAGTAGATGAGGGATAATATTTAGAATACCTATGAATTTTTTGGTGTATGGGAAAAAGTGTCCTAACATATCATTAGAATTATGACCTGGAATATGCATCAAATCCAAAAGATGATTCTGTATTTAAGGTTGTTAAATACATAGTGAGAGCCTATATGATATTATCATCATTATATATGGGGCTTTAGATTTTAAAAAAAGCATTTCTCCCTTTAACAATCTACTTTTTAGAGATATTGATAACTATTCAAACTATTATCCACATAATTTAGATTAAATGTTTTTCTTGATGCAGGGGAAAAAAATAGAAATTGACTGGGCTGTAATGAACAGGACATTGGACTAAGAAACATGATTCTGGATTTCGCCTTCTGGATCTGCCACTTAGATTTAAACATTATCTTCCTCCATTTCCTAATATATAAAAGGAAGAATAATATCTGTCATATCCAGCCAGGGACAGTGACTCATGCCTGTAATCCTATCAGTTTGGGAGGCTGAGGCAGGAGAATCACTTGAGCCCAGGAGTTGAGACTGGCCTGGGTAACACAGTGAGACTTTGTCTCTGTGAAAAATTAGCCGGGTGTGTTGGTGCCTGCCTGTAGCCCTAGCCACCTGGGGGGATGAGTTAGGAGGGTGATTTGTGCTCAGGAGTTTCAGGTTGCAGTGAGCTATGACTGTGCCGTTGCACATCAGCTGAGTGACTGAAAGAGAAACTATTGTCTCTGGGTGTCACAGAGAGAAACTCTGTCTTTATAAAACAAATTAAATAAATAATTTAAAAATAAAGTCTTAAAAATATCTGTCTTATCTATATATATTGGAACAATAAAAATAAAATGAGAAAATAGGTTTTAGCAAAAGCACAATAGTACTGTTCAGTTTGAAATTTACTTAAACATAATCCCTAGCCTCCTTTTTAAATTCTACATCTGCTTCCCAGGCAAACTCATTCACATCCATGACTTCAGCCACCACAAATACACTTAGAACTCTACAGATTGCTTCCAAGAGATACCACTCACTAGACATAAATACTCCACTCCCTAATCTAGAGCTGTGTCTCCATTTCAGGGTGCTCAGCACTGTACCTACCCAGCTCTTTAAATCTGCCAGGGTTCTGCAACTCCCACTCATGGTAAGAGCAAGATGAAGCTGAGGAGAAATGTTATCATTGTATACACTAAGTAGAGTTTTACTTTATTTTATTTTGGTTCACTTTATTATTCTCTAGAGACAAAGGTTTGACATCACCTTTCAAGATGTCATTCCTGGGGTTGGAGTGGAATAAGGACACTTTGCTTATATTGAGGAAAAGCAAACATCCTATTCACAAATGAAGAATAGAGCAAAATTTGTTCTGTGTTTATTGTAAAATAATGCCTTCATTCTAGGCTGACTTGCATTGCTGAATATTTGTGTGTTTTTTTGTCTTAAAAGAATTGCTTATTCTCTGGGCCCAGGTGTACTCAAAACCCTATGTATCTTGAGGAAAGTAGTGAAATTCAAAATTACAGCAACAGGCTGACAGAAAGTAGTATGGAATTTGGTCTGGGGACCACACACGCAATTCATTCCAACGTTTTCACGAAGGAATTTCACTCTACTGGGATATAAGATGAGATGATATTATTTATTCTAATCATGGCCCTAACCTATGTTGGAGACTATGTTGCTGTGTTGAAGCCCCTCCTCCTTTTTCCTATCTTTAGTAACATTCTCGGAAGGTCGTATAACATTTTAGCTATTACAACTGGTGAGTCCACATGAGAAGCTCCATCTCCCATCTGATTCTAAATTCTTTTCTCTGCTATTGCTGATGTAAGAATTGGCTGCCCTTTTCACTCCCTTGCAGTTGTCTTTCTCTTAAGCTCTGTCTCCTCAAGAACTAGGACAGGGCAAAGGGATAAAAATTACCCCAAGTTAGGTAAAGAGGCAAACGTCCCTTTACCTTAATGGGCATAATTTTAATCGTTTTACTTACTTTTTGCAACTTGGAAGCATTTGCTTACTGGGCAGCTCTGCTGTGCAAGCTTCAGGCAGGATGTCTTAAGCCTAGCTTCCACAGCGTCCACTTGACCTACAGGTGGCTTATTTTGCCCAGCCAACTGGTGTGAGTAATGTTTGCCCCTTCCTTTATTCACCTGTCTCTTTGATCCAGTTTGCTCTTCTACCACTGGCATAATCAGATTACCAATTTGACCACCTATGCAGATATACAACCTGGAAATGAGATCCAGTCTCCTCTTCTCATCAGCACCTCACATATTCAGTGGAGATTTTCTTGGACCTCCGTGTACACAATGGAACAAGGCATTTGTTACAAAATCAGTGGCTCTTCCCCCATCACAATGCTTACTTCTATAGCCTAGGTGAGATAAAGATAGTGAGGTAGATGCGCATTATACTATGGTGACTTGTGCTAAATTTTAATGAACTCTGGAGAGACTCTGTCTGCGATTTTCCATGGCTGTCTTTAGATTGTGGAGTTCTTAGTACATTTTTGTTTTTAGATGTTGCATTAGCTGTTCTCTCACTGCTATAAAGAACTACTTGAGACTGGATAATTCACGAAGAAAAGAGGTTTACTTGACTCACAATGCATGACTGGGAGGCCTCAGGAAACCCGAAGCAGAATCATGGCAGAAGGCAAACGAGAAGTAAGACATGTCTTACATGGAGGCAGGAAAGAGAGAGAGTGAGGGGCAAAGTGCCACACACTTAAACCACCAGATCTTGTGAGAACTCACTCACTATCATGAGAATAGCATGGGGGAAGCCATTCCTGTGATCCAATTACCTCCCACCAGGCCCCTTCCTTGACACATGGGGATTACAATGAGATTTGGATGGGGACATGGAGCCAAACCGTATCAGATGTATAAAGTACTTGCCTCTCACATTAATTCTTTGGATTCTACGTTCTAACACCCCTTGCTTCCTCGCTGGTCAATCCAATTTCCACCAAGCTGGGAAAAGCTCATACATTAGAGGTGGGTGGAGCCCCCAATTTTTCAGGACTTGGGGGCTCCACCCACCTCTCTGGGGAATATTAGTTTAGTCATTCTTATATTCCTTTTTTAGGCTCTAATCAGAGAGGGAGGGGGTTAAAATGTATTTATCCTATGCTGTATGCATTCTTGCTCAAGTTCTTCCTCCTCACTTGTACTGTTCCCAGGCATCTTCACCCACCATTATCACTATTTTACCTTAGCCATAGCCTCCAGCTGCAGCCAAGGTGAGGCATTCATAGGGACGTAGCAATTATTGACTAACACCTGTCTTACTCCTACCCAACTGTAAGTTTTCAGGTTAAAGGACATTTGTTACAGGACATTTCTTAAGGTACTTCTCTGTCTTTGTGATTAAGTTAGTTTGCCCCCCTTGCCCTTTCATAACTCTCATTATACTCGAAATTACTTGCTCACTGACTATATTCTCTGTTAAATTATGTAGTTCTTGAGGACAGGGGTCAATCTCATGGATGTGTCTTGTTCACTCATATATCCTTAGTATCTCATGCATTTTCCTAACAGCTACTTATTTATTAAGTAAATTGATAAATGTACAGAGAATGGAAATACTGTCATTAATTTTTATTAGATTTAGCAAACAATTGTTCAACTCTTCATTTGAATCTGCCCTTGGGGCTATCAAGAACCTTATTGACTCTATCCTTCTCCACCTCTATTGATTTGTCTGCATATTCTTGGTTTCTATTAATGTCAGAGTTGTTTCAGATTGCCGCTGTATCTTCAATTCTATCTTTACTGCAGAGGCTGGTGAAAAACATATATCTTAAATATCAACAAAAAGTGATTTTTACATGGTTTTAAATTGGAATCTTTGAAGTCAAATATTTGAAAATAAAATCTTTGAGCTCCTAATGTGTTATGCATCTTAATTTTAACATTTTCTACAGTGCATTCTTAAGTGGTCTACTCAAGACAATTTAAATGGCCAAGCCTAATGTCAGTCATGGCTTCTAAGAAAATTCCTGGGTCTTAGGATTTCTTGATACATATGCTTATTCAGCTTTTACTTTTTACTTACAATGAAGCAGTTTATTTTTCTAATTGCTTCCAGCTTAAAACAATGAGGTTGTGTAGTAGAGAATGCAAGGCCTAGCATATTTGTGCAGGAGGAAACATGGAAGCTAATTAGACTGTTAATGGTAAAGATCAAACCGTGTTACTGATGAGTCTCTCAAGAGCCAAATACATCAGCCCCCTTATTTTATAGAGCAAAGACTCAGGATCTCCAAGGCAATGTGATTCACCCATATTTATAACTGGTTGGGGAAAAGGCAATGCTAGAATATGGGGTTCCTCCCATCCAGTCCAGGACTCTCTCTTTCTACTATAAGACATGTGAACATTGAGGCTAGCATTCTAGAAGCAATCTGTTGTATTTGGTATTTTGCCGATTGCAGATTACAGTGAAAGGATTTGGATCACTTCAGGATGAATACTCAAATCCCAGTAAGTGGTCAATTTTACCAATGCATTTATGTAAGTAAACTGAGCACCAAAAATACAAAAATGCCCAATTTGGAAAATCTTTGTACACAATGCATTTATCTACATTTGCAAACAATGTAGATAATTTCAGGTAAACTTAGAAAAAAATAAAGTCAAATTTTTACCCTTCTAAAGTTATAGGGTTTTTTTGGTTTTTAGATTGTTGCATTTTGGTTTGATTTGGCTTTAAACCATTGATTCCTTGCCCCTGTTTGTTCTTTAGAGAAAACTTCAGAATGCAGCTGCAGCCTTCTCCCCTTGTCTCCCTTGCAGCTGCAACCTCACAAAAGGAGGAAATCATTCCCAAACCATCAGAGAAATCCCTCTTCTTGGAAATGGGAGCTGGGTGTGTTTCTCTGAAGTCTTGTGGAAGTGGTCAACTGCTGTCACTAAGGATTATCTGGTCTCTGAATAACCAGGGACGTAAATCAAAGTGGGAGCGGGAAAGACTGATCCTCCCCAACAAGCCTGCTCAGGAAAGGGAACCATATCCTGTAGCCTTCTTTCATCTTCTCAGCCACACCCAAACGTGGAGAGTCAGCTGCATTAGCACAGTCATCTTCAAAGGCAGAGGACAGCAAAGCAAGAAGGGAGAAAAAAAGGAAAAAATCTTAATGACTAATTGGCAAACCGTCTGTCTATATGTGTTATCTCTCTATGTTACTATCACTATTTTCCTTTTTAAGTTCTCATTGATTTAAGCCTGAAGACATTAAAGTGTGTGACATATTCTAGTCTGCTCCTCACCAAAGCCCTCCTAGTGGCACAGAGATGGACGGGTCTGTACCCCATACCCTTAACTTATCAATAATGACAACCACCAAGTCCCACAAGGTTGGGAGACTTGGCCAAGATCCTGTGGCTCCTTAGAAACAGAGCCAGTGCTAGAAACTCGATATTTTGACTTCTTCCTCACTCAGCATTCTTGCTCAGATAGTATCTTATTAAAAAAATTATTTTCCTTTTACAGTATGGTATTTTATGCCTTTTATAGCTGCCTTTCTCACTTTCCTAAGTTTAGATCAGGAGCCTTGGTTTTTATCCTTTTCTATCAAAACTTGCAATTGGAAAATGTTTTATACCTGTCTTTTACCACTTAAGATGAATGAGAATCCCTGCACCACCTTCCCTGAGGGTGTATTCGTGTTCAGCCATATATTCTGAATTGAGGAATGGAAGATGTGTGTCCTGTTAAAAGATCTGTCATCAGGGCAAATTGGGGGTAGAATTGGAATAGTTTTTGACACTCTAGTCTCTGAGCAACTATCTATTCTTAGCGATACAAAATGCACACCTCACCTCACCTTCCAGAAAACTATGTGAGAAAATGGTGAATAACTGTAAGATGAGGAAGTTTTGTAAGGTGGTAACCTCCTAGAAAATTCTACCTATGTGGAAAAGCATTTACCAGTACCAATGTAGAGTATTTCTACTTTTCCAGAGGAGACAGTAAGAGATTTCTTTCTTTTCCCTTTCTTTTTTTTTCTTAAAAAAATAATACTGAACAAATGTATCTTGAGTGTCATTGCTGTTGTATCATTTTGGGGTCTTTCTACTTTGCCTCAGACCTCCTGGGGACTCAGAAGAGGGAACATCTGTTTGTCTGTTTTGCTCCCTTTTGCAGAACTTGCTAAATAGGAAAGAAGTTAAATTTTTAATGTTCCCGAAGCTCTGTGTGTGAAACGATGATATTGGGTTGCAATTGAAGAAGAGTTTTAAGACAGGCAATTTTATACCAACTTACATAATGCATGCCAAAGTGCAAGACTGTTATGGAATCGCATCTGCAATTGTGAGCTGCATAATACAGCAATAGTATTTGAATATTATCAGATTGTAAATCGTAGAAATGTGGTATTAAGTGTTTGTGAGGAGTGAATTATGCCCTCTTCCATCGCAGAGACCCTAGGAGCAGTGAAAGCAGCCGGTGAATGGCGGGTTTCTCTGATTTATTGACAGGGCTAGTTGACTGGGATGATGCTTATTTTTATGTGTAGCACCATTATCAGCTCTGAGGCTTTACTCTAAAGAGGACACACACAGTGTGGAGGGATAATGTCTGCACGCTTCCCCTCCTGGATGCCACGGCACCTGGAACATCCAGTATTATTTGGTTTTCTTTGGAAGGAAACAAGAAATCTAGAGAAATATATAACGAATTAAAACAAATCTCCAGAGTTAAACAGGAGAGTCTGGGGAAGCTAGAGATATAGAAAAGGAAGACTAAACAAGGACATGACTAAGGATTGTAAATAGCTTGAAGGTAGCATTGTAAATGAAGGGTGGAAATTATTCACAGTCTCAGATGATGGCAGAAGTAGGTGAAGTAGATAAAGGTAAAGTGGCCTGTAGGTAAGGAAGAAAAAGGTTGGGCCATATAATTTTTTAAAAAGTTTACAGCAAAAAGTATGGCAAAACAGAGAATTAGGTTGCTAAGAGTCATTGAAAATATTAAAAGAATAGGTTTGATAAAACATTAGCAGAACTGATGTCGAGGAGAACAGAACAGGTGCAACAAGCGGCATTTGGTGCTCCTGTTTCTGGAGATTTTGGTGGTCTATGCAAACATTTTCCCTGCTGGATGCAGTTTTGCCAATATTCATGACAAAAATCTTTACTCTCATGTGATAATGACATATTTAAGAAACAAAATCTCCAATTAGACTGGGAGCTAGAAGGCAGCAATCGACAAGCAGGATGGGCTTTCCTTCTCGCTGAGAAACATCCTTATTCCTGACTTTGAAACCCTGATGACAGAGTGCATGAGTTAAATTAGGCTGGTGGGTTAGAGGAAGCTTTTTGAATGGGATGAGCTCTAAAAGACATGGATATAGGGCATATTTAATTTTATTTATTTATTTATTTATTTTTATTGAGACATCATCTCATTTTGTCACATAGGTTGAAATACAGTGGCATGAACATGACTCACTGCAGCCTCCGCATCCCAGGCTCAAGTAATCCTCCTGCCTCAGCCCTCCAAGTAGCTGTGCCTACAGCCACACACCACCATGCCCTGCTAATTTTCATAATTTTTGTAGAGATGAGATTTTGCCACATTACCCAAGCTAGTCTCGAACTCCTGAGCCCAAGCAATCGGCCTGCCTTGGCCTCCCAAAGTGCTGAGATTACAGGCGTGAGCCACTGCATCTGGCCTACTCATTCTTTCTTGCATAATTATTCTAAAAGGAATGTGGTTAGGTAATTTAGGATTTAAATACGGAGAAGAAAGGAAGATGGCTGTTTCAGTTGGGCATGCCTCATAAATTTTTTCAAATGTTTCCCAACTAGATTCAGCAGTAAGAGTGACAATATCTACAACCCAGAAGTTCTCAGGTTAGAGTGTTGAGGTATCAATCTTGCACGGGTTGATGGTTGTTCCCAACTCACAATTAGATGGAACTATATATCAAGTGATATAAATGTGAAAGTATCAGAGATGTGCCCGCATCCATGTGCAGAGTGTTACATCTAATTCCTACTCTACGCATTCAAAAGAGCAGAAAGAATATGCAAAACAGCCTCCTTTACATCCTCACTGTACAGTATCAGTAGAAAATACGTTACTAAGAAAATGAACGCATGGTGACATCAGAGGAACACCTCCATTGGATGGGGCACCATGACTAATACCTAAACTATGAAGGGCTACTTGAGTGAGTCCACAGACTGCTACAATAAGTCAAAATGATTCTATAAATGTTGTGGTTTATAACATTTACAAATGTTATAAAAGAAACAAGATGGGGCTGTGAAAATTGCAGGAATATTAGTTTGAGTGTCACAGTTGAGAACTACTACATCTTGCCTCACTGTCAAATCTTTGGCTAAGCAGCAAACAACAGTGACTACTGGAACAAACAATAATAATGAATGTGAACTCTTAGGGTGAAGAACAAGGTAATGACTTGAATGGCTGCTAAAGCTCAGGGAAAATAGGCTAACCCCACACCTAGAAGAGAATACTCCAGAAAGCTAAAATTCTGCTTTTTCTTCCTAAAACTCTACCCAGAAATCAATATACACCACAGTGGTGTAACCAGGCTCATAGACCACAAAATCTGTGGAAACAGACACAGCATTACCAGAGAGGTAAGAGTGGATCTCAAATACAAAGATAAACCCACAACCAAGCATAACCAAATATCTGGGGAGAGCCATACTATAAAGGAAAGGCAGAAAACTTGGCAAATAGAAGAACATATACTCATAGAAACAGTAAAGAGAACAAACAATGCACTGAGGTAAATAATATACGTCTCCTCTGAGAGACACAGAGACTATTATGATTATTTTAGAAAAAAGATTTGAGCTTCAGGATGGTGAAGTGGTATAAAAATGATTCAACTTGCAAACTGAAAAGTTAATCTTGAAATAAAGTGAGTTAAAAAGTTGAATAGTAGACAATTAAAACGCTAAAGAGTAAAAATGTGTTTAGCCGCAAGGTGGAATTGAGGACATGATTCCACTCTATAAGGTATATTTACAAAAAAAGAAATGAAGACAGGAAAACACACGTGCAGAAGTTTGGAAATTGTAAGCCAAATAATGCCAAACAATGTTCTAGAGAGACATTATAGAGAAGTGGAGAGGAAAATAGGCAAAGACATAAAATTTCAAAATTCTCAGGATTGAAGAAGGATATAAGTTTCTAGAAGGAAAGAGCTAGGCTGGATGTGGTGGCTCACCTCTGTAATCTCAGCTACTTGGGAGGCTGAGGCAGGAGGACCATACAGGTCCAGGAGTTCAAGACCAGCTTAGGCAACATAGAGATGCCCCATCTCAAAACAAAAGAAAACATGTATAACTAGAATGAAAAAGCTCACAAAATGTTAAGTGTGATTTATAAGAAGGATGCTACATATAAAAATAGCATGGTGAAATTCACAAACTTCAATGATAAAGAGAACAGAGCCTTAAAAGAAAAAAAAGGGAATAAAAAAGATTTCAAAGTGCTCCAGTTTGACCTCAGATTCTCATCAGTAATACTGAATGCAAGAAGCCCATTTCTCTCAAGTTTCTTAGGGAAAATTATGTTGAATTCTATTATTAATTTTTGAGGGCAAAATAAAGACATTTTAAATTTTTTTTGGACATAGACACTTTATCCTCCATAATTCAAGTCTGAAAGAATTACTAGAGCATACATTCCAGGAAGTAAAATAAATGAATCCCAGAGAAGATCATACAGTTTAAGAAACAGCACTGAGCAAAGAAATCAATAAAATGTATTGCTAAGTCTAAATGAGCATTGATTGCAAAATATCAACCTGAAAGTAAAATCATGTGTGATATTGATGTTAGATAATGTCACTAAACATGCAACAGAGAATGGCTTACTAATGAACATTTGTTTACTGTTGTATTATTTTATTTTATTTTTTCTCTATGCATGGTCTTAAACATTGTCTCATTTTCTCTTGCTCTGGGCATGTAGTGATAGGAACATCTTACTTCTTTGAAATCTTGTCTGTATCGTCCCATTATAATTTTTAGATCTTTCATTTACTGTTCTTTATTTGTGTTATAACACCAAATAAACTATAAACTCCTTCAGATAAAGTAGTTTATTAATTTAATTTAATGAGGCAATAACAAATATTTCTAAGATGCTAGTTGTATATTTAAAGAAAATAGTATAGTTTTCTGTGCTGGCTGGTGCAGTAGACATCATGGAATTAGGTAAGAAGCACAGATGATAGGGCAAACCTCCAAACACACAAATAAGTCATTTTTTAATAAAATAACTTGTCTGTAGGATGTCGAAGGAAAAACAACCCTTAAAATGCAAAAAAAAAAAAAACCCCTCTGTTATTCCCATTGGCCTATCTCTACTGGCCAGAATTCTATTGCAGAGACCCATATGCAAAAATACAAATTTTTTGAAAATCCCAACTCTGCCAGAAAAAGGCTCTGGACATTCAACTGCCACAGAAGTCCCCTGAAAATATCTGGCACAAGATAAATTCACCGTTTTCACTTACAGTAATAAATATAAACACAGGTGTCACAGGACATTATAAGGTAAAAGGGAAAAAAACACTACCTGAGAAAATGTTGCCAAGATGTAGATATCTATCCAGGCCAAATATATCATTACCATTGAAAAAATATAATATAGTCAACTTTCCTGTAAAGCAATAATATAAACGAAAATATATTAAAGAAAGCAAAAGTGGAGTAGGAGTAGGAAGTGGAACATGAGCTGAAATAGCTCAGGAAATAAATAGCATAAACCATAAAGTAATCACACCAATGTAGATGAAATAAAAATGAACAAAATAAAATATAATTAGGTCCATAGAGCATGAAAATGAAAAAGCAAAAGGAAATACGAGTAAAGGAAGAAATTTAAAGGATAAAAAGGAGGAAATGAACATTCAACCTACATATAATCAGAGTCCTTAAAGAAAAAATAAAAAACAAAAAAATCATAAAAAGAAAACATTTAAAGATGGAAACTCAAGAAAATTTGTGGCCAGGTGTGGTGGCTCATGCCTGTAATCACAGCATTTTGGGAGGCCGAGGCGGGTGGATCACCTGAGGTCAGGAATTCCAGACCAGCCTGATCAACATGGTGAAACCCCGTGTCTACTAAACTTACAAAAAATCAGCCGGGCGTGGTGGCGGGAGCCTGTAATCCCAGCTACTCAGCAGGCGGGGGCAGGAGAATCGTTGGAACCTGGAAGGCGGAGGTTGTAGTGAGCCAAGATCGCGCCGTTGCACTCCAGCCTGAGCGACAAGAGCAAGACACCCTATCAAAAGAAAAAAAAAAAAAAAAAAGAAAATTTTTATAGAGTTTAAAAAATCATTTCTACATATTATAAGATAACTGTGCAGGGGAACACTCATGACGATCAAGTCTAAAATGCATGATAATAAATGCACTAAGCGCAAATGAATTTTTAAAAAAGAATTTTTAGGACTTCAAGGAGAAATAACCAATTCTCTTGTAAGATGAGAATAAAAGAAACAAACAAGGCTGCCTGCTACTTCTCCATGGCAACCATCAACACCAGAAGACATTAGGGCAACACCTACACATTTCTTGAAGATAGAAAGTGACTGAAGGATTTTGTATCTAGATCTAATGCCAATCAATTATAACATCAAGTGACAAATGACTTTTAACATCCAAGAACTCAGGAAATATTTTCTTATGTGAAATTGTTAAAAATTCTAGTTCAAGACCACAGTCAATCATGGTATGACTAGAGAAAGTACGGCAAAAGCACTGACGGTATCCAATATCAGCATATATCTGTAGACCTATGATGAAGACTAATGTGGGGACGAGGTGTTGGAATAGAATGCAAAAGCTGCACGTTTAAGAAATTATACGAATACTAAAATTAGGAAAAGAAAGAGTTAAGAAGTTGGGAGATAAAATCAATCAAATTAATTTAAGTATAAATCTATTAAAATACAAAGGTAGATATTAGTCAATAAAATTAAATGAAAATAAGTTAGAGAGATTTGTAGATAAGAGGAGAAATGAGTGTAGTGGCCACCTAATAGAAATTGTCTAAAACTTTGAGACTAGTACTATAAAGATAAGAAAAAAGATACAGCATTTCTTCAATATCAGAAACATGAACATGTAAAACAAACCAAAACAAAGGGTGCAGAAAACTACTTCAAAATTCCATAAAAAGATAAGCTTTAAGTCCATATATGTATGCTGTATCAATAAATTTAAACTGGCTGAACTCATCTTTCAAAAGAAAATGACTTTCAGATGTGATTTGAAGTGAAAGCAAAATTCTAACTACAGTAAATCCATAATATATAAGCCACCACACACATGTACACACATATATAAAAGTAACTCCAAAATATAACAAAAAATAAAACGTGGCAAAAATTTTCTAGAAAAACTCAAAGAAAATGAAAGCAAGATTCATAATCCTAATATCAGACATGATTAAATTATGGCCAATAGACAAAAAGTCACTTTCACCTGCTAAAGTGTAAAATTGACAACAGAAATATTACTAATATAACTATCTATACTCCAAATAGCATAATGCTAACACTCTTAATCAAAACATATTATAGGTACTGGTACAAATAAGTACATAAATAATATATTTTGTTACCTCATTCAGGACATTTAAATCAGGTAATATGGGGAAAGTTTAATAAAGTGGTTATTTATTTACAGAGGTAGGCAGGGTACAGAAAACCCACTAGAAATTGACAGACTTTCAGGGCTAGTAACAACAAGTTTTGTCTCACCCCAGGCCTGAGGGAGCAAGTATAAATTATTATCAAAAAGCCTACATGGTAGGAATTTCCCTGTAGTTAAAACATTATCAGTAGCTCAGAAAGGTAATGTAAATCAACACAGAAATGATGCAATTATCATAACAGATTGTTCAAACTTCAAAATAACTGTGAGTAAAAGGAAAAATAATCAAATACCAGCTTATATCTTATGGTCCTGCCCTGTACAAAGGCAGACCCAGAACAACTGTGGGAAATGCAGAATGTGGAAGCTGTTGAGAAGCCTGAATTTAATGCTAAACTTTTGCCCCAAAAGACTGTTAGTGTAAATAAGTCTGAAAATAGAAAAAAATATGGGTCTGAGTGAATCAGAGCACTACCTACAAGGAGGAAACATTAAGGTACATTCAACTCAAAGGGAGCAGGTATGATTTAAAAGGGCAGGGGAAGAATATAGGGAAAGAACGGGGGAGAATCACCCTTTGACAATTGAAAGTAGAAGGGAAAGGAAGAAAATGGTGGAAAATCTAAGGATAGAAGGTGTCGTAAGACAAAACCATAAAATCAGAGAACTCACCATAACTATTACTCCCAAACATGCAAAAAAAAAAAAAAAAAAAAGCAAACAACCCCACCAAAGCATCTAGAATTTGCTTCACTGAAAGATGCCACTGAAACATCCAAATTCTACAAAAATGGACAAGCAGAAAGTTAAGTTCATTTAGAGCTACTGCAGAAATTCAAAAATAGCATTTTATACATATTTTCATGTATATCAACTGAAGATGATTTGCCCCCCAAAAGTAACTCTGGAGCAGAAAAAACTGTAATTTTATCAATCCCAGCGGAACCAAATAGTCTCACCCTAACACTTAAGAATATGAAAAATCAGCTTGAATCTGAAAATCAATAAAATAAACCAAAATGGAAAAATGTAAAAATGAAAAGAGAATTCATTGAACTTAGTAAATAAATGAAAGAAAAAAAATTATTCCTAAATAAGAAAAAGAATTGCAAACATTCAGGAAAATAGATTTAAATAAAAATGTAATAAAATGCATTGAAGAAAAGGCAGAAAAACAACTAACAGAGTGAAAATGATATAAATAAAGTAAAAATGGCCAGAGAGTAGAAAGTAAACTAATATTTATATTATTAAATTCCCTAAAGAAGAAAAATAAAACATGGAGCAGAGCTAGTATTTAAAATTGTAATTCGGCCAGGCACAGTGGCTCATGCCTGTAATCCCACACTTTGGGAGCACGAGGAGGGCAGATCATCTGAGGTCGGGAGTTCGAGACCAGCCTGGCCAACATGGTGAAACCTGTCTCTACTAAAAATAGAAAAATCAGCCAGGCATGCTGGCGGGTGCCTGTAATCCTAGCTACTCGGGGGGCTGAGGTGGGAGAATCACTTGAACCTGGGAGGCAGAGGTTGCAGCGAGCCGAGATCGTGCCACTGCACTCCAGCCTGGGTGACAGAGCGAGACTCCATCTCAAAAATAAATACATACATTAATAAATAAATAATTAATTAAATAAAGTTATAATTCAAAAAAACTTGCCAGAAACAGAAAAAGACTTGAATCTATACTAAGTACCTGGGTTGGGGCTGAGGGGTAGACTCCAGAATGATAAACTCGGAGACTGATTCTAGTAGAATTATTTAATTTCAAAGATAAAGATGAGATCCTCAAGGATTACAGGATAAAATGATCAGAGAATTTGCACTGGCAAAGGAATTAGACTGGTATCAAACTTTTGATAAAACAACATACAAATCAGGGCAACAATAGAGCAGAATTATAAAACATTCAATGGAAAAGAGTGTGAAATAAGAATTGCATTACCAGTGAAGCTATTGTTTAAATGTCAAACCCATAGACAAAGAGTTTCAAACTTACAAGAACATAAGGAATTCTGCAGCCATTGCCCCTGCTTACAGAATCTACTAAAGGATAAAGGTTCATTCAGCAAAGTAACAACTGGAAAACGTTCATCAGATAGACTAATGGTGAACATTTATAACTACACAAATATGTATCTAAGACTTAAAGTCAGGAGATGAGGGTTGCAAACTAATATATATGTATGTTACACATTAAGAAAAAAGTTTGTATGAATGTAAAAATTTTGTTTGTTATAAGAAAGTAGAAATAATGCAGTTAAATAATGGAAAAATACAGGAAATTAAAACAAAAAAATGGAATAAGTGCACTGTTGTATAAGCAACAGGTAGGCATTAAAGGACACTAAGGAAAAAATTAATACATCAGATAGTAAAATGTTAAATAAGAAAACAAGTAGTGAAGATCACTTAGTTAAAAATAAAAATGCAAAGGTTATCACTAGAACAAAAATATAAACCTTCCTAAATACAACATAAAATGTTTTTAAATACAAAATATACATATCATGTAAAGAAGAAAGCATAGCAAATATGAAATAATGTGTAATAATAAAATATTGTGATGGAATTTAGTTCGAGCCTACCAGTGAGTGGATTCTAGAATGTGAGTGGATTTCAGTTATGTAATAAAATAGAAAAACTTGTTGTTGGTTCACAAAACGGTACCTAACTATATGATTTATAACAGAAAGATGCCTAAACTAAACATACTCATAAATACTACAAATAAAGGATTGGACAGAGGTGTACCATGAAAATGGAAACAGAGAGAGAGAGTAGTAGTAGCAATTCTGATATCAGACAAAGTAGAATTTAAAACCAAAACCATTAAATGTCAAGACAAGGAATACTTTTTAATGCTAAAAAACACAATTCACAATGAATGTATATTTATGCACCAAGTAGCATGGTGACCACACATAGGAAACAAAATATAAAAAACAAACACATTAATAATAGAATTCATTTATTGATCACTCCAAAATACAATCAAGTGGACAAAAAAAATCAATAAGTCTATGGAAGATCAAAACAATATAATCAATAAGATCCTGTGATATGTAGTGACCTTCCTACCCTGATGATAGGTAACACAGTTCCTTCTCGTGCTCCCATGGTACAGTTCCAAATACTCATCATAAACCAGGTTATAAAAAAAGCATTAGTAATTTCCATAATGTAGAAATATAAACAACATTCTGATCAAAATGCAGTAAACTAGAAATTATCAGAAACAACAATACAAGCAAACAAAAAGACCCACGTGGAAAGAATTCTATAAACTCTTTAACAAAGGGGGATACAAACTGAAATTTTAAACTTTCATGAAAAAATAATGACAATAGAAACACTACACATCATAACATAGAAGATGCATTTAGAGCAGTGGTCAGAGGAAAATTCATAGCATTTTCAGACCCTAATATCAGTAAAAATGAAAGAATGGGAAAAATGGCCAAGTCTCAGCTCAAACACTAGAAAAGGAAAATCAGAACAAATACAAAGAATGAAAGAATAAAAAAGAATAAAGAGGAGAATAGAGAAACAGATCTAATGAATAAATTATGTTCTATTTTTTTTTGAAAAATTTAATGAAATAGATGATATGGTTTGGCTGTGCCCCCACCCAAATCTCACCTTGAATTGTAATAATCCCCACGTGTTAAGAGTAGTGCCAGGTGGAGATAATTGAATCATAGAGGTGGTTTCCCCCATACTGTTCTCATGGTTGTGAATAAGTCTCATGAGATCTGATGATTTTACAAATGGGAATTCCCTTGCACAAGCTCTCTTGCCTGCCACCATGTAAGCCATGACGTTTTTCCTCTTTTGCCTTCCTCCATGATTGTGAGGCCTCCCCAGCAATGTGGAACTGTGAGTCAATTAAACCTCTTTCCTTCATAAATTACCCAGTTTCAGGTATGTCTTTATTAGCAGCATGAGAACAGACTAATACAATAGACAAATTACTAGCTAACTTAAGAAATAAAGAGAGAAAGCAAAAATACACAAGATATGAGAAGAGGGAAATGGCCATTAAAACAAATACATTTTTAAGAATCACCAATAGCTATATTATATACTTTTATGCAATACATTTGAAGACCTAGATATTATGGTGCTCAGGAAAAACACACGATGTTTCAAACATAAGGGAGTGTTGTCGTGAAGAAGATGCTATTAAATATAACAAATATACATCAGGAAATGAGGCAGACTGCTCTCCTTTATAATTTATTCCGAAATATAAATTTATCAATATGTATTATTTATAATATAATTTTATAAGATTATATTATACTTTATAATGTAATTTTTTTCTAAAATATACATTTGTATATTTATGAATGTATATTAATCAGGGAAGCAGTCAACACACACACGTAATGCCCCCCACTACCCGCCGACATGGAAACACTACAGTGGACATTGGCCTATAATCCAGTCTGGGTTCTGAATATCCATTTGACACTTTGCAAGCTGCATAGTAGCCTTACATTTTCCCTTCACCTTTTGTACTGTGAGATGAATGAATGAGTGCACAGGCAATTGTGGTGAAGATCTATTGAAGAATGAGATAGATTCACCTTGCAAATATGCAGAGCATTAATGACCACTTATCTGGAATTCCCCAAAGGCTGTTCATTAAGCCCAAATTAGGCTTCCTGCTGTGGCTCCTCTGAAAGAGATGACAGGCCACTGTGTCCTAGAAATGGGACTCCCACTGGGAGTGAAGGACATTCAAACTCTGTGTCCTCAGGGTAGGTGTCCCATGAAAGGCCCCATGAGGGAGCATGACTTTCACATCTGAGTGCTGTGAATGTATCTGCCTGTCATTTCCATGTTAGTCAGCCTACAGCAGTCCAATTTCCACTTTCTAAAGCCACTGTATTATACAGAAAGTCATTAATATTTGATGAAACCTGTTGGCCAAAATAAAGTGCATTCTTGAATGCAACTGATAATTATTAAACCATTACTAACATTTACTGAGCACTTATTGTGCACCAGTCACTTTAAATGATTTGATTGTATTATCTCATTCAATCATTGCAAGTTTTTTTTTTGAGAAAACTGAAATACAATTTGCATTCGTCCAGTTCATGTTTTTAAGTTGTTTACACATTTTTATTTTTAACAGTATTCAGAACTACTCTAACTCATTTGTGATTCAATCTGCCATCTTGATGATGATTTTTTTCCCCAACACCTCACCTTATCATAAATTAAAGGTGTTCTATGGAATTTGGAAAGAGGTTGCAGGGATTTGCATTTAAACAGCACAAATTACCTGTCATAGAGCCGCTGATACATGTTTCCAAAAGAGCGAATATTTGGCAATCCATGTTCAACGGAATGATGATGACTGTTTTATCTTGTTCTGGTATTCAAATTACCATGCTTTACAAAAGACAAACGATCACTGAACAGAAAGAATGAACAAGAAGGTCTTCCCAGCTCTATGAGCAAGAGAATTAAGGCTTTTTAGCAACTGACTTGTTAATTTTCATGATTCAGGGTAAAAGGTGAAATAGTGAAGGGATCCATCATGTCTTGTATGTATAAGAAAGGTACAAGACACATGTTGAAACTTTTAGTCCTTCTAGTATTGAAAAAAGCTTGGTTTATTATTGCTCCTGCAAGTTTTTATCTCCCACACAGGTTAGCATCACATATGAATGTACTTTTTGTTAGCGAAAAATTACAACACATTAAGCCTTATATTTGGTGAGCATTTTGTTTGTACTTTCACCCAATATTCAACAGATCTCTATTTTGAAGCTTGTATACACATGTAAATATTTTGTAACAAAGGGTCTCTGCTTATTGTCTAGAGACAGAAGAAAAAATGGTACACATCAGTCTTAAGTGTGCACAGGTAGGGTAGACAAAGCTTCCCAATGTTGTTTTGGTATTACGAGTTTGTTCCGGTTAGCTCTAAAATGATAATGGTACCTAGAAAATTCATAAGGCTAAGACTTTGTGCAAATTAATTAGAAACAATAGGGTATTGAGGGCTTACTTCTTGATATTTAAATGAAATCTCTGGTCAGAGACCCAACACCTTTGACAATATAATGAGGTGGAAATAGTAGGGTGTTAAAGTCTGGCATTTCTTATAACATCATGTGACTTGGGCAAGTAATTGAATCTTTTTGAAGGTCATTTACTACCTCTCTATAATAGAGAAAATGATGCCTATCTTACCAGGCACTGGGTTGTAGGAATTAAATGAGCTAATGTCTGTAATTTATTCAGCACAGTGTTCAATGCAAGTGTGAGTTTAAGTAGGTCTATATTTACAAATCAATAGCAAGATGTTACTAGATTCTTTCTAAAGCACTAGTGATGGTTGGGGAAAACTCAGAAGTCTGTATCACAAGGAAAGTTTGCTATTATTGTTACAATTTACCTCAGAGTTGTGGTGACAGTTTTGGCTCTGCTAAATTAAGGAGTTCACATACATTCCATTGCATGGATTTGTTCACCCCCAGCAACAAATACATGAGTAGTAGTTTCGAATCTCGACAACACTGTACAAATTCCTTTTCTCACTGACAGCTGTCAGTCCACTTGTGTTTACAGCTGTCTCCCTTAGTTTTGTTGTTTTCTGACCACTCATGTCTATAGTTTCAGTTAGAGAAAATAGGCCAGGCGTGGTGGCTCACGCCTGTAATCCCAGCACTTTGGGAGGCCGAGGTGGGCGGATCACAAGGTCAGGAGTTCGAGACCAGCCTGGCCAATACGGTGAAACCCCATCTTTACTAAAAATACAAAAATTAGCCAGGTGTGGTGGTGGGTGCCTGTAGTCCCAGCTACTTGGGAAGCTGAGGCAGAAGAATCGCTTGAACCCAGAGGGCAGAGCTTGCGGTGAGCCAAGATCGCGCCACTGCACTCCAGCCTGGGTGACAGAGGGAAACTCTGTCTCAAAAAAAAAAAAAAAAAAGAAAACAGAAGAGTGCACCTCATTTTTAAATCCTTTTTATGACTACAGCTAATAAACATGAGTTTTCACTTCTCTTTTCATAGATGGTATACAAAGCAGGATGAATTGTGGGAACTGTCCAATTTACCACAGGATGTGTGTGTGTGTGTGTGCACATGCGTGTGTGTGTATCTTTGAATGTGTGTTTGTTGGGGCTGGAGAGGGCATTAAGATACAAAAACAACAATGAAAGAGTTTTGTGGCAACACAAAACTCAGTGGAGTCTATATAATACTAAGTCTTAAACAGACTCTTTGATATGACCAAACTGAGGCTACTTGGCTAATGGAATTCAGACACTTCTCATCAGAGTTATATTTCAGCACACTGATACCCTAGTACTCAGGTGATCTCATGGAATCTTATTTCAGTGAAGAAACTTCCTGAAAGACCAAAATCTTGGGATGGAGAAATCATAACAAGTTTGATCATCTGCTGTGCATGCTATATATTTATTCAATAAACTTTTTCTTGAGCAAAAAAAATGACTGTGGATCTATGTTTATTTTCAGGGACCATGGAAAGTGTTAGTTTATGTGGTCTTGATCTAAGACTCAGTTCTCTTCCTCTCTTTTTCTTTAGCCAGTTAAAGCATGTATCTTTCCAAGGTCTTTATGGCCCAGGGCATGATTCCAGAACTTTACTGTACATAAGAACTAATGATGAAACTCACTAAGATGCAAAGTCTTATTTGGGAGAGATAGAATTGTGACCGAGATTCTACATTTCTAACAATCATCCATGTGGTACCAACGCTATTGGTCCTAGGACCATACATGAAGTTACGAGACTCAACCAGGGGTTGAGAAGCTTTTGTGAAGGGCAGGATAATAGCTATTTTAGGCTTCGCTTTGACTACTCAACTATGCTGTTGTAGCACAAGGCATCCATCACAATACATTAAACGAATAGGTGTGACTGTGTTTTAATAAGACTTTGACAACGAAACTTAAATTTCAGATAATTTGCCAGGCATGGTGGCTTACGCCTGTAATCCCAGCACTTTGGGAGGCCAAGGCGGGCAGATCACAAGTTCAGGAGTTCGAGACTAGCCTGGCCAACACAGTGAAACCCCAACTCTACTAAAAATACAAAAATTATCTGGGCATGGTGGCAGGTGCCTGTAATCCCAGCTACTTTCGGGCTGAGGCAAGAGAATCACTTGAACCTGGGAGGTGGAAGTTGCAGTGAGCTGAGATGGCACCACTGGACTCCAGCCTGGATGACAGAGCTAGACTCTGTCTCAGAAAAAAAAAAAAAATCAGATAATTTTTACATGTCAATAAGTCATTTTAATTTTTTCCCCAATCATTTAAAAATGTAAAAACCATTCAGCTTGTGAAATAGACAAAAGTGGGCAGTGGGTCAGATGTGGCCTGTGAGCTGTTTGTCAATACCTAATCTTGACAGAAGTCTTGCTCTGTAACTAGGATTTGACAGCTCATCTCTTACTTCTGGTATAAAAAGTAATAAATTTGTAGGAAATGTATGCTCTCTTTGAAAGAGTACCCTTTAATTTTCAACTCCTAATCTGAGTCTGCCACCCTGCACCTGGGATTCTTTTCCTCACTATTTCAGAGGCAGAGTGAACAGGGACACCTCTTTTTTCAGGCACTTTGGGTTTATTAGTGGTTTTGTAGCTCACACCAATGTTAGGACTTACTTTGCCATTCATTCGGGGATAAATTAGAATGTCATACCTTTTGCTAAGTCTCTTATAATGTTTCAGCCTGAAATTATTAGAAATCTCACTAAGTAGACTGTCCATCTCAATGGTAACACTTAATTCCCCTCCTCCAAATGCCAATGGACTCAGAAAGATTCCACAGAACAAACCTGTATTAGAAAGAACTTCAATTTTTTGTTCAACGATTTATCCCTATCAGCACAGAGAAAATGACATGTGTGCCTAGGGCTCTGGGATCTAGACTGAAATGGCCCATAGCAAGTGTGAAATTTCTTTGAAGTCTCCCGTTTTATCTTATAAATTCATGCATATCTTGCATTTTATTCCATAATATATTGGTGTTTGTTGTAATATAAGAAAGTTTAAAATTGCTTCTCAGTTCACTTTCTTAAATTTTTAATGCTAAAAATGGAAAGCCCTGGGAAGTTGGCCTATGTTTATTCTGTTGGTTCACATATCCACTCTGACATAGCTGTCTGTGTACACCAGTTTGAGAAGTTTAAACTTAACAGGAGTCACCAATTCTCCCTGGCAGAGAATATCTGGGACATAAACTGGACCCTATGTGCTAAATACTTCCAGGTTGTGGCTCTCTGCCTTCACCAGTCCCTGTTTTGTATGGTATAATGGCACATGCATCACAAAGTTCACCGAAGGATTTCCTAGTTGATATTGTACAAGATTGCCTTGGCATGATTGCTACTTAAACTTCATATTTTCTGTTCATATTAGGCATGGACTGATTCTACGTCTTCAAATCAAATTAGCAATGAGGTATCTTTAATATGGTTAATAAGCCTACATGCATAATATAATGGATTGCAATAATCTGATTGTGTCAATAATTCTAACCTTAGTCTATATGCTGATGCCATATATTTTTAATTTATCTTGTGCTATATTTCCTTGGAAATGTATGCTCAAAGTTAGATTGCTTTTAATACCTAAAGTCTATGTTAATTAATGCATTTTATTAAGTAGCTAAAGTTGGAATCAGTGGTCTGATGATGTTTTCATCTGTTTGCCTCTCCTCGGTTTTTTAAAGAAAATACTCTATTCAAACCACTGAAGTTCTGTAAATGTGAAAATCAAGAGCAAGACCATTCTTGTGACTAGCTTTCAAGTTTCATTTTCTTAAAGTGATGAGGTATTGGAGAAAGCATGGAAAAAGCTGGCTTCCAACAGGTAGACTGTTTAAAGCAATTTCTATGATTTTTTTAGCATTCCTAATTGGTTGTATATTATTACTCTACTGGCCTAGCAGTGTTTAAAGAATGTCCTTTTGAATGACTGCCAGAAACAATAGAAACAGAACAAAGAGGGGCAGAAGATGATGATTCATTGTTAATGGTGATGGTCTCCCAAAATTATGTGATTAAGGAAGTATCAACTGGGTGGATTACACAGCAGTAATAATTCCCTTCCCACTCTTCTATGATAAGCATCATTCTGATTGATGGATTATTAATCACAAGTTAAATTTTAAAGAAAAAATATTTTCTTTTTTTAGTAAAAAATAGATTGGTCTGTTCAGTGGTGCCAAAGAGAGAGAGATACTTGCAAATTTTCGCACCACATTGTTGTATCTAGAAATGAGTGCCTCCTTAAATTGTGTACTGTAAGTGGCTTACTTGCCTCACTCTAGTTCTGGTCTTGATCCCATGAAACTTGACAACGTGGGAGAAATGTCTATATAAGAAAGAGACAGACTAAATATTTCAAACTGCTTAGTCTGGCTTCACATAGCCCTTTATGAATGGATATGAGTAGTCTCAACTTTTACAGCTGCAATGTATGTATGTATCTAATTATGATTCTACCAAATCAATGGGCCATTTGCTATCCCTTTTCTATAATTTTGTCTTTCTTGTCCCTTGACTTTTGTTTGTGAGCTTTATCATCTTAACCTTTGAAACTCTACACATTCACAAGACAAAGATCACTGCCTCTTCCATAATAACACCCTGTAGTAGACACTGTGTTGTGCCATCCACCTTCCATCCTTCACTCCGACTTTTAGGACTTACTGTCCCAGCTACTAGGAAAGTTGATGAGTGATTGCTAGTGACTAAAGCCTCCCCCCTCAGAAACTACCTGTTGCCAAACAGACTCAACTTACTCAAAGTCTCATTCTCTGCCAAGGGACATCCTGCACTCAATGACTGGTCAATGTTAGAAGTTAGAGAGTCTGGCCCTCTCGCTCTAATTCAGAACAAATTTTAACATGCAAATTTCCGACGGGCGCGGTGGCTCACGAGGTCGGGAGATGGAGACCATCCTGGCTAGCACGATGAAACCCTGTCTCTACTAAAAATGCAAAAAATTAGCCAGGTGTTGTGGCGGGTGCCTGTAGTCTCAGCTACTTGGGAGGCTGAGGCAGGAGAATGGCGTGAACCCCGGAGGCAGAGCTTGCAGTGAGCCGGGGTTGCTCCAGTTCACTCCAGCCTGGGCGACAGAGCCAGATTCTGTCTCAAAAAAAAAAAATAAAAATGCAAATTTCTATTGCAGAGCCAGCTTCCTAAGGAATTCCTAGTTGCAATGGTTACTGTAAAGGTGGTCCATGAAAATGAAGCATAAAACGGAATTTTATAGTAGAATTCTCCACTAACCAGCTAGCAATGAATACGTGACCACTGATGGAAGGTAGAGCATTGATAGTCACTGTCATGTAGTAACCGTACAATTGTCAAATCTTTCATGGGCACTAAAATGGAATGGCAAAATGGTGGGCGCAAATGCGTAGCCTAGGGTAATGTAAAGTACCTTTGATAATTTGAGGGAAAGTAACCATTCTAAGCAAAATAGAGTTTAAGTGCCCTTGTTGGGCAATGGATGATTTGGTGAAAATCAATGCGTGGTGGAAGATGATTAATTATCCATTAAAGACTAAGGATGAAAATCAGGGGGTATGATATAAAATTGGTATGATATAAAAGAACTCATCTCTTGCAAACAGAGGGCAAAGAAGGGGAGAAGCAGGCCCAGGTCTCAAGCAGAATTGTAACAGAGCTCCAGAGAAGAATAAATTTGCAGCCCATAGAAGTCTGATGTGCCCTGATTGAGAAAGAGACATGGGAAGAGGACATCTGTGCATCTGTGTTAATGCGATCATAAATTTATAAATCTCCAGATTCTCCTGAATCATTTGGGACTACAAAAGCGGTCTCGTCTTCCCTATTAATGGTTGGTATCCTCCCCTCTTCCTCTCTCCCATACACATACACATCACTTTTCCTTGAAAAACAATGCATGAAGCACACAAACTCTCAGGATTTACCTCCCTTCCCATCCTGGTCACTAGATGAGGAATTGAAAAACTGCATTTGAGGGGTTATATCCGGTCTGACACCTGTTTTTATAAATAGAATTTTTATTGGAATTTGGAGAAAGATGTAAATTGTTCTCTGCCCCATATGAATGCCAAATATTTCTAATCCTCCCTTATGACAGGAATGGAAAAGAATGCTTACACCAGTTCAATGATACCAAACCATGTACCTGAGCAAAAATACTACATAAGCACATCAGCTGCATTTGGGAATACTACTTCATTGAGTTTGAAGCAGTCTAATATCCCCCTTTAGTATCTCTCTGTTTTTGCAGTAGCCAGATTTTACACACATGTACTTCAGTTCTTTAAGTGTGCCATCTCTCCCACAGTTAAGTAATATTATTTTTGATTTACCATGTGGTCCTGGAGAAAAACAGTATTAGAGACTTTCACATGAACTTCGCTATTATGATAGCTTTTATCCTACAAGCCAAAGAAATAATATAGGTGTTCTTCCAAAAGCTATGTATATTTCAACTGCATCTTTAAGGACAAGAGAAATGACCATTGGGTGGATCCATGGATCCAGTGGGATCATTGTGAGCCAAACTTGTTCCAGCATTCTACTTATTATGCGGTCCCCAATTGACCCTACCATAATCATGTGTTAAGGGCATGATAAGGCTTTGAGTATCTGTGTATTGATGACAGATTATATCTTATAATCAATCGTCTTAAAAATGTTTCGGTTTTCCCCTCCATCAGTGCATGTATGGTTACTTGCATAAATGTTCATAGATCTTTTTTGGTGACAACTAAGAGTATCATTTTCACATATACTTCTTGTGATAGTACAGTGTCCTTTCTCGTAAGAATTCTGCTTTTCCCTGCTTTTCTCTCAATCTATAGGTTTTAGGCCTGAAAATTGAGTTAAGTTCAGAAATAGATATACAATTAGGATTTTTTTTTTTTTTTTTTGAGGCAAAGTCTGGCTGAGTCACCCAGGCTGGAGTACAGTGGCACAATATTGGCTCAATGCAACCTCCACCTCCTGTTCAAGCAATTCTCCTGCCTCAGCCTCCCAAGTAGCTGGGATTACAGGCATGTACCTCCACATCTGACTACTTTTTGTATTTTTAGTAGAGACAGGGTTTCACTATGTTGGACAGGCTGGATTCGAACTCCTGACCTCAGGTGATCTGCCTACCTCGGCCTCCCAAAGTTCTAGGATTACAAGCATGAGCCACTGTGCCTGGCCATACAATTAGGATTTTTTTTCTTGGGTGGCTGCCTTCACTTTCCTGACCATCCATTCTTGATTTCTTTATTTATGTAAATTGAGAAATATTCTTTTTAGTAGCCTATCATGTTCCTAGGGAAGCCATTTTCAATTAATCAACTGTGAGCTTCTTGCTTATCTGCCACCCTTCCTCCAGTTGCTACACCTACCTTGTTATTTATTGCAATGATTGTGTCCACATGAATCTGGTTTCTTTTTTCTTCAGAAATAGCACAACTCCTGGAGAATGCCTCAGATTCATTCATGAGGCAACTTCGAGCAACATACCATCAATTTTATCAACCTATGCGTCCATTTACAGGTTTTGTAAAAACCTACTTTTATGATAATATTGGTATTATTCCTTTGATTTACTTTAGACCAGCATTGCTCTTTTTTACCTACCACTGATATGCAAATTATATGTTAATTTTATTCTTGCCTTTAGATCTGACATTGAGAGTTTGAATGTTTTATGGTCTGTTTTTTGTTCTTCAAAATGCCCATCTGTAGCTATACAGATTTTTCATAACAGGTGAGGCAATAGCCTCAGAATTAGGCATTTATAACAAATAATTTATCACACAGAACTTGATCATCTTGGCCATTGTCCTAATTACAATCCTTTTTCTGACAGTTTGTACCAGTTTGTAAAAATCATAATTTCTTTCAATAGTTACTGGTTACCTTCAGAAATGCATATAAATGTTTCTACTTCATTGACAAAGAGTTCCCATGTCTATGACTCTCAGATTTTTAGCTTCACAAGCAATTAAAATGTACAGACAATAAGAACATTTTTTAAATTTCATAAATCACCAATTGATGAACAATATATGTATTATATAGATATACACACATATACATTTAAAGTTAAAATACTCATTAATTATATCTAGCACAAACATCATTGCAAATAGTTAACATGAAACTATGTAATATACCAATTCTCTTTTTTCTTCCCTACAGTTGGGTTGGAGACATGGTGGTTGGAAGCTCAGCCAACCTTTCAAAACTCTGGTAACTGGAAGGTATAATATTCTCCATCTTCCAGTAAGAGAGTTTCTTTCAAATTAAACTTCAGAAGTAAGTACCAATGATGTGCTGGAGTCAGCTCATACCAGCTTACAAAGATCAATTAAGTTTTCAGAAATTTTCCAAGCAGACTTTTTAACCCAGCCCTTATTAAAAATTAAATCATAGAAGCATACACTTGAATAAACAATACTAAAAACAAAAGTAATCAGTACTCAAAATGTATCACTTTATAATTACTACATTTTATATTATCTCTGCTGTTATGTATACTGTCTCTTATATCTGTATGTGAGATTACAATGGTGCCTTAATGCTCTTCTCTTTTATCTCCACTTTCAGAAAAGTCACATTGATAGCATTAAACAAATAAACCATGTATGGGAGTGTTTACACCACAACAATTAGCAAATGCTACAAATCTACAAATCAAGAGTCTTTTTTTTTGCTTAGTTTTTTTGGCGGAATACTAGTTGTTGACCATTTACCAGCATACCCCCAGCAAATCAAGAACTAGGAAGCGATTTCATAATTTAGTGAAGGGGAGAAAAAACAGAGATTGCCCAAGGATAAATAGATAAACATACTATTTATACTCATTGACAGATTAATGAGGGAAGAAGTGAAGAAGCACCTAGAAAGGCCACGTATTGTTAAATCATGAATGATTCAACTGCAAAGAACCTTAGGGAACTTCTTGTTCAACATTTCAATTTAACATATGAGAAACTGGAAGATTTCCTAGTTACTCAATGGTTGAGTCAAACAAGATTCCGGGTTTAAATAGCAGAAGTGATCTTTCTTTTTTTTTTTTTTTCTTTTTCACTTTTAATTGCATTTATTTTAAGCTGAATTTATTCCCATGCCATAAGTTTTGTTTCTTCAATTTCTTCTAGGGTGTATTTTCCTTTGTGAAATCTCCTCTCTGGTTTAAGAACAATTTGCTCCTTTTCAGTAAAGATCATCCAGATGTGGTAGGGTGAGCTCATGTATGGGTTAATCCAACCATGAGATCTGTAAGTATGGCAGATCATCTTAGGTGCTTTATTCACCTGGGTATGCTCAATGATCAGAGAATCTATAATATATTTAAACTCAAGTTTAGCATTACTCTCTGCATGATTTAAGCATGCGCATCTAAAATTCAGCAATCTTTTTGGGCCACCGACCATGTGTCCAGCCCCACTGCTTGGCCTGGGCACACCTCCCAACTCCATGATTGTAAGGTTGGTAATTGTGGCAAGGGCATTACTTTTAATGGCAAAAACTGCAATTACTTTTGCATCAACCTCATAACATCTTTCAGATACTTGGTGGCTTTTCATATAAGCATAACTTTGATGTCCTGGGCAGTTTCATGAATGTTCTTAAAGTGAACATGAAGATTTGAACTTCTTGATTTGTATAATTTTTTGGGGTTTTCCGGATCAAGTATATAGATAAGTATATAAATATACTTAAAAGTAAATTGACTCTCTACTTAAATAATAAGATCTAAATGTATTGAATACTCGTTATGTGTTAGGTTGAACAAATTGTTGAGTATTCATCATTATACTCATTTTACAGAGTTAACTAAAGCTCAGAGAATCAATATAATTTATCCAAGGTGATACAATTAGTAAGTAGCAGTTCTGGGTTTCAAAACCAGTACTTCCTCACTCCAAAGCCTGTTTATTTATTTCCTTCCATCTTCCTCCTATGTCATTTTATCTCTTAAAACTTCATCTATAGAAAAAAAATCAGTAAAAATATTGCCAGGGTTGTATGAAATTTCTAGATCATATTTGTGCCTTTTGGCATTTTAGATCATCCAAGCAAAATTAAAATGTCAGTCATTTTCGAGGTCACACATCATTGTAGATATTTGTCATTGTCATGAACTGTCTAACCTGGAGGAGGTCCAGAGTAAACTTTAGTTATCTTCCAAATGATGGATATCCTGGACTAAAATAAGAGAACTTGGGACAGTGTGAGAGAACATTCAAGATAATGAAATGTGGCATCATTAGCACTCCAGCAAAGTAACAAGCAAACTGACAGCACAGAAGAACAGAAAATTCACATATATTCCATTCTATTGTACTTTGGTACAGCAAGAAAGAAAAAGGAACTAGAGGCAATGCAGAAAGGCTGGCAAATTTGAAACAAATTAAAGGCAATAACCTTAAATATAGTGATAATAGGTCTGTGGGATTCACTACTGTAGGACATCTTTAAATCAAATAACAATGCTGGACTATGGAGTGGATAATTTAATGACCAATAACCTTGTTGGTGTTTTGGCTGAAGAAGATACACAACATCTCATGAGTCTGATCTGATCAGCCCAAGGGCAAGGAAAATTTAATTTTCCCATGAACCAGATAAAGTATTCATCAGAGTAACTAGAGCTTGCTTCTTCATATTACTAGGACCTACTTTTGGACTGAATTCCTAGCTCAGGTATTAAACATTACTGTGCAATGGGCCCCAAAGGAAAGTGATAGAATGGTGTCAGGGTAAAAGATAACTTTAATTTCCTTTTCTACTAATGGGGGTAAATTGCATTGAACCATTCTAATACCCTCCTCTAGTTGACAAAATCTACTAAATAACTTGCTCAAGGGTAGAATTTCAGTTTGCGACCTTAGGAAGATAAAGAACATTAACCAACATGATTGCTTTATGTATAATACTAAAAACAGATAAATGTACAAGCATACATACACAAAAGCTGTCCATCATTTTTCTTAACTATTGTGTCCTGTGGCTCATTCCATCTTAGTGCATAAAGATACAGATTATTTTTAGTCCGCTTACTATTTTATAATATAAATAAAAAGTTTACATTATGAAATGTAGATCATTATAAAGAGCTCCTCTGTGAAAATATATATATATGCCTCTTTTTAAACTGTTAATAACAAACATTATTGTATGTACATTTCTGTTAGTATGTGCAAATATATTTATATAATAAGTCCCTTTGAATGGAATGACTAGCTCTGTGGGTACATGTATTTTCAGTACTGATAGATGTTACTGCTACATTGTCCAGAACAGTTACACCAAATTGTATTCCCACCAACATAACATAAGTGAGAATGTATGTTTCCCTCTCCAGACCAACTTTTTGATATTTTTTAACCTGTTTAGCGAATATAGTAATTATTTTTCCCTTTTTGTGACGTTTAATAGTATGTGAAGCTGAGCACCATTCTGTGTTACTTCACCATTCAAATCTTTAATTTTTTTTCTATTTTTGTAAAGGCATTTCCCTTATGGATTTGTAATTATTCCTTAAATATTTAGTGTATTTGTACTCACTTAGACTTTCTAGGCATTGATTTTTGTCTACCTATTTTCAACATCTTTTAATATGATTATCTCCAATAAATTAACCTGCCCACAAGGTACTAAGATATGAAAGAGTTAAAAATAAACATTATTTGGCTAATGTGAGTCTTTTTTGCTATCAATAATAATAGAGATGAGATGCAAGGGTGTCAATGCCAAATATCTGGAAAAGGAAAGATGAAATTAATCACACTGGGACAAAATAAATGGTAAGTTATTTATTTATTTATTTATTTATCTATTTTAGAGGCAGGGTCTCACTCTGTCACTCAGGCTGGAGTTCAGTGGTCTGATCATGGCTCACTGTAATCTCAAATTCCTGAGCTCAAACAATCCTCACGCCTCACTCACCCAAGGAGCTAGCACTACAAGTATGTGCCACCACCATGCCTGGCTAATTTTTTTAGTTTTTTGAAGAGACAGGGTCTCCCTATGCCCAGGCTGATGTCAAACTCCTGGCCTCAATTGATCCTCCCACTTCGGCGTCTCAAAGCACTGGGGTTACAAGCATTAACCATTACTCCCAGCTGCTGGCAAATTTGTTGATTTATTCACCTATCTGCAGGTTTATTCAACAAACATTTTCTGAATACTTGCTGAGTGTCTTGTTTACTAGGTCTAGGGACAAAATCATTTTTACTAACCATATTTAATGTATTTCTAAGCAGTTCCTAATCACAGAAAACATAATCAAGAAAAGTTTTACATCTTCAAGATATCTGTGATTAATTAATGTTTCTTTCTCTTTGTGTCCATTAGGAATGAATTGAGATTCTGATAAGAACTCAAAATAAAAGCAGAGATTTATTTTCTTTGAGGGAAACTCTCACATAAAGTTTAGAGGTAGGCAGCCCAGGTAGATATGGTGTGTTTGGAGTTACGTTGTTTTCCTGTCATCTTTGTTCATGATTTTCATTTTTAATTTCCTTATGGTCAAAATTTGGCTGCTGGACCTTCAGCCATCATAACTGTGTTCCAGACAGCAAGGAGGAGAAAGCAGGTATGAAGAAAAAAAAACAATGACCTTCTTTCAAAGAAGTCAACTCCTCTAGAAGATTTTTCGAACTTCCCACTCAGTGCTTGTCATTTTGATTTCACTGACCTCTTTATTACCAAAGGAGTTTAGGAAAATAAGTTGTTATTATCAGTGTTGTTGTTTTTACTCTTTTTGCTTAGCAAAAGAAAGATGGGAGCCCACTGATAGTGAAGAATAAGATAATGGAAGTTATGTAGCCAACTCTGTCCCCACTACAGATCAAATTATTCTCTAGGACAGTAGTCCCCAACCTTTTTGGCACCAGGGATCAGTTTTATAAAAGACAAATTTTCCATGGACTAGGATGGGGAAATGGTTTGGGGGTGATTCCCATCTGGGGGTGATGGGAGGCAGTGATGGATCATCAGGCATTAGATTCTCTTAAGTAGTGCAAAACCTAGATCTGTTGCCCGTGCAATACACGATAGAGGTCACGCTTCTATGAGAATCTAATGCCTCCCCTGATCTGACAGAAAGCAGAGCTCAGGTGGTAATGTGAGTAATGGGGAGTAGCTGTAAATGCTGATGAAGCTTCCCTAGCTCACCTCACCTGCTACCCACCTCCTGCTGCATGGCCTGGTTCCTAATAGGCCATGAAGGGGTACCAGTATCGGTCCACAGCCCGGGGGGTTTGAGATCCCTGCTCTAGGAGGCAATCTTCCATTTTCCCTCTCCTTCAAAACACAAGAATGAGGATGTATACCCTACCCCTAACTTTGGTGCCTACGTTGAGGTTGCCAGGCAGGAAAGACCCACAGCCTGAAGTTTAAGACAGAAGAAACTCACCTTAAAGTGAGGAACTTTGGGGCACCACGTCCTTCAGTGTCTTCTTATCTCACCTACCAGTTCTCTTCATCCTTCCTCCCATTGCTCACACAAAATAAGACACTGAGTCCAAGCTGTTTTTCCCTCCTATTTCTTTTTCTGATAACCACAAAAGTTTAGACCTTATTAATTGTAGTGTTTTCCTGCTTCCTCTAGTCTAGTCTTAAAATAATTCTTTCTGGTTCCTAAAGCCAGATATTATTATTATTATTATTATTATTATTACTTTGAGATAGAGTCTCACTCTGTTGTCCAGGCTGGGGTGCCGTGGAGTGATCTCAACTCACTGCAACCTCTGCCTCCTGGATTCAGGCAATTCTCCTGCCTCAGCCTCCTGAGTAGCTGGGACTACAAGTGCACTGCACCATGCCAGGCTAATGTTTGTATTTTTAGTAGAGACAGGGTTTCATCATGTTGGCCAGGCTGGTCTCGATCTCCTGACCTCAAGATCCACCCGCCTCAGCCTCCCAAAGTGCTGGGATTACAGGCGTGAACCACCGCGCCCACCTTAAAACATTATTTTAAACTTCTTTCTAGTCTGTTAAAAAAGCCCTCATTAACTGTTTAAATACTACTTTAAAATAAAGCTGATAAGCCTTATTCTGGCATCTGAGACCATCCATCATTTACTCCATCTGGTCTTGCTACTATGGTCCTCTAAAAGCACCTTGCATATCCTATCCTCACTCTGTTCTGTAACTCTCTTCATGCAGGTCTCCTTTCTCTTCTTGCCAAATCCTCCAGGGACTAGTTCAAATTTCCCCTGCTGCACAAAGGAAAAATGATGTCAGGGAGCCCCTGCATGGCATCTTTTCCACAGTAACATAAGCCCTCTGTCCCTGGGCACTTATTTGCAGTGCACATTGACACATTTCTGGTTTCCAGCCATCTCTTTCATGTTTGCATTGTTACACATCTTTTGCAATATTTATGGCCACTCTCTGAAGAAGCTTTCATCAGTCTTTTGGACACATAGTAGGCTCTCAGAAATATCTGTTGGTTGAATTTGTCTTGTTTCTTTTTTTCCTTCCATATATTTATTACGTGATCAAAATTTCCCTTCCCATTGTGCCTGCCTCTCAATTTCTAGCCAAAATTGTGTCTAGGCCCAAACTCCCAATCTGATGTTCCACAGAGCCAGAATGCATCTCCCATGGAGGTCACAGAATTCCACAATTGGCTGACTATTAGCATAAGGCCTGGGATGGAACTGAATTATCAGCTCCCGTTTAACTGGATGATTTCCACTGGGTTTTATTTTCTGTTTGCTTGCTAATAGAAATGCCCATTGGCAGTGGCCTCAGATCAAAAGCATGCTCTTAATAGAATCTAAAAGTTCATGTTTAATTTTAAAATCACACTCCCTTCAGATTCCCAGTATTGCCAAAATTCATCTGAAAAGCAGAAAATATCATTTTCCTTCCATCTTCAAAAGCAGCTGAACAAAATTTAAATACATCTGGTTATAACAAACAAGCTAGAAAGTGCACCACAATTGGGACAAGCTTGCGACCAGATCCAATTTTTATGACTGAGTCAGAAAGCGCTTGAAAAATGGGGCTCACTGTGCAATCCCTGTGGGGGCGTGAGCTGGAGCCTCTGTGGCCAGAAAGACTGCAATAATAAGCATGAGTGGCATTTTCCCAAAGCAGGTTAAATACCCCAATAGAAACCTAGAAGAAATTACACTTAAAGGTTCTCCCAGGCAGCTTGAGTTTATTTGACACCTCCTCTTTGCACATGATTTCCCTCTGTGACAAACCGCATGATACAATTTGTGGGCTAAACTCAATGCTTTTATGAGTGTTAATGGCACAGTTTTGGAGTTAAGTCAATGTGACAATAATAATAGAATTTTGTTTATTTCCTTTCTTCTTTAAACTTTCCCTCTAAACTATAAGCTGAGATTATTCAAACGGCAGTTTCTCATTGGCCATTCCCTTCCTTCTGACTCTAACTTGGTAGTAGCTAATTAAACAAAGATAATCTGTGCCATTTTTTCAGTTGAGTGCTTGATCAAGATTCATGTTTACTTTTAGGGCAGAATGCTCTCCCTAGGGTAATGAGATGAATTTGAGTTTACCTTTTCAACCTTTTGGAAGTTTCACTATTTCTTGTTGTGCATCTCAGAGTACAGGGCACAGACTAACAGGATGAGTAAGGCTATTCACAGAAAGAATATTTTCTTATTGGTCACAAATAGTTTTTACTGTGTCATATAGGTCTGGAAAACTTGTTACACCTAGATGGTGAACTTAGCACTCTACCTATCAAATATGGAGATTAAGTATAATACAGTAGTTAGGAGATAAATTTTGGAGCCACTTTGTCTATAGTCAATTTTGAGTTTTACTAGCTATGTTATCTCCAGCAAGTTAAACAAGCAAGCAAGTTTAAACTCTTTGTGTCTTAGTTTTTTCATCTACAGTATGAGCTTGGAATAATGTTTAGTTTATATTATTATCTTTCCCTATTTTCTAACAATATTCTTCTGCAGATCAGTGAGTTCTTCTATCTGACTTCCCAAGAGTCCATATTTGGAATATACTTACTTTGTAGTATAAATCTCTGTTGTGTTTATGGTGTACATCCTGCCTGAAGTATCTTCCTCTTGCCTTCCCTCTCCCTATACCACCATTTTATTTACAATGTTCATGCTTTAGGATCAGGCCTCATATTTTTTTCTCCAACACTCTCCACCTACATCTTGATATTTCTTTTTTAGAATGTCTCCTTACTACCTATGTTCTCTTTTTCTTCCAGCTACCTATCATATAATACATTCCTGGGCTGTGGTGAATATTTACCTAATAATTCCTTAGAGCAAGGTATCTTTTTTTTTTTTTTTGCTTTATTCTATACCTGATTTAGCAGCCAGCAATAGTAGTCTGTGCTTCAATCAAACCTGTGAAGAAGTTCTCAATGATCATTCCAACATATTTAAGATGTAGAGTTTTTGCCTGCATCCATGAAGAGACCATTTGGCTAAAATGTCGGAAGCCCTATTTTCATATGGTCATGAACATTAGTTATGGTCTTGGGGAAAGTATCTTAGGGATTACTAATTCAAATTTTGTTATCTCTCACAGAGAAAGCTAGAGTGTACTCTTCTTTGTGGTCTCTTTCATACTTGCTCTTTTTCTATTTTACATCAATTTGACATCCATAATTGACAAAGTGGTCCCAATATTTTTATTTCAGTGACAAGCTGGAGACTGTTGACCTGAATCAGTCTTGTCAGTCCATTTGTCAGATCAATCTATATTTAAGTTCTTCTCCACTTTGTGTTGGGCAAAATTTTCTTAGATGACCTTGCACTGCTCTTTTTGCCTCCATGACAACACAGTATTTGGAAATTTTGCTCTGTTTTGGTTTATTTAATTGGACACTTCTTTGTATTTCTATGCTTATTTATTATATACTTGATCAATGTTCATTAACTTCTCACTGAGGATAATTCTTCTATAATTAATAATTTCTCTCTTTTCCTGAAATGCTTTCACCCATTTGATTCCATTTATTTTGTTGCTGTTTTTGTGTGGCCATCTCTACACGGAGCTCAGTTCCTCTCCTAGAATCAACATCATTTAGCATAGTTCCATGAATATCTTGAACACTCATTTCTCACTCATTGGTGAGAAAATAAATGGAGCAAATTCTCAGTTGCTGGACATTCTATTAACTATAACTGTTTATTAAGTGGCACTTTGCACTTTGCACAGAAAATTATATTTAAAGTTCTTAGTGATATTTTGTCATTGAAATAACAATATATGCATTTGGAATCAGTAAAGAGAAGCAATTATTTTTAGGACAATTTTAATTATAGTTGCTGTATACTAATTCTCATTGAATTACTATTCTATGTATGTATTGCACAACAACTATTCTCAATCAGAATATTGTAAAACTAAAATCCTACATGAGCAAGCTCTGTTCAAGGCCATGGGGTATACACTTTTAGCTTGCCTTGGATGTTTTGTGTCTCAAATCTTTACATTACATTAAAACAGATATTTACAAAATGAGGTAGTATAGATTAAGTTAAAGAAAAATTAAATCATGGAGTTCATTGCAACTGTAAAAAGATGCCACCTTTAAATTATATATCATATTTTTATTTATTATAAACCTATATAAATATGTCCTTAATGTCTCCACGTAGGGTTAAATTTAGGGGGAGAGATCTTAAGTGGGAAGAGCAGGCATGATTTAGTTTAAAAGTGCCGTCGTAGTGATAGCGTAAGTTTCATTAGACTGTTTAGGGGACCCTGATTGAGTCATGGGCCCTCTTTCTCTTTCAGTGTGGTATCTTCTCTTCATTCTTCACTCTCTCTCATTCCCTCTTTATTTCTGTTTTCTCCTCTTCTGTCCTTCGATTTCTTTTTGTTTTCCCATTAGAATGGAGACCTAAACTATGAAAGAGAATGAACAACAAATGATGATAAGATGCGTCCATAGTGTGTCCGGAATTGGTGGGTTCTTGTCTCACTGACTTCAAGAATGAAGCCGCGGACCCTCGCGGTGAGTGTTAACAGTTCTTGAAGTCTGCGCGTCCGGAGTTTGTTCCTTCTGATGTTCAGATGTGTTCGGAGTTTCTTCCTTCTGGTGGGTTCGTGGTCTCGCTGGCTCAAGAGTGAAGCTGCAGACCTTCGTAGTGAGTGTTACAGCTCTTAAGGCGGTGCCTCTGGAGTTGTTCGTTCCTCCAGGTGGGCTCCTGGTCTCGCTGGCTTCAGGAGTGAAGGTGCAGACCTTCGCGGTGAGTGTTACAGCTCATAAAAGCAGTGTGGACCCAAAGAGTGAGCAGCAGCAAGATTTATTGCAAAGAGCGAAGGAACAAAGCTCCCACAGTGTGGAAGGGGACCCGAGCGGCTTGCCACTGCTAGCTTGGGCACCCAGCTTTTGTTCTTATCTGGCCCCATCCATGTCCTGCTGATTGGCAGAGCCGAGTTGTCTGTTTTGACAGGGTGCTGATTGGTGCGTTTACAATCCCTGAGCTAGACACAAAGGTTCTTCACGCCCCCACCAGATTAGTTAGATACAGAGTGTCCACACAAAGGTTCTCCAAGGCCCCACCAGAGTAGCTAGATACAGAGTGTCGATTGGTGCATTCACAAACCCTGAGCTAGACACAGGGTGCTGATTGGTGTGTTTACAAACTGGAGCTAGATACAAAGTGCAGTATGGTGTATTTACAATCCCTGAGCTAGACATAAAGGTTCTCCAGGTCCCCACCAGACTCAGGAGCCCAGCTGGCTTCACCCAGTGGATCCCGCACCGGGGCTGCAGGTGGAGCTGCCTGCCAGTCCTGCACCCTGCGCTCGCACTCCTCAGCTCTTGGGTGGTAGATGGGACTGGGCGCCCTGGAGCAGGGGGTGGCGCTCGTCGCGGAGGCTCGGGCCGCACAGGAGCCCATGGAGGGGGCGGGAGGCTCAGGCATGGCGGGCTGCAGGTACCGAGCCCTGCCCCGCAGAAAGGCAGCTAAGGCTCGGTGAGAAATTGAGTGCAGCGCCGGTGGGCTGGCACTGCTGGGTGACCCAGTACACCCTCTGCAGCCACTGGCCCGGGTGATAAGCCCCTCATTGCCCGGGGCCGGCCGGTCGGAAAGCTGCTCCCAGTGCGCGGCCCGCCAAGCCCACGCCCACCCGGAACTCCAGCTGGGGCGCAAGCGCGGCGCGCAGCCCCGGTTCCCGCTGGCGCTTCTCTCTCCACACCTCCCTGCAAGTTGAGGGAGCCGGCTCTGGCCTTGGCCAGCCCAGAAACGGGTTCCCATAGTGCAGCGGTGGGCTGAAGGGCTCCTCAAGTGCCGCCAAAGTGGGGGCCCAGGCAGAGGAGGCGCCGAGAGCGAGCGAAGGCTGTGAGGACTGCCAGCAGGCCGTCACCTCTCAATAGGAGGTATGTAAAAATAAGGGCTTTGGAGTGCAACACAATAGTTGTTTCATATGAACAAAAATGTGAACAACTATAAGGACATTTGAGTAACAGAGTGGTAAGAAAATATAAGTAAAGTTGGGCAAAGAGTATGACTTGGAGAATAATAGCAATGGGAAAATTTTATCCTGATTACAGAAAGAGTTCATTCCACATGTATTCAGATCAAGAAACAAAGGAAGGTAAAATTTTGGAGTAAAGTTCCGTATTTAAAAGTTCAATTGGCAGTGAGTCATCCTGTACAGTCACAATGAGCCTTTGTACTTACCAAGCAGCTTTTGTGCAAAGATTTCACAAGGCAAAGAGCTGCAAAAAAAAAAAAAAAAAAAAAAAAGAAAAAGAAAAATTCTGCTCTCATTTCAGATGGACAAGTAAATCAGAAAGAAGGTAGATTTTTGAATACTTCACTATTGGGCCTCAGTAACTTTTTCTTTTACATTCTTTTTTTATTCCAACATTAAATGCAAAGATTTTCAATGCACAATTCAATACATTTTGAAAATGATTAAATCCATATCACTTTCATCCCTATCAAGATACAGAACATTTTTCTCACTCCAGAAGATTCTCCTGAATGGAGTCAATCTATACTCCTCTTCCCAAGAGGTGACCACTGCTCTGATTCCTCTTTTCATCATATATTAGTGTAGTCTGTTTTAAAACATACTACAAGTTAAATTGTACAGTATGTACACCTGTGTGTCCAGCTTTTTATTCATCATAATTTTTTTAAAAAATATTTACTTTTAAAAAATATTAGACTTAAAAAAAATTGAGATAACACAGAGAGACCTCATATACCCCATATTCAGTTTCCCTTATTATTAAAGTCTCACATTAGTATGGTGCATTTGCTGCAATGAATGAACCAATACTGATACACTATTACTAAGTAAAGCCCATTCTTTATTCAGATTTCTTTACTGTTTACCTAATGTCCTTTAGCTGTTCTAGGATTGCATCACGCATAAGACACTACTTTTAGTCATTACATGCTCTGAGTTATGGAAGTTCTTGGAATTTCTTTGGTTTTTGATAAACTTGATAAGTTTGAAAATTATTGATATGATATTTTGTAGAATTTCCTCAGCTGGGATTTGTCTGATGTTTTTCTCATAATTAGAATAGAGTTGTGGGTTTGGGATAGAAAGATGAGAGAGGAAAAGTGCCATTTTCATTATATCATACCAAGCATGCAAACTATCAAATTATTTATTATTAATGTTGACCTTGATCACCTGTCTAAGATACCATTTGTCGGGCTTTTCTACTCTAAAGTTAGTCTTTTTCTCTCTTCGGTGTAATAACTTGTTCATTCATTTTATTGCACATACTACAAGTTTGTCTCTTTGTGTTGCAGATCAGTATTCAATATATGATTATATTACAATTTTTCTATTAGCCTTTCTTTTACATGTTTTTGTGTACATATGTCTTTTTTTCTCTTTGGTAAATATCTAGAAGTAGAATGACTAGATTATAAGTTTAATGTATAACTAACTTTATGAGAAAATGCTTAATATGCAAAATGGTTATCCTATTTTACACTCTCACTACCCAGCTATGAGAATTCCAATTGTTTTGCATCTTACTAATTCTTAATATTGTGAGCCATTTTAAGTTTAGTCATTCTAGTGGACGTATAGTGGTATCTAATCATGGTTCCATTTTAATTTTCTTCATGACCAATAGCATTGAGGATTGTCCATGTACTTATTGGAGCTTTATATTTCTTCCTTTGTAATTGCTCAAATACCATGGTATTGACTTTTCTTTGCACTGCATTGACATCCTTGTCAAAAATTATTTGATTATCTAATACTAAATCAATTTCTATACCCTTTATTATATTCCATTGATTTGAGTATCAAGCCAGTACCACACTGTCCTGATTAACGTTGCCTTATAATCTTTTTTTTTTTTCTCTGAGATCGGGTCTCCCTCTATTGCTCAAGTGGGAGTGCAGTGGCGTGATCACTGCTCAGCGCAGTCTCAAATTCCCAGGCTCAAGCAATCCTCCCATCTCAGCCTCCTGAGTAGCTGGGACTACAGGTGCATGCCACCATGCCTGGCTAATTTTTTTTTTTTTTTTCAGAAATGGGGTTTCGCCATGTTGCCCAGGCTGGTCTGGACTCCTTGGCTCAAGTGATTCACCTGTCTCAGTCTCCCAAAGTGTTGAGAATACAAAGTGTGAGCCACCATACCTAGACTTTAATAAATCTTTCAATCATGTAATGTAAATCTTTCACATTAGTTCTGATGTTCAAGATTGATTTCCATCAATCGTGTGTGATAGTAGACATCTTTGTCTTTTTCCAGAGATTAGGAAAATATATATATAGTTTTTTACCATTAATGTGATGCTAGCTATAAATTACTTGTAAGTGCCCTTGGTCAGATTGTTGAATTTCCTCCTTTTCCTAGCTTGCTGAGAATTTTCATGATAAATATGGGTTGAATTTTATCAAATCCATTTTCTGACTATATTGGGGTGATTATATACATGTGCTCATTGATTTTGTTAATGTATTGAATTATACTCATTCACTTTCAAGTATTAAACCAATGCTGCATTCCTATGACAAATTTTACCTGTTCATCCTGAGTTATTCTATTTATATGTTATTTCATTCAGTTTTTAAATACTGTATTTATAAAACTTTTTTATATATTATTTTTGTTTGTATTTTTTGTAGTATTTTTGTCTTGTTATGGTTTCAAAGTTCTGTTGGCCTCAAAAAATTAATAGGAAAGTATTTCCTCCTCCTCCTTTCTCTGAAAGGACCTGTGTAAAAATTAGTATTATTTCTTCCTTAGAGGCTGGGCATGGTGGCTCACGTCTGTAATCCCAGCACTTTAGGAAGCTGAGGCAGGAGGATCACTTGAGGCCAGGAGTTTGAGACCAGCCATGGTGGTGCAGACTTGTAATCCTAGCTACTCGGGAAGCTGAGGTAGAAGGAATGCTTGAGCCTAGAAAGTTGAGGCTACAGTGAGCCAAAATAATGCCACTGCATTCTAGCCCAAGTTACAGAGTGAGACTTTATCTCTAAAAAATATATAAATAAATACAAATGTTCTTCCTTAGCTGTATGTTAGAATTCAACAATCTACCGAGGATGTAGATTTGCAGTATAATTCTATTTATTTTTCTATTTGTTTTCCATGTTCTTGAAAACTATTCTTTTTTAAAGTTCATTTCTATCTTCTATTTGGCCTTCTTTTCTAGCTTCTTAATGTAGAAGATCACATCATTGATTTCAATTATTTATTATCTTAAATAAAAATTTGAGATACAAAATACAAATACATATACAAATATATGTATTGAGATACAAGATACAAATATTACAAAGATACAAGATACAAATATACCAAATACAAATATTATACAAGATACAAGATATAGCTAAAATAGTAAACACTTTTTTAGCTGCATCACAAAGATTTTGGTATGTTAGTATCATTATTTTAAAATATTTTCTAATTCATTTTGTGTTTCTTCTTTGGCTTAGAATATTTTTTTTTCTTTCAAACATTCAAGATTTTCTAAATAGCGTTAATTTTATTTATAATTAATTATGTTTGGTCAGAAAAAACTTTATTTTTCATTTTTTGAAACTTCTTCTTTTGAACTGAGAATATAGTTTTTCTTGCAGAACACTCTATGTATATCTGAAAATTCTACTTTTTGATAAATATTTTTGTTTATAGTTCCTATAAGTATTCATTTAATCCAAGTTGGTCAATAGTATTTTTCAATTTGTTCATATTTTTACTGATTTTCTCTCTATTTTCTTGATAATTACTGAGAGAATGGTATTAAAACTTTCAGCTGTGATTGTGCACTTTTGTATTTCTCCTTTCAGTTTTTTTTATTCATTGATTTTGAAGTTCTCTTACTAGATGCACAGACATTTAGGATTGTTATGTTACCATGATTAATTGATGCTTTTCTTATATAAACATCTTTTAATTCATTTTCCCTGTCCTAAAGATTATATATTAATAGAACCACTATAGATTTCTGATTATTATGATTTACATGGCATATTTAATCTCATAATTTTAGTTTCACGCTAGCTATGACTTCAAATGTTAAGTATTTAACTTCTGAAAATAGCATGTATTTCAGCCTTATTTTTTATCCAGCCTGAAAATCTTTGTCATTCTGATTTTTAGTCTAATTGCATATAATTTTTAATATGACTTTATTTAAATCTGCCATCTTGCTGTTAGTTTTCTATTTGTTTCATTATAGCTGTACTTTTGGTTAATTTATGCACTATGAAAATTCAGAGTACTAAACCCAAAATGGATGTTGGTTGTTTTACTTAATCAAAAACTCTCTTCCAAAAAATGTCTTTAATGTACAGAAGAATAAAGTGAGAAAATAGTTTTAATAACTTATCTGTTATGGCTTTGTTATTTTGACTGTTTCTTAACTTTATTCTAACCGGTATTAGAATATTACTTATATTATTTATAGGATATTATTTAGTCTAATATTTTAGCAAGTACACAAAAAATTCATTGAATGGAATGTTACATGTGTTTATCACCTCACACTCCTCTTCTTTCTGTTTCTGGTTTTAGCTTTGCTTATTAATTAAAGATACAAAAAAATGTACCTACTAAAATGAATAATGTTTTTTTGACTGTCTGGCAGTCATTCTATTGATTTTCTTCCCACAAAGGTATAGTTTATTCTATGTATGTCTATACAAAATATATTTCAAAATAGTGTTGATACTCTCGTATCATAAACATTTACATGATAATACATACAATTTTTAATGAAATGATTTTGAAAATGTTAAGATTTCATTTAAGGTTTAGAAGGTGATTGAATTAAATGTTTTAACATTCTTCCACCAGTGATATTTGATTGATTTTTTTTAACCTTAGAATTTGAGGTATGAAATAAAATTTTACTGTTATTCTACAAATTGGCATTTATAATTTTTGTCACTGTACAGCTGGCTAAAATGATATTTATATAAGCCCGAATTTTAGAATTCTGTTTTATGACAACTATTAAGTCTGTATACAAATTGATACAACTTAGAAAATGAAGGTATCAAATGCTATGCTGTGTCTCAAATATAATGCATACGGTAAGTCAAATTTGTATAATATCTAATTGTGTGACGGCTAAGCTAAAAGCCTAGACTTCACTGTTACAGAGTATATCCACATATCAAAACTGCGCTCCTATCCCCCACATTTATACTGAGAGCTATATAAACATGTCAGCCATCTCGTATTATCGTCACGTGTTATGTTGCTTGTATTTTAAGATGAGCATCTTAACTTGTGTTTCCTATAAAGTAGTGCCTCAGTCAAGGACCTTTGTTCAAGTGGTTCATTTAGTAGATAACCCAGGGAGTAAGAGTAAAGAATCAGGGATCATTAGTCAAGGACAGTGGGAAAGCCAATGCAAGTGGATTAGTGCTTTTAAGTTGACCATTCTGAACCACAGGGGCTGGGACCACCTGTAAAACATACAGTATAGTTCCTAAATTTTTGCCCCTTGAACGATAGGAGGTGGGAGTTTTTTTGTTTGTTTATTGTTTTACTTTTTTTCAATTATACTTTCAGTTCTAGGGTACACGTGCACAACGACAACGTGAAGGTTTGTTACATATGTATACATGTGCCATGTTGGTGTGCTGCACCCATTAACTCATCATTTATATTAGGTATTTCTCTTAGTGCTATTCTTCCCTCTTCCCCCTACCCCATGACAGGCCCCAGTGTGTGATGTTCCCCGCCCTGGGTCCAAGTGTTCTCATTGTTCAATTCCCACCAATGAGTGAGAACATGTGGTGTTTGGTTTTCTGTCCTTGTGATAGTTTGTTCAGAATGATGGTTTCCAGCTTCATCCATGTCCCTACAAAGGACATGAACTCATCCTTTTTTATGGCTGCATAGTATTCCATGGTGTATATGTGCCACATTTTCTTAATCCAGTCTATCATTGATGGATATGATGGACATTTGGGTTGGTTCCATGTCTTTGCTCTTGTGAATAGTGCCGCAATAAACATACGAGTGCATGTGTCTTTATAGTAGCATAATTTATAATCCTTTGGGTACACACCCAGTAATGGGATTGCTGGGTCAAATGGTATTTCTAGTTCTAGATCCTTGACGAATTGCCACACTGTCTTCCACAATGGTTGAACTAGTTTACACTGGAGGTGAGAGTTTTTATATACCCATTAGTGATGGTTACCCTGGAAGAGGCATCCTTGCCCTTACAGGCTGAATGGGCTGCCATAGCATAGGAAAAATTTGGAGGCAAAGGGCACCCTTGGGTATAAACCTTCATAGCAGAATGTGAATCTAAGCTAGCACAGTTACAATGGAAATCAACAGTAGGCCAAGAGTGATAGTATTACTAATTTTAAGTTGACATACAATTTTGACTCAAAAACTTGGAAAAAGAAATTATTTGTTAAAAAGTAGACAAATGATTAGAAAAGCCAATATTAGATTATCCTAAACTAATAAAATTAGAAATGTTTTACACAAAACAGAGATTAGAATGGGAAAGACAACCTGCCAGAGAGGACTTGCTCTTAAGGGGATAGAGTGCACCTCTGACTGTGAGCAAATTTACCCTGGCCAGGACCAGCTGAACTTATTAAATTTAATTTTGGAAAAGCAAGAGGAGGATTAGGTGGTAAGAGTCTGGAAAGAAATTAATGTGAATAGTCAAAGAAAAAGAGATAAAAGATAAACAAGAAAGAGAAAAAAGAAAAACGTACACATGACAAGGAAACTTGGAAGTATTTATGCACCAGCAGTAGAGATCTTGATCATATAGGTTTTGCCATCTCAAAGAAAAAAGAAAATAGTTTGGAAATGTAATGGAAAGTCATTGGGAGAGAGAAAGGAAGATTAAAACAGGAGGAAACAAAGGGAATTCAGTCAGGGTAATGCTAAATAAGTGTCTTGTTACAGATATCCTTATTAAAAGTTAGGGGTGGTGTCCAAATAAATATTTGGGTGTGGTATACAGGTTTTAATCAATCACAAATAACACTGATTTGATCATACAGTATGGTGAAAGTATTGAAATATTTCATGGCATATTTTCATTGCATATGGAGTACAAAATATTCTATAGGTCTATTACAGAATTAATAAGACCTTTATGAAAATTAGGATACCTAGAATGTGTAATATATTGGCTATATGCCATTACAATCAACCAATAGTACACATACTACATATATTACACACACTCATGTATTTTGGCTTACATTAAATTTAAATGTGATTCATTTAGAGATCAATAAGCTAACATATCTTAAATTTGGGGGGAAATTAGGCATTTTCTAAAATATGTACAAATAATTTAATAAGTTTTAAAATATAATATTCACTATTACACTTAGTTACTAAGTAATGTTTATATGATGATAAAACATGCAAATTGTAAGTGAATGTGATTTTTTTCCTGTGATTGCCTTTTTCAAGGTACAATTTTTGAATTAAATTTTCCAGACTAAAAGTGGTTCATTTTCTGATGAAATTATCATTAATCATGGACTATATAAACCAGTATTTTCGACTACAATTGGATATTAACTGAATATTGAGTATGAATCCTAAAGCTGACACTATGAGTACACATATTTCATTTCCTGTGGTTTGAATCATAGCCACTTGTCAATACACATTGCAACCTTTTGCATTCTGAATAACTTTTCAGGTAAATATTTTAACTAGAAAACACTCACATAATAAAGTACACCTCTCTGACTCTAAATGCAAATACAATCTCAATAGAAAAAAAGGTACCCTCAGGTAATTTAGCTGCTCTTTTGTCCTGTTCTCCAGTGAGTGCCAAAATAGAGAAAAACGAGCAGTTCTCAATTCAACCCTTACGGAGGGTAAAACCAATGTAACGTTTCACTGCCCTCTACAGGATGCAAATGTAAGCTGTTTGGATGGAACTTTTCTTCTCATATGTATATAATTTTAAAATGAAACTCTCAAGAAAGGATCCAGAATTAAAAATAGCAGTGATAGAGCAAAGGGGGGGATGCAAATTGAGTTTCCTGTAAAATTAATGAATTTGTGAAGACATACAGTACCCAGCAAGATTTCCCCAAACAGAAAATAAAGAGCAATAAAAATGCCACACGATAATAAGGTGGCAATAATACATGAGAGATTGTATGAAATGTTCAAATGAGAAAAACAGAGAAAAAAAAGTAAAGAGGAGAGAGGGAGGGAAATTGTTATTGGAGATGAATGGGTGTTATTGTTTGATCTCTTTTTTTATCCCTTTTTGTATGTATAATTGCACTTGATTGCTAAAATGAAAAGTGTCTGTAAAGTGATGGATTAATTAAAAGAATATGCAACCACTTTTCCTTTCTTACAGAGAAAAAAAAAAGAGTTTTATCCTTCTAAGATCCCATACATAGCCTTCACTCTGAACTATAGCGGGTTTTGAAAGTCATTTACATAATAGCTAACAAAAATGTACTCAGCAAAACACCGGGCTTTCTAAACACAGGAGATAATTATGTTGGAAGAATGATATTTCATTGCCATCTCCATTTTCAAGATGCATTTATTTTTCCTGTCCACAACAAAGAACAACCAAACGAACACATATTAACATATATTGTGTAGGTGTGTGCCCTTAGAGTGACAAGATACAGGGAGTTGGATTTGATGATGCTAAGGCAGCGCAAAAACCAGGAAGGAAAGAAATACTGCATTCTATTTCTGGCATATATGTACCACCTGAATGGTATTTTTCATTATCTCCAGCACTGGGAACATTCTACTATTCCACTGGGAAGTCATAGCAGAAGAGATATAATTATCAGCAGAGTAATGGGGATGCTCTTGCTAATGGCCAGCTATTCAAATATCTCAATATAATCGTCTTGCCCAATCTCTCCCCATTGCATACTCTTCTGGAGAAACTCATCATTTTTTCCACTTACTCCAGCATAATGAATTCATTTTGCATTTTCTTTGTGAGAAATTAAGAGGAATCGCAATATAATGTGTTGACATTTGAAATTCTGCACAGAAAATTTTAGGCTGGCAATTTAGTTTAATCACAAGCTAGCAGGGAGAGGTTGTTTATTAAATTAGTTCCCAGTGTATAGAATGAGTATTTTCTTTGTAAACCTTTGCCTTTGTACCTTGGTTTGGACTTCTTTTTTTCCTATTTTTAAAATAAATATCAATTTTCTCAAAAGAAAAAATAATGTACCCCCAACTGAAGCTCTGTGTTCTCTGAGCCTTTTTTATGGTCAAAATTCTTGACACTAAATATGAGCATTGAGTGAGAGACCCTTGAGAAAAGGTTAAAAAAATAAAATAAGTGAGAAGTCGCCTTTAAGAAAGGCCACCAAAGTGTGTTTTATTTTTCTGTGACATTATGCCACTGGGTTGGCCACTGCTATAGGAAAAATTCTTTCTTATTATTACACTAAAGCTATTCTGTTTATTTGTTCAAATCTGAGTTTGGGTAACCATTTCCATATTTTCTGCCCCTTATGTTTTTGTTTTTTATAGAATTTTCATTAAGTTGCTCTAATAAGACTTGTAAACAGCTAATAAAACAGTCTTTCCACTTTCTCTAGGGAATGTTACATTTCTGGGCAGGTGAGAACATGAGCAAGTTATAAAAAAAAAAAAAAACTCCTATTGGAATCATTGACTTGGAAGATGATTTAGCTTTCCTTTTACATTAGAAACTTTGCTAAGGTCCAACATTCATAAAAAGAAGGTGGAGGAGAGCAAGTCTGAGTGTGAAGCCTGTGTCATCAGTTGATGGGAAGCAAGAAGATGGAAAAAGGGTGCCACATTTTGATGACCTTTCTAGCATGTCTCACATTCTTGCTTTATTGATTCTTCTAAATTATTTTCATATTCAAACAAATATTGTGCTAACATAGCACCTAAAGTTTGTTAAAGAAGAAGTTCGGGAAAATATATTCAGAGGGCATATTCACTCCTCTAATTTTCTCTAGTCGATTCCGACCAGAACCCAGAATAGAACTGTTGTATCCTTCCCTAAGTTTACCTGAGGCTTCTGGGAAGAGACATGAGGAAAAGACAACTTGGCCTTGACTTTAAAAAGGGCAGTAAAAGTCATCTTTAGAAACTAGCATGCATCCAGCAGAATTACTCCGGATTCTGTAAGAGACAAAGCCCTGCAAGCTACTTAGTCTAATCTACCCCTACTTAATATCTAGTCTACCTCTACTTAATATCCTGTGGTTGGTACTGTGGTACTGAATACTGAATTCCCTTCACTTCTTGCACTATGCCACTATACTTGATTGCTAAGGGTATGCCTGGCCACTCCAAGTTCTTGGTTAAAATTAGTCTAGAATTATACACTTTCATTGAATCACAATTTTCTTTCAATCTTTTTACATAAGCATTCCTTTGAATGTCTTAATTCTTCTTTTGTAACTCTGGATATTATTATCAATAATAAAAAACACTCCAATTATTTCTTTTTCTTTTCTTTTCTTTTCTTTTCTTTTTTTTTTGAGACGGAGTTTCACTCTTGTCACCCAGGCTGGAGTTCAGTGACTCAATCTTGGCTCACTGCAACCTCCGCCTCTAGGGTTCAAGAGATTCTCCTGTCTCAGCCTCCCAAGTAGCTGAGACTACAGGTGCCTACCACCATGCCCAGCTAATTTTTGTATTTTTAGTAGAGAGAGGGTTTCACCATGTTGGCCAGGCTGGTCTCGAACTCCTGACCTCTTGACCCACCCACCTAGGCCTCTCAAAGTGTTGGAATTATAGGCATGAGCCACTACACTTGGCCAATTATTTCAACTATTAAATAATTGTACTGCCATAACCATTACAATATGGAATTTGTCACTTTGTTTTGTTGATGCCCTCTTGGTCTAAAATACGGTGTTTTCTTTAAGAAAGGTGGTTATATCCTTCAAAGTAAAGATCTTACATAAAGGGATAGTGTCTCAGTTTGTTATTAAAGATCTTCCATCAGCTAAAGGAAAGTGGAAAGAGAGTAAGGAGAAACCCACCACAACTCTCCCAAGTTGTGACTGTAAAATTGTTCTGTATGTGTTATATTAATAACATTGTGATGCATTGGTGTTTTCAAACTCCAATCAATAGGCTACTTTTTATCACTCACAGAGAAGTGAAAGGAAGCAGGAACAAGAGAGTGATTGCAAAGTGTATATGTTTAAGAGCATGCTCATCAAAAAAGCAGCTCTGGCTTATGGTCTGAAAGGCATTATGTTATTAAACCAAGAACACTTGATCAGAAATCAGGAGCCTGAGTTCTAGTCTTAAATCTAGTCCTAACTAACTTGCTATGTGGTTGGAAATTTGAATCGAAAAGTCCTTTAATTCAGCTAAAAAATGAGGGCGTTAGACTTGATTTTGTGCCACACCACTTTCAGTTTGAAGCAACAATAATTACATTATTTAGACTTAAAGTAGCTTTCCGAAAACCAGGCTATCAACAAACAGTAGACATGAATTATTATCTATAGTAATTTTATTTGAAATAATTTATTTTTAATAAGTTTTTGGAACCAAGTAAAGGGGAAATGTTATAATGTCTTAGGACTAGGTTTCAGGGAAGAAATATGGCAAATAGCATCAAGCAGCCCACTATGAAGAATTTGTGAAATGTCTAGTGCCTTAAATATTATGAAAGATAGAAAACATTCTAAAATACCTGAAATAGTCTCTTATTTATGCAGTCTCTTCTTTAGGGGAAGGATCAAGTATAATCTTTTATAAAAGTATGATGCAATGAAGTGGCAAACAGTACAGTTCTATGAAGAAGTATGATAGAATTTCAGATAATGACGTGAATGAAGCAGTCTTATAAGAAAAGTTGGGCTCTGACAAAAGTTTTAGAATGATTGATGGTTTGAACACAAAAGAGGGAATTACTCAATTAAGGCAGAAAAGTTAGACAGGGCATTCTGTGCTAGACATCTTTGAGAAGGTATAGGCAGCTTCTCTAATGCTGTGTTGAGTGACAATGGGTTTGTGAAGAAAAAGTCCAACACACAACTGGGAATCCTAAAGGATTTCAACATATTTTGAAAGAATTTAATGACAATGAATACCAAAAGACACTATATTTATGGCTTACCAAAAATAGAGTGTCTATTAAGACAATCAAACCTGTAGACTTTATTTTCCTAAAGACTTCTATGGAGCTCCTCTTTGGCATACAATAGAATGCACTGTCTTACATTAATTTCCAGGTACAGTTCTCTGACCAGGGCAATTATAAAGAAAATAGAAATTTATCTTAACATGCAGTTCCTCATGACTTCCCAGGGTACAGTTGCACTATAATAATTTCATTGTGTATTTAACTTAAGCAACATTCTTTAAGAAAACGTGTTGATGTTATTTAAACACATGTATAAATGTTTAGTTCTATGGAGTAAAGCAGAAAGGATGTGTTCTAAGAGTTTTGTGTGCTTTTTTAGACTTCTAGTAAACAATTATGGCAGGTGTCCACAAACATCTTTGTTCATGTACCACAGAAAGACTTTTGAAAAACTATTTACCCTCTAACATATTTTTAACTTGACATCTAAAAGTTTTTATCATAAACTTATGCTTATAACACAAGGATACAAAATAAATACATTATAAATGTTGACATTTAAATAGAAAATTGTTAAATCATTCTATTAAGTCTATACAATGGAAGTTAAATACTATGATTTGAAAGTGACCATCATTATTAAAACAGTAGATGACAGGAAATTCCTTAATAATTTATCATTTTTATACTATATCATCTTTTTGTTGAAAGAACTTAACTTTATGAATTGAAATAAATATGCTCATACATATCTCAATTTCACAATATCTCATTCTGAATTTTAATTGAGGTAGATTTGTTAACAGATAGATGACATATGATAGAGATAGATAGATAGGTAGATATTTAGATGGATAGAAAATAAAGTTGGCTGGGCATGGTGGCCCATGCCTGTAATCCCAGCACTTTAGGAGGCCAAGGCAAGTGGATCACTTGAGGTCAGGAGTTCGAGACCAGCTTGGCCAACATTGTGAAATCCCGTCTCTACTAAAAATACAAAAATTAGCTGGGCGTGGTGGTGCATGCTTGTAATGCCAGCTACATGGGGGACTGAGGCAGGAGAATCACTTGAACTCAGGAGGGGGAAGTTGCAGTGAGCCGAGATCACACCACTGCACTCCAGTTTGGGTGACAGAATGAGACTCCATCTCAAAAAAAAAGAAAAAAGAAAGTCAGTGCACCACGGAGGAGATCATTCTAAGATCATTCTCTGGTAAGAGAAGGACACTTGGCAATTAAGAGTTGGAGAAGGACAATTGGACTCAGAACTTTTTGGGGGTAATATGAATTTTGCAGTAACATATATTTTAGGGAGTACATGGTCAGATCTTCAACTATATAGTTGTATAGTATAACATAGTATAGTACAGTGTGTGTTCTCTGAAATTTTTCATGCCCAGTTGTCTCTAGGAAATACGTTGTGTATTCCCATAAAGGCATGCTCCATTATGAAATCTGCTTCAGAAAGGCAGACCTCCACATCCCTCCTCTCAAGAGTAGGTTCTGCTCCCATGATCAAACTTTTTATTTCCTCATTTCAGCATGGGCACATTTCCTGTTACAGATCTCAGCTATGTGCCACATGCTCTAAATCTATTGTATAATTTAATCCTTTTAGAAGATCTGTGAATTGTGTCCTTTTTTCTTTTTTTACAATTATAGTCATACAAAACTGAGACTCAAGGAAATTAAGTAAATTGTTCAGTTTCATTAAAAAGAAAAGGCAAGTCTGGAATGCAACCAAATCTGCCTAATTTCAACAATATATATCTCAAGCCCTCTGTCAACTTAAACAATGAAGAAGTTTTGTGTTACAGCTTTAGAGGAATCTACAGCTCTAATATTTTAAGGCTCTAAGATAGTGGCTGAAACAGAGTTTTGAGTGATACTTGAATTTTGGCCTGAATATAAAGCCAATATTTGATTCTATTTAAAAATATTAGCTTATTTTTCTGAAGCTTCTTTCTCAACATGACCATCAAATTTTGAATAACAGAGACTTTCTTTAACTTTAGAAAGTTAGAAAATAATCACATTGTCTCCAGATTTCTTCCATGTGGCCCTCTTCAGTTATACGTGTCAGTACAACATTTTTTTTTAAGTGGAATGCCAAGATTTACCATCATATAATTCCCATGGGTATTGATTTCCTAGAATAATAAATAATTTGTTCTTCCAATTGTGTGTGGGTGTGTGTGAGTATAGGTGTGGTGATGGAATTTGGGAAGTGAGATGGAGAATAAAACATTTGTTTAACTTTTGTCCTCTCATCTAAACAATGTATTTTTGCCTTGAGAGATTCTTATAACGTAGCAGTCAGTTCTGTGCTCTGCTCTTTTCAGAAAGAATGACACACTAATTTTCACTTCAAAGCCTGACAGTTTGTAAACTTGTCTTACACCATTAATTTTGGAAGCCATCTTCCAGTGTCTTTCAGGGAGAAATTAGCAGTCAATTGTGTTTGGTTTATGAAAATAGAAAAGCACTTCCGAAGAAATAGAAAATAAGAAAGAAAAGGGAACTTTAAGTGGTTAAAAATCAAAACCCTCAATTCTAGTGCATAACATGTCAATAAAAAGTAAAAGAACAATGCTCAACTTGGCGAAAAACAGAAAAATAATACCATTTAGTTCAAAACTTTTTTTAGACAAACACTATAACACATAGTTGGCAGATAAAAACATGGAATTGTTCCAGACATACCCGCAACACACACACACACATATACAAACACACACACAATAGTGGATGTCTACTGCTTTGTTCCAGAATTGAAAGCAACCTAACTTTTAGTAGCTATTTTTGACAGATTCTATTTTAAATTTTGGCACAGTTATAACCTTAATAATTATGTCATTTTCTAAACATAAGTGTAAACACACTGAAAGAAAGGAAGAATAAAACTGAAATTTTAGCATATAAAAACTTCCTGCTGTTTTTGTCTGAAATTCTTCACAGTTTTATCCTTATGCTATCCCATACATGTTGCTCCTCAGCCTAAACCAATATTGGACTTCCAATACTGGCCATGTATTCCAAAGCACAGACTAGGCACAAAGTTACTTAGATATTTAAATCACCTCCACTCCTAGTTTACTTCATATTCACCCACAGCCTTCTCTGAAGCTTTGCATTTGAAGGGCTGCCTCCCTCTCTCTCCTTACCTGTGACTGGCCCCTTCTATGTGCCCGTGATTGTTTTATATGGAATATGTTGTATAAAACCCAAATAAATCCTATAAGATACAGGTTAGTAATAAATAGGCTAGAGATGTTATGCAAATTATACCGCCATATTTGTGTAACAGCATTTTGGTCCATCATAGATGGCATATGGTGCTGAAAACGTCATAGCACAATGCATTACTCATTTGTTTGTGATGATGCTGGTATAAACAAACCTACCGTGCTGCCAGTTGTATAAAAGTCTCGCACATACAATTATATACTGGCAATAAATGACTATGTTACTGGCTTATGTATTTGCTATACTATTCTTTGTACCATTATTTTAGAGTGTACTCTCTGTGTCTCTCTCTTTCTCTCTCTCTCTAACTATATATATCTCTATCTATCTATCTATCTATCTATCTATCTATCTATCTATCTATCATCTATCTATCTATCTATCATCATCTATCGGTCCTTCAGGAGATACTCCAGAAGAAAGCATTGTTATCATAGGAGATGAAAGCCCCAGTTCTGTTATTGCCCTTGAAGACCTTCCAGTGGGACAAGATGTGGTGGTGGAAGAAAGTAATACTGACGATTCTGACCCTGTGTAAACCTAGGCTAATGTGTGTATTCTTGTCTTAGATTGTAACAAAAAAAAAAAAGTTTAAGAAAAAAGAAAAAAATTATAAAAAAGGAAAAGCTTATAGATTCAGGATATAGATTTTTTTGTATAGTTGTACAATGTGTTTGTATTTTAAGCTAAGTATTATTAGCAAAGAGTAAAAAAGTTAAAAAATAAACATTGATTAAAAAGTAACGGTAAGCTTACATTAATATAGTATTGAAGACATAAAAATATTCTTTTTTTTTTTTTTTTTTTTTTTTTTTTGAGACAGAGTCTCGCTCTGTCGCCCATGCTGGAGTGCAGTGGTGCAACCTCGGCTCACTGCAAGCTCCGGCTCCCGGGTTCACGCCATTCTCCTGCCTCAGCCTCTCCGAGTAGCTGGGACTACAGGCGCCCGCCACCACGCCCGGCTAATTTTTTGTATTTTTTTAGTAGAGACGGGGTTTCACCGTGGTCTCGATCTCCTGACCTCGTGATCCACCCGCCTCGGCCTCCCAAAGTGCTGGGATTACAAGCATGAGCCACCGCGCCCGGCCGAAATAAAAATATTCTTAACTAAATTTAGTGTAGCCTAAATGTACAGGGCTTATAAAGCCTATGGTAGTGTCAATTATGTCCTAGACTGTCACATTTACTCACCACTCACTCACTGATTCACCCAGGCCAGCTTCCAAACCTGCAAGCTCCATTCATGGTAAGTTCCCTGTACAGGTGTGCCAAAAAAAAAAAAAAAAAAAAAGCTTGATACTGTATTTTTGCTATATGTTGTCTATGTTGGGGTATGTGTACATGTACAAATACTTATAATTGTGTTATAATTGACTACAATATTCATTATAGTAACATTCTGTATAGGCTTGTAGCCTAGGAGCAATAGCTGTATCATACAGCCTAGATATGTGGTAGGTTATACCATCTAGGTTTGTGTAAGTACACTCTAGGATGTTTGCACAACAGCGAAATTTCTTAATGCATTTCTCAGAATTTATCCTTGTTGTTAGGTGACGCACGACTATATGTGGTTACATCATGTAGACATTTTTGTATAGAATTAAAATGCATAAATTTCAGACTTCAAATGTGATTCATCCATTGTGTGACACTGCTGCCTATGTGATCACCTGCAAACAAAAGGTTTGAAGGTATCAATTCTAGTTTTAGTTCTGCTGCTACGTTTGGTCTTGTTTTCTAATATTGTGAGCCTCAAGATCCTTCATTAAAAATATGCCCAGTGATATTCTCTTCCATTTATTCCTGTTGTCCTATTTACCGTAACTAATGGGGGTGATAACTGTTTACTTTTGCTATGGACTGAATGTGTATGTTCTTTCTAAATTCATATGTTGAGATCCTAATCCCCAATATGATGATATTAGGATATGAGGATTTGGGGGAGGTGATTAGATTCTACCCTTATAAATTGAATTGATTGCTTTAAAAAGAGACTCCTGAGAGCTTTCTCATTCTTTTTGCCATGTGCAAACATAATGAGAGAACAACTTATCAGCCAGGAACCAGGCCCTCACCAGACACCCAATCAGTGCCTTGATGCCAGCCTCTCCAGCTTTCAGAACTGTGAGAAATAAATGTTTGTTGTTTAAACCACCTATTCTATATTTTTATTATAGCAGCCCAATTGGACTAAGATGAATTGCATTGGTTAAAAGTGAGGCAGTATGCAAATAGTTTTGCCAACAGTATCTGACTTACTCTTTATAACGTTAGTTTGAGGAGTTATTCATTTTATAGATAGTAATCTGATATATTACTTACCTATGTGGCATAATTCTGAGAAGTAGAGTGAGGATTCAAACTGAGATTTGTCTGAATAATATAACTAGATTCTTACTTGTAGCTTCCCTCTGCCCTGTTACATCATTCCTAGAAAAATGAGAGTTCAGAAAGAGAAAAAAGTTTTGGAATATTCTGGAAGGCCTATAGGGAAGTAGAAATTGAATAGTGCCTCAATGGTAAGTTGTTTCATCAACCATGGAGAAAAACAAGGTGAATTTGAGTAATGGCTTAGTCTCAGGAACAAGTCCTAACCTGTAAAAGAGCAGATTTTAAAAGTGTCCAGAATTGAGAGAAAAAGCATTAAGCAACATAATTTTAAAATGTTTAATGTCAACTTTGGACCATACTTTTTTCTTTTCCTCTCTTATTCAAAACACTTGGAACAAAGAATCCTGCAGTATCTTCCCTAAGATTTCATGCATGTTAGAAATTACAGCAGAAGTTTGTGCAATATTTACGGAATGAGGAGGTAATACTGAAATCCAGAGGAAAAAAAATAAAGAGAAGGCTGAATAGAAATCATATCTTGGGAATGATGCAGTCTAATCTTGCTCAGAGAATGTTAACTTTATGATCTGCAAGGTTTCATCAGAAGAGAAAACTAAAAATAGAAAGTGTGGGATAAGTGAGTGGGATATATAGCTTAAAAAGAAAGAAAGAAAGAAAACTACTCACAGCTTAAAGGTTTAGAAAACTCTCTCTGCCACAGGTCTGAAAGAATAAATTACATCAAGAGCTGTTTTACTGTTTTCTTTATTTTGGGGGAGCGCAATGTGGATTGATTTGGAGTGACCTGTATTTAAAAGCCTTGACATTCTTGGAAACTGAACAGTTCTATTGCAGTGTGCACAGTGATATCGCTCTTCTCCTCCTCCTCCTCCTCGCCGCAGCACAAAGCAGTAACTTTTATGCAATCTGACTTCTCAACTCCTGTCTTCTTATTTTCTCAACACAACAGGGCAGCCATTTATCCTGTTCTTGCTGCATATGACCTTCGCGGAATCTCTGGGTTTCGTTTTTCTGGCTTCATTTTTTTCTCTACTTTGAGAGTTTAAATGTATGGAGGTGGCGCTGGGAAAACAGAAACTGAGGCTGAAAAGGGAAACATAAATTCTGCAGTACCACCAATTGTTCATTACTGATATTCATGCCTATAACATGATCCAGTAGGAACACAGCTAGCACGATTCCAAAGTACACATTGCAGTATTTCTTGAAATACGCACACATACACATAGGGTCCCTCACACTGAAAAACTTTGTTCAATTCAGATGTAAGCAAGTTTCCCTTGGATTGTGAAAAGCCAGTTGTTGAAGTCTAAGAACATGGAATAACAAGAATGTTTACCAGAAGAAGGAGAAGAAAAAAGGAGAGAGTGAGGATTAAATGCTCACTTAGATGCCCACTCCACATCTGAGGTGAGGACTACCCTAAAGAACTCTGGCAGAGTTAAGTCAAATCATGACTGAGTAATATGTATTAGGCACTGCTGCCTGAAGTCCTAGAAAGCTCTCTTCAGATGGAACGCCACATTCTCATTCCAGTCAGTTAATGGCCTTGCCTCATATTTCAGGAAGAAAATGTGATTTTTTTCTAAATTACAGTCATATGGTCTCATGGACAAATCTATTCTACTCTTATCTGCATCCTTCTCTCTCTCTCTCTCTCTGCTGTTATATTCAAGGAAGTGCCACTCCTCCAAATACCACTCTCACTTTATGTCCTAGATATAAATCTCACAAATATTTTTACTCCTCTGAAAAATAACAGATTTTCAGATGAAATCTTTTCTTTATCCTATGTTTCTCTCTCTGCCAGATTATTCATACAAAATTTTCCAGCCCCATGATGTCCAACACAGTGGCCCCAAAATACATGGGGCTATTTAGAACTTGAAATGTGGCTAGTTCGAATTGACATAAACTGAACTGTAAAATACATGACATGAATCAAAGACAATGACAAATAAAGTAAAATATCTGATTAGTAATTATTTTGACACATTTTTAGATGATAAAATTTTGAATATATTTAGTCAAATATATCTATTATCTACATCTATATATCTATCTGTATCTATATATCTCTATCTCTATCTCTATCTCTATGTCTATGTCTATGTCTATATCTATATCTATATCTATATCTATATCTATATCTATATCTATATCTATATCTATATATAGTTTTTTAGATGGAGTCTTGCTCTGTTGCCAGGCTGCAGTGCAATGGCACGATCTCAGCTTACTGCAACCTCTGCCTCCTGGGTTCAAACAATTCTCCTGCCTCAGCCACCTGAGTAGCTGGGACTATAGGCAAGTGCCACCATGCCCAGCTAATTTTTGTATTTTAATAGAGATGGGGTTTTACCTTGTTGGCCAGGATGGTCTCCATCTCTTGACCGTGTGATCTGCCCGCCTCGGCCTCCCAAAGTGTTGGGATTACAGGCGTGAGCCACTGCCACTAGCCAATAAAATATATTTTAAAAATCAATTTTAGTGTTTTCTATTGCTTTTCAAATGTGCCTATTACGGCATTTAAGTGTACATATGCCTTTTTTTTTTTTTGGTTTACCGTTTTGATTGCTTTTTATTGGCCTTTAATTTAATCATCCTTTAAAAGCTTCCTGAGAACACTTGAAAAATTTTCTGATTCCTTGTATGTCTAGCCATGTCCTCATGTATTGACTATTTGTCCTAGGTTCTATTTCTCTGGCTATCTAAAAAACTTCTCCAAGAGATAGACCCTGTTCCTTCTGCTGCTAAGAATGGTCTGTATCCTATAGCCTTCCAAAGTTAACTATTTAGGCAATAACTCCTCATGTAATTTGAGACAACTCTACTGTATCCAGCTTCTTAATGGACATGTTTACTTGAAGGATATTTCATAGCCATTTTAAAACTAGAATTATTGATACACACATGAACCCACATATGTAAACACACAAAGATTTGTTTGTCCCTGTGTCTTCTCATACTAAATGATACTATGAAACATGAAGTTGTTCAGATCTGAAAACTAAGATTTTTCCTTGATTCCTCTCTATAGACAATATATCTGAAAGCTCTAGTTTTTCTGCCTCCAAAGTATATATATTTCCAATCTGACCATTTATCTCCATTTCTAGAGCAATCAGTTTTGTCCAGGTAATGAAGCCCCGGAATGCTTTCTAACTGGACTTTCTGTTTTTGCTCTTGCTCCTCTTCAATCTATTCCCTACAGCCAGGAGAGAAAGTAGATGATCGACCTTATAGTCTAATATTAATAATCTTTAGCTTCACTTAGATTAAGCACAAACTCCTAAATGTGACTTATATGACTTTTCATGATATGGCAACATCCAGCTTCTGCAATCTTTGCTCTTATCACTTCCCACCTTGCACACACTGCTCTAATCCCTCCCGGAAATCAATCACTCTAGCCCCTGCTCAAAGCCACCAAGCTCTTTCGTGCCTCTGCATTTCTACTTCTGCTGTGCTCTAGGCTCTGCCTTAAACCTTTGCATGACTAGGTGTTTTACAATTTCTTATAGTCTTGAAATTATGGGTGACTCCAAGATCTGAGGAGGCTAGAAAGTAATTTAACTTTCAAAATAGCCAATTAAATCTAAATAGTAAAAATAAAGGCAAAATCTAGTGTTCAAAACAAGGTAGGATTAGCTAAATTGTTTAGAAGAATTTAGAAATTTTCATTATATTTGGGGCCCTAGAATATAACTAGTCCCTAGAATATAACATCTAATATAACTCATCTAATATAACATTCAGAACAGGACTTCGCTTGGATGTCCCCTGCTCAAAGAGGTCTTCCTTAGCTCACTGCGCAGCCTGACATAGCTCAAGCTACTGCAACATTATTTCTTTACTTCCTACCACAGAGCTCTGTTTTTTTTCTTTATAGTAGTTCTCACAAATAACTTCTTTATTTATTCTTACTTATTCATTGTATGACATCTTTCCCATAATGTTAGAGCTGAAATGGCAAAGATCATATTGTCATGTAGACCACTGTCTTCTGATCCATACAGAAAGCTTGATACATGAAAAGTGTTCAGTAAACATGGACTGAATAAATAAATTAATGTCTATGGGCTTCTGGGAACCTATTTATCATATAAATTCAGATTTTATAATTATTGGTGAAATATGTTAGATGACATCATATTTTGAAGCTTCTTTTGAATAGTAGGAAAACTAAAGCAGACACTGATTGTTTGCATTTATCATGAGTATGTTCAATGAAGTAGAGAAGGCCTGGATAAAGGGGTTAGTAGATATGTTTAGAGCATCGAGTATTTTTATAAACGTAGAAACAGGTTTTTCCATAATAAAACCACAAATTCACTGTCATTAGCAATTATTATTAAGACTTCAGGGTATCATGTGAGAGACATGGAGGAAACTGGGTATCTAATTTAATCTATCCCTATATCACTGTAGAAGCCACTCATAATATGATTGTCAGTCATTTATTTTTGTACTTGTTATCCAGCCATAAACACACATACAAACATTCACTCACAGAAACAATGAAAATAGCATGAGAGAGGATTTTGAATAAGAAAATATAATGCTTGTTATTCAAGCACTCTTTAGAGATTCAATATAAAGATATAAATAACCAACTTGAAGAATTTGGCTAGACAAGAGTAAAAGAGGAGGAAAATTGGTCTTTGGTGGTGTATGGAAGCTATATGTCATAGCTTCAACTCATATCACAGACAAGAAAGTAATTAATAAAAGATGTAGAAATAAGATTGAATGTGTGCTCAACTTAAATAAATGTCAGTTTTGCTTGATGACACTGTCCATTGAGAAATAGAAATTGGAAATCCTATATTATAAATCTCGTGGAATATCTCTATTTTTATATAAAATTTCAACCAGCAAGTTTTATTCAGAAGTTGAACTTTCCTGTAGCTAATCTAAAGGAATCACTGATTTCAGTGAATTGCTAAAGTGTTAGTGCAGCTGTTGTTAAAATGTGTAAAATGTCTTCGAACTATAGAATTTGCTGTTTGAGTCTAATTCTAAGCTCCTTTAAAAATGTTCTTTTTTTCCTCTAAGTTGAAACTTGAATGGAGGTGGGTGGAGAAAGACATGTCAGGTATTAGGATTCTGATTTTGCAAATTTCTTTAAGAATTGTGATTTGGTTGTTCAGAAAAATCAGCACAAATTAGGTAATTTCTTTAAAATAAAAGTTATATGGGTGCAATTTGCATTTCATTAATCTGGTCTTTAAAAGTTACCTTCCCCCCTCTTTCCAAACTGTCATATCACACCGTCATGTTATAAAAATGTTATTTCTTATTAAGTATTGCAGAACTTCATAGTTAGAAGAGGAAATAGAGTTACTTTCATCAAACATTCTCATTTTGCAAATGTGCATGTAGAGGCTAGAGAGCTTAAACGGGTTGCAAAGACTCAGCTCACTCAGTGTTAGTGCCAGGCCTAATCTGCAGTTATATGTTATATCTGGGAGTGACCTCACAAACCATAAAGGAGTCCAGTGGAATAGGTGTAGGACAATAGGGAGTGTTGGATTCAATGGAAAGTGCCTGCCCATATTTGTGAAATGACCATGTAAACAAATATATTATGTCTGCAGGAAGTTTGGTGCACAACTTTGATCCTGTGAACATGATATACCATATTGACTCTCTACATTAGCTCCTTTGGCATCTATGCTAAAAAATGATCAGACGATGTCTTTCATTAAATTACTGCCAAATTGTTGATTTATATTTCTTTGGTGCCAACTCATTTTAGCTCAGAGAAAATATACCTTTATAACATGAACTAAAGTGAGAAGCTTAAGGATATTAGTGAACAGACACTTTCCTTTGGAAACTTCTAGGAACTTTGTTTGCAGCAAAAGTTTTTTTTATTATATGCTTTATTATCATTTAAAGGAAAATGATAATTAAAATTGAGTTAATCTTATATGATACCCAACAGCCAGAATAATTTTTGTAAATACTGTTTTTCAAAATATTCTCAAGTTTAACATGTTTTCTTTCTCTTCCCTAAGACTTGCCTGCCTGTCCTTTTGGGCTATCAGTAATTTCTCTCTACCTAAGAAAGCAATTTTTATTGCTCCTCATTAACAGGTCTCCACTTCAGTCTGATCGATCTCTTTCTTGCATGCTCCCCTCAATAGGTTTATTATCAATCTTGAGCCATAATTTCAATGTTTCCTCCAGCTTAGAGAACTACCTGGGGTATCCCATCAAAGACAGCTTCTTCAAGAAGGCTTATTCCAAGACCTATCCTATTTTAGTCTGTTTAGGCTTCTATAACAAAATACTATAAATTGGATAGCTTATAAACGACAGAAATTTATTTTTCATAGTTCCTATGGCTGGGAAGTGCAAGATCAAGACACATTCAATGTCTGGTGAAGGCCTGCTTTCTGACTTAATAAACATTGGCTTCTTGCTGTGTTCTCACATAGTGGAAGGGGTTAGTGAGGTCTCTTTTGAGTATCTTTTGTAAGGCTACTATCCAATTCCTGAGAGCTCCACCCTCATGACCTAATAACCTCCCAAATTCCCCACTCCTAATACCATCACTTTGGGGGTTAGGATCTCAACATATGAAATTTAGGGGGACACGAACATTCAGAACAGGACACATTCTTTGTGAAACCCGCAGGCACTCTCTGGGGTATTCAACCTCATGCTAGCTTCTGCAGAATGGCCTTTTCACCCATCTATATCACAGTATTTTGAACTCCTATTGTTTTTATTTTTTGGAAAAATTATTGAAGACAGAAAACATGTCTTCTGTTCTCTGTGTATTTTCCACATAGCCTCATCTATTTATTCATACTTGGTCAAGTCTCAACAAAGAAAACTAATCAATCTTACGAAAAAAAAAAAACTTAGAGCACAGAGACATTCAAAAGGGAAACACATACAACGTCATTCTTTTTGCAGCTTGGAAAGCAGCGAAGGCCATATAGATGAGGTAACTGGCTCAAGCTGACACGACTGGATGTACAATTGGAATTAGAAACAAGTCTCCTGAATAGCAGACCAACACTCATTTCACTATCTACTACCACACTCACAATACTCAGAGATCATTAAGAGGAGAAAGAGTAACATGCCTTTAAGAGTTGATGTACATTTCTGTCTGGATACAAGACACCCAGGCTAGACATCCAGAATGTCAGCTCTTAGCTAGTTCAAAACAATACCACCAGAAACAAAGCAACAGGAGGCGAAGAAAGCTGTCAAGTCCCAATTTGCAGTTTCTAGCAAAGATCACAGGAAAAAATAGACTCCAGATTCAACTTGTCTTTATTTCAATTCCTCAAGGGCTCAGCACCAGCTAACTGCTGGAATTCTACACAAGCCTGTTGACCAGCTTTGTGCTTGCTTCTCCTCCTGCCTGGTTACCCAATTAGTTCCTTGTTAACCACACACCTGCAGTGTCTTTCCCCTCAGGCTCTGCTCCTCTCTGTGTAGCTTTTAACCCCTTCTGTACACATTGTTTAAAACACTATTAAGGTGCCCCCATGGATGCTTGACAGAATTGTTGGTGCCCTCTTGGTTGCCAAAGTAATTAGCTTACAGGGACATCTCATCTAATATAACTGCAAAATCCGAAAAAGATCAAACTTCCCTGCCTGTGCAAGCTGCTGGGGCACCAGGAATGCAAACGCTATTCGTCCAGGTAATCAGGTAACATGGCAACACAGAGAATGTCAGAAGGAAGATATCCAGAAATATTAGTCTGAGGGAAGACAAGAAAAACAATTGTCTTATCAAACCTTTCTGAGCCCCAGAAAGAAAATCCCCTGAGAAGCCAAAAAGAGAATGATGAGTCAAGGAAAAACATCTTGGTGTTAGGCTGAAGACTTTTCCACAGCTGCTTATGCCTCGGTGAATTCCCAAAGCTTGGAAAGGACATATGCTTTCGGGAGGAATGTGTGAGATTGTGCACCGAAAAAGCTAAAGGAACTGAGAGTAAGGAGGATAGGCTCTTTTAAGAGTACCAATTGGTCATAAAACCATGTGTCTACTCACAGGCAAACTCCAATTTTAAAAAACAAAACTAATTAGCATTGGCCGTCTTTATTCGGATCTTCTAAAAAGTAAAATGACTCTAGATAACCTCCAATAGTGACACATTCTATGATCTGAAAATCTTCACCCATAAGAAATACATTTGTTTCCATCTTCATTATTAAAGCAGAAAAACAGATTCAAACTGTAAAAGGCAAAGCAATCAGATTTTTAAAAAAGATTACAGTCTAATGAAGGCAGAGAAATTAAAAGAGGAAGCATGGTTATTTTAAATAAGAAAATATTGCATATATAATTTCAGAGTCATGCAGCCATTATAAAATAATTGGGAGAATGGAACAGTGAAGTGCTAGAAATGCAGAAGTCTCATATCAGTTGTCCAAAAGGAGGGAAAGATAGATTCTGAAAATTATAGCTCAAGGACCTGACATTGATAACTACTAGAATTGTATAGGTGATTACTAAATAATCTATTTGTCCATATTCAAAAAAGGAAAAACTGATAATGGAAACAAAGTGTTTTCACCAAATGTGTTTTCACCAAAAAACAAATAATAACATGTTAAACTAATCTTCTCTTCTTGTTTCTGATACTGTTTTTGACTGGAAGTGCAAAAAGTTTCAGTAAGAATACTTCTAGAGGTCAGCAAAGTTTTTCTAATACAATATGTCTGAAGAAAATGAAAGAAAATATGTTGACATTTTAATAAAGTCAAGGTTAGTTGGACTATGTTTCTTTTTTTTTTTTTTTTTTTTTGAGATGGAGTCTCGCTCTGTCGCCCAGGCTGGAGTGCAGTGGCGCAATCTCGGCTCACTGCAAGCTCCGCCTCCCAGGTTCACGCCATTCTCCTGCCTCAGCCTCTCCGAGTAGCTGGGACTACAGGCGCCCGCCACCACGCCCGGCTAATTTTTTTGTATTTTTAGTAGAGACGGGGTTTCACCATGGTCTCGATCTCCTGACCTCGTGATCCGCCCGCCTCGGCCTCCCAAAGTGCTGGGATTACAAGCGTGAGCCACCGCACCCGGCCCAGTTGGACTATGTTTCTTAAAGGATGAATGTCAATCCAAAGAGATGTCTCAGGGCTGTGTTGCTTCTTTGCACACATATGTGTCATGTGCCTGCCATGTTGCTAGAATTTGGAAAAACAGCAGTAAGCCACATCTAGATTGGCATCGACCCCTCCTACTTCCAACGAGATTATAAAAATTTGATTTATTTTTTTAAAAGAGTAGATGTAGAAATAGAAGTTTATATCATGTCCTTAGATTTTTTTACAAAGTCAGATGAATTATTAAATCATTAGTCAGAGACTTTTAGTAGAAAATGGTTAGGGTAGAATGATGCATCACAGGCGAGAACAAAGATAGTTAATAAGGATAAATGTAAATTTGGATATCTATTTTAAAGCTTAAATCACGAGATATTTCTTATAGTCTTGAAATTATGGGTGACTCCAAGATCTGAGGAGGCTAGAAAGTAATTTAACTTTCAAAATAGCCAATTAAATCTAAATAGTAAAAATAAAGGCAAAATCTAGTGTTCAAAACAAGGTAGTATTAGCTAAATTGTTTAGAAGAATTTAGAAATTTTCATATTTGGGGCCCTAGAATTTTTAAAGAAAATAACAAGTCAAAATAAATTCAGGAAAGGTAAAGCAGGGTAGTAAAATATTTGGAAATTCTGTAATATGAGAACTAGTCAAATTATTTGGAACATTTAGGTTCGAAAACGAAATTGTAGTGAACTCTTGTTCACTACAGGAATGATATCATTGTTTTAAATAGGTCCTCAGTACAAAACTAGGATTAAGTGATGGAAATTCCAAAGATACAAATGTATGTCTAATAACTATATATATATATATATATATACAATATGTATATATATATATATATATATATATACATCCACCAAACACATAACAAGTCATGATGTTTAATATGGAGGATACTAAAATGACCAAGTATACTTTGAATAGCAACCTGTCAGGAATATTTTTTTAAAAAGACTTCTCAATTAAGTAGAATTTTTGCCTAAGTGATATCTAAGATCCCTTCTAATTTTCTAAATCTGAATTTATGAGATTGTAATGGAGATATTTTCTTCTGCACATTTGACTTCAGATGAATGCCTTCTCCTGAATTACTATTCTATAACCACCAGATATGAACAGTTATTAAGTAGGAATGGTTTCTCCAATTTCTCTTGCCTTGATCTATGGATGTTATCATCATAGAGCTCAAATTCAATAACAAGTAAGCCTAGCATCTCAATCAAGCCACATTTTACCTCTTTTACTGTACTTTGCTAAACTAAATATATTAACTTTTTCCTCATATTATGAATGCTGGCACAGATTTTTTCTAAAATAAGAAAAATCATTTCTTTCTAGTCACATTTCAGTTTTTTGGTCAATTAAGTTTGCAATTTCTTTTATTCTTCATTTTATGTTATACTCAGAATAATTCTAAAGATGGCATGTTTTATTAGATACTAGGGTAGCCAAGGATATCATGACACTAACTAATTCTCAGCTTTGCTGATGTCCAAATTCCAAAGCATCTCTGAATTTGTTTCTCCGGAGACTGGCTTTGTGTTTCCTTTTGTGAGATGGGAGCGTCTGTCTTTAACTATGCTGGGTGGTGGAAGAGATCCTTCTGGCATGTTCCACTCCCTATAGAAGTTACCTAGTTGCCTTTAATGTGTGAGTTTCTCCAGGCTTATGAAGTACAAATATGCTTGCTTTAATTTTTTTTTTCAATAGGATCTCAGGTTTCTTTTTTCCCCTGCTCTGCTCAGTCAACTACCACTCATCACTCTGTTTTTTATTTTCCACATTTTGCTGACATCACTTATCTGGAGTAATTTCCCATATTGTTCTTATTTTCCTCATAAGTTTATACCTTTTTTAAATTATTGTAGTGTAGTTTTAGAAAGAAACAGATAAAAATATTTGATCTGACAGGTTAAAAGTCTCATTTTGTTTTCATTTTATTTTTGATTTGTTGTTATTGTTCATTCAACCACATAGTGCCACATATTTAAATACCTATTTTAGTTTAAAATTTTTTAACACTAAAACCAAGGAAATGACAGGAAAATAGGTCAAAATTTAGTGTCTCTCTGTTCAGGAGAAATTACAAATGAAAATATTTCTTCTTTTCTATCTTTTAATATTTTCTGCATGTCACAAATGTACTATTTTCATTAAGAAAATCTAATTAAAATAATCAAAATAATTTTATTCCATTTTCTTTCTTCTTGTGCATTATTAAAATAATTTAAATAAAATATTCTAAAGATTCTGGGAAGAATACAGAGCATGAGGAAGCTGTCTCCCACCTAGACAACAACTGTACTCATTCACAGAATCTATCTAAAGTAACTATTTTGGAAGTCCGGAGTGTATTGAAGGTTTGTAACATGCGGAGCGGGGGGGAGTCTTGGGCTGCAAATTGTAGTTAATTTAAGTCAATTTCAGATCTTAGCACAGTAGCAGCTACTCATTCCCCATTCCCCAGCAGCTGTGCTTGTGGTCTTGGAACAGCTTGCAAGCCGCTTGCAGGAGCCACAATAAGCAAAAAGAACGCTGTCTTCCACATACTGGGGATCTGTGCTCTGGTTGCTGATTGCTGCTCTTATTAAAGAGATACAGATAAAGAGATGGATATCCATTGTTGCAGCACCTCTCACCATTGTTGCAACAATTTCCTTTCTGGCTGAACTAACGTCTAGAGAACTTAAAGGGCTAGTTAGTGGCTTTTAATCCCCTCACTTTTTCTTCTCCTAGAGCCTCACATTAAAGACTAAAATATTCAAAAGCATTTGCATATATAGAGTAAATTAGAAAGTGTTGTGCATGCCCAGGAAAAGGTGTGGGCTCAGAAAGAAACTGAGAAGATCTTTAGTTTACCCCTTAGGCTACTCCCTGGTACACAGCCTACAACAATAACAACAAAATAGTTTAAAAAAATACAAAAAAAAAAGTGAGCCCCAGTTAAAGAGAATCTAATTTCCAAATTTACCGTATTATTCTATTCAAATCTCTAGCTTTAACAACAAAAAAATAAGGCATACATGGAAAAAGGAAAGTATGGCCCATTCAAAGGAATAAATAGATAAATAGAAACTGATAATAAAAGGGATCTGAAGACAGATCTATTAGACAAATACTTTAAAACATGTTCAAAGAACTAAAGGAAGATGTGGAGAAAGTCAACATACAAAGTATGAACAAACTTGAAATATCAGTAAAGAGACAGAAAACTTAAAAGGAAACCAAAACAAAAATTCTGTAACTGAAAAGTATAATAACTGAAATTAAAAAATTGTTAGATGAATTCAAAGGAAGATTTGAGCAGGCAGTCTAAAAGAATCAGCAAACCTGAAGATAGGACAATGGAAACTATTGCGTAGGAGAAAAAGAAAAAAAAAAGATTGAATAAAAGTGAAGAGAGCCTAAGAAACCCGTGGGACACCATCAAGCAGATCAGCGTAAACACTGTGAGAGTTAGAGAAGAAGAAAAAGAGAAAGGGGCAGAGAGAATATTTGAAAAAATAATGACTGAACATTAATCAATTTGATAAAAGTCATAAATACAAATATCCAGAAAGCTCAGAAATTCCAAGATGAATTCAAAGAGACCCACCCTGAGGCACATTATAATCAAGCTTTCAAAAGGCAAAGACAGGCTGGTTGCAGGCACCCTGGCCTGTAATCCCAACACTTTGGGAAGCAGAAGGGGTCAGATAACTTGAGGTCAGGTGTTTGAGATTAGGCTGGCCAACATGGTGAAACCTCGTCTCTACTAAAAATACAAAAATTAGCCAGGGATGGTGGTGCAGGTTTATAATCCCAGCTACTTGAGAGGCTGAGGCAGGAGGATCATTTGAACCCAGGAGATGGAGGTTGCAGTGAACCAAGATCATGCTACTGCACTCTACCCTGGGTGACAGAGCGAGACTCTGTTTCAAAAAAAAAAAAAAAAAAAAAAAAGACAAAGACAAAGAATCTTGAAAGCAGCAAGAGACAAGTGACTCTTACATACAAGGATTCCTCAAAAGATTATCAGTAGATTTCTTATCAGAAATTTTAGAGTATTAAAGGCAATCCTTCACAGTGCTAAAACAAAACAACAACAAAAAAAGTAATTGTTAACCAAGGATTCCATACCAGAAAAACTGTCCTCCAGTAGTGGGGAGAGAAGTTAAGATATTCACAGATAAATAAAATTGAAGAAATTTGGTATCACCAGAACTGCTCTGCACAAAATTTTCAAAAGAGTCTTAAAAGGTAAAATGAAAGGACACCAGACAGAAACTTGAAGCTGTATGAAGAAAGAAATATGCCAATAAAGGTAAATAAATGAAAAATTCGGAAAGCCAGTATTATTATAACAGTGGTTTGTAACTCTACTTTTTGGTTTTGGATGACTTAGGAGACTAACACATTTTTTATAAAACACAATTATTAGTTTGAAAACTAATATTAGTGTAACTTTGATTTGAAAATATATATTTTTTTACATAATGTAAGAGCCTATTAAAATATTTAAAAATAGAAAAGGGAAAAATAGAAAAAGGAGATTAACACATATGAAAGAATTATTAGTACTTTTGAGGGGCATACAGTTTATAAGATGTAACTTTGTGACATCAACAACTGAAAAGAATGAGGATCAAACTGTGAAGAAGCAGAGTTTTCACGTTATTGAATTTAAGCTCTTATAAATTCAAATATAGTATTATAACTTTAGGATGCTAAATATAATCTCCATGATAACTACAAAAAATAGCTATAGAATATACACAAAAGAAAAATGAGAAAATAATTTAAACATTGTTTTAAGTACACACATACACAAGAGGAGAGTGTGGCAGGAAACAAGGGATAAGAAAGCTATGAGGCATATAAAAAACAAATTGCAAATGATGAAATAAATTCATTCTTACTAATAATTGCTTTAAATGTAAATGGATTAAATTTTTCAATGAAAAGTCAAAATTGGCAGAATGGATTAAAAATACATGATGCACATATGTGCTGTTTGTAAGAGACTCACTTTAAGTTAGAGACAAATGGATTGAAACTGAAAGGATGGAAAGAAATACATTCTATGCAAATAGTAATCAAAAGAGAGCAAGAATGGCTATCCTAAAATTAGATAAAATAGACTTTAAGCCAAAAAAGATGTAAAAAGCCAAAAAAGGAAATTATATGTTAATAAAAATTTTAACACAGCAAGCAGATACAGCAATTATAAACATTTAGATACCTATAATAGACTATCAAAATATATAAAGCAAAAACTGACAGAATTGAAGAGATAGATAGTTCTACAATGACAGTTGGTAAATTCCATAACCCACTCTCAGTAATGGACAGAAACAAAGAGATAGAAAATAAATAAAATAATAGAGGACTTAAAAATTATAATATGCCAACTAGATCTAGCAGACACATAGGAACATTCTGCTAAAAAATAATAGATAGCCACTGTGGAAAACAACATATCAGGTACCTCCCAAAATTGGAAATAGAATTTCCATCTGATCCAGTACTTCTACTTGTGGGTATATTCCCCCCAAAATTGAAAGCAACGTATCAATGATATATTTGTGCACCCATATTTATAGCAGCATTATTCAAAATAGCTAAAATGTGGAAGGAACCCAAGTGTTCATAGATGGGTAAATAGATAAATAAATGTGGTATATGCATACAATAGAGTATAATTCAGCCTTTTTTTTTAAAAAAAAAGAAGAAAATTCTGGCATATGCTACAACACGGATGAACCTTGGGAACATTATGCTAAGTAAAATAAGCCAAGTCACTTAAAGACAAATACTGTATGAGTCCACTTATATGAGCTAGTTAGTATAGTCAAAATCATAAAGACAGAAAGTAAATGATATTTTCTAGGGATCAGAGGCAGGATAGTGAGGAATTATTGTTTAATAAGTATAGAGTTTCAGTTTTACAAAATAAAAAGAGTTACAGAGGTAGATGGTAACACATTATGAATGTATTTAATATCATTGAACTGTACACCTAAACAGATCATGATAGTAAATTATGTGTTACGTGTGTTTTACCACAAAAATGAAAGAAAATATTTTTAAAAACCTAATAAAATTAATTGTCATAGTTTTTATATAAAAAAGAGAGTACACTTTTACGTTAAAAATGTTAAGAAAAATTTCTTATCAAAACAGTGTGAATCTTATGTAGTGAAAATATATTGGGAATAAGGTGTTGAAACAATATAAATTAAAATGATTAAAATCTAGGATTGGGTGCCACGAAGTTTATTTCTTTTAAGGGAATTTGTTATAAGCTTTAGTGCTAGGATATTGCCTTCGAGGTCATGGAGGTATGAAGTTAAGGCCTGGCAAGCTCTGCTACAATGACTTGGACTTGAAAGAGTTAAGATTCACACTCTAACTTCTAGATTTTGGTGTGAGGGTCCCCCTTGAGGGTTGTGAACACCGTGCTCCACATGTGTTTAAATGTTCATCATAATAATCCCTGGATTTGTCCTTGGTGGGGGCTGGAGGCAGTGGGATCCCAGGGGAGGATTATTGTTAGCATTGTCATTTAAAAACAGAGTAAACAAATAACAACAAATTCACTATAGGGAAAGCACTGCCTTGAGCTTTGAGATAGGGGGATTCAAACAAGATTTTCAAAATTATATTGCTGGTTTTACTAATAAAACAGATGTGGGTTAAAAAAAAATGTACGGGTTGTTGAATGACATTCCCTAAAGCCGTTCCCCCTGCCCACCACACTCACCAAAAATGAGTAGCTTAATACACAGAATACATTTTTATGACATTTTTACCATTTTTGCCAGTTCAAGTGCATTTCGTCTTATTTGATCACATTTTGTTTGACTTTATCTCATTACAGACCTCTTAGATTTTCCTTGAGCTTAGGCCATTAACCCTTTGGATATACATTTTTAGTATGCACTAGCAATATTTAATATATTTAAACAGATGATTTGAATTTCTGCGACTAAATTTATCTCTCACTATACATATATATATACTTATGTCCTATATAAACTTAAACTTTCTCTTTTCCCAACTCCCATTAAGAGATTGATACTTTATTAAGCAGTTTTCCAAGGCCATTTGTTGATTTTTAATCCTGTTTATAAAACAAATTCATACTTACAGTAGAGAATTTAGAAAATGCAGTTAATTACATATAAATAAAAACTATATAATCTTTCCACTTTCAAAAATTCAGTTACTATATTCAGTAATTAAGTGATCTTATTTTCCCCATATGTAGACAACTTATTATTGCTCTTGTTCTAAAAATTTAGATTCCCATCCTATGAAATTTTGTATCTTGATTTTTAAAAGTATATATACGGTCCTTTATTAAAAAAAAGTATTTTCCAATATATTAAGGGCTATCATTTAACCTCATGTTTGAACAGCATAATTTTAATGTAAGTATTTAATTATTCTTTATGTAGATGATTCATAATGTACTTAATTATCTTCCAATTTCTGAGCATTTAGATTATTTCTTTTTTCACTGTGTTCGTGTTTAGGTTGATATGTTTGCATGTGTGTTTTTATAGAGAGATGGAGACAGCGAGGCAGACAGAGACAGAGACACGGAAAGAACTCAAACAAAATATGGCTGCATTGCCAAGTCAATCCTAACCCAAAAGAACAAAGCTGGAGGCATCATGCTACCTGACTTCAAACTATACTACAAGGCTACAGTAACCAAAACAGCATGGTACTGGTACCAAAACAGAGATATAGATCAATGGAACAGAACAGAGCCCTCAGAAATAATGCTGCGTATCTACAACTATCTGATCTTTGACAAACCTGACAAAAACAAGAAATGGGGAAAGGATTCCCTACTTAATAAATGGTGCTGGGAAAACTGGCTAGCCATATGTAGAAAGCTGAAACTGGATCCCTTCCTTACACCTTATACAAAAATTAATTCCAGATGGATTAAAGACTTACAGGTTAGACATAAAACCATAAAAACCCTAGAAGAAAACCTAGGCATTACCATTCAGGACATAGGCATGGGCAAGGACTTCGTGTCTAAAACACCAAAAGCAATGGCAACAAAAGCCAAAATTGACGAATGGGATCTAATTAAACTAAAGAGCTTCTGCACAGCAAAAGAAACTACCATCAGAGTGAACAGGCAACCTACAAAATGGGAGAAAATTTTTGCAACCTACTCATCTGACAAAGGGCTAATATCCAGAATCTACAATGAACTCAAACAAATTTACAAGAAAAAAAAAAACAATCCCATCAAAAAGTGGGCAAAGGACATGAACAGATACGTCTCAAAAGAAGACATTAATGCAGCCAAAAAACAAATGCAAAAATGCTCATTATCACTGGCCATCAGAGAAATGCAAATCAAAACCACAATGAGATACCATCTCACACCAGTTAGAATGGCCATCATTAAAAAGTCAGGAAACAACAGGTGCTGGAGAAGATGTGGAGAAATAGGAACACTCTTACACTGTTGGTGGGAGGTGGGACTGTAAACTAGTTCAACCATTGTGGAAGTCAGTGTGGCGATTCCTCAGGGATCTAGAACTAGGAATACCATTTGACCTGGCCATCCCATTACTGGGTACATACCCAAAGGACTATAAATCATGCTGCTATAAAGACACATGCACACATATGTTTATTGTGGCACTATTCACAATAGCAAAGAGTTGGAACCAACCCAAATGTCCAACAATGATAGACTGGATTAAGAAAATGTGGCACATATATCATGGAATACTATGCAGCCATAAAAAATGATGAGTTCATGTCCTTTGTAGGGACATGGATGAAACTGGAAATCATCATTCTCAGTAAACTATTGCAAAGACAAAAAACCAAACACTGCATGTTCTCACTCACAGGTGGGAATTGAACAATGAGAACACATGGACACAGGAAGGGGAACATCACACTCCGGGGGCTGTTGTGGGGTGGGAGGAGGGGGGAAGGATAGCATTAGGAGATACACCTAATGCTAAATGACGAGTTAATGGGTGCAGCACACCAACATGGCACATGGATACATATGTAACAAACCTGCACATTGTGCACATGTACCCTAAAACTTAAAGTATAATAATAACAATAAAAAAAATCATGGAAATAAATGAAGAGCAACCAAATGTTATTTATTCAGACCTTGCTATAGCAAGAGAGTCAGTCATTGTTACTTGTGTTTTGACAAAAATTGAAAGGCAGGCAGAGGATTGGTAAAGCTTTATAGTGAACAAAAGGGAAGCTTCAGTTCTGCTCTAACAGAGATGCTTAGTATGGGGAAGTTGTAGGTTGGCTAAGTAGAAGCAGCACATGCTATGTCACTGGTTAGGGGGTACATATCTGGCTTTCTCTGACTGGTCCTAAGTTGGAAGTGGAGATAAAAAATTAGGGAAGCAGTTCGTTATTAAACAAGTCCTGGCCGTTTTGGAGTGATGGTTAAAGAAGTTATTGTTTGGCTTACTGGATTGGTACTGAAATAGCAGTATGATTTCCTACAATCGTGGCTTCCTGGTTGGTTATTGTAGATAAGGGGTTCCTGCATGTTGTGGGTCAGAGTTCTACTTTTACATATGATTAGGCTATTCTCTGTTTGGATATTCAGTCTCTCAATATACACAATCTTTTAAAATACTTTTAACAGACATGGTATATTTACATAAATTGCCTACATCCTAGTCCTATGTAAAAGCCTCAATACTTTTTAATTGATATTATACAGACCTCATCAAGTGATCACAATGCAGTAAATTAGAAATCAACATAAAACCAAAGAAGAAAAGAAGAAGAATGAGGAGGAGGGAAAAGTTTGTTTAAAAAAGAAAAGAATAACAAAGCAAACTAGATCCATAACAACGACAAATTCTCTACACCTTTAGAAAGTGATTAACATTCTTCTAAATCGAACAAAATTAAAATTAAATTTTAATTACTTAGATAGAATGGAAGTGCAACATATCAATACCCATAGAATCTAGATAAAGCAATACTTGGAGAGAATTTTGCAGTCCTTTAAATATACATTAAATAGGGTTTCCATGAACACCCGTGTACCTGAACACCTGTGATATTTTTCAGACTTATTTGGATATCTTCAAATGTCCAGATAAATTTGAAGAATAGTTTCAAGAATAATATAAAGAATTCTTGAATACCCCTTATTCAGATTCACAATTTTCAAAATTTTGCCACTTTTAAAAATTCTTTCTATTATTATATATAGACATAGATATAACATATAGTACTTTTTGTTTGTTTGTTTTATTTTCTTTCAGAGTCTCACTCTGTTGCCCAGACTGGAATGCAGTGGCATGGTCTCGGCCCACTGCAACCTCCACCGCCAGGGTTCAAGCAATTCTCCTGTCTCAGTCTCCCAAGTAGGTAAGATTATAGTCATGTGCCACCATGCCCTGCTAATTTTTGTATTTTTGGTAGAGATGGGGCTTCACCATGTCGGCCAGACTGTTCTCAAACTCTTGACTTCAAGTGCTCTTCCTGCCTCCGCCTCCCAAAATGTTGGGATTACAGGCATGAGCCACAGTGACCAGCCAAGATACACATTTATTTATTGATTTTTCTACACCCTTTCAGTGACAATTGCATACATTATGCTTTTAAGCATAAATTCTTCAGAGTACATTTTCTACAAACAATTAAATGACCATAGTGCAGTTAATACCTTCAGGAATTTTAATATTGATAAAGGAATATTACTCAGTCTAGACTCCATATTCCAATTTCACAAACTGTTTCAATAGTATTCTTCAGGCCAACTTTTTCTCCAAGATCCAATTCAGGTTGCATTTGCATTTAGAAACCATAATGACTCACTGGGACTCTTAACTGGAACAGTTTTTTTTCAATCTTTCTTTGTCTTTCATGAAATAGATACTTTTGAAAAGCATAAACAGCCTACTTAGTTTGTAGACATTCCCTCACTTGTGTTCCCCCACAATTAGATTCAGGTTACTCATTCTTGGCACAAATACTACATAAGGTTATGCTGTCTCAGTTCATCAATCAGGGATGTTGGTGTGTCCCATTATTAGTCACATTAACTTTGATGATTTGTTTAAGGTGTGCCAAGTTTGTTCATTTTAAAGTTACTGCTTTTCTCTTTGAATGAATGCGTATTGAGAGTCTCTCTAAATATCATGTTCATCATCAAATGTTTGCATTTATTAATAATTTTCATCTGAATCATTGTATCTGTGATGGTTATAAAGTGGTGATGTTCCAAATCCATTTTGTCTTCCCCACTTATTAATAAGCATTCTACTATAAAGAAGTGTTCTTTTCATCCCATTTATTTACTTATGTTTGCATTTCTTATCTGTAAGGACTCACAAATTTTTTTTTTGTTTGTGTTTTTTTTTTTTTTTTGAGATGGAGTCTCACTCTGGAGTGAGTGGGCTGGAGTGCAGTGGCGCGATCTCGGCTCACTGCAAGCTCCGCCTCCCGGGTTCACACCATTCTCCTGCCTCAGCCTCCCGAGTACCTGGGACTACAGGCACCTGCCACAACGCCCGGCTAATTTTTTGCATTTTTAGTAGAAAAGGGGTTTCACCGTGCTAGCCAGGATGAGGACTCACAAGTTTTTATTTAATATACATATATAAAATTTTGACAATGTATTTTAAGCCTTCTTTGGGTAACCTTCTTGGAAGTAGAGATTCTTGAAGTAAGTTTGTGACATTCAGCCAAATTTCATTCTAGAAAAGCAAAATTTGGCACTCCACCACTAGTGTATTAAAATGCTTATCTAATCACTAGCTGCATTTTCAGGTGATTGAACTTTGTCAATATGACGGGTGAAATGTGGACACGGACTTGTGTGATTTCACAATTTGTGTTTTCTAATAAGCTTATGAGTTTATTTCCTATTTGTATTGGTTGGATCTCCTGTTTTGGTTTTTGCTGTTGCTTTTGTTTGTAATGTTGATATTTTTCTTACTGAATTTTTTAAGGATACATACTTTGACATACAATTGTCCTTAAAGTATCTTCCCTGCCAATTATAACTGTGCTGCAAATATTTACAAAAGTCCCTGTGGCTCTGCAGGGACTCTTCACCAGTGCAGGAAGTTTCTCTCATCTTACTTTTTGAAAATTATCAGGGGGATGGTCAGCCTCTCCCTCACCTATCTGAAACCTAAGCCCCTGGCTTCTTATTTATTTTCTGTAGCCTGATGTCCTGTGGAGACCAATGCCTCTGTAGGACTGACATCTAGCGGTTTATTTCTGTTTTATCCATGAATACTGTACGTTAAGTTAGCTTTAACTCTACGTTCTGGTCTTAGTGTAAGTCCTGTTTTAAGCCTCATTTTCCATGTAGACACAATAGCCTTGGCTTCTGCTTGTCTTGGAGGAAAATTTTGACAAGCAGAAGATATATTTGAAAGAATATAGATTGCAAAGGCCTTTAAATTCCCAACTTGTATGTTTTCCATCTAGCTTAACAGTCCTCAGGGTGTAGCCCAGGATCTTCAGGGGATTCCAAAGGTCCTTTCAGAAAGTGAGCAAGGTCAAAACTATTTTCATAATAAAACTAAGACATCATTTGTCTTTTTAACCCACATTTTTCTGATGAGCCTATGGTGGAGTTTTCCAAAGGCTACATGATTTGTGATATTGCATCAGATTAAAGGCAGAAACACACATGAGAACCTAGCTATCTTCTATTCAATCAGTCATCAAATAAATTTTCAAAAATTCAAAGCAATAATACTATTTGACATAGTTTGGATATTTGTCCCTGCCCAAATCTCATTTTGAATTGTAATCCCAAAGGTTGGAGTTGGGGCCTGGTAGGAAATGTTTGGATTATGGGAGCAAATCCTGCGTGACTTGGTCCTGTCTTTGTAATGTGAGTTCTTCTGAGATATGGTCACTTAAAAGTGTGTGACACCTCCCCCCCAAGTCTCTCTTGCTTGCTCCTACTTTCGCCATGTGACTTGCATGATCCCATTGAACCTTCCTCCATGATCATAAGTTTCCTGAGGCCTCACTGGAACCTGAGCAGATGCCAACTAAAGCCTGCAGAACCATGAGCTAATTAAAAGTATTTTCTTTATAAATTACCCAGCCTCAGATATTTCTTTATAGCAAAGCAAAAATGGCCTAAGAAACTATTTCTTCTAACATGATTTTTTAAATAATTATTTTCAGAAAAATATGCTACTGACATTAACATTTAATTGGTTATTTTACATTTTTCTTTAAAATAAATTAATGGCTGGGTGCAGTGGCTCACACCTGTAATACAGAACTTAGGGAAGCTGAGGAGGGAGCAGAGCTTCAGCCCAGGAGTTCAAGACCTTCCTGGGCAACACAGCAAGACCCCATTCTCCACAAAAAAGAGAAAAAGAGAGACAAAAATAAAATAAATTAACAAATATTTAATTTTTTCTCAGTATTACTTTCTGGTAGATGAAACCCACATGAACAAAAGCAGCACCAAGTCACAATTTTAAAACTAACAAAAAAATTATGCTACCTCTCTGGTGAAAAGCCATTAATGACTATACTGTATATAGAAATTGATTTTAATTGCCAGAACTCTATACTGCATGTGTTTGACTCATAACTGTGTGACCAGCCTCTACCCAACCTACTTTCTTTCACTCCAAAGGTGTTATTGACATGACTCTCTTTCAGTTGCTCTAAGGTATCAATTTTTTTCCCAACAATTGGCCTTCACAGATATTGTTCCCTTAAATTCACATTAATGCCTTGTTGGGCTGTGTTGTATTATCTCATCTCTTAGGTCTCCTTGAAAAACACTTCCTTGGAGATACCATTCCTGTATTACTCCTTGTCCAATCTTTAATAACTCTCTCCTTTTCTTTTCTAGCACCTTGTCTTTTTTCCATATAGAACTTATTAGTATAATAAGCATAGCAGAGTACAAAAGGGCTTGAGCTAAATTATCTCCTGGCCATGGCAGGCAGATACTCCCCAGCGAGAGTCAGCTGTAGAGCTCACTTCACTTTCTGGTTTCCCATTCTCTGCCCAAACACTTAGGAACACTAATTTTCTTGTCATTTCCATGACAGATTCCAAATTTCACATTTTAAATAAAATTTCTAAAATTTTATTTTTAATGGAAGAGTTCTGAAATTCTGCCAGAGTCGATGCCCTATGTAGAGTCTTTCCAAGTACATTTATAGAGATTTGTATATTAGACTGTAAGCATCAAAAGACAAGGGGAAAGCATTATATCACACACACACACAAACACATACACACACTATTATCTAGCTGACAAAAACGGTGAGTTATTTGATCAAATATATGATATGATGATTTGTTATTATTTTTATATAAAAATTCAAATATTGATATTTTCTGGACTGTATTTAGTCCATTTTGCATTGCTATAAAGGAATACTGAGGCTGGGTAATTTATAAAGAGAAGAGATGTATTTGCTTCATTGTTCTGAAGGCTGCACAAAAAGCATGGCACTAGTATCTGCTTCTGGTGAGGGCCTCTGGGAGCTTCCAAACATAGCGGAAGGGGCAAGGGATTTGGCATGTTACATGTTGAGGGAAGCGAGGGCTATGCCAGGCTCTTTTAAATGGCGAGCTCTCGGCCAGGCACGGTGGCTCACGCTTGTAATTCTAGCACTTTGGGAGGCCGAGGAGGGCGGATCACGAGGTCAGGAGATCGAGACCACGGTGAAACCCCGTCTCTACTAAAAAATACAAAAAATTAGCTGGGCGTGGTGGCGGGCGCCTGTAGTCCCAGCTACTCAGAGAGGCTGAGGCAGGAGAATGGCTTGAACCCGGGAGGCGGAGCTTGCAGTGAGCCGAGATTGCACCACTGCACTCCATCCTGGGCGACAGAGCGAGACTCCGTCTCAAAAAAAAAAAAAAAAAAAAAAAAATGGCGAGCTCTCATGTGAACAAATAGAATGAGAACTCACTCATTATTGGAGGGAGGGCACCAAGTTATTAATGAGGGATCCACCCTCATGAACCAAACACCTTCAAGGAGGCCATACCTCCAACGTTGGGGCTCATAGCTGGATATGACATTTGGAAGGGGCAGAAATCCAACTTATATCACCTGTCTTCATCACCATCATCACACAGCATTTGCCAATTGCCAAGTGAACTCAATTAAAATTTGGTAGAGGATGGGCTTATGTTGTTTCAAAGAAAGGGCTATCAGATGTGATGCCATTTTTTTCTGGATCTTGTAGACTTCTGGGACAGAGGTTGATTTGAATAAAATGCTAACAGAAAGGTTGGCTTAGAATATTGAAGGGAAGTAGACTATCCATTCAACAAAAGAAATTTGAAGGCACAACTAACAATGCAGTGATATCCTTAACTTGTTTGTAGATTGTTGAATTACTCAGGATGCTTAGAACTTATTAGGATTTCTATACCTTAAAAGAACAGGGAGTTATCAGAAAAAGTATCTATCACCAGAGTGGGGCACAGACCCAGTTTGAGAAGAGAATGTCTATATTCTACCCTCACTCCTTTTGTGTGTTCCTTAGTTTTCCATTCAAGAAAGCACGTAATAATGGAACGTCAATGCTTTCATGCCACCTGAAATCATGCTAGTTCTAGGGAACAGTAAAAGATGTTATTAAAAATTATAGGCTTGATGCAGGAAATGCAGAAGAAGGGATGCATTTAGAAGAAAGGGCCTGCTCTGGTTCTCTAAAATGACACAATCTACATGCTGCTGCTTCTTCATCTTTGGCTTTCTACAGTACAAAATTCTAGTTCTTTCTTATGTAAGCATACTGTAACTGTTAAATAAAGAGGAAAGAAACCCTAAAAGCAGCTCAACAGTCAAAGACAGTTTATTTTGGAGAATAAACCTGAGAGGGGCTTCAGTCTGAGTGAGGTCAGAGACACTCTTTCTTACAGACTCAGAGTTTTTTATGATTCAACGTGGCAGAGCTTATCAGAGGCTTGAACTGTTTCTGTGTCTCTTTGTGTGCTTATCTGGGAGGGAGAGTCTTGTGCCTGTTCCCATACATCTTCCTGAAGCTGCAGGCATACCCCCCAGTCTGCTTTTAGCTTCCCTAAGTTCACCTAAAAGGAAAGGAATGTACCTATTAAGGCCCACTGTTTTACTGGGGCCCATTTTATGAGTGTGAAGTTTGGTGTTTACCCAAGAGACTTTCCCCCCTCCCTCTGTGCCCGAGCTGTCTCATCTGTTTTACTGTCTGTTCTTTCTGGCTGCTTGTTGTTAGAAGAGAAGTGATTTCCTTGAAATACATGAGGTTAGAAACGGAGCTGGAACTTAAAGTGTCCAGGTTGACGGTGCTCCTGCTCTGTCACATACTACTTGTGAACTGAGCACAATTCATATAATTCCTTCAATGTTTTTGTCAAAAATGGTTCCTCTATATTGCGGGTCTATACAGATAGCATGGCAATGGGAAAATGTCTAGTTTTTTGTTTTGTTTTGTTTTTTAATCACCACAGAAGTGAGAATGAACCTGCCATATTCTCTTTCTGTCTGTCTCTGAGCAGTCAAACTCAGAGATTGATTGCTCTTTGAGTAATCAATTGTTTTCTCATCTGGGAATGAGAATAATAGGCATGGTTGTGAAAGTTAGAGATGATATGAGTATGCACAGTTGGGCTCTCCAAAGTTAGTCTCTTTGACAGATATTACAGTTATTATAATACACATGACACTTACTAAATGTGACCAATTGAGAGACATGGATTTTATATATATCATCTAATTCTTCCTCTGTATATAATATATTGGATATGTTGTAGGCCAATACATGCACTGTCTCTGCTTCCTTTTCTGTATGCACAAATCTAAGTTGTCTACCCAATTCCATCCACTGAGGACAAAGAGTGGCCGTAAACAACTAGGGTGGCCATATTTGTGCCTAAAAGCTGCTCTACCTCATATTTATCTAAATTCAATATCCATATTAAGTATCTCTTTCTCCTTGATGTCTTTATTGATACCATCTACTATTCACAAAGCCTCTTTGACTGAATTCCCATAGCACATTTTAACATGTCTATTTTATTTAAAGAGTTGAATACCTTTTCGTTAGCCTATTTCTCATGTTGTAATTTCCATGCCCCATCCCCTAAGTAGATTATAATGACTTTCAGAAAGGCAGCATGTCACACTTCTTTCATGACTTATAATATCATAGGCGATATCTGCATATTAAAAATACTTCAAAATATTGGTAAATTTTATGAAATTAGTCTGTTCGGAATGGGGAATGACACGTTCATTGTTCCCCATCCATTGTTGATCTCTCTTTTATTCTCGGCTTTGCCAGCTCTCTACCCAGCCAGAGACCCATCCCTGCAAATGCATTTGCCTTGATTTGGAGATTGTGCCACTGTGCCAGAATAGAACAAACCCTTTTATTTACACACATTCAGTACAATACCCTCTCCTATTCTGAAGTGGAATAAGTTTCCAAGTGTGATTGCTTTTGAAGAAGAAAGTTCCTGTAAGAAGAAGCTAGAAAGATTTTTGCTCTCACTCTGACTGCATTTTTTAATTATCACTGTTTGCCCCTCCAGTGCGTCCAGCCCTTTCCAAAGCCAGGCTCATGATTTTGATGGACCATCGTGGCTAAATACAGTATATCATTTCAGCAGGCTCTTCACATTGTGTTATTGTTAATGATGCTTTTTATTTACCAGAACCATAGGCAATATGATATTACTCTCATTCAGTGAGCTCAGCAGGAGACTTTTTAAAAGTGTAATGCATTTGCTCTAATGTCTCTGATCAGGTGGATCCGGCCTGGAAAAACTCCAAGTTGGATAATTACATTTTTGCTACCTATAATTTCCACCACCCCTTTGAGAGCTCATAGCATTCTTCTCCTTTCAAACTCAACACATATGTGGTGTTTGCTGAACACTATTTTAAAGAGAAAAGAAAATCAGTCAGGCTTAACCTCAGGAGGTAAGGGAAACAGCCAAAGAACCAGAGTGGTCAGAGTAAGCCCTACTAAAATTGCAACATCATTGAAGTTTGCCTTTATTTTTCTTCATCCCTTCAAGATACGTGTCCTCCTTGCTCCTTTTTCATGACCCATCTTTTCTCACTTTCAGATCAATAGTCTTCTCATGCTATTCTGATTTCGCCAGTGAGAGGAAGCAATCTAATGAAATCATTCTTATTAAAGCACACAGATAGCATTTGATAACTTGTCCAGAGATACTTAAACTTTAAAAAAATGATAGTTACTGAAAGAGGCAAGGCAAACACAATGGGGCAGATTTTCAAACAGGGGAAGTTTAGAGTCCTTGTGCTATAAGGAAAGAGGTGATCTCAAGTGATGAGTGAGTAACGTGTACCTTGTGTCCCTTCTCCTGCCAACACCCCAAAACCACGCTGCTTTTAAAGGTAAAAAGAAATATTAGAGTCTGCATTTTATTATCTCTAATAGGTTACATTTGCATACAAGGCTCTTTGCACATAAGGTTTGACTGGGTCAAGGAGAATGTTTTTAACGTTTTAAATATTTTATGGTTTTTAACATAAGATGCCCCAGCCCTAGAATCAACTTTTTTTTTAAGAGCAAAAGCACCTGAAGCCAAGTGATTAAGGTGAATGAATGAGTTGAATAATGATATCCTAGCAATCAGGCAATCATCATCACATATGTGTATATATATGATGTATATATGTATGTATATATATGATGTACATATGCATATATGATGATATTCTATTGTCAGTATATCATTATTGTCAGTATATCTATTGTCAGTATATCACACACATATATATATATCATATATACACACATCATATATATACACACATATATACATTATATATATGTGAGATCCATATATATATTTTATGGATCTCAAGCTCATATATATATGTGTGTGTACATATATATACATATCACCTTGAGCTATTTATGGATATTGAGATATTCGTGGATCTCAAAGTATCATGTGTATATGTATATACACACATATATGTATATACAGATATATATACACAGGTATATATATATATACAGATATATATATATGTATGTATATAAAACCTTGAGATCCGTAAAATAACAAGACTAATTTTCAGTTCTGTCTGGTGAAATCAGAAGGGTCACCAGAGCTGCATATTGATCTTTATATCACAATTATAAGAAGAGATGACTTTAAAGGGGAAACTCTTCCTTTAGCACGTAACCCCTTCCTTGAATGTTTCACATTATTTTTTAATAGACATCTGTGAGGTACTCTGACCCTTTTCATCTTTCTTCTTTTTGAGCACCTGGGTACTCATAGCATCCTCATAGTATGCATAAGCTCATTCCAAGCTCTACCTCAGACTCGTATGTGGTTTACTATCTAGACAATTGCTCAGTTGACAAGAGCTGACATCACTATAATGTAGGAGCCTGGAATGTACTTACGGAACTTTAGTTCAGTCTGTAATATTATAGTTCAAAGCTGAGAAATGTAGGTTATATTACATAGGTTTATCACTCTCTTTTTCTAATGTACCTTAATTTTGTTGATTCCATGGAAACATCTGGGGGAAATTTGCTTTGTTACTCGGTACATCACCTTTCTTTGCTTTTCTGATGTTACAGACAGGCACATGTCACTTTTGCCTACAAGTTACTTGAGGCAGAGTTGAACAGAATGATAGATTTCTTTGCTGCACTGGACTGAGGCCAAGACCAAGGTGATTCTTAAGGGAGTTGGCCACACACCAATTCACCAATTCACCTGGTGGGTGGTGGATAAAATCAACCATCCTCCAATGGTCTAGAAAAGGAGCTAATTTTTTGAGCATTATGATCGTTTAAATTTTAGAAATGTTGCATTTTAGATACAGGCAGGACACAAAGTGAAAACATATTCCAAATGGCAAACACAGTTGCATACCATTTAAAAGAAAAATATGGCATTAGGAGACTCATCTTTTCTTTGGAGTCCCTTTTAAAAGCAGCCAATAGCCCTTGTTTAACTTTTGGGCTTATATTCCAAGTCACCAATATTTCTGCTCATCTGGTTTGACATTTCTTGCTTGTGAGTTCTTCTGATTTTCTGTCCCATTTTGGCAGCAAATTTTGCTCAGGTTTTCAGTCTTATGTCTTGAACTTGTAATATAGGCTTAGATTAGTGTGACCTTTGAATATCATCATCCCACAGCTTCTGGTATTTTCCCATTGGTTTCAGTACCACAAACACAGTCCATCAGTGGCATATCTGAGTTCTTTGTCCTGCATTTTTTTTTCATGTTCAATGACTTTTTTTGAGTATAAGAGTCCTCCCGTATTTCTACTGCCTTTTCTAGCTTCACCATTTAATTAAATGCCAGTGTTTATCAAAGCACAATTCACAGGCTTCTCTGGCTTTGACCATTGCTTTATCTTTCAGGAATTTTGTCCATACTTACAGGGTTAGCTCTACTTTCTAGAACAAAGACTGGCAACTTTTTTTTTATAAAAGGCCATATAGTAAATATTGTAGGCTTTGCAGGCTACTTATGGTCTCTTTTGTCAGCCTTTTATGTATTCATTTTTGCTTTTTGTTTGTTTGTTTTTATAACCCTTTGATATGTCAAATAAATATTCGCTTTTGGATCATACAAAACACTTAACTGATTCTTGTACTAGGGACCAATGAGATAAATAGAATGTATGTGCATTCTGTGAAGGGGTCAAGAAAACTGAAGAGAGATAATAAATCATTGCTGCTAACAATTAAGGGGATAAAAGTGTTGATCTTGGAACTGGTTATTTTTATTAGAACACTGCTTTTTGAAGAAAATGTAAATGATTTTCTAACTTTTGTGTTTTACAAGTATGACTTTTATTTTTTATTTAAATAGAGTCAATATATATCACTAATCTTCTACAAAGAATTTCATTAGTCTTTCCAAGTATCTGGTTTTTTGTTGTTGTTGTTATTTGTTTTTTTTGAAAATTAAGTAGAGTGCTTTCATATTTCCTTTCTAGATTCTCTAAAGGGAAATTATATAAGCCCATATTGAGTTGAATAGGAATTAGGCTGAACTTCCTGAGTAGCCAGTATTTGAGTGAGGCTGTGCACCTAACAAGCCGTGGGATCAGATGAACTTTCAAAATGCCTTTCAAACTCTTGCTTTATCAAGTTAATATTTTGGATCTTAGAGAATTTAGTCTTTTCTTTGCAAATCCTTATTAAATTTAGATACTAGTATCATGACCTATGTTGTCTGTCACCTGGCTTAATTATATTGGTAGGTAGATCTTTTAGACAACTCTTTCAGTAGAAGAGACATTCTAATAAAATGAAAGAGAAGAGGGAGGATGGAAATGCCAAAAGAGATAGTAGAGGACAAAGTCAACAAAAATATCTTCTTGCAACAGTTGGCTTGATTGGACTTACTTAAGTAACCATTCTTTAGTTACAGGATTATTGCCTATGAAGCATCATAAACCTGTACTGATATCCAGAGAGGGCAAGGCTAGGAGGGGCTGTGATATTCCAGAGAAGTTTCTTGCCTTCACAGGTATTGCAATATCCAGGCCAAAGATAATCTATGGTCAATCCACTACCTAGGAAACCTCTTCCATCCTTCATCAAATTTAGAACAAAAAAGACATGGTCTGCTAAAATCAATTTTCCTTTTTAGTTTACTGAATAAACAAGCCAGAATATACACACACATACACACCCAAGCAGAAGGGCCGTTGTCCTTGGCCTGAAGACACTTTTGTAAACAGAAAAACTATGAATGAATACTACTTAATCTTAAAGGGCATGCTGAAATAATGGGATTCATTTGTGACCAAGAGGGATTCTGATTCTTGAGATGTGGATTAGATCATTTAAAAAGTGTTCATGTGAGTTATCTGATACTGCACTTTCAGTGTCTCTTTCAAGACTTTGAGATATTTGTTATCACCTAAGAAATTCCACGAGGGTTTCAGGCTGTCTTTCAGTTCTCCGATATTCCTTTGGTGCCTAGCATGGGGCTTGCTCATTTCAGGATTCCATATAAGTATGTTGACTGATTGACTAAATTTTATCCCACAGCTACCCTTGAACCTCATAAATCTCTTCCCTCTCAAATTTGTCACTCTGAATGGATGAGAGAGGAATGTACAATGTTCCTCTCTGTGTCCTACCTTAGTCACTCATTGTCCTTGCATCAAGTTACAAAGATTTATTTTTTTTAATCAGCCCTGATCAAGCAGTCCCTCCAACCAGTTAACCTTTTGGATTGTTTATCCCTTGTTTCTGAAAATTCATCTTCAACTGTCTTCTATCAGGATGTTCAGAAAGAGTCAATGCAATACAGCAGCACACGGTTATAAATAGACTGAAAAGGTAACAGCTTAATTACTAGAAATAGAAGGCATACTGTCTATCCTCCTCCTCCTGCATTTTACACACACACTTGCACACATTCATGCTCACACAGTCTTCTTCATGGTCCTCGATTGTGAAATTTGAAACAATGGATATATAATTATGCATTTGGAATGCTCATATCACAGACAGTCATGACCTAGTACCTGAAAAAGGCCTTGCCAAAAAGGTAGGAGCTGAGGGAAGAGTTAGTGGTGGAATTTTCCCCAAGATAGGAAATAGGACAGGGAGTAAAGATTAGGAAATGTAGTAGAGCACATTTTTTGTTTTTGGTGCTCACTGATGAAATCTTCTGATAATATATTTTTAAAATGTTAAGCAATTTTAATTTTTTTCTGGTATTCATTTAGCACGAATGTTGCTAAATTTTATGTGTCAAATGTTCAGCACTTTTTTTTTTAAAAGCAATGTGAGGGCACCAGAAGCAAAGTTTCTGATTTCACAACTATTTTGAAGAAAGAATACACTTTGTTTTTATTTTCTTGAGACAGGGTCTTGCTCTATGGCCCAGGCTGGAGTGCAATGGTGCAGTCTTGGTTCACTACAATGTCTGCCTCTTGGGCTCAAGCAATACTCCCACCTCAGCCTCCTGAGTAGCTGGGACTACAGGTGTGCACCACCATGCCTGGCTAATTTTTGTATCATTAATTTTTATTTTTTTGATAGAGATGGGGTTTTGCCATGTTGCTCAGGCTGGTCTCAAATTGATGGGCTCAAATGATCCTCCCACCTAGGCCTCCCAAAGCGCTGGCATTACAGTCATAAGCCATGCCACTCAGCCTACGACATGTGTTTTTAAAGCTCCAATGAAATGGTACATCTCTGGATGTGTATAATATTAGGTCCCTTTGCTTCATAATTTAAGGCCAACTTAAAGTTCAGTCACAGCTCTAATTTTACCTAATATTCCAAATATCCAAACTCCTATTTATTCTCTTCACTCTGAGACATCCCTGCCTAGTTTCTGTTTGCTTTAAGGTCATATGTTTGGTTGGGGATTGGAACCCCTTAGGGAATATGAGAGTGACAGGCAAACCGAACCAAGGGAGCTTTCTTTCTTACAAACAGCAAAACTCCAAAAAGATGCTCATCAAATAATTGTGAGGCTTGAAAACATTCAGAAGTCATTGTCTTCTGCAATGTGTAGAATAATTAAATGCGACATCAGCATGACATCAGTGGTAGATAATTTTCAGCTGTAAAACGCCATTCTCTCCCATTAACTGAGGATTGTTGGAGGTTTTTGTCTCCATTTTACCAGACAGAGTACAAAACATTGTGACATGCTTAATATTTCTTCCGCCAAGATGTCCACTCCGATTCCTCACCCTTTACAGAGTTGTTGATTTCATCCTACATTTAGCTGCCAAAAAAGCGATTGTGTGCGCAGCACCAGTAACAAAGTGAAAATGAATTATGCATCAGAAGGAACTGCATTTGAGTCAAAAAACTTAGACTTCAGCATCTTCAAATTACAATATGATTTAAGAAGGAATACATTTAAGGAGATAGCAATGGACTGAGGTGAAGGGGTCAGCATTGGCTCAGTTTAATATAATTTAGCTTTCAATTATTTATTTTTTAAAGAGCTACTAAGCACACTGAATCTCTTTAATGGCAATGTCAAAAGTGTGGAGACTGGAGAAAAGCCATGAATAATAGTGACAGATTGTTATGCATGGTAATGCTATAGGGCCTGCTGCAAACTGAAGCATTCACCAGAGCTGGAAGAGCAAACAAGGAGCAGCCTGCTAGGAAAGTGAGGGACAGGGCTCCCTTCCCTGGGCTGCGATGATGGCTGAACTCACCTTTCTTTGAGATTTAACTGGTCTTGTCAAAGGTCTTGAAGTCACTATGTCTTCGACAATCCCACACTTCTTTTCTGACACGTAGACTATATAATTGTTTGTTTAAATGGTCTCCCTCTAATTTCACCAAGAGCAAAATTAATTCAGTAGAATACCCTCTCACATTCTTTAAGCAACCATACAATGACTAGAACTGTGAAAGTACCCTGGAAGACATGAGGCAACGACTTGCTCATCCATCACAAAATTCATCCTCAAATGAATGGACTTGAACAAATTGAGGAAGTATATGGTTGAAAATAGATAAACAAGTGTTGAAACATCAAATGAAAATTAAAAGTGTGAATTAATACAGGTGAAGGAGGAAAAGGGTATGGCAAAGTAGAGGAGCCCCGAATACCATTAGGGATCCCCATGGTTACTCATTGACTCACCAAGGCAAAGTGAATGACGAAAGTATGTGACTTTTTTTTTTTTTTTTGAGACAGAGTTTTGCTCTTATTGCCCAGCCTGGAGTGCAGTGGTGCAATCTTGGCTTACTGCAACCTCCGCCACCCAGGTTCAAGCGATTCTCCTGTCTCAGCCTCCTGAGAAGCTAGGATTACAGGCATGCGCCACCACACCTGGCTAATTTTGTATTTTTAGTAGACATGGGGTTTTGCCATGTTGGTCAGGCTGATCTTGAACTCCGAGCCTAAAGTGATCCATCCGTCTCGGCCTCCCAAAATGCTGGGATTACAGATGTGAGCCACTGTGCCCAGCCAACTTTTGGGATCGAGTTGAAGTTCAGTCTCATAAAACTTTTCAACTCCAGGCCGAGCACGGTGGCTCACGCCTGTAATCCCAGCACTTCGGGAGGCCGAGGCACGAGGATGAGGTCAGGAGATCGAGACCATCCTGGCTAACACAGTGAAACTCCATCTCTACTAAAAATACAAAAAATTAGCTGGGCATGGTGGCGGGTGCCTGTAGTCCCAGCTACTCGGGAGGCTCGGGAGGCTGAGGCAGCAGAATGGCGTGAACCCGGAAGGCAGAGCTTGCAGTGAGCAGAGATCGCACCACTGCACTCCAGCCTGGGCAACAGAGCGAGACTCCATCAAAAACAAACAAACAAACAAACAAACAAAAAACAACAACAAAAACAAACTGTTCAACTCCAACCCCACTCATCCAGAGGACAGCTTTTCTGCCAGTTGGGCAACTCTTAGATAAATAATTATTTCTCCAATCCTTTCCTGATCATGAGCCTCATTTGAGTGCATAAAGGCCGCCAGTGATCTAATTGGGAAGTGTCTGAGGGTGTCTCTGGCATGAATCAACCTCCCTTGTGACACTTCCTTCTTCTCTGCCAATGTTTCCTTTCCCAGGTGCCGGAACTTGTTTCTTCCTATCACAATTTTTCAAGCATGGGCATTTTGGTGGTGCAGTGGGTGTGATCCAGTGTATTCTATGACATGTGGCATGACTAGAGAGTTAGCAGGAGATGCATTTCATTATCACATTACTCTTGAGTCACAGCTTTTATCCTACCATGAAAGCAGTTGCTAAATCCACAGATATGAAACAAGATATGAGGGACACAAAGGAAATAACATTCCATCTACTTCTTTTCTCTCAAGGCTCTGATAGTTCCTCCTCATTATGCCTTATAAAGCTTTCCAAAGTATGTCATTCATCACATCACTCCCCTTCTAAGTAAAAATCCACAATAGTTCCTATTGCCTATGGATCAAAGTCAAAATTCTTTAGCTTGCCTTTAAGGCACCTCATAATAATCAAGGACCTTATTCCTTCTTTGTTTCTTATTAATATTTAGCATATATTCCCATTACATTCAAATTTCTTGCTCTAAATGGTCATATAGCTGTTGCTGAAACTGCTCAATTCTGCCATTAAAGCATGAAAACAGCAATAGACAATATGAAAAAATGAGTGAACATAGCTATGTTTCAATGAAGCTTTATTTACAAAAATATGTAGTGGGCCAGGCTGGTCTTGAAATTCTGAGCTCAAGCAATCTGCCTGGCTTGGCCTCCGAAAGTTCTGGAGTTACAGGCGTGAGCCACTGCACCTGGCACCCCCACTTCTTCGAATTATTTGTCTCACCAGCTTAGTGACAAGTGACAAAGGCAGTATCATATTGAAAAACAGAAAATAGAATTAGATATAAAACAGGCAGATTTCTAGTTTGAGCTCTTACTGTTTTATTTAGACAACTTTGGGACTTTGCTTCTTCAACTTTCAAATGGATGCATTGGTTAAATTAGTGGTTTTCAAATATAACAATAGTTTTACATATATAGTTTATCCTTTTAGTAATGGATTTTTCTTTCCGAAACAAAGAAAAATTTCTTTTTTGTTCTTTCTATTCTATCACAGACTCTGAAGTATTGAGCAGACTGAGCAGAACCATGCTGGCTGGGGCAAAGTGGCAGAGCTCAAGGTGTTCAGCTTTCTTTTCACTGAGCTATGTTCACTGAGAGTTCTGCAGAGTCAAGTTCTAAAATCTGCAGGAGAACACAATCTCTAAAATTCTTTCAGGTTCTAAATTTCTTGTATTTTCTGTCATTTCATAAAACATTTTATTCTGAACTGTTACTATCTTAAAATTCATTCTACTACCATCTGTACTTTTTTCAACACAACATGAAGAGTACTAAAACCAAAGAAATATTTAAGGATACAATTTCTGAGAAAAGGAGGTTAATTGTTCCTAATTGCAAGTGGTTCCAAGTGATTGCCTAAGCTGTTTAGTACAAGAACAGTTTGAAGCTCTGCAGAAACTTCATGCTGAAGAGGAAGGAGAAATTGGTAAAGACATGCCCATTGACTACTTTGCTAACAGACAGATCAAAGGGGAATCAGTTTCCTCTGCCAGGAACAGGTATCAGGCTGCTGATAGTTTTAATTTCATTCTTCACACTTGTGCTTGAGAATAGGTGTGCTTTTATGACTATGCACTTCTGTTTTTGGGGGAACATTTCAAGGCACACAGTGCTGAGAAATTATTGTTGCTTAATTATGAAAATACTTAACATAACAGCAGAATGCCAGCGGAGTATTATGTTCAAGTGAGGGACAGTGTCCTCAAACCCAAGGTAGCTGCAATTTGGAAAATACATTTTAAAAAAATGAATTAAAAAGAAATAAATAAAATCTTGGTTACAGATAATGCTTGCTTGACACTTACATAAAAACAAAATCTTTTTTTTTCTGATTAAATATCTAAGGTGGTTATCTGCCTACATTAGCAGGCCCCAGCCCTCAATTAGCCACATATAAAGGAGGGCTCTAATTTTCTTCTAAGGAGAAGGTAGAATTTTCAAAACATAATTATATTTTATCTATTCAATTTAAGAAAAGTAAAGTATGAGATTAAGATAACTGAGAAAAGAATAATAATTTATTTTAGAAAAATGTGAGAACAAATGGGGCTGAAAGCAAAACTAAGCACCGTATTTCCAAAAACCATTATGGGAGACCCTGCTGATTTCAAGCTTTGCAATTTAGATTCCTTCTGAAAGTTGTATAGGGTTTGCCTTTTAATATTTTGTTTTTTTCACCATGTATTCTCATCTCTCTAGTTATTAAGAGCTAAACCTTTCAACTCTTTTTATGGGGTATTGAAGGAGGGAAGAAAGGGAATAGGAGCAGAACTATCTTGCCACTAGTCAATGTCATCAGTTTGATGTCTTTGGATCCACTTTTACTGCAAATCTCAGACCCTGGAAAGGAATAGAAGCTTTATTTTCAGCCACCCACCAAGGAATTAGCTAACTGCTTAAGAGTTAGCTAGTTACGGTGTAAAGTCTTGTCCCTCCCTCTGTTGAAAGTAAATAAAAAGGAAAGGTTAGTTATGACTGAGTGGAAGAAAAACAAATCATTATTCAGAGTAAAAGGAAATGTGTGTGTGTGTGCATGCTAGTGGGGCTTTTTCTGAAAGAGTGAGAGAAAATGCTTTCTTTTCTATGAATAAATTAATTTTTAGGAATCAATGTAACCTGTCAAAAGTAGCTTCTATCAGAGTTATGGAGCATTTTGGGATCCTCATTAAGTTGATGTGGTCTAGATAATATTTCTTTTCCATGATCATCTTGAATGCCATACTTCTTTTACCATTACACAGAGCCACCTACTCTACATATTTATGGCAGTCATCTGATAGAGGTTGATATGGGAGAAAGACACAACCACTCAACTCGAGTGATCATCACATGATACACTGGTCAGAAAAAGAATGTATGGCAGGATTTCACAACACCAATCTGATTTCTCTCGTCTCTCTTTGTTGTGCACTCTTCACTCAGTACGTTATTTGGGATTCACAATATTGAGGGGACATGATGCTAGGAAACGGTTATGAAAGAAAAAAATTCCATTTTATTTTACTTTCTTTCTGTAGGGGAGAAAAACTAATATCTTTCTCTCACTCATCAAAAGGGTCATGACTGACATCCCTATTAAAAAAAGACAGATTAACAAGAGAAAAGCATAACAAATTTATCAATCAAAGTTTTATGTGACACAGAGCCTTCAGAATTGAAGACCCAAAGACCTATGGCAAATAGTGTATTTTTATGCTTAGGTTTCTTTAAAAATGGATCGTCATGTAGACATATAATTGGATAAAAAGAGATATGACCTAATTAATGGTAATAAATGAAAGGGGACTCAGCAAGACCTGTTTGTTCAGATTATTCTTAGCCTCTCTGTGTGGCATTCCTTTCCTCTGAATATAGATCAGGAGCCCTCCAGAATGAGCGTCTCATGACCTACTTCAGGTGAGGTAAGTCTGAGAATTCCTTTATGACCATGCTTCACAGACAAAGGTGGGCAAAGTGAGACTGACCTCACTTTTGCAGTTTTTCTCAATTGTCAAGGTGCCATATTTTGGGGTATCATGTTCTGAGACCCAACATTTCATGTTTATATAAATTGTGTTCGGAAAGGCTTTTTGTTTTTTGTCTTTTTGTAGCATGGGTAGAAATGCTCCTTTCTCAAGTCCCACTGATATTCAGCTTGACAGTTAGAGAGCACTTAATTAGTCTCAAGAATCTACTTATTAAAACTTTGTTTATTTGTGTTCCAGAGAGCCACAAGGACAGAAAGACAGGTTTCTTGGTACTGCAACACAATCCTTAAATGTAACCATATAACTTATGCAGGGCTGTATCAACCCAATCTAAACAAGTAGCTTATTCTGAAGCATAAATTTGGATCCGAAATTTGACAGAACATTACAAAAGTGATCAAAGCACACAACATTGGTTTTGGAGATATTGCTGTGCTTTTCCTGTTGTAATCTTGTATTAGTCCGTTCTCGCATTGCTATAAAGATCTACCTGAGACTGGGTAATTTATAAAGAAAAAAGTTTTAATTGGCTCACAGTACCACAGGCTATATACAGGAAGCATGGCTGGTGAGGCCTCAGGAAAGTTACAATCATGGCAGAAGGCACAGAGGAAAGTGGGGCCTCTTACATGGCCAGAGCAGGGGGAGAAGAGAATAAAGGGGGAGGTGCCACACACTTTAAAACAAGTAGTTCTCGAGAATACTCACTTCTATCATGAGAACAGCAAAGGGGACATCTTCCCCCATGATCCACTTATCTCCCACCAAGTCCCTCCTCCAACGTTGGGGATTACAACTGGACGTGAGATTTAGGTGGGGGAGCAAATCCAAACCATATCACATATATACAAAAAAGTAATTGAAGGACGTTAATATCATCTACTAGAATCCTTTCAATTACAGATTTTAAAAATACATCCTAAAGAACTGTAAAATTTTCTAAATTAAGGCCCATGTCATTTCCTCTGTTTAAGAAAACATGGGAAGATAAAATAATACCAATGTAAGAGAAGGAGCCTTTCATAAAGTCATGAGCACTTACTAAAGCATGCAGCCCTTCCCACGTAGCAGATTTTTGTTGTTGCTGTTATTTTTTTCCCCTTTCTTATAAGAATTATTTATTAAGGGATTTATTTACATTGACACAAACTGCCAGATTTGCGTCTCCCCTCATTTGCATTATCTTGCCTCTTCAAATTGGGGGTTAGTTTTTACTCTCCAACAGCTAATTTTCCTTAAACATAAGGAGAGGACCTAGCTATCTGCATAAGGCATTTTATATGCAAATCTAGCCAGTCAACAGCAGAGTGGACACTGATTAAACACAAGAGATACTAATCATAATGACTTTTAAAGTTACAGAGGCAGACAATATCCTTGTTAATGTTCTAAGGATTCCAGAGAGAGAGTCAAACTTGCTCTGTAGAGAATCTTTCAGTTGGTCATTGCGATACTATTGATATACTGGTATTGGCCAGAGCGGCTAAAGTCATGGAACCGCTGAAAATGGATTAACATGAGATGACAATGTTGGAAAGTCTTGCTGTTTTTTGGTCCTTGGGAAATTGAGGGAGGCAGACGGGGGCTGACAATTGTTTCTTTTCTCTTTTGCTTCATCTTTCTAGGGGTTGTTTCATCAGCATATTTTTTAATAGTGCCTTGAATGTAGATAGCTCCTTCCTGCTGAGCTAGTCAAAGTGCTTTACATACATTATCTCTCATTTGTCCTCCCCTAATCCTCAGAGTTTGATAGATGTCAAAGGAATGTCCTTTTTTTTTTTTTTTTTTTTTTTAAACTTCTGGGGTAAACCAGAGCCACTAGATTCAAAGTACAGGGGAAGACTAATTTTCCAAGATGGCATCAGGCTTTAGAAAACCCTTATAACTGAGGAAAAAAGAAAAGAAAAATGTCTTATCTGGTATGCATTACTACCATTCATCAATAGCCCACTTTCCTTTCTTACCTGAACCTGAAAAGGCTACACTGCTCATTTTTCTTGACATGAGGCGAGCCATGTAATTTTTATGACTTATGAAAAGTGAGCAAAAATAAACTTACTCTCTGACCAGAAAAGCCCATTCTCAATTCTCTATCTTTTTTCTTCTCTTGTTCATCAGTGGGTAATATGGAATAGAGCCATCCTAGCCCTGACAACACACAAACACACACACCCACGTATATTCATACATTGTATTTATTTGAGGAAGGAATATAAACTTTCTGAGATTTGGAGGTTACTTGTTATATCAGTATAAGCTTTGCTTATTCTCACTCATACATCTTGTTTGGGTAATACTTGAACATAATAAAACAACAATACTTTACTACTTAAAGTATCTTTGGAACCATGGACTGTGTAAATTGACAAAAACATATTCCCATCAAGCAAGTAAGTTATTTATTATAATGTAAATTTAACAAATCAATGAACTAAGTATATGTTACTATAGGTTACTATTCCAAGTACTTTTCTACATTAAACATAATAAATTGTACTGATTTTTCTCAATGTAATAAAAGCATATAAATTGAAAATAATTATGAAATACAAAAAAGACACACACATACACAAAGAAGAAAGCAGAAATAATCTGTTCTTCCGTATCCAGAGGTAAACACTGTCATTGAGCAGCATTGGAGGCATTGTGTAATAATTTTTCACAAAATGAACCAAGATAGTTATTATATTTTTCCACCTCTTTGTTTCTTGTAACAAGGGGTACAAAGCTGAAAAGACACCAGAAGACAAATCTGTTCACTTGAACTCTGTGCTAGTTTGGATACTAACTAGCTGGGAGACTTTGGCAAATGGTTTAACTGTCTCTGACTCTATTTTTTTAATTGGTATTCATCTCTCGCAACTTTTTGTTCTTTTCCATGAGATTTTAATCTCATAACTTTGGTTTAGGTGATTATTATTTAGTTGTGAGTCAATTCACTAGAAGCAGCTGAAAGTTGATTCATCAAATGATTAATTTCCCGAATAACTATTTCACCAAATGTTTAATATTTTAAAAATGAACCGATAAAAATTTTACTAGGAATATTCAACAGTAAATGTTTTATAAAAGTATATTTTACCACAGTAACAAAAATGTTGGCATATATTTTTCTGCTTTTTTATTTTACGTTTTAAGATTACGCTGGTATGTTTCTAATCTTTTATTTCACTTTTTGTTTTGTCAATCTTGTTTTTTTTTTTTTGAGATTGAGTCTCATTCTGTTCTGTTGCCCAGGCTGTAGTGCACAATCTTGGCTCACTGCAACCTCCGCTTCCTGAGTTCAAACAATCCTCCCACCTCAGCCATCCAAGTAGCTGGGGTTACAAGCATGCACCACCACGCCAAGGTAATTTTTTTGTTTTGTATTTTTATTACAGATGAGGTTTCACCATATTGGCCAGGCTTGTCTCAAACCCTTGACCTGAAGTGATCCCTCAACCTGGGCAATCTTTATTTTTTAGCCTAAGAATTATTGGCATTTCAAACCATTTAATTCTTTCTTTAAAATTTTGCATTTATATTTAATACATTTCAAATTTATGATTGCAATCATATAGGGGGATATAATAATTCTTCCTGAGAATATGAACTTCCTTTTCTCAGCATTGACTGAATAAAACTTTTGATGTTGAATATTCATGCAAACTGCTACCAAGTGGAATTATTCAAACTGACTTTCATAGCTTCCAAAGGTTAGCAACGTCTAATGTGATAGGATTTTTCTGGTAATTTCTTTCAAATGCTTCTGAATTTAAAATAATTAATATTTAATTTAAAGTAAAAATAACTTTAAATTCAATAAGACTAGGGTAATTTTTAAATTTAAATTTTATATTTATATAATTTAAATTTTAATTAAAATATTTTTAAATTTAGGATTATAAAGTAATTGTACACCAGTATTAATTTTATTCGTTTTCAAGTCACTATTTAAATATAATTTAATATGTATTTTCATCATTAAAATGTAACATTTTGGCTTGAATAATTTGGGAATAAAATCTAAAAAGATTTAACTTTTTAAAAATTTCAAAAGCTATTTAAAAGTTCTGAAAGCAATAAGAAGTAGATAAGATAAACCAAATGAAATGTCAAAATCTTAAATAAGAAAATAATGTATTTTTTTAGTGTATAACATTTTATAATTTTTTATTTTCTGAAGTTTATTCTTTATTTTTTGTAAATACTTCAACCTAAACTTAATTAATATTGAGAAAAATTGGATTCAACCATCATTAAACTGAAATTCTGATTACTTCTGGAAACAGCAAAAAAAAAAAAAAATCATTAGCACATTGAACATTGGTTCAATTCATTCTTTTCTGAATTACTTCATTAACTTTTCCCCAAGTCCTCAATACCTGTCAAACCAAAATTTACCATCAAAAGACCAACCCTCAAACAAAATGAAAAAGAACAATAGCAACAACAGTGATAGTACTTTGGATTTTTTTAAGTTATTTCCTAATAAAACATTACAATATACAACAAAAATTTTGAACCATTTTGACAATATACTATCTAATTTCACTGACCCTCTTCTCCACCTAAAGTGACTTGCCTCATGTGCAAGCTATGCTTGCCTGGTTCATAAAATTTATTCCATAAACATTTTCCTAAGATTCCTCTGTGTCAGATACCATTCTTGTAGGGGTAAGGAGAGAAAGCTTCCCTCTTCACCCGCTGAAGGATCACTAAAAATGAACTACAAAAGATGCTTAATAGAATGCAAAAACATACAAATTTATTTTAATGTTTATAGCATGGGGGAATCACAGAGAAGTGATGTCCCAGTGAAGCTGGCCTTGTTTTCTGGGGTGTGACCTCAAGTTCTTTGTCTCATAGCCAAGGAAATCAAGGATGCGGACACACCATGGGTAAGGTTAGAGCAGAAGTTTTATAAGTGAAAGAAAGAGAGAACGCTCACTGCCGCAGAAAGGGTCTCCCAAAAACGGTTGCTGTTTCACAGTTGAATACAGAGGCTTTTATAAGAAACCAATGAGGGCTGGGTGTCTCATTTGCATAAGGTGCAAATTTATGGTAGCTCTACCCCTTCCTCCTAGTGCACATGCCAGCCCTTAGCTTGCGTTACTCCATATTGCTTTATTCCTCTTATTGTGCATATGTCAAGGGATGGAATTTTCCATTGTGGGCATGTTTGGGCAAGTCTCTTACATAGCCTTTCCTGTATCTGGGGCTGTGGACACGTCTCAGGCAAGCCTCCCTGTGCAGGTTCCTTTATTTTCCAAGTTCTGTGCCTGCAGGCTGTTTTTTTGTTTGAAAGAACTCAATTGAGGACCCACCCTAATGGCCTGCTTGAGTGGTTTCTTCCTTCCTCCTCTCTCATCAGTAACCTAGTGGAGTACTGATGCTTATATACCCTTTTTTGTAGAGGAAGGGAGATTGGGACATAGGAATAAATGATTTCAGGGGGGAATGAATGAACCCAAGAGACAGACATTATCTTTTGAAGGAGTCTCTGAAAATTGAATGGGACTCAAGAAAGAAAAATAATGGTTTGGGATAAAGTTCAAAGTTTGTCTAGACTCTAGGTGTGATGCTTAATTTTCAGTATCTTCCTCTGTAATAGGAGTTTTAATATTTTATTAATAACATTTCAAGGAAAGTATTGCAAGGAATTGCTTTCTTCTTTGAGGGTCTGGTTTTTAGGCAGATAAAGGAGCTTCAGAAAATAGCTTCATTCTATGCTTTGGGAGAGACAATGTATTGTGAGACGGGGAGAGGATGAAGGTCAGAGAGGACATTAGGCTACTTCTTTAGTTTAGCATGTCATAGCAATATATTTTGGGCTGTCAGTCTCTGATCCCCAACTTTTCTTTGTTTAAAATGCCCCTATAAGTTTCACATATTTAAAACTGAGTTAGTGGCTATGGAAGAAAAAATTGAGCTCATAGCTGAATGTCAGAGGGTCCCATTTAAACAGTTTTCCCTTCCTGAGAATAGGACATCTAATTAAACAGTTGTGTTTTATCCTATAAGATGGTGTTGCAGATAGGCTGTCAAAGCCAGGCATTTATATATCATGTAGGCAAACAGATCGTTAATAAAAGGGATTTCTATGAAAACAGAAGAAAAACAAAGTTAATATCTGTAGTAGTCTAGAAACTAGTTTATTTAGAATTTGGAGGAGAGTCATTTGAGATTAGTGCCTATCTCACAGATTTTTCTGGTTTGTAGTTTGTATATACAAAGTGTATCCAAATATAAGCTGTTGTAGTAGTTTTTCTTCAAAGCCATGTTGGTTAACTTGCTCCAATTTTTTTTAAAGGACAGTTTTAATTTTTAGTGCTTCTAAACCAGAAGAGTAAAAGAAAAAAAAAGGAAAATGTTAATTTGGAAAGTCACAGCCAGATATTGGAGTAAATTAAAAATTCAGGATCTAGTCCAGATTGTAGGTAAATAATAAGATCTCAAAAACAAGGGGCAGGGCTAGGATCTAGAACTGAGTAACAGGTGCAATATAGTTTTCTTCTAAAATATAATTTTTCCCGCTGACTCCCATTTCTACCAAAGATAATCACAGTAAGTCTAATTTGTTTGCAAAATAAGTTTAGTCTTTAATCTCATTATTTACATAACTTTAGCAGGGATTGTGCTAAATTAACTATATATTTTGACTATGGCTCTTTTTAACTTTTCTTTATTGGAATTTATTTATAGGAAACTTCAGATTAGACTTTTAAAAGCCCTCATGAGGGTTAAGAGGCAAGTCAATGACTTAGGAGTCAAGCCAACTCATCAGACTGGGTCTGAAATGCCTATACAAATTGGGTATATTTCTCTTTTCTTGAGGTTTCCAAAATATCTTGAGATTCCTGGGCCTGTCAAAAAGTGACATTCTTTACCTACCACAAGATGTTGAACACTATAAGAAAACTAGGTATACAAAGTGCCAGACCAATTTTGTTGAAGAGACTTTTTTTTTTTTGCTTCATAAAAGGCAATCATATTATCTCAAAGTAGTGTGGTCATATCTGAAAATATGACATTTCAGTCAAAGTCTTTTTGAAATGGTCAGTATTTACAATTGTGTCCTGATACAAAAAACAAAAACAAAAACATAAAAAGACTCTATTTGACCTCATACAAATAACTAAATTTTCATAAAATGAGAATATTCACAAATAATTTCTGAATTTCAGAGGAATCAGATAGAGAGAAAGGTAAATGTTTCAGTTTTTCCTACTAAGAATACTTGACTAACTTGCTGTAAATCTATAGATAGGTTAAAATGAAAAAGTTTTCTTAACTCTAGAAAACAAAATATTTTATCAACAATGTGTCAAATAAAATGTCGTTAAAAATCATTTTAGTCCTTCATCAGTTCAGCCCCAAGTATTCTTGTTCTGCCTGATGTCAAGTAAGCAATTTTATGAGTCTAGTTTTTATTTTTTCTTTAGAGTTTTAGACTTTTTACCCAGTCAAATGGTATGTTCTCAAAGTTGTCAGAAACCTGAGTTTAAGGGTACTTGTTTTAGTCTTTTCCATCAACCTCCTTGAAGAAACAACACTAGGATTTCCAAAGTGCTTTCAGAAAAAAAGAAATCAGAAGAAAGCAATTTACTGTAGACAGCCAAGTTTTCAAATGGCCATAGTTAAAGACACAATTGACAAAGAAATTTTGTCATTTTCAGTGTTCTACAACAATTAAATGTACTAATCATAATTATGACTGATAACACATACCAATACATATCAGAATTTTAGCAATTTTATATAATATTATATAATTTTGGAACATATATTGAGAACATGCATACAAATATAACCTAAAGAAAGTTAAACATTATTTCTTATTTGAAACTGTTTCCCATGTAATCTAGCAATTATCTTAGTCAATTATTATCTCTTTCAGATGTTTAAGAGTTCCTCTGGATCATCCCAAACTTAGTTTGCGGTCAAAAAGACTTAATAACGATTTTAGGAAATTTTTTTTTTCAAAAATAAGTCTTTAAAACACTTACTAAAAATAAGATCACATTATTGTAATATAAAAGTCTTTAATTTAGCCAAAGTGATTATTAAAATATTTCAAAAAGCAAATACCTTCAGTCTTTCATAATAGAAAACAGTTTTCTAAATAATCAGAAGACTTAATAAAAGACAGTAAGGCATACAGAATTTCTTTCTCTTTCTCTTTTCAATATTTTTTAGTTTATTCAAATGGTGAACAAAAAATATTGACTTTTATCACTATTACAGAAAAAGGTTTTTTTTTGGTTTGTTTGTTTGTCTTTTAGACAGAATTTTGCTCTTGTTGCTCAGCCTGGAGTGCAATGGCACAACCTCAGCTCACTGCAACCTCCACCTCCCAGGTTCAAGTGATTCTCCTGCTTCAGCCTCCTGAGTAGCTGGGACTACAGGCATGCACCATCACGCCTGGCTAATTTTGGATTTTTGGTAGAGACAGGGTTTCACCATGTTGGTCAGTCTCCTCTCGAACTCCTGACCTCAGTTAATCTGCCTGCCTCGGCCTCCCAAAGTAATGGGATTACAGGCAGGAGCCAGTGCACCTGGCCAGAAAAAGGTTGTTTAAAGGAGAACACCACATCTTAGTTTTGTGTTGGTGTACTTTTGATATTAAGGCTCAATTAAAATAAAAAAAATCTTTATAATACATTTATTTAATTTTAGTGAGTTTGATTACACATAAAATTTATTTTAGGAGATTTATTTTTTATAACATATTTTTATTTGTTGTTTTATTTATATCATTTTATTTCTTTATTTATAAACAACATTTAAATAATGCATAGATAAATTACCTGTCATAAAAACCCCATTCTTATGTCTTTTTCAAATCTTTTTCACCAAAAATATATCTTATCCTCTCTGTATACTTTTCTTTATTTTTAGTAGTTTTGATTACATATATTAATTACTATTTTAACTTTTAATAACTCTAATTTACCATGATAAATCTAGGAAGTAAGCAATTTAAATTTGTATCATATTAGTATTTGTAAAATAAAGTTGTTTTATAATTTTTAGAAATACAAGCTTTTTATAGAACACTTTTATGTAGAATAGAACATACTTAATCATATACCCAAATATTTTATTTTTAGAATAAATTTAGAAAGCAAATAAATTTACACCTATATATAGTAGTTTATGTTCTAGTATTTTAATTATTTCTTTAATATAAATGACTCAGATATTTTATGATTATTACTTGATTTAGCATTACATGACTTTAAGATTTTAAATTACTGAAAGATTTTTGAAACTATGACAAGATCATTTGAGAACATTTATCCCATTTATATTTACCTAATTTATTCATTTTTAACAAATAAATTTTAGTTGTTTTTGAAAAATAAAGTTAGCCATTTAAGTTTTTTTTTTTGAGAAAGCAAAACTCCGCTCATCCTGTCTCATTAACTGTTATTTTGAGCCTGGATTTACATAATAGATGTGGAGCCCCAGACTGAGGACAGCACTGTGAAGATAACACTTGGATTATCCAGCTCCTCTCAGTATGACCAAGAGGCAGAGCTGGGCAATGGAGGATGGCGCCATATCAGATTTGGCTCTACCCTATAGCTGATAGCTCAGGTGCTGCAGACACACATATGTCTGCAGGCCTCACCCTGGCCGCATATCTGACCCCAGAATCAAAAGGCTCAAAACCAAAGACATAAGCTCAAAGCAAGATTTGCCCAAGGCTATGTGGGACACCAGAAGGTAGCCCTCAATAGCTTTAACTCACAGACAAATCAAGCGAGGGCCAAAAATATTATAGAAGCAACTATTTTATGACCTTATAACATCTATTAGAGACAGTATAAATCTGTGTGGCCCATAGGCCCAGGCAAAAATGTCTACATTGAAATCAGATTTTTTTAAAATTTTAAACTAACTTTATTTACCAAAGATTATTAAAATGACATGAATTTAAAAGACTTTGACCTAGTTATTCACTTAATTTATGAGTGTTTATGCTAAATCTATTTGTTGCCATCTAGACAATACACAAACACATGTACAGATATATACACACATGTAGTGGACATGCAACACATATCTACACATGTATTCAAAAGCCAAAGAGATCAGGGACCTCAATGTGAAAGAGAGCAGGGCTTTAGATCAGAGAGGAACCTGTTTATGACATTTGGTTTTCTGTGAGAAAGACAGAGGACTCCAAAAGAGGGGGTCAGTGATGCTTCAGATGGTTTTAGAGTCACTAGAAGTCTCTTTTAGATTCCTTCAAGTGGTATTAAATGTGGCAAAAGAAAGGAAGGGCAGAAGTAAATGAAAGAACAAGTCTTACAGGAGCCAGTTTGGGGAGATCTTAAGTTTTCAGTTAACAGAGGTTTGAGTTGGGAAAAATGTGGGAGGCGGGTGGGTCTAGTCAACTAAGACATTTCCATGTGACAGATAGAATTCAAAAGAGAACAAAGAAGTTAAAAATATATGTATATGTTGAAACGTTGGCTATTAATTAAGCCAACTTCTGCCCATAGAGCTTTAAGAAAGGAAAGCTTTTAAATATTTTATTATTAGGTTTTTATCTAGGACAAGCAGCAAACTTTTTGCTGTCTGAGCAGACAGCTTTTTACCTGAGCCAAGGGAAAGGAGGTGGAGGGAGCCACAGCAGCTACTCTGCAGGAGCAGCACCTGCCTCTTGCCACCTGGGAGTGGCCTGCCAGGCTTGCTTGTGGCTTCTGATTCGAGTGGTGGCATGTCTCTTTTGAGTCACATAATTATTTACATTTTTAGGGGACCAGTTTTCTGACCAGGAGTTAAACCCAGGCCACAGCAATAAAATAATGAAATCTTAACTACCAGACCACAGGCTGGAATGGCACAGTTTTGTAAATCATGCAGAGAATCAAAGTAGGGAGTTTGAGTGTATAAATGATTTTAACTTTGGTTCTAGGTCGTATTTCTATTTTTTGTTTTGTTTAATTTTCTCAAAACTATTTCTCAGGCTAGGTATGGCATTATTATATATCTTTTAAAATTTGATCATCCCATAAATACAAATAAGGCAATTGCTTAGGGTGAGATAATCTGCAAAAGCGTTTTCAAATGTGTAAATCTTTTTAAAATCGAAAGTTCTATTGTCTGACCATTGACAATGAAGATTTCTAATTGTGCATTTATGTCAATAGCGACTCAGTCCAATAAACCTCTTCATAGAAAGACCAGCAATTAATTTTCCAGGCTTAGAATAAGTTTTAACCATATAAGCAAGACATATTTCTGGAGGGGGCATAGAAGAGGCAGCCCCTAACTTCCACCAAAATTTACTTCCAGAGATATGCTAACATAGCAAAGGATCTTTGTTACCATTGGCAGTTAAGGATGACGTTTGTGGGGATAATAACTCCAATCTCCTCCTGAGCACATGGACATGTAAACATATTGGTCACAGACCCACTAAATCTGTGACATTGGGCAGGCATGTCTGGGATTAGACTTTTCCCACACTAAACAAGCAACAAAATGGAGACAACAAAATTCCCTTTTGTATGAGACTCTCAATTAAGATAAACTCCTCTGAGAGCTTGGCATGTTTAGAATAAAGAGTGTGCTGCTTCATATTTTATATGTGTTGGGGTTCCCAGACCTTTCAGCCTGTCCACTGAACATGACCTGAAAATCACGTACTCCTGAGTGGTTGGAGACCAAGAGAGAGTGCTCTCACTTGGTCATAAGTCAAGCTGTCAAGGACATAAAACAAGACTAAAGGGCAACCTTATCTGGTTTTTATTTTGAGGATCCAGAGCACAAGTTATCTAAACAGATGCTGGTCTGATGAAAACTGTGAAACTTACCAGTTTGTGAAAGGCTCATACAATGGGCTTATGGGGGCTCCCATTTCTACCCCATGGTACCTCTCTTTATTACAAAATGACAGGAAGTCAAAGACAAAGGAAAAAACAAAGACTATTTCTGGGAGAAAAAAGGATCATACCATGTGAATATTTATAAAAAACACACATAAGAGTTGCCAAACCTAAGATGAGTCATACAAATGCTTTTCTTGCATTAATCTTAAATTTGGAAAGAAAAAAGAGACAAGCAGAATTTTTATTGTCTGCTGGACAAAACTCCACAGACAGAGATCCACTGGAAATCTAATTGGTAAGACCCTTTTGCCGGCTTGTCATGTCCTGGGTTCCCTTGACTGCAGCTCCCAGAAGAGCAGAGTAGATTTGGTTTACCCTGTTCCCTGTGCCAAACCTGTCGGGGCCAAGAGGGAGATTTTCTCTTCACTCGCTGAAGGTTCACACAAAATGAACGGACAAAGGGCAGATCAATAGGAAAAAAAAAGCCATACAAATTCATTTCAACATGCATATCACTGGGAAATTGCAGGAGAATGCCCAATAACTCAATGGAGTGTAGATGCTTATATACTTCTTTATAGGGGAAGGGGAGGTGGAGTATAGAAGGAAATAACTTTTAGGGGAGAAAGAATGGACTCAGGAGGCAGACATTATCTTGTGAATGATACTCTTTCAAAATTGAATGGAATCAGCGAACAAAATATGGTTTGGGACAAAGTTTGAAATCCTTCTGGGCCCTAGGTGTGGTGTTTAATTTTCAATCTTTCTCTGTTATATGAATTTTAATCTTCTCTGGTTAATGAAATTTCAGGGAAGAGATGGAAAGCAATTGCATTCCTTTTTTGGAGATCTGGTTTCTACGTAGATAAGGGAGCTTCAGAGAACAGCCTCATTCTGTGCTTTGGGAGAGACGGAGGACTAATAGACAAAAGGGATGGGGTTGGAGCAGGAGTCAGAGAGGCCTTGAGGCTGCTTCTTTAGTCCAGCATGTCAAAGCACCATATTTTAGGGTATCATATTTTAAGCCCCAACATTTCCATAGAATGAGAAATGGCATTGTTACCATGGGCTTGTGGTCAATTGAGACAACAAAAAAATTGCTATAGAATGGGTTTTCTGCTTGAACTGGCATTGTTTATGAACCACTGCAGTGAAAGAGTCCTTGTCACATGCAAGTGTGTTGGACATCTTGCTCCCTGAACTCCCTCTTTTCTTGACATCTTTCTACTTCTCTTTGCCTTGTTCTTGTTCTTCTTTGAATGCCAGAAGAATGCTCTTTCTGGCACTTTTCCAATATGAACTTAAACATCACCACTTTAAACAAAGGTCCTGGAATAGACCTCTCTAAATTAGCCAAAATCTCCACTCTAGTTAATCTCCATTATATCAGTGTACTTATTCACTTAATAACAAAGACAGCGCTATTACTACCTATAAAAAACTGGTTTTATTTCTTTGTTTGCTTATTTATCAACAGTTATCTCCTGCTGGAATATAAACTGCATTAGGAGTATGTTTTTCTGTTTTTATCTATTTTATACAAAGCTATTAACCCGTAATTGGCACTCAAAGTTTTTTGATAATTTATCCATGTATGTATTCATCTATATATTCATTCATATATCAAATAAACATTTACTTAGCACTTACTATAGGCCGGGCATTTTTTTAAGGCATAGGGGACATAGAAAAATACAAAATACAAAATCTCTGCCCTTATGACTATTGCAGTCTAGAGATTGAGACAAACAATAAACAAATAGACAGGTAACAGCATATGAGAAGTGGATATATGCTATGGAGAAAAATAAAGCACACAAGAGAATAGGTGCCATTTGGGAGGGAGGTTTTATGTTACATATGGTAATAAAAGAAGGCCTCAAGGTCAATGTGACATTTGAACAGAACACTGAAAGAAGTGGAATATTTACTGTAATTAAAAAAGGAAATATTTTAAATGGTCTAAAGAGAGAAGTGATCTGGCTCTTATTTTAGAAACATCATTTTGGCTCTTGGATTGAATATGTATTGTAGGGGGCAGGATTTTGTGGAAGTAAGGAGATGATAGTACACAGTATATAATTGTCTAGGTGAGAAGTAGCATTGTTTTGGACCAGGATATTAGTAGTAAAGTTCAGAAAACCTGTTTTATATATTTTGAAGTTACAACATATGGAATTTACTGATGAAATAGATATATAATGTGAAAAACAAAAAGAGAAGGTTAAGGGCAACACCTAGATTTTTGGCCTGACTCCTTAGAAGGATGGAATTGCCAGTTACAGATAAGAGCTGTGGGAAGAACAGGTTTGGGGTTAAGGAGTATAACTGGGGTATGTTAAGATGATAGACAGGGAGATCTTCCTGCTTCTGCAGTTTGCTCAATTTCTTTCAGTTTAAAATACTCAATATGTCAAGGTGTCATATTTTGGGGTAGCATTTCCTGTACCCCATTATTAGAATAAAGGCCTTCGTGATGCTGCAGGAGCGGGAAGATGTAGAGGAGACAGGAAGAGACCCCACTGGTATTGGGTTAAGAAACAGTTAATCAAGAATTGATATTTAACTGAGACCTGAATGATGTGTAAGAGTTAGCTAAGTCAAGAATAGAATTTAGTGTTCATTTGCTTATTCTTGAAATTCAGCTCATGTAATTCTGTTTCTGGGATTTGGAGAGATAATTGTTATTTCAAAATGGGCAGCAAATTTATTCATCTATGTAAGTATACATTTTTATTAAAAAGCTTGTCACATAAGCTTTTTATAAAAATAATAAATACATCTTTATTTATTTTTTATTTATTTCTTTATTAGATGCCACTGCCATTCTTTCTTATAATCTCTCTCCCACCTCCATCAGACACTCCCATAAACTCGTTCCAGTGAAATGTTTTTCTTTGAAATAATACAAAACAAAGGGAAGATGGATTTGAGTTTGGGGAATTTTATTTACAAAGGAAAATTTTGTTTACAAAGGAAAGATAAGATGTATTATACATTTCATGGAATAACTTGAATAAATTAATAGAAAGTTATCCTTGTAGTGCATTTTGACCTTGCAGTTATTCTAAATGTACAGTATTATTACAGTGTTGTGAATGAATACTGTGGTGTGCCCACATCCTCCTTCAGGACCACAGCCCTGATTTTCCCAACTACCTGGAGCATCCTCTCCTCTGGAAGTTGCCTTCTGATGAAGGAAATCCATCTTCCAAGGATAACCTTCCTTTCTAGGGTCAGCACAGATCTAATGAATATTTAATGCTGGGGTACAAGGGATTGTCTTGCACCTCGAGTCAGGACACCTCTGAAAAGCCATCTCAGCTCTATAAATCTCCGTGAGGTTGGCTGAGGGCTCTGTTGAAACTGCATGAGTTCAGTATTTTCTTCCACCCAGTTCTACTTTCCTCACTCCTTTAAAGATATTATTTTTAAAGATACTACTCAGTAAACCTTCTGTAAGCACATTTCTGCTTCAGAATCTATTTCCTGAGGAACTGTGATAGACAGAATCATTTAAATCATCTGCAGTAGATTGCTGTAGCAAATGGCATTTAGACTCCCCAGTTAGATTTAAGAATGTTCCCTTTGCTAAAAATGCTATTATAATTTTGGATTAAATCAATAAAAAATATCCTTCATTCCCATGTTGTGAGTTCTTGTTAACATGGGCTGAGTTTGGATTTTGATTCTCTAGCTCTCATTACTAGACAAATGAATAGATGAATGTATAATGCCTGATCAGAAAGAATAACCTAAAGCCTCAGATCAAAGGCCCTACCAAATGCTCCCATTGTTTTTTGAGGTGTTCATCTGTCTTCTGAAATTTTAGAACTTTAATCTGGACATTCTCTTTGAGAAGGCCAAGTAGAAAACATCCAGAATAGGACACAGATGATCCAAATTATGGAGGGCCAAGCTGCCAGTCTCACACATGAAGGATTTAGTAAATAAATAGATTTAGCCCTAAGAAGTTGAAGTCACATTGGACATCTAAAGATACGATGAATGGAAATTATAAAGATGCAGCTGCTGCTCATTAGCAAGATAACTGGTTCACATTTGGAAAAATATATCCTGTGAGGTCCTAAATGCACAGAACAAACTGAAATGAAGGTGACCAGGAGCCAGGGATGATGCAGAAGAGATACAGGGATTGTCCTGTTTTGATTTTGCAACATCGAGACTTGCACCAGGAAGGGTCTTAGTTTGAAGTTCATATCTATACAATGCAGTAGGCTACACAAAAAGAGAAATACATGCACCAAATGTATTTATGTTAAATGAATAAATGAATAAATCTGTATACTAGTTTTCATAGTTGTGGATATGGAGATAAATGTTCTAAGATGACATTGCACCCTAGCTTTGGTTCATTTATTTTCACTGTTTTAGAGCATTATATTGGATGCATATAGGACAATGTGTTTATCATTCTTTTTATGGAAGTACAACTGTGGTAGTTTATTTGTTTTTGTGATTACTGTTAGTACCCACAGTGCTGCTATGCATATCTTTGTGCATGCTTCCAAGTGCACACGTGTAAGAATTTCTCTAGAATACATAAGAGAGGCATGACTGATCTCAAGGTGTGAGAATCATTTCTTTTAATAGAAAATGCCAAATTATTTGCTAAAGTGATCAATATTCACTTCCACCAGCAGTATGTAAAAATCAATTGCTTTCAGACAGCACCAATACTTGCCTGACTTCTATATGTTATACCAGTGCATTGTGCATGAAATACTCTATTATAGAGACTTTAAATTTCACTGTGTTGATTATTGAGAAATTGAGGGTCTTTTCATATAATTCACATGATATCTTTCTTTCCTATTCTGTGAAATGCCAGATTATTGCTTATAGTGTCTTTGTTGGGGGAGGTGCACAAGTGTTTAAAAAATCTTTTTCTAGGCGTTCTTTATATATTTTGTAGGTAGTCTTCGTTAGTTATATATGTATGAAATATCTTCTTTCAGTTTGTGTATTTTTTATTTGCTTAATAACTTTTTGGATTAATGGAAAAGTTAATTTTAATATGTTCATATTTATTTGTCCTTTATGATTTACATTTATTAATTCTTGTTTAAGAGATTATTTTCTATGCAAGTGTTTTTGTACTGTTGTTATAACAGAATACCACTAATTGGGTAATTTATAAAGAAAGATAGTTTATTTAGCTCATGGTTCTAAAGCTGGGAAGTCCAAAAGCATGGTGCTGGCATCTTGTGAGGGACTTCTTCCTGCATCAAGACATGGCAGAGGGCATCGCATGGTAAGCTGGTGAGAATGTGCCTGTGTGTCAGTGTAAATATCTTTTTCTCATCTTGTGAAGCCACGAGTCTCATCAAGGAGGCTCCTCACCCCTGTGACCTTTTCTAACCCTAATTACCTCCCAAAGGTTCCACCTCCAATCAACATATGAATTGTGGAATAAAACCTCCAATACATGAAATCTGGGGGGCACATTCAAGCCATAGCAGCAAGGTCTTTAAGAGATTCCCTGATTTTTTTGTAATTTTGTATTTATAATTTGGATACTTACATTTACATTTTTAAACTGCCTCAATGATTCCTGTTAAGAGTGTGGAGTAAAGATCCAAAATCCATTTTTTAAAATTTTATGGATAAGCGATTGTTCTGGCAAAATTTATTGATGACTTTGTTTTCTCTCTTGCTACCTAGTGGTGTACTTGGTCACTAAGCAATTTGAGATGTAGCTCTGATTCCAACTCTAAAGGGTTTCTTATCTATACTCTCTTACTCCCATTTTTTTTCTTTATATGTTACCATAACTACACAATAAATCTCTATATTCGATAGTGTTTGACCATTTTTAATATCGTTAAGTGTATTGTTTATTCTTCTACTTTTCTCCTCCATACACATTTTAGCATCAGGTAATAATATTTTTTAAAAGCCTGTTGGCTTTAAAAATCCTGTTGGGATTTTTTTTTTTTTTGGAGGCTTTTTTACAACCCCTCCCCCACCTTTATTTTATTAAGGTGAAATTCATAGAACATAAAATTAGCCATTTTATTTCATATTTTGTTTTTTTAGAGGTGAGTTCTCACTCTGTCATCCAGGCTGGAGTGCAGTGGTACGATCACAGCTCACTGCAGCCCCCAACTCCTGTGCTCAAGTGATCCTCCCACTTCAGCCTCCCAAGTAGCTGGGACTACGAGTGCATGCAATCAAGATGGGCTAATTTTTTATTTTTTGTAGAGATGGGCAGGGGGCGGGGGGTCTCACTATGTTGCCCAGGCTGGTCTTGAGCTCCTGGCCTCAAGCAATAAAATTAACCATTTTAAAGTGAACAATCCAGTACCATTGAGTGCACTCAAATTTTATGCAACCATCACCTCCAATTCCAAAACATTTGTATTACCCTATAAGAAAACCCCATATTCATTAAGCAGTTACAACCCTCCCGTCTCCCACTACCCCCTGGCAATCACCAGTCTGCCTTCCATCTGCATGGATTTACCTATTCTGGACATTTCACATGAATTGAATCATATAATATGTGGACAGGCTATCCAGTCTGGGTGACAGTGTGAGACTCTGTCTCAAAACAAAACAAAACAAAACAAAACAAAACAAAACAAAACAAAACAACAGACTATTGCTCTCTAAAGGTCCCATAGGCACCACAAACTTGGCAGGCCCAAAGTGAAACTCACCCCACTCCCAAATAGCCTTGGTTGTTGTCCTTCTTGGCAACAACTTAGAGTACCTGACTTCTTCCACTTAGCCAAGTGTTTTGGGGTTCAAGCATATTTTAGCCTGTATCAGCACTTCATTCCACTTTAGAGTGGATCCCACTCTCTTACAACCCACAGCCAATCAGCCAGTGAATTCAGCTGAGTCTACTTTCAAAGTATTTCTAGAATGGATTCACTTCTCACCACTTCCACTGTTGGCACTTCATTAGCCCTCCCCAACATAGCATCACCTGTCACCTGAATTTTCTTACTTCTGTCCTTCATGCTTCCCACTCCCTCCCCACCCTTCCTGGTCCAATTTTTTTTTTCTTTTTTCTTTTATTTATTTATTATTATTTTTTTTTTATTACACTTTAAGTTCTAGGGTACATGTGCACAACGTGCAGGTTTGTTACATATGTATACATGTACCATGTTGGTGTGCTGCACCCATTAACTCATCATTTACGTTAGTTATATCTCCTAATGCTATCCCTCCCCCCTCCCCCCACCCTATGACAGGCGCGGGTGTGTGATGTTCCCCTTCCTGTGTCCAAGTGCTCTCACTGTTCAATTCCCACCTATGAGTGAGAACATGCGGTGTTTGGTTTTCTGTCCTTGTGATAGTTTGCTGAGAATGACGGTTTCCAGCTTCATCCGTGTCCCTACAAGGGAAATGAATTCTTCCTTTTTCATGGCTGCATAGTATTCCATGGTGTACATGTGCCACATTTTCTTAATCCAGTCTATCATTGATGGACATTTAGGTTGGTTCCAAGTCTTCGCTATTGTGAATAGTGCCGCAATAAACATATGTGTGCATGTATCTTTATAGCAGCATGATTTATAATCCTTTGGGTATATACCCAGTAATGGGATGGCTGGGTCAAATGGTATTTCTAGTTCTAGATCCTTGAGGAATTGCCACACTGTTTTCCACAATTGTTGAACTACTTTACAGTCCCACCAACAGTGTAAAAGTGTTCCTATTTCTCCACATGCTCTCCAGCACCTATTGTTTCCTGACTTTTTAATGATTGCCATTCTAACTGGTGTGAGATGGTATCTCATTGTGGTTTTCATTTGCATTTCTCTGATGACCAGTGATGATGAGCATTTTTTCATGTGTCTGTTGGCTGCATAAATGTCTTCTTTTGAGAAGTGTCTGTTCATATCCTTCACCCACTTTTTGATGGGGTTGTTTGTTTTTTTTTTCTTGTAAATTTGTTTGAGTTCTTTGTAGATTCTGGGTATTAGCCCTTTGTCAGATGAGTAGATTGCAAAAATTTTCTCCCATTCTGTAGGTTGCCTGTTCACTCTGATGGTAGTTTCTTTTGCTGTGCAGTAGCTCTTTAGTTTAATTAGATCCCATTCGTCAATTTTGGCTTTTGTTGCCATTGCTTTTGGTGTTTTAGACATGAAGTCCTTGCCCATGCCTATGTCCTGTATGGTATTGCCTAGGTTTTCTTCTAGGATTTTGATGGTTTTAGATCTAACATTTAAGTCTTTAATCCCTCCTGAATTAATTTTTATATAAGGTGTAAGGAAGGGATCCAGTTTCAGCTTTCTACATATGACTAGCCAGTTTTCCCAGCACCATTTATTAAACAAGGAATATTTTCCCCATTGCTTGTTTTTGTCAGGTTTGTCAAAAATCAGATGGTTGTAGATGTGTGGTATTATTTCTGAGGACTCTGTTCTGTTCCATTTGTCTATATCTCTGTTTTGGTACCAGTACCATGCTGTTTTGGTTACTGTAGACTTGTAGTATAGTTTGAAGTCAGATAGCGTGATGCCTCCAGCTTTGTTCTTTTGGCTTAGGATTGACTTGGCAATGTGAGCTCTTTTTTGGTTCCATATGAACTTTAGTTTTTTCCAATTCTGTGAAGAAAGTCATTGGTAGCTTGATGGGAGTGGCATTGAATCTATAAATTACCTTGTGCTGTATGGCCATTTTCATGATATTGATTCTTCCTACCCATGAGCATGGAATGTTCTTCCATTTGTTTGTGTCCTCTTTTATTTCGTTGAGCAGTGGTTTGTAGTTCTCCTTGAAGAGTTCCTTCGCATCCCTTGTAAGTTGGATTCCTAGGTATTTTATTCTCTTTGAAGCAATTGTGAATGGGAGTTCCCTCATGATTTGGCTCTCTGTTTGTCTGTTATTGATGTATAAGAACGCTTGTGATTTTTGCACATTGATTTCGTATCCTGAGACTTTGCTGAAGTTGCTTATCAGCTTAAGGAAATTTTGGGCTGAGACGATGGGGTTTTCTAAATATACAATCATGTCATCTGCAAACAGGGACAATTGGGATCTTTAATGGAATTATATTGAAACTATAGTTTATTTGGGGGAAAACTGTGTTATTTCAATATTGCATTCTCTTATTTGTAAGCATCACATATGAGTTCATTTACCTAAATATTTTCCAGTGTCTTCCAATAGACATCTATAACCTTCTCCATGAAAGGCTTGCAAATTCCGCACTTTTAAAATGATCCATACTGAATTGTATTCTATTTTAATGATTGTATGGCATATTCTTTCACTTTTTTACATTTTTCAATTATATCTATTTAAATAATACCATTTATTACATATTAATGACCTTAATATTTTCACAATGAAATGTCCTTAGAAATATTAATCTCATCATTTAAAAGGAAAGTTAAAAAACTTATGACAAATGAAGGCAAGAAGAAAACAGCTTGAAGACACGTAAGCATTCCAGCCAACATCATTCTGGTGATGGAAAAAGTTATAATAAAATCCTTATGAATGCATTTTTATAAATCCAGCGTTTGTGTTTTTCACTGGGATGTGTCTACTGCTAAGAAATTGTGCTCTGACTTGTTCAGATACCAAGTTCTATTCTTGTTGGATTGATGCTTGGGGGGTTTATGATAGATAGAAAAGTAAAATCTAACACCTTTACCTCCACCATCCTTACTTCAAAAGAAACTGCTCTGTTTGATACTCTTCCTGAAGTTTCTATTGACAGGACATCAATCATTTTATTTGTATACACCTTTTCACAACATTAAAAGTGCCTCACAAAGCTAGTAACACTCAGTTCTCAATATAGACGACAAGTTATTTGTTCAAAAGGCAAGCTTATCAAGCCTGCACCACTTATTTCTGGGTCCAGAGCTATATTGGCTGAATATGAAATAAGGGTAGAATCTGTTGCCCATGCCAATAGACAAGCAGAGGCGCTATGAAAGTTTCTGCATCAGCTTCTTGGAATTGCAGGTTGTAAGCTCCCGGGTGTCGGAAGGGACCATATATATCCACAAGGTAAAAGGATGTGCCAGATTCTCCAGGAGCCTTCCATATGTAACTGCCACAAGACTCAAATCTCTAGGCTAAAAGTTATCATGGAGTACAAACAGTTTTAGGGGCTACACTCAGTATCCAAGTCTCACTGCATAAGGTCATTTTAACTAAAACTGAGTACAAACACCATTTCTTGATTGGCAAAATGTGCAATCACTTTTTGTTTTAGCCATTCTTCAACATGAGCCATTCATTCAGGTGGAGTCTACCTTCTCACTTTCTCTTCAGGCACCTCCTCTTCTGCCCTTCTCTACCCTGCCCTATGACCTTTCTTCCAGGTTATCATAAGTGCACCTCCCTTGTCAGTCACCATATTACACTGGCATGATTCACCCTCTCTCTCATGTGAATATTTTAACCTACATTTACATTCTTCATAAAATTTATTTCAATAGTATCTTAGAGATAAATTATATTTGCATATATGTACCAATGCTGTCTGTGAGTATCAGTTTGATGCCAGAGTTATGTGATCATGTAAATTTCTCTTTGAGTTCCACAGGCCAGCTGTGTAATTATACTCATGATGTAATACATATAGCACATACACACACGCACAGCATGTATATATTAAATTTTCATATTATTATTTATATGTTGCTGTAGAAAATTTCTTGGTTCATATACTTATGTTCTTCCTATTAGAGTATTATAGAAACTTGAAACCGAAGACGTATATCTTTGTTCCCTAATTTCTTCCAGAAACAAAATAAAAACACTATGCCTGTAAAAGGCTGTATATAAAATTTTTTGAGTGACTGGCATAACTAAGAAGTAGGATAATTTTGTTTTGTATACTGCCAATAATAAAAAAGTGCTTTCAATGGAAAATTTGTATATGTTTTAATACACATAGTTATTTTTAAACGATCATAAATATGAATTTTATGTACATATTAATTTATACATATAATCTATATAATTATTTTATAGTAATCAATAAATTAGATACTTCTACTATAAAACATTATATGTAGATATGTATATGTTAAAGAGATTATTGTCTTTTATAATAATATAAAGCAAATTGTAATATTAAGTATTTATTTCAATAGTTATTAAAATATATAATTTATCATTGATATCAGTGGGTTTATGATTTTTAAAGAAACATGTTATGGCCTGGAAAAAATATTTATAGTGTCTAACTTGTGCAAATATTTTCTTCTCAACAAATTCTTCCATTAACACATACATTTATAGTCATAAAACAACCTTTAAACCACATTTTACTAAGCCCTAAAGCAGATGAAAATCAAATGCAGATGTGGAATGGCAGCCAAACAGATGCTGAAAAACTCTGTCAATATCCTAAAGGAATCCATTCCCTATCAGAAAGAAACTTAATTTCTACTATAAAGAATTTGATTATGTATTGTTATACAAAATGTGATTAATGTTTTGTGGTGATTAATCAACTGCAAAATATATAATTATGCCATCTGTATTTTTCCAGCTTCTTGTCACTTACAAATTCTGCAGGAGAGTTGGGAGGTGGGGTATTGAGAACTTGTGGCATTTGGAGAGCTTTAAAGCCACAGGAGACTAGTCTCGGAGAACAGAGCAACTTAAAGACCTGGTGCTTATTCTAATGGAAAAGTACTAAAGAACATAAACAGAGACCCCCAAAGCCCACTGGCTCCCTGCAGAATGAAACACTGATAAGAGAGGCCCATAACCTCCCAGACACAGCAAGAATTAGTGCTTCTAGATAAATTGCCATTTGCTTTTCACTCCAGAAATGGGTTACAAACTTCATCTTGGCTTGTGGAAGTAACAGTTACAGTACCAAGCAAGGTTTATCATATATTTCAAAACAAATAAGGTGAATACTTTTGCATTTCCATTCCACTATAATTCAAGATGTAAGACTGTGATTAAGGTTTATGCTATGATTGATATTCATATCTTCCCCCCAAAAATGAAAACTGTTAAGAGTTGTATTTACTTGAATGTCCCAGTTGGACAAAGTTTCAATATAGTTGAGAGTTGCTTATTAAGTTCAATTCTGCAGAATATCTAGGGTTTTAATGTATTATTTTGACCTACATAATGCTAGATAATATGTTTCGTTGATTTTTTTTTCATTTTACTATTGCTTTGGGGGGAGCATTATATGGAAACAACTTACAGTGAGTTTTGTTTCAAATTCTTGATGGTTTTTCATGAAAACAGCATTTTACTTGTGTGCTATATGGTAGCACAAAGAGCTGTTGTAGTTGATTTTCTCTTAACATGCTACCTTGACTCTGGATATACATCAGAATCACATGGAATCCACTCTTAAACATAACTTCTGTGCCATACCTGCAGATAATGCTTGAGTTTTCCAGGGGTGGGGTCCAAACATTGGTGATTTTAGAATTTCCCAGATACTTTTCATGTAATGTTTATCCAAAATGAATATGCAATAGGCCAGTGGTTCTTCAAGTGAGGGCTCCAGATCGCCAGCATGAGCAACAGCTGGAACCTTTTTTAAAATGCAAATTATTAGACTCCACTTCAGATCTACTGAATTCAAACCTCTGGGAATGGGGTCCAGGGATCTGTGATGCAGTAAGCCCTACAGATAACTTTGGAGCATATTAATTGTTCCTCAAACTTCAGCTGGCATCAGAATCAGAATGTCTGATATTGTAGGTTTGGGGCGTGCCTCAGTAATTTGAATTTCTAACTAGCTTCCACGTAGGGTTGATGCTGCTTGTTCAGGAACTTTGGTCATTACTAGGCTAAAGTGCTGCAGAAATGTAATCTGAAAATAACAAGACAATGTGTCTAGAGGTGTTTTAATCTGTCAAGCAGTATCATTTTTTATCTAAAAACTATTCTTTTTAAAAATTTATTTTGGGAGACAGGCTCTCTTGCTTTATTGCTCAGGCTGAGCTCACCGTAACCTTAAGCTCCTGGTCTCAAGTAATCCTCCTGTCTCAGCCTCTCAAGTAGCTAGGACTACAGGTGGTTGCCACAGTGCTCAGCTAATTTTTTATTTTTATTTTCTAGAGACAGCGTCTTGCCGTATTGACTAAGCTGGTTTCAAATACTAGCCGCAAAGAATCCTCTCGCCTCAGTCTTCCAATGGAATGGAATTACAGGCGTGAGTTACTGCACCCAGGCTAGAATTACTCTCCTTTAAAAGACAGGCTTTGTAAAACTTTTAGTTTTAAATCACACCAAGTGATACTAAACAGTCTCTGTCCCACTTTTAGAACAAAAGCTGTTTGTGGGCAGGAGCTCCTGTCTTGTTCATTACTGACAGCACAATTTAGCTCTCAGTAAACATTTGTAGAATGAAGGAGTACATGAAAGCCTTTGTTTGTTTCTTTTGTTTTATACTGGCTTATAAATAACATACATTTATTTATCGCTGTTCCAGAGGCTGGAAATTCCAAGATCAAGGTACTGTCAGATTTAGTGTCTGATGACGGGTTACTTCCTGGTTCATAGATGGCCACGATTTTGCCATGTCCTCACATAGTTGAAGGGGAAGGAGAACTCTCTGGGGCCTCTTTTATAAGGTACTAATCTCATTCATGGAGTCTGCCTATTCATATCCTAATCACCTTCCAAAAACCTTATCTCCAAATACCATCATGTTGGGGATGAAGTTTCAGTATATGAATTTGCATGGAGTTGGGGGAACATTTTTTAGGGCATCATATGTCCCAGGGTAAGTGTATCAATGGAGGGTTAGCATTTAAAACTTTTATAGTAATTTGTCAGACTGCATTGTGTCTGTTTTCATGTAATAATAAAAGATACATTCGGGCTTGTATTTTTTAATACCTGCTTTAATTTCATTTTATTTTCATAAATGTAATATCTACTTTAAGCTCATTGTATTTTCGTGTATTTATTTTTTTGTAAAAGTATTCATACACAATAGATTGGTGGGGGAAATATATTTAAAACATATTTATATATTTATAATATATAATTTATATATAATATATATTTTTTAAAAATATAGTTTAAAAAGTGTAACCAATCCAGCTAGTCAGAGTAGAACTTATTGGACCAGAAATCACAGCCTCAGACAATGACTGCTTGATAGGAATGCTTTTAATGATCTAGCAACTAACATTTGGAGGAGTACAGGTTAATATTTGTAGAAACAAGTGTTCTGCTATCCATGGTACTGAATCATCGTTTCTCACTAGGGCCTGGTTATTTCTTCCAACCTTGGAACACTGGTTGCTCTAGACCAAACTCAATGAACATGTATTTTGATTGAACTCATCCGTAAACTCAGTCTACACAAAGATTTGACTTGTTTTTTTTTTCCATAGTTGTTTTAATTCATTGACAAGCTGTTTTGAAATAATATTGACTGGAGGTATTTCTGGTTAAAAGATTAAATCCATTCAGTTTGAGAATTCACTACAAGCAAATATCTATTGTCTCTTTTTCTTTTTTATTCTAAACTGGTTATTATAAAGCTGAACAAGCAGGTGATGCTACCACTGCAGTTATTTTTTCATTTATGTGGCTCTAATATCTGTAAACCTTTAATATTGTCAGTCATAAAATTATGAATCTGCCATTAGCAACTTACAAAGGACAGAGTAACTCACTCATAAAGGAGAAACTACATTTTCTCTTGTTTCTTTGTATACATTTTCTGATAATTGTAATAATAAAATTGGAAATATGAAAGAATTTTATGGCAGTTTAATTGGGTTTGGGGTTTTAGAACTATGGGTTTGATATAACTAAATGATAGCAGAGGATGATAAGTAATGATTTTTTAGAAGAACACAATTTTTGTAGGATAATTTCCTTCTTTTTCTCCTTTATATAGAGAGAAGGAAGAAAAGAATTTGAGAAATTAAAGGCTTAGGAAAGGAGGAGGAGAGCTTCTCTGTGGGAAAGGGTGACATCGATGTAGCCTCAGAAATGTTATTCTCAATGCAGTGGGAAATCTTTGCATCTTTATATTACTCTTAAAGGGATTTGGATAAGAGCTTCAGTTAAACTGTTTCAGGGAAGTGATAGAAGAGAGTTGATTGTTTAACATCTCATGTCCACCTGTGTATAAAAACAGAGTGTATTTAACATATTTTACCAAGATCTCAAAAGATGTCAGATTCTGTCAAATGTGGCATATTTTCTCGAGACCTCAAAGAGACTTTGGATTATCAATTTAGTGAGGAATGTGTGATCTGCACCACATGTGCAAATCACCAGGTGGCTACCACAAAAAAAAAAAGAAGAAGAAAAAGAAAAAGAAGCCAACATTAAACAATGTTGCCAAATTTTGATAAGCAACATTATCACTCATTAGGATGACTTAAAAAGAAACAAATTTCTTATTTAGAATTTGGAGATGTTTCACAAAAAGAAGTCAAAAAAATTTTTTAGGAGAAATACAGAAAAATCAAAATTTGATAATAAAGATATATATTTTAAGATGAGAAATATAGTAAAACAGTACCACTTACACAACCTAAATGCCTAATCAGTTATTTTAAAGATTTTATAATGAATATTATAAAAAATATATCATAATCATATATATGAAGTAATCAATATGAAATTTGAGATGGCATTTCACACAGAGAGTCATATGTAGTGAATTAAAAAGAAAATAAATGAGAAGAAGATTTTTTTTTAAAAAAAGGGTTTATTAATCACTAATTGGGGTAGCCTTGAATTTGAGGATACATTTAGTCATTGACCTTTAGAAGCATGACTGAGTGAAGTGTTACAGAGAAGATGAGAATTGGGAGTTGTCACACACTCTTGGTGAGGTACTTTCAATTGCCATAATTTTGCAAAATGAAATCTCTTTGTAATATCAAAAACTTGGAAGTATCCATTAAGAGAAGAATTTATAATTTTCACGTGTTGACAAATGAATAAAAGCATTCTATCTGTATAGATATAGATTTATATTGAAGATTTTTAATGTAGAGTGAAAAAAGAAAGTTGCAGGATGGTTAGATACAGCATGATCCTAAAGCAACTAGCACATCATGCGTGGCTTATAAATACATTTGGATGGTAGCTCCTCCAGACAAGGGATTGAGAGTGTGTTGAGAAAAAATGTAATTTCAACTATATCTGTTACTTAACAGCAAAAGATATTATATGCAGAAATTATTATTTTGTTAATGCTTAGTAATTTCTAGAGGTCAGTTAGATTATTTTACCTTTAGAATATTTTATAATACAAGAAGCTGAAGGAACAAAAAAAAGACACAATATAATTTTGCTTCAGAGTAAAGCCAAACAGATTGTTTTGCTAATTTCATCATTTTTATTGAAAGTGCTTATTGACCTGTGTGAATAGAGTACTAGGTTGCACTGACATTGTGGTTAAGCTGATACATTCCTATGTACAATGTGTTTGCAATTTCAAAGCCCCACCTGGCGAAAAAAAATTTGAGGAGGCTGAGATTTTAGGTATAGTTCCTTATTTCTTGTGGTATTTTGTGTAAATAGCTCTAGTTTTCACAAACCATGTTCTCTCTGCATAAACTTTCATAACATTGCAAAAAGAAATCAACTCAAAGCAAATCAAAGCAAAGTATATTCATTTTCATTTAATAGCTACATATTGAAAAAATATTATTTCTATGTGTTCATTTAATTACAACCTTCTTTGAAAGAACTAACTGCTAATGCTTTGTTATGGAACTTCAACTTTTCAAAGATACCATATCAGGGTATCCAATTAAAGGAGACCATTAAGGAAATATATTGCAATTAAGTTTACATTCAACAGATAGTACTTGTTGGTAGATAAGAGAAATCGTTTAAATGTAGGCTATTTATTTATTTTTACATTTTATCATGTTGATTATCACAGCATGAGGTATTCTTTTAGATTAAAAACATTGCAAAATGTTAAATTTAAAAAATGAAAAAGCCAATATACACAATTAAACAATTATCACTTTCAACCTAGACTCACAAATGAAAATTAATAGGTAAAACAAGAACACATAAACACTTAGGGGGTTTCAGTTATACTCCTTGCCTCTGTGGCAGCTCCATTAACTTGAAACCTTGGATTGTTATTAAGAAATTACAGTCTTGCCTTAGGAAAGGAGTAGAGTTATGCTTGTTCATAAGCCTAGGATATATCTTCCTTATCATCATAGGCTTCCACCTTCATAGGTGGAAGAGATATATATTTTAACATGTGACACTTAATAAATCTACAGTCCACCTCTTTTTTTCCCAAAATACATTTTCAAATTCCATTAAAGATTATGTAGTAAGTTTGCAACTAGAGGCAAAGCCCATACTTCAAATGCATAGAATGATAAAAGAACATATAGAAGAGTAAATAATGGCAATGGCAATAACAAAAGCACTTCATGCAGGCTCAAAAAACCAGATTATATACTTTCATGGACCAGAAATAGAACAGATGCACAAAACTGTGAGTGCAGTGATGATGTCAGGTCTGCTGGTCTCCAAGATTATGAACAGACAATAGCAATGACATTCACTAATGAATCACCTGTTTAAAGCCAGAGGACAGTAGTTAGAATACTTTGAAACTAGCTTAAAAAAATCAGAAACTTAAGAATCCAGGGAAGCTCATAGACAAGGTCAAAGATATGTGAACAGAAAATTCAGCAAATCACAGCTGGCTGGATAAAAGGAAATACAAAACCCCTGATAGTTTAACAAGAAAGATATCTGAGCCACAGCTATAAGGATCAAGGTCCAGTGAGGAGGGTGGGCAAACCTGATATCCATGAATCAATGACAGGTAAGAAAAGGAGGATGAAGTGAAGGAAAGAACAAGAAATAAGAAGCAAACACACAAAACTTTCCACTCAAAATTAACATTTAATTCAAAATTGCAAAAAGACACAAAAATGTATATATGCACACTATTCTATAGTATATATATATATATTATTTATTTATTTATTTATTTATTTATTTTTTTGAGATGGAGTCTCGCTCTGTCGCCCAGGCTGGAGTGCAGTGGCGCGATCTCAGCTCACTGCAAGCTCTGCCTTCCGGGTTCACACCATTCTCCTGCCTCAGCCTCTCCGAGTAGCTGGGACTACAGGCGCCCGCCACCACGCCCGGCTAATTTTTTTGTATTTTTAGTAGAGACGGGGTTTCACCATGGTCTCGATCTCCTGACCTCATGATCCGCCTGCCTCGGCCTCCCAAAGTGCTGGGATTACAAGTGTGAGCCACCACGCCCGGCCTATAGTATACATTTTTATCATATATATTTCAACATAAATTCCTGGAAAAGAGAATTTAGCTAGATGAGACTAATTTTGTACAAATGTTTTAAAATAATTTAAACAGACTAAATTAGAACAAAATAAAATTTAAACTTCTCTACACAAAAGGCAAAATAAACAAAGTTAAAGGACAACAAATGGCAAAAAAAATTATGATACACCTAAATGACAAATGATTATTCTCTGGCATATATTAAGAATTTACCAAATCTGTAAGGAAAAGACAATGAATTTAAAGGTTATGAACACACAACATATACAAGGAAAACAGTTAACCAAAGGTATGAAAAGATGTTCAACCTAAATGTTACCAGGGAAATGAAAATATAAACAAAATATTCCATCTGCATCTGACTGGCAAAATGTGAAATGTCTGCTAATACTATGAGTTGGACATGTTGTTTGCTTTGGTAGCCTAATATAAAATTCATAGGTAATATTACCTCTCTATACACATACATTCAAAAATCCAACAATATAACATGACAGTATCATAATATACAGCATCACAATTAAAATATGCAAGAAGAAATAAAGAAAAGTACTTTATAATGTGATTATGTAGTATAATATATCAATGCTTGGGCATGACAACATAATGTCAGGCGTTTACCTCTATATCACCATGAAAGGGGCAGCAATGAATACAAATCCTGGCATTTTTAGGAGAGGATTTAATGGCCATGGGCATTGTCATTACTGATGTACTTTTTCCAAGTAGTGACCAATTTTTTTGTACAGATCTTTATCTCGCTCTACACACACACACACACACACACACACCACACACACACACACACACACAATGTATCTTTCTACAACTGTCACAGTGGTTCCAATCATTGGAAATTTAGCGTAAGTTAAAACTAAGCAAAACTACTTTGGATATGTATGAAAGATAATTGACATTATAGCTTTGATAATTACTCACAGGATCTCTTTTTAAAAAACAATCTTGATAGGTATCCAGTAATACTTTCAAAAGACCTCTGAGGAACAGAACAATTCTTATGGGGGGAGTGTCGCATGTATTGTTGGTCACCTCACATTCCTAACATCCACCAGCTTCGTGCTTGTAGTGCTTTCCAATCATTATGGCAACCCAAAACTTCCCTAGAAATTTTCCAGTGCCTCTCAGAATGTCGTATCCCCCTCTGTGAGAAGCACATAGAGCAATGGGAAATTTTTCAGGATATTGATTGTGATATAAATTGATGCAACTTACAGGGCAGCACGTTAGTTTATAATGCATTAAAATATATCATTCTCTAAGACTAAGCAATTCCACTTATGAGCATACACTCCAGAAAAACCCTACTTCTTGACTCCAGGAAAAACACATATGAATTATTATTAAAGCCTAGAGACAAACTGAAACCTAAACATCTATAAACAGAAGGGATAAGTAAACAGTGATACATTCTTGCCATGGAATACCTGATAGAAATATATAAAAATGAACTAGGGTTACACATATCAAGATAGATAAACTACAAAAACATAACATTGAGAAAAAGTTGAATTTATGCATTATGATGTCAACTGCATACCGTTTGTGTAATAAGTTAATATTTACGTTGTTGAGGACACATACACATGTAGTAAACAACAATGGCACACACCAATGGTACACACAGCTTCTTTATCTAGGAAGGGAGGGAGAGAATCTAGTATGTTACTTTCCTAAGTAGAAGGTTCAATATGGATATGTCAAAATGTTTTTGTTGTTAATCTACTATATGAGATTTTTAATATTCTTTTATATAACTGTGTGAGGTAATTGTTTTCAAAAACTGTATATTGTTTTAGGTAATGAAAGTCAGTATCTCTTTCATGGCATGAGAATATATTGGTAACGGAAGAGAAAAAGTTCCTTTTTTCATATGCCTTTTGTTCAATATTTGAAATATGTCCTTACAAATAAATTCTCCCACAGGTCTACTTAGATAGCTTGCATTTTTACTATATTATATGAAATCTAGACAATTTGACTGAATAAAACTATGTATCATTCATCTTAGTTTCTTAGTTTCTAGCATGATGTCTAATTTATGCATCATGTGTGAGAGATACTTAAATAGATGGAATGTGGGGGTAGATTATGTGTGAAAATAAACACAGATGAATTGAATACTCTGTGCTAGGGACTTTTTTCCGGGAGTGATTATCGTTGGGAGTGTGGGTGGGGTATAATCTTATGCCAAAATACAGGTGTTTCCCATCGTTGCTGAAGCTTTAAAAAGTAAAAATCATTTCATAGGCTATTTCTGCATATTTCAGACATTTGGCAACACACATTGAAGGAGGGATGACCTACTTGTGTTTCTTTTCTCCTTTTTCTGTATTTCCTTTATTTTACTTTTTTTTTTAACTTGAAAAGGTCTATACAATAATAAATCACAAATAGGATACTATTTAAAGCTATACCACTGCTGTTGAAAACTCTTATTTTATGTTTGAGCTTTGTTTTTTCGTTTGGGCTTTATTTTCAGCTTTATTGAAATGTAATTGACAAATAAAAGTAGTATTATATTTAATATGTACAATGTGATGTTTTGGTGTAGGTATACAATCATTGTGAAATGATTACCACAATCAAGCAAATTAGCATGTTGGTTATCTCAGATAATTTCTTGTGTGTGTGTGATGAGAAGATTTAAGATCTACTCTCTTACCTAATTTCAAGCTTACACTACAATATTGTGAAATAAGTCACTAAGCTGTACACTATGTCTCTAGCAATTATTCATCTTGCATAACTGAAACTTTGTATCTTTTGACCAACATCTCCCTGTTTCCCCAGACCACTCCCAGCCCTCTGGTAACCACCATTCTATTGTCTGCTTTTTTAAGTTCAACTTTTTCAAATTCCATGTATAAGTGAGATCATGCAATATTCATCTTTCTGTGCCTGGCTTATTTCACTCAGCATAGTGTCTTCCAGTTTCATTCATGTTGTCTCAAATGACAGTTTCCTTCTCTTTGTAGGATGAATAACATTCCATTGTATGTTGTGTGTATGTGTGTATCACATTATTAAATCCATTCATTTGTCAAGCTTTGGTTGATTCCATATCTTGACTATTGTGAATAATGCTGCAATGAACATGGAATGTAGATACTTCTTTGAGACTGAAACACTGATTTCATTCCATTTGGTCATATAACCAAAAGTAAGATTGCTGGATCATGTTTTTAATTGTTTAAGGAACATTCATCATGTGTTTCATAATGTCTATGCCAAATTGCATTTTCATGGAGTGTTCAAGGATTTTCCTTTCTTCATATCCTCACCAACACATTTCTTTTGTCTTTTTAATAATAGTAATTTAACAAGTGTGAGGCGATTTCTCACAGTGGTTTTGATTTGCATTTCCCAGATGAATAGTGATGTTTACCTTTTTTATATAAGTGTTGGCCATAGGAATGTCTTCTTTTGAGAAATGTTTGTGGAGCTTTGGACAATTGCAGACTAGCAGAAACTTCATAGCAAACAGCATAAAAGTCATCAGTCAGTGACTAGGTATGCTATTTATTAAAAGTATTCAATGAATTTTGTAGAATAAATAGATTAATTGGATTTGTCACACTAAGGCATCATGCTCCATTTACCCTGAGAGTCGGCTTCCATCAGCAGCATCACATGTTGTTTTAGAGTTGCAGGAATATCTATCACAATGACAATTTAGAGATTAGCTTTATTTGTGAAAAATACCAATTTCTATTAAAGCCCATTAGACACTGTCATCATTGATTTGCCTAAAACTTTATTAAAAACATTCAGGTAGACCTTATTCTGGTGTGTAATATAAACTTTTTATTAACCCCAAATTTATCACTTAAAAAATGTTGGGTGAGGTTTCTCTGGGTAAAGCAGTTTTGTGATTGTCAACTGTATTTTATTTTCATCCCATACAACAATTTTCAGCCTCAATTCCCACCCCTAGTATTCAGTCTTCAGTCAATCACTAATTCATTTAATTGATTGTCAGTCATTCAATAAACGCTTGTTAGATACCATTATGTGCCATGCATCATTATAGGTGCTAGGGACAGAGTAGTGACAAAACATGCAAAAATCTCTGCCTTTATGAGGCTATTCTGATGGGGAAACAGACAATAAACTAAATTCAAAAAAGTGTGTTTGTAACACACACACATACACACATATTCATTTATCTATCTATATGACTATCATCTATATATCTATTCTATATATAAAATCATGCCAGACCATATGAAGTGGTAAAAAGAAAATAAAGCGTAGATGAGTAAAGAGAATTTTGTGAATGTGGCAGAAGAAGGACAGTGGTGGTAGGCAGGTTGTAGTTTTTGATATGGGGACCAGGAAAGGTGGATATTTGAGTGAAGGCATGACGAAAGTGAGAAAGCAATATGTGTGACTATCTAGAAGGGGAGCTTTACAAATAGACGAATCAGGAAGTGCAAAGATCCCAAGACTGGGGTATGCCTGGTACATCCACAGACCACAGGCAATACCAACATGAAGACCACGGAGGTTTGCTTGAACCTGTGGAGTCAAGGATCTCTTTCTTTGTCTATCACCTGCAGTTTCCTTCACCATGACTTTCTTGAGTCACAAAGGCCAGGACTGTAAGACTGCATTCTGGTTTTGAAGAAGAAATGTTAACACTTGGAATTTAGTTTAGTTTCTTTCCCTTGGAAGCCTAGTAATTTTTAGTTATCCACATCTCCCCAATCCTCCCTTATCCAACAACTTTATGATGTAAGTTCTCCTTAAAGTTTGCATAGTTCAAAATGTTTTTGACCTCTTCAAATGGCATATACTATTTGCCAGTGTTAAAGAGTTATGCACCTGCTTCCAAAAAGGCAACAGAGCCTTCATAAAGGAAAGATTTGCTATTAAGAGATGAAGCCGGCTGGGCTTCTGGGTTGGGTGAGGACTTGGAGAACTTTTCTGTCTAGCTAAAGGATTGTAAACACACCAATCAGCTCTCTGTGTCTAGCTAAAGTTTGTAAACGCACCAATCAGCACTCTGTAAAAATGCACCAATCAGTGCTCTGTGTCTAGCTAAAAGTTGGTAAATGGAACAATCAGCACTCTGTAAAAATGGACCAATCAGCTCTCTGTGTCTAGCTAAGGTTTGTAAATGCACCAGTCAGCACTCTGTAAAAATGGACCACTCAGTGCCCTGTAAAATGGACCAATCAGCAGTATGTGAGAGGGGCCAAATAAGGGAATAAAAGCTGGCCACCCAAGTTAGCAGCAGCAACCCGCTTGGGTCCCATTCCATGCTGTGGAATGTTTGTTCTTTAGCACTTCACAGTAAATCTTGCTGCTGCTCACTCTTTGGGTCCACACCACCTTTATGAGCTGTATCACTCACTGTGAAGGTCTGTGGCTTCACTCCTGAAGTCAGCCAGACCACGAACCCACTAGAAGGAACAAACAACTCCAGATGTGCCACCTTTAAGAGCTGTAGCACTCACTGCGAAGATCTGTGTCTTCACTTCTGAAGTCAAGCCAGACCACAAACCCACTGGAAGGAAGAAACTCCAGACACATCTAGACATCTGAAGGAACAAACTCCGGACACAATCTTTAAGAACTGTAACACTCACCGCCAGGTTCCGTGGCTCCATTCTTGAAGTCGGCGAGACCAAGAACCCACGGGAAGGAACCAATTCCGGACACAGTAACTGACTTCTACTTGTTCCATGAAATATTTATTATTATACTATTTTCAGACTAAGAAAACTGTTTAAATAGAGAGGATGAAAAATAAAAATTACATCAACTTAGTTTTAGCATATTGTACAGATAGAATTTTAAAAAATGCTATTTGACTATCACGTGGATTGTTTCAGCAAATAATCCCCAATTTATATGGATTTATTTTTCAGGGAGCACAGATGTACCCTGAATATATGCCTTTGTTACAGAAGGTTTTTTTTTTTTTTTTTTTTTTTTGAGACGGAGTCTGGCTCTGTCGCCCAGGCTGGAGTGCAGTGGTGCGATCTCGGCTCACTGCAAGCTCCGCCTTCCGGGTTCACGCCATTCTCCTGCCTCAGCCTCTCCGAGTAGCTGGGACTACAGGCGCCCACCACCACGCCTGGCTAATTTTTTTGTATTTTTTAGTAGAGACAGGGTTTCACTGTGGTCTTGATCTCCTGACTTCGTGATCCACCTGCCTCGGCCTCCCAAAGTGCTGGGATTACAAGCATGAGCCACCGCGCCCGGCCTACAGAGAAGCTTTTTGAGGTACTGGACACGTTTCTGTACAATCGAGGTACTGGACACGTTTTGCTTTACCCTGAACAAACTAAGGCAACTCAAAACCTAATTCTGAACTCTGGTCTATACCATGTTATTTTTAAGATTTATGTGCCCTTTAATTAATTATAAAAACACTAATGAAAGGCCTGTCTCTCTATTCTGTCCATTCATGCATTGTTCCAAACTCTTATAATTACTATGACTGTGAAACATATTATATCTTGTACTATCAGCTGCCTTGTACCTCCATTTTTTTTTCACTTTACAATTGCTTTCCTGACTATAGTAAATTTATATTCATACTAGCTTTAAAATCCCTCTGTTTAGTTTCTACAGTTTTTTAATTTACTTTATTAGGTTATAATTTGTACAGAGTATAATAATTTTTATCACATTGTTTAACAAATTTTACCTATTTAACTACCCTCACATTTAAGATAGCAAACATTTTTCATCACGCAAAAGGTTCTTTAATATCTCTTCCCAATTAGTCACTACCTGCTACTGGTCCTGCTACTGGTCCTGCTACTGCTGCTCTGCTGTCTATCCTTGCAGATTAAATTTGTCTTTTTTAGTGTTTCACATTAGTGGAATGACACGCATATGCTTGTTTGTGTCTGGATTCTTTCATCGATTATAAGGTTTTTAGATTGATCATGTGGTTATGTCTATCCAGTTTATTATTATTTCTTTAATTTCTGAGTAGTATTTCATTGCATGCTGTTATCACAATTTGTTTATGCATTCATTTGTTGGTAGTCATTGTTAGGATTGTTTTTTGACTATTATGAATAAAGCTTCGCTAGACAACCATGTACAAATCTTTGTCTTATATTTTCATTTTTCCTCCACTTAATGTAACTACTCTGTTGTACAAAAATGCATGTTTAATGTATTATATAAATACATCTTTATGTAATAAATACATGTAGTATATAAATACATCTTTATGTAATAAATACATGTAGTATATAAATACATCTCTATGTAATAAATACATGTAGTATATAAATACATCTCTATGTAATAAAAAAAAAAAAAAAAAAAATACATGTAGTATATAAATACATCTCTATGTAATAAATACATGTAGTATATAAATACATCTCTATGTAATAAATACATGTAGTATATAAATACATCTCTATGTAATAAATACATGTAGTATATAAATACATCTTTATGTAATAAATACATGTAGTATATAAATACATCTTTATGTAATAAATACATGTAGTATATAAATACATCTTTATGTAATAAATACATGTAGTATATAAATACATCTTTATGTAATAAATACATGTAGTATATAAATACATATATAGTACCTATAATATATAATAATGTATTTTATGAATGCATGTTTAATATATATATTTGTTATATATAACAAAATTTTGTTCTTTGTAATTTATATTTGATTCATATTTCTGTTATAATTTATAGAGTATATTTTTTCAAAAAAATTATATACATCTATATTTATACATTTATATATACATAAATAAATGTACATTTAAATATATACATAAATAAATGTACATTTAAATATATACATTTTTATAAGTATATATAAATGTGTGTATGTTGTGTATGTGTTGTACACATTGTCTTCCAGTCTCTGCCTTTTCATCTTCTTAATAGTGGCTTTTATGGAGTAGAATTTTCAGTTTTACTAAAGGTCAATTTATTATACGATTTTTTTTCTTTCTTTTCGTTTCTTTTTTTTTTTTTTGATACGGAGTCTCACTCTGTTGCCCAGGCTGGAGTGCAGTGGCACAATCTCGGCCCACTGCAAGCTCCACCTCCCGGGTTCGTGCCATTCTCCTGCCTCAGCCTCCTGAGTAGCTGGGGCTACAGGTTCCTGCCACCACGCCTGACTAAGTTTTTTGTACTTTTATTAGAGACGGGGCTTCACCGTGTTAGCCAGGATGGTCTTGATCTCCTGACCTTGTGATCCACCCACCTTGGCCTCCCAAAGTGCTGGGATTACAGGTGTGAGCCACAGCGCCTGGCCTATTTTTTGTCATTATTTTTTCTGGGCTCTATGTAAGAAATTTTTACTTTCCTAAGGACGCAAAAATTTTCTTCTATCTTTTCTTCTAAAAACTTCGCATTCGTTTTTACATTTATATCTATGATCTCTTTTGAATGAATTTTTATTAATTCTAAGTATTGAGATTCTTTAATTTTTATATGGATATCCAGCCATTCCAGTACCATTTGTCATAAAGAAGCTTTACCCAATTAAATTACTTTGGCACCTTTATTGAAAATCAAATAACCATGTAGGGATGGATGTATTTTGGGATCCTACTCTGTTGCATTGATCTATATATTCATTCCTACTCCAGTAATACATTAATTATCTGATTTACTCTTGTTTGTAGCAATCCTATGACTAAGGCAAAATCTCCAAAATTTTTTTTAGTATTGTTTTAGTTATTTTAGACCATTTTTATTTTCATAAAAATTCTAAAGATTGTGCTGAATCTATGAATAACTTGAGAAAAATTTTACAAATGCTAATAATCCATGAAAATGGTATATCTCTCTATTAATTTAGGTTTTTTATTTCTTTTGTCAATGTTTTACAGTTACCATTGTACAGGTCAGTTCTGTAGCTATCATTATGCAGTATATTTTTGTTAAATTTAACTTTAAGTATACTTTTGGTTATTTAACTTTTAATAATTAATTGATATTGAAATTGATTTCTATATATCAATCTTGTACTGAAAGAGAGGGTGGAAAACTCCCTGTGCTAGTAAAGAAACAGTAATATAAATCAATTTATGTTTTTCTTTCTTCCCATCTGAGTTTTAAGACATATGCTGATAAAGAAGTGTGGCAGTGGCTCACCACCTATGAAGAAAAATCCAAATTACTCTGTTTAAACGGGCAACCTTGGAATATGATATGCACTGGATTTGAGTTCTGTTAACTCTGTGTGAGTCACTTCTGGAGGCACGTGAGATAATGGGGAGAGAAAGAATATCTACTCAATATTCCCAGTTCTTTTATAAATTGAAAATAAAATAATTAAACATACTTACTAATGGTTGCTAGATTGAAAATGAGCAAGTTGTGAAAAGTTATTTATGTTTTAATAAATACCATACTTCTGAGCTCAGCATCAGGGTTACCAATCATGTTTTCTCTGAATGCTGCTTTATTTTTCCTCTTGGAGACAGATGGCTCGGTGTCACACATTATTTTAGTATGTTGAGGTATGCTCCTGGTATGACTCATCTAGCTTCCTGAACCATGGCTAGTTAGCATATCTTAACTTGGCTAATGACAACAAAATTGTAACACCTTGAGAACTAGTATTGAGGTAATGGCAAAATAATAATATTTATTTCAGAAAAAAAAGAATGATGGGGATGGCTTGAGAAACAAAACAAAACCAAACCAAACAAACAAAAGCAAAACAAACAAAAAAACCCAGAATGTTTAGAGACCTAAAAAAGAGTTGCTAGTGCAAGCAGAAAACACACACACGTACACACATAGAATGAGAAGATGAAATTGTTAGTGTTAAAGCAACAGTCAAAGCATGAACTCATGTCTACCTGCTTTTTTTAGCTCTCCTGGAGATAATTAACAAATGTAGGTCTCTCCACAGCAACACTCTTCTGCTGGCTCATGACCAACAGGTTACTACATTCCCAAAGATACTGGTCTAATTCCTTCTCCCTGGCAGAAGGGCTCAGGGGAAAAGCACAGTTCAGTCTCTCTTTTTCAGTCACATCTACCTACTCCCAACAGGCTTCACCCAAACAACAAGTCCAAGGATTCTGAACAAGATGTTTTTCTTTTCAGCATGTCCAACTTGGCTCAGCCTCCCTGTAGAGCAGTTCTAGTACGATTCAGTATGATTCTGGAATAAAATCAAATGATGCTTGTTTCCTTTCTTCATCTGCTATAAGGAAGTTTCTAATCTCACAAGGCAAATTTCTGCTTTATCTGGAATTCACATTCAAAAATTATGTCTACACCTAAAAAGTATAAAAGACGAGAGAGAGAGATTCCTGGACACATTGAATGTATCCACTAAATTGATATAACAAAAAATTGAGACAGTATTATGATTGGTTCTCTAATTTGTATGTATAATGAATTAATATTGTACTGAGTAATTCCAGACTAAGTGGCTAAATATTTAGAGTGATAATCTGTGTATATACACAGTTACTTTAAAATAAAAGCAAAATAATGGCATACACATAACTACATTTAAACAATTCATAATATAAAATTAAAATTGTCAGTCTTTTAATGCCTTTAGTAGCTCGATGATTTCTCGAAGACCATGGCCAAAAGAAGGTCTAATTTAGGTGACACAGCCTCACTATGTGGTACCAAATTCCAGACTGCACCAGGCCACTCATCCATACCTCACTTTTCAGTAGTCAGATGCGGAATGATATATTATCATAACCAACAAGCCAACAGACTTAGCAAGTTGCTGACTTAATAGTAAATTCAAATAATTTGAGGTCAGCAAAGAGTACTTTTGGCTTGAGCAGAATATATCAGTATTTCCGATTTTCCCCTGCACTAGAATATTATAAAACTAAATGCACCACAATGCAATAACACAAATAGAATATTTTTATTGAATTTTTGGCAAGATGTCTAAACTGCATTTTCTTTTGCAATATATTTGTTACCATTGTTATGAATTCTGATTTTACTTAGGTGATTGTTGATTTTTACAGCAACCAATATTCTCCTTTTTCACATTTACTCAATCGGTATAATGGGAAAGATATTGAAATAAAATTATTGTGGAATGAGGAGTATATCACATAGTGTTCAATATGCAGAAACAGCTTTACAATGGGTAAGCATGCCACCTTCTCTGAGCCACACTAATGCCATCCGCAAGAGATAGTAACTGTCTTTGCCATATCAGAACCCAGCCTTTTAAAGTAAACATTGTTTTATATAGATGGCTAAGCTCTACACCATGCTCCTTAGTGGAAAGAATATATGCAGGGGCAAAAGGACATGTGACTTTTAATTGTGGTACTCCAGTGCAGGTAGAACCGCAAGCAGTACTTTGCGATCTCTGTCTTTCCTGTTACTCACATAATTTCTATCATTGAGGTGACTTTATCTTCTGACTTTGTTCAGGGCCTTGTGGTAAGCTTGCTGTCAGAGCAAAAAATACATATGATGAGTGGGTCTTCTTTAACTTACTCCAGCATCACTAAAATGTTGATTGCTGATAAAATGTAGGTTATAACCCTCTAGGAATGTAAAATCTAATTAGTATTTCTAATGATAAATCAGTAATTCAAAATAATTACTCTCTAAAGACAGACTTTTAGCCATTGTGACTAAAGATTTTAGAAATGTCTCTTCAGATTTCTCAGTATTTCTCAGATTACATATTGTTGGAGGGATTCCTTATTTGTGAATAATGTTGACCCTACCCTCAGTACTTAAGCTATGATTAAGAAAAAATATCCTGTTTTGAATTTGAAATTGGAAAGGTATCTCAAAGCCTTGGCTTACTGTGCTTCTTTAGTGCCTTCCGCTCTGTATTGATAGAGAAGCTGTTGGGTAATCTTAGAGATATGAGTAACCCCTGATTGCTTTAGAAACAATGTACAAATGATTTTACTTCATATGGTAACAAAAATGCACTCTTACCAGGACAGCTGTTGTCCTCTTTCAGATCTGCCGGAACATATCCGATTTTAGCTGTTTTACGTAACTATCTTAATTAGTCAAAGCACTGTTGAAAAGTCTCTGACTCTTCTTGGCAATCCATCCAAACTCTTCATATGGCCCATTAAATGACATATCTGTTACTTTTAAGTTAGTCAGCAGATTTCCTTCAGTGGCCTCTGTTCCCAAGAAAACCATCTGAAGCCATCAGATGCTGTTTGTTATACTATGGGGAAAAGAAGGAAATTCAAACACATACATTCTTATTATCATTATCATCAAATTGTGCGGACATATTTTAAAGAGGTTAAAATCAACTTCCTATACTTGGATCAAGTACATGATGTCGTATGAAATACTCGTTCTTTTTGTTTGTTTTTTTGTTTTTTTTTATAAACTGGGGAGATTTGATATAGGCTGTTCTTTAAAGTCAGCAACTAAGCCATTCCGTGATAGAGTTCTGAACCATGTTTATGGGAAGGGCAGTGTTAAGCAGGTGATAAGTGTTTATATATCTGTATTATTCAATTAATAATTTTAAGTATTAAGAGTAAAAAAGTGAAGTAATGGAGTTGAGAAAAGATCATTTTAGACTTCTTTGTACACGTACCCCTAATTTTTTGTTTTTTATTTTTAATAGGTGAGAAAATATGAATAAAGTGCTATGTTAAAGATAGTTTTAGAAATTAGCTCATCTGCAACCAGAATTCATGTTTACTTTGTTCATCACTTGTAGCTTTCCTGGCAATCATATTCAAGTTAACATGGCATAATATATTTTACTTTTTTGTTCTCTACTTCCCATGATTGAACACTAAATAGTCCAGCTAAAATTGTATTTCCAACTTAAACTGCTTTTGCTTCCCTAATTTTGTCCAGCACAGAGCCTGGTAAGCTATAAATGCTGTTTTGTATTTGTCACGTAGAGTTTTTCTTGAGAAAACTGATTAGCAATTGGAGAACTAAATGGAACCTATTGGAATTCATGTTCCATTCATTGCAGACACAATGACTAAGATTTGACCCACTACTCACCTCCCAGGAGCAAGCCACTGCTTCCTGATCATTTATCTTCACTTTGCCCCCATGATAAATTATGATTTTATGGATTCTATGCAACTGGCATCCTGCAAGAATATCTGAGGAAATGTAATGCACCTATATTGTAATGCTCCACCAACTGTATCTTGATATTTGGATATTTTTTTCCCTCTGGAACACCAGGGTTACTTTCATTACGAATCTTATGAGTTTTATTATAATGTAAATCCACAGAAATTGGAGGATTAGGAAGTAAAATCATTAGTTATATCTTCAGGGGATAACTATGGTGACCTCGAAAAACCTTGTAAAGTTGTTACAAAATGATACATAGGACATTTTAAATGACTTATGAGAAAGAAATGCTGCCAGGCAGCAACCCCTTTGGTAGCTAAGGTTATAAAGCAATCTGTGTTTAGGGAAGAAGCAGTTAAATGACCACGCAAACATAAAGTGTAGTGCTCCCTGATAAACTGAAGTGACGCCATTAAAAGCTGCAATAAAAAGGGCAGATCACTGCCCAACTAAGCATGATCGTACGGGAGACTTAATCAGCTTCTTAAAATGGGTTCATTTCCCTTCCTGTGCTTTTTATAGTGTGGGCTTGAAACAAACAAACAAAAAATATCCATTCTGTCTTTTTCATGTCTATAACAAAATCTGTAATTCACATCCTGATAATTCTATGACATCAATTGAATTATTGTCTTCCCAAGTCCCCAAGTGTTCCCTCAACAAAATTTTCCTTCTTCCAACATCCATGTATACAAAGCTACCTCAAATCAGGTGAACTTCATGACCTTACTGCTGATTTCAGAGCTCTGCCACTGTCCAGCAGGAATACAAAAAGTATCTTTAGTCATGCCTTCTCCCTCAGAGCTGGTCTCAGCTTCAAAAGCTTTGACTCTGCAGTCCACCAAGATGGAAAAACCTAGCCCTCTCCTCTGTTCACCATATCTACCTCCTCCATCGCCTTTAATTTGAGGACATTCCTTTTTCTTTTTTATTCTGTGCCTGCCATATATATTTCCTTCTTCTCATGATTATCTGAGTTATGTTTTTTTCCCACTTGAAATACTACTGGACATGGTGTATGGTATTGATTCAACCACCAAAATCCATATACAGTATAAACATTTGAGTGTGTCAATATAGTGCTAACAATCTGATGAAGTTAATAGTAGACAAGATAATATGCTTTGGAAAATTGACAACTTCTTTGAACTTTAATTTTATTCCCTTTCAAGAGCGTAAATTCCAGAGAGCTATTGTTAATATCAGTGAAAAAAAATTAAAGGGAAAGTGTGGCCTATGTGTTAATGTGCACAGAAGACATAAACAAAAACAGGTTGTAATAGGCAGAAGGAGATTAAGAGTAATACAAAGAACACATGATGTAATTCAATGGCTTTCGTTAGATGGGATGTCTTTCTCAACCTGGGAGTAAAAAGCAAAAAAAAAAACTTCTCATCCTCCAAAATGCAAGGAATTTTTATAATTTGTTATAAAATTAAGTAATATAACCCATAGATTACAGGTAGGGAGGAGTGAGAAGAGACAAATAGAAAGACAGATTAAAAAAAAAGTTATGGATTGACCTATCTTTCAATCTATTGATCAATCTATCTGGACAGATTGTTACAGAGAGAACCAAAACATGCCAGAGAAGAGTACCAGAGCTATTCAGCAATGCAGAGGAAGTTCCTGACTTTTTTTTTTAAGAGCAGATGCAGAGAAGAGATCTGTTCCTACAAAACAAGTAATTTTTGTAAATTTTTCAGTTGAAATATTAAGGAAGGACAAACTTCAAACTCAAACCTTTCACAGCTGAGTGTCATTGGTAAAGCTAGAGAAATAGAAGTTGGCAATGCAGTAAGTAAACAATGAACCTGGGAATTGTAAACAGAATTTACTGACAATTCTCTACAATTGTTTTACTAAGTGATCTTTCCAGCCCAGATCAACATAGAAACTCCAGGGACCATCAGCCATTGATAGCCAACCAGAATAATAGAAGAAGAAAATCTTTTGGAAGGTGCTCAGTTTTGCTTAATATTTTTCTAATTTTTTGGCAAGGAATGACTCGTAGTTAATAGTTGAAATTCTGTGTCTCATATGGTTCGTTATATTTTTACTTAATCTAAATGTGGAGAAATTTGCATAGACATTTCATTGTATAGTTAAAACTCTGACATGAATATCATTGTTGTCATAGTAAGATACTGAAAGAAAGCCTACAGATTTAGTTTCATAAATATATATGAATTTATTGAACCTTAATTGGCAGTAGTAATGCAAACGCACTAAGTGATTCCCAAATGAGACTCTTCCAGAGCAACTTACGTGTGGGTAATAACTATCTTAGTATGCTGTACATTATCACCATGTGATATTGACAGTTGATACATTTATATTACACATTTTAGTTATATCTATCATTTTAAGTATTAATATAACAGCCACATTACCCATCTTTACAAATACCAAAGGACATTAAAGATAGGTAGGAATTTAATTACATTTCTCTAGGTCTCATAGACAAAGGGGCTGATTATAATAAGTTTTACCTTTGTTCAAGATCTTGGGCACTAAATTATAAATTGGGAAGTTAGGCTGCCCTCCTATGACAAAAATAAGATCATGTTAGGGCCAACACTGATTAAAACCACTAATCTTTATAATCTCCAGAGCTTTTCTAACTCTAATCTCTAACATGCCTTCCTAGTGTTTTATACTGACTGGAAACTATTGACACCGTGAAGTTGAGATTAAGAGGATCATTGAGTATGGCACAGAGTGAGATATTAGAGATCTATTCTAGGGGTTTACAACTGTGTTTCTCAGGGATTGTCCATCCCCATAATCTTCTTCTCCAGGCTATTTTACCCCATGTCACCCAGGAACAGCCAAAATAAGTAGAGGTGGCAGGCCAAGTTTATCCTTAGTTTTCCAAAGCATGTAAGAATACTTTTGCTTTTGTATGTTTTCTACAATAAATTACTCAGTAAGATATTTTGAGGAAAATATTCTTTGAAAATTCTTCGGAAAACCACTGATTAAGGCTAATATTCCCATCTTTTGACTAACTGTGACCATTTCTTACTGAGGGATCAAAGTTTTAATTGGCATTACAAATGAGACTTATTATTTTAGTTGAATTTCATATTGACACTAGCTGACATGGAGTGATTAGTTATCCTGTCTCCTATGATCTTTCCATTTTTCATGCAATCAAAATAAGGGTTATATAAACTTATGTATAATATACACATGTAAAAATTTGTATGTAGCTTTAATGTATGTTGTTTTTGTTTGTCCTTTATATATTCTATATATTTAAGCTTTTCTTTATGTAAAGTCACAGTTAGATAGATTTAAATGATTCATCAAAAGTTTTCCACTGAAGTGAAAATATTTACTCCAAAGGCCAAGGAAACCCTGATGAATAAGACAAAGACAGTGGGTTTGGTAAGACAAGTTTACAGCACAGTGGAGGTGGAACAGGAGAAAAACATTGATCATTTCTTTTATTATCTGTATTTCAGCGTTTTGATATCTGGGTCCTTGCTGAACCTAGGGCAACTGTCCTTCTTAGGGATAGCTAGTTCTTTGTGATTGCAAAGAACTACCAATGAATATGCTTTCAAATGTGAATTGACCAATCCAGAACCCATACTCCACTAGCTACTCTGTAGAGCTCTCACACCTGGTCCACAAAGTACTTTCCTTAATCACTCCAGGGTCGCATACCAGACAACAATGTATATCCCTTATGTCCTCGAGCCTGTAGAAATTATTCAAACTAGCCAATTTAAAGCCAGTTTACCCTGTCTTTCCTGTTATTTCCTGCAGAAATCACAATAAGGCCTCTTGCCCGTATTTTCCCTTTGTTCATCTGACCCCTGACTGACTCTGTTACTTACCTCTGTGGTCCTCATTCATGACATGCCATGCCTCTTGTTTCTAGGGAATAGAAGTAAATGTGCTCATTTATGACAATCATTTCTGTATCTGTACATCTTACTTACCATACCGAAATAAAACACATTCTGGGTATCCTTAAAACTGGATATAGCATTACATCATTTTGAATTCTAGTTCCTTGGGTTCCTAAATGTGTGACATTGAACACGTTACTTAAAAAAAGAATTTGTATTTCCTCAGTTTCATGTAGTAAAGATAATAATATTTAACTCAAAGAATTGAGTGTTTTTACATATATATACTATATATATATAGTTTTATTGAGTGTTTTATATATATATAAATTGCATATTTTATATATATAGTTTAGAACAATATCTGTCAAAAATTAAATGTTCAATAAATATGAACTATTGTTATAAAATATAAGAAGCATGGTATGATTATTATAATTACAAATCTCCAAATTTCTAAAATAATTTAAAGTGTAACAAATTGAACTCAAGGACTACAATTTTAATTTCATTGTTATTAGTTGCACATGTGTATCTTCTACACATCTGCTTAAATTTTTATTATTTCTCAACTCGCAGATATTTTCACTTACCTTAAAATGATAACATATTACCCCATTAGCTGTGATCTAAGCATCATAGCCTTTCAACTTATTGGTGAATAACTAGAGAAGTAGAAAGATTAACTAACTAGGCCAAATTACTACACAGGTTTTCCTCCTTATTCTTTGGAGATTGATATTCAGGGATGAAAGACTCTATTCTCTGATCACAATTCCAGAATTCCTTACACAAATCCAACCCTGCTGTCACCCAAGAGCTCCCCAGACTTATGTCCTCTTAACTAATTTTCTGAAAATGAAGTCCTAAGGTAGCCTAACCTAGTCTAAGTTCCCTCTCATAAGTATTCATTACTGTTTTCATAGGTTGAAAGAGGGAAAATTTGTGGAAACATGAGAAGCAAAGAAGATCAAAGAAGAGCAGGAAGAGGCAGAGAGCAAAAAAGTTTTTTAAAGGTATGCTGTGGACTTCCTTCTATTAAAAGATTCTTGTCACAGCCCTCCAAAAGTAGCTGCAGGGAAATATGAAAGGCTTATAGATGAGTTCGCTCTGAGCCCTATGTCTGGCACATTCTTTACTGAGAGGTTTGGATAAACTATTTGCCAAAACAGTTTTTAGCTATTTGCCAAGCTTAATACATTTAGCAGCAATGTTTACTGGAACAGGGCATGACCCATGGAAAATAAATCTGGTGAAAATCTAGTAACTGTGATTTGAGTGGTTCCATAAGTCTCTAGAAGCATATCCTCAAGGATCAGCTTTCATCATATTTGTTTGGGGAAAATTCTTTCTTTGTAGTTCACTCTCTAAGACAATAATAATTCTCATAATAATCATGATCATTATAGTAACGGTATTAATAACAACAATTATAATAAATATAAGGAAATGAGGGAATAAATAAGGAAAAACAGCTTAAAATAATGTATACTTAAATCTTTGTACAAGATAGTTTATTTAACATTGGAATGAGAAGTCACTATTTAGAAAAGTAAAAATCTAGGCAAGGAGACAAAATAGTAGAGAAAAAGAAAGATAATAGCACGAAATAAAACAAAAACAGAAAATATATTTTATTTATTTTTTCAGTAAATTTCCCAAGATTGATTTTCTTATCATTAGCATCTGAAGGAAACTCAGAAAGATGAGATTTAACAAATAAGAAAAATTCCTCCTAATAACTGAGAATTGTGTGTATAGGTATAGAAATCGTTATTTAACCTTGCATATGTCAGGACAGTCATAAGCTTTCCAAGTCTGATTACTACTTACTAATGAGTAATGACCTGGCTCTGATTATTCACTAGAAAGCTCCCTGTTACATCTTCAGATAACTCTTATCTCTAGGAGTGTACTACTGTATGGAGGACAAGAATTATGAGGTGAGAATGTTACTCTGTGTACGAGCTAGAGTTTTCTGAATGTTCAGTAGAGATTCACATGACGTTAGAAAATAGGAGGTCATTTTTGGAAGATGTGCAAACTTCTGGCAAGTGAGACAAGTTGCAGACTGGGATCAGGCCGACAAATAGATTTCAGTGTGAATCTTTAACTTAATAAAGACTTTTCTGTATTTTAAGTAGAGAAATAAATGTATATTCACACATGTGGTTGTATGTCATGATTGGATGATGATTAAAGAGACATTTTCATATACAGGGCATGTGACTTTTGCATAATAGGATCTCTGCTGTGTCTATGGAGAGGGAGCTGGAGATTGTATTCAGGAATTCCTGATAGATACCAATTGCCAAATGAACGATGTTCCAATGCCAGGAATCAGTTTCTAAGCATATGACTTGGGAAGGCTGTAAAAACAAACCGTTGAAAACATCACATGGTAAATGAATGTTTGGAATAAATTCTTATGCATGTGTAACATGACACTATATAGTAACTCAGAATACTATACAGGATACTGTATAGTATGTCAAATCCAAAGGAATAAAGAGCACAAGTAAAGATAGTCACCTAAGTACATATTGTAACTAGTTTTGCCTATCTATGACTTTTCCTGTTTGATTTAAGGAACAATTTAAACAATGTAAAATATATCATATAAACAATAACTAAAAACTGACTAGAGAGGCTATATTAATAGCAGACAAAATGTGCATTAAGACAGATCTCGTTACTAATGACAAAATAGGACATTTTAAAATTATAAAGTGACCTGTACATCTAGAAAGACATAATAGTTATAAACATATAGGCACCTAACAATAAGCAGCAAAATAATGAATCCAAAAAAGCTGAAGAATTGAAGGGAGAAATAGACAATTCAGCAATAAGAGTTGGAAATACTAATAAATACTTTTAATAGGGATAGAACAGCTAAATATGATTTAAACAACACTATTAACCAGCTAGGACTAACAGACATCTTTTTATGGAACGTCTTACACAAGAACACCTAAATATGCATTCTTATCAAGTACACATGAAACATGCTTTAGCATAAGCCATATATTAGTTATTAAAATAAGCTCAACTGAATTTAAAAGGATTGAAATTTTAGAAAGAATGTTCTCTGATATCAATAGTCAATAGAATAAAATTAGGAGTCAATAACGGAACTTGGGAAATTCACAAATATGTATAAATTAAACAACATTCACATAAATAGAAAAGAAGCCACAAGAAAAATTAAAAAATATTTGAGATGAATAAAAACGAAAACATAAGAAACTAACATTTATGGGATGCAGCTAAGTAGTTTGGAGAGGAAAATTATCATTGTACAGAGTACTGAAAAAGAAAGAGGAAATCTCAAATCAATAACCTTGTCATTCATCTTAAGAAACTAGAAAAGAGGGCAAACTAAATTGAAAACAAGCCTAAGAAAAGATACAATTAAAATAGAGCAAAAATAAATAAAATAGAAAGTAGAGAAAAACGGATAAGACTAAAAGTTGGTTCTATGAAAAAGAGCAACCCAATTGGCAAACCTTTAGCTAGACTAACCAGAAAAAAAGACAAAAGACTGAAACTATAAAAATCAGGAATGAATAAGGAAAAATCACTTTCAGCCTTACAGAAATAAAGATGATAAGAGAATACTGTGAAGAATTGTCTGCCAAAACATTACCTATTCTAGATGAAATGGACTTAAAAAATGCAAACTAATGAAACTTAAGAAAAAATAATCAACCCCGATATATTTATGACAAGTAAAGAAACTGAATTAGTAATTAAAAATTAACTACCCACAAAGGAATCTCAGGCCCAGATGCCTTCACCAATGAATTTTATCAAATATTTCAAGATGATTTAACATCAATCTAGCAAATTCTTATAAAAAATAGTAAAGGGGGAACACTTTCCAATTTATCCTATGAGTTCAGTAATACCATGTTATAAAGGAAACAAACAGACAAACACGTAAGAAAATAAAACTACAGAGTCATATTCCTTATAAATATTGATATGGTATCCCCTCCAAATTTCATGTTGAAGTGTGATCCCCAGTGTTAGAGGTGGGGCCTGGTGGGAGGTGTTTGTGTCATAGGGGCAAATCCCTCAAGAATGCTAGGGTGCCCTCCTTGTAGTAATTAGTGAGTTCTTGTTCTGAGTTCATGTGAGATCTGGTAGTTTCAAAAAGGATGGCACCTACCCCCTCCCTCTCCTGCTCCTGCTCTCACCACAGGATACACCGGCTTTCCCTTCACCTTCTCGCATCATTGTAACCTTCCTAAGGCCCTCGCCAGAAGCAGTTGCTCGTGCCATGTTTTGTGTACAGCCTGAAGAACCATGAGCCAATCAAATCTCTTGTATTTCTAAATTACATAGTGTCAGATATTTCTTTATAGTAATGCAAATAGACTAATACAAAAAATGGTACCTGCCAGGCCCGGCGGCTCATGCCTGTAATCCTAGCACTTTGGGAGGCCAAGGCGGGAGTATCACAAGGTCAGGAGATTGAGACCATCCTTGCCAACATGGTGAAAACCTGTGTCTACTAAAATACAAAAAAATTAGCCAGGCATGGTAGCGTGTGCCTGTAGTCCCAGCTATTCAGGAGGCTGAGGCAGGGGAACCCGGGAGGTGGATGTTGCAGTGAACTGTGATTGTGCCACTGCACTCCAGCCTGGCAACAGAGCAAGACTCCATCTCAAAAAAAAAAAAAAAAAGAAAGAAAAATGTACTAAGGAATGAAGCATTAGCATTGCTACAAAGATACACAAAAATGTGAAAGCATCTTTGGAACTGGGTAATGGGCAGCGATTAGAAGAGTTTGGAGTGCTCAGAAGAAGACAGGGAGATGAGAGAAGGTTTGGAACTTCTTAGAAACTGGTTAAATGATTGTGATAAAAATATTGATAGAAATATAGACAGTGAAGGTCAGGCTGATGTCTCAAATGAAAATGAAAAAGTTTTTGAACTAGAGTAAAGGTCTTCTGTGTTATGCCCTAGTAGATAACTTTGCTGTGTTATGTTTATGTCATAGGCCTCTATGAAAGTTTGAACTTCAGAGTGATAAATTAGGTTATCTAGTGGAAGAAAGTTATAATTAGCAAAGTGTTGAAGTTGTGGCCTGGCTGCTACTAACAACTTATGATCAGATATAGGAGCAAAAGAATGACTTAAAGTGGGAATTTATGTTTAAAAGGGAAGTAGAACATAAAAGTTTATGAAATTTGCAGCTTGATCATATGACAGAGAAAGAATTCAAGCAGGTTATGGAGCAATCATTTGCTAAAGAAACTAACATAACTAAAAGGGAGCCATGTGCTGATACCCAAGACAATGAGGAGAAAAATCCCCAAACACATTTTGGAGATCTTGGAAACAGCTCCTCCCCTCCCATGACAGGCCCAGAGGCCTAGGAGGAAATATTGTTTCAGGAGCCAAGCCTGGGACATCCCTTCTCGGCTCAGCCTCAAGACACTGCTCCCTGTATACAGGTTGTTCCAGTTCCAGCTGCAGTTCAAAGGGCCCCAGGTACAACTTTGTCTTCCACTACAGAGGGTTCAAGCCTTAAGTCCTGGTAGCCTACATGTGGTGTTAAGCCTGTAGGTGCACAGAATGCAAGAGTGAAGGAGGCTTGGTGATATCCACCTAGATTTCAGAGGATGCATGAGAAAGCCCAGGTGTGCAGGCAGAGGCCTTCCACAGGAGCAAAGCCCTCACAGAGAACCTCTACTAGGGAAATAACAATGGAAAATGTGGGGTTGGAACCCACACACAGAATCTCCATTGGGGAATTAGATCTGTAGGAAGGGACCACTGCTCTTCAGATCTTAGAATGGTAGATCCACTGGCAGCTTGCACTCTATACCTGGAAAAGCTGCAGGCTCTTGACTCCAACACATGAGAGTAGCCACTGGGGATGGCTCCTTCCTGCAAAGCCACAGAGGTGAAGCTGCCCGAGGCATTGGGCACCCTCTCAGCAGTGTGCCCTAGATGTGGAACATGGAGTCAAAGGAGATTATTTTGGAACTTTAAGATTTAGTGACTGCTCTGCTGGGTTTCATACTGCATGGGGCTTATTGCCCCTTCCTTATGGTCCATTTTTCCTTTTGAAATGGTAATGTTTACCCAATGCCTATATACCATAATATTTTAGGAATAAATAACTTGTTTCTGATTTTACAGAGTCATAGGTGGAAGAAAGTTGACTTGAATCTCAGATGAGACTTTGACCTTTGGGACTATTGAGAATAGATGATTATATTTTGTAATGTGAAAAAGATGTAAGATTTTGGAGGCCAGGGGCAGGATGATATGGTCTGGATGTGTTTCCTCTCCAAATCTCATGGTGATGGAGGTAGACTGGTGGGACTTCTTTGGGACATGGAGACAGACTACTCATTAATGGTTTGGTGCCCTCCTCACAGTAATGAGTGAGTTCTCACTCTGTGTTCATGTGAGATCTGGTGGTTTAAAAGAGTATGGCACTTCCCTTCCCCTTGCTCCTTTTCTTGCCATGTGATACATCGGCTTCCACTTCACCTCTTGCTATGATTGTAACCTTCCTGAGGCCTTAACCAGAAGCAGTTGCTGGTGTCATGTTTTGTGTACAGCCTGAGGAACCATAAGCCAATTAAACCTCTTTTATTTATGAACTACCCAGCCTCAGATATTTGTTTATAGCATGCAAAAATGACCTGATACAAATATAGATACAAAAATACTCAAGAAACTATTAGCAAACTGAATCCAACAACATATAAAAAATTATACACTACAACCACGTGAAATTTATCCCCATAGTAAAAGGTTTGTTTAATGTCTGGAGCATCAATTTATATAATATGCTATAATAGAGTAAAGGATTAAAACCACATGATCTTCTCAATCCACACTGATATTGCATTTAACAAAATTTAATACATTTTCATTATTGAAACACTGACTACAATGAGATACAAAGGAATTTTCTCAATCTGATATAAAACATCTTTGAAAATCTCATGGTAAAATAATAATATTTTAGAAAAAGAACTGAATTTTTTCCTATAATTAGGAATAAGATAAGGATGTATATTTTTGCCATTTCTATTCAATATTATACTAGAGGTTCAGGCCAGGGCAATTGGATAATTTTAAAAAAAGCATCCAGATTGTAAAGAAATAAAACTATCTCCATTCAAAGATAACATGATCTTATATACAAACTTAAGAAGTACAGAAAAAAATTTTGAATCAATAAGTGTGTTCAGCATGTATACGAAATACAAGATCAATTGATGAAAATTAATTATATTTCTATATACTAACGAACAACATGAAAAATAGATTAAGAACACAATTTTATTTATAATAAAATATTTGCAAATACATTTCTTAAAATAAATGCAAAACTTGTACACTAAAAATTACACATTATTGAAAGAAATTAATGGTGACAGTAAAAATGTAAAGGCATTTCATGTTCATGGATTGGAAGACTTAATACTTTTAAGATGGCAACATTCCCCAAAGTGATCTACAGATTCAATGCAATCCCTATCAAACTCTCACCTACTTTTTTTTAGCAGAACTTGACAAAGTGATTCTAAAATTCACATGGAAATGCAGGGGACCCAGAACAGCCAATCAATATTGATTAAAAACAATATTTGGAGGATTTACACTTTCTGATTTCAAAACAGCATAATGCTGAAGTAATGGAGAAACTCTATAAGGATAGACATGTAGATCAGTGGAACAGATTGTGAATTCAGTAATGAACTCTTACATTTATGATCAATTTATTTTTGACCAATGTACCTCAGCATTTTGTTGGAGGAAAATAGTCTTTCAACAAATGGTGCTGGCATGACTGATATTAGCATGCAAAGGTATAATCCTCTAACTCATATCAAACAAAAAACAATTAACTCAAAATGGATCATAGACATGAAACTGTGAAGCACCAAAACATAAAACTCTTAGAAGAAAACATACAAGTAAATCTTTATAACCTTAGATTAAACACTGATTTCTTAGATATGACACCAAAAGCATAAATGGCCATATTGGAAAAATAACAGACAAGTTGGACTTCAACAAAATTAAATTTTAAAGTTGTTTATGTTTCAATACCATTAAAGAAGTGAAAAGTTGGGGCCAGGTGTGGTGGCTCACACCGGTAATCCCAGCACTTTGGGAGGCCAAGGTGGGAGGATCACGAGGTCAGGAGATCGAGACCATCCTGGCTAACATTGTTAAACCCTGTCTCTACTAAAAATACAAAAAATTAGCCGGGCAGGGTGGTGGACGCCTGTAGTCCCAGCTACTCGGGAGGCTGAGGCAGGAGAATGGCATGAACTCCAGAGGCAGAGCTTGCAGTGAGCCGAGATCACGCCATTGCACTCCAGGCTGGGCGACAGAGCGAGACTCCGTCTCAAAAAAGAGAAAAAAAAGAAGTGAAAAGTTAATCCATAGAATCAAAAAACAACACTTGAAATATATAAATAACCCTTAGAAATCAATAGTAAAACCCAAAACCTAGCTAAAACCCAAATAACAGAATTGTCAAATGATTTGAATATACTTCTCCAAATAAATATTCAATAAGCACATGAAAATATAATCAACATCCTTAATTATTACAATGTCCAATAAGCACATAAAACTATAATTAACATTCTTAATTATTATTTTGAAATGCAAGTCAAAACCAAAATAAGATGCCACTTCACATTCACTTGTATGTCTATTGTTAGGAGCTCAGCTGAGCCTGGAGAACAGAAGCTGAGCTGCCAGGTGTCTAAGTAACTAATTAAAACAAGCCAAAAATGGAAGAGTTAAACTGTTAATCAGTTATGGATATAGTAAAAATGGAGCAAATGCCAACTCCCCTGGCCCTTTATCCCATTAAGGAATGGTGCACAAAATAAGGGTCAGGAAGACCAGCATAGATTTGGGAGTCATCTCTCTGTTAAGGGAGCCAGGAATTTTACAGAATCTGAAGCAAGGGGAGGGAAACGGGAAGTTTCCCTGAGTGCAAATCCCTTCAGAGATGCAATGAACTTGTGCCCCATGTCTGGTGTGGGGAGGGAAGTTTTGTCTCATGAGGCCTGAGAGGGAAGACTTTGTAATTCCCATTGTCAGGCCTAAAAGAAGCACCCATGGCTTGTTGTTGTTGTTGTTGTTTTGAGACAGTCTCGCTCTGTCACCCAGGCTGAAGTGCAGTGACGCGATCTCTTTAAAACATAGTTTGGCATTCCCTCAAAATATTAAACATGGAGTTACCATATGACCCAAAGGAGAAATTAAAACATGTATCACCATAAACTTTTACACAAATGTTCATAGCAGTATCATTAACAATAGCCAAAAATTAGAAACAACCCAAATGTGTATCAACTGGTGAATGTGTATCCCTGAAATGAGACATTATTTGGGCGTATAAAGGAATAAAGTCCTAATACATGCCACATCATGGATGAACCATACATTGTGCTTAGTGAAAGAAGCTAGAGGAAAAATCCCACATATTGTATGATGCCAGTTGTATAAAAAGTTCAGAATATGCAAATATATAGAGACAAAAGTCGATTATTGGTTTTAGGAGGCTAAAGAGAGGAGCAATAAAGGGTAGCTTCTGAAGGGTACAGGACCTATTTTTGGTGTGTTGAAATTTTGCCAAAATTAGATAGTGTTAGTGATTGTAGACCTCTGTAAATATACTAAAACTCACTAAAATGAGCACTTTAAAAGGATGAATTTCATGAAATACTAATAATATCTCAATAAAGTTGCTAGAATTAAATATTATACAATTGATAAGTAAAACAAGGGTTAGAATTGGATACATATAAGTAACATTTTAGTTCAATTTAATTTAATACATGCTTTTAAATACCATCTATATGTCAGGAAATTGCTGGCAACCAGTGGGTGCAAGGATGAATTTGAAATTCTTGTCTTTGATTAGCTTACGATCAGGCAGAAAATAAAAACAAATGCAACTATTACTATTTGTTTATTATTGTTATAGAATATGGACTAAGGTGAGAAGTACTTAGAATCATTTGGAATGAGGGACAAATCAGAGACAAGCACAGAGGGAAGATGACTTTTTAAATTGGTACCTAAAAGTTAGTTGGAGTTTTTCAGGATAAAAACACAAGAGTGACATGGGCGAGCACTCTTAGTGAAGGATATAGGGAATATATACAGAACAATTCAAAACTGGCTATGATTAAAGTCTACATGCTAAGATGCTATTGACTCCAAGTGCTGTAAAAGATCAGAGAAAATGTTATCAGGAAGGCCTGAGTAGCCCCTTGGAGAAGGCAGCATTTTACGGAAACTTAAATGTGGAATCATCACATGTATGCTTTCTGTTTGCTCATTTTTATTATAGAGTTTCATTTTTATTATAGAGTTTAGGGAATTCTCTGACTCTAAAGATGCATAAAAGTCATTCATATAGTCAAGAAGAAGATTTTTTTCCAAATTGTTTGTAAAACATTATGCTGGATAGCATCTGGACATTGATGTGGAGAGAGGGTCTTCTGCCTTAGTGATCAGCCCTCAATCTAGGGGGTAGCTCTGTCCAAGCACACATCTTAGACTTGTGACTACCACTCACCCTGTGGACAGATTGTTCCTGAACTACACTTTAAATGAAAAAGAAATACAGATATTATTAAGGGTCCAAGTCAAATTCCTGCTGAATAGAAGCTTTATTCTTGATACAGTCAAAAGAATTAGAAAACCCTTTAAGAGACAGTTAGTAAAAAAAAAAAATAGATCAATGAGCACAACAAAAAAATAAAACAAGTGCTGTCAGTACAAATAGAAGAGAAACATGATTTAGTTTGAAGGAACAAGAGAAAGATATTTGGTGTTAAATGCAAGGTTGGTCTTGGAGTAAGCAGTAAGTGGTAAAGATTGGCAGGTGCAAAATCTCAGAGACTCCAGGGAACAGACTGGAACATAGAGCTTGGGGTCAAGGTGGGGGAGTGTCAGGTAAGCCTTGTAAATATCAATTATTAGCTTTAACTTTGCTTTCTAAGAAAAGTATCTGAAAGAATTGATTGTTGAATTTGCCTTTTAGGATTGGCACTGTGGCTATAGAATGGGAAATTGACCTGAAAAATGCAAAACTGTAAGCAGGGAGAGTAAGTAGGTGGTTGAAAGAATCCAGCAGAGTAGTTCAAGAGGTATGAAAGAAAATAGAAAAGACATGGTGATTGTTTGCACGCAGTTATGAGGGAGTGGCATTGACAAGGAGGATGGAGTTTCAGACTTAGGCAACTGGCAGAAAGACACCATTCACTGAAATAAGAAAGGTGGAGGACATGCAGCCTGGAAGAGAAAATGAACCTGAACTTTGGCCATCTATTAGACAACTATGAGAAGTTTCCCAGTAGAAGTTTAGCGATGTGGGTCTTAATCTGTGAGCAAGAGAATCAGAGGAAGAAATAAAAGCCATGAAAATGAATGATAAAAACACTGGAGAGGAGAGGCTGGACTTAGGAGAGTATATTAGCAGAAAGCATAAAAATGAGGATAAGAAAAAAAAAAACATCGATAGTTGTGTGACAGAAGCTGAAAGAAGGGGAATAAAAAAGCAGAGGCAACAAGAGCATCTCATGTTATTAAAGTGTCAGTGGGATGTTTCTTCAGATTAGATTTATATTATGGTTTTATTTGACATTAATATTGTAATCGATCAGATTCTTGACAATGTCTCTTTTTCTGATTACTTGCGAAATCAACTTTTATTACCTGATAAAGGCAGTGCAATCTACTCTGAAGCTACTCTTTGTTAAGTATATTGTGGTGAGATATCTTGAGAATGTGTAAACATACCACTTTCAGTATACTGTTACTTGGGTAATGCTAGTATGTACCCATGTCTCTTTTCTGAAATAATGATATGAAATAATTCTACCACTATGATAGTTGAAAAATGATGATCTTCCAGTCTAACAGTTCTTCAATCTACGTTTCTTAGCTGTTATTTTCTTGTAAGGAAGAGACTACCTTCCTTCCTTCCTTCTTTCATCTCTCTCTTTGTCTGTGGGGTCTTGTGATTTCCATTTTATCCAGTGGGTTAGGAGATAATTTTTTAAAATTCTCTCAATAATTGCTTCAAATTTTATCCATAGAAGCTCCTTCAGAGTAGTTGCATCTTTATTTCTTCTCATAATATTCCCCTATTCTTTGTGCTTTTTAATTTTTATATATTTTTTTACTTTCAGGCTCAGAAAATCAATAATGAATGTATTTCCCTCTTCCATTTTTGCTTTCTTTTAGTGAAAATGTATATAAAAACCAAAAAAAATCTGCACTGAAAGTCACTGTTCCCAGGCTTCTCAGGGAGAAGAATTAGAAAATATGTGTAAACACAATCACACAGACACACACACACACACAGATGCATGTACATCTGTATTTCTACATCTATCCACATCTATTTACATAGATAAGCATATATGTTAAAATATATGTCCTTATACAAATACCTTCAATATTCTAGGTTCATTCTAAGTGCCCCTTTTTCCATATGTGTAGCCCTCCATTTCAACACTGAGAAACTTGGTTCCAATTATCCACAACCTCCCAACCCTCATTGGCATGAGCCTCAATTACACCAAGCTACCACTCCATCTTGCTGAGTCCTACCTTCCTACACGTGAGCCCCATTGCTGCCAGTGTGACAGGCAGACAGGAAGAAAGGAAGGAGGGAGGAAGGGAAAGAGGGAGGAATGGAAGGATGATGGGAGAGAGGTAGATGTCTCTATATGTTCATGACATTTTTCTGTGTGTACCCCTCCTTTTCATCGCTATTGCAAGCTTTTTGAGGGCAGTGAAATCTTACACTTCAGCGCCTGTCCCCACAATGTCTACCACAATGCTTACCCAAGATTTTGGAATGGCTGAATCTTATCAGCACAAATGTTTTAATTAGCCTATTGTATATTTTAAAAATGAGGTTGTTTTCAAATTTTATTTTAATGAAAGTTTTAGAGGTGGGCTTCAATTTCTGATTTCTTTCAAAAACCAGAAGTTATGGCATCACTGGAACTGTACTGTTGCATGAGGGAAAAAAATAATAAAAACAAAAAACCGTTTGAGTGGCTGCTGCTAGCTGTAGATGGGATACTTACTAAGAGTTCAGCACAGATCTCCTGGCATACTTTGGTTCATTTACTTTACCTGCCTGATACTTGAAGTTTGAATTTAGACCCTCACACATAGGAAGCTCTGCTAGTTGAGTGATTACTCAAGGTCAAGTTTAGAAACCCAAGTCAACTGTATCAGCCTTCTCTAATGAAGCTCTGACAGTTTTTCTTTGCTTTTTATTCCTTTTCATCTCCCACCTTAGACTAAATTCAGAAACTTGGTCACTGCCATCTGTGAATCATAGTAATTTTACCAGTGAATAGTGCAGGCAGTCCTCTAGAAGAGGAGGAGAGTGTGCCAGAACCATTAGTTTCAGGGGAATAAAAATTGCTCATTGATAATTTTGTGTGTGTGGTCTATGAGCTGTAAAGACCACTTAAGGTCATTGCTTCGTACAGTATTAGGTAAACATTTAAGAGGTAAATACTTTTATCCATCTTTGCTTCCAGCAAATAAGCAGACCATGAAAACTCCAGAGGGCTGGTTTGATATATATTTTCACTCTTATTATTTTCCCTGAGCTGAGTACTCAGTAATGCTCTGTGTAGATGCAGGTAACTGGACCATGTTCAGTGTGAGAGAAGAAAAGCAGATGTATCTATGAATCCATTTTTCATATGAGAGGTAGAAAGATAGGAGGCAGAGAGAAAGAGCAAATCTCATTCTCTGTTCATAAGAAAGCCTTATATTTCCAGGATGATAAATATGTCTGCTAATTTATGAGTTTATAGGCAAGTTAGAGTAAGAAGTGAAAAAATAAAAGCAGAGTTACTGTATTAATATAAGATAGTTGATATTGTTTAATAGTTGTATACCATATCCAATGCTCATAGTTATTCCCCTTCTAATTGTAGATAAATGTCATATTTTTTTCCTTATATCTGTCCATCTGTTAGTTTTTGGTATGTTGGCTGATGGTATGTCAACTTGACGTATGTCAGTTGATGCTAACTCTAACTTGAAAAATAAAAATGACACTTTATTGATGGTGAGCCTGAACATATTTTTATTATTATGTTTATTTCTCCTGTGAATTATTTGTTCATGTTGCTAAGGTGTTAATGAGTTGTCTGGAGCCAATATATATTAAAAAGATTAAACCTTTGTCTTATTTTATGTAATTATTTTCCTGTTTCTTTCTATTTTTGATTTTATTACAATTCTGATCTATACAATTTTTTTAAGTAGCCAAACTCGTTAATTTTCTCCTTTTGATTTCTTTCTTTACTTTTATGGTTTGAGCACTTCTCTTCTTCCTAGATGGTGAACACTAAAAATATTTTTGCACCAAGTACCTAGTAGGCACTGGATATCATTATAGTCCTGGGTTATACAAGGGTGACCAGGGCATGAGCTTTCTTTCAAGAGGCTCCCAGTTAATTTAACAAAGATAGTCATATGACTAACTGACTTTATTTCCACTGTCTCTTTCTCGGTCTTCATTGCCATCCAGGTACCAGAGAACGTAAATACCAGCAGGATTCGTGAGATTAGTTTTAGATAATAATGGGAAAAAACCCCACACACAGTCCTTCCCATAATTCAAACTCAGACGCTGGTTCCAAATTGGCTTCAGTGGAGAAACTTTTCTTACTAATTTATTGAGGATTCTTAATGTACATCTCAAAGGAGTAAAATCTTCAACCCTGGTTTTTGCACCAACTGACACACAGATACACAGACGTGCATTTTCACACCATGTCTTTAAACTGCCAAAGAAGTGTTGAAGGTGAAAAAGAAAAAAGCCAGGACACATCTCTGCCCGTTAACAAAATTAAAGGCTTTACTTTTCCTGGGAGAGTGTGATTTAAGGGCTAATCAGCACCATGGTCCTTGCACATTATCTAGGAAAGTAGAAATTACTGGCTACTGAATCTGTGCTTGGAAGCTCCAGGGGGAATCTCTGCAGGCCCTCTGATAACTTTTTATGTGGTGCTTGAATATTCCTCCCCATGTAATTGGGTTTGTTTGCTATATATAAAAACCTGCCGCTGGCTAATCATCTGATTCTTTCCGTACGTGTTTGAGTAGGACAGTTTACTTGTGCAGATTAAGCTTCTTGTGTTCTGTTTCCCTGTACTCCACTGGCAAGGACTTGAACTGCTCTATTTGCTTTGCACAGTCCCATTAAATTATTCAATGGCATTCACATTCATATATCTCTAGAACATTGGCTCCAAATGAGTCATATTCAAAAGAAATGCTTTATTTTTAGGCCATTGAAATCAGAAACAGTATCATAGGGAAAATGATTCTAAAAGTAGATTTTAGTTCATTCATGTGGGGCATGCAAACTCTTCTCCAAGTTCTGTATGTTGATTGCTCCTCAGTTGCAAGGCAACCCTTTGTATGGAATGAAAAAGCCATTTCTCACTTTCATTGAGGCCAAAGTTGCAGGCAGAAAAAAAAAATCCATGAGAGGCAAAAGATATCTGAATGCCCTAAGTGTTTCTTTTTTGGGGGAATATTTATATGAAATTGCCAATGTAGTCTGTCTCTCTTGATGCTGGTACAGAGAGTACAGAATGAGAACCTTATAATAAACATTCCATTTGCTCATAAATGCTATACCTAAAGTGTCCATCAGGTTTATTCACGTGGGGAAGACAAATATTATAAAAATCTTGTAGACATTATGAACAAAGAACTTAAATAGAAAGGCAATCCAGTACAACATGTGCACACACACACACACACACACACCATTTTGAACTGGCTTTACTTTAGAAACCTGGAAATTTTTGGTGCTTGCTGGGGTGTTATGGAGCCATGTTTCTGATTTTTCATGTGTTGTCATCTTGTTTGAGAGGAATAAGCTTGTAAGAAGGTCTTTCCCTCAGATGCCTCAGGATTCCAGTCACCTTTTTATGCCAAAGTAATTAGTCCACTCTGTCATCTGTGGAAATCCTTGCCTGTGACTGTTTTGAGCTGAAGACATTCTCTGTTCTCAAAAATAAACAAAAACAAACAAACAAATATAACAAAGTAAAAAACATACAACAGCCGAATGTGGTGGCTCATGCCTGTAATCCCAGCACTTCGGGAGACCGAGACGGGAGGATCACGAGGGCAGGAGATCGAGACCATCCTGGTTAACATGGTGAAAGCCCGTCTCTACTAAAAATACAAAAAAATTAGCCGGGCCTGGTGGCAGGCACCTGTAGTCCCAGCTACTTGGGAGGCTGAGGCAAGAGAATGGCATGAACGCATGAGGCGGAGCTTGCAGTGTGCCAATATTGTGCCGCTGCACTCCAGGCTGGGCAACAGAGCGAGACTCTCAAAAAAAAAAAAAATACAACAATGACAATATACAGAATCTTCCCCAATATCAGCAAGGGAAATCTTAGAATTGTTTTTCCATTATTATACTTTCCTATCCTCTCCAATTAATATATCTTTTTTCCCAAACACTTTACTTCAGGGGCCATTCATCACCCATTGCCTTCCTCTTTTCCAATCAATGATCTGATTATTATTTCTATTTTATAATCATATTACACAATATCAAGGAGTGGTATGTCAGGATATCTCTGCTCTCTTAGACTCGGTGACAGTAAATCAATTGTTTTTGTCCTTTGACCTACTGAAATCATCTTCACCTGTCAGCTACAGCCATATTAGCATTGTGAAGAGTGACTATCTGGGAGTAGGGAGGTTATAATATAATAAAAAATAAATCAGGATTTGGATTCAGACATACTAAATTCTTAGTGAAAGACCAGTTATTTTCAAGTTATATGTCTGGTTAATTGTTTGATTTAGTTGAATCTCTATTTTTCTTTTCATAAAATAGTCCATCCTTATTTGAGGATGAATAAAATTACCTAAATAAAACCACCTTTTATGGTACTTTGTAATTGTTATATTGTGACATATATATTTGGTCTTAGTCTCAATTTTCTGACAGATAGCTCCTAAAATCCTTGGAATTTCCAAAGTGATAAGATTGTCTTTTGCATGGTAGTGAGATGACTGATGGCTGGTAGCCCCTAAATATCCTTAGAACGGGGGCTGGTTGCCAGGGAACTAGCTCTGGTGATTACAGGATTGGAATGTTCAGTCCCACCCTCTCCATGAGGAGAGGGGGGCTGAAGGTTGAGTTGACAAACCAAAGGCCATCAATTTAATCAATCATGACTATCTAATGATCCTGCCATAAAAACACAAAAGAACTGAGTTCTGACAACTTCCATAGAGCTGAACACATAGAAGTTCCTAGAGGGTGACATGCCTGAAAGGAGCATAGAGGCTCTATGCTCTTCTCCCATACCCTGCTGAATGTATCTTTGCTATCTGGCTGTTCATATATCCTTTGTAATATCCTTTATAATAAATGGGCAAATGTAAAGGAAAATGTTTCCCTGAGTTCTATTAGCTGCCCTAGCGATTTAATTGAACCCAAGAATTGGGTAGGCATAGGAAGCTTGATGTACATCTGACTGGTCAGAAGCACAGGCCATAACCTGTACCAGAGACTGGCATATGAAGGGTAGTCTTGCAGGACTGGACCTTTCAACCTGTGTGACTTGATGCTTTCTCCAGGTAGATAGTGTCAGAAATTAATTGAATTAGAAGACACTCAGCTGATGTCCGCAGGAGAATCGTCTGAAGAATTGCTTTGTGTTTGGGAGAAAACTCCAGCATAGCTGAAGTCACAGAAGTGTTCTGTGTTGTGAGAGTATAGTAGCATAAATTGAGTTAGCTTTTTCTTATATTCTTATAGTAATGCTTTTTTATTCTAATACCAAAGTTATTAAAGTAGGCAAACAATATGTTAACTCCCTGATATTCTTTGTTTGTTTGCACAAAAGATTTCCCAGGAAATGGTATTGAGAAGGATATGTTTATTATATTGTTATGGCAAGAATCATTCAGTAGGAAAATATAGGTGGTATAGCTAATGAACAAACTATAGAGTAGATTCCTTTTATCCTTTCCTTTTCTTCTCTGTGGTTTTCACTTTGCTCTCTTATCATCATAATTGATATCAAAGAATTTGGAAGATCATTAAAACTCTGCTAGCATTTGAAACTATAATGCTTTTGGACATAATTTTGAAGCTTGTGAGTGATGAGGATTGTAATTTATAATATCAATTGACACGTTGTCCTCCACCCTTCGTGCATTTAAAGAGCTGTGGGCTCCAATCTGCTCTCAGCTATTGTTTGAAGGCTGTCGTTAAATACAGCAGCTCACATATCCTTCAGCAGGATTTGGTCTTCAATGGGTAGCAAGTAGAAACAGGCCAGTAGGTCCTAAGCAAGAAGAAATATAGTTTAGATTTTAGAGAACTCATTCAGATGAAGTCAAAGAGGGTTCATCCTCTACAGAAAGAACTGTTTATTTTGAACATATGATGTTTCAAAGACTGAAATTGTTACTGTACTATTTTGAGTGCAGGGAAATTGTTTACAAAAGGGACATGGATTCTTCTCAAATGGAGAGAATAAAAGTAATCACATGTATTAAAAAATCCCAATAATTCACTTGTTGTACTTGCTATGAAGAGGCACAGAATGTCAGGCTTTGACCTAATTGAGGATGATGAAAGTCATTAGAGAGGGCTTCCCTTGGGAAGTAATGTCCAACCTGAGATATAACAGATAAAGAGGGCTAGCAGGAAAAAAAATGGGGTGAGAGAGGCTAATGAGGTAATGTCAAAATGAGTGTGGAACTGACAAAGACCTTCATGGCTGGAGCTCAAAGACAAGGTGGTCTGACATGAAGCTGATAGGCAAGAGCAGTGGTAGAGAAGTTGGTATTTATCATAAGAGCAAGAGGAAGTTTTTAAAAAATTGGCATGATAGGTGTATGTTTTGAGAAGTCAGTCAGGCTTAAATCTTCTGATCCATGTTAGAGGAAAGTAAGAACAAAAGCAAGGAGAACAGTTAGGTGATATGGCAATGGTCATGTCAAGAGTCCATGCTTTCACAGCAGTGTTTACAGTACTGGCAGAGAGAGGAGAACATATTCTAGAGATATGAGACAGGGTAGATAGAACATGATGACTAAATGACAATGAGAAAAGAATAAAAGGTGTTAAGAATATCATCTAGCTATCTTCCCAGATGATTAAGTGGATTGTGGGGTCATTTACTGAGATAAGAAATATTAATGAATGATCAATTTTTGAGGAAAAGATAATTTAGTTTTTGACATTTTGAATTTGATTGGCCTGTGTCTTATTTTTAAAGTTAGTTGGGAACATGGAAACTTATCTGGCTGATGTTTTGTAGACGGAGGAGATGTTATGTCACTTTTGAGCCAGAATATTTAATTACCTTTGTGAGATAGTCCAGGATTCTATTCTTTCTGCCACTGTAGCTCTCAGTGTTTGAGACAGTGAAGCCTCCACTATATGGATCCTGAAGTGAAGACAACATAGAAATGAAATGAGTGGTGAACATAGGGTATGAACAACAAATAAAACCTTTGTGATTTAATTGACTGAAATCTTAGGGGTGTTTTTTACACCAGTAACACCTGGCCTATATTTGCCAATATATTGTCCTTTATTAAGAATACTTAGTCATTCTCCAGACTTTTCATTGCATTCAATTTTGCATACAACTCACATTTCATTAATCATGCTGCTTTCTAATTAGTTGGGTGCATAGATGACCCTCTTCCAACATACTTATATTTGGGACTCTCTCAAGAGAACTTGGTATCTGTGTTTCTTAATGTCTCACTAAGTAACTAATATGAGTACCTGAGCTGAAGTTGAAGTGTGTACATATGCATGAAATGACAGGAAATGAGCACTGATGGCGGGAATACTTCTGTAACGGGTTGATTTGGGGTCCCAAAATATATGTTGATTCTTAATTTTTGGTACCTCAAAATATGACTTTATTTGGAAACAGGGCTGTGGGAGATGAAATTAGTTAAGAAGAGGTAATACTGGAGAACAATTGTGCCTTAATCTAATATGACTGATATTTTTATGAGAACAGGGGAAATTTAGACCCAGACATGAAAGAAGCAAAGTGATATGAAGGCACACAGGGAAAAGATTGCCTTGTGAAGACTAAGGCAGAGATTGGAGTTGTGCTGCCACAGACCAAGAAATGCCTGGGCCTACCGGAAGCTGGACGAAGCAAGGAAGGATCCTCTCCCAGAGGCTTTGGAGGGAGCGTGGCTGAAAATACCTTGATTTCAGCATTCTAACCTCTAGGAAAGTTAGATAAGACTTTTCTGTTGTTTCAAGCCACACACCTTGTGGTACATTGTTATGGGAGTCCTAAGAAATTAAATATATTTTATAGTACTATAATAACATTACAAGATTCATAACTTGAGAATTATAATGTATGATTCCCGTGTTGGATCCTAAGAATACATAAGTGGTAAAACAAGCTCATGAGTTTGAACAATGAAAAATAAACATCCTGTTGCAGGATGTTGATATTTTATAAAAATACAATTTTCCAAAGTATAGCTATTTAATTATGGCAAGCAATTGTCCCTAATAGGGACAATTATTGAGCCCTTAGAAATCATACAGTAGAAGACATAACCTAGTCCGTTTAAAAAAGGATGATTTTCCTTGAAGAAGTGACTTTAAAATTGGAGCCCTGGGAGCCTCACTAGAAGTCTTATCTTTCTTTCATTATTGAGTCTTGTCTGAGTAGAATTACAGGATGGAGGGTGAAATCCTGATATCAGTGCTTTCCCAATAAGTGTTTGGGGAGAAAATTTGGAAGAAAGGAAATTTGGAAGGAAGGAGGAAAAGAAGAAAGGAAGACAAGAAAGGAAAAAAGAAGACAGGGAAGAAAGGAAGGAAAAGAGAGAAGAAAGGGAGAAAAGGAGGGAAGAAAATAGATGGATAGAAAGAAATAAAAGAAAAGGAGAAAGATGAAATTAACTGAAAAAAATATGTGTGTGTCCTATATTAAAAACAAAACAAAAACAGATATTGTCTCACTGGTCTAGGAAAGATGCTATATAAATATATCCCTCCTAAATGTATATAAGGATCCTTATATATATGGATAAGAAAGATATATTAGATATGTAGATAAACAGATTGTATACATACACATATATAAACATATATATATTCAGTAATAGGAGGGATAAACACTTTTATTTCAACAAAAGTTGAAAATATAATTTTTAAATTTAAGAATTTCTTGATTTTGTTTTGTTTTGTTTTGTTTTGAGACGGAGTCTTGCTCTGTCGCCCAGGCTGGAGTGCAGTGGCGCGATCTCGGCTCACTGCAAGCTCCGCCTCCCGGGTTCACACCACTCTCCTGCCTCAGCCTCCTTAGCTGGGACTACAGGCGCCAGCCACCATGCCCGGCTAATTTTTTGTATTTTTAGTAGAGACTAAAAAGATCCCTATTTTTAGCAGGGATTTCACCATGTTAGCCAGGATAGTCTCGATCCCCTGACCTCGTGATCCGCCCACCTTGGCCTCCCAAAGTGCTGGGATTACAGGCGTTATCCACCACACCCTGCTAGGGTAGGATTAGTTTCTAATACTTAGCAATTATTAGAACAGCGTAATAAAATTAAATTTTTGAAATAACACAATAAAAAGAGTTGAAGACATTCAAATGTTTATTCCATTTTTATTTATCTGGTAATCCAGCAAATAATTACGAAATAACGATTATATATCAGTTTATTTTACCAGCTATATTTCGAGATGTTGATGATGTATACATGGTAGAAGAGATAAAAAATGTTCACAATAAAACACACATACTACATAGTTACTATAATATGCATACTCATAATGTACTTTAGAATTACAAAAGGGCATCTAGACTATGTGGCAAACTCAGGAAAAGCATCATGTAAGGGTAGTATTTGAACTAGTCTGAAGGGTTATTAGGTGTTGATCAGTAAAATAAATTGAGAAATTCATTGTAGCACAAGGAAAACTACTATACGTTTAGGGCAATTTTTAGGTCGCCAATATAATAGATTTTAAATTACTAATAAAGTAGAGATAATAATCCATTGTAATAAATTTTACAATGCATGAACATTTTTTCTATTGTGATACAATGTTTTTTAAGCTGAAGATACATGTAGCAGTTACTGTTACTTCAAAAAAGTCTTACGTTCCTTCAAAAGTAGTTATTAAACATCAACTAAATTTTCAGTTCTGAGCTAGATGCTGTGAATGACCTCAGAATAAATGAGTTACAGTTCTTCAGGAACTTTATTTTTTTAAGAAATAATACTCTGAATAAAATCATACATGTAATAGCAAGTACAGACAGCATTATTTTGAGCATTCAGCCATTTAGCAGTGTATTTATGATGACATTTTCTTTCCTAATCTCACATACTGACCACTTAAAACAAAGTGGTTAACAACAGCAATAACAAAAGGCAAGGTTATTGGGCAAACGTCAGAAAGTCAAGATGGCTAAAGATCTTAAGAGAGCAACTTTTAGGAGGTCATTAGGTCATAAATAACTACCAATATACTTTTTTATTGGTATGATATATATTATACAAAATATAGAAGTATATGTTATTCCTACATTTTAAAAGGTTGTGTAGTCTCATCTGACATCTGCCCCTGAATAACTTGAAAAAATTAACACCAGCAGCTGACAATTTAAGAAATTGTTATATTATTATTCTGGTACTATTTAGTTCTGTATCTCTGGTTAAACATTTATACCTCAAATTTCTAGTTTTAATATATGGGTTTTAAAATAGAAAATATAAAATTTCTATTTTGCTACAGTTCTTAAATCTGTCCATTTACATTACAACTGAAAAGATGAGAAACCATTTCTTATACCTTTAAATATATGCTGCAATGTTTAGTTGACAAAATTAGTTTTATCCCTGAATTTTCAAAATTATAGCTACCAAAACGATGATAATTTTGCTGTCACAGTTTTTAGGAGTAACTATGTATTCAAAAATTATCTACTATATTAAAAGCACAGTGACATCACAAGAGTATAGATAAAACACTGTCTTCTATTTAAAAATATATTATCTTACAATCACTTTCAATAAAAATGTCATTGCACATAAAAAAATTAGAATTTTTAATGGGATGAACTAAGAGCTGTAAACTAAACGATAGAATTACAAGTGTTGACCTAAGTATTCTTTCTACAAGTATTTGACTACAGGTTTTCTAGATTTCGGGATCACATCTTATGTATTAGCGAATCTAAAATACTTAATATGAACTTGATACATAAGAAGTGTTCGATAAATTTCAATAAACAAGTAAATAAATGTATGAATTAATTGACAAGTAAAAATTATTCTAAAGAAACTATTGAAGTTAGAAGAGAGAATAGTCTGATAATGCTTATAAGGTAGATGGCAAATAACTTGGAGAGTTTGGGGGAGCTTTGACTCGTATTCAGGAAAATTTGAAGATTCTTAGATTAAGTACAAGACAGCAACTCTCTGTGGGAGTAAAAGGGGGCAGAGGAGAGATGAGCTATTTACTGCTACCACAATAAACTAAAATCCGGTGTTGCAGGGCACACTAAAGCTTGAAATAGGGGATGAAAACAATCACTCCAGGCACTTTTTTTTTTGTTTTTTTTTTTTTTTTTTTGAGATGGTATCTCTCTCTGTTGCCCGGGTTGGAGTGCAGTAGTGCGATCTCGGCTCACTGCAACCTCCGCCTCCCAGGTTCAAGCTATTCTCCTGCCTCAACCTCCCAAGTGGCTAGGACTACAGGCACGTGCCACCACGCCTGGCTAATTTTTTGTGTTTTTAGTAGAGACAGGGTTTCACCATGTTGGTCAGGATGGTCTCCGTCTCCAGACCTTGTGATCCGCCCGCCTCAGCCTCCCAAAGTGCTGGGATTACAGGCACGAGCCACCGCGCCCAGCCAGCACTTTCTCATTTACACGGAGAACAATGAGAACAATCCTGTGGTTGAGAAGAGGCAGAAGAGTTTAAAGAGACCACTCTCAGGTAAGGACACACAGGGTCAGCTGAAAGCTGAAGGTAGATTAAAAGTAAAGAGATAAAACCAGCAGACACTCAGATCCTAAGCCTTACTAAAGGTAAAGTTGTGATTCTACCCTTAAAATATTTGAGATCTTTTGTTGAATTGAATCTAATGAAAGCAATAACAGAAACTAGGCCAGTTCAACTATGCAGTAGATTAAACAAAGACCTGGCCAGACACAAATGTACATTGACTTAGTAATCTCTGTCCCATGGTGAGAGTCTGAACAACAACAACAAAATAGGAGCCTGTCCTTTCCTAGGCTTAAAATTACTCAGTTCTTTCCACATAATGTCTATATTTAATAAAAAAAATGAAACAATCGAAGAAAAAAATATGTGAGCCATCATCAAGAGGAGAAACAATGAAACTAACCCAGGTAGCTCAAATGTAGGAATTATCAAAGAGGAATTTTAAAATGATAGTGAGTATAATAAAGAATCTAACAAAAATATGTACAATGTGAATTTTCAAATGAGTAATTTCAACAGAGTGAAAAACACTAGAATGAAAAATATGAGAAAAGAAATAAAGATAGTTTTGGTGGATATATCAGCTGAATATATATAGCACATGAAGGAATAAGTAAACATAAAGACAGAACAGTAGAAATTATACAAAAGGGAATAAAAGAGGAAAATAAGCTATAAACATATAATATCTGTGAACAAAACATCAACTGGCCTAAGATTTGTGTGACTACTCAGAAGGTGAAGATGGAGGGGCATAAAATACTGGAGGAAATATTGGCTGAAATTTTTCTGAGTTTTATGGAAAACATCAAATCACATATTAAAGAAATTCAGCTTCAGTGAACCACATTCAGAATTTAACAGATTCTCTCTCTATCTCTCTCTCTGTCCCCCCCCCACACACAAAGACACACACACACACACACACACACACACCATAAATAAAGAGAAAACTTGAAAATTGCCAAAAAAAGAAAAGACATATAATTAGAGGAGATAAAAAGAGAACAAGGACAAAAAGGAAGCCACACGGCAAATAAAAATCATCTTGAATATACCAAGTTTTTTTTTTTTTAATGAAGAAGAAAAACCTGTTAAAAAATAAAGGCAAAGGGAATTCGACTTTAGCTTAGTAATGGAATTAGAAAATCCTCTTTTGAAAATTATAAAATGGACATTTACAAAAACAATAATTTTTGCACATTGGAAATTAACCAAAGACCTAGCTGTAATGCATCTATATTTCAAAAACAGCTGAACTTAGAATGAGACAGTAGAAGTCTGTGATATTCTTGTTTGAGAATGCTCTAACCGTCACTTCTACTATTCCAGAGTTAGTATGGCTGTCGTTCCAGGGCTAGGAAGAGAATAAGAATAGTTCTATCAGGCCAGGTGTGGTGGCTCACACCTGTAATCCCAGCACTTTGAGAGGCCGAGGCAGGCGGATCATGAGGTCAAGAGTTTGAGACCAGCCTGGCCAATATGGTGAAACCCCGTCTTAACTAAAAATACAAAAATTAGGACAGATAATGATGGATTACTAAAAATAAAAATAAAAAATAAAAAACAAAAACCAGAGAGCTCAGCAACCACAACCTTTATTAGAAAAAAATCAAGATTCATAGTTACTACATTGTATTATAAAAAATGTCAATTTTAAACAAAAACATGTAAAACATGCAAAGATATGGAAAGTGTGAAATATCTTCAAAGGATGCAAGAAGCTAATAAAAACTATCACTGAGTGTTCCCAGAGATTGTGTTTAGGAAACAAGGACATCCAAACAGCTATTACAAACATATTCCGAAAACCAATGAAAACTACTTGTGAACTGGAGGAAACTATGACAAGAAGGAGAGAATTTCAATAAGGAAAGAGAAATTATTTTTAAAAGAATCAAAACAAATTGTATGTTAAAACGTACAAAAAATGAAAAAATTCACTGAATCCATGAAAAATCATGGATTGAATAGCAGATTGGAAATAGCAGAAGAAACAATCAAAGCACGTGCGCGTGCACACACACACACACCACACACACACACACACAGAGAAAAAAGCCATAGAAAACAAATTGAACAGGATCTCAGGAATCTGTGGGAAAATACCAAGCTTACCAACATATGCATAATGGGAGGCCTAGAAAATAGTTAGAAGGAAAGGAGATAGAATTTGATAATTTAATGGCTTAAAACTTCAGAAATTTGATTAAAATACTTTACTACACACAGTCAAGGAACTGAAGTAATTTCAAATAGGATAAATACACACAGATCTCCACCAGTATGTTGTAGTCAAGCTATAGGAAGTAATAAAGAGACCACCTTAAAGACAATGAGACAAACAAACAAGCAAAAACAACTCAAATAAGTGCATCAATATGACTAACTCATGACTTCACATCTGAAACAACAGGGACCAAATGGTAGTGGGATCACATATACACATTAGTAATTACAAAATCAACCAAGAATTCTATGTCCAATAAAAATTATCCTTCAAATATGAACTTAAAATAAAGACTCTACAAGATAAATGACAATTGACATATATGTTGTTAATAGGTATGTCATAAGAAGAAATAGTAAAGCAAGTTCTGGATGAAATAAAATGACACAGGGCAGTAAATCAAATCCATAGGAAGAAATGGTAATATGTGAGTTAATATGAAATATATTATAAATGTAGTTTGCTAATTTCTTTGTAGACTTATTTTAAATTTATGAGATCGTATAAAGCAATAATTATAACACATTATTACTGACTTTATACAACCCATAGATATTTATGAAAATAATAGCACAAAGTAAGAAAGAAAACTGTCCTATAGAAAAACAATATTTTCATGTTTTATCAGAACACATTTTATGTTATTTGGAAGTATATGGTCATTGGTTAAGATGCATAATGTAATCTGTAGAGCATCCACTAAAAAAAAAACTTAAATGTAAATAGTAAAATAATTCACAGATTAGTAAAAATTATACCTAGAAAACATATTTACTAAAAACAAAAGAAGGGACCACACTAAAAGAGAAAGAAATAAAAAATTATTAATGTTAAATTCAAATTTATTAAAACATACCACTAAAAAAATTGATAAGGTACAAATAGGGAGAAATTATTAGAAAATTATATATTTCCTTTAGTAGACTCCAAGGTAGACTCCCAGATAAAGGACATGTATCCAAGAAACAAAAAGTTTTTTAAAAAGATAAACAATAAGCCAAAAAGAAAGCAAACATTTTCATTATCATTTCACCAAAGAAGTTATAGGAATAAGGATTAAACACTATAACGTATACACACATCATTAATATTTAGGGAATTACAAATTAAAACTACGATGAGATACCACTATACACCCAACTAGAATGGCTCTACTCAAAAAGATGGACAATGACAAGAGTTAAAGAGGATGTGCAGAAACTACCATCCTAATACATTGATGGTTAAAGGTTAAATGGAAATGTTAAATGGGCTAGACACTTTGGAAAACTGTTTGACAATCTTAAAAACAAAATAGACATAAACATACATGACCCAGCAAATCCACACCTGGGAGTCTACTTTGTATTTTACTCAAGGAAAATTAAACGTATGACAACACAAAGCTATTAATAGGAGTATTATTCATAGTAGCTTAAAATCAGAACCAACCCAATGTCCATCAAATGATGAATTATAAACAGTGTTTTCTATTTATATAACTGATATAATTCAGTAATAAAGAACAAACTATTGACATAAAATTCAGCATGGCTAAACCTCAAATTTAGTATACTTAGTGAAAGAAGCCAGTGGCAGAAGACCACACATTATATAATTTAATTTTTATGAAATATTTAGAAAAACTAATTTATATAGAAAGAAAGATAATAGATGTCATCTACAGCTGGAGAAGGATATGAAGATTAACTGCAGATGAACAATAAGAAACTTTTTGGTGTAATGTCTGTCATCTTTACTTGATTGGGGAATGGGAGAAAATGTGTTGGCTTTTGTCATATTTTTCTATAGGCTGTACGAAGCAATGAAAATAAATGCTTTTTACTTTTATAAGTGCTACTGTGTTTCTGAAACACGATTTCCACATTTTCAACCAAGAATTATTAGAATTGCATTTGTGTGATTCCTTTCCTCTCTACCTTAGAGATCTGTCTTTCCATGATGAAATTCTTTTAAAAGCTATCCGAAGGTGTACTCAATGTAATGTGTATGAAATCATTTGCATTTTTTTTAAAAAATCTTATCTTATTTGTGAAGCAGATTTCTTTCAACATATCAAAGCATATACTCTCACTGAATCCATCTGAATGTTTTTTAAATCATCCTTCTAAGCAAAATACTTTCATTTTTTAAAAAAGAACATTTCCTATACCGAATTTAACTTTTTGTGTTGAGCTCAAGCAATATAAAATATCAGCTCAAATGAGAAATGTGGGGAGGAATTGTAAAGGAAAGCCAGGAAGATTAAATGGAAAAATGACTTTCTAAGGTCTGATGTGTGGCATTAATGATGTAGCTCACTATAGCTGAAGGGGGCAGCTAGTTCTTTGCCCTTTGTATCAGGAAAACTAATAATGACTTTCATTTGTTAAGTGGTGAAAATTTAAACAAACTGAATCTTTGGTTATACAAAATTGACTTTTAATTGCTTAAAAAGAAACATACAATGTTACTGCCAAGAAAAATATATAATTCATTCTCATTCTGTATTGAACATGTACAAACTCATTTTTTCTTGTCATTATTTCCTAAATAATACAGTATAACAACTATTTACATAGTACTTACATTGTATTTGAGATAATAAGCAATCTAGAGATGATTTAAAGTATATGAGGGACTGTATAGGTTATATGCAAATACTATGCCATTTTATATAAGGTAATTGAGTATTCACAGATTTCGGTTTCTGAGGGGTATCCTGGAACCAATCCTGAATGGATATCAAGGAATGACTGTTTAGTGTTTTGATATGATTAACTATAATCAAATGCTAAGTAGAATCTATGAATTTTATGGATTGTAATTATTGTAAGGAGTTTTGAGGAAGTAGAACTTGAAATAGGAAGGTGATGAGTTTCAGGACATGCTACTCCAAAATATGGCACTTTGAGATACTGAATATTTTAAGCTAAAGAAACTGGAAAAAAACAGCAGAAGCAAGAAAGTCTCTCTGATCTCCCCCTGCTCTTCTTCCAAGAAGCAGTTCATAAAAACCGAGGAAGAATTTTCTGTTCTTCCCCTGACGCAGGTCATAAGACCCTTATGCGAGAAGTGTCCTTCCTATACCCAGAAGAAAAGATCATTTTTATCTCTGAAGACTCAGAGACACGGACAGAAAAATCTAATCAACCAGACCTTGCTAAATTTCCCTCAGTTTATTACCATTCAATTCTACTTTTTGTCCTATCATATTTTCTCCATGATTAGTTACTCTTCCTCAAACCGAGTAGAAAAATATTCTGCATTGCTCGTTTCTTCAGATCTTTATTTTTTTAAATTAAGGTTCAATGTCACATAAAATGTATAGTACATAAATTGGTATACTTTTCTTTTGTTAACCTGTCTGTTGTTATAGAGCCCTCAGCCATGACCTAAGATGAGTAGAAAGAATAATATTTTTCCTTCCTTACAAAGGACAAACTTGGTAGAATACCTAAGCAAGAGAAGAAGTGGCAAATGGAGTGCAACTCAGGTATGGGTGCATAATGTAGATAAACATAGGCCATACAGTGATCAAACAGCACACTTTAGTGGTAGTTCCTACTCTGCCACTTCCACCTGTTATACTCTTTGAAGGTAATAAAGAGAAAGGGGTGGCGGAAAAATAATTAGAATTGCTAGGAAACGTATGCAAGAATAGTCATTGTGGGGATGCTTTCACACAGTTAATTGAGCTACAAGGCACAGTTAATTATAGTCAATGAGTAATTACTGGTAATTCAAGAGAAATTCCAAAATGAGTTATTTTTATTTTGAAGGTATTTTGCAAATAAGAAGAAACCTTTGGTTACTATTTCCATGATAATCTAAAGAAAGCAGGAGTGGCTATACTTAACATCAGACAAAGCATACTTTAAGTTAAAAACTGTCTCTAGAGACAGACAAGGCCATTATATAATCATAAAAGGGTTAATTCAACATGAAGATAGTAACTGTATATATATAGTGTACATATAATATATATATATATATCTTCAGCCTCAGAACACCTAAGATATAAAGCAAATATTGACAGAATTGAAAAGAGAAATTGACAGTAATACAATAATAGTAGAAAATTTTAATATTCCACTTTCAGTAATAGATAGAAAATCCAGACAGATAGTCAGGAAAGAGACTGCTGACTTGTACAACACTGTAGAGCAAATAGAGTCGACAGACGTATATGGAACTTTACATCCATCGGCAGCAGAATACACATTCTTCTCTTTTGTACAAAGAACATTCTCAAGGATAGATCACCTTAGGTAACAAAACATATCTTAAAATTCAATATGTAGAAACCAAATAACACACCCTTTAACAATCAGTGAGTCAAAGAATAAATCAAAAGGAAATTTTAAAAAATCTCATGATGAGTGAAAAAAAACTAAAATATGCCAAAATTTATGGGATGCAGCAAAAGCACTATTAAGATGGAAGTTTATAGGGAGGAAAACCTACATTTAAAAAGAAGAAATATTTTAAATAACCTGCCTAACATTACACATCAAGGAACTAGACAAAGAAGATCAAGCTAAATTTGAAGTTACCAGAAGGAAGGAAATAATAAAGATTAGAGCAGGAATAAATTAAATAGAAAATAAAATAACTATGGGAAAAGTCAACATAACTAAGAGCTGGCTTTTTGAAAAAATAAAATCAACAAACTCTTAGCTACTCTAGTAAAATAAGAGAACATATTCAAATAAAATCAGAAAGAAAAGAGAAGATATTACAATGATACTTGAGAAATAGAAAATATCATAAGGGACTATTATGATAATTATGCAAACAAATTGGATAACTTATAGAAAATGAATAAATTTCTAGAAAGATACAACCTACCAAGATTGAATCAAGGATTAGAAAGCCTGAATAAACAAATTGTCAATAAAGAAATGAAAGTAGCACTCAAAACCTTCCAACAAGAAAAGTCAGGTAGCTTTATTGCCAAATTCTACCACATATTCATTGTATTAATACCAATCCTTCTCCAAGCTTTAAAAATAAAATAAAATTAGAGAGAATACTTCCAAACTAATTTCATGATACCAGCATAACTCTAATATCAAAACCAGACCAAGATACCACAAGAAAACCATAGGCCAATATCTCTAATGAACATAGATGCAAAAATCCTCAGTTAAGTACCAGCAAAACAGATTCAACAACACATTTGAAAGATTTTACACCCTGATCAGGTGAGATTTGTCCCTGGAATGCAAGATTGTTTTAACATACACAAATCAAACAATGTAACATACCACATTAACAGAATGAAAGATAAAAATATGATCATCTGAATACTAGGCAGAAAAAACACTTGATAAAGTTCAACATCCTTGATGATGAAATCTTTCAATAAAACAGATTTAAAAGAAAATGTTCTAAAAAAAAAAACTTATTCATGAAAAGCACATAGCTACCATAATAATCAATGAGACAAACTGAAACCTTTTCTCTAAGATATGGTACAAAGCAAGAAAGCCAACTCTTGCCACTTCTATTTAACATATACTGGAAAAATTAGCAAGAATAATCAGATAAGAAAAAGAAATAAAAGACATACAAATCAGAAAGGAGGAAGTAATCTTATACCTGTCTACAGATAACATCATTCTGTATGAAGAAAATCTTAAAGATGCTGCAAAAAGATTTTCAGAACTAGTAAGTCAATTCACAAAAAGAACAGGGTCCAAAATCAACATACAAATATTAGTTGTATTCCTTTACACCAATACTGATGTATCTGGAAAATAATCTAAAAAGCAATCCTATTTATGATAGCATCAAAAAAGAATAAAATACTTAGAAATAAATGTAACCAAGGAAGTGACAGATTTGTGATTTGAAAGCTTTGAAACATTGATGAAAGAAATCGAAGACACAATTAATGGAAAGCTATCCCGTGTTTGGATTGGAAGAATTAATATTGTTAAAATACCCTTACTACCCAAAGAATCAAACAGATTCAATGCAGTATCTATATATGTTTCAATGGTTTTCACAGAAATAGAAAAAAAAATTCTAAAATGGACATGAAATCACAAAATATCTTGAATAGCCAAAATAATTTTGAGAAAGAAAAGCAAAGTTGGAGGCATCACACTTCCTTGTTTCAAATTATATTATAAAGCTATAGTAATTAAACAGGATGGCATCGGTATAAAAACACACACAGACTGGCTGGACGTGGTGGCTCATGCCTCTAATCCCAGCACTTTGGAGGCTGAGGTGGGCAGATCATGAGGTCAGGAGATTGGCTAACATGGTGAAACTCTGTCTCTACTAAAAATACAAAAAATACAAAAAATTATCTGGGCGTGGTGGCGTGCACCTGTAGTCCCAGCTACTCAAGAGGCTGAGGCAGGAAAATCACTTGAACCTGGGAGGTGGAGGTTGCAGTGAGCGGAGATCCCACCATTGCACTGCAGCCTGGGCAACAGAGTGAAAAACAAAAACAAAACACACACACACACACACAGACACACACACACACCCAATGAAACCGAATAGAGACCTAAAGAAATAAGCTCAAACATATATGGTCAATTGTTTTTTGACAAGACAATCAAGAAGATACAAAAGACAAAGGATAGTCTCTTCAATAAATGGTGTTAAAGAAAAACTGGACATCAGCATGCAGAAAAAAAAAAGATAAGAAAGAATCTGAACCCATATCTTATAGTACACACAAAAATTAACCTCAAATGGATTAGAGACTTAGATGTAAGATATGAAACCATAAAATTCTTAGAATAAAACATGGAGAAAAACTCCTTATAACTGGCCTTGGAAAAGAGTGTTTGGATATTACACTAAGTTCGGGCAATAAAAACAAAAATTAACAAGTGGTACTACATCAAACCAAAAAGCTTCTGCATAACAAAGAAAACAATCACCAAGATATGAAGGGAGCCAATGGACTGAAAGAAAACAATTGTAAGCCACATATCTGAAAAGGGCTAATGTTCAAAGTATATAAAGAACTTACATGACTGAATAGCAAAACTAACAAAAAAGATTTAAAACTGGGCAAAGAACATGAATATAGATTTCTTCGTAGAAGAAGATATGTAAGTGGCAAACACGTATATGAAAAGGTGCTCAACATTACTAATCATACAGGAAATACAAACCAAAACCACACACAGGTACCACCTCACACCTAAGATGGATATTATCAAAATACCAGAAAATAAGTGTTGGCTGGGGTGTAGAGAAAAGGAGATCTTTGTATATTGTTGATGGGAATATAAATTGCTTCAACCATTATATGAAATAGCATGGAGGATCCTGAAAAAATTACAAACATAACTGTCATGAGATCCAGTGGTCCTTCTTCTGGGTATATATCCAAAGCAAATGAAATCAGCACCTCATGGAGATATCTTCACTCCTATCTTCATTGCAGCATTCTTCACAATAGCCAAGATATGGAAACAATGTACATGTCTATTGATGGATTAATAGATAAAGAAATTGTGGTATATGTATACAACGCTTCTTATTAAAAAAATGTTCAAAAAAAGTTCAGTAGTTTAGACTGCAGCTAAGTTAGGCATGGGCTGAACCATACTTTATTTTGAACATGGGCATTTTGAAAAAGTGTTTGTAAGGCAGAATATTTAAACACTTTTTGAAAACTCTAGAAATAGCTATTTCCATACCAAAAATACACAATAGGAAAGTACAAATGGTACTTTGTTGTGCTCATTAAGAATCATTTTTACTGCTTTTTAATGCAAAAACTAGGCTAAGATAACGTAGTATGGTCTAAGTTATGAAACCAAGAACCATAGAACTTGCCCCATAATTTACTGATTGCAAGTTCTAAGGGCAGTCACAACCAGCAATTTTCATTTCTCAAATAAGCCAGCTAGAGTTGAAGATATATCCTTTTATATCTGTTTATATCCCATGATACAGAAACACCTATAACATAAATGGGGCTTAATCACCTTCATGAGCATATCAAATTTAAGAATTCTGTGGTTAGGATTTACTTTTGTTTTTCAACAAATACCAAATTATACATTTTCTTTAAGTATTTTTATTTGCCTACATCTGCCTCGATTATCTTCTGTTCAAAAGAGTATTTTCTTTTTATGCTAATATATGTATGTGCAATTCTTTAGAATGAATATGCTCTTTTGATTGTTATACTGGTTAAAAAGAGTTTATATTTATAAATCTTCTTAGAAATAGGATTTTTTCTCATTCATTACCCCTCTTCCTGCCTCCACCTCCAAGGGCTGTGTACCTTAGAGACAACCTGTATCCCAAAAAGAGTTTACCTTTTCAGTGACCATCATTTCAAATACAGATACATTTACTCTTTCAGTCTTGCCAAGCTGGGAGCCTCCCTGAATTCAGGGAGAATAGCCTAGGGCTCCATGACATAAAGATGACGATGAGGGAGCACAGCCATACGGGACATAAGCAAGAATTCTGCCATTTTTATTTGGACCTTCCTTTAGGTTGATTTAACTTCGTCTGTCCTCTCCATATTCTTTATTACCCTGCCTTATGATATATTGGCCTACCACAAAACAGCCATGCATTTCTCTGTTCCTCTGTGAATTTAAAAATCTTGTCCTCTTCTGATACTAATCATGGTGTTAGCCTATTTGTGAAGCTATATAAAAATCCCATCTAATATCAAGTCAATAATACATCTTGGGGCTTACATATATTGGATATAGCAGCAGCTCCCCCTACAGATGTGGAATCAGAAATAACAGACTTTGTTCTGGTTACCTACAGATAAGAAATTAGTAATAGTACTGGCTTTTTGGGTAATTCGCAGTGTATGATAGAGGTAAGAGAGGATATTATTGTTTTAACTTTTTGTTTTGAAATCTTAGACTCACAGATGAGTTGCAAAAATAGTACAGAGGTTCACCATATACCTTTACCCAGCCTCTCCTAATGTTAACATAACCATGGTACAATGACAAACCTAAGAAATTAACATTGGCACAATACTGTTATTTTACTATAGACTTTATTTGGATTTCACTAGATTTTTCAATCCTTAGATATTCAATACTGTATATTTCAGGATTGAAACCACAATACTAAATTGCATTTAGTTGCTGTGACTTTGTAGACTTCTCCAATCTGTGACAGTTCCTCCGTCTTTCCTATTTATGTTACCTTGACACCGTTGAAGAGTATTAGTCAAGCATTTTGTTGAATGTTTCCTATTTTTTGTTTGTCTGATGCTTTATCATGTTTCACGGAGGATATGGATTTTTTTTGAAGAATATCACATAATTGAAGTACCCTTCTCATCATATCATATCATTGGGAACAAGGTATCATCATGATTTATGGATGGTGATACTAACTTTGAAGCTTGGTTGAAGTGATATCCATAAGTTCTATCCACTGTAAAGTTATTAATTTTTCTCTTTGTATACACAATTTGTAGTAAATGGATCACTACATTCAGCCCACACTCAAGAGGAGGGTGATTAAGCTGAATTATGCTCTACCTTTTGGAAAAAAAGGAGTATTCAAAAATTTGGAGACATATGTTAAAAACACTATAGTAATTAATAAATATTTGGGAGAGATAATTGAGGCTATGATGAATATCATTTTACTCCTTAAAGTATCCAGTGCCACCAAAGTCAATCTTGGAGGTGTACAACATCCCTAAACCAGAAAGACATAAACTGATAAGTCATTTCCCTTTCATTTTCAGTTTTTTTGGAGTCGACTATCCTTTTCTTTTTATCTGCTTTAAATGTTGTACCGTGCCTTTAATAATTTTATAATATATTTCATTCTAATTTTTATAATTTTTAACTGTGGGAATGTTCATGTGTCCACTTTGCTGCCATTTCTAGAAGTATTAAGGCTTAATTTTATTGATTTGCTTGATTCCATTCATAATGATGACATTCAATCCTAAAAAAGTTAGTGTAAATATATTCAATATAATATGTTTACTAATGTAAAGAATGAACTTATATATAAATAATTAAACATGTTTCAGTGATGACAAATTGAGTTATTCCTAACACATTATTTCTTGGACATTTCAGGTAAATATTATTTAGTAGTGCTGTTGTTTTTCCTAGTTTTTATCAATATTATACTAAACCTGCCAATTCACTGAAAACTTACAGGTGTGAATATAAACAACATACTGGTATTCTTAGCTTTTGTTTTGAACTTGTAGCCACCTCTTTGAGTATCAAATTCATTCAGTCTAGTCTCACCGTCAAGAATGCTCAATGCTTGTTTGCTTTCCAGTATGATGTAATTATGGCCTTTTTCAGCTTTCACTGTTGGAGTGAATTACAAAAGTGACCACTGTAGACAGATGACCTAGCAATGGATTTCCAGAGGTTGACATGATTCTGTGGTTGAAACAGCTGAAATTACCAGATTGCAAAGCAATGTGCTTATGTAGTTTTGGCTTCCTTTACAAACAACTAAATCATATTGTAGGCACAGTGATCCAGCTGATAGGTGTGTAACAATGATGAATTCCTGCTCACTGGTGTGTTTGTGAGTCTGTGTGTGCTAGTTCTCAGGAATATGCATGGGTTGGGGCAGGAGGGGGTAAGGCTTAAAGACAGACAATTCAAGGACTAGAAGAGAAAAGGGGTGAAGGAATAGTGGAGAAAGAGTAGAATCAAGCTAGTCAAAAAAACCCAGAACTGAATATTAACATAAGCCAGCAAGTTTGAGGAATATAAAAACAGAAGCCAGAAGCTTCTTTGTTTCAAAGAGCAATTCTCAGGTAACCAATCTGTGTAGCCCTTGCATGACTTAGAGCAGCCATTTTTAAATTTGGTAACATTACTCCTACAGTTCTTAGAGGAGACTGGGAGCCAAACAGGGTTCTTGGGACTATCTCCCTTGTTCAAGCAAAAGAGCTTTATATTCATATTTTGCACGGTTGACATCTGAGTAAGAAGGCTTTGAATAAAGAATTTCTTTAAAAATTTTTTTTTAATTCACAATTCTGGGCTCCTAAATGACAAAGATAGCAGGTAACAAAACTTTAAAAAGATGAATCATAGACAAAAATAGTTAACTTAAACCCATAGTTGTAATACTATAAGCGAAACCTTGTATATCCGCAATAAATATGAGATGATAATAAAGCAGTTTATCTTCAACTCCAGGTTTCACATTTTATAGCTTTATCAAATTGTTATTAAACATTATTTTATGAAAACGTAAGGAGTTAGCTGCTGCTTCGTGAAATGACTAGTTGTTTTATTCTTTTTAAAATTTTCAGCTGAAAAGAAATATTTTAAGAGACAATAATATACTGCATACACTCACTGTACTATGGAGAATATTAGGGGGATTCTTCACAATAGTCACTGGTCTTAGCAAGCCTAGAGTGCAGCTAAGGAAATAAAATTTATGTTATACAAAAAAATTGAACAAAATGACATTATATTTCATTTCCAAGATAAGCGAGTAGTAAGGGCAGGGACCAGTTATGTAAATTCAAATATTTCAGTGGTTTTGAAAGACTATGAAGCCTAATGGAGAAGGTGAGATTTCGATTAATTCTGGATTGCAGGCTGAAAAGATAATGAGAGAATAAGTGTTGACATATTCAAACACTAATTTACATTGCCTTGTAATTATAGAACTTCTTTTCGTATATATAGTATGAAGTTTCTTAAATGAAGGCCATACGTTCAAGAGGATTTTTGTTGACATGTCTATATTAGATTTCACTAATATCACCTGACTTGTGAGAAAGAGTTTTCAAAAAATGACAACCATATTTTCCCCTTAAATCACAGATCATCTGTGTGTTCCTAGATGACAAGATAGAATTGTATAAATGATAATTTAATAATAACTATTGTAAGAATAATTTTTGTTCGAGGTACCAAATTCAGGAAAGGAAGCCTCAGTATCAAATAGCCCAATTGCATGAGTTTATATGTCAAGGCTTCATTTATTCCTAATGGGGCCATCAACACTTTTTGTGATCTCAGTAATTAAGAAGCCAGTTAGATTCCTGTGATTATGGACTTCCTAAAATCTGGCTGCTAAGTCATAAAGGAAATAGAATGATGCTTTGGAGAACTAATGACTACCCATGTGTGCTGAGTCAGTCTTGAATTTTATGAGAGGCTATGCTGACTTATGCAGGACTGTTTTGTGTCTCTGAGATGATCCATTTTAACATGTTGATTGCTTCTTCTTGGGTATTCTTTTCCCTATGGAGACATGTACCATTTATGCAATTTTGTGAAATTAATTCTATATAGGAGAACAGAGAAAACATAGATGGACAACAGTGGAAATTCTAAAGTGAAACAACATGTGTGGAGACTTATATTAAACAAAAAATACAGAAGTAAAAAGATTTCTATGTTATTTTGGTAAAGGATGGAGACTGGTGACCCTATTGTTGACGTCATTGGTGCAATCATGTTCACTGGATGAAAGCAGAATGGCTTGAGGCGTCTTCTTAGAAATAGGATTTTTTCTCATTCATTACTCCTCTTCCTGCCTCCACGTCCAATTTTGTCTATATCTTCCTCAGTAAATGCCACAGAGCAGTGAAAACAAAAGAAGTGAATAAGATAAGCCAAAACAGTAAAGTAACATGAATCACCATGATGGATTTCATTAATTAGAAATTGAAATTAAAGACAATAACCTGTGAAAAATTGTACCTCTTGAGGTTGTTCTAGGACATCGTCTGTTCTAATTTTGGAAGTTAATTTGACAGAAATGTTTAAAGTATAGAATGGTATGTAAGAGAAATATGATGACCCAGAATAAAAATCACAGTGGGAGAAAAAGAAGCTTTATATCATTTTCCTTTCTTGTGTATGCTTTGATTAGACAAGAACCAGAAAGCCATATTTGGAACGCTGCTGAAGTTCTTTGTGTATGAAAAGCTAAAAAAGATTGTCTGTTCATCGTTCCACCTGAGAGGCATATGTGGATATTCAGCCAATTTTTAATTATGAGGGTTTTACTTCTGTATCAGCTTTTCTGAATTACAAGATTATCTGATGAACAAGTAATAAAAAACAAGTTGGGGATGGGAGGGAGGGCGAAATGAAGAGCAGGCAGGAGAATGATTTTAATTGTTCTCTAAGTGCATATAAAACAATATGTGGTCAGTTCAAACAAATGCAAACCCATTTAACTGGAGTTCAATTATCTAGAAATTTAAATAAGCTGAAATCCATTTTTTGAATTTTGTTTTTAGTTGAAATCAAAAAATTATACATTTTATGGGATATATTGTGATGTTTCAATACGTGTATACAATATGTAAAAGTCAAATTAGGGTATTAAGCACATCTATCACCTCATACATTTCTCATTTTTTTGTTATAAGAACATTTCAAAACTTCTCTTCTAGCTATTTTAAAATATACAACAAATATTATTAACCATAGTCACCCTACTGTGCAATAGAACACAAGAACTTATTCCTCCTGTCTAGCCACAGCTATCCATTAACCAACTGCTTTCTATCCTCTACTCCTTGCTCCTCAGCCTCTGGTTACCACCACTCTACTCCACTTTTATGAGACTGACTTTTTTAGAGATCAAGAGTGAGATTACCCAGTATTTGTCTTTCTGTGCCTGGCTTCTGTTACTTAATATATTGTCCTCCGGGTCCATCCATATTGCTGCAAATAACAGGAGTTCATTCTTTTTCATGGCAGTACAGTATTCTATTCTGTCTATATACCACATTTCTTTATCCATCATCCATTGATGGACACTTAGATTGATTCTTATTTTGGATATTATGCAGTAAATGTGAAAATGTGGACATATTTTTGATATAATTATTTTATTTCCTTTGGATAAGCATCCTGAACATCCTGTTTCTGCCGTGTTCCTTTTTTTTTTTTTTTTTTTTTTTAGAGAGAGTCTTGCTCTGTTGCCCAGGCTGGAGAGCAGTGGTGATGCAATCTCGGCTCACTGCAACCTCCACCTCCCATTTAAACGATTGTCCTGCATCAGCTTGTATTTTTAGTAGAGATGGGTTTTCACCATATTGGCCAGGCTGGTCTCAAACTTCTAACCTCAAGTGATCTACCCACCTCGGCATTCCAAAGTGCTGAGATTACAGGTATGAGCCACCATGCCTGGTATCTTTTTTTAGCCATGTTTTTTCATGAAACCAGGTGACTCTGTCCTTCAGTGATAGAGGCCATATGTGCCCACAGCAGCTATTTGAATGTGAGTTATCTTGGGTTAAGCTATGTTAAGAACTGTGAAGCATCTGAGACTTTACCTTACTTATAAGTTAACAATGTTGCCTGTCACTATTATTTGGATGTTGGCAAGAGACATGATACTCCTGCATCAAAGGTACATAACCTGGTTTTTCAAGGTAATAGCAGTAGTCAGAATATCAGCATTTTCTTGTGCTGGTTCTATGAGCCCCAGTTCACAGGACATCAAAAAGACATAAGGTGACACCTATACTTGCATTAGGTAGCATTACAGTAGAGAAACAGCTTGGGGAACCCATACCTTTTTTAACAGGCAGTAAGTATGCCTGCCTTTCGTCCCATAGAGAGACATTATGTTTATTGTACTGGGCAATTTGGATCTGAACAAGACACTGTATTTTCCAAGGCATGAAGGAAACCTGTCCTTTGCTTTAAAGGGAGACACTATCTCCATTTTCTAAGGTTGTCTATTCTACAAATATCTTTGAAGAGATCATCTGGAAAAAAGACATGATACTTCTGCTCATAAAATTTGTAAAAACATGAGAGACTCATAGGTAAACTGCCTCTTAACATACCAATGAAGAACTCTAATTATGTGTTCTCTGTTGTCCTGGAAGAAAAATGACAACTACCACAATTTTATATGTAAAATTGACAGACGGCAGAGAGAAACGCCAAAGATAAGAGAGATTTCATTCTTCTCCAAGTCACAGAAATAGAAAGCAACTGAACTTCAAACTCCATTGACTTTGCTCCATCCAGGTTACTTTTTTCTAAACATGTGTGTCTTCATAAGTATAACCCTGCTATAGCTAAGTTGAATGGAGTGCCTGTCTCTTTCTCATTGGTTTCTCTAATGTGCTATATGAACTTGAAACTGGTAGTTTCTTCCTCTCTGCCTTGTTTTTTTAAGCTAGAGAATGGTAGCAATTGCATGTATCTTACACCGTAATAGCACTGTGATGAGAATTAGATCAGGTAATAGGTACGAGAGTGTTCAGACCAGTATCAATAACTCAGTAAAAAGGATAATCCTCCATTCCATTTCACTCCATTGCCTCCAGGACACAGCTCCAAATCTCATCTGGCATTACTGACATTCCTTGATCTGGCCACTCTCTCTCTCCTCAGAGGATTATCCCTCAACATTTTTCTTTTGTAGCATGCACTCCAATAAATTGTTAAATCTATCTTCTTTGATTTCAGACATTCCTCCTTTGAAATTTTATGTCTTCAAATAAGAACTCCAATGGCAGCCCTTCTATTGGGTATCCCTCTCTTCTCCCATAAGAAAGTATTTCTAGTCCTATGGGCCTTTGTACCAGCTTTATCTCATAATACCAATCACATCGTGTTGTTATTACATACTGTTACACCTTGTCTTTGAATAGATGCTGCGTCCAAGAAAATAACCTGAGAGATAAAATAGAAATTAATTAAATTAAAGTAAATAAGAATAGATACTGCAAACTGTGTTCTCTCACTTAGGGTGTATCTTTAATTCACACCCAATGCCATATGTTGCCCAGGTATGAAGCACTTTTTTTGTTGTTGTGATTAAGAGAGCAGGATTTTTTGTTAGGTGCTCTTGGAATTTAATTCCAGGTGTGCCGTTTATTAAGTGTGAAAGCATGGGCAACTTCTTTCAATGTGCTAGGCCTCAGTTTTCTCATGGGCAAAGTAGGGTTATTATCTTTTTACCATGGGTTTTGGGAAGGAGTATTTGTAATACTGTTTAGCAAAACATAACTGTTAGATAAAAGGTCAGTCTCTTTATACACCACCTTATTGGATTGTGAATGATTACAATAATAATAATTATTATTATTTTTGACAGAGTCTCATTCTGTCACCCAAGCTGGATGGCAGTGATGCAATCTCAGCCCACTGCAACCTCTGCCTCCCGGGTTCAAGTGATTCTCCTGTCTCAGTCTCCTGAGTAGCTGGAACTATAGACACACGCCACCACACCTGGCTAATTTTTGTATTTTTAGTAGAGATAGGGTTTCACTGTATTGGTTAGGCTGGTCTTGACCTCCTGTGCTCAGGTGATCCACCCACCTCAGCCTCCCAAAGTGCTGGGATTATAGTCATGAACCACCATGCCCTGCCAGTTTCCTTGTATTTTGTTGAGAATTTCTGAAGCTGTGTTCATTAGGGATATTGGCCTGTAGTTTTCTGTTTGGTTGTGTGCCTGCCAAATTTTAGTATCAGAATGATACTGTTTTGATAGAATGAGTTGGAGGAATCCCTCCTCCTTGATTTTTTGGGAATAGCTTCAGTAAGATTGGTACCAGCTCTTCTTTGTATGTCTGTCTGTTACAATTTGGCAGTGAACCCATCTTGTCATGGACTTTTTTTCATTGGTAGAGTTTTTTCTTACTGATTCCATTTCATAACTCATTATTTTATTTGGCTGTCCAGGATTATAATTTCTTCCCAGTTCAATGTTGGGAAGCTTTAAGTTTCCAGATATTTATCTGTTTCCTCTAGGTTTTCTCATTTGTGTGCACAAAGATATTCATAGTAGTCTATGAGAATCTTCTGTATTTCTGTGTATCAACTGTAATGCCACTTTTATCATTTCTGACTGTGCTTATTTAAATCTTCTCTTTTTTTTCTTGGTTAGTCCAGTTAGTGGTCTATCAATATTGCTTATCCCTTCACAATGCCAACTTCCCTTGTATTTTTTTTAGGAGTTTCAATTTCATTTAGTTTGGCTCAGATCTTTGTTATTTATTTTCTTCTGCTAGCTTGAGGTTTGGTTTATTCTTATTTTTCTAGTTCCCTTAGATGTAACGTTAGGTTTTTAATTTGAGATCTATCTTTTCGATGTAGGCATTTAGCATTATAAACTTTCCTCTTAATAATACTTTTGCTGTAGCTCAGAGATTTTGACATGTTGTCTATCTTTGTTGCAAAAAATGTTTTGATTTCTTCCTTAATTTTGTGGTTTAACCCAAAGTCATTTAGGAACTACTTGTTTAGTTTCCGTCTTCTTGTGTGTATATATATATATATATATATATATATTTTTTTTTTTTTTTTTTTTTTTTTTTTTTTTTGAGATGGAATCTCACTCTGTCACCCAGGCTGGAGTGCAGTGGCGCGATCTTGGCTCACCGCAAGCTCCACCTCCCGGGTTCACACCATTCTCCTGCCTCAGGCTCCCGAGTAGCTGGGACTACAGGTGCCCACCACCATGCCCAGCTAATTTTTTGTATTTTTAATAGAGAAGAGGTTTCACCACGTTAGCTAGGATGGTCTCCATCTCCTGACTTCGTGATCCGCCTGCCACGGCCTCCTAGAATGCTGGGATTACAAGCGTGAGCCACCACGCCCGGCCCTGTATAGTTTTAAGAGTTCTTCTTGGCATCGATTTCCAATTTTATTCCACTGTGGTCTGAGAAGATGCTTTATATTATTTTGATTTTCTTGAACTTATTAAGACACACTTTATGACCAAGTATGTAATTAATTTTAGAAAATGGTTCATACACAGATAAGAAAAATTTATATTTTGCAGTCATTGGGTAGAATGTTCTGTAGATGTCTAGTAGGTTCATTTGGTCAAGAGTTAAATTTAAGTCCAGAGTTTGTTCGTTTTCTGCATTGATGTGCTGTTTAGTGCTTTCAGTAGCATGTTGAAGTCCCCCACTATTATTGTCTGCCTGTCTGTCTCTTTCTTTGTTCTCATAGTTATTGTTTTGTAAATCTGGGTGCTTTCGTTTTGGGTTCATAAATATTTAGGATAGTTAAATCTTGTTAAATGGAACTCCTTACCATTACATAATGGCCTTCTTTCTCTTTCTCTCTCTCTCTCTTTTTTTTTTAACTATTTTTTTTGTTTAAAGTCTGTTATATCTGATACTATAACAGCAACACCTGTAAGTTTTGCTTTTCTGTTTGTGTGATAGATTTTTCTCCACCTCTTTTCCTTTGAGCTCATGGGTGTCATTATATGCAGGCTGAGTATCTTCAAGGTAGCAGATGATTAGGTCTTGTTTTTTCATCCAATTTGCCAATCCATCTTTTAAGTAAAGTATTTAGGCTGCTCATGTTTAAGGATAATATTACTATATGAGGTTTTGTTCCAGTCATAGTGTTGTTACCCAACTGCTTTGTAGTCTTGATTACATTATCACTTTGCAGAATCTGTGAATTTTGTAGTTAAGTGTGCTTTTTGGTATCAAGTATCATCCTTGCATTCCATATTTAGAACCGTTTTGAGCATTTCCTATATGCTTGGTCTAGTGGTGATCAATTCCCTTAGCATTTGCTTTTATGGGAAATAATTTATTTTTCCTTCATTTATGAAGCTTAGTTTGGCAGGGTATAAAAGTTTTGGCTGGTGTTTTCTTTTTCTTTCAGAAGGCTGAAAATAAGTCTCCAAACTCTTCTAGCTTGCAAAGCTTCTGTAGAGAAATCCACTGTTAGTCAAATGATTTCCTTTATAGGTAATCTGGCTCTTCTCTGTAGCTGACTTGAAGATTTTTTTTGTTTCACATTGACCTTATATAGTCTGATGATTATAGGTCTTGGTGAGGGTCATCTTGTGTAGTATCTCACATGGGATTTCTTTTATCTGCATGTTGACAACAATAGCAAGATTAGGGAGTTGTTCCTGAATTGTTCCCTCAAATATATTTTCCAAGTGGTTTCTTTTTTATTGTTCTCTCTCAAGAATGCCAAAGGGTTTGTTGCTTTACATAACCTTAGGGTCTCTTGCTTTACATAATCCCATATTTCTCAATGGCTTCATTCACTTTTTAAACAATTCTGTTTTATTTTATTTTATTTTATTTATTTTATTTTATGTTTTGAGACAGAGTCTTGCACTGTCACCCAGGCTGGAGTGCAGTGGCACGATCTTGGCTCACTGCAACCTCCACCTCCCGGGTTCAAGAGATTCTCTTGCCTCAGCCTCCTGAGTAGTTGGGATTACAGGCACCCACCACCTCACACAGCTAATTTTTTTGTATTTTTAGTAGAGATGGGGTTTCACCATGTTGGTCAGGCTGGTTTAGAACTCCTGACCTCTAGTGATGTGCCCACTTCGACCTCCCAAAGTGCTAGGATTACAGGTGTGAGCCACCATGCCTGGCCTTTTTTCTTTATTTTTGCTGGACTGGGTTAATTTGAAAGATTGGGCTTCAAGCTCTGATAACTTTTCTTCTCGTTGGTCCAGTCTATTATTAAAGCTTCACTTGTAATTTGGTATTCCCTTCATTAATTTTTTAATTCCAGAAGTTTTATTTTTTTTCTTTTTAAATATAGCTATCTCATCTTTCATGCTTTCAATCATTTTTCTGGTTTCTCAGTGTTGGTTTTCAACTCTCTTGGACCTCATTGAATTTCCTTGCAATCCTTATTTTGCATTCTTAACCTGTCACTTCAGACATCATTTTGGTTACGATTCATTTTTAGTGGTAGTGCAATCCTTTGGAGGTGTCAAGACACTCTGTTTATCTGTACTGCTGGAATTCTTTCACTGATTTTTTTTATTTTGAGAGACCTGTCACTTATTTTTTTAATGTACTGTAATTTGGATGAAACATTTTAATTTTTTATTCTTTATTTCCCTTGAGGGCGTGACTGTGGTGTATGGTGTATATAATCATTTGGCTTCACTTCAGGGTACTCCCTGGGGGCCAAGGCTCTCTATGGGTTCCTTGGTTGTTGCTAACTTCTGTATACTGGCTTTCTCAGGTGCTGCCTGTTGTAGTGATATATTAGATGCATGAGCTGACACATTATTTCCTTCAGGGCTGTTGGCGAGGAGGTCTCAGGAAGCTTGTCTTGTACGCTAGCACTATGTGCTTTTGGCATCTGGTTTATATTTAGTGGTGCAGTCCTGGATCAAGTCTAGTAAGTGGCACTTAAGGGTAAGAGCTAGCTTGCTCTGAGGTAGGCTGATGATGAATGACAGCACCGGCCTTGATGAGGGTATAGTGGTGGAGTGATCATGTGTGGGTGCACTGAGGTTTCAGAGAAAGAAGCAGAGGTTAGGGTTATACCAGCTCCTCATCCTGAGTAGCAGGAATATCATCCTCTTTCTTCTCATGCCCCTGTCACAGGGCTCACTGATTTTTAGTTCACTGATTTTGTCCTTTCGCTCTAGGCTTCAGTGTGGCTCTGGACCATGGATATCCCTACCTATCTGGTAGCTACTACCTAAACGGGCTCAGGACAGACCCTCCTCCCTGAGTCCAGAGTGGACAATTCTGTTGCAGATTTGCTAGTCTGCTCTCCTCTGCTGGGACACCGCCTCTCTGTGTAGGGAGGAGGAGTTGGGCCCTGTCCTTTATGTAAGCCCAAGCAGCACAGGCTCACTTTCAATGAGGGTAGAATTGTCATGAAAAGCACAAGAAACACTTCATCTAAGTGCATGCATGTTGACCCCCAGCTAGAAGAGCCTCTGCTGTCCACAGAAGTGGACAGGTGGGAGGAGATGACCTCTTCTCCAAATCAGTTTTGGGTCACCAGTGCTGCTTCCTTCAGCAATTATTCCAAAGTGGGATCTGGTGGGTTGCGCTCTTTCCTCCCATAGGGGCAATCCACACTGAGGATTAGCTCTCCAGGGGTCCTGCAGCTCCCCAGGGATCCACTGGTCCCTTTCACCTGTCAAAGTCAGAGTGGGTTGTGGGGTATGGCAAAGTGGTGTCTGTTGGTATAATGACTCAAGGCCTGAGATTCCCCAGGCAGGGCAGTGGCTCATAATGGGATGGGTGTACAACCAGTATGGTACCTTCCATCTCAGTTCTGACCTGACAGGAGTATAGGCATGCCTGCATGAGCTGGCCACCATTTTTCTGTTGCCAGAAAGTTTTTGAATCACCGCAGAGAGTATTGTCTAGGGTCACTAGGGTAGAGGGCCTCCCCAACAGTTTGACAGTCAGCAAATTATTGCAGGGGTGAGGGTAGCGGAGAGGCATTCCCACCTACCCTTTCCATGGGGCTCTGAGTTCCTGAAGGGTCTGTCTCTTCAAGACTCTTGCTGCTTTCCTTTTCTGCATCCCATCTTCTTCCTGTGGATTCTCCGAGAGGTCCTGGCCCTCTTCTATTAGTTTTTTATTTGGAATATGTCCGTTCACCAGTAACTTTGATCTTCTTTCTGAGGAGACTGGCATCCCATGTTCCTAGTCAGCCATCTTGTAAAAAAAAAAAATAACTGATTTAAATTGAGGTTTGTAGACTTCTTGTCTTTCTTTTAGGATGCAAAGACCTGGAAGTAGTATTTATTATCTGAGACTCCTAATTGCCAGAATTTTACAAATGTTTTTGCTTCTGAATGCTGATTATCAGATGAACTTTTATGGTTTGATGAAGTAAATTTACCTTATAAATTAGTAAATGAACATGCTGAGGTTTTATTACTGTCATGGTGGTGAGTAATTAGATTGTTTGTTTATTTGTTTTGTTTCATTTTTCTGAACAGCAACCTCTGACTGCAGTTTCTAATTACTTTAATTCATGAGACTGTATTCATGTTATTCCTGAGTGCTGCTGCTAGCACATATCTGTCAGAAACATACAATGATTTTCTCTAGAAGAAAAGGACATATTTCTAGATCCCAAGTTATTTTTCTAAATAATTTTGTAAATAAAATTTCTGATACATAATCAAGAATAATCAGATACACTAGGAGAAAATATTAACATTTGCAAATTGTTAACAGATAATATACCCTTTAAAATAAGAAGCAAAAATTATAGACCTAGAATTAGTAATAGTTCTATGCAGTTACTAATAGACAAATTATTAAAATACAGAAGTTTTGAAGAACACAATTGGTATGCTGAAGATTTATAACACTATATTCAACAACTATAGAACAAATTCTCTTTTCAGGGACATTAACCACGTCTTCAAATATTCAAAAAATGTAAATCTAAATAAATATTCCAATGGTTTTTTCTGTGTCTGTGTTAGTACATGAAATTTATGTTATATACCGTTCTAAAATGTATATGAAAATACAGAGGAGAAAGAAATATGGAGATACTCTTAAAGAAGAATAACAAAGTGAGAAAACATGCTCTACCAAATATCAAGAATTATTATAAGATTACATTAACAGTATGCAGTATTGGCATAATATGAGATGAAGAAAGAGCAATAGGGTAGACAGGTTGACAGACTTAGTAACACCTGAGTCAGGAAAAAGATGATACTTTAAAACCATGAGAAAGTATAATATTTCCATTAATTGATGCTAGAATAATTAGATATCCACATGAAAAAATTGTCATGTCATTTACTTTTCCCCATACTTAAAAATCAATTCTAGATTGATTTTTATATTTTAACGAGAAATAAAAAAATAAATCTCTTGGAAGATAATACTGGAGAAAAATCTCCAGGATTTTGGTATAGGGAAAGACTTTTTAAATAGGACAAAAAAGAAAGATTGATATATTGGAATAAATCAACAGAGAATTTTTGTGTACGTATCAGAAGACATCATTAAGAGAACAAAAAGGCAAATCACAAAATGGAAAAAGGATTATTTGAAATGCTCTAGCCACAAAGGGCTCATATCTGAATATACAATATACTCCTATACATAAGGAAAAATCAACCAAAAGAAAAGTAGGCAAGATAATTAAACATGCATTTCACAAAAACTATAACAAAATGGCCAAAGATGCTCAATTACATTAGTAATCAGAGTTATTCAAACTACAACCACAATGAGGAATTTCACTGATGAATATTTTATTTAGTGTACTTTTCTGTAAATGTTCTATTCCTGAATATAAAAAGTTTTCATTTAAAATATGTGAAAGGGAATGTAGGGAATTACATATAATTGCCTAGAGCTAGAACTCTTTCAACATGAGGGTGGGGACAACAGAGAAAGTCAGTGTGAAATATGAGGACACAGTAATGACTACTTCGAAAAATGGCTGTTCTAGAATTATGGTCTCTTTGTTCTACTATGCCTGCAAAATCTTATTAATTTGTGTTATTGTTAAGTAATAGTACTTACCAGCTGTATAGCAATGAGCACATCACGTGACTCTTTGTTTCTTTGTTTTAAATTTGAGCCCAACATAGATACCTTTGCTGTGGTTGTGAAGGTTTTAAAAATAATGTTAAGCAACATTATTTGTAGTAAATGTTAGATAAATGTGTGAATGGAAACTTAGGAAGAGAGAACACTGCTTCAAACATCTATTTCCAATTTCGTTTTGCATTTGCTTTAGAAATTTTATATTGTTTGAGAAAGAGAGTAAAGAAGAGAAAGGATATAAAGAGAATAGATTCAATTCTTTCCTGGCTTAAGTATTACTAGTCTAAATTATTGGCTTTATAATCAGATTATTTTTAATCATTTCAATAAGTGGTAAAATAATTTTGCTAAATTGTCACTGTAAGTATGCTCAGAGAGGATATTAATTGGAAATTACCAATTATTAAGCTAATTTCTGTCCACTTTATATTTTAACTTTTAAACTTTTACACAAAAATAAGTCAAACTCTTTAAGAATGAGAAAATTATTTTGTGTAAAAGAACTGAACCCAAATCCATTTTATAAATGGACATATATAGCATTAGTCAGGTCTTTTAACTCCCTCACATCCTCTCTCTCACATCTTTATTCTCTCTCATTATATTTTTTCCCTTCATAAAAATATTGAAAACTATTCCTTAGCTGTTTATATCCAACCAGGATATAAACATCTGTAGGATTTATTACATTGAGTTTAGAAACTAATGATGATGAAAATAGTAATAATAATGATGGCATATTATTGTTAATGATATAATTAAGAAAACCAATAGCAATAATATGTATGTGTGTATATATGTATGTATATATACATATACACATATAGTTGCTTTTTTTTTTTTTTTTGAGATGGAGTCTCACTCTGTCACCCAGGCTGGAGCACAGTGGTGCCATCTTGGCTCACTGCAACCTCTGCCTCCCAAGTACAAGTGATTCTCCTGCCTCAGCCTCCCAAGTAGCTGAGATTACAGGCACATGCCACCACACCTGGCTAATTTTTGTATTTTTAATAGAGATGGGGTTTCACCATGTTGGCCAGGCTAGTCTCGAACTCCTGACCTCAGGTGATCCTCCCACCTTGGCCTCCCAAAGTGCTGGGATTATAGATGTAAGCCACCACACCTGGCCAATAAAATACATAAAAAGAAAAGAATTTCAGATGATGATGACAGACTAGCCATTCTGGAATGCCCAGAACAGAATTATTTATAACCTCGTTTGGTACTGTTGAGATGGAACAAAGCTTTGGAGAAAAAGAGTTTCAAGAGGTCTTCATTTGTTTTGGAAATAAGTGTGGCCTTAGTGTGGCCTTCCTGTGGCTGTATTTTCTCAGCCAGTTGACTTAACTCACTCTCTGTGCACACTATGAGCACCTGGTCCCCCAGTTAATACCTATACCTGTGGTGGCCAAACTTCTATCTCACTCAGTTTCTGCTTTTCACCCCCTCCACATGCCAGAGGAACTCTAAGACTGGAGATTCAACATGGCAGCTGACCCCCGGGAATCTGAATTACTAAGACAAAAGTTGCATTTTGCAAAATGTATTCATTTTCCTCTTCTTGGGGTTAAAGGGCATCCTGTATGACCTTGAATAAAAATATTTACCAGTGTGACGCTGGGTAGAAGAATTTCATTTTCTTCTCACATTATGATAATGTGAACAGGGACAGAATTAGAAATGCAGGCTGTGAATTTTGAGGAAGCCAACCTGAGTAGGACATGGGTGAGGGAAGGAGGGTGAATTATTTCCTTCACCCTGCAGGACCAGGACTCAGTCCCAGAGAACTCCTATTTGAGAACTGTTCAATGTGGATAGTGTCTGTTTTCATGTCGAGAATTAAATGTTATTAAAGCCGGATTATCTTTGCCACTTCCGACCACAGACTATCCAGGTTTCTTTTCATACTCAGTTGAGCTCAATGGTTCCTTTTGTCAAGACGACATAGTACTAAGTGAAATTATCATGATCATGTGTAGAGACACGTGAACAGTGGGACTATTTTTTAATCTTCTTAGAGTGAATTAATAATAGTGGCTAGCTGTGGTCCATGCACATTGGAGATCTGCTTAAGTCATCATCTCTAATTAAGCCACATAGCCTAAGAAATTACTTTTAAATTGTCAGAGTTTTCAAAATTTGCTCTGTCACACAAAATTTGTGCTTATTTGCACCAAAATCACGACGTTATTATAAAAACTTCAATTCCTTAGAATTTTTGCATTTTTTGTCATTTTTTTTCTAGTTGAGACAAAAGAGATTGCAAGAACCAATAAAAATACTTGAATCATGGCCGGGTGTAGTGGCTCACACCTGTAATACCAGCACTTTGGGAGGCCGAGGCATGAGGATCACCTGAGGCCAGGAGTTCAAGACCAGCCTGGCCAACAGGTGAAACCCTGTCTCTACTAAAAATACAAAAAATCAGCTGGGCATGGTGGCCAGAGCCTGTAATCCCAGCTACTTGGGAGGCTGAGGCAGGAGAATTGCTTGAACCTGGGAGGTGGAGGTTGCAGTAAGCCGAGATCATGCCATTGCACTCCAGCCTGTGCAACAAGAACGAAACTCCATCTCAAAAACAAACAAAAAAACTTGAATCATGTTATCATAAACAGATATTTGTTTCTGGAAGAAAATATCTGTATCTATAGCCAGGCTCTCTGGGTTCTCTTAATTGCTATGTGTGAGTTTGGGAAAATTTCCTTAAACCCTATTCTTCAGTTCGTTCAGCTGTAATATGGGTTTGTAAATTGTATCTGTCATGGAGAATTTGTGACTATTAATGTAAATCACTCAGAGGAGGCTCTGACACATATAGATATCAGTAGTTGCTATAATAACAATTATTATTATTATTACCATTGTACAGTTGTTACTTCTATTAGATGCTTTATTTATCCAGATCTCCATCCTTCATGCCGTACCTTTCCCAATCTACTCTCTTCTCCAGTATTCTTCAAGTGAATCCACAGAATTAGATTACTGAAGCATAATTATTTTGAAATGCTCAGTTGGGCCAAATAGGAAGTATAATTTAAGTCAACATAGTATCAACGTAAGATGGTTAATTAATAGATTAAGTAATCTTAGGCAAAATATTGTTTTTATTATAGACTACTTTGCAACTATTATAAAATATATTTCCAAAGAATATTTTGCAAATAGAAAAATGACTGGAAATGCAGCAATACCTTGCCAGCCATTGTCTTGGTTGGCAGAATTTTTGTTCTTTTTAATTTATCCCACTATATTTTCTTGCACTTTATATTTTCTATTAGAAATATACATTACATTTTATATTTTAGGAAAACAGGAAAAACAGTTCTGTAAAAGAAAATAAATGTATTAAACAGCATGGAATTTATAACATAATCCAATTTAATTTTTGGAATAAATAGTACATTTCCAAGTAGACAAATTCCAGAAAAATATTCAGAAACATTCTTAACTGGGGAATATCACTGAAACAAATCATGCCAGGCAGAACCGACACCCAGTGGTAAAATGAAGTAAATTAAAATGTTCTTTTTATTTTATTAATGTAAATATTCATTAAGCCTAAGTTTGAGAAAGAAACTAAAAGGAAGTTTTTACTCCTCAATAACATTTTCAGTTTGTCATTGGATATAAGGTCACCATGTTCCATGGCCAGTTTCTGGAAAATGTATACAAAAATTTGTACTCAATATTTGACTTTGTGATAATCATAGGTAAAATATTTTCTTGTAAATAATCCTTATATCAGACCTGTTTCTGTCAGCTGCCCAGTCTTCCAACCCATATTTTATTTTCTTGCTCCCTGTTGTGTTTTCTCTGCTTCATAAAGAATTTAAGGAAACATTGGTATATTGATCCTTTAGTGTATTGATTACTAAAATATGTATTATGCGGGGTCTCATATCCTAGCTATAACACTCAGATGTTGAAGAGCACAACGTTGCAAAAATTCATTTCCTTTACTCAAAATTTTAATATCAAAGATTGATAAATACGAATATATCAGTTATTGTAATGCAGCATAAGGTGGTACTATGGGATAAAAACAAAGAATGTTATTCCAATATTTACAGTAGTACTTAGAAGCAATAGTAAGCACTTGAGATTGAAACTGACTCTAGACAAATTATTTCGATGTAGATTAATTTAACTTCACTTTTCACTTTAATTTGCCCAAAAAGCTTAGAGACATAATTTATGAATCATTCAATAATTTCTCAAATAATTTGTTTTGTATAAATATTTTGTGGAAGTGATTTTTCTTTTCTGAAAGGAAAGATAATGGAAAATATATTTGCACAAGGTAAAGTCATGTGCCACATAACATGTACAAGAGTGGTTCCATTAGACTATAGCGGAGCTGAAAAATTCCTATGATCTAATGCTGTTGTAGCGAGGTAAGCTCTGAGCTCAACTCATTACTAAAGTGTTTGTGGTAATGCTGGTATAAATAAATCTGCAGCGCTGCCAGTTGTATAAAAGTCTAGCACACATAATTATGTGCAGTACGTAATACTTGATAGTGATTAAGTATTATCGTTGTAACTTTCAATGGCAAAAACCGCGATTACTTTTGCACCCACCTAATCAAAAGCAACTATATTACTAGTTTATGTATTTATCAGACTACAGTTTTTATCATTATTTTAGCGTGTACCCCTTCTACTTCTTAAAAAAGTTAACTGTAAGACAGCCTGATGCATATCCTTCAGGAGTTATTCCAGAAGAAGGCATTATTATTGTAGTAGAGGGTAGCTTCATGCCTGTTTACTGCCCCTGAAGACTTTCTAGTGGAACAAGATGTGGAGGTGGAGGACCGTAATATTTTTTATTTTGACCTTATAAAAGCCTAGGCTAATATGTGTTTTTGTGTCTTAGTTCATAATAAAAACATTATAAAGTAAAATAAAATAAAAATATTTAAAAATATAAAAAGTACATGTAAAATTTGTATATAAAGAAAATATTTTTGTACAACTGTACCGTGTGTTTGTGCTTTAAAGCTAAATGTTATTACAAGAGTCAAAAGTCAAAAAATAAGTTTATAAAGATATTAGAGTAAGCTAATGTTAATTTGTTATTGAATAATTTTTTAACTAGATTAAGTGTGTCTAAGTGTACAGTTTTGACAAAGTCTACAGTAGTGCACAGTAATGTTCTCGACCTTCAGATTGACTCACCACTCACTCAGTGACTCATATAGAGCAACTTCCAGTCTTGCAAGCTCCACTCGTGGTACGTGCCCTAAACAGGTGTACCATTGTTTATCTTTGATGCTGTATTTTTTACTGTACATTTTCTATTTTTAGGCACGTTTCCACAAATATTTACCATTGTGCTAAAATTGCTTATTCAGTATAGCAACATGCCGTACAGGTTTGTTGCCTAGGAGCAATAGCCTTGATGTATAGTAGGCTACACCATCTTGGTTTATGTTAGTATACCCTGTGATGTTTGCACAACGATAAAATTGCCTGATGACACATTTCTTTCAGGACATATCCCTGTCGTTAGGTAACATGTGGCTGTATGTGAATATTTCACAGGTATTTCTTGGTTTCCACAAGGCAATTGCTCTTAATTTCCATATTTCAATGTATCTCCTACCACCTACATGCTCAAATCCTTGCTCAGCGCTGTGAGGAAAAAAAAGTAGAAAAGTATTTACAATTTAAATTGGGTCAGAACATTACATGGAAGTAATTCTGAAATTGAAGATATACTGTGCTGCTTAATAGGATATCTTTGAGTGTCACAATATCAGAGATAGTGAAATAGAGTTGCAGAGTACTGGGGAAAGTTGAGATGAGCTTTGGTAAATTAATAGTATTTCTGTATGTGGAAAAAGTAAACGTGTCATGTCTCGATCTCTATATGCATTTCTTGGCCATATGCCATTTTGTTTGTCTACATAGTTTTGATTTCTAAAACATTTTGCTGGCACACAGGAAAAGTTAGTTATGTGCTCTGTAATTATATGCCATCATCATTCCTTCAAATATTTTACAGAAATCTGTGTATAACAGGGCTGAATTAGGAGGTAGACTAGACTCAAAAGAGAGTCTGAATTTCCATTTTCATGTTTCTTTTTGTATATAGTTGCAGACAAACCCTCATTACCAGGAAGGAGAGATGTATATTGTCATGGCATGATGCTGTCTTGATAAAATTTTGTAACCTGTAGTCCTCATATTTTGCTTCTCCCTTTCCTCTTTCTTTACTTATTGGGAGCATTTCATCTAAATCATTGCTTGTTGGACAGTCTTTTGTGAATCATAATCTACTCTGATACCACTAGCAGTGAAAATGGTGCTGTCAACATTTATGTCAACGCTGAGGTTGTAATTTTTGACAGTAATGTTCCTGGGCTTGATCTAAAACTCTCTGTTCACGTTGACAGAGCTGCCTGTCAGAGTCCCTTCTCATTGACACTTTTAAGTGACTAAGGACTTGGTAGGACTCACTCTAGTAAAAAAAAAATCTCATTCCAAGTTCTCCCATTAGGTCCATGGCTCATCTGAAAGAACTGCCCATGTTACCAAGAGATAAATGAATATAGAAGAGCAGAGACTTGGGTCAGCAGTAGGTTGCTGTATAATGTTCATAAATATCTGTAAAAATAAAATACACCAGTGGAGAATTTTTCCTGAAGGCTGGATGTTGTCAAGATCCAATAAATAAATCTCAAACTCCATTAAAGAACATTGGTCTATCATAGCTGACTTCTTGTTTCAAATCACAAAATTATGCTCTAAAATTTTAGGATTTGTATGATTAAAGTGCTTCATTCTGAGCATTTTTCTGCCATATCATACTCATCACTATGCCCTAAATGTGTTGTGTTCCTTCCTCATTCATTTTTTGGCCAAATATTTCATCTTCTCAGAAATTACTTCCATTTTTCTGTAACTATTAGATTAGCAAAATTTAAAGAAGTTTAGGATTACACAAAGCTAGAGAATATTGGCAAAACTGATATAGTCATATATTGCTTATGACACTGTAAATAGGTATCGGCCTTTTTAAAAGCAATTTGGGGTTATATAACAAAATCTCAAATAAAAAATGGTGTGTCTGTGTATGTGTGTGTATGTGTACTCTTTCTAGTAATTTCACACTTGGGAATACATTGTAAGAGATAATTCAAAATAAGATAAAAGCTATATGCACAAAAGCATTTATTGCAACATTATTTATAATAGTTAAAATTGGTTATAAATAATGTCTAATAAAAATGGCTAAGCACATAATACTACCTCAAATTGATTAAATTATATGAAACATTAAAATATATAAAATTTTCTCTATTATTTTCTACCTCTGTGACCACACCTCCTCAATCTCCTTTCTGAACTGCTCTTTCCTGTACAGCCCAAATATAAACATCCCTCTATGCGTTTATGCACTATTCTGAGTTATGCAGTACCATCAAGAATTCATCCATCATAGCACACTTCCCACTATATTATGCATATGAATTCACTGTTTTTTTCACTAGACCATAAACCGTTTGTGGATAAGAATTGTATTTTTTATTACTGTATCCTTGGAGCTTACAATGTAGACTATCAATAAGTATAAACTGGATGGCTTCAAAGTTTTTTAAAAAGTGCCTATAATTTCTTGGTAAGTAACAAAAGCAAACTGTAAAGAGTATTTACAATACAGTAAAATATTTAAGTATATTGATTATTAGAACAGGGGTTAAGGTGTACAAAGAGAAAGGAAAAGGATATCAACATTACATTGATGTGATTACAGGTAATTTAAATTTTATCATTTTCTTCACTGTTTTGTAAATGAGAATTATAAATTATATGCTCAAAACATAATTGTGTATAATAAGTCTATAAGTCAGATTTTCTCAAATGAGAATATTATAGCTTAACTTATGTAACTTCTATTTTCTGTAAGTCTATGTTGTCTAAGGGTTTTGTCCTTGAGATAAGTTAATAAATCCATCTGAAACCCAGGTTTCTCATCTGCAAAATGGGGATAATAATACCAATCCCCAAATATTATTAATGCAGCAAAACAAATCATCTAGTAAATATGTATCTAAATAGGCTGAGACAGCCTTTCTGCGTTTATTAGTTTAGAACTGTTTCTTGAAGAAGGAAACACTGCAGAAAAATTTAGTTCAAAGACCCTAAGAGGATACCTAAAGTAAGAAATTCTGTGTATTACATGCTTGACACAAGAAAAACATAAGATCTGATCTGCTTCTAATCCCCAAGTAGTTACCGTTTTGACCCACAAAACAGAGAGAGTACCACTGCACACCAATCCTTCCTTCTTAAAGACTGATGTAATAACACGTTTAAACTAGCTTTCAGTGGCTGTACTTGAGCTTGCACTTACCTGTCTCTAGTTCTAAAGACTGCAGTGAAGTCACTTAGGCTCCACTGATGCACTCCCACAATCTTAATAGAGCTCAAAGTGGTCACCTTGTATTAAAAAAAAACACACCTTGTAAAATCCAACCTTTTTAGTATATATTGCTGAGTTTTCACAAATACATCGAGTCATGAAAACACCATTAAAATTAGGATATTGAACAGTTCCATCAACCCAAAGATTTCCTCGTGCTGTGTGTTTGCAGTCAACCTCTCTCTCTAACCTGCTCCCTGGTAACCTCTGGTCTGTTTATGTTCTCATAATTTTGATTTTTTCAGAATGTCATAAAATTGGTGCCATATGCAGTATTTAACCTATGAAGTCTGGCTTCTTAACCTTAGGATACTGCATTTAAGATTCACCCATCATTATGGATGTAGCATTAGTTTGTCCCTTTGTGATGATAAGTAGTATTCTATTGTAGGGAATTAACTATAGTTAACTAATTAATTTATCAGTTGAAGGACATTTGTGTTGTCTTCATCCTTGGTAATTATGAATAAAACTTCCATAAACATTTATAATTGGGTTTTTGTGTGAACATATGTTGTTATTTCTCTTTTGTAAATACTTAGGGGTAAAATCGTCTAATCACGTAAATATAACTTAACTTTTTAAGAAATATTCTGATAGACTGTATGATTTTACATTCATGTCAGCAGTGTTTCTGTTCCTCCATATTCTGTACAATATTTGGTTTTTTTTTTACTTTTATTAATCTAATGTGTGTGTAGTGATATCTTACTGTGGTTTTAGTTTGATTTCCCTAGTGGCTGATTATGTAGATACTCATTTCTTGTGTATTTGCTGTCAATGTGTCTTCTCTTAAAGGCTTCTGATTAGCCTTCACATTTTGCTTTGTTATGTTCATGTTATGCATGATGAAATACCCACCATTTTCTCAACACCCACTTCTCCATGGGATTCTATGAAATGCCTAAACGTTTGGATTCATTAAAACCTTTTATTGAGGATTCACTTAAGAAATGCCCCATCAGTAAATAAAAAGGGATGGCAAAAGACTAGGTGAGCCTCACCAAACTAGATTCCCCACTACCTAATTTCTGTGATGATCTCAAATTTGATGAAGTTCCAGTTTTTCAACAGAATTCTCTATTAGTTTGTCAAATGAGGTTGTACAATATTTTAATGCAATTCATTCTAAAACCAAAATATAAAAACTGGAATTCACATACCAGAAAATGTTTTAGAAGTTATTTAACTCCTCCTCTCCTGCTGGGGCTCCATTCACTGTTCAGATAAGTTGCTAATATTCTACGCTTAAATATTTATTAAAAGTTTACTATGTATAAGACACTGTGTTAGTTGCTCAATAAATATTTGTTGAACTGAACTGAAGATAAATATACAGCAGTATATATTCTAAATAAAATCTATAACTTACATTAAATCATTCAAATGTTTCATGTCTAAAAGTCACACTGGGACTTTTTACTGAGCACTAATGGTATGCTAGATATAGTAGATGATAGAAAAGATGGAAAACATAACCCCAGCTCTCAAGAGTTTGTAATTTTGATCGGAAAATATACAAACATGAAGCAGAGTAGAATCCATATAATAAAAAATCCTAAATTAAGTATTTATACTTGCACAAATTCAGTGACTGAGATGGCTATAACCACAGAACATGATTTTCCAAAAGAGATACACCATAATAGGGGCATGATAGATGGAATTATAATTTCTTTCTTGTGTCCAAAGCACAAGGAACTTGAGAACCAAGACAGGAAAGGCAGTGAAGAAAAGGAGTATTCACTAGGTTTTGGAACAAAACCTGCCATTCAGCAAAGGAAAGAAATGGAGGTTGAATTAATCACCTGAGCCACGCTTCAGATTAGATACAAATGCGGGAGGCAGAGCAGGTTTTCCACATGCACAGAGCACACAGTCAGGGAATTAATGCTAGGAATATTTAGAACAGCAAGCCGAAGACGGGTCACGTTGAGAAGACCATTTCATGGCCAGAAAGGTTGGCAGTAAGAATCAGAGCTGGGCATCAATTCTTGGGGGTAAAAAACCCTATTACTATGAATGATAGGTATATATAAGGATTAGTGGAAAAGTCTAATCTTTGGTTTTTGTCAAGATAAAGACAAAGATATGGTATCATCTAGGAATAAATATTTGAAGTAAGGCTGTGGTAACCCCTAGGACATAAGACCACTGCCCTGGAAACAAATTACTTTTGTTTTGCCTGGTCAGGGGATCACGATGAGGCTTTGTATAGAGCTACAGATGGATTTAGCTTAGGAAATCTGGAAAGGAGTGAATTGGGAGAAATGAGTCAAAATTTACACGAGTGAGCATGGCTGAAGGATAAATAAGGGTTATAGGTAATTTTGATATCTAACATTCCAGGATTTTAACAAAAAGAGGTTGATGTTATCTGCTTTTAATGTTGCATTTTGTCTCCACTTAAAATCCAAGATGTTATTTTGCTTCACTGGTACAGAGCTACTCATTTCCAAATGGTAATTACATAACTGTCTCTTTTTCCCCAAGGAGAAAGTTCATTTTACAAATGCAATATACAAATAAATATAGGCAACAGTGGAGCTGGGCCTGCAAGCTTTTAGAGAGCAGATAAAATTTGATAAAATTCTTCTTTTGTTGTTATTATGTTTTCATCACCTTTGTCATTGTGTCTACACTTCTGAACTCCACCTGGGAGTGGCAGTAACAAGGTATCACAAAACTGGCTTTTCTCACTCTAATTCCAACCTGCCAGAAGCAGCAAACATAGGAAATCTCAGGAGAAAACCCCTTGTCATACAATTTACTGCCCAATTTTGCAAACCCGAGAGGTTTAGCTACTAGTAGTTGCCAGAGTTTCAAATAAGCTTACCAAGTTGAGGTTATTTATCCATAATAAACTTGTAAATATTTCAGATAAAAACCATGAGTTTTCAGCTTAGAGTATAGTGATGAATACTTTTTGAGGATTTCAGACAAAGAAAAAAATTTAATATACAGTGGATGCTATACAATTCCGCTTTTTCTGTTATTATCTAATATTTATGGCTAAAATTATACCATTGCAGAACTAAAAGAGACCGTGGAGATAATCTGGTTTAATGAGTTCATTTTATAGAAAAGTCTGAAAATTAGTTACCCAAGATCACACAGTTATTTAGTAGAAGAACTGAAATAAGAATCAGGTTTTATAACTCTGCACAGGCATATACTCCATTCAGAAATAGAATTGAATTCACTTCAACTGAAGCCCAAAGCTGTTCTACAAAAGAAGTAAAAGGTATAATATTTTTTCTCTCAATAGCCTTACACTGTCTACAAAACACACAAGCAAAGCAGATGATTCTTTTTGACTACAGACAACTCTAACCTAAACCGAATCCATTGAAATAGGAAATGTGTGATGTTCTGGTCCAGAAACCTTAATGAAGGTAGCCATTAAGTTGAACTTTGGTGGATAGCAGGAGATAGATACTTTACTATAATATATATATACGGAAGTATGTAGAGTCAGGAAGTTTTTTAAATGGAAATGAGAGTCATATATGAATCTGATAAAGACAGGCGAAACTGTATACTGTTATCTTCTTAAATTAATAAGACTGAAAACATTTTAGTCATGAGAAATGTCCTTCTTTTTTTTTTTTTTACTTTTAGAATGTTTTACTGGGTTATCAAACTATTCTTGAATAAAAGTAAAAGTAAAAAGTGTATCTTAGTCTTTTTGAGCTTCTGTATAAAAAGACCATAACACTGCTAAGTTATAAACAACAAAAATGTATGTCCTACAGTTCTGGAGGCCAGTAAGTCCAAAATCAAAGTGCTAACAGATTACGTGTCTGGTGAGGACCCATTCCTCATAGATGGTGCCTTCTAGCTGTGCCCTCCTGTTGTGGAAGGTGCAAGGCAGCAATATGAGGCCTCTTTCATAAGATCACTAATCCCATGCATCAGGGATCCACCCTCCTGACCTATGTATCTCCTGAAAGGCTCCATCTTCTAATATCATCACCTTGAAGGTTAGGATTTAAACATATGAATTTTGGGGGACAAAAACTTTCACACCATAGTGGTATCTATAACTGTCAAGAAGCAGCTGCAGATTTATTTATTTTGCTTTAAAATATGTAAGTTTTAATAAAATCATGTGTACAAAGATAGCATTTTTTTATACTTTTAAAAGTTTTTTTGTTTTTTTTTGTTTTTGTTTTTGAGACAGAGTCTCACTCTGTTGCCTAGCTGGAGTGCAGTGGCGCAATCTCGGCTCACTGCAACCCCAACCTCCCAAGTTCAAGCAATTCTCCTGCCTCAGCCTCTCGAGTAGCTGGGACTACAGGCATGCGCCACCACACTGGGCTAATTTTTTGTAATTTTTAGTAGAGATGAGGTTTTGCCATGTTACCCAGGCTGGTCTCAAACTCCTGTGCTCAGGCAATCGGCCCACCTCGGTCTCCCAAGGTGCTAGGATTACAGGCGTGAGCCACCGTGGCCAGCCAAAAGTTTTTATCTTAAAATAATTTTGATTTGAAGTGTTCAGTACAAGACATTTCAAAAATAATACAGAGGGTTTCTTTGTAATTTCTCTTCACTTTCTCCAGTAATAAAATTTTATGTAAGTACACTGTTGTCAAAATTAGGATTTTTACATTGATATAATACGTTATAAAAATTCCATTAAGTATCCAGTCTGAAATACGTTTTGTTGATAACCTCAAATCTGACAAACAAATGAATTCAAACAAAAAAAAATTAGTTAAGATTTGTTGTCCAGGTACAGCGGCTCATGCTTGTAATCCAAATGGTTTGGGAGGCTGAGGTAGAAGGATCACTTGAGGCAAAAGTTTAAGACAAGCCTGGGCAATATAGTGAGATCCCATTTTTAAAATAAATAAATGTTGCTGGGTGTGGTGTCATGTGTCTGTAGTTCTAGCTACTCAGGAGGCTGAGGCAGGAGGATCCCCTGAGCCCAGGAGGTCAAGGCAGCATGAGCCAAGATTGAGCCACTGCGCTCCAGCCCTGGGAGGCAGAGTGAGACTACGTCTTTAAAAAAAAAAAAAAAGAAAGAAAAAATGTTTCTAGTCAGTTTCCTTCAAAAAACAGATGGCATACAAAGAAGGGTAATTTGGGTGTTTAGTTTGAAATATAATTTTTAATACGTGTGAATAGAATTAAGAAAAAAATGACAAAAGATAGCAAATCTCCAGCAGCTACCAACAGCAGCCATTAATAGCCCTAAGCTTAAGGGGCTAGTAAAGGAAGCAATTGTGTTTATGAAGAGGGAGCTATCCTATTTTTACAATAGTAGTACACCAGAAACAGGGTTTTGTGCCCTTTGGAAAAGAAAATCTGTTACTAAGCACCTGTGGAAATATAATAAGGAAGGTGGGAAACGAATATCTCACTCTGTCCTCTCCCATTCTGATGTTTTTGCTGGTTACTCCCATTGCCCAAAACCAGCCAGAAACTAAAGAATATGAGGAGTTGATCTGTTCAATACAGATTAACTTCCCTGAACACTGAGCAGAGTGAAAAGAGTAAAAAATAAGTTCAGAGGATACAATGGAGAATATCCAACAAAGTACTTCAAATACGTAATAAATAATGCTAAGTAGTTTATATTTCTTTATTTTAATTATATCATTAATTTGTTGGCAAACTTGATAAAGCAGTTATACTATTTATTTTCCTGCATCAGTGAGAGTTCATGTTCTAAATCCTGAATGTAAATCAGTGTGCAAAATGTAGAAGAAAAATAAAGTTCAGAAATTATATAGTAAGCAATGTCATACCATAAATAATAATTATATTAAAATATTCTTATCACAGACTCTCCTCTTTCTCATCTTTATGAATCCAAAAAATTCATAAACAACTTAGCCTAGTTTTTCCCTCTGAAATTTAAATCTGCTGCTTTTTTGTTTTTCTGCTTAAACTGTTTTCTGGGTTACTTCAATATCAGTGCTAATTGTTTTAGATTTCTGCTTATGCCCAAGATGGATTAACACGGGCAGATTTGTCCTCCTTTCTGAAGCTACAAATATAAAGATGATAAAGGCAATTTTACAAGTTTTCAAGACACTGAATGTTAGGTAGCAAAAAAGAGTTAAAGACAGAAAACAAATGAATGAGTTGTATGATTTCTCTAGCTTACTGCCATGAGAATTTTTGGGCTACAAGGCATCCAGGCAGAGTCTGGTGAACTCACGCACTTGAGGAGATGAAATTAAAATTCCGAGGAGACCAAGGCAGCTAGAATTCACAGGACAGGGTACCAGGAAGGAGAGACTATGCACAGAGCACATGCTGGAGAGCTATACAGGGTTCTTCTAAGGTACTTAATCTTCTAAGGTACTTAGCAGAGTACTAATAAATGCAACCCCATAAGGAAAATATCTGAAACTATGGTAAAAGTCAACTGAAAGAATTAGAAGAAACACCACTCAGCATTCAATCACATCTTCGAATAGCATCACCATTCCCGTAGGATCTATTAGAAAAAAAAATCATAATTCATGGGACATTAGAGATTTTGCCTTAGCAGTGGGAAATAATTACTGTAGACTGAGCACTACTCTAGACCTGCCTAACAAATGATGAAGGTATCAAGCCTATAAGTATTGGAGTGTTTCTAAATAAATTAAGTGCATAGCAGAACAAAGCTCAAAAATATTTTTAAGAATACAAAAGTATCTAGCATTTAACCAGGTAAAATTTAGAATGTTGGAAATATAATTAAAGTATACTAGGTATGAACAGAAATAGGAAAACATTTTCCATATTGAGGAAAAGAATCAATCAACTGAAAGTGACCATGATGTGACAGAGATCTTAAAATTGTCAAAGATTGTTAAAACAGTTTTTATAACTCTATTCCATATGTACAAAAAGTTAATCAGAAGCATGAAAGATATAAAAGTGACCCAAATGAGAGTTCAACCAATGACAACTATAATGACTAAAATAAAAAATAACCTGGGTAGAATTAAGGGCAGATTAGACAGAAAAAATGATTAGTTAACTTCAAGATATAGATCAACTGGCTTCACTGGTGAATTATTCCAAACATTTAAGGAATAAATAATATACATTCTACACAAACTCTTCCAGAAAACTGAAAGGAGGAAATCTTTCCCACGTAACTCTATGAAATAAGCATTATCTGCTACCAAAGCCAGGCAATTACATTAAAAGAACAGAAATGAAACATTCAGTTATCTCATAAATCTTCATTCTAAACAAAATTTGATGAATCCAACTATATGGTTTGTATCTCCATCCAAATCTCATTTGAATTATAATCCCCAATGTGGTAGGAGACGCCTGGTAGGAGGTGATTGGATCATAGGGGCAAATTTCCCCTTTGCTGTTCTTGTGATAGTGAGTGAGCTCTCATGAGATCTGGTTGTTCAAAACTATGTAGCATCTCCCCCTTCACTCTCTTCTTTCTTCTCTGGCCATATAAGATATACCTCCTTCCTCTTCCCCTTCCACCATGTTCATAAGTTTCCTGAGGCCTCCCCAGCCATATTTCCTGTACAGCCTGTGGAACCATGAGCCAATTAAACCTATTTTCTTCATAAATTATCCAGTCTCAGCAAGTTCTTTTTAGCAATAGGAGAACAGAATAATACACCCAAAATACATATGACATATAATATGACATGACCAGGTAGTATTTATTCCAGGAATTCAGGATTGGTCTAACATGCAATTCATTATATTAATAGACTAAAAAATATGGCCATTCAAAAAGACACAGGAAAAATGTTTTATAAAGTCCAGTATCCATTCTTGTTAAAAATTCTTGGCAAATCAGGGATAGAGGGAACTTCCTCAACCTTAAATATAATATCTACAAAAAACACATAGTTAATTACTTTCCCCTAAGATCAGAACAAGTTGAAGATGTCTGCCCTCACCAATTCTGTCCAATTTTTTCCTAAAGTTTCTAATCAGTGCAACGAAGAAAATAAAAGGCATTCAGATTGGAAATGAGAAAGTAAAACTGTCTTTATTGAGAGAAAACTTCAGTGTCTATACAGAGTTGGATGAGATCTACAAAAGAAGCTACAAAGCTATAGCGTAAGCCACTTAAGCAAGATTACAGAATAAAAGATCAATCAATTTATCAAAATCAATTATACCTCTATGTGTTAGTGTAAACATTTGAAACTTAAAATTTGAAAACTAAGATTTATAATAGTATAAAAATGAAATACTTAGCTATAAATCTGACAAGAGAAGTGAAAAACCTGTCTACCAAAATTGCAAAATATTGAGGCAATAAATTCAAGAACTAAATAGAGAAACATACTTTGTCCCACAGGTCAGAAGGCTGCAGAAGACTGTGTATTGTTTTATTTTTATTTTTATTTTTATTTTATTTGAGATGGAGTCTCACTCTGTCATCCAGGCTGGAGTGCAGTGGCATGATCTTGGCTCACTGCAACCTCAGCTTCTCAGGTTCAAGCGGTTCTACTGCCTCAGCCTCCCAAGTAGCTGGGATTAAAGGCACACACCACGCTCAGCTAATTTTTTGTATTTTTAGTAGAGTCGAGGTTTCACCATGTTGGCCAGGCTGGTCTCAAACTCCTCACCTCAAGTGATCTGCTTGTCTTCGCCTCCCAAAGTGCTGGGATTACAGGCTTGAGCCTCTGTGCCTGGCCACAACTTTAGTTTAGACAAAGATTTCTCAGATAAAAATTCAACAGCGTGATCTACTTATAAAGTTATGTATTGAACTTCATCAAATATTCTTCCCGTCAAAAGATACTGTTAAGATAATAAAAGGACAAGCCACTACCTGGGAAAACAATATTTGCAAAACATACATCTAATAATGAACTTGTTTCCTAAATATATAAATTACTCTGAAATCTCATAAATAAGAAACAACACATTTTTTTTAAATGGGCGCAATATATGAACAGACAATTTACAAAAGAATATATACAGTTGACAAATAAATGTATGGAAATATGCTAAATAACATTAGCCATTAAAGAAATCTAAGTTAAAACTACAACAGGATACTGCTGCACATATTATAGTATCTAAAATTAAAAAGACCAAAACATCAAGTGTTTGTGAAAATACAGAGGAACTGGAACTCTCACACAGTTGGTGGGGACCTAAGATAGTACACCACTTTGGATAACATTGTGTTAGTTTCTTATAAAGTAAAACCTATGCCTACCATATTATTTACAGTGCGCTCACTCCCAAATATTTATATATCTACACAAAAGAATTAGGGGAAAGGATTAAGCATGTGTGCTTACAAAGACTTATAAAGTCTGGTACAGGAATGTTTGTAGTAGCTATATCTGAATAGACAACATCTGGAAATAATATAAATAAGAAAATGGATAAATAAAGTTGTATTTTATAGATGGAATACTATTTACAAATAAAATGTAAGAAACAATTGATACACAAAACACGGATAAATATCAAAGCAGTTATACTGTTTTAAATATATATAATTCCACATTTTAAAAAGAGATCCTTGCCAGGCACTGTGGCTCACGCCTGTGATCCCAGCACTTTGGGAGGCCAAGGCAGGTGGCTCACTTGAGTCCAGGAGTTTGAGATCATACTGGGCAACATGGTAAAACCTCATCTCTACAAAACATGAAACAAGAAAAATTAGCTTGGTGTGGTGGCATATGTCACAGCTACTGTGGAGGCTGAGGTGGTAGGATCACTTAAGCCCAGAAGGATGAGGCTGCAGTAAACTGTGATCTTGCCACTGCACTCCAGCCTAGGCAGCAAAGGGAGATCCTGTGTCAAGAAGAAGGAGAAGAAGGAGAAGGAGGAGAAGGAGAAGAAGAAGAAGGAGAAGAAGGAGAAGGAAAAGAAGAAGAGGAAGAGGAAGAGGGAGAGGAAGAAGATGAAGAAAAGAAGAAGATGAAGAGAGATCTAGTAAATGCAAAAAAACAGATCAATGATTGTCTGGAGATGGTTAGAAGGGAAGCATTATAAAGGATGAGAAGAAACTTTTGAGGTGATGAATATGTTTCTGATTTTTTATGCAGTGATGGTTTCACAGGTGTATATATTTATCAAAATGAAATAAATTGTATACTTTGAATATGTGCATTTTGTGATATGTCAATCATATCTGATGTATACAAAAACCTTCCATATCAACTTTTTCACTTCTTTTACCTTCTTTTCTCATTTTATGACAAAATCCATTCTCTTGTATTCTAAGTTTTCAGTCTTTCTCTTGATCTGAGATTTGCATCTCATAAAATAAGAATGGATAGACAGAAAATTTTAATTAAGTTGTAATACATAGAGAAAGGGCTAAAAAAAAGAAAACCTCTCAATTATTATACTTGGCTATATTGTATTATAAATCATTAGTATTCCTTTCCCTCTTGTCCAGTAAACCGTGTGATCTCTGAGTGCCTTATTAATCTTTTTTTTGGTATAATTCTGACACACAGTCATCCTTTAATATGTTATTTTAGGTGGATGAATGAATCATGTCTTGCCTTAAGAATATAACAGTTTAATGGAGAAGATGACATAAATCTGAGGGCTATAAAAATTCTTTCACATCATATAGGAACAATCAGGCAAAGAATTACACCCTGGGTTGGAAAGGGTGCAAAACAGTATTGGTCACAATTAGTGCAACAACAGAAATCCAAGAGAAATAAAGGAATAAGGTACATTTGAGGTGGATGGTAATCATTTGACTATTTTCACCACATAGCCATCCATCTCCTGCCCTTTCTACTTACCTGACACTCCTCTCTTTTTTACACAGTCAATTGAGTGTTTTTATTCTTTAGTTAAAGGTTTCCTGTTGCTCCTTTGTGCTCCGCCCGGCTTCTGCCATTTCTATTTCTCCTTTGCATGTCTACCTCAGGAAGGTGGCTTTCATACCTAAACGATGGGGTAAACACCAGTGTGAGAGACCACCGATTTCTATTCAGAAAAATGCTATTGAAATTGTGGCTGGTTTCTTGAAGATTTCACTGAACTGAAGCTCCTTCTTCCTTTATTTTGCACAGAGAGGATTTTTCCCCCTTAAGATGCTAGCCCATCTGTTAAAACCTTTTTCTCTTAAGCAGTGCCTCTGCATGGCTTCCATTATAAGCTTGGCTAAAGAATTCTTAATGAATCCCACTTTATCAGCAAGACTCAGCTCTTGCGAGGAGGATTTGCTGCTTTTAATTCTATATGGAACACAAATGGGTCACCAAATTGTTCTGTGCTATTACTGACAAGATTTGTGGCCATCATTTAATTACATTAAATTTTCAATTTTTGAGAGACTTCTTTAAGTTATGTGACTGTACATATTAGGCATAAGGGATATGGAAAAAAATGTGTCCAAGATCCTGAATTGGACTTGGGAAGGCAATTAGTTAAAGAAGGGCTGAGATCTGGGATAGTAAGGGCCATGTAACACATGAATTCAGAGTAAGAAAACTTATGCAAGCCAACTACTTCTCAGAATTGGTGGACATAAACATGTATCAAAGCAGTCATAGAATTATAATTATCAAGACATTTGGGGATTTTGCAGTTTGAAGATAGACTATTTAGATTTTTAGTTGAGGGAAGGCTCAGAGGAGATACGGTTTGCTACAGCGATCTTCCCTTCCTCTGAATGTTACTTCAATTGTTGCCTGAATAAATAATTTGCTAGTTCATCATATAGTGTGTTCTCTAGTAGTCTTGAAGTATACCTGAAATAAGTCTTTATGCTTATCCTACATTTCCCCAAATGATATGATTCTCAGGGGCAAAGTCCATGTGTGCTTGGTTTACAATGGGAGGTGACACAGTCTCTTGTTTATAGTTTGTGTTCAATAAATATGTTAATTTTTGATTTCACTACAATCTTTTAAACTGAATGTAGCTTGTAGGGTAAATTAGTATAATAGAATCAAAGCAAATATTGTTAAATCTTGACAAACATAAGACGCATAAAAAGAAGTACTACTTAAAAGTCCATTGTAGAAGCAGCATGAATCGTACTACTAGGTAGATGTTGAATGGTTTCAGAGGCAGAAAGGAAAAATTAAACATTAGTGGATGAAAAAGTAAACTTGTATATTTAGGAGACATGTCTAACTTTTGAAATTACAAGAATGTAACAACAACCACAGCAACAAAAATCCACAAGTTGTACTTATTTTCTCAGACAGCATGAGAATTTGCTTCTTTTGCTTTTGATTCTTAGCCATTCTTGTGATCTTGATGGACTTTGATCTTGAGGAACTTAACTGATATCGTTAGTATTCATCTTCTTTGGCTGCTATAAAAAAATACCACAAAGTTGGTAGCTTATGACAACAGAAATTTATTTCCTCACTGTTCTAGAAGACAGAGCCCTGAAATCAGTATCACTGGTCCAAAATAATGGCATCAACAGTGCCACGCTTCCTCTGTAGGTTCTAGAGGAAAATCCTTTCTTTTCTTCCTCTGACTTTTGGTAGATGCTGGCATTCCATGGCTTTTGCCTACATAATCCCAAAGATTCCTCTGTAGTCATGTGGCCTGATCTTTTTCTGTTTGTCAAGTCTCCCTGTACCTTTCTCTTACATATACACTTGTGATTACATTTAGTGCACACCATATAACTCAGTATGATCTCTTGATCTCAAGGTCTTTTATTTAACACTCATGCATAGATTCTTTCTGCAAATAACGTAGCATTTTTAGGTTTCAGAGATTGGGATCTGGTAACATTAGAGTCAATTATCAGCCTATCATAATAGCTATTATTGCTATTGCTGTTATTACATGTAGCATAATGGGCTAGAATTTTGATTTTGTAATTGGACGGAGCTGAGTTCATATCCCTGTATCAGTTAAAACATATTGAAAAAAATGAACCTCTCTGTGGTTCGGTTTTCCCAACTGTTAAATGAGTATATGTATGAGTAGTTTCTCACACTATTGTTATAATGATGAAATAGGATAGTGTATATAACATTTTAGCACAGTTTGTACTTTTGTAAAACATAAATTCAACATAAATTATAGGTATTATTATTTTTACTAAATTATTAAAACCACTAATTTATTCAAAGCAAAATGTCAGTTAATCTAAAGGTTATAAAATTTCATAAAGTTTTAGCTGCTGTTTTCAGAAGTTTGTAATTGCTGAGATAAAATTCACATACATAAAAAAATACTGGAGAATTAGAAAGTGCATACTGGAAATCATAAATGCCAGAGCTGGGCAAAATAACCATTAATCAAGGTCATGGACAAAGTTTTTCTTTTTTCCAATTTTTAAAATGGTGATAAAAGACGTTTTATATGAAACTTATCATTTTAATTATTTTTAAGTGTACAATCCAGTGTTATTCATAATATTGGACAATCATTGCCATCATCATTTTTCATCTTATAAAACTGAAGCTCTGTACCCATTTAACTCCTCATTCCCCCACTCCCTAGCCACAGGCAACAGCCATTCTATTTTTGTATTTATGATTTCAACTATCTTAAGTACCTCATATACGTGGAATCATATAAAATTTGTCTCTTTTGTGACTGGCTTGTTTCTCTTAGCATAATATTCTACAGGCGCATCCGTGGTGAGCATATTTCAAAATTTCCTTCCTTTTTAAGGATAAGTAATAATCCATGGTATGTATATATACCACATTTGGATTATCCATTTATTCATTGATGAATGTGTGGGTTGCTTTAAAATTTTAGCTATTATTAATAATGCTGCTATAAACCATGGGCATACAAACATCTTTTTGAAAACTTGCCTTCAGTTATTTTGGATACGTACTCAGAAGTGGAACTTCTGAATCATATGCTAATTCTAAGTTTTTGAGGATCGACCATACTGCTTTCCACAGTGGCTGCATGATTTTACATTCTCACCAACGGTGCACAAAAGTTCCAATTTCTTCACATCCATGCCAACATTTGTTATTTTCAGTTTTTTTGATAGTAACCATCCTAATAGGTGTGAGGTAAAATCTTATTATGGTTTTCATTTGCATTCTCAAATAATTGGTGATGATGAGCATCTTGTCATGTGCTTAGTCGTCATTTATATATCTCTTTTGGAGAAATGTCTATTCAAGTCCTTTGCTTATGTTGAATCATTTTTGTTTTTTGTTGTTGAGTTTTAGTTTTCTATATAATCTGGATGTTAATTCTCTACTGGATATGTTACTTGCAAATATTTTTTCCCACTTACAAATATTTTCTCCCATGCCTTGCTTTTTACACTGTTTGTATTCTTTTCATGTACATTTTTATTAATAAATCTATTAAATCTAATTTATTTTTCCTTTGTTGCCTGTGCCTTTAGTATCATTTCCAAGAAATCATTGCCAAATCTACCATCATTAAGATTTTGTCCTTTGTTTTCTTCTAGGAGTTTTATAGTTTTAGGTTTTACATGTAGTTATTTGATTTATTTGACTTTGTTTTTGTATATGGTATTAAGTACGGGTTCAGCTTCATTCTTTTAAATGTAGATGTTCAGTTTTCTCAGTAATATTCATTGAGCAGACTGTCTTTTCCCCATTAAATCACCTTGGCACCCATATTAAAAAACAATTGACCATATATTCAAGGAGGTGTTTCTGAGCTCTCTAGTCCATTTCATTTGTCTACATATCTATCTTTGTGCCACTACCGCACTGTTTTGATTACCGTAGTTTTGTAGTAAATTTTGAAACGATGAAATGTGATTATCTTATCTGTGTTCTTATTTTTCAAAATTATTTTTTGCTATTCAGGATCCCTTGGGATTCCATATGAATTTCAGAATAGATTTTCCCACATCAGTAAAAAATGTCATTGGAATTTTGAGAGGAATTTCATTGAATCTATGGATTACTTTAAGTAGCATTGTTATCTTAACAATATTAAGTCTTATAATCCATGAACAGAGGATGTGTTTTCCTTATTTTATGTCATCTTTAATTTGTTTCAGCAATGTTTTTTAGTATTCGTTGTGCAACTCTTTCACCTCTTTCATTAATTACACTATTTTATTATTTTAGATGCTGTAGTAAATAAAATTATTTTCAATTTTTCCTGTAGAGATTGTTCACTCTTAATGTGTAGAAATGCAACTGATTTTTTGCATGTTGACCATGTATCCTGCTACTTTGCTTAATTTGTTAGTTTTACAGTTTGTGTGTATGTGTGTAACCTTTACATACAAGAGTTTTCTTTTTTATTATTATTATACTTTAAGTTCTAGGGTACATGTGCACAACGTGCAGGTTTGTTACATAGGTATACATGTGCCATGTTAGTTTGCTGCACCCATTATCTCATCATTTACATTGGGTATTTCTCCTAATGCTATCCCTTCCCCAGCCCCTCATCCCATGACAGGCCCTGGTGTATGATGTTCCCCTCCCTGTGTCCAAGTGTTCTCATTGTTCAATTCCCACCTATGAGTGAGAACATGCAGTGTTTGGTTTTCTGTCCTTGTGATAGTTTGCTCAGAATGATGGTTTCCAGGTTCATTCATGTCCCTGCAAAGGACAGGATCTCATCCTTTTTTATGGCTGCATAGTATTCCATGGTGTATATGTGCCACATTTTCTTAATCCATTCTATTGTTGATGGACATTTGGGTTGGTTCCAAGTCTTTACATATAAGAGTTTTCTACGTACAAAATCATATCACCTGTGAGGAGAGATAATTTTATACTTTTCTTTCCAATTTCTTTTTTACTTGCCTAATTTCTAGCCTGATTGGTCTAGTACTTCCATTAGTATATAAAATAGAAGTGGCAAAAATTAGTATCCCTTTTTTTTTGTTTCATATCTTAGGAGAAAATCTTTCAGTCTTTCACCATTGAGTGTGATGCTAACTGTGAGTTTTTAATACATGACCTTTATTATGTAGAGCTAATTTCCTTTTATTCCTAGTTTTTGAGCATTTTTAATCATGAAAGAATGTTGGATTTTGTCAAATGCTTTTGCTGCAGCAATGGAAATAAATATTAATATAGTTTGGATATTTGTCCCCACCCAAATACTATGTAGAAATATAATGCCCAGTGTTAGAGGTGGCGCCTGGTGGGAGGTGTTTGGACCAATGGGGCAGATTCCTCATGAAAGGCTTGTGCCATTCCCTTGGTGATAAGCAAGGTCTCACTCTGAGTTCACATAAGATCTTGTCATTTAAAAGTGTGTGGCACCTTCCCTGCCACCTCTCTTTCTGACTTGCTCTTGCTTTCAACATGTGATGTGCCTGTTTCCTTTTCACCTTTCACCTTAATTGAAAGCTCTCTGTAAGACCTCCCTAAAAGCAAAGCAGATGCCAGAACTATGCTCCCTGTAAATCCTGTGGAACTGTGAGCCAATTAAACCTCTATTTTTTTGTTTTTTATAAATTACCCAATCTCAGGTAGTTCTTTATAGCAATGCAAGAATGGCCTAATACAAAAATGTTTTGTTTTGTTTTTCCTTTCATTCTGTTGGTGTGATATATTACATTAATTTTCCTGTGTTGAACCATCCTTGCATTGTAGGAATAAATCCCTCTTGGTCTGGTGTATGATCTTGTTAATATCCTGATAAATTTAGTTTTCTAGTATTTTGTTGAGGATGTTTTCCACCAGTGTTCATAAGGGGTTTTTAGTTTCCTTTTTGTGATTTGGTTTGGTTTTAGTATCAGGATGGTGCTGCTTCATAGGATACATTAGGAAGTACTCTTTCCTCTTGAATTTTCTGGAAATGTTTGGGAAGGATTGGTGTTAGTCAGAATTAATCAGGGAAGCCATCAGGTCCAGAATTTTTCTTTGTCAGAAGATTTTGGAGTACTGATTCAATGTTCTTCTAGTTATAGGTCTATTCTTATATTCTATTTTATGATTTTTCTTGGTAGATTTTGTGTTTACAAGAATTTGTTCATTTTATATGTTTTCTATTTTTGGAGTACAATAGTTGATAGTATTCTCCTATATTTTCTATTTCTACAGATTGGTAGTAATGTCCATACTTTCATTTCTGACTTTAGTAATTTATTTTTTTGTCTTAATGCACCTAGCTGAAGATTTGTCAATTCTGAGGATCTTATCCAAGAACTATCTTTTGATTTCATTGATTTTCTTTACTGTTTTGACAGTATATATTTCATTTAATCTCTGCTGTAATCTTTGTTATATTCTTCTTTCTGCTAGCTTTGGCTTTAGCTTATTCTTCTTTTTCTAGTTCCTTAAGTTGTAATGTCATATTGTTGATTTGAATTTGCTTTAACAAAAATGTTTATATCCATAAATTCTTTCCTTAGCCTTGCTTTCACTGTTTCCCATAACTTTGAAATTTTTGTATTTTTGTTTCATTTACCTTCAAGTATTTTTTATGTTTTCATTGTGGTTTCTTCCTTGTTCCATTGGTTTCTGATGACCATGTTATTTAATTTATGCAAATTTGTGAATTTTTGCTTTTTATTTCTGTTGTTGATTGCTAATTTCATCCTGTTTTGATCAGAGAAGATACTCTGTATGTTATCTGTCTTTCTAAATCTATTGATACTCAGTTTGCTGCCTAACATATGGTCTATCCTGGAAATGTCCCATGTGTACTTCAAGAGGTACATGCTGTTTTTGTTGACTAGATTGTTCAGTATATCTCTGTTATATCTGGTTGGGTTATTGAGTTGTTTAAGTACTTTCTTTTCTTACTTATCTTCTGTCTGTTTTCTTCATCCATTATTGAGAACAGGGTATTGAAATTTCCAAGTAATATGGTAGAACTATCAATTTCTTCCTTGAGTTCTGTAATTTTTGCTTGATGTAGTTGAGGGTCTTTAATTAGATGCATGAATTTTTTTACATACTTCTACTCTATGGAAACTTTTATTAAATATAATGTCCTCTTTTATGTCTTGTAAACACTTTGTATTTAAATTCTACTTTGTCTGATATAACCATCCCTGCTCTCTTTTGGTTACTATATAGATGGAATATATATTTTTTCCTATTATTTCACTTTCAATCTATTTGTGTTTTTAGATCTAAAGTGAGTCTCTTGTACACAGAACATGATGAAATCATATTTTAAATCCATTCTTTCAATTGCTATTGTTTTACTGAAGAATGTAAACATTAACATTTGAAGTAACTAATGAGAGAGTAACTCTCATTAAAATAATTTCTCACTTTGCTCTTTGTTTTCTATTTGCTCTTTGTTTCCTATATGCTTTACAGCTTCTTTGTCCTTCAGTTTCTGTATTATTGTCTTTCATGTTTGATTGACTTTTTAATAGTGAAATGTTTAAATTTATTTCTCACCTTCTTTTGTGTGTATTTTCTAGCTATTTTTGTGTGTGTGGTTACTATGTGATTATGGTTACCATTCTAAAATTATATTAATTTGGATTTATGCCAAGTTAGCTTCAATGACAGAGAAAATCTATGCTCCTTTACACCTCCATGTATACCTTTTCCTGTTGTTGATGTCATAAAATTACATCTTTATATGTCATGTGCCCCCAAAAATAAAGTAATAATTATTTGACTTACTTTAGTCAAGTAAATTATGTAGAAAACAGAATGTAGTTACAAACAAAACATATAATAATACTGTGTTTTATAATTGTCCACCTGTTTACCTTTTTACGATTTTTATTTCTTCATGCAGCTTCAAGTTACTGTCTTGTGTCCTTTCATTTCTCCTCCTGGAACTTCTTGAGTAGGAAAAGTCTAGTAGTAACAACATTTTTTCAGCTTTTCTTTGTATGGGAACGTTTTGGTTGGCAGATTCTTGGTTGACAGGATTTTAGTCATCTTTTAACACTTTGAATATATAGTCTATTTTCCATATTCATGGGTTATACATCTGGAGATTCAATCAACCCTGTATAAAGAATATTTTTTAGTATCATCTGTACTGAACAAGTGCAGACATTTTTTCTTGTCATTATTCCCAAAATAATGGAGAATAACAATTATTTCCATAGGATTTACATAATATTTGGTATGTTGAAAAATCTAATGATGATTTAAAATGCAAGGATGTGCATTTGTTATATGCAAATACAATGCCGTTTTATATCAGAGACTTAAGCATCCACAGGTTTTGGTATCCATGGGAGGTCCTGGAACAAATCTTCCATGAATAGCAAGGGACAACTGTATTGGTCCATTGCATTCTGACCTCCAAAATTTTTAATAAGAAATCTGATAATTATATAGAGAATCCCATGTTTGTAATTAGCCACTATCCTCTTGCTTCTTGTAAGATTTTTTATTTGTCTTTCTTTTTCAAAAGTTTGATTACACTATATATATCTTTGGGTTTATCTTACTTGAAATTTGTTGTACTTCTTGGATATTTATGTTCACATCTTGCATTAAAATTGGGAAGCTTTCAGCCATGTTTTTCTTCAAATATTCTCCCTCTCACTTTTCTCTTGCTCTTCTTCTTCTAGCACTTCCATAATGTGTAAATTGGTCTACTTGATAGTATTCCATAGGTCCCTTAGACATTGTTCACTTCCTTTTTTTTTCTGCTCCTCAAACTCTTTAATTGTCATTTTCCTATCTTTAAGGCTTCAAATTCTTTCATCTGCCTGCTCAAATCTGCCTTTGAATTTGCCTAGGAAATTCTTCATTATAATTATTGAGCTTTTCAGCTCCAGAATTTCTTTTTTGATTTTGTTTTCAGTTTTCTATCTTTTTATGAACATTTCTGTTTTATGCTTACATAATTTTCTTGACTTTCTCTATATATTCCTTTAATTATTTAAGCATCTTTATGACAGTTATTTAAAAGTCTTTGTCTAATAGATCTACAATGAGGCCATGCTGGTTTTTTGTTATTGTTTTTGTTTATTTTTTTAAACCGTTGTATGATGTCTCTGTGCCAAGCATAAGTCTAAGATATAAACGTGCAATCTTTTTAGGTCTTTTCTGAGCCTACAAATTTCCCAGGGTGTACACACTCACTTTCTAAATTTTCCTGTACAAGAAGTTGCTTTTGAATATAGTAGTCATTAATGTCTGACTTCCAAAAGGAGAAAATGAGAAAAATGAAGAGCTTGAGGAAAGGATGACAGTCCTTTAAATCCCCTGGAAGTCACATCAGAGAGAGGGGGAAGGACTTGCAACAATGAGAGGAGGTGCAATAATAATGGCGAACTGCTTCTTCTTTTGAAACTAGGTGATCATAATTAGCAATCATCAATCAGAGCACAGATTCCCAATATTTGAAGAAAAGAGTCCTTCTTTCCCACCTTGGCTTCTGCAATTTGAGTGTAAGTTGCTGCAGGAACAAGTGCACAGCTGCATGCCACAGCTGCCCACTATAGAGCTGAGATGAAGGATAGGCAGCTGCCCCTGTTTATAGCTGAAATTGACTGAAATTTTCTACAATTTATTGTCCAAATCTTCCCATGGAAATCTTGAACTTTCAGTAGCCTCCACAGTTCCGAAATGGTTACATCAGACATAATATTCCAGTGTAATTGTTTTCTGTCTAGGTAGACATATTTCTATTCCAACAGGCAGATGGTAGAAAAATCCATCATCTTTCAAGAATCCTCTTGACATGACAGATTTTTATACAAAATTTTAGATTACTGGCATTGACAGGTAGGAGATGAAAAGTCACATAGGAATAAAACACATGTGGTAGTAGGGAAGGATAGGAAATTGTAGTAAACAATTGATAAATCAGAACACAGAGGGCACAAGAAGACTGAAATAAAATACTAAAATGGTAGGGTGAAAACATACTGTGTTCAATGCACCAGACTAGAAACACATCTCTCTTTCTGTCTGTCTCTGTCTCGCGTGTGTGTGTGTGTGTGTGTGTGTGTGTGTGTGTGTGTGTGTGTGGGGGTGCCTGTCCACTGTGAGTTTTCAGACAATATTTGCTTCATGATTGAATGAGAAGGTAAATGATGAATAAACAGAAATAAAACAATATCTCCCTGAAGCGGAGACTACCTTGGCAAACAAGTTAAAACAGCATTTATCAATCTTGGCACTATTGGTATTTTTGGCTGGATTAAGTCTTCATCAGAGTTTGGGGAGATGGTGTCCTGTATATTGTGTATTGTAGTATTTTAACACTATCCCTGGTTTTTGATGCTAAGTGTCAATTTCACCCCTCCCCAAGTATGGCAATTAAAAATGTTTCCAGACATTGCCAAATGTCTTCATGGATATGGTGGCAAAATACTTCAGGTTAGAAACTATTGGCTTAAAACAAATGAAGCATGGAGAAGTAATTTAAGTTGAGAAAAATTTCAGAAAAAAGGAGTTGGGTTAGGATCAGCTAAACACAGTAATATATTTCCAGATGATATATCTTATATTGACTTTACCTAGTAAAACTTAGAACTCCATTCTTCCAGCAATAGAATAATATAATAATTTTATAATCCCAAAATTTTTAAATTCAAAGATAGGTTCTATCATAAGTAATACATTTCAATGAGAGGAAATCTGTATAAAACAAGAGGCACCATCCTTACAGTGTTTTTTTAGAGTGGAGTATTGTGTAGTTCTGCATCTCATGTTTGCTCTACAGATGCTTTAAGGAAAACAAAGAAATCACACATATTGATTTCTGCTGCATTAAATACATTTATACATCAAAGCAAAAGAACATAGGAATGTTTCAATTTGTGTTACATAACTAAACTTTCATTATTAAAAACACATTCCATATTTTCTAGCAATTTTGGTTTATATATGTGTATATATAAATAAATAAATAATGTATTTTAGAATTGACCATTAATAAAACAAAACATTTCAAAAACTTGCTAAATGCAACTAATGTTTTGCTTAGAGAAACATTTATAGTCTTAAATAATAATTAAAATAAATAAAATATAAAATTTAATAAACTAAACAGAAAAAAAATGATATAGTAAATGCAACCAAAAAAACAGATATAAGGAAAGAAATAACAAACACCAAAATAATGGAGCAGCAAAGTTAAAAGCCAGTTTTTTAAAAGGCTGAAAAGATGAACAAAATGTTGGCAAAATTGTTGAAGAAAAAAAGGCACAAATAATTTTAAGAATTAAAAAGGGAGATAACTATAGATATAGCAGATAGTAAAATCATAAGAAAAATATGTATCTATTAGTGACACTACATTTAAAAACTTAGACAGAATGAACAAAATCCTAGACAATTATACCTTACCAACACTGATTCAAGAAGAAATAAGGAACTTTAATAATTCTACATTTTTAGAATAAATTAATAATTTTAAACTTTCCCATTGGGCCCAGGTGGTTTTATAGGAAAATGTTATCAAATATTCAAATCATAGATAATTCTAGTCTTATGCAACCTTTTCCAGATAAAATGAAATAGAGAAACATGCCCCAGTTCTTACTATGAGGTTAGTATAACCTAATACCAAAGACAATGTCATCTGCAACCAGGAACAATTTGACTTTCTTCTTTCCAATCTGAGTACCTTTTATTTCCTTCTCTTGCTTAATTAGTCTGACTAGAACTTCCGACAGTAGGTTGATAAGAGTGGTAAAATTTGGCATCCTTCACTTTTTCTAATTCTTGTAGGGAAAGCTACCAACTTTTCCCTGGTCAGTATGATGTTGGCTGTGGGTTTGTAATATATGGCCTTTATTGTTTTGAGGTACATTCCTTCTAGACCTCATTTGTTGGGTGTTTTTATGATGAAGGGACATTGAATTTTATAAAATTAGTTTTTTATTTCTATTAAGATGGTGATACATTTTGTTTCTTATTTTCTGTAGATGTGACGTATAATGTTTATTAATTTTCCTGTATTGAATCATCCCGGCATCCCAGAAATAACTCCCACTTGATCATGGTATATAATATTTTTGATGTGCTGTTGCATTCAGTTTGCTAATATTTGGTTGAAAAATTTTGCATCATTTTTCATCGGAGATCGTAGCCTGTATTTGTTGTTGCTTTTACAGTAGTTGTGAATTTATTTGGTTTTGGTATCTGGGTAATGCTGGTCATGTAGAATGAGTTTGGAAGAATTCCTTCTCCTCCAACAAAAAAATCGTTTGAGAACTTCTTTAAAAGTTTGGCAGAGTTCAGCAGTGAAGCCATCAGTTCCTGAGTTTTTTATTGTTGAGAGACTTTTTATTAACAATTTAATCTTGTTACTCATAATTGGTCTGTTAGGTTTTCTATTTTTTCCTGGCTCAATCTTAGTATGTTGTGTATGTCCAGGAATTTATCTGTTTTCTCTAGGCTTTCCAATTTGTTGACGTACAGTTCTTCATAATACACTCTAATGATCCTTTACATTTCTCTGGTATTAGATGGAATGTCTCCTTTTTTGTTTCTGGTTTTACTTATTTGGGATTTCTTTCTTTTTTTTTTTCAGTTTAGCTAGTGATTTGTCAATTTTGTTTACGTTTCAAATGACATGAACACCTACAGTTTTTGCTGCTGCACACTCTTATGATATCTACATCTTCGTTGAATTTCTCATTTAGATCATGAATTATTTTCCTGATTTCATTAAATTGTCTACCTCTTTCCTCTGGTATCTCCCTGAGTTTATTAAAGGTTATTATTTTCAATTCCTTTTCAGGCTATCCTTAAATTTTTATTTCTTTTTGGGCATTATGTGTAAAGTATTGTGTTTTTTTGGTGGTGTCATGTTTCCTTGCCTTTTAATGGCTTTTGTATCCCTACATTGAGTTCTGTGCATCTGGTAGAACAATTTACTCTTCCAATTTTATAAAGTGTTTTTTTTTGGGGGGGGAGGGGAAGATTTTCACCTGCAGATGTGTCCTAGAGTGTCAAGTAGAACGTGTTGGCTTTGTTCTAGATGGTGCAGATGTGTAGTCTTCATGTAGTTTCTTCAGCTACAGCCTGTGTCAGCAATGTCTGTAAGTACCTCAGTGGCTTGGAGTGCAGAGGTTTGCATAGCGGGTTCACCTACTCAAGATTTGCTCCTTTGTGGGTGCGGTACTGGAATGGTCTGTGCTCAGGAGACACATGAGTTTGCTATTTAGCTTGGCTGAGGAGATACTCCTTTAGGGGCAGGGCACTGGAGCAACAGATATTCTGCTAAACCCAGGCTCTAAGTGGCCAGGGTCCTGGTTCTAGAATGAGGAAGATGAGCTTCCCACTAGAAAGCTTATTCCGAGGGACCACCGAGCTGTAGCAGCTTGGACTGGGAATGGTGCACCACCATTTGTAAACATGGTGTAATGGTAGCAAAGCCTCCAATTTAAGGAGCTACAGAGTTTACTGGCCCCTGGAGCCGAATACACTCTAGCAGTGGCTCTGGCTTCAAGATGGTACCTTAAAACAATAGATTGGGTAATGGCGGGCAGACGAGGGGCACAATGTGGGCCCCTTCTTTGAATCAAAACAGTCATGTGAACTGGCAGATTTCACACTCGGTTCATGTCGTGTGAGAACTGCAGGATTCTCCAGCAGCAAAAACTGCAGGTGTGTGTGGCATTAGTGGGGGCTGCTGGGGGCCTGCCCTGCTGCTTTCTTTGTGCAGGAAAGTTGCTCTTGCTTTGAAGCTGATTCCTTCTGGGAGACAGGGTGACAGCAGCAGTGTGCCTCGCCTCTTTCTCTATTTGGCCATCGTGAGTTTCCGTGTTCCACAACGCCTGCGCCAGTCTCTTGCTCTACTCCAGTGGTATCCCTCAAACACTCTAGTCAAATAAGAGCTGTTGATTCACTATTTTCGTCATTTTTTGTTGGGGCAAGATGAGCACCAGAAACTTTCAGTCAGCCATCTTGCTGATATCACTTTTTCCCTTTTTTTTTGAGAGAAAAAATGTTAAATATTTTTATTTTTTTGGCCAAAAGAACTTAACAAGTGATGGGGGAAAAATGGATACATGAACTGGTTAATTAGCTCTGATTTTAATATACACTCTATTTTATAAATCAAAATTCCAACTTCCCAGTGGCCCAATATCATGGAGTTCTTCATAACTCTAAGAAAAAAAAAAAAACACTTGTAAGAAAAAGTATCAGAGAACCAAAATGTAAAGAAATGATTGAACAATAATTCTGTTTTTAGAACTGTCCTAAGGCTTGTGGAAGTGTGGAAACTATACTGTAACTCATTTCTCCATGGGACAGTTAAATAATGCAAGCATGGAATACTCCAGGATGTCAAAGTGGATAGAGATCAGTGTGAGTACCATGCTCAGGGATGACTCCATGGTGAATTTTTAACGTATTTTTTATCTGTCTACACTCCACAAAAAGGATACATGAAAAGAAGCCTTATGATGATTAAATTACTCCAATTTGCCATTATTTTCAGTTGTATAGTTCCTGAGGATAGTGTTTGAACTGAATGCATTTTGACAGCACAACAATACAATTCCCATGTTCAGTGTGAGATTACATATTGCTCTACAGACCTGTTACCTGCTTTGTTTGCCTTTTTCTATATCTGGTTATCTGCCTTTCACCATTCAGTAGATAATTATTATCTTACTATATTTCTATCTTAAGATGGAACAAGCTAAAACAAAGCCAAGGGAATATGAAGAGAACTCAGACAATTTCATTTCGTTAAACCACAATGGAATGCAATTTGTAATTCTTAAGATTATGAAATATGGTGCTCATTTATGAGCACTTGGATCTCAGTGTTAGTAGAAGGCAAATAAAAGGATAGGGAAAGTATTATTTTATGGTGTTAAAAATCGTTCATATTAAAAATATATTTTTTTCCAAACTTCCCCTAAAATCCTTGGAAATTTTCATAATAAAAAATGCCCTAAGCACTCAGATTGTCCGTAGCAGAGCTGTAATAATATGAATCAAAGGCAGGTACTTCTTCTAAACTTGATTTTGAGAAATCTGAAATCCTTCTGTTTTGAGGTGGTGGGAAGGCTATGTACACTTTTACTGCAAGTAATGACTAATATCAGCAGGTGCTGTATGTGCCTGCTGTGCTTGTGACCAGAAAAGAGTAGAATAAAAAGCTCTTATTTATTGAGCAAGTGTTATGTAGAGCCAGAAGTCTCTAGGAGATCCTAACTTGATTACTTTATTTTTCCCTTCTGGCTCTATGCAACACATGCTTAATCAGGTAAGGTCATAATTGGAGAGCAGTTAGATGGTTCTCTTTTCAAATGTATTTCTCCTACCAGTCAGCCAAAATTGCAGAATATTCATCATTAAACATCCCCTTTAGTTAAGACATTAGTGTTCCTCATAAAAATGCAAATGTATTATTAAGCATTAATATCTTATTACTAATTAGTTGATCAATTTTAACCTGACAAAGAAAAGAATCATGAGACAATGGGAAATAGGGGTCAGGCAAGAATATTCATGAGGTGAAAGGTCAGCAAAGGGCTGAACCATGGGGTGTTACTAGGAGAAAGTTTCAGGTAAGGCAGCTCAGAGGAGACATTCTACTAAGGGAGGTAATATCCTAGAGGAATGGTGACTTTTAGATCTGTCTTAAATCTCCATACCTGAGTGATCACATTTGCTAACTGAGCCAGTGACCTCACCTGCAATTTGTGTAGGGAGTGAGGAAGATTCACATCAGTATGGCTTACATAGATTTGGATGCCGATAGTTTAGATTTACTTTGGAGAAAAGATGTATGACAGAATTAATGACTTCTTTTGGATACATAAAATGTCTGAATTCTAACAACAACATTACCACAATTTGGGGTAAATTATTGTGTTTTTGAGAGAAACTGAGAAAACAAAGTAAAACAATAATAGTAATAATGATGATGATGTTTATGCAGCAGACAGTAAATAGAATGAAAACATCTAAAAATAAAGAAATGGACAGTGAATTGTGAAAGACCAGAGAGAAATGGCAGGTGAGTTGGCCACGAAATGTGTTCCTGGACTCTGTCCTTTTGGTTTTCTAAGTAAAGTCCTCAACAGAACAAGTCTTTCTAAGCAGTAAATCCTAGTTCTTGTGATTTTGTTTTTGCAAGTGGAACGTAAGTTTTCATGTCATAAATCTTGGCCAATATTAATAATAGTTAAGTATTTTGAATCCTCATGAGGTGTCAGGCACTCTTCTAAGCATTTTACATGCCAGGTTTATTTCAGATTTGTTTTAAAAAGCTGGGACAGAGAATAAATACAAACTCTTTGAGTAACACTATGTTCAAAAATGGAAGAGTAGCTTTAAATGCAGAGAGTTCAGTGTTTCAGCCTGACTTTCTATATATCATTAGAGAAGGACCCTGTCTCCCGTCTTCTAAATAATAATAACCAATACTTAAATATCATATCATGTTACAAATTCACTTCCCCTTAGTACTTAAATATCATATCATGTTACAAATTCCCTTCCCTTATCAATTCTTTGAAGCTTACAACATTTACCTGCTTATAAACTTTAACTTATTTACTTCTCAAAACAACCCAGGAATTAGTGATAAGAAAACTGAGACACAATGAGTTATGTAATTTGCCCGAAGTCAAACAGGAGTAAGTACTGGAGCCAGATGTTAAACCTAGGCAAGAGGAAGAGCTCTTTATTACGAGATATAGTGACACTTTGGACTTTAACTTAATATGACCTCAGTAAGTCTCTTAGCTGTAATTGGTATAATCTGTAAAATGACTCACCTCAGTAAGTCTCTTTACTATAATTGGCTCAATCTGTAAAATAGAAGAGAGTGGTGTTAGAATTCTAAAGTTCTTCCTAGCTTTCAAATTCTATAACTCAATCCTGGTAAGGCTATGGAGCAACAGTCAATGTCATACTTCTTTGGAGGGTCTAAACACAGTTTCATTTACAGCGGAAACTTGTCAATATATTGTTTAACTTCTAGAAATTCAGTCCACAATATACAATATAAAGGCAAGGCATGATAGATGAGAATGCTTATCTGAGATTTATCTATGATAGCATACAATTTGGAAACCACTTCAATGTCTAACCAAGGGATTGATTATTTACATTTTGATACGTGATTGTGCTCTTCCTAATACCATGTATTCAAAGACTAGTTAATGATATTGAAAAAGCTCACAATACAATAATAGGCAAAAAATAAAATAATATATTACATTATAAATACAACACTAATATTGATTTATACGTGTATGTATATGTGCACATGTGTTTACACTTTTAAAGGTAAATGTATGAATATTAACTTAGTTCTTTGTTTGCTAACGTGATTATACATGAGTTACATTTCCAAACTTTTGTAAACAAGCATTACTTTCAAAACCAGAAAAATAAAATATTTGGAAACAGACTGTACTCAACAATATATGTCAAATTCCATGAATCATTTCCTTCTTCCTTCTTTTCTACTTTTGATCATCTTTGCAGACTGATGAGGACCTAAGACTGACTTTCCCTGGATTCCCTAGGAAGCAGTGACATTCTTGCTATAACCTCTTGGGTAAATATTTAGAATGACCATGCATTTGGAATAACCATATGAGTTTTCTGCCTGGTGACTGTGTTGATGGCACCAAGTTAACCATGGCCTAAAACTCTGTTTAAGAATAAGCCCTCTAAAATATTGTTAAATGCACAGTCGTCTGATGCTTCCTGTAATAGCATATAGCATATTGTTTTCACTCAATAAATTTTAAGTCATAATAATCAATAATAATAATAAGGAGGCAATAAAAAATAACTGAATTCAGTAGCACCGATGCAGTAGCTCTTTATGAGTTCCCGGTAGGGAGAGCAAGTTGCAAGCAGAACCAAAAAGGCCATAGTATTCAGCATGACAGGCCTTCTAGAACAGCTTGTGAGGCAAAACCAATATCGAGTGTGTACACATATCGGCCTGAAGTAGTGTCAGTTTGCAGCTCCAGGAATTGGGGCTGGTAAAATAGCATAAGGAGAACTGGAAAAATCTGCCCAGCTCCAGCTATCTCTGAATGATATATTTGCTACTATGATAACAAGGTTTGAAAGATCTGACAATGTCATGAACTTGTAGGTAGGCAAACCTAATGTGAACTTGTTCCATTGTAAAACATATCTTCCCCAAAGAACCTGCCCTAATTGTCCTAATCCTAGCATTTAATCTCCTTTCTTACTGTTCTTACAATTATTAATATATAGGTGCATTCAGATATTTAAATATTTTATTTTGTATGTTGAATGCATGTATGCATGTTTACTTCTATAACCTCTTCATGAGTTTTCTAAGTGAGAGGATTTACTTCTTGATTTTCTTTTATCGTGCTATGAAATGAGCTTAGAAAGTTAGGGCTCCTAGGAGCAAATACTTGGCCCAATACTAGGAAGCAACAGGGCAGTAGACAAAAGGGCCCAAGGACTCATTATATAATTATTTATTCCTTCTATTAATTTCTGTCTTTCTAAGATGTAAGCTGTATGAGGGCACAGTTTTGTTTTATTCATAATGTAACCATGGTAACAGAAAAAGTGTCTGGAACATAGGGAACACTCAATAAATATTTTTAAGTGAAACAAAATAATATTTTGAAAAAGGTACCACCCCAGAAAACACATCACTGTGAGAAGATACCTCATTGGCTGTCAAAGATTTTTAAATTCATGAGGATTATTCAGGATGACTGGGGTGAAGCAGGCTTGAGAGCATTCAGCCTAAAGGCATCATTTTTCTTATACCTATCAGAGAACTGTGTTAAAGTCATTCATTTTTCCAGCCTTTGACATTGACTCGATTACTTCCTGACATTAATTTTGACAGATCAAGTATTTTTCCTTGTCCATCTTTCATTATGCTTTGTAATCCAAGGCATCAATTTTAAACTTGTTTAACCCAAAACAATCACAATGGACCAGGGGAGAAAAAAAATTATAAAATTGACCACAAAGGGGATATTCACTATCCACCTATTTTGTTAAATGACATACTCTACTTGCACACCAGCCATAACAGGAAAGAAATTCCTATGTGTATAAAACACAAAGTAAAAGACTTATAATGATAATTGTTATTATTCAATAATTTCTCTTTTAGTTAATACACATAGGAAGTGGATTATGCATTTGCAGTGAGCTTTCAATTATATAGCTGTAGATAGTAAATATGAGATATGCATATGTTGAAGAATTAACACTATTCAGATTTCCCCCTGACACATATTTTTAGGTTTTGCCCTAAGTTTCCATGTGACCAGGGAATTTAATAATAAAATAGGTGATCAAACAAAATGTACAGAATTGTCTATTGTTGAAATCACACTCCACAAAGAGCATGCTCAACCACTCTGAGACAAACATTTGCACATGTATTTCAATACCATGTGTGTGTGTGTGTGTGTGTGTGTGTGTGTGATTTTTCACTGAGGTTGGTCAGTCTCTTTCAGAATGTAAGCTCTTTGGCTGAAATGCCTTACAGCATCCACCCAGAGATAGGCATAGGAACAGCACAAGAAACATCTCTGGATTTCTAGTCTTTTGTTTGAAGACCTGTGTTTGGAATCCTACTTTGAGCAGGAAGATCTAGTCTTCATCTGCTCCAAAAGATTTACCCTCATCAGCCTCAAAATTTAACATAGATTTTCTCACCTGAAAATGCCCTTAGAGATCTTTTGGTTTTGAATTAATCCCTGGTTTTGAAACATGAAACTCATTTACCTCTTGCTCAAATGACCATCTAACAAATTCTGGAATAAGAAAATTTTAAAAGTTGAAGTTCAAAGCCTCCGTGTTAAATGTGAACTAGGGGCGAAAGCAAAGAGGTGCCAGCACCCAGGACAATTGACTATTAGAAAATGTGAAAAAGAAAAATGATACCAAAGTCTAATACCAAGTTGATCAGGTAGTTACAGCACCACTTTTTATATTATAGTAAATCAACAAGACCCCCTTCTCTCCACCTGTGCCTATTTCATAGCAACATTAAAATCATGTTTTCTTATAAAATCACAGAGAAAGAGAGAAGGGTCGGAGCACGTAAGAGATATCAGTAGTCTAGTTTTGCAGACAGATGCATCTGGCATGCCCTGGGGAGCAATGATGTTAGTTTCACTTTATTAATTGAGAAGATTCTGCATCCATGATATCCACTTTTTCTCATTCCCTTCCTGAAGAGAAGATTCAAGAGGGAGGTAGACATTTCATGTTTAAGTAGAAAAAATAAAAACTCTCTCTTTTGCTTTTATTGCATGCTAAGTAAGCATGATGGGAGTGAGAGATCTTATAGCAATGCAGCAGGCTCAGAACACTGACAAGGTCAATTATCTCCTGATAAGTCCTGCACCGGCAAAGATTAATAATATAACTAATATTAATTTAATGTGAGTTCATTGAGTTTTATTTCTTGTTTTAAAGTTCTCTTGGTGGGTGCATGCCATGGTGCACAGAGAATGATGGATGGAAATGATGAAATTGTTAATAAACCCTTAGACCCCTATGGCCCACTGGGCCCACAGAGGATGCAGGTTTGATTTTTTTTTTCTTTGATTCCAGCCACCGCCACCCTGGTAGGGACTGGCAGGAAACCAAAAAGAGCTGGTTTTGTAATCCAATTCATTCCACAAATGAAGAAAGTGCCAGGGTCTTCAAACCTATGAATTCAGAATTCCCCAATCAAAACCAGTGTGAAACTAACTGCATGGTGCCACTTAACAAGAATTGGGTCTAGTTGATTTATAAAGAAAGACAAAAGATCATACTACTTTATTAGTTTCTATCATCACAAATAAGTTGCCTATTTAAAATTTTAAAAATTCAATATAATGTTTGCTTTTATGTTGCCCAGTTTTCATATAAAATAAGGAAAGCATGTCCATGGACAGAACTTATTTTGAATGAGTTGAAAGATGGAGGCTAATTTGCATTGAGGGTTGGTACTCTTGTAAGTGATTTTAGGGACTTGGGAATTGAGATGCTGCTATTTACATTCAATTTCTTTCCCATGTATCAGACATCAGTTTTATATCTGGTGATAACAGAACTCCGTTAACTGATCTCATGAATTCACACTTCTTTGCAAAGTTGGAAAGAGATGTAAGAGGTTATATTATTTTAAACCATAGAGAAAATCAGTAGAGTAATTCTTTGTTTTTGAAGCACTCAGTGTACAAAATGATATAATGCCTTATTTTACCAATCCTTTATTTGTAAAATGCTGTTTTCCTAAATGTATGGCTAAAATAAATGCCATCCATAAAAATGAAAAGGACGAAACCAATGAAAGTAACTGTAAATGTAATAAAGGTCACAAAGAACCTGAAAGTAATTTGAGGACAGCCTGTTTGAAGCCCTGTAGGTGATAATTATACATGAGATTTTAAATATAATGTTAACCTCCAACTTAATTTAATTTAAAATTTTTCCTACCTACCAAGACACCTCCCTCCTATGAACTGGTAGTTCAAAATCTGGTAACTCTAATTTGACAACTAGTAACTAACTTTATTATTTGTACTGCTGTTGTGTTGTCATTCAACTCAAGTAACTATGTCCTTTTCATGTGTGGTGGTCTTCGCTCTTCAATGGATATATTACATGAATACGGAGTCCATTTTATTTAACATTTTCATACTGTGCAGAGTACCAGGCAAGGCAGAGTATCCACTAGGTGCTAAATACTTAACTGAGTAACTAATGCTCCAGCTTGTTCAGCATTCGACTGTAATGGTAAATCAGTGATAGGAATATGGAAGATGTATGTGGAAGTGTTATTTTTCAGGTGAGGCCGATACCTCTAGAGGATCATCTGGATTTAGAAAATGATGATCATGCTAAGGAGAGGGGTAGGAATTACAGGAAGCAATACCTACTATTCAAAACGAATATACCATGACCTGGTGGGAGGCGAAGGATGAGGAAAGAAACAACTTTTACTGCAGAGAAGAAAGGAGAGGAGATGCATTAGTGGCAAAACGAAGCCATAAGCCAGACTCCTTCAGAAGCACCCGGAGTTCAGTGCAATGAAAAAGGCACTGGAGAGGTTACTACCATCTGTAAGTTTACATGTTGATAGCTTTGGGAGGAAACAATTACAATTATTCAGAAATACTGATGAGAAAGTTCATAAGTAAGGAAAGCAAGATTTAAATAGAATATAAATTGTTCAAGGTATTGTTCCATGTTTTGCTTTTTTTACTCATTTTTCTTGTGATCTTCTGCTGCTGTCATCCATTAGAGGGGTCCAGGGCCTGATGATACAGGTTCTGATACACAGCCTATCCGGTGATTTCATCTGCTTATTTTCGCTCCCCTGTGAACGGGGTTGGCAACTGCACCCGCCAAGAAGTGACAGCAGTTGACGGCTAGAATATTAAAGTCAGATGCGTGTGACTGGGGTTCAATGAAAATACATCAGGAAGGATGAAGCCCGTCCAATTCAGTCGCACATTTTGTGCTGCAATTTTTAAAACCAAAGTACCTGGAGTCTCGGTTGAAACACATTGCAATGTCCCATCACCCGTGTCTTTCAGAATGTGGCCTGACATTGCCTTCTCCATGTCCCATTTTCTCAGTTAAATGCATAACATATTGTAAATGATATTTATTTTATTGTAAATAGGATCTGGATTATTTTTTACATCATGGCTGTATGTTTTGCCTCTGCCCTCTCTTAATGAATTTCTGTGAAGTATATAAAAGCAGAGGCCCTGAGAACCCAATGAGGAATCTTTCTAGTTACCGTGATGGAGGGAGTGACATGTTGGGTTCAGAATCATACATTGAACTTATACTTGGAAATAAACATTGCTTATATGAGATTTAACATTTAAAAAATAGTATCTTTCTGTCCTTATGGAATTGCCCTATGGAAATACCCTTACTCTTTCTAATCCTGTTAAACAGGTAGGATCTAGTTGGTAGTAGGTAGTAGTTGATGTGGGAAACAAGACATTTTGCTTAATGCTTGAAATGTGACAGGTGTCTTCTACCAATGCTTAACTATTGGAAACTATAGACATAGTTTCTTATGGTACCTAAAAACCTTACGGTTGATTTTGAAGCCCCTCTCACCAGAAAGGAGTTGAGATAGTTCCCCTCACTCTTATCCATAACCCTAGTACATTCCCTTCATATTTTTCCCCTCTGTAGTCCTAAAGGTTTTGAATATGAGGTAGCATGCTAGAAAAGACTGCATGTGGTGGTAGGTGGAGCCTAATAAACTTTGAATGGTATGTAAAGCCTAGACTTTGAATTATAAGTCTTTAATTTATGATGTGTGTGTTTGGAGTAAGCTATATAAATTTTCTGAGCCTCATTCATCATCCTTAAGAATAGAATATTAGCATATATTCCAGATAGTGAGAATTAAAGGAAATAATCTATGGAAAACACCTGGCTTTTAGAAAAGTAAGAAACAGATGGGGGTTACTTAAGTCACCGGGGATCCAAATTTCTTTATCATAAAATGAATGCATCTAACTAAATAATACTAGGCACAATAATAGGTCAGGCACTGACATGTGCTTCATCAGTAGTAGTTCATGGAGCCTTAATTTCAACTCTACGTGGTTTTATTTCTATTGTCCCCACATGAGAGATTTAAAAACTGAGGCTTAAAGAAATCAATTATGCACCTAAGTACATGACTGACTTTCACTGAAGCTTGTTTTATAGTTATTGCCATCCCATTTAATAGAAAATAAGATATGTATTTTGGTGAAAAACTGCAATGAACAGCAAGATAAAACTCATGCCCATATAAACACTGAACTGTTTTAAAAATATTATTGGGGAATTTCATGTCAAAGATAACCCCTAGATATAGGAAATTATCTTATGCAAACATGAAAGTGTATGTCAGTTACAGCAATGACCAACTTGCTGGCAAATAATTTCCAGCAACTACAGCTCTTCTGTTGCCATTCCAGAGGAAGAAGCTGCAAAAGAGGAATAAAGAAACTAAAACCAACAAAACAAAACTTAAAACAAAAAGCAAAGGTTCTTAACTGCAAAGGAAATTATCATACCATTAACTCTGCTGAATGAAAGAGGAATATAGCCTCCTCAGGTTCTTACATTTGTGCATAAAATAAGGTAGCAGATTAGAAATAGAGAAGATATGCTAAGACGAGATGTGACTGACGACAGCAGACAGCGAAGGAAGGAAGTATAATTGCTAACATGAGATAAAAGTGCTACAGAATGCAGGCCATTACCAGAGTAACAGGTCTACAGAGTTGAACCACCTAGAACCTTAATGTTTATTCCAATGACTCTGAGACAACAAGAAAGGGTGAAATCCTTCTCATCGTTACCTATTTAAGGAGACAGAGATTTTACTTAAAATTTTTTTCAAAATATTCAACATAAATATTGAACTGATTTTGTTTCTACTTGCTTTTACTTTGTATAAAGGTATAACCTCAATTATCTAAAAATATATATATAATGAAATTGATGAAACCTCTGTTATTACATCTGGGCAAGCAAATGACTTTGAGTCTGTATGGCAGATGAATGACTTATCGCCTGAGATAAATGTTGCATCACAAAGGCAACTTTCAATAGAGTGATTGACTGTGTCCACAAATAGCAATCCATGTTGACTGCCAATAAGAAAAACAGTTGATGTGAGAGGATTCTTTCAAGAAGGGCAATAGTGATTTAACACTGCCACCATACAACATGGGTCCTTATTAGAAGTTCATTGCCCATATGTTTGGTCATAATATTGATTGACTCCATTAGAGGATAAAGCAAACTTTTTGGTAACATTAAACCAAGCAACTTGTGTGTCATATGTTGGTATACCCTTCAAAAGTGGTGGTGAATCTAAAAAGATTCAGAACTTCTAGTCTAGACAAGAAATAGAGGAATCATAGGCATGGCCGTGTTTGAGTCACATCCTGTTTTGGTCTGGTGATCTCTTTTTCTCCCCTTTGATTACCTTTATTTTAATAAAGAATTGTGGATACATAGTAGCTGTATATATTTATAGAGTACATGAGATGTTTTGATACAGGTATGCAATGTGAAATAACCACATCATGGAAATGGAGTGTCATCTCCTCAAGCATTACCCATTGAGTTACTAACAATCTAATTACACTCTTTATTTTAAAATGTGCACTTAAGTTATTATTGACTATAGTCACTCTGTTGTGCTATCAAATCATAGGTCTTATTCTTTCTTTCTTATTTTTTGGTACTCATTAACCATCCCTAGCATCCCTAACCCTATCCTTCCCAGCCTCCGGTAACCATTCTTCTACTCTCTGTGTTCAGGAGTTCAACTGCTTTGATTTTTAAATCCCATAAATAATGTCTGGTGATTGTATCCAGTCTCATTATTTCAAATATCACCTATGTACTGACAACTTGCTTCCCAGCTCATATTTTTCTCCTAAATTTTAGCTTATGTCCTCAACAATCTATTCAACATTTTCTCTTCAGGCATGCATTAGACGTATGTTTAAAACTGGAATGGTGGGAGGCTGAGGCAGGTGGATCATGAGGTCAGGAGTTCAAGATCAGCCTGGCCAAGATAGTGAAACCCTGCTTCTACTAAAAATACAAAAAAAATTAGACAGGCATGGTGGTGGGCACCTGTAATCCCAGCTACTCAGGAGGCTGAGGCAGATAATTGCTTGAACCCAGGAGGCAGAGGTTGCAGTAAGCCGAGATCGCACCACTGCACTCCAGACTGGGTGACAGAGAGAGACTCTGTCTCAAAAACAAACAAACAAACAACAACAACAATAACAAAAAAATACTGGAATGGATGGGGTCTGAGTTGATCTTTAAAGATGGTTAGGATTTGACAAAGAAGAAGGGAAGCAAACATATGAGAAGAGAGCAGCACAAGAACATAGCATATATAGGCCAGGAGATAGAGAAAAGTCTCGGTACAACTATCATAAATGGGACTCTTATTTTGCAGAGAGAAAATAGTACATTTTTTCTCAATGATAGAGAAAAAAGAATGAGAAATTCTTCACTGTCTCTATGAAGAAATCAAATTAAACATGAGACCAGAGGAGCTAAACATTTTAGCATAATGGCTTTTTATCATTTTAAGATTGCAAGTGTCCCCCAAATTCTAATTAATAAATCACCTATTGCTATCTCCTCAGAATTCTAAGTAATTCCCCCATCTTCAATAAAAAGAGAAGAGCAGAGAAGAGAGATCTAAATGTATTTTATCATTTCTTTGGCTTGTGTTCAAGTTCTATGCTGAGTCAAAGCCCAGCTCAAAAATTAGTCAGTCTGTGCCCCAGCCCTCATCATATTTAAGTGGTGATAGCTTTTATTGCTGCAGCCCATGTTACTGTCATCCAACTCTTTCCCAGCAGCAGTGAACTTAGAGACAATAGGATAGCAGGAATCTTCTTTTACGTCTCCTCTTTACCCCTAAACTTTATTGCCTGTGCATTGCAAGAACAAGCCTGAAAAAATTAGACAATTTCCAAGCACAGTCTAAAATCCCAAAAGGTAAGATATAACCATCTGGAGTACAACAAGCACATCATATTTTTTTTTCTTTAGCAAGACACTTCTGAGTCTTATGGAAGGAATCCTAGTAGGCAAAGTCCTACTAGCTGTTTGTAACTCCTTAAAAAATAAAAAAAAAAAATAAAACGGCAATGTTTCTTTAATGTCACAGTCTGAATTATAAGCAGAGAGTTGGCACATCTCTCATTTTATTCATTCTAATTACAATTGCCTTGTCACTGAGATGCCAACCTGACGGAGAGCAAATCAGGTAGCAAATCCCCAGGGGCCGCTTAGTAACAGGAAGGCTGTCTCCAGTGGAATCAACGTGACAATTTCTTCTCTCCCTCTTCAAAGTCGAGAGTCCCCCTGGACAAATTCACATTTGATTATTTTCACTAGGCTCTCTGTCTTCAACTGCTTGATTAGCATCTCACTCACCTAAGAAATTAGACTAAAGTTTGTGACCATTAAAAGGAAACCGTGGTATATGCATGGGTGCCTGCTCATGCCTGCAGCACATCTATGGATTTTCTTAATGGAGCATCAAGAGTTGGCACCAAGGATATTTTGTAACAGCTACTGCAAGCGTGTATTTGTGTATGTGTACATTTGCATGTGTTGCTGTTTATGTTATTAGCAGGTGATCTTTCACAAACACTTTGGCTCAGAAATATGTAGTCAGTTTGAAAAACATAGACAAAGGTGTTGTGGTTGGCTCATTGGTGTCTGATTCTTCTTTCTCCAACTTTACTACAGGTATGCTTAGAGATTGACCTGTTACTAAAATGTTTAGCACAAAACTGCATTCTTTCTGGTAAAACACATTTCTGTAGAATGATGCAAGTAACTTTAGAGGATAATAATTAGAACTCCTAATTAGTATGCCAAGAACAGAATTTTTATATTAAATAAGAAATATTCTAAGAAAATTACCAGGATATGTTCCCCTTATCCTTTCACAAACCCTTGCTTTGGGCTGACCAGTGACCAAGGAAATAGGTTAGAAAAGGGACAGAAGGAGCCAGAATTCTGCCTTCAGAACCCTTCATCCTGCCTCTCCCCTGATGTCTTCCTTCACCACTCCAGTGGATAGAAAAAATTGTTTCAAACTTAGGTGTATATAAAAAGCAGATAACCTGGGCTTCTGGTCTAGACATTCTGCCTTACCATAGGTGGTGTAGCCCAGAATTCTATATTTTACCAATCATTAGGATGATTATATTAGAAACAGGACTATAGTCATTCTTTCAAATCCAAAATCTTAGGATGATAATGTATGTATCATAAAATTGGCCCTTTACTCAGCTAGGGTGCACATCTAATTATGGTGTATGACAGCTCCTCCCAAGTAATTTCCAAGTGAGAACTGAGTATTAACATTTTCTCTTTGCTACATAACACTTTATACATAATAAATGTTCAATAAATATTTGCTGATATGAATTGATTTAATGAAGAAACCAAAGCCATTTTATTTGTGCCTTTCTATCTGGTAGCAAAAGTTTCCTTTGCCAACGCGTAGACCGTATCCCTTTAGAATTGTAACTTATTTTAGAAGAACATTAGTGTATTCAAGGAGATTGGCTATGGATGACTAGCTCTCCCATGGGACAGCAGATTTTTCAGCTATGGCTCCAGCTCAGAGGAGGTGAAATGATTCAGTGTTGTTTCTGTCCAGTGCACTGTTGATGGTTCAGCTCCTCCACTCATGGCCACCTGAGCTGCTCAAGCTTAAAAAATACACCTTTTCCTAGAAGTAGAAGGTCAACCAACAAGAACAGAGTTATATCAGCCAAGATAGAGATGAACTACCATAGCTGTAGAGTTTCATGCCAAAAATAGGTTCATATTCTTCTTCATGCTTAGAGGAGATCAACAAATTGAATTATCAGCTGTCCATGTGACAGTTCTGTGTCCAGTGCTTTGGTGCTTCAGGGAATATAGGGCAGCAAGATTTTGTCTTTGCTCTCAAGTAGCTTCCAGTTTAGTAGGGAGATAGACAATAAGCATGCATAAAGTATTATAAGAAAGACACTTTAAAGAACACTTAATGACAACTGATATCACAGGGGAACTACCTCCTTATTTGCTAAATAAGTAAAAGTGCTAGAGCTGTTTAGGGAAGAGAGAAACAATTTTCGGATAGGATAATTGGGAAAACAATCTGCAAGGGGAAGGTGAATATGGCTGAGACAGAAAAATGAGTAGGTTTTTTTTTTTTTATTATACTTTAGGTTTTAGGGTACATGTGCACAATGTGCAGGTTTGTTACATATGTACCCATGTGCCATGTTGATTTCCTGCACCCATTAACTGGTCATTTAGCATTAGGTATATCTCCTAATGCTGTCCCTCCCCCCTCCCCCCACCCCACAACAGTCCCCGGAGTGTGATGTTCCCCTTCCTGTGTCCATGAGTTCTCATTGTTCAATTCCCACCTATGAGTGAGAACATGCGGTGTTTGGTTTTTTGTCCTTGCGATAGTTTACTGTTTAAATACAAAGATTTGTCAGCCTGAGCAGAGGTAGCCCCTACCAGAAGTTTAAGGAAGGCAAAGCTGCCTTCTTTTTTCTTCTTTTGTCCCTACTGCAATGTGAAATGCATACACAGTTCCATTGCATTAGACCTGCCCTTTCTGATTGGAATCCTTTCGTTCTCCCCAGCCACCAAAAGCTTTTAGAGTTATATGTTTACATATTTCCTAATTCTTACAGAATACAATATCTTTACAATCTATTTTGTTTTTAACTGTTAAATTGCATATTTATTTTTTAATGTTTACACACATCCTTCTACTCATTGAAACTTCTCTCCAGTATTTTATTTTCATGATGCCAACTGAAAAATCAGTTAATTAATCCATACAAAAATAATAAATAAAAAACTCAAGGAACATCTAGAATAACAGATACATCCCTCATTTAGGATATATAGACCAGTAGGGATACACTTTTCAGAGAGACTTCGGAAAAGCTTCAGGCCACAACAAAAGGGCTGTGACTGGATGGAGAGTGAGACCTTAGCAGCACAAGATATGCTCTTAAGTATACACAGGTTAGAAGCCTTATTTTTTATTTCATCATATTTCTAGGCTGTCCTGATCCTACTAACACTTGGTCACAGAAACAGTGCTCTTTGGTTTGATTCTTTCCAGAATGACTATAGCATCCCATTACTTATAAGGGAAGGACCCTTTTGAGCCTCTATGATGGGATTTCTTCCTAGGTCTTCAACCTCAGCTGCCATCACTCACTTGCCTGCACTGGTAATTTATTCATTATTCTCCTCATGCACCTTGTATATTCCTGTCTTAGCATTTTGCTTAAATGTTCTGTCCTGCATTCAGGCTTTTGTCCTCCCCTTTTACCTACTCAAGTCCATCCAGCCAGAGCCAGACAAAGCCTAGGGGTTTTTGAGACATCATTGATTCTTCTCTCTTCTACAGCCTTGGATGTAGAAGCTGAGGCATTTTAGCATGTGTGACTGCATCAATTGCATGTGTGCACATGTATGTATGTGGCTGCAGAGAATTAGAAGACATTCTTTATCTAAATGTGTGTTACTTTAAAAGGATAAACTTTTAGTTATAGAGGCTGGAATTCATTTGTTTTGGAACCCTTTGTCTCAGAGGTTGGAGGGGGCATCTAATAGGTTTTTACAGGTCCAGGTAGGACTTGGCGGAGACTACAAAGGAAATTCCACTTCCTAACCACATCAAGTTTTCCTAACCAACTTGATTGCCCCAGAATAGGAGTAGAAGTTGAATACATCCCAGATGCTGCTCTCCACCTCTTGCCAAGTCCTGCAGAATAAAGTGAGTTGCATATATTTGGGCAGCTTAGGATGTATGTAAAATGCAAGGAGACAATCTTTTACAAAAACATTGTCCTTTTTAGGGTTATGATGGAAACCGCACATTCCTGTGAGTAGGGGGTAATTGTATGTATATGAGACCCAAAGAAAGTTTTCTATTCTTCAAATGAGTGCTTTCAGTGTATTTTTAATAGGACATTAAACAGTTCAGTCTGCATGGAGGTGGACCAATAAAACTTACTTGTAGTATTCAGTGGATGGCTCTGGTAATCATAGATGGTTGCAAAACCACCTTTCCCTCCAGGTAACAAGTGAACCATCAGAAATGTTTCTCAATTACAAGCAGCATGTTTAAAAGATAAACTCAAGTGTGACTCAAAGCTAATATAAATCAATCACCATTAAAACTTTTTGAAATACATCTCTCTTTTTCCTTGGCTCTTTCATGTCGATACCAACAAGCATATTATAGTTTCTCAAAACCTTAAGAGGATGAAGATATCAGTAGCCATTTAGATAAGCACAGGCACAGAAATGCTACTAAAATGGGTGGAAACAAATCCTAACCAAATGGTAAGTATTTTAAAACATCTTTAAACATGTCCCAGAGGTAAATCATATAATTACTCACTTAATAAATGCATTTATAGCTTTGGGAGGAAGACAGCAGATTAAGTGATAAGGGGTGTTGGGAGAAATGGAATGTTTTACATGCTGAGAACAGTAGCTTTGAGATTCAATAGCATTGAAAAAAAGCAGGAAGGCAATTCTAGTAACAGGCACCTGCAGAACAATGGACTCAATCGCAAACTGGAGACTATAGAAAGTGTGGGGAGTTTTCTAATATGGAGGGAATTCATACAAAATAAAGTTTAATTTAGACTTAGAAAATGTACCTAGTGTGGGAATGATTCCATGATAATGCAGAAAACGACAGAAAATGTGTTAAAATAATTTATAGGGTCCAGTTGTACTTGATCAGATGATTAATGGTATTCCATCTGCTTTCTAAATATTCCCACCTTCCACTAATTCCTCTGAAATTTTGCCATTTCAGTCAGGCTGAAATTTATTAGCACCCACTTACTGTGATTTACATTCAGAATGATTTGCACGCCTCTTGCCTGGGCTCCTACATGCCTTTTTTAGGAATGCAGCTTATTTGGGGGCTCATGTGATTTATAAGCATTTGGCAAGTCTGCCCTTCTATTCTTTCTTTTCCCTTTTGATTTATGCAAGGGCAGAGTTATATTCCTGGGGCTCATTCATTCCCTAGGAAATTAATTTTTTTAAACTGAAATCTCCCCATTTGGTTAAAACCAAATGTGACAAATTAGATTCAATATCCTTTTCTTGGTTACAACAAAAACAGTAGTTAGAATTAGGACTTCTCTTTGGTAAAATTTTGAATTAGGTGAAGCTTGTATACAGTGGCTGTGGGCTCACCATTCAATGACTATGTTCTCTCCCTATTACCCAACCCTGTTTTTATACTTTATCTCAAAATTACATTTTCTTGTTTTCCTATATGAAGTACCCTACCCTCACATTGTCTGTCTACTACCTTTTTCACCCTTACAGGACCGTTGTTCACTGGCCTGCCCTCAACTGTCAAGAAAAAAAAATCTAATAAAATTATACCACCACATTGAGAATCCTGCCCACCTCCATGAGACAGCTGGGATTTGAAATGGGACACTTGGAGAAACAATGCCTTAATTATAACTTCATAATTTATAATGGGCCATTCACATACATTATCTAATTTGATCTTTAAAACACTCTTCAAGATAATTATTATACATACATCAGTTTTACATGTAGAGAAACTATGGCTTGGGAAAAAGAGGAAATTTAGGGTAAGACAGTGGGCAGTGGGGTGTCCCAAGCCTAGTCACCTATCAGTGAATTCTATTTGTTCCCCACTCCTCCACTGGTTCCTTTGTACTAAGAGACAATCTATTCAACAGAGTTTTGGTTTCTGGAATAGGCTGTGAGATGCATCTGGGCTGGAAAGATTTCTTATATCTTTTAAGTCAAATTACCTAGGTAATTTCCTATTCTGCCTAAAAGTATGAAAGAGCAGGAAAAAATACACCAAGAAAAGTTTGGGTGAAACTACAGGGGAATCTTTAATTTAGGAGACTATCTCATGAGACTGAATGCAACATGAAACAGTCCACAGAAATCATTCTTGTCAGTTTCTTCAATCAACCTATTTCCATTTTTAGTCTATTGCTGTTCAGTGACCTTATCCTATGGCATAGTTGGACGATATTACAGGAGAAACATGAACAGTGCTAGCCTAATTACACCACTACATATTTATTTCCCCCCAGAGAGTCTAAGACTTTCCTAAGAGCCAAATAAGTGGCTGGCTGGAAAATCATTTTGAAAGATTGTCTGACTTCAAGACACAAAACTTACCCATATATGGCATATGCAATTATCAGTTGAGTTGCACAAGTAGATATTGTGAGAAAAATAAAATTACAGAAGACATATAAAATTTATAAAGATGTAACCAGATTTGGAAATTTATAATCAAATCTATTTCATTTGGCAAGTTCATTTTATCAGCGTATGGCACTTCACACCTGGAATGTATCCAAACATTTTCTTATTTGAACAAGTCATCATCAGCACTGTCCTATTTTCTACCTGTGCTAATTTTGCTCTTTTATGGTATTAGTGGATAAGAGATGGTAGGAAAAAGTAAGCCTTCTAAGGAAAGTGAGGGAGAGAAGAGAGAGAGAAAGACAGAAAAGAAAGAGATCACATTATAAAAAGAGAACGGAGTCCAGTATTATATTTGTCTATCTTAAAAACTGGTCAATTTGTTAGTTGCCCAAGTTGTCTTTTTTTGATAGTGCTAACTTGTGCTACCATTTATAGCAGGGGTTGGTGAACTTTTCTTGTAAAAGTCCAGGTAGTAAATATTTTTGAGCTTTGTAGACCACATACTCTATCTCAATTCTCAACTCAATACCGCAGTTCTAGCATAAAAGCAGCCTTATAAACTATGCAAATGAATGAATGTGGCTGTATTTCAAGAAAACTTTATTTACAGAAAAAAACAAAAGGCTGGATATGGCTCACAGATTGTATTTTGCCAACTCCTGTCCTATAAAGTTCACAGGGCATGAATGGCATGGTAATATATTTTGGAAGATAGATTATTGTTTTTTTAATGTCTCCATTATCAAAATGATTATAATAAACTAATTAAAAGACTTTAATAAGTTTAGTATTTTCATAGTAACCTTGAAATTCAGCATAAAATGCCTCATCAGAGTAATGTTAAAAACAATCATTTTGCTGAGCAAATGTCAAATGTCAAGCATCTTTAAGAAAATCAAGGAAAAAGCCCAAATTTTATTTTGCCTTCAGTGTCAATTCAGTTGATGAAAGTTAATACAAATTTGGGCCCCAAAATGCATTTCTGAGATTATAACCGAACACAAAAATTGCTTTTTTGTTGTACCGTGTATGCACTTTTGTTCATGTCATGCTTCTGTTCTTCAGCAGTTCTTCCCACCTAGGCTGCACCTTCCTGTCTGCTATTAGGTTGGAACAACAGTAATTGCAGCAAAAAGTAATGGTAAAAATTGCAATTACTGTTGCACCGACCTAATAGATTCATTGCAATCTTTCAAGGCCAATTTATGTCCCATATTTTTCCATAATGCACAGTTAGTGGCCCCTACTGGCCATTTATTTTCTTTTCTTTATTTCTTTCTTCCCTTTTTTTTTTTTTTGTTGTTGTTATTATACTTTAAGTTCTAGGGTATGTGTGCACAATGTGCAGGTTTGTTACATAGGTATACATGGGTCATGCTGGTTTTCTGCACCCATTAACTCGTCATTTACATTAGGTATTTCTCCTAATGCTATCCCTCCCCCATCCCCCATCCCATGACAGGCCCTGATATGTGATGTTCCCCACCCTGTGTCCAAATGTTCTCATTGCTCAGTTCCCACCTATGAGTGAGAACATGCGGTGTTTGATTTTCTGTCCTTGCAATAGTTTGCTGAGAATGATGGTTTCCAGCTTCATCCATGTCCCTACAAAGGACATGAACTCATCATTTTTTATGGCTGCATAGTATTCCATGGTATATATGTGCCACATTTTCTTAATCCAGTCTATCATTGATGGACATTTGGGTTGGTTCCAAGTCTTTGCTATTGTGAATAGTGACGCAATAAACATACATGTGCATGTGTCTTTACATTAGCATGATTTATAATCCTTTGGGTATATCCCCAGTAATGGAATGGCTGGGTCAAATGATATTTCTAGCTGTAGATCCTTGAGGAACCTCCACACTGTCTTACACAATGGCTGAACTGGTTTACACTCCCACCAACAGTGTAAAAGCGTTCCTATTTCTCCACATCCTCTCCAGCATCTGCTATTTCCTGACTTTTTAATGATTGCCATTCTAACTGGTGTGAGATGGTGTCTCATTGTGGTTTTGATTTGCATTTCTCTGATGACCAGTGATGATGAGCATTTTTTCATGTGTCTGATGGCTGCATAAATGTCTTCTTTTGAGAAGTGTCTGTTCATATCCTTTGCCCACTTTTTGATGTTTTTTTTTTCTTGTAAATTTGTTTGAGTTCTTTGTAGATTCTGGATATTAGCCCTTTGTCAGATGAGTAGATTGCAAAAATTTTCTCCCATTCTGTAGGTTGCCTGTTCACTCTGATGGTAGTTTCTTTTGCTGTGCAGAAGCTCTTTAGTTTAATTAGATCTCATTTGTCAATTTTGGCTTTTGTTGCCACTGCTTTTGGTGTTTTAGACATGAAGTCCTTGCCCATGCCTATGTCCTGAAAGGTATTGCCTGGGTTTTCTTCTAGGGTCTTTGTGGTTTTAGGTCTAATATTTAAGTCTTTAATCCATCTTGAATTAATTTTTCTATAAGGTGTAAGGAAGTGATCCACTTTCAGCTTTCTACATATGACTAGCCAGTTTTCCCAGCACCATGTATTAAATAGGGAATCCTTTCCCCATTTCTTGTTTTTGTCAGGTTTGTCAAAGATCAGGTGGTTGTAGATGTGTGGTATTATTTCTGAGGCCTCTGTTCTGTTCCGTTGGCCATTTCTTTTTATGTCTTCTCTACCATGTCCGTAAGCCTTCCAATCTAGTTCCATTGTCTCATGTTCTCATGATCTGAGAGTGGACACATGTCTTTGTGTGTTCTCAGAAGCAGCTTTTTGTACAAAGAAGAACTTGCATTTTAAATCATTTATTCCCCGTTGCAAAGGTGGATTCTGCAGAGTAGCCATACTACCAATTGTATTGCATGAAACAATGGGCATCTATGAGATGACTGGACAAAATATAAGACAAAATTTTGGGACTTACATACTTGTTGTCATGTTTTTTATAGTATATTTAAACTTTTTATATCAGTTAACCCACATGAAGGGTAAAACTATAATTTTCATCTCAGTGTACAATGTTCAAATCATCTCCTCTAATCTTCCCTATCCTTGAGAGTGAGCCTGGGTATATAACAAGCCTGAGTATTATTTCTACCTTGCAAATAAATATAAAAGCCAAGAAATTTAAGGTGACTCACCCTATATGGCATAGTTGTAATTCTTGTTATAGACTACCTACAACAATATACAATCAGTCAAATGGAGTTTTTCAGGATGTTTTGCCTTTTTGAGGACAATACAACCCTTATTACCAGAGTTAAATGATCAAAGATAAAATTGCCTCCTAGAAACAATTTGAAACAAGCAAAAAGAAATGAACAAAAGCCTCAAAACATTTTTGCAGTAAAGAATGTAACCAGAACAGGTGCTTCCTCATGGGCGCTTTGCAAAAACACAGCCTATTTGAAAATGCTCATTACATTCTCTTAATTTCTCTACCCTCATTCCTTAATAATTAAGGAATCAAATGCATGGTGATGATAACAGGACCCCATGCCTTAAGTGACCATCCCCATCTGCTCCTCATTCCCCACCCCACCTGAAGCTATCATCTTCCTTTTAGGCCATCGCCTGGGACAGCTGGAAAGCTGAGAGCGAGCTCATAAATATGAGGTTTCGAAATGCAGCCAGACAGTTGCAAAACCTATAATGGATTTGGGGTTTCTAACTCCTGGGGTATTGGCTTTCTTTCCTTTAGTAAAGATGCCTTTTTATGTTTGGTGCTCCCACCACTTCTTCAAAAGAGTGCGGTATGGTTTCCCCATTGAGGATGAAGAGATGTCAGATTTCCTCCTACTTACAATATTCTTCCTAAGCCTGAATAACGAAGGAAGTCTTGGGTTTCTTTCATTTTATTCTGTTGTTAAAAAAATGCAGTCACACACAAACACACACACACACACACTCCTAAATGCAGCATAGGGTTATCTGTTTTCATGTTTAATGACTAAGATCAAGTGTCTAACTTAAAAATCCCACGTTTGCTACTAAAAGAAAAGGGGGAAAAGGAAAAATTCAAAGTATATTTTTGAGCCTGGTATCAATTAGGTGAGGGAGCGATCGACTTGGGAAATATGCAATGTTGATGTCCTCACATAAAATATAAAAGGAAAAGAGGAAGGACATATAAAAGGTAAAATATTGTGACAAGAGAAGAAAGGCAAGCCAATGGAAGTTATTGGTATAACTGTAGAAGAAATGCACCTCGATTGAGTAGACAATGCCGCTGTTTGTAAATCTCTTGCCAACAAGCTATGTAGACTTTGGCAAGTATACAAACAGTTCAGAGGTTTGCTATACTCATCTGTCATGTAGGATTAGCAATAATATCGCATGTTTGAGCACCAAGCAGGAAGATTCTTTGCCAGACCCTGTTGGTTATATCCTAAGAGCCATTCCACCTAGCTTCCTCCTTGCTAAAGATTTCTAACCTTGTTTAATATTGGATGATTGTATCCTCTCTGGCTCTTTCTTGTGCTCTGTGACAAAAGCTAATTAGTCTAAGCATTCATGACCATTTGTTCAGCTTTGCCTGCTCTGAGTTCACTCAAGGACATATGACAGCCAAACCTTACCGATGATATGGAAGGAAACTTCTGCTGGAGAGATTCAGGAAAAGCAACTTGCCCAAGGTCAACACAGTTGTAGGCAGCTGAGCCAAGATTCAAACCCAGGAAGTCTGACTTGGTCTTATTTTGAGAAATACATATGAGAGACCAAGAGTTCATTTCTCTCTGACTTTACAGTGAACATTCTCAGATTCTAACATGAAAAAGAATATTTTGCAGAGCTTGTTAAGTACATATTCCAAATTCCATGTTAATATTATTATCAAACTCCCTTGTCAGGTTACCGTGTTTCAGATGAACTTGAGACCATAGCATGGGATGAGGGTTTACTGATTTTTGTTTTGTAAATGGTATTGAAAAATAGACAGTTCCTTATCTTTGTTGTGTACAGTGGCTTATTTAGTGGGGAAATTACATTGATTATTCTCTAGACTCAGGGATATAAGTGTAGGATTTTTAAATGTCTTGTGTTTGGTGATAAATGCTAGATTTCTGTCCCTTGATTAGACAGAACATGTACAAATTGCTTATTATTTATAACACTATGTGTTTGATATGATTACTGGAGTAGTCATTGAGGATGGTAAGTTTATTGGCTTATTTTTCTAGAAAAGTGCTGTCCAACAGAACTTTGGAAAATGGTGAAAATGTTCTGTATCTGTGAGTGGCCTTCCCTCATACATGGCTATCACAAACTTAAAATGGCTGGTGCAACTTAGGAAATAAACTAATAATTCAATTTAATTTAATTTTTATTTATTTATATTTTAATAGCCACTGTGATTAGTGTCTAAACTATGTGGCTTTGAAATAATAGGTACCTGTGCATACACAGGCATTTTAAAAAGCTGAACAGTTATTTTCTTATTGATAAGTCTGATTCGTAGAATGGTCTATGCTAAGAAGTTCACTTCTCTTGAGAAATTAACATGTGGCTTTAATTCTTTATGTTTGTTGGGGCAAAGTGTGTGTCTTCACAGCCTTGCCATTCCCAGGGCCCCCCTATCTTTGTTGGGCAATGTAATCTCAATGTCAGACACATTCATGGGGGCTGCCCTCATAGAAACTTAACAAACAATAGGCTGGCATCCTGACGAGCTGCCACAGTGCTCCCAGGACAGGAACCACCTTTGCAGAGAGACTGACTCATTCATTATTCTGAAAGATTAAGTACCAAATACCTCATTAGAGAAACTACAAGCTGAAAAACAGATAACAGCTGGAGAAAGGGAAAAAAGCCATTTGCAGATGAGAATGTGGTGAGGGTAAAACTAATTGGTTCTTCACTGAATAGGTCTGGCTTTCTTTCCCAATCACCCAGGGCCACATTTTGCCCAGAACTGATGCCCATGAGCTTCTGGATTCTTGCTGCAGTTGCCAGGTAATACTTACCATTAGAGTCCTAATGGAATTAGTAGAAATGACAGACTGTTCAATAAATCACACAATAGTCTCTTCCATTTGAATGAGAATTGACTGGCACAAATGATTGATTAACGTTGACAAAGCCATATGGGTTCAAATCATATTCCTTTTGTTCATATTTTCAAACAATTTAAATTGTATTCTTCTTGAAGTTCCATCATTAAGGTTTTGTTTGCTTGTTTTGTTTTTTTCCAGAGAGCATAGGAGAAAGGAAAGTTGGATTAATTCTCAGGCCTAACTTGCACTGGCTGTGTGATCTGGGGAAAAACAGTTAACCTTTAAGCCTGTGGTTCCTCATCTGTAAAATAGTTTATTTCTTAAAGGTGTAACACTCAGCAGAGTCTAGCTTTCAAGAATGGAGTCATCATCAAGGCAGTTTCTTCAAATCCTTCAAATATTTCCAGCCTCACACAGATACAATATATTTTGGCCTTCATGATGGTTAATTTTACATATGAACTTGACTGAATTAAGGAATGCCCAGACAGCTGGTAAAATATTATTTCTGGGTGTGTCTGCCAGAGAGTTCAGAAGAGATTGGCTCTTGAATAAGTAGATTAAGTGAATAAGTCTTCCCTTACCGAAGTAGGTGGACATCATCCAATCAGTTAAGGGACCAGATTTTGGGGGCGGGGGGGAAGCAAAGCAATGGAAGAGCAAATTTGCTTTATCTTTATTTGAGCTGGGACATCCATCTTCTCCCACTCTGGGATATAGGTGTTACTGATTCTCGGGATTGGACTCAAACCAGAACTTACTCCATGACTTCCTCCCAACTCATCCACCCTCATCCCCAGTTCACAGGCCTTCAGACTTAGATTGAATTACACCATCAGCTTTCCTGGTTCTTCTAGCATGCCAATAGCAGATTGTGGGACTTCTTAGCATCCATTTTCAGATAAACCAATTCGTATAATAAATCTCCTGTATTTCTCTCTCTATGCAACCTATTGATTCTGTTTCTCTAGAAAATCCCAATACAGGCCTTTTGACACATAATTATAAGGTGTCCTATCAATTCAATTTTACTTTTACCTTTTAAGTAGACTGCAAGCTCCTAAAATTCAGGTACAAACTGACAGCCTCACCAGCTTTCAGTCCAACAGAACACAGCCCACTATTTGTCTAAACACAATCTTTTCACCTCAGTCACAGTTATTGATTGAAAGCATGCAGGGTGTTGGGACTTTAAAGGGAATTGGCTCACTAAGAGTGCTTGTCCAGATTCAGGTAAGAGTCAGTGAAGGGACTTGAGGTGGAATGTGGAGTTCAAATAAGGTAAATGCTATTCAGTACTGGGAGTCTGTGAAAACAGCAGTAATCAGTAGACCTTTTCTACTTAGCAGCAGACTCTATACCCTGGGCTCTGGGTCAGGACCCCTTCTCTATTCACAGGAGGAAAAAGGCTTAAGAAGAGCAGAGTTGGTTCCCTAAATCAAAGTTTGATTTTGGTGCATAATTCTTTTGCTAACACAGCAATAAGAAATCAGTCAAAGTAACTGTTTGGAACTCCAAGGTAACGGAAGTCCAATTTTAGGCAAATGAGGCAAGAGGGAGTGTACAGTCTGATGACAAGGAAGCACAGGTTGATTTGCAGCCAATGTTAGTGTTAGAAACCCAAAGGGTCAAAAAGGGGATCTGTGTCTGGCTGGACTCTCAGTTCTAGGTCTAGATGGATAACTTTTTTTTTTTTGAGACGGAGTCTTGCTCTGTCTCCAGGCTAGAGTGCAGTGGCGTCTCGACTCACTGTAACCTCCACCTTCTGGGTTCAAGCGATTCTCCTGCCTCTGCCTCCTTAGTAACAGGGACTACAAGTGCATGCCACCAAGCCCAGCAAATTTTTGTATTTTTCGTGGAGATGGGTTTCACCATGTTTGTCAGAATGGTCTTGATCTCTTGATCTCATGATCGGCCTGCCTTGGCTTCCCAAAGTGCTGGGATTACAGGCGTGAGCCACTGCACCCAGCCAATGGATAACTTTTTTACAATGTTCCACTAAGTTAGAGGTAGGCAAAGAAAGCACAGATCTGATGCTGGATGAATGTTATGTTTCATCAGGATACAGGCCTGATGCAGAATAGAGCCTGGAGGTAGAAAACTTCCTTGGTCTTTCTTGATCTCAGCTGTGAGTTGCAGGCAAAGCAGATTCAGAAGAATTCAGTTTGTGAAAAGTGCCTGATATTCTTAAGAAATGATTATACATCTCCTGGGCACCAATCTCCTGTCCTTTTGCTGACTTTTTCCTGTTATAAAGATTAGCTAAGCTCTAGTTGGCTGTCCATATCTGGAACACTGATAAATGACCACTGAGTGGAATTGGATTGTAACACAGCTACTCAAGTTGTAACCATAGGAATAAAAGAAAAAAACTGGGACCAGGAAACCAGTCATCATTAGAACGCTGGTGAGGCTCATAGATCGATAGCAGTCACTGCAGGCTTTGTGCCAGAAGGCCTGGTGTCCCATGCACCACGGGCATCCTTGAGACTGATTCACAGCACTTTAGTCTGACCTCAGTCCTACCTCCAAACAGCTTGGTCTTCAGTTTAGTTTCTATCTTGGGTAAACCCTCATCCTCAGATGTGTTTGGATTCTGTTTGCTTTCCTCCTCTGCCCGTACATTTACCTCTAGAACAAGAGGAGTTTTGAAAAGAAGCCTGCTTTTTTTTTTCTTTTTTAATCAACTTCTGTTCCCAAGTGCTGAAATTTGCTAAATTGCCTATTCCTGTCTGGCTGGCAGTGTCAGAGCATACTCTGACCCTCTCACTCACTCACACACAGACACACACACACATACAGGTCCACCTTTCCTAGACACAACTGAACTACATGGATGCATTCCTTTTTAATATTGTATTTTAGGTAGCACTTTGTATGTTTTGAAGTGATTAGGAACACAGATTCTGGAGTTTGACAACCCTTGAACAAAAAGATGGCTCCACCTCTTATGATTTGGGGCTTAAATTAAGCCAATTATTAAATCTATTTAAGCATTTGATTCTTTCAATCTATAATGAAGAAAAAAGCAATCTATGTCATTATGAAGCTTAGCTTTCCCTAATGCTTAATAGCCACTCAGTTAATGTTGTCTCTGTTATTAGTTAGTATTAATAGCGTTATAAAATTTCCCTTGTTATATCCATTTTCAGATGCCAGATATAATCCCTAGTTCAAATTTGTCCTCGGTGCTAGTTAATTTTCATCTTTAACAAATTGCTTCACCTTATAAAGCTAAGGTTAGAAAAAAAAAAAAGAAATCAACCAACCAACCAACCAACAACAACAAAACAAGCTCAGTCTTTCTTTCCCCCAGTGATTCTTGGAAATTATCACTATCTAATGAAATAATGCTTATCATTTAGGGTAAGCAGTGTATTAGCCACACATTTTATAAACATGTTTTCCTAGATTGCTCATCTCATTCACTCATGTAGTCAGAATGTATAAATTAGTCATTTACATATCAGGAAATGGAAATATGGTAATACATTTTTTGCCTGTGAGAAAACAATATGAGAATGTGGGCATGATGAAAAAGTCAAGTCTTAACCAGGCTTGTTACCCACTAATCACTAGATTTCAAGAGCTTGTGTACTATTGTTATGGTCCATGATATATAACCTGTATAAACCATTTCTTTGAGTAGGGGGAAATTGCTCAATAATGAATAAGAAACCGAAGAGGCTTAGATAATACAGTGGGTTTCAGTTAAAAATGATGCCATCCCAATGAAGCAGTGGTTCATTCTTTCCTGTACATTTCACGCACCAGCCTCGAGCCAGGTTGCCACACATTCTCTCAGCTATATCCCCTCCCTTCTTTGCCCTGTCTAATAACCTCAGCCAGACTAATTTCCTCAAGCTTTTCTTCAAGACCCTGGAGTCTTCCTTATTTTTATTGCAGTGCTCACTAGTGTTTGATTGGGGGAGCTTCTGGGCAACCTATCTTCCCACTGATATATTTGGGTAGGCTGTACAGTTTCCATACCAGTCATTTCCATTTCTCTCTAACATTCTACATTCTCTTTTCTGTTTTCTACTGTGGCTCCTCACACAATCCATCCTCCCATTCTCCCTTTCCTGGGCCAGCTCTCCCTATCTATTCTTGCTGAAGTCTTCTTTCCTTACTGTTATACATCTCTTATATATTATACACAAAGTCTTTGTCATCTGACCTAAAAGACTGAGCTCCTTTATTTACTTATTTATTTATTTATTTATTTTTGAGACAGAGTTTTGCATTGTTGCCCAGGCTAGAGTGCAGTGGTGTAATCATGGCTGAAGACTCACTGCAGCCTTGAATTCCTGGGCTCAAGCAATCCCCCTGCCTCAATCTCCCAAGCAGCTAGGACTGTATCAGCACACCCAGCCAATTTTTCTATTTGCTCTAGAAATGGAGTATCACTATATTGCCCAGATAGTCTTGAACTCCTGGCCTGAAGCAGTCCTCCTGCCTCAGCTTGCGAAAATGTTGAGATTGCAGACATTGGCCACCACACCTGGCCATGAGCTCTTTTTATTAGAAGATCTGGAATATTCTACTATTTCCTTTGTGTTTATTTTCATTGTAATGGTTATTTGAATCAATTGCATCTGAGAACCACCTGAGAGCATAGATCATGTTGCACAAATCTTCTATTTGTATTACTCATTTATGCTAGTTGAGAGAAACTTGAAAGATAATTTGAGTAGTTTTTCAATATTTTAAAATGGCAGCCCTTTGGTTCAAACACAGAAGCCTAGAGTTAGAACAGACTAGAGCTCTGTAAACTACCTATCCCAACCTATTCACTTTATCTTGATTGACATTTGTGTAGAGAATCCCCAGAACTCTGAGGAACAGAGATAGGAAGTCACGGAAGTGCAGTTTCACTCCATTAATGAGGAGGCAGGGGTTGTGGGTGAATTCAGATTACCAGCCTAAAGTCACAGAGCTGACATCTTGCACAGGGCTGGGAAATCAGTCAACTCAGGGTAAGTACTAGTTGAATTGAATGTGTTAGTTTGTTGCCAGTTGTTGAGTAGCAGATTACCTAAGCTTCACTTAATGATCATTTCTATGAGGAGAAAATGTGTAACATAATAGTTAGGAGACATTGCGTGATATATGTTTGTGTCTGCTAAGATTTTAAGATGCTTGGAATATAAGGCAATTAATGACTAGTTATTGCCCACAAAGCACCTGGGGAGAGTTAAGAAGCTTGATGAGCTGAGGTCATCTTAGAGTCTTCCTTGTTTGTTGCTGACTTAAATGTTCTCCATTTGTATCAGTCTTTCAATGAGTCGGTTAACCAAATAAGATGAACACTGGCCTTGCAAATGGAAATCACATAATTCGTCTGAGGTTAACAGCATTTTGAAGTGGCCTTTTGACTCTCAATCAAGCAGAACTCTTGTGGAAATATTCTGTCCTTGTGCAATGCCTCTGAAGGGATTGAAGATATATAGCTGCACAGTGTTCATTATTATTAACTCAATCCTTAGGTAAACTAAGTAATTTGCAACAAGAGCCTTAATATTTCATAAAATAAGACACTAGTTTTTTCTTCTCTCATTTATTCATTTAACAAAGTTCTTTTGATTGAGAGGATTGTTTGCCCTATTTAGGTACCTCCTTTGCAAACTGCAAGCCTGGTGGGTTTAAGAGGCTTCAAATGTGGATCTTAGGCATGTTGATTTTCACCCTCTGTGAAGTAGTAATTAATACATGAAATTTAGGAATCTCTTAATTAATACCATGAAACAATTTCTCAGGTGGGTGTAGAACTAAGGAAATTATATTTTCAAGGTGACCCAGGACTCCACACTGCAAGCCATAATCTGGAGTTTACTACCTATTTAATAGCCTATCACCTCCCTTTTCCTGACTTGAAAAGGAAAGAAGCCAATATGTGTGAAGCAATGTACCTGGATGGCAAACCTGTATCTTTTGAAAGATGATCCACGTTCATGCAGTACAATAGTCTATACGCACTCTGCAATATTGACTACTCTAATATGGAATAAAGTTCTGCTTTCATATGCCATATGTGTCTTTCTAATAATATTCTCTCTGATTTTCTTGTCTGTTATCTTCCCTTGTGTTGATCTAGTTCTTCCGTGACCTTTAGTGTTTCCTCAATATAAACACATCCCTCACTAACCTCTATTCATTGACTTAATCTCATTGAAAAACTGTAAAAATACATACAATTTACCCCTTTGAGTATGTGTGCCAACCACCATTCAGTTGTTAAATTGACAAAGAAGTAAAACTTTAGGTTTACTTGAAAGGCGAATTTAATCTGATAGTTATACTTTTTCATAGTTAATATAGAACAACAGTGCTGAACTATCTCAAATTTTAGAGTGGTACATGTGAACCTGAGACCTTGCTAGAACTAAGTACCTTTCTATCCAGCAAAGCATCCATCCCTGATGATTCGTGTGTCCCTGATCATCCAGCTGTTTATCCTCTGAGGAAGATTTCAGTAGGTATTTACAGTCTCAGTCAGTCAGGGTTCAACCCAAGCTTATTTCTCAAGGTCCACTGATTTGGGACATGATACTTTCCATCCGTTAGTTTTTCCAACATATGTGGATACTTCTTAAATGCACACTTGAGATATTTATTTCCCTGGTACCCCATGATGATCTTCTAGTCCTGGTGGCTCCAACAAACTTCATAACACCTAAGACAAAATTGAGAATTACCTTTAAGTGTTTGGACAGAAAAATAATTTTTGAAACTATCAAATGCTTAAACACTGAGTGAGGTAATTTAATGTAAACTTCTTATTTTAATTTTAGAATTTCAGTCTTATTTTTCTTGTTAATAGTTGGCTTACTTTGGTGTTTATTCAATGTTGTATTTGATGCATCACTACAATGCATTTCAAAGTTTTTGTATGCTAAATCTTTCTATGAATTACTTATAATTCTATCTCATTTACTCAGGCTGAAGTTAAGGAAAAGAAAAAAAATGAAGCACACTTCAAACAAATGCAGTCAAATTATAATAGCAAAATAGCAATAGTCCTGACCACCCATATAATGAGACTTCAGCTCCCCGAGAACATGGCACAACACATGTGTCAGTGTCAACCCAAGGCTGAGATCTAATTAGGGCACATTCAGCCGGTCTGATTATGTGTTTCTTGTTTGGTGACAAATCCGTTCATTTTGCAACAACATTTCCGCAAACATCCAACAATTTGTTTCAGAGCCTGAAGCAGATTTTTTAAATATATAATTTTATGAAGTGGTGAATAAGAGTGTTTCTCAGCAAACAACCATTCACATACAATCTGTTTATCTGACCCTTTAGATGAAATTGCCAAGCCTGGTGAATGAATTGTCTAATTCTATCAATTAATATTTTTGAATACTAATTTGTTTTTTTAATTGAAGACAATTGACCAGTGAAAGATTTAGCTGATTTAATTTAGCTGAGTATGTCAGTTGTGTATGTAGATTGTTGTGGTTTTCAAAGACCAAACATGTCAGAGAAACATCTTTAAATAGTAGAAATACACTGGATGCTTGATCTGGGTTTTGTTGCAAATTTGTGGTGTGATTTCTGGCAGAGTCAACTTTCATAAGGTGTGTAAATTAGACTCTTGTAAAGGAAGCTAGACAGGAAGTCAAGAGTTCTAGAATTCTAGTCTTTGCCCTATCTACTCAGGGCCTACTTCTCTTCACTTAAAATATGACAAATTTATATCAGTGTCTTCTGATAGCAAACCCAAATTTTAGGCTTCTCTCCCATAAGCCATCAATTATTTCAGGCTGTGGTTCTTGGGCAGTGACATCACAGGCTCTCTTGACCTTCAGAAGAATGTTTCAGAATGGAGTATTTACATTTTGGTGATTGTAAATAAAGGCATCTCTGTGTGTGAGCATACTGTTTTCTATATGGAGTAAGAGTGGTGCTGATCCATATTAGCGAGAAAAAGTACTCCTCACTAAATACGACATGCTGATACAGAATAGTTCAGGGTTTTTTGTTTTGTTTTCTTTTGCTTTGTTCCTTGGATTGGTGTGTAGATGTGTGCTGGAGAGGAGGGAAGCATCACATACAACATTAAGCATACCTTGGCAGGAATTGCTTTGTAAATGACCCCTAAAGTAAATGTCTTTATATATATACCACACACACACACACAGACACACACACTATGAACAAAAGAACATTTAAAATAAAACTTGTTGCTTGTAATGTGAACCCATGTGAATGCAAGCATTCAGTTTGTACATACGTATTTTTATTTTGGGTTTTCTGAAACTGTATGTATATTCTGAGTGATTCTTACACTCTCTTTCTTTATATATGTATTATATATATTATATATTTATATATATTATATATTTTATATATAATATATTATATATTGTATATATATTTTATATATAATATATATTATATTTTATATATTATATATTATATATATTATATATATATATTTTATATATATAGAATTGCCCAAGTATGAAGGCTTCTTTTTCTTTGTAATATTTATAGAGCCTTGACATTGAGACTTAACCATTAGAATAATATTTGACAGTAATGATGCTAGACAAAAGAAATTACTATTGTAGAGGTAACAAATATCACTGATTACTAAAAAATGGAGTAACATTCCCTTGGTTTATAATATTAAGATACTCAGAGGAAACAAAACAGTCAGGAAAACTAGATGTTTGGTGCCACTTGTGAAATTCAACATGAGAAAATCCAAATTTGCAACCTTTTCAAGTAGTTTTTTCTTCTTTGTCATAGGCAGTGGTTTACATATTATTTTTCCCCAGTGAATGTATCTATACATTTCCAAGCTAAATTTAAGTTGCTTATTTTTTGCTGACAGCTCTAACTTCTTTTATTGGATTTTTATTTTTTTCCTCTTCTCACTACTACTTGCAACACCTTCCAATTTAGTGTTGCTTAATGTTTTCATTAGTGTGTGGCTCCCTCCCTCTTTCACCTCATTAATAAAGGTATCAAATAAAGCTGGCTCCTCTAACTACGGATACTCTCTCCACAGTGCCTCCCTCAAACTGGATACATTTCCATTCATTACTGCTCGCAGCTTACTACGATCCAGGCAGGCAATGTAACTATACTCTTTTCCAGGTGTATTTGGACTATATTCTATAAGTGCATTTTTATTACTTGTGGGACCTTATGTTTTTCTCCACTCTATATGGATCATCACTAAAATCAAACCTAGGCAAAACCAGGAGAATGTCAGGGAAAGAAATCCACCAGTTTAAAAGGTGTTGGTATAATGGCTTGTTTTTTTGTGATGGTTGAGGAAGTCTGAAACCAACAAGATTGATGCAGTTTGCATGTCAGACACAGTAGATAATCTGTAGGGCTGGAACAATCACTTCCTATTCCTATAGGCCAGAAAAATGCATCAATGAAAAGACAGACATGTTTGTTATTCCCAATAAATGCTCTGGGTCTGACAATTTTTCTCAGTTTAATGTATGAATTTCATTTCATATCAGCAATAGGATACTCCAGGCTGTGCATTTGTTAGGGATTATTGCACTTCTTGGGTGGTTTAAGTCATACTGTCTTTAGTCTTATGCCATATAACATGACCCAAGGCACCTTATAAATAGCAGAGCAATGCACTGCCTGTCATGTATTATAGCTTGAATAGCCTTGTAAAGGGACATGGATTATAGAGGTATGATAATAACTATAAAACAGGAGTGGTAATTTAAGTGCCTGCATTGGATAATCTGTATGATTAGTATTTTTTAACATTTTGGTCTTTTGTGTTTCCATTGTGCTTAGACTTTCATTTACTGAAATCAGTGTTCAACAATACAACGTGCTAATGGCGTTGAAGGTAATTAAAGAACTAATTTAATATTTCAAACCTTCTCAATGTTTTGTTTACCAATTAGCTGTCAGAGGTTAGGTTGGAATTAGTTGACTTACACAGCAGCCTCATTGGGTCAGAAATCACAGGTAATCACCATAAGTTACAGCAAATACTCTAAGGATTGAATTCTTAAACTCCAAGCAAAAATAATATCACAGAGAGAATGCCTTGCAATTTCAATATCACAACTGAAAGGGCAACTGAGCACTACTTAGGTTTTAAAACTAAAGTTGGAAATTTATGACATATAACATTTGGCCAAATGGGGATTTGACATTTTGTAAGCCAGCATCTTATGATATCAAATGCATTTTTTTTAGTTTTGTTATTTTTATTTTTTTTTTTTGGTGTTGTTACATCCAGATGTTTGACATAATCATGACCAAATGTATCTACATTTTGTTTCCAAGTCATTTATTATGAAAGAAATAATAAGGACAATTTTAATTATGGAGAGGCTGGCCACTGTTAATGAGGAAAAAGAGATGAATAAATATGTAGATTCAGGTCTACAAGTTTCTGATTCTTCTGCATTAGCTGACTTGCACAAAACAATAACATGCAAGTCAGCATGTAACGTTTTCCCCATCATTTGAGTGGGAAAACTATCATGTTAGTGTGTACTTAGAAGGTGGACAATAGATGTATATTTATGATGCATATAATTTTCTTGTTGTGCTATAATCATGATACACAAAATGTTGTGGAAATGACCCATCACCACACACCTCTCATACTGACTGTCCCCTATGCCACTCAATTGTCATTCCATTTCAGGCCAAATTTTCATTTTAACATCTTCTCATCTTGCATAAAATTACATGGCTGTATCACAGAATTACTCAATCATAGAATCGATTAAGACCTTTCAAAAACAAGCTTTTACCCATGAAGAAATTCTTAGTACAGCATCCTAAGTGAGTGGTTATTCTCTCCTGTAATGGATTTACACTGAAGGAAGCTACTATTAGAATTTTTTCAAGTTATATCAAAATAGACCTCTTCGTAATCTCTAAACCTTGGTCAAGGTCTGGCCTTTTATGTCAACATAAAAAATAAATACCACTTAGCTTCTGATTCTAAATTTCTATGAAGAGCAAACACTCACTTTCAATCCTAGATAGGAAGTTCTAGAAGGCACATCGCTAATTGTAGCCTGTATGCTTAATGATGAAATTCTGTCGTGACTGTAGAATGTTCGGCAAAGAAGTTTATAGATTAAATTTTGCCATGCTTCATTCAGTGAAAGGAGAAGAAAGACAGATAACGTTGACAATAGCCTCCATTTAAATTCATGTAATAGATATAATATGGTACTTTGTAGCACTTTGCAGAGCTGTTCTTTTTATTTTATCAGGATAGGAACAGTTACTTTTTAACAAAAGAATAGGGTTGAAAGAATGTAATAAAAAAGAAAAAGCACCTCAACATTAATTGTTATATTTCACTGTAGTAATGTATAGATTATCATGCATATTATTGGTTCAAAATTTTATTCTCCCTTTATTACTTTTTGGAAGTGTAAGCTTGCTGAGGGCCAAAATCAAGCCCGACCACTTATCTTTGCAACTACAATAAGTCTGCCAAGAGAAAAGATAATCTGTCAATGATAGATAAAATTAGTTATTGAAAAAGAAAGTTGACAGGGCACAATGCCTCATGGCTGTAATCCCAGCATTTTAGGAGGCTGAGACAGGAGAATCATTTAAGCCCAGGAGTCAAGACTAACCTGGGCAAGATAGGGAGACCCTATCTCTACAATTTTTTTTTTTTTCCAAAAAATAGCCAGGCGTGATGGCGGGCACCTGCATTCTCAGCTACTAGGGAGCCTGATGCAGGAGGATTGCTCGAGCCTAGGAACTTGAGGCAATAATGGGCTATGATCAAGCCACTGCACTCCAGTCTGGGCAACAAAGTGAGACCCCATCCTTAGAAAAAAAAAATAAAAATTAAAAACTAAAAATTAAAAAAAAGAAAGTTTTCTTCTATAGGATCCTTAACCCCCAACTGATATATAATCCCCACTTTACCTCTTAGCCACACTGTTTCCATCAAAGCTTTTCAGTTCACTATGGCCTACAGTCATTGCTCCTTTTTTGTTTGAGTAATAATCAATAGACCATTGTTACACTTAATCATATGTTGCATTGTGAAATTAATTGCATTGTCAAACTGAGCTTTTTATGTTTTATATGATTATTTAATGTTTTACGTATTTGTCTTTGTTGACCAGTGGGACTTGATGCTATCAATAGTAGGACTACTTTTCCACATCACTACAGTTTGCATTTCCTCAGCACATTGCATTGAGCTAGGCACATAGCACGTGTTTTATCAGTTACATAGCTGGCTTATTTAATTATTTCCAGCACCCAGGTCATCTGACCTTATTGGGGGAATGTAAATGGTAGAAAAATTTCAGTTCCTATTCAGTGTCTCATGTGGTTAGAACTGAGCATCAATGAGGTGAGGTAGAATGTGCTTCATCATTAATGTCTCCCTTCAGAAACTGCACAATGACAGCCTAAAGTTTTTTTTTTTCTTTTTTTTCCCCCACATATATATTTGAATGCTCAGAAAAGATAAGAAAGCCTGAAGAAGAACAGATGTGTTAGAAGTGTGAAATGGATTAACATCAAAGCCCCCTGGGAAAAATCTGAAACATGAAATGCAGGCTCCTGACTGACAAGAGCTATTCAGAGAGCGTTCAAAGCCCGGCAGTGCATTTCGGGCTGTGTCTCTTCCTGAGCTGTGAGAGGCCTGTGTGGCAGGTAGAGATGCTGGGGGAAAAAAAAATCCCTTTCTGAACTTTGGGGAAATGCAGCCTCTGTGTGTGCTGATGTGCAGGAGAAGGGAAAGGCAAGGCACTTTTTTTTTTTTAACCATGAAAAGACACAATCTGTTTCATATATAGGCAGAGAAACAAGCCACTGATGTATTTGATACGAAGGGTAGTGGGAAGCACCCCATGCATAAAATCCTGCTTACCCATCACAGTGACTCCAGTGTTCAGTATTTATGAATAATTCTTTTGGTCTTTACAGGCTAGAAGCAGTAAGTACCCAATATCCCTTGTCATTCTACCATGACCTCATAGATTTTAAAGAATCAGGAAAAACTAGTTATTTATTTTCATTCCTTAGTAGTACAGGGTCAGAGACTAGAAACTACATTATCTTTCACAATAATTTCACACTAGTTATTTTTAACTAGTATTATATATTTTTAGAAAGTATATTTTGTTTTAAACACATAAACTTGGCTGTTTTTCAAAGTTGAAGGGTAAATTCAGTGACAGCTTAGATCTGGAAATCCTGAATGTGATTTGATAAAGATAAATGTAATAAGACAAAAAGTGGGAGAGATCCGTTTGGAATTACAGTGAGGATTCTAATTAGAGAATGTGCCCCACACATTATTAAAGATCTTAAGACTGAGCTATCACCTCACTTTATGACCATGCTTTCAATGGTTAGACCTTTAGACTGTGACTGCAAAGCAATTAGACCTTTGATTCTTCTTTTCGAAGCCTCAGTGAAACACCTATAAGCAAAATGGTCCTTAGGCATTTAACTTTGCAGCCCCCATGAGGGTATATTTAAAGTGATAAGACCTTCTTTATGAAGGTGAGATTGATGATGGAGGAAAGTCAAAAGACATTGAAATTGCACCTGCCAAATAAAGTGATTCTACTTTTCATAAACTAACTCCAGAAGTCATTTTTTGTCTCTTAGGAAAGTTAGAAGATAGTGGAAAATGTCTATTTACTTGCAACGAAGAATCATGAGTATCCCAACTCATCTCCTATCAGAACTTACACCCACTAAGGAAAACGCACTTCTGTTGCAACCTTTTCTACACAATTTAAAATATCAATTAATTAACTGAGTCAACAAATATTTATTAGGAGTATCTGACCTTCTAGGCAATGTTGTGGGAATACGAGTGAGAACAAAAATTTTTTATTATGATTGATGCATCTCACACTGGGTAATTATTTATGTAAATCAACCATGTGGCGTTTGTCATGTCTGCTTTTTTATTATTGGTTATATTATTTCTTTTCATGTTACCCATCTCTCACCAATTTTTAACTACATTTAATGTTATTGTAATATTATTGAAGTAAATATAGTGTTACAGTTCGTGATTCATCTGCAGAGTCAAGTACTTGTGGGTTTAAATCCTACATTCTTCATTTAATGACTTTGGCAACATTTAGCAATGTCTTTGTTCCTCCATTGCTAATGTCTCCAATAGTCTTTTTTAACATTGCAAAATGTGGAAAAAAAACAGAAAAGATTGCTTTGCTGCTGTTGTGATTCAACAAATGTAATAGACATAAAGAACTTAGCACGATGCTTTGACAAAGATGCTCAATAGTGTCATTGATGAGGGTAGACACCATAGCTTCTCTGTCCACTCAGTCCCCTGGAAAGCCTTGTGCATTACCTAGCGAGGCTGATACCTAATGCAGGTACATTGATTAATTTTGATGAATCTGTTACTAAAATGTTTAATGTTTTGTCAAAGAAAAACTTTCTTGCCATTTACAAATATGTAAAGCTGGCTCTGTATGTGTGACTGTCAGTGTGACACAATTTGAGATTCATGAAGAAGTACAAGGCCCTAGTTCCATTGATATGTGTTTGTTTCCTAGAATCTTCTGATAATTAAAATCATTTTCAAGATAAGCGTTATCTTTTATTGCAGACCACTTTTTAAGTGTAGATATCACAAAGATGGGTAGCGTACAAATTTATTAACTTTTTCTATAACTTAATTCATCAAAATAAATATCTAAATTTTAAAAACATCACTCATAGATCCCTCAGTTACAGAAAATATCTCATTTATCTTTGTGTTCACAGTACATAGAAAAGTAGATAGTAGGCACTTAATTTTATTTAAATGGATCAATGTATAAATCCATGCATGAATAAGAAAGACTGTTCTTTCATAAGCATGCTAGTGTGTATTTAGTTTTGGGTTTGTGTTGGTGGGGTTGATTGGTTGGTACAGGCTACTGAGCTGCGAATGGGATCAGAATTTAAGTGATTGAAGCAGAGAATACTGAAAAATATTTTTCCTACCTTATAATTTTCCATCTTTTCTCTGGTGACATCGAACAGCCATTTGTCTAGACTGTGACTTAAGGTCTGTCACAATCTACAGAGGACAATCTTGGGCTTATTTATGTTGAGAATTGGGGCAGAATTCCTCCCCTGGGCCAGAGAGGTTCTTTTCCACCAGAGGCATTATTGTGAAGCTGCTAAGGGAGCTTCGACTGCTCATTTCCTCTAAGGTTAAAAAAAAAAGAAAAAGGAAAAAACAGAAAAACAAGAAACCAGTGGAGGCGAGTTATTACCTAACTACAGATATTATCTGAGGGTAAAATCTAGAGCTGTAGAGAATACTTGATCTTAAATTTTTATCTCAAACTTTTGAAGAATAAAAAAGAAATCTAACAGTATAGGTACTTATTTCTGTCAAAATTGTTTTTTGTGTGTGTGTGAGAAGATTACAATCAAAACATTTTCCCTTTTACTAAACTTGGATGTCTGCTTGAGGCTATTGTGTGGTGTTTAGCTAGTATCTTCTAAATTGTTCATGAATTTTCCACCAACTCGTTCTTTATATGGGAAGTTGTCATTTGAAAAAGAAAAACTTGAGTGACAAATGTATCCTTTGCCGTCCTGGCTGCAGTAGACTGGGTAGTGGGGTGAAGTGTCTGCCTCTAATTATGGAGAGAGAAATACCGACACAGGGAGGGAGAGCACCATAGAGAGCTTCCTCTCTAAGAGTTTAAATCACTATCATGACTTACATTACAGGGTTCACATAGTAAGAAATTACCACTAGCATTTGAATATATGAAATCAGAAAAATGTATTGATATATTTTTATTTTTGCTATTAAGGAATTATTATTAAATTGATAAAAGCAAGGGAAGAAGGAAGAAGTAGTACTAGAGATGAGTTGGTAACAACTTGGGCCAGAAAATGATGACTAGATACATCTACCAGAATAGAAGCCCAGAAAATATGAAAGGTGTCAATAGAAGGAAACTCATGTGATTAGGTGTCAACATCAGAGAGATATCATGCGAGCAATGGGAAAATAGTTCAACATCTAGGCGAAGAAAATAATTTGAAAGGTTTGGTGAGAGGCGGTAAGTAGATATTTAAAAGAGATACATGGTTGGAACCAGAGAGACCTGATGATGGGAAAGAGACCAGAACCCAGCCATGCCCTGGTCTTCAGGAAATTATCAATGTCACTTAGGACATGGGGTTCAAACCCAAAGTTAGTGTCAAACAGGGAAACTACTGAGTTATTAAAATTGGACACACAGTAGGAGTTGTTATGAGATATAAGACAAAAAATATCAGTTGCTAGAATCTAAGCATGACTAACAATCTGCTAATTAAATGACGAGCCTCCAAGCTGCAGACACACCATTTTTTATATTTCATCTTTTTTTTTGTATTTTTTATTTTTATTGAGACAGTCTCACTCTGTCGCTCAGGCTGGAGTGGAGTGGCGCAATTTCAGTTCACTGCAACCTCCACCTCCTGGATTCAAGACATTCTCGTGCCTCAGCCTCCTGAGTATCTGGGATTACAGGCACGTGCCACCACACTCAGCTGATTTTTGTATTTTTAGCAGAGACATGTTCATCATGTTGGTCAGGCTTGTCTCAAACTCCTGACCTTATGATCCACCTGCCTCGGCCATATTTCATCTTTTTATGAACCAACAGGCCCCACTGTCTGCAATGCATTTAGCTTGTAGTTATGGATTCAAGGTTTTCTTGGGTCGAGATCCGTGTGAATCATCAAAATACTTATGCCAACGACAAGTGTCTCACAACAACCTAGAGAACAGCCCTTAACATGAGACTATTGAACAGGCTCTACATTCACAAGGTAACTGTAAAGAAGTTCATGAAACCATGACATTTATTTAAAAAGTAAATTTAAAAAATTATATATATATATTTGTCATCAATTGTTCCATTCAAGATACGAATTAATCTATGTACAAAGAGTGTATGTCTGCGAGAGGGGTAGGTGGACTGAAGTAAAGGGGATGTTATTAAAGAATGTGATCTAAAAGCGGCAACTGACAGCTATCAAGAGCACTAGACTGGAGATTGTACTGTCACACAGAACAATAATAAATGATGTTGACTTTGTTCTATTTTCTTTGCTTTAAAAAGCAGGGAAACTTACAAAACTGCCTAGAAAGTTTCCCAGACAACATGGTTACATATTGGGAAGTGGGGTTGGGAAAGCTGTCTGTAAGCACAAATTACCTGAAAAACCACTTGAGTGTAACACTTTCCTTCCAGGTGATTTTGTATACATGAGAGGCAAGATGTAGTTCTAGGAATATCACAATTAATGAGAGAAATTAAAAAAATAAAACTTAACCTTATTCAGAAAACACGGAAGTGACATCACTAGCGCTATTGCTCAATATGCCCTTTCTGAACTAAAAATGAATAATAAAAGGGTATATAACAATTTCTCATCCTGTAATCTTCAGTTTCCAGCCTAATGACTGAAAGTCTAAAGTCTTCTCTGTAGAAGTAGCTGCTCAGCAGAGATTCACTTAAGTCTTGGATATTAGAGGCTTTATCTGTTTATTTGATGATTGGAATTTTCTGCCCGTTATTGATCCCTGCCACTCTTATGAACAACTTAAGTGTCTGACACAAGTGAGTTGATAAAATAGACTGTATTTTTTATCCATTAACTGGCACTTCATATATTGTCCAAAATCTGTCATGAGCTTTGCAACATTTCCACAGCAATAGCACCTGCCTATTCAGGGATCATATATCAAGGTGCATTCAGTTCATCTGCCACAACAGAAATTGGCTGCTGCTGTTGATATTTTTCCCCCCAACTCTTATCATGAAGTTACCCCTTACCCTTACTTTTGAAAAAAAATGGGACATACCTCCAGGATTATTTTCTTCAATATTTCTCTATCTAACAAAGTTATGTGTTTTATAATTTTTGATATCTGTTAGGTTACATACATTTACCTGCTTGAGGAAATATATGAGAAGAAATATTCAAACTTGATAGATGTCAGTAATGCTACCTAAACATTTTCAAGGCATGTAAAATCAACCTGTGTCTCTAAAATATTGGAGGGAGAGGATCCAGTTTTTGTTTTGTTTTGGGTTTTCTTGTTGTTGTTTGTTTTTTACGGAGTCTCACTCTGTCGCCCAGGCTGGAGTGCAGTGGCGCAGTATCTGCTCACTGCAACCTCTGCCTCCTGGGTTCCAGCGATTCTCCTGCCTCAGCTCCTCGAGGAGCCGGGACTACAAGTGTGCCATCACACCAGGCTAATTTTTTGTATTTTTAGTAGAAACAGGGTTTCAACATGTTGGCCAGGCTGGTCTCAAACTCCTGACCTCAGGTGATCTGCCCACCTCAGCCTCTGAAAGTGCTGTTACAGGCGTGAGCCACCTCAGCTGGCCTAGATCCAGTTTTTAAATGCCAATGCAATACCAGATGTTTTCTACATGCATTATTTCATTTAACACTCACAGAAATCCTGTGTGGAGCCCTTGATTTTGATTTTTACTGTTGAGGAAACATCAAAGTTCACTGGTGTTATATTCAGTGGTTTGCAAGACCAGGATAAGAAGTTAATTCATGGATCTCTAACACACAGTCTATTTCAATTATACTGATGAAATTGCAAAATCACAGCATATATGTGCTCAGAAGTATATAATAATACTGACAGCAATAGCATAATAACCAAACTACATTTGGTTAATAGCTAAATTAACCAAAGCTAATATTTATTGATATTTACCATGTCATAGGTAATTTTTAGTTACAACCTCATTGAATCATTAAAACAGCTCTTTGGAAAAAGAAAAGTGTAGTTATTCTTATTTTAAAAATAAAAAATTTGCCATAAGACCGGGAGTTCTGTACCAGACTAGGGAACATGACAAGACTCTGTCTGTATGAATAATAATAATAATAAAAGAATGAGCCTGGCAGCACATTCCTGTAGTTCCAGTGACTTAGAAGGCTAAGGCAGGAGCATTACCCGAGCCCAGAAGTTCAAGGCTGCAGTGAACTATGATCACATGACTGCACTACAGTCTAGATGACAGAGCAAGACACTGTCTCAAAAAATAATATAAGTTAAAAATCAAGGCAAAGAAAAGGAATGTAATTTGCTCCAGTTTGCCTAAAAGGTAGTTATGAGCAGGTATTTAACCCCATGCCTGACTCCAAAGTTCATAGTCATAATAACTATGATAAGTGCTTAAATATGGTAAGTGCTTCCACATTCATTATTTTATTTGAGCCTATAAAACTTTATGAGAGGGGTACAGCAAGCATCCACTCACTTTACAGGCAATGAAATGGAGGGTCAGACTTGCATAGAGCTAGTAAGTGGCAAGGCAATGTCTTAAGCTTGGGTATTCTGACTCCAGTGTACACATTTGCTATTATACCCTACAGGATGTCCATGATGTTTATATAATGGAGAGAAAACAGAGTGCAACTCTTTGTGAAAGAAGAAATAAATTTCCATATTCCTCCATAACTTGTATATACAAGGTACACTGGTCATCCTTAAAAGAGTATAGAAAGTTTGAAACAAGTCTTTTCGTCTCCTTGAACTGATTTTCTCAGCTATCTAATAATAGCCTCACAAATCTGTTGTTAAGGAGAAACACTGTGTGTGAATGTTCACCTCCTTCCTTGGCCCAGAAAGTCATGAAGATTTAACACTATTTTAGAATAAACAAAGTACAATTTTTGCCCTCAAGCAGGTTGCAGTCAGTTTATGAGGATAAGAATATGCATCATAAAACAATGACTAAAAAAAGTGTGTGATGTATGCTGTAGATATATAACAACATAGAAAATTAGTGAGGGATGATATGATCAGGCCAACCTTGTGTAGAGCTGCTGAGCTGAATCTTCAAGGATGAACTTTCCAAGAGAGGATGGGATTCCAGATGAAGGCAGTAATGTGGCTCTCAATGATAATCTCTGTGGTTTTCTTTAATCGGCCACCTTGGAAAACGTCTTTAGGCTGAATTCTTTTATGGTTCCTCAGAAGTGTTTTAGGCATAGACAGAGTAGCTGGTTCCCTGCTTAGTGTCTGTAGTTCACCATTCATCATTAATTTTTGAGTTCCTTATTCAGACCTCTAGGAATGTACTGAAAAAAACACACAATCTCCCAGAAAGTGCAATAATGCAAATATTTCCCTAACATATACGCACTTCTTAGATTGTTATTCTGTCTAAGAGCTAACTGAACGCAAAAGACTAAGGGATGAAAATATCGAAAAGAAATAATGAGGGGACACAATAGAGGAATTCTAACCCTGGTTGGAAGTTCTAATATGGTCTTTCTGATAGCATTGGGTAGTAGGAGGAGGGCATTGAGTACCCTGAGAAAAGGAAACCTAAAAGTCTTTTGGTGGCCATGTAACTATCTCTTTTTTCCCAGCTTATGTTTGAGCCCATCAACCAACCTGTTTAGGGAGATAAGATATTTGCTTAGAAAACACATGGAGTCTGAGAGACAAAAAATAACAGATGCAGTTCTGCTAAGCCCAGTTTTCCTGTCAGCCACAAACATTTCCACTATTTTCATATCCCAGTCAATCCCTGTTTATATCAGTCTCTCTTTGAATTGACTTAAGTAGGGAGAAATTATGTATGCAAGAATTTGCCAGCACCTCAAAAGCAGAGAGCTTTCTTTTTACTACCAAAGCACAGTGACAGAGGTTGTTGGTACCAAAGGCTCATATTCCCTCAACACTCCAACACTTTTCCAAGCAAGCGGAACAGATTTGGACTAAAAGCAGCAACAACTCTTGGCCTTAGGGCTTTCTCTGCCCACAGGTGCCCGGTCAGCCATGTGAGCAAGGTGGGTCAGAGGTGCAGGAGAGTTAATATCTCCTGTGAGATGCCCTTAACTAAGTGCCAACAGGAATTTGTGGATAATTACCCTAGTTGTCACTTTGGGTGGATACCTCTGGTATGAACTTTTTAAGCTGCCTCCCAGTGATTGCTTGTGGAATACAGCTCTTGTTGCCCAAAGTAGTAACACAGTTAATAACATACCATTAATTCTTTTTTTTTTTTTTGAGATGGAGTCTCGCTCTGTCACCCAGGCTGGAGTGCAGTGGTGTGATCTAGGCTCACTGCAAGCTCCGCCTCCTGGGTTCATGCCGTTCTCCTGCCTCACCTCCCAAGTAGCTGTGACTACAGGCACCCGCCACCACGCCCGGCTAATTTTTTTGTATTTTTAGTAGAGATGGGGTTTCACCACGTTAGACAGGAGGGTCTCCATCTCCTGACCTTGTGATCTGCCTGCCTTGGCCTCACAAAGTGCTGGCTCTTTTCTGTCTTACTTCTTCACTCTCTTCGTGGAGTTTCCCTGCATCACCTACCAGATGAGCTATTTGCACTGGAATCATTGCATCAGGAAAGTATCCTACTCATGATGATAGATTTTTCACATAAGTAAAATGCACACCATTGGCTCCCCTTTAAGTCCTGGCACTCTCATTGCAAAACTTAACATAAGTTTATCGCATTTTACAGCTAAACAACAACAAAAATCTTTAAAGCCACTTTAAATAACATCTCCATTTCTACCCAAAGAAGCCAAGTAAGAAGCCCATTAATAGTAATACTTTGCTCTTGTGCATAATTTTGCACTTTTTAAAGCACTTTCTCGTATTTAATCATATTTGATCCTCATGACAACCATGTACAAAATGTAGGGCAATGCTAGCTTGAGGGACAACGTGGGGTGGTGGAAAGAGCTCTCTGAACTGGGAGTCTAGATACCTGATTTTGTCAGTAATTAGCAATGCAACCACAGACAAGGCCTTAACCCTCTCTGGGCCTCAGTGTCCTCATCACTGCATGAAGGGCCAGTCTGTGAAATTTTTAAGATTGTTTCAGCTGCTAACATTTTATGACACCCAAAGACAGAGATGGAAGGTAGAACATGTGGGTGTGGGATGGCTTTCCTAAGGTTAGACAATGGTGAGTAGCAAAACTAGAACTAACATCAAAATCTACCAATTTTAGAGCAAAGATGCATTAAGTAGAAAATTACATCAAACATTGATGGAAAAGCTCTCATGCAAGCCATAGAGAACACATTATATACCACCCATTATCATCAATCTTGAAAATATCCTCTAAGGTATCTTTTGTGGTCAATCTACAGATGAAGAACTGTAGACTCCAACTACTTGTGTTACTAGGCTTAGGTCACAAGCTATCAATGGAACTTCTGATATCTGACCCCCGTTTGCATGATCCCCAAACCATCCTCTTTTATTAAACAAGTGGGTTGTGTTCTGGCACATCTCACTTCTAATATGATATATTAGAAGTTGGATATGTTTGGGTTCCAATCTTGACTCCTTCCCTGATTATATTTTCTTATCTACAAAATGGACATAAGTTTCCCTTAAGGTTATTGACAGGATTAAAAGTGATGAAGAATTCAGCTTTAGAAAATTGGTTTTTCCTGACTATATCTTACTCTTCTTTTCTACTTTGTCAATTTTTCTGCCAAACCAGCAAAACTAGCCCACATTGGCAGTTTCATAGAGCTAAATCCTGCCTCTCTTCTGCAGACATACACATGGGTAAGGCTGGAAGGCTGCATAGTGTGTGGAAAACTACAAATATATATATATATAAAATATTTTTTTTGCGATGGAGTATCACTTTGTTGCCCATGGTGGAGTGTGCAGTGGTGTGATCATAACTCATTGCAACCTCCAGCTCCTGGGCTCAAGTGATCCTCAGGCTTCAGCTTCCTGAGTAGCAGGGACTACAGGCATGCACCACCATGCCTGACTAATTATTTTTTGTAGAGACACGTTCCACCTGTGTTGCCCAGGCTGGTTTCAAACTTCTGGGCTCAAGCTGTTCTTCCACTTTGGCCTTCCAAAGCACGGAATTACTGGCATGATCCACAACATCAGGCCAGAAAACTATGAATATCTTGTAAATTTATTTTTCTTTTGTCCTGTCTCTGTCCTGATTCCAGCCTATTAGATTTGTGAAAAAGTCTACCTCCATCTATGATCCTAGTATTCTTATTATATTTGCTTATTCTTCATTGCTTATTCTTCTCAACATTTTACTGGTGAGTCTGTGTCCATCCACATGCATGTATGTGTTGGAAGTGAGTATAGAGGAGAATCTTCCACTCATTTTCAGATTCTGCTAGAAGCAATAAATAACTAATAGACTATGACTATACCATAAGGCTAGAAGGACATATTACATATACCAGGGAAATTGCATAATAATTATATTTTAGCTTAAATAAAAACAGAGAAAGTTTAATTAAGACTTTTAATTAATAGTTGAAAGATTAATCAATCAATAATTACAGTAATGATTATAGGGTATAATTGAGTTTAATTGGTGGGGGCTGATTAATGATCAGAATAAACCTTTCAGATTCCCTGTCTTAAAAATATTCAAAAATGATAGATTTTGGCTCATGCCATTAAAAAGAAATGCAAGAATTACAGATCATGAGTCTTTGGCAACTAGACCATGAAAGGGAAAACACATGATTGAAGTAAAGAAATTGTTCTGTTGTACAGCCTGTATATCACTATACTGCTGGTCTGTACAAATTTGAGAGTAATGGAGGAAAATATGCATCTAAGGAAGTACACAGAAAAAAAGAAGAAATTACTTGAGACCGTTTCTTTGGAAGCTCATTTCTCAGGGGTGCTCTTTCAATCTCTAAGGGCAAAATGGTTGTGTGAATTCAAATGACATTCTTATTAGTTCATCATAGGAATAGATTCAGTAGAGGATCAGACATCTCAAGGACACAGTTCCTGTTTATAAGATGAAGACCCCTCTCCCTTCTGCCTGATCTGTTCTAATCAAATCCAAGTGGCTACTGGGACCAATGTCAATTCTACCTGAAGAATTGATTCAATTCTCTTTGGAGAATTGGTAGGTGATCTCATTTCAGTGTCCTTTCACTGATGAGAATGAATCCCACAATGCACTGCTCAGATGGAGACATACATGCTCAGGGGTTGAGTGAGTGTTTTTTTGGTTTTCCCAAGTAGACAGCACCATATTCTTGATCCTGCGCACCATTCTCAGAAAATAATGCAAATGTAGTCTCAACATTTATGAATATATAAACAAGATTAGTCATATAAGAAGATAACCTCACAAAGTACTTTTTAAAGTATTTCGGCTCATTAGAAAATCAATTTTAGCTACAAATTGGAAATTGACTGCTCCCACATTTACTAATGACTTACACCCATTTCCCCTTGTCTCTCTCTAACTTACATGTGTTCTCTCAACCTAAATGCAATAACTGTCATGGCAAGGATTCTCTATGCAAAAGCATTTAACTAAGCAGTTCATGAACTCAATCAATGTTTTTATTGATTATCTACTCTATTTGTCCAAACATATACTGGTCACTGTGGTAGATGTAAGTAAAAGGAAAGATTGCGTATCCCTGCCCTTAAAGTCTGTATGCTATCACATATTACTGATTGAGATCATAATGTAGTGATAAACAATGGAATTAAAGCAGAACATTAATTTTTGACCCATTCATATTTGCTGTATGGTTTTGGACAAATTACCTAAACTCTCCTGTCTTCAGTTACTTCATCTGTTAAAAAAAATCTGATTTCGGCCGGGTAAGGTGGCTCACACCTATAATCTCAGCACTTTGGGAGGCCGAGGAGGGCAGATCATGAGGTCAGGAGTCCGAGACCAGCCTGGCCAACATGGTGAAACCCCGTCTCTACTAAAGATACAAAAAAAAAAAAAAAAAAAAATTAGCTGGGCGTGGTAGCACATACCTGTAATCCCAGCTACTCTGGAGGCTGAGGCAGGAGAATCGCTTGAACTTGGGAGGTGGAGGTTGTGGTGAGCCAAGATTGCGCCATTGCACTCCAGCCTGGGCTACTGGGTGAGACTCCATCTCAAAAAAAAGAAGAAAATCTGATTTTTTTCATAGTTCATCATTTATCACTCCCACTGCCATACTCCAACGCAAGTCTGACACTAACCATCGGAGTTAGCACAGACTTCATAAGTGAAAGTACAGTCGTCTCTAAGTTTACCCTTACTTCAGAAGCTAATCACCAGTTCCAGGGGTCCCAGACTATTCAGCTTTTGACCAACTGGCTACAAATTTTGCCATTCCCACTACCACCTTAGTTTTGATAATTTATTACAATGATTCACAGAACTCAGAAAAATACTATACTTTTGATGACAGCTTTATTTTAGTCATTGGCCAAGTGATTAACTCAATCTTCAGCCTCCCTGGAGGTTGAGAGGTTGGGCTGATATTATAAGATTTAAAGCCCCAACCCTCTAATTCCCTGAATGGACTTTCTAGTATGGCAGCCTACATCCAAAAACTATCTAGAGGACCACATAAGACACCTGGTTAGCATAAACTCAGGTGTGGTCTCAGGGTTCTACCACAAATAACAAAGATGTTGCATCATTTGAGAAGTTCTAAGGAGTTTCCATCCTAGTGACCTAGGAAAATTAACAAGTTCTTTGTTACATAACACCCATTGATTATTTGTTGGGTAAAGAAGATAACATATGTCCTAGTGTTTTATTGTTTTAAATTATTAAGCAAAAGTAACATGTCATAATTTTATTAGAGAATAAGAGAACAATACAAATTCTATTTTGTTAACTGTAATAAGATACTACTCATGATTTCAGAAAAAGAAATGACAATGCTGCCTTCAGCAGTCAAAATTATTTTTAGGCCAGGCACGCAGTGGCTCACACCTGTAATCCCAGCATTTTAAGAGGCTGAGGCGGGTGGATCACAAGGTCAGGAGATCGAGACCATCCTGGCTAACCTGGTGAAACCCTGTCTCTACTAAAAATACAAAAAACGTAGTCAGGGTACTAGCTATTAGCGCCTGTAGTCCCAGCTACTCGGGAGGCTGAGGCAGGAGAATCGCTTGAACCTGTGAGGCAGAGGTTGCAATGAGCCGAGATTGTGCCACTGCACTCCAGTCTGGGTGACAGACCAAGACTCCATCTCAAGTAATAATAATAATAATAATAATAATAATAATAATAATTTTTATAGCTGACATAGAAGTAAAGCTAGATTTTGCAGGATAAGTGTAATTTGTTAGAGAAAAAAATCTCGTATATTTCATATAAGCTATCAATGTATTCACAATAATTTAACAAATAACAAATACATGTTTGCTGATAGTTTTTTAAAAACTTTTTATATATTAATGGTTTTGAGAAAAAAAAATAGCTCAGAACAGCCTGAGCTATGTGAGGTTTGCAAACTGTATAATGTCCAGAGAGACGGGAGTATGGGACTTCACCTCTTCCCAACCCATGCACCCATGCCTGGAGCAACTGTTTAAAAACAATTTGTTCCTGACTAGCTCCCTTGCCCATATCTTCATGGTCCTGGATTTTGTGATATGAAGAAAAATGTATAGACAATCAATAACTTCTTTTATTTTAATGTAAATTATTAGTAATTAGCTACTACCTCTTCTTTCTTTAAAAATCCGTATGTAACTACTGCTAATCCGAGTGTATATTCAGGGGAATTTGAATTTATGCTCCTGGATGACCATCCTCAAGCTTTGGGCTCAAATAAACTCTATACTGAATATTTTTTTCTGAATCGTATAATTTGAGGTTGATTGTAAGGAGCCAGCTCAAGGGAACCTCAATGTTTTCATCATATGGCCATGAAAATCAACTTACAAAGTAAGTAAAGGAGGAACAGCCCTTATGTTGAGTTTCTATTTCCTTTTTCTGTATACAATTGGGCCCGGGAAAAACCAACCGGTCTGGCACTTCGATCATCAAGCAAGAACCTGGTTCCATTATAATCACTGTCAATTTCTAGCTTGGTCAGTTTACACCAAGATACTGACCACTTAAAAATTTATTTTCTCTACCTGCTGAGAATGGTATCGGCTATGTCTGCCTTGCAAGCTTATTTTAAGACCCAAATGTGCTTTACAAATTTAGCAAGCTATCTTGTTTTATAATTAAACTCGAAGGTGGAAATTAAGTAAAAGTTCAAAACAGTCAATATATTCTTCAGTAGTATTATTGCCCCTTCCTGCCACTGCTTGTAACCATTTAGCACTCTTTTTCTATACACTCAGAAATAGTTCTATTATTTTGACTAATCACCCAGCCATTGCTCAGGAAGTTCTAAGAAATATATTGTGATATCTTTCCCAGTTAGTTTCATAGCAAATGAGAGAGGCAGACTAAATAATAGATATACAATTTCATTAACAGAAAATATAATATCCTCTGCCAGACATTGAGAATGAGTGGTCCTATATGCATAGAATTACATTCTGATCCTGGAAGTCAAGATAAAGAATGGAGGCAGGAACGTACACAAATAACCAGAGTGCAATTCCTACCAGAGTACATGCTTCAAGAATGTATGCTGGAAGTGCCATGGATTTTTTAAATACTAGAAAAATTAATTGTAACTGAGAAGAAGGTCAGGTTATGCTTCAGAAGAGGGGCATTTCTTCCCCTTCTTGAGCATCAAAGAAGGAGTTGTGTGAGTATTACAAATGTAAACTCTAGCATGAGCTAAATGCGGAGTGGGTGGAAGACTAAGGCATGTTCCAGGAATGGTGGATGCAGTGTCAAAATCAGAATGTGGAAAGCCTTGGAGAAAACAGCTAGAAGATCCACCATAGCTGAGTAGTGCACAGCAGAGTGGCTGTGGGGGAGGGAGTTTGATTACATCTTTGTTTTAGAAATATCACTCTTGCTCTGGTGAGAAGAGTTAATTGGTTCCACGGGATAAACTGCAGTCTAGGAAATATCTCAGATATTGACCTTAACAGATGATTTTTTGAGGGCTTAATATATGCCATAGAACATTCAAAACCTATTAAATGTGTTAATACATTTGACTCTTAAAATAATTTTTAAAGTAAATCCTCTTGTTTTCTCCTTTTCATACACAAGGAAACTGGGAGCCCAGGGATTTAAGTGAATCTACCAAGTAGTATCAGACCATTTGTCTCCAGATCAATGTTTCTTCATTACCACAAGTTGAACACGGTCCAGACTAAAGCATCAAATACAAGACAGAGAAAGAAGGGAGATTTGTGCTTGACTGAGAGAAATTTCAGAGATATAATCCTTTGGTTTTTGAGAGCTGGTAACTGGAGAGGCCAAAGGGGTGGGAGTAGAAGGGAAGACAGAGTATGGCTTTTAACTCTATGAGTTTGGGGCCTCTGTAGGATTTGTATAGATGTGTAAGAGTCATTAACTTCTCAGTGAAAGTTGAAACCATGGAAATTCGCGAACTTTCCAGAATGGAGAATGTATCACAAAAGGAAAAGAGAGATTAATTACATGAAGAATTTTAGGTCAGTGGAGGATGTGTGGAGCAGAAGGTTTGGACATCTCCTCTGATTTTGAAAGCGACCTCCTTCCTGGCAGGGTTGTATTGGTTTGGTGGTTGTCCTCTGCTCTCACTTCAGTTCTGAGCCATCACAGCTGCTTCTCACAGAGTTCGCTACCATAAATGAGAGTGAAAGTCCATGGCCAAAAGCCTAAGACTGTTGGGAGACATTTAATTACTTTAAAATCTCTACAGCCTGGAAAACATAATGGTTAATGGGGTAATCAGATGAAAGGTGTGGAATTTTAAATAGTAGAGACTGTGTCACTAGAGTTGATTGTCACTCCCTTGGAGATGATAAAACTCTAGTGCCTAAATGGCGACAGGAGCATATCTTCAGCACTCATAAATCAATAATTGGTAAAATGTACTCATGTATAACTAAGTAGATTTTTATATGGTAGGTCGAATAAACTGATCATAGTATACTGCAAGACTCAGTGAAATTATGGGCCAGGTTTTATTCATAGGTATCCCTAGATTTTTAAAGCTGTGAGCTACATAGCTTAGGTGTAAATTAAAAAGACACCAAGGCTAGGTCACAGGGAGAACTACCAATTAGGCTGAGAAATTTTTTTCGGGGCCCCCAGAATTAAGCAGTTTTTCAAAGGTAAAGGGCTTTCTGGTTTTTGGAGAACACAGCTTATTTCCTGGAAAAAAAAAAGAGGAAAAAAAAGAAAAGAAAAAAGAAAAAGAAAGGGAAGCACTTATAAGGCTAGCCTACAGAAGCAGATTGATCAAGAGTAGGGCTTGTGAATTTGGAAATCTTGAAATAAAAGAGACTATGGGAATTGTTCATCTGGTAATGGGTTTTTTGATTATACTTCCTGTTGTCTATTTACTTTGTGGTACCCCAGATAAAATATCAGGTGATTATTGACATGTTAGCAAGGGTCATAATAGAGATGTTTTATAGGGCAAGCACTGGCAAGCCCTTTGAGTTCAAGGTGAAGAGGACGGTGTAATGCCATATTGCTGGTCATTGCATCTTAGTCTTCTGCAATATGTGAAGACCTCTTCTAGACTACACAAAAATCACTTTTGAAAAATGAGGTACTTATAAGACACCTCTCCTGAACTATTCTGTTATTATCTATGCTTGTTTCCTATATGAAGTGTTTCCCAACTGCCTCAATGGATAAACATATCTTATGTGCTGAATCCTGGTATCTACCACATTCTTCATCACAAGATCCTCGAAAGTTTGTGTACGAAGGAGAGCTTAGAGAACATATAATTAAACACCATTTCCTAGATTCAGAAACTGAAAACAAGATACTTGAAAGCACTTTGTCAAACTTAACCCATCTGTTAGTCTGAAGATATAGCTCCTTAACAAACATGAACAATTAGGAAGAATGAATGACTGGGCAGGAGTGCACAGGGAGAGTAGAGAGGGTGTGTAAGAACAAGCAGAATGTGAGAAGATTGGCATGGCTTACTAAGGAACAAGCACCACACAGGTGGTAGAGAACATGAACACCCACTAAGTAACTGGATAAAACCTGGCTGGTTACACATTTTGGAAGGTAATTCTAGTGACAGTGGGAAAAATGGGATCAGAGGCTTTAGCTAATGAAGATAACAAAAATATTCTTGGTGAGTAATATGGTATGGTTTGGCTGTGTCCCTACTCAAAATATCATCTTGAATTGTAATAATCCGCACATGTCAAGGGTGGGACCAGGTGTAGATAATCAAATCATGGGGCAGTATCCCCCATTTGTTCTTGTGATAGTGAGTGAGTTCTCACAAGATCTGATGGTTTTATAAGGGGCTTCCCCCTTCGCTTGGTTCTCATTCTCCTTCCTGCCACCATGTGAAAAAGGACATGTTTGCTTCCCCTTCTGCCATGATTGCAAGTTTCCTGAGGCCTCCCCAGCCCTGAAGAACAGTGAGTCAATTAAACTTCTTTCCTTTATAAATTACCCAGTCTCCAGTATTTTTTAATGGCATCATGAAAATGGACTAATATATAATAAAATTTTTGAACTTGAAAAGAAATTATTTTATGCTTCTTACTACTAAGTGACTTATATTATCTCTATCTCATAAGTGAGTTTTGTTTCTTGAGTTAGAGCTGAAATTCATTCAGGGAAAGCACATGGTCTTCTTTTTAGCCCACAATTTAGCATAGAATAGGAGTTAATGGAAGATCAAAAAATACGTTTTGAAGCAAATGTGTGCATACATACTAGCTTTGGGGAATCATATGGTGGAAATAACTCAAAACTTATTTTAACATACTACATGCAAAATATTATGTAAGTCACTTAAATTTGGAAGACTTCAATTTCCTCAATTATAAAATATAAGAACTACATTTGATAAACTGTAAATTCCTTTCCAACTTTAATATTTTGTCATTTTCATACTCAAGTTGTATTGACTCACCTCAAATTCCTTCAAGATATATCGTATTGGTTGACTACTATGTTAGCATCAACCATGGCTTTTGCATCCTTGCTTGTTTTACAGCTCTGATAAAGGAAATTAATATTACTCAAAGTCCTTAAGGTTCAAAGGGAGTCATATTTTCTGGATTGCCCTAAATACTGTAGAGTCACAAGTGACTTCTTTGTATTCTAAAATAATGCATCTATATAATGAACAGATTCATAGCCCTTGAGTTGTATATAGTTTGATAAGAAAATACTGGAAATGTCATTTAATTTTTGTATTCTTGAACTTTCATTCAATATATTTGGAGTATTTCAGAATATCTGCAATGTGAAGAAGGTGAGTTACAATGAAGTATCTATTTCTGCATGTAATTTGTATATTTGGTAATTCTTGTCACTTGTCAGAGTCAAGATGCTTCTTTATGAATATGGGAGTCAAAAGATAGCAAACTTCTGAAGAAAAGGAAGGAATATTTCCCCTTTATTGTTATTTGGCAGGCTTAGGATGCTTTGCATAACATTTTTTGTTCATACTTTCTTCTTATTATATACTCTAGAAAAGAAACAGATACAACTGGAGATCCCCATTTTATTGTGACATGTTTACTTTCCAAGGGAAAGCTGCTTAGGTGAATAACCAATAGGACTCAGATGTCCAAATTTATAGGAAGTTATATATTTCTTCTGAGACATGATTGATAGACAACGCCTGTTAATCATGTATCTTAGGATCATTACTTGAAGGATACTCCAGAATGTGCCAGGCACAATGGCTTATACCTATAATCTCAACACGCTGGGAGGCCAAGGAAAGCAGATCACTTGAGTCTAGGAGTTTGAGACCAGGCTGGGCCACATGGCAAAACTCCATCTCTACTAAAAGATATACAAAACATTAGCCAGGTGTGGTGGCAAGTGCCTGCAGTCCCAGCTACTCAGGAGGTTAACACTGCAGCCTGGGTGACGAGAGTTAGGCCCTGTCTAAAAAAAAAAAAAAAAGAGAGAGAGAGAGAAGAAAAGAAAGAAAGAAAATAACAAAGAATACTCCAGAATTTTTCTTGCTTTCTGTTTTTTTCCCTCAACATTTAACAAATTATTTATTAGTGGAAATATCAGGAATTACAGAATATAACATCTATGTGTGAGCAAATGATAGAAATCAAAAATATATAATTGCTGTTGGATATTGACGTATTAAAAATGAGATTCTGCTGTTGTTGTTGAGGCTGGAAAATCAGAGGTGACCTGCCTGGTTGGTAGTTCCTAGGGAGAAAATTTAGTGGGAGTAGGAAATACTTAGTTGAACAGGGTTGGCAAATCATTTTTATTCTCTCAGCTTTCTTTCCATAATAAATGGAAGAATTTGAGTGACATTCCTTTGGCTCTAATATGGAAATATATTTTTATGTACATGTAATGTTTGTAGTAGGCAGAAAATGGTTCCCAAAGGTGTCCATGTCCTATCTTCTGGAAACTAAAATTACATTAGGTTACATGACAAAGGGAATTAAATTTTCATATGGTATTGAGGTATTGACCTTGAAAAGTTCAAATTATTCTAGATTACAAGAATGAGCCCAGGGTAATCCCAAGCGTCTTTATAAATGGAAGAGGAAGGGAGAAAAGAGAGGACCAGAGAAACAGCAGTTTAAGAAGAACCTGACCTGCTGTTTCTGGGTTTGAAGATGAAGGACGAAGGCCACAAGGCAAGGAATGCAGGCAGCCTCTAAAAGCTAAAAAAGATAAAGAGACGTATTATTTTCAGAGCCTCCAGAATGGTACACAGTCCTCCCTACCTATTTTGGTTTCAGACCAGTCAGACCCATTTCATACTTTTTATCCTACTAAATTATAAAATAAAAAAATTATGTTGTATTTAAGCCACCACATTTGTGATAATTATTACAACATCACCAGGAAACTAATACAGTATTAAAGCATCAATCATTTCACATATGTTGAAATAAGTTATTTTAAAAATCAAATAAAAAATATTTTAATAGTTAACAATTTCCTTATAAGAATAGATTTTATAAAAAACATGATTAAATAGTCAATTATTTATAAAACTAAGGAAAATTTGATCTGAGATTTTCTATTTATTCACCAACATAAAAAAATCAACAATTTTAAAATGTCACCACTATAATGCTAAGAAAAAATAGGCACAAAAACCACCTTCTAGAGTCAGTTTGTCTACTTCTAAAAATGATGAAATTAATTCATTTGCAGATAAGTTAGGTTTGTTGCTATTGTTTTAATATACTGTTAAGCTCCAAACTTTGTATAGGTAACTCACCAAGTAAGTAATGATTCAAATAAACTTTTAATATTAACTAAATAAATGAATCCATTTTTCTTCCCACATTGATTTTCCTCTTTGAGACATTGTTTTTCATCTTTGAGACATTGTTATTGTCAATAATGACAAATTCAGTTTCCCTGAGATACCAAGATACAACTGCTTCTCAGACAGGGTTTTACAGGGTCAAATGCTTATGCCCTTGCTCTCATCCTAATATTCACTCAGCATCAACTGAGACTACTGTGTAGATAAAAACAAAAAAAAATGTGCCAGGAAGAATGATTCTATGTAGATAGCAGGCTCAAGGCTTTCCACGGAGCTCACAGAAGGACCTTCCAATCTGACCTGAATATCAGTTTTGTGAGGCCAGTGGGAAAGGAATCCCTCTTCCATTTCATGACTGTTTTAGATCTAGCATAATGTTACATGCTTAGCCAAGAACACAGTGGTCTTAGGCCTACTGTCTAAAATTAGAATCACAGCCTTAAGCATTAGCCCTAAGATTTTACTGGTATTTGCTTACCTAACTTATCATGAGGATAAAATGACTCTTCTTCCAATTCACAGAATTATCATTGCCAAGATCAATTGAAATAAGTCATTAAGCAACCTTTCAATTTACAATAGCATAAAATAAATAAATTACAGTACTTAGGACTATATTTAACCAGAGAGGAAATATCTTGTACACTGAAAACTAAAAAACATTGCTGAAAGATATTAAAGACCTAAGTGAATAGAAAATCATGTTTTCATTGATTGGAAGACTTAATGTTGTTAGGATAAGAGTACTACCCAAAGTGATCTACAGATTTCATAAAATCATTATCAAAATCCCAATGGCATTTTTTTGGTATAGAAAAATAAACCCTAAAATTTGTGTGGAATCTCAAGGGACATCAAATAGTCAAAACAATCTTTAAAAAAGAAGAACAAAGTTGGAAACTTACATTCCCTGAATTTAAAAGGTAATCTGAAGCTACAGTAATCAAAACAGTGAGATACTTGCATAACGACTGACACAGAGTCAAATAGAATAGAATTGAAAGCCAATAAAAAAGCTATTTAATATATGGCTGATTGTTTTTGTATAAGGATGCCAAGACCATTAAGTGAGAAAAGGGCAATCTTTTCAACAAATGGTGCTGGGAAAACGGGGTATCTATTAGCAAAACCACAAAATTGTACCCCTGCCTAATACCATATAGAAAAATTAACTCAAAATGAATCAAAGACCTAAATGAAAGGCATAAAGCTACAAAACTATTAGAAGAAAACATGGGGGAAACATTTCATGATATTGGATTTGGTGATGGTTCCTTGGATAGGGCACCAAAAGCATAGGCAACAACAACAAAAAAACAGATAAATTAGACTTCAACAAAATTTTAAAAATCTGTGGATCAAAAGACACTAGCAAAAGACTAAAAAGACATCCATAGAACTGGAGAAAATATTTACAAGTAATGTATTGATAAGGGATTAATATCAGAATATATAAAGAACTACTACAACTCAACAACAGAATAACAAACAAGCCAATTCAAAAATGGGCAAAGGTTTGGATAGACATTCCTCCAAAGAAGATACACAAATGCCAGGAAGCATCTGGGAAAATGCTCAACCTCTTTAGTTATTAGGATGCTTATTAATTTAAAAAATAGGTATTAGCAAGAATGTGGAAAAATTGGAACCCTTGTGCACTATTGGTGGGAATGTAAAATGGTGTGGTTACTGTTCCAAACAGTTTGGTGGTTCCTCCAAAAGTTAAATATGAAATTCCCATATGAGCCAGCCTTTCCACTTCTAGGTATCTACCCAAAAAATTTGAAATAAGGACTCACATTCATATTGGTATACCGGTGTTTATAGCAGTATTTTTCACAAAGGCCAAAAGCTAGAAATATCTAAGTGTCTATGAACACATGAATAGATAAACAAAACTTCAGTAATAATAATGAAATATTCATTCATATGAAGAACAAGATTCTGATGCATGCTATGATGTGTGTGAATCTTGAAAACATTATGCTAATGGAAGTAAGTAGGACACAAAATGAAAAATGTTGTATGATTTTACTAATAAGAGGTACCTAATAGGCCATAGAGCCAAAAGGTAGCATAAAGATTACCAGCTGTTAGCAGGACAGAGAAAAGAGGAGTTATTGTTTAACAGCTACAGGGTTTCTGTTTGGGATGATGAAGAATTTCCAGTAATGGATAGTGGGGATGGTTGTACAACATTGCAAATATATTTAATGCTACTGAATTATACACTTTAAAATGGATAAAATGATAAATTTTATATATATATTTCAGCACAATAAAGATAAAATTCCAAAAAGCAGTTTGAAACCTATAAATTATAACAGATTAGCTAAGATTTTCATGCTTTTAATTTATGCTATGCATATTCTGACTGCTTTACTTGTAATAATTATTTTAATCTTCAAAATATCAGTATGTAGAAAAATTTATTATTATGCCCATTTAGAAAATGTAGAAACAAAGGTTTAATAACTTGTCTAAGGTTACATAGTAAACGGGTGGATCTTAGATCTGAATAGAAAATAATCTGGCTCCAGAGCCATGTTCTCATGTTGTCTCCAAAATCTTTATATTGCTTCCAAAATTACTGCACAATTGTAAAAAAAAAAAAAATCAAACGTATTAAGTTTCATGATTCAGTGTATACTTAATATGGTATTTTGAGAAACCAAGGTTTTAGCTGTATGGATTGGAGATTCATTCTAGGGTTCAGGGTCTCAATTCAGTAACTAACTGGGAAAATCAGCTATGAATCTCCAGCATCATTTTCTACGCTCCTGTCTGGCAAGGTCTTTGCTAAGGGTGTGGGGGTCACAGTAAATGTAGGACCAACGCACCTGGGGAGGGTGAGAAACTGGATGATTTCCCTTTTACCTCCCATCTACATCCCAACCACCTGGGACTCCTAAGCCCTTTCAAACCTGTCTCACATCAGGGATGACTCTGTGGAATTTTCAGACATATTTGTATGTCTTTAAAACTTGTTTCATCAGCACTTCTGGAAAAGTGATTTCTAAAAGCAATTGCCTGTAAGACTCTGAATTCTCTAAAATATTTAGGAAATTTTTGAGTGGTGACTTTCTTCCTCAGGGAGTCACTTCTTTATCTTGTAGTGAGAAATCTGACTTCTTTAGAAATCTTATTTTTCGAATCCAAAGCTTTTGATTCTGTGACCCACACGTGACTTCAGAGAGTGATGACCCTTCTTAAGAACAGACATGTGCCATCTCTGTCTTACAGATGGCTCCTGCGTCCTGGGCCATTTGATATTTTTCTCCGTTCTGCAGTTAGGTGGCTCAGATTCTTAATTAAAAGATTCATTTTCATGGCAGCTTTTATAAAGCAAATATCCGCACATGAAGGAAGAGGAAAAAGAACAGAAGGAGGAGGGAACACGGCCTGCTTTCCACCAGATACTGAAACGTTCCACTAATCTTTTTCGCACCTTGTGGAGTTTCAATTTTCCCTTTAAAATGTGGATTAAACAAAGTTGCCAAAAAACATATGCTTTCGTGTCAAACATTTCACTTATTTGGGAGGCTGAAAGCAGCTTGAGAGTGCTCACTGACTCCGCCTGAGGAAATGGAACAGGGTGGTTTGGGTTTTTAACTGGAAATGTTCTCCTTGAAAACTGAAGGGTGAACATAGGAGCTGTCATGTGGGTCTGGCCACTGGTGGACTGACTGTAAGACCATCCCAGGTATTCCCTCTTAGAGGACAGAAGAGTTAGACCACGTTGCCAACCTAGATAATGGCCTTATCTTTTTGGCTTGTGACCTGATTACATTTCACAGCTAATTGGGGTTGAGACAAGTCAATACTAACACATGAGATCTCTAGGGCAAACCCCTTTGCTGTAAGCTTTCTGAAGCCGTCACCAGAAACAGATGCTGGCCCTGTGTTTTGTGTAAAGCCTGAAGAACCATGAGCCAAATAAACCTGTTTACTTTATAAATTACCCAGTCTCAGGCATTTCTTTATAGCAACACAAATGGGCGAACACAGCAGGTAGTTATAGGGTATTACTATTTCCTCAACTATGAGCTAGGGTTTTTGGACTAACTATCTCATGTAATCTTCTCCCTTTAATGTGAATAAGATAATATTGTTCCCATTTTACAGAGGAAGAAGTCAAGGCTTCCTGACACCTAAATATTTTTTTCCAAGTTGCACCACTAATACTTGGTAAAAAAAGACTCTAAGCTCAATTATTTCTCCTGTTCCACTGGTTTATATGTCTGTCCTTATGCTAGAATCACACTATTTTGATTGCTGTAGTTTTGCAGTAACTTTTAAACTCAGGGAGTGTGAGTCTGCAACTTTCTTCTGCCTTTTCCATGTGGTCCTCTAGAATTAACGATAGAATGATGTTCTGCTTAATCTTTACTCCCTAGGCTATTTGTCATATTATATTTACAAGTCATTTGAATATAGTATGTATCAAATTTCCCCTCTTGACCCCCCCATTTTTGCCAAAATGTGTCATAAATTCATGAATTAAAAGTAATATTAAATAATCTGAAACTCACAAAGCATTGTGTCAGCTTCTCTCTCTTGCCTTTGCTATATATTACTAACTTTAATAAATGTTTGTTTATCAATCAATCTATTCATTCCAGAAACAATTATAAGACAGTATCTTGAGTTAGATGTACTTAGATTGAGTCCCAGCTCCAAAACTGCAAACTTTGTACAAGTCATTCAACCTTTTTGTGACTAGGTATACTCATCAGTAAATTGGAAAAGTATAGTAATTTAGGGTTATTGTGAGGGTTAAATGACTACCTATAAGTGTCAGAAGAGTGTCTAGTATTTAGTGAATGCTATAGAGGTTATGCTTCATATGCATCAATGGGTTGAGATCTGCCTTGGTGGTATGATCGTGATGGGCATATCCCTGTTAAATTTCCATCCTAGACTTCCTGTAAATAGCAGCTATTATTGACTACACTAGCCTGAAAAAAAAATTTGTTTTTCATGATATAGCATTAGAGATTTATTCTCTTTTCTGGAAGACTTTTTAATCTTCCAGAGTCCCAATAGAGAGGTTGATTAGGAGCTGAGTTACATAAAAATTTTCTAATAACATAAGTTCAGAAAAAAATGTATAGAGATGGTAAGTTGATTGGAGATAAGGTAATTAAAGAGGCTATGGTCAGGCAGAAGCACATAGCTGTAAGTTGTGACCACATGAAACAAACCCTGCTTTCTCCAAACATTTGCTTCTGATTAGTTTTAGGGAAACAGCCAGTGTCATGGTGATTCATGTATGATCATCTATATTTAAAGACACAGATGTCCATCTCTCCAGTCCTTTCCTTTTTTCCTGCACTCTGGATTCTTGTTTCCAACCTCTTCTTGGAGGTCTCTCATGATCACATCAAACTGCACAAGTCCAAGCATGAACTAATGACAACCATTCTCAAACCCACTTCTTCTCCTGCATTTATCTCCCAGAGAATGGCACGACCATTCCCTGTAACACCAGCTAGAAACTTGGGTGTCACTTGAACCTCTCCCTCAGAATCTTCTGTTTGATAAAATTTATATTTTGATGACTATTTGCTTTTTTAACCCTTTGTCTCCATTCCCGTTCCTTCAGAAGTTCATATCTCATTTGGATTATTGCAGCAGATTCCAAATTCTTCTTCTTCTTCTTTTCTGTTGAGCCAATGCCAATCTTAGGCATTGTCATCAAAACAGACCTTCTGAATATTGAATCTAATTATGTCATTGCCCTGTTAGGACACTGAAAGATTTTTTAGAGTAGCTTTAGGTTGACAGTAAAATTGAGAAAATGGTGCAAAGATTTCCCAAATACTCCCTGTTTGTACACATGCATAGCCTCCCCTGTTATGAACATTCACCACCAGAGTGGTACATTTGTTACCGTTTATGAACTTACATTGACATATCATTATCATCTAAAGTTCACAATTTACAATAAGTTTCACTCTTGGTATTTTACATTCTATGGGTTTGAATCAACATATAATGACATGTATCCTCCCTTATAGTAGCATACAGAATATTTCATTGGCCTAACAATCTTCTGCCTATTTACCTCTCCCTTTCCCCTAAACCCTGGCAACCACTGATCTTTGTACATTCTCCATAGTTTTGCCTTTTCCAGAATGTCATATAGTTGGAATCATAGAATATGTAGCTTTTTAAGATTGGAATCTTTCACATAGTCATAAGTATTTGAATTTCCTCCATGTGTTTTCATGGCAATAGCTCATCTCTTTTTGGTGCTGAGTAATATTCCGTTGTCAGGATGCACCACAGTTATGTCCTTCATAACTGAAGGACACCTTGGTTGCTTCCAAGTTTTGGCACTTCTGAATAAAGCTGTTATAAACATACTTTTGCAAGTTATTTACACTGAATAATTTTAAGGTTGAAATGCCATAATATTGGCCACAAAGCTTCCCAAGGCCTATTTTCTGCCTTTCTACACTCCTTCTCTCAGTGCAGCACATAAACTAAACAAAATTTAGTTCCAAATCCTCAAGGTGGTTTGTTTGTTTGTTTCTTTGTTTGTTTTTTGCCTCTGACCCTTTGCACCTGCTGTGTTCACTCTGAGGAACGCTTTGCCTCCAGGCTCTGCATGTCCCTCTCTTTCCAGTATGTAGTGTTTGGCTGAGGAGACATCTCTGTTGCTCAGATGACCATCCCATGTTGTTGGCAGAAGTCTGAGTACCCGATTCTCCTTTCACTTTGGTCCTATCCCATACTGGACCACAAAGTTTCTTGAGGGCAGAGATGGGGTATATCTTTACTTTGTATTCCCTACACTTAACACAATGTCTAGTTTCAAATACAGTTTGATTAATGAATAAACGGGTATCATATGAGAGTGAGCTGCGAGCTGGCTTTGGCTACATCATCTACCAGAGAGAGGTTTCAGGCAAAAATATTCTTTGCTTCCTAACCAGGAGAGTTTAAAACAGGCAGAAAACATCTATCCTTGGGGATAAATACACTGTGTTGAATATATTGAATGTAATTTCAAATTCCTGCATAGGGCAACAAATGTAGGTAAGGATCTGCTATGGTGACAAGCAGTAGGGCATCAGGAAAGGATTCATGAGGAAGATCAAAGTAGCCTCTTTTTCTTCTCTTCCTAGCTCAAATAACATGTGATGTTAGGGAACCATACTGCTCATGAGGACCTTTCATTTGTCTTTTAAAGATGCGTGGGTTTAGAGTAGTTTAGAGTAGTCCACATTCCTTGCAGCTCTACAGTTCTCTAAATTGTTGGCAAAAATTATATAATCATATATGGTTTGAATTTTATCTTGATTTGCTATATCTCTATAACTTGAGTCTTTGAATTTACAGCAAGTATTAAGATACAATTTCAAGAGATGTGTGATGCTGGGGAATATGGCATTTGATGATTAAAATATAAATTAATTCATTGAGCATTTATTGGGTACTTAGTAGGAGCACTGTAGTATTTTAGATATAGTGAACATTGCAAAAAAAGAAAAAAACAGGATGAAACAGCAGTCATAAATGGCTCTAAAATCTAACTGGGGAAGCAAAATTTAAAACAAGAAGGAGAAGAAAGAAGATGTTCTAGGATACTGACCTTGCTCAGTAGCTACAAAGTAGTCTGAAACATGTGAGATGTCAGGGTTGCTGAGGAAGGCCTGAGAGTAAAATTATGGATTTATCTGGGTCTTTAAAGCTTTCCAAAAGTGATGGTAAGGGGGAATATAGGACATAAGCAAACACAAAGCCAAGGACATTGCCAAGCGTGTCCTGGGGATTGGAAGGCAAGTGGGAGGGATGTGGATCACCGTTTGGGAGAACTGCCCACAGGGAGAATGCGATGGAAGCAGGGACTAGATTTGCCGACAGCTGAGAATGGAGCTGGGTAGCAAACACCACCAAACAGAGATACTCCAGAGTCTGAGCAGGGCCACAGAGGAAAAGGAGAGATCTGCCTCAAGGGAAATGGAAAACGTGAAGGGATCCCTCCGCAAGTATCACAATATTCTAGAGTTTAATCCAGAGTGGCAGTGTTCCTCCCACCTTGAGTGACCTCCCTTATAGGAGCGCATGAACTGGAACAAATACATATTTAAACAATATGAACCGGACTTGCATTTTTGTATCAAATATCTGGTGCTTCATCGGTCTTATTAACTCCCCAACTGTCTGTCTGCATGGGTCTCTGCCTGCAAATCGACAAATAAAGAGTTCTACCTTTTGTACTCTTGTCTATTTTTTCTAGAACCAATGCCCCTTTCAGTGTAAATGTTGGTACCTTACCCTTTGTTTTCCTGGATGGTATCATATTCCCAAACCAAGGACCCTCCTTTCTTTATTTCTTTACTCTAGAAGCTATGTCACTAAGCAGGCAGCCCCCACTTCTGAGGAGAGACAGTTTCTTGCTCAGCAAGCAATGCTTTCTTCCCAGCAGGGGATTAGATGGGTGCATGTATTTTGTTTTTTTGCAGCCCGAATATCAAGGTTCTAGAGGCAAAATTCAAAGCAAATGAAACACTCATCTTATCTGTCTATGGTTATAATGATTTACTCACCCACTAAAATTTAGATTGATCTAAATTAGATTCACTTAAATTCTCTTGTCTGTCATCCCTGTTAGAAAACATGAAGGTTTTCTTTCTTGCTGATGAAGGAGCTGAGACTCAATTTGCAGCCTGTTTATTCTTTTTCTCTGTCTCTCTGTCCCCACCCTCTCCACACACATACCCCTGCTCATTCTGACACACTCAAGTATGTTCTCATAGGGAGAGGGCCCAGCCCCAGCTGAGAGAGAGCTTAGACGGAGGTGTATGCAGCTTCAGCTGCAGATTAATGAGCTATTTGACTGGGACATGACGTTGGTTTAACAACAGTTTTTCTCAAATGTGGTGTGATCAGGAATTTGCAGAAGTTTATTCTTAGCTCTTTCTTTTGGCTTCTGCAACATGTTAACAGCTTGTGCATTTTGTAATGCCTTTTTTCATTACCATGGTAACCATTAAAACTTAAGGTATATGTGACTGAAGATCTGGCCAAGCTATTGGTTGGTGGCGTGCCGGAAGGCAGTGAAATAAAAACCACATCTAGTCGGCAGCTTTTTACAGGTGTGTCTTTCCTTAATTAACCTGGCATGTGAGATTTCTGAATAACAAAATATTAGGAGATAGTTATTCACTTCAGAGAGAATTGACAAATTCACTTTTATATGGTGAATTCCTTAGTTCATTTTAAAATAGGATTATTTTGACCACATGTTGATTTCTCTTCAGAGTGAATATGCAAACCTCGATATTAAATATTACAAAAGAGTCATGAATTTGATTTTAGAGCTAAGTTTAATTGGTAGACAAACACTGTGCCTAGATCTCCCCACATTTTTTGTTTAGTTTAGTTTTGTTTTAAACATTGTATGATCTGCTCTGTCAAGAATAGTATGGCAATTAATTAACTATTATCATGTTTAGTTCACGTTGTCAGTGTTAAGCAAATCCAGGCAAGTATGTCAAGCAAAACAACAACAAAAACAAACAAGTTAACAAACCTAATAGGAATAACAGAAAACAAACAAAACCAACCAAAAACCCAATGACAACAAAAATTACTATCCCGACTATGAAAAGGTCAATAGCTGTTTAATATAACTGGTTGCTATTTTAATTTTATTTCCCAGTTCGGCAAAGCTTTATTCTCTTCAGCACTATGCTGGGCATCGTAGGAGGTACTAAAAACTTGTGAGGCAAAGTTCCTATTTTCAATGATTTTGGCAAACTATTCGGAAATAAGACTTGCATAAAGGAAATAGAGATAAAACACAGTTATGTGTTAAAATAAATACCCCCAGAAATAGGCCCCGAGAAAGTGGAAGACACTGTAGACTTGATAGTCAGAAAAAATCTTTATTTAGAAGGAGTAACTTGGGCTCCATGTTGAAAGATCAGATGAGACTTGGCTAGCCAGACAGCAAGACTAAGAGCATGGTATTTCTGAAGAAATATTTTTTCATAATAGGATGCATCAGTGTTATAAACATGGTTGCTTGCAAGTATAGGACAGTGAATACTGGATGAGAAGATGATTCATCCTCAGGTGAAAATAACATTTTGCTTAAAATATTGAAATTCTTATGAAGTATGAGAATATTTTCTCATAGTTCAAATGAAGGTGCCAGCCTTTCCCCATCTAACAGGAAGATGACAAATTCATGCTGAACACAACAAAGTTTGACGCACTCTTATCTAAGGCTGTAACACATTTTAGGCAGAGAAAAAATATTTAAAAAATAATATGAAAATAATATAGTACTATGCAGCAAAATTTTTTTTTTTTTTTTTTTTTTTTTTTTTAATTATTTTGTAGGCTATGCAGGCATCTGTATCTGTCCAGTTAGTGGTCTCTGATTTCTGTATGGATTACCACCCCAGCTTTTTTTTTTTTTTTTTTCTGTTCCATGTTGAATCTACTAGTGTCCTCCTGTCTGTGGTTACAATAGATGGAAATACTTTAAAAATTTGTACATTTTTTTTACAAAAAAAAAAAAATGAGTGGTCATAGATGAAATAACAGATACAACCATCCAACATCTACCTGTTTAATAAACATAGTTATGGGAAAAACCCCTCTTCAGTTGTTGCTTTTCACAAAGATAGCATCTAACATTGCCTGCTTCCACACTCAATCATTGGCATGTTTGTTTCATCAAAAATCTCATTCATGACAGGCACCCAAAGACAGAGCATTGTGTAAAATGTTGTCTTGGTGCTGAAACTGGCAGAACTGTCCTGGATTCTATTATCTCTACTAAAACTAGGATACAGTTTAGCATTTTATTTGTGATTCCAAGATTCTCTGACAAGAGCGCTTCCTGCTTTGAGCATCTCTGCCTGCCCTGTTGTTCATAGCAATAGAACTGTGTGAAAACCTCCCTGCCAAATTAGTAGTTACCCATTAACCAATAAGTTAGTTGATAGAAGAGTTGACTACATAAGAAGTTAAAAAAGTGGGAACCCCCACTACATGATTAAATGAGCATGAAAAAGTTTTTGACATTTCCTTTTTTTGTCATACTGTTACTTGATAACTGACCCCAAACTATCATCTGCTCTGCTGTTACAAATATCAGGACCAAAGGACAAATCATTACACACAAACACACACACGCCCACCTTTCTTCTTCTGCTCTAACAAGGAAGTCTACATTAACAGTATCACTCGTCCTTAAAATGTAATCAGTCACTGGCAGCTCAGTGTGAGTGAGTTTATTACCATTCAAAAGAAGCAGTTACCTTGGATGAAAATGCACAAATACCTGGAGATACTTGGAAATCTGCAGAGTGAAAGCAAATACCCAAAAGTCGACGAAGGGCCTCATGGTGAGTTAGATGCAAAGTTGTCTTTTGTTTTGGAGTGTGGAGAACTAGATTTTTATTCTGACTTTAAATGGCAAAGCCCAGTGAGTGAGACTCACTAATTTTGTTGAGTGTCAGTTTATTTAAGTGTCATATAAAATAATTGAACTAAATACCTCTAATTTATATTCTACAGTTATATTTATACGATTGTAATCACAGATTCACCAGTGATCTGTCCTTCTGTAGTGGACGATTGCTAATTGATAAAAAACAATAGATTAATGACTAGTCTCATCAAATTGTTTTGTTTTGTTTTGAGAGGGATTCTCACTCTGTCACCAAGCTGGAGTGCAGTGGCACAATCTCGGCTCACTGCAACCTCCACCTCATGGGTTCCAGAGATTCTCCTGCCTCAGCCTCCTGAGTAACTGGGACTACAGGCATGCACCACCACACCCAGCTAATTTTTGTATTTTTAGGGGAGGCAGGGTGTCTCCACATTGGTCAGGCTGGTCTCGAACTCCTGACCTCGTGATACACCCACCTCAGCCTCCCAAAGTGCTGGGATTACAGGCAGGAGCTTCCACGCCTGGCCATCAAATAGTTTTTTAAAATCCTATAGAATTAGTGAAATAAAATAGCCCTGAATTATTAATGTTGATCTTTCCTATTTTCACTAGAGCACTGTTTTAGGTAGAATTCTCAAATGATTTCCAAATTCCTGCTCCTTTATGCACACACCTTGTAGAATTCCTTCTTCTTGAATATAGGAAGAACATGTGAATATGATGAGATCCCTGTTCCCTTGATTAGATTACATTATAGGAGACTGTATCGGCCGATTTCACAGGGAGAAGTCAATGAGACACAGTCCTACTGGGCTGGAAGAAAGTAAGCATCTATATTGTGAGATGCCTGTGGGGTTCATGCAACAAGGAACTGTGGATGACCTCTAGTAGCTGAGAGCAGTCCCTGGCTATTTGATAGCTAACAAAGAAACAGGGACCTCAGTCATACAACTGCAAGGAAATGAATTCTGCCAACAACCAGTGAGTTGGGAAGAGATCCTAGGGCCTCTGATGAAATTCACAGCCCTAGCTGACACCTTTATTATCATTTGGTGAAACCCCAGGAGAAGATCCAGCTAACCCAGACTAAGACTTCTGACCCACACAAACTGTGAAATAATAAATCTGGGTTATTTTAGGCTGCTAAGTTTTTAGTAAATTGTCATACAGCAAAGAAAACTAACACCACTCCCTTCTAGCACCACTCATTTTGAAAGACTTTGTTCATATAAGAGTGGACATTTGAAAACTATTCGCCCACAAATTTGACAAAGAATTAAAGGGACTCTGTAGGCAAAGCTGACCATGTGAAGGTAGGTTTTCCTTGGGTGATTATGGTCTCATTTAAGACTTGGGCATTGAGACCAATACTCACCTCTATGTCTGTCTAGTCCCTTGTGTGTGCCTGCTTTGGTAATAGTATAAGTACATGTTGTATGTTTGTATTTATTTGGTAATGAATCACATCAGATATTTTAGGGGTAGGTGTTAAATCTCTTATATTGGGTATAACTATGCAAGCCTGTCATTGGGGAAATTTTCTCCTGACCTCAGCTGGTGATCAGCTTATGCCCTGAAGCATGAGAATTGATAGGCCTTATAATTTTACCCAACCTAATGTAACAGCAGCTGCTGTCCTTGGTGCTTGCTATCTGATTAAATTCCCAAATTAGGAATTGCCTTTTGTAACCTGAATTCTGTCATGGTGGTAAAATCTGACAATAAATGCTCTCATTTTTACCTCTCCCACCATAGAGTGTTTCTTCAATAACATATCAACCATCTCAGACCATCACATATTACTCTGGCACTTTATTAGAATTTGGGAATTTTGTAATCCTACTCAAAATGAGATTGCATGCTTTCTATGTAAGAAAGGAGAGAGAGAGGCCAATTCAGCTCTAAAACTGCAATTGTTTGCCTCCCTCCAGGGACACATCTCACAGATTGCCATGAAAATAAATTGGAAAGTTTACAATTCCAAATCATTGCCTACCATGTATTACTTCACAGACAAAAACAAACACTACCACCACCATCATCACCACCAAGAATACAAGAAAATATATCCGTGAACTTTCATCTCTTCAAGAGGAAAAATGCATTACAATTAGATTAGACTATAACCATTCAGCAAGTGTGTTGGTTTTCTGCTTCTCTTAAAATGATTTATTATTTATTACTATATTTTTCAAGATTATCTTCTTTATCCCTTTAGGAAAGGAGCAGTTTGGCTCTCTCTGTGATTACCAAACCAGAGCGAAAGCCTTCAACTACGGACCACTGCAATTTCCACCATAACAGGCAACCCAGCAATTAGAACCGTTTGTTACAGTGACAGCAGAGAGAACCATTTTCAAGCAACAAGGCACAGGAGCAGGAGCTGGAGGAAGAGAGAGCCTGTTCATTTGAAGGGGACTAACGCCACACAGCAGCTAATCCTGGAATGGCAGGCAGTTTTGGGAACTGCCTATCCTGCAAAGGCTGAGATATTCACATACATTCTTGAACTTTTGGAAACGCTCTAATCTTGCTTTTTGCTGACCAGGAATACAATTGGATCATAAAATTTGGCGTTTGGGAAGAGACAAAGGTTTATCTTTAGTCCAGTGCATAATTTAATTTCTTACTTCAATATTAAAAATGAAAACATAAAGGTAGGCACTTTCTTTTCAAATTCTGGATTTTAGTGAGTATTTCGGTGCTCAGAAAACATCTCACAATTGAAACTTTGCAAACAGAGTCATGCTTGTTTACAACAAAAGTACTTGAAATAAAACTACAGCATCTTATTCTGTTGCCACTTTGTCATTTATCCTCATTTTCATATGTTATAAATTATGTTACAAATTTATTGATACCTTGGGAGAAAATGCCAATTTTGATATCTTTTTTCTTTCTTTTTCTTCTTATTCTTTTTCTTTCTTCTCCTGCTCCTTTCTTTCTTTTTAATACACTCTTCCTTTTGTTACCATTGCATTTAGTCCTTGATATAAGCAATGACAAACTACCCATCTCCAGTACATGTCAGGTTATCTTTGGATTTTATTTCTCCCTGTCTCAAATGAAGCAATAATACTACTCATTTACCACAAAGAAACCATCTGAGAATTAATAAAATAATGTGGACTGTTTGATCTTCTCAGAGTGAGGTACTTTTTCCTCCTTTGTTCAAGAGCTATTATTATTGAGAGATTGAATGAATAAATAGCCACATGCAGATAATTTTTAGACAGTGAATAAGCATCTTCCTAGATATTTTTGTGGCAGATATTTGAATATATCACCTTCTCCATTCTTTAGTGAAAAGTCAGGCTATGAAGCAAAAGTCTATGAATATTCATCTTTTCTAAGAGAAAGCATACACCAGACTGGATGGTTTACACGGAAGGTTGAAGGAATGTTTTAGTTACTGTTTTCCAATCTGCTTTTTCAGAAGCAGGTATTGCTAATGTAGAAAAAAATGTTGGTAGTCTTTCTCTTTTGTTTGGTTTAAAAAGGATGAGGCTTTGTTTTCTTCCTGTTATTCATTTTGCAACTGCACAACTACTGCTCCGACACCGCAGCAGCTTTTGCCAGAGTCAGAGGTGAGGTCATGCTTGACTGAAGAAATCTAAGATCAATTTGTTGTCTCATATTTCAACATTAAATGCAGCTTGAAATATAATTGTTAGTCCATGCACTCTCTGCTTTAAGGAAGTGTTCCAGCATCTCAGAACAGGGAATGTGGTTATCAGTGATAAACCACAATGTGTACCCTAAACCACGGCAAACCAGAATTTTCAGGCTGAGAGAGACAGAGAGAGGGGCAGAAGGGAGACTGGAGAGGGAAAAGACAAAAAAAGACAGAGCTTTGGGGAGTCAAAAAAACTGAATGGCTTGAAAAGCAATTGGAACAATTTGGAAATTTGCAAATAAAATTGCAAATAAAATATTTCATTTATAAATTATTTTGTTTTATTCTTGTCCCTACTTAAAAGGCCCCTCCTCTCCTGGTACAGCTTCACAGATCTTGCTGCGGAGGGGAGATCTATGATACCACTCAGGGCAAGGGATTTCTGGTTTCCCCTTTTAGGAATATTTGCATGCTGACCAACAGCTGCTGGGGAAGACAGACTGTGTTTTTTCGGGGGGCTAGGGAAGGAGCAGGTAAATTGATGATCCTGAACTGGGTAGCTAAAGATTTTTCAGACACCCTTTGAAGCAAGGCGTGTTAAATATCCCTGCATTGAATTTAGTAAAAGAGAAAAAGGTGTAATCATCAAATCATGGTTTATGGCTCCATAATGAGAGTTAACGTTGAGTCACGAGCTTATGGTACCGATTTCAGGTCAGATACGTCGTGTTTGAGTCTTCTATAAGGGGGTGGTTCTTTAGATGAAATGATTAATCCACTTAATTGAATATAGAACTGTCTAGGACTTATTTGATGATGCAGTCTTCCAGGAGTCCTGAAAGAGCCATCCTGGAGGTGTCCTTTCCATCATTCTGAGTAGAGAGACAAGGACATGTGTGTCCTGTCTGGCCAAGAGAGTAAGACACAATGTTTTGACTTACTTGTTAATGAAAGTATTTCCTTAGCAGAGAGGCAGCTTGGGGTCCTGGAGAGGGCAGGATTCCACCACCAGACAGGTGAAAATGTGTGCTCCCATCCCATCATTTACTCCTGTGTGACCATAGAAAATTTACTCAGGCTCCAGGACCAGTTTCTCATTAGTACAAAGGACACAATTGTATTTGCACTGAACGACTTGAAAGATGATGAACATAACAAATAGTTACCCTTTCAGAGGTACCTATTTGTGTCAAACTTAGCAAAGAGCTTATATATATATCATTGTGTTTAATCTTCACAATCTGGAATAATGAGTATTATCCCCATTTTGAGGGTGAGAACCAAAAAGTGCTAGAGTAATATTCTCAAGGGTACACAGCTATTAAGTGAGAGAAAGATATTCAAACTCAGGTTTGTTTGCCTCTAAAGCCTTTGTTCTCCTGTCTATTGAAAGAGATCTCAGTCTTTCTGTAACATTTACTTTGCTGACTCTGCACATCTTCGGTGACATCCTGTTCTGTGTCTTTGGGCCAACGGAGCCAGGCAAGAGAGACTGCTCAAATGAGTGTCTGCACCAGTCCTGTGTCCTGGATTCTAGAACAACACTGACATTTTTTTTTCATTTATAAATCCCTTAAATTATTTGAAGATGATACTCATGGTCCCTCAAGACTTCTCTTTTCCAAGCTAAATGCCTGCAATCCCTCAAGCATTTTTCTGAGGATCTGGCCTCCAGAATGCTCCAAATCCTACTTATTTTTGAGTTAATTATTTTCTTCCCTTATCCACATGAAATATAACTATTTTACTATGAAGAAGAAAAAGTACGATCCAGCCTCTTGGAAGAATGCTTAATAAATTCTGTTTTCATAAAAATTCATTTTTGGTTTATTTTATTCTTTCATTTTTCTCTTCAAGATTTCTCCAGCAATAATAGGGAATTACAGATGCTTTTCTAGTCACACTACCTTTGTTATCTCCATGTGGCATTTATTATGACAGCTTGAACTGTTGGGTGTGGGCTGCACCTTGGCCAAGAGGTCTCTAGTTCTGGGTAGTATCAGGTTGGTGCAAATGTAATTGCGGTTTTTGCCATTAAACGTAATTGCAAAAACCACAGTTACATTTGCACCAACCTCATATTAATCCAGTGGCCTGGTCCAGCCACTTAGGTCTTCACTGAGGCACATAGAGGTGGGTGTTGGTCTCTATATCAACCCCAAAGGGAACTTCAGTATTAGTCTGGGCTTCAGAAACCTAAATTTCAGAGATGATATTATATAAGCAGGAAGAGCACTGAAAACAACATGGACTTTTTTCTTCTTAATTTTCAAATCCATCTATGTCATTTATGTCCTGTGACTGTAACCAGAACATATCCTATGAAAAAAGTCAGGAAAATATTACTGTTATGTTATTGATGAGGATATTGAGGTTCAGAACATTTAAAGCATTGGCCAAAAATTCAGCCTTGTTTTGATGATGGTAGGTGTTCGGTGGAAGTTTATGAGAGCCTACACCAGTCAATGGGCTGAGTGATACTGACTAAGAGAAAGAGAGATGGCCTTGCCAAGCAACCAGGAACCAAATGAGGATTCTGGAAAGACCTTTGTTTAAATGCACAGCCACTGCCTATTTCTAACACAGGATAGTCTCAGCAGTGGCCTGAATTTTTTACGGTGAAGTAAAAAAGGGGAGTATTATAACATGATGGAAGAAAAATGGGAGTCACGGAGGTGGAACTGTGTTTTTTGTAGTAATCCACAATGCTATAATTGAGGATGAAGGGTGAAAGAGGCACAATTATCTTTCTGTGTGAACTTGTGAGTCAGGCATTGGCTAGGACATAGATGATTTGGATTCAGAATCTGACTCTGTTATGCCAAAGTTAACAGACATCTCACTTAAGTGCTCCAGATCAGTTTCATCACCTGTCAAGTAAAAGATCAAATTAACTATAAGGACCAATTGAGCTCCAAAATTGTATAATTCCATGTCTTATTCCCTTGGAAGACATCAAGATTACAATAAATTTGACATACTTAGATTATCAGCCAGAAAGTATGCAAATGACTCTAATTCTTAGATAATTATTTTGACTTTGTGTCACATTTATAGAATTACCCCTCAGGGGTATTTGCAAACATAAATGTAATTTCCCTGCAGTTCATGATGATTACCATTGCACTGATATTTACTATCAGGTGCGAGTCACAGTATGGATGCTAGAGCTGTAAAGGTGGCCCAGACAGCTCTTTCCTCAAGTGCATTACAAGGTAGTAGAAAGGACAGTTATAGACAGATCATTTTAATAAAGGAAGGTCACCAGGTCTAAGACAGATGGCATATGCATTTAGCCAGACAAACAAGCATGGCCAGGACAAGATAAACCTGTAATTAAGAAGAGTTATACTCACCAGGTTCAGAGCCAAGTAGAGGCTGTGTTTCAGATCAGGTTTCTGGTTAACAAGGAGAACTATTCTTGCTCTTTTAAAACACCTGGGATGTTATTTTTATACACAGTAAATAAAGTCTAATGTAATATTTGAGTCCTCAGATTTCAAGTATGTGAGGTCTTCTTTTTCATTAATATTGAACAAGCATAATCTAAGATATTATTTTATATGTATACAGGCAGTGGATTTCATTTCCTGGATATCCCAAGAACCCAGGCACAGCTGAACTTCTCCTGTACGTCACCCTCTGAACCACTACTCCTGGTGACTCCTGGATGTCTGAGCACTCTTGAAAGCTGGGTTCTCCTCAAGCTCCACCTGCCATCAAGTTGTTCAACACCTTTCTGAGCATCTCTTTGCTATATGCTTTAAAATCCATTGGGAAAATTCCCAAATCGGAAAGCATCAGAGAATTACCCAAAGAAGACAACTCTTGACCTTTGTCTTTCACTATCTCATGCTCCTAGCACAGCGCAGAAGAGCTAAATGGTTAGGAGCAGAGTCACTACAGAGTTGCTACCCAGGTTTAAATCCTGGCTGTCATATTTACTGGAATGTGACTTAGCTTCTGTGTCACCATGAAGATTACATTCATTATACTTATAATGTTGCCACACAAGTTGACCATGGAAAGCACCTGGATCTCTACCCGGCACATACTAAGCATAATATTTCTTTAACTATTATCCGTCGTATTATGAAGACCCAGCCCCAGTAAAGTACTTCTTTTTCAGAAAAAAAAAAGCACAATCTTTTCCCAAAGATAAATACTATACCCACTTGGAGAATGTGGTAATGGCTACAGTTTTTTTCAAAAACTATCTTTTGTTCTTGCTATTCTAGCCTGAATTTTAAAATGACAATTATTGTTCTTTCCATAAAATTTTTGTGAAATAGCCAATGCATTAGTCAGAATTCTCCCAAGAGACAGAACCAATAGGACACCCACCCCCACTGGCCAACGCACACACAATAGAAATCGGCTTTCATGATTATAGGGGCTGAGAATTTCTATGGTCTCTTGTCTGCAAGCTGGAGACCCAGAAAAGCTGGTAGTGTAATTCTGCCTAAGTTGGAAGGCCTGAGAACAAAGGAAGCCAAAAGTGTAAGTCCTGTTCTAGTTCATAGGCCCCTGGTCCATGAGTGCCGATGTGTCCCAGCTCAAGAAAAGAGAACAAAGTCACCTTTCCTGTGCCTTTTTGTTCTGTTTAGGTACTGATGAATTGGGTGATGCCCATCCACATTCTTTTTTTTTGTTTTTGAGATGGAGTCTTGCTCTGTCACCCAGGCTGGAGTGCAGTGGTGCGATCTTGGCTCACTGCAACCTCCGTCTCCTGGGTTCAAGCGATTCTCCTGCCCCAGCCTCCCAAGCAGCTGGGATTACAGGCGCCCACTATCGCGCCTGGCTAATTTTTTGTATTTTTAGTAGAGATGGGGTTTCGCTGTGTTAGTCAGGATAGTGTCAATCTCCTTAGCTCCTTGATCCGTCTGCCTCAGTCTCCCAAAGTGCTGGGATTACAGGAGTGAGCCACCGCACCTGGCCCCCACATTCTTAAGAGAAAGATCTCAGCCTACTTAATTCAAATGCTAATTTCTTCTGGAAACATCCTCACAGACATATCCAGAAATAATATTTTATTAGCTACCTAGGTATCCCTTAGCCCAGTCAAGTTGTCACATAAAATTAAAGGTCACAGGCAATATCTGTGTCAGGAGGAGAACAGCATCTTAGAGAGTTTTAATTTTGGGAAAATCACAGAAATTACATTACAAAAGAACTTCAACCATCAGCTTGCCATTATTTAACCGTATACCTTTATCAAGCATATTGGAATACAAGGCCCAGGGAGTCTTTTCCAAGGTCACCAAGGTTATGCAGGAGATTTAGAGCTAATGTCCATGCTTCCTGACTTCCAGTTTAATCTCACCTCTTAGTTTAATCTCACCTCTTAGGTGATGGCCTCTTCAGACCACTTCTGCAAGTGAGAGCTATGGCTGAGACCCACAAACTTTCCAACCCTGCAGGCAATCTACCACCTAGTACAATCACCACTCTACCACTACAAATAATTTTCCCACAATGTCATACATGAACATACATGTTATACACATGTACTTTTACACACACATACGCACATGTACACTCACAGATGCACATACATTCACAAACAGCCATGCACTCGCATGAACACACATACACACATCTCACTCAAATATAGTCATGCACACACATTCATACATGTACACACACACTCATATACAGGCACACACACAGTTCCTATTGGTTGACATAGAACACATTTCTTTTTTCATTCTTAGACCTGGAAAATTCATGTTCATTCTTAAAAATTTGATTCAGGGAGTCCCTCTTCTCTGACCACTCCCCAGAGATGGACCATACATCTTCTGTGTTACTCAAGACACTTCATAAGTTTCTCTTATTTCATGCGTTATATTCTATCATTTTGTGCAATTCCTTTTTTGTAGTACCATGTACAGTATAACTGCCTTCTGGAAAAGCAACATATTTTGTTTTCTTTTGTTTCTTTGTAACCTACTGGAGTATTTGTCATGATAAGTGTTTCTTAAACTGAAAAAAAAACTGCTGATTCTATGTTATAAGTAATAGAGAATAAAGTATTCTAGGAGATGAGGCAATACATATGACCTTGTTGCTTGAGCTATGTCCCTTCACCTTGCATTCATGCCTAACTTTGCAGTAGAATTGCTGTAACTCACTCATTCATTTAAAGAATGTTTCAACTGTTGTGTGATAGACGATGTGCCAAGTGCACTGAGGGTAACAAATCTCAGTGTCAAATATCTTGTCTTCAAAAAGGGTGCCATCTGGGTTGAGGGTGGGGTGGAGACAGAGGAATACAGCAATTCATGAATACTGCCATAAAAACAGAGAGCTAAGTGAATAAGAAAGGAGCCCTAAGGATATCCAGAGAAAAGGAAAGGATAATCTGGAGAAACTCTATGCCAGCCTCCTGCCTCTGTTCCGGGTATTTGCCAGCCTCCAGTTTCCACCCCTAGCATTGGATCTTTAATCTAGTCTTAGAGGAAAAGAGGCTCCCTACATCCCAAGGCCTAGAGAAGCCCTCGCTCACAGGAGACAAACATGATCTGCCCATTACCACTGAATCCCACCATATGTAATTCCACTTCAATTATGGTACAATTTTACATTGCAGAATACAAGTCAGGTTAAAATAATTTCATATGCTGGCTCTCTTGTTCAATATTCTGGGAAAAGGCATACCAAAGAAAGACCAAAGTACCACACATACTGGAAAACCCGATTCACTCAAGCTATTAAAAAAAATTAGATAGATTCAAGACTGAAAGCCTAGGACAAATAGAGAACAATGCAATGAAGAAATAAAAACAATAGTTTTTGACAGAAAGGAATGTGAAGATAAATTGAGCCATAGGCATAGAGGAAAACAAGAGCAAGGAAACGCTTGAGAAAATTCTCCTGCCACTTTCCTCCATGAGTCTTCAGGGCCTGCAGGGGCAGCAGAGATTGGTGTTTAGGATTTTTTATGCCAACAGAACCTGAATGTTCTCTTCCCTCTTATTTCTCTCTGCAGGGCTCTCTATCTCCTTGAAAGAAAGGATGGCTGCAGTTTAGACAAAGCAAAACAGGCCTAGATGGGTGTCAGAAACACTGGGAAGGCATAGACATGCCAACTGTCTCTCCAAATCTCACTACCATCCCTACCCCTTTATGGCCAACACCCTAGCTGACCTCTGTGCCTGAACTGTGGTGCCATGAAGGAAAATTTACTATTGAAGCTTAAGGAAAGCTACCAGCACATGAAACACGGGAGAAGAAATGCAGCATCTTAACAGCTCTCTGCAAGACAGAAGACCACCATTATACTCTTCAGGGAGCAGAATATGGTCACGGGAAGTGACAAGGCTCAAGAGGGGCCAGGTCATTGTGAGGAAGTTTATTATGAGGAGAAAAAAAGGAATATCAAAATAAGACAGAAAGGGGCCACAGAGATCAATTTTATCTGTACCTTCAAAGTCCATCCCCTTTTCCTCCACCAAACCCTTCTCTACTAATGTCCCCATGTCTGCTCATTTGTTCCAAAGATCAGAAGTCTTCCTTCAGAAATACTCATGCTACTGAATCCGAAATGGTGACTCTGTTCTTGATACATTATTACGGCTGTATATTATCTCCTTGGTGCCTGTGCATACAGACACAAACACACCCCTCTCCCACACACACTTGCCTTGCAGATTGATGACATGGATTAAAGAAATGTTTACCAATTGTTTTTGTGACTTGTAGGCATTTTCATGAACATGCCCATGAAAGTCTCACACAATAGGCTTGGGCATTATTATTGTCACTGTATCACAGATGAGGAAACCGAGTCTTGGAAGAGAGCTAAGTCGGTCAATAACAACACAACAGCGAGTAAGTGAAAGACATTGTATTTACTCTTTTGATCTCCTCTTCCATTTGTTCCAACATATAAGTTTGCCTTTGATATTATCTCACCTGGTTATCATGGCCTTAGATCAAAGTTTTTTCATGATGTCTTTCTGAATAAATCAATCTATGCAATAATCTTCTTTAAAGTATGCTATGATGATAATAATAATTTTAGGTATTATATAGTCTGATTATCTTTTGCAGTATATAACATGGCAATATATAATCACTTACAAAAATTATACAATTTTACTTAAGAGATGCTGAGTGTTAACCGTAAAAGTCAGATTATTTCTTGGCAACATGCTTATCATCTCCAAACAGTATTTCTTGTCTACCAAACTTTGAGGCACAAAGCACACTTCCAGGGAGTGCTTATCATTTTCTAGTTAATCCAAATAAATATTTTATTTCACCAACTGTATCATAAGTTTTGGAAGACAAAAATTATCCTTTATATTCCTGTATTCTTAAGTAATCTATCCCATCCTTATCTCTGTAGAAGCTAGGCACATAGTATGTGTACAATTAAATCCAGCTGCATGAGTCATAACAAGTTAAATATAAGTCATTAGCCTTATTAGTGCCTTCTGCTGTTGGTTTTGTGGTTACTGCATCTCAATTTCAGTGTTTTTCTATTTCTCAAATGCTTAGAAAATGCCAAGCCTTCCAACTCCCAGGATTTTGGCAGATCTGCATTTGTGCCAGTTTTTAAGAGAGGCTGAGAAAGCTTATTGTGAAGGATAATTTCTAGTTCTATTTTTTTTTCAACTGGTAATGTTGCATGTTCAGCCAAAACATGAACAACATCTCACCAGCCATATTGTATTCCATTATGAAATTGAGAATTGCATTAACAAGATAATCTCATAGGTGTTTCCGAGACAGGAGAAATGTGCACAATCATTTTCTAAAGGGCAAGGATAAAATGGCATCCAACTGAACAGCAGTTGATACCGGAAAAGCAGAGTCCAGCCCAAGTGAGAGTCTGGGCTCCTTTCTGTGACAGACGTCACCCTCCCAGCCAGCCTGCCAGTGCCCCAGCAGCATATGCTGTAATCTGGAAGATGTGGTTTCTAGTTACCAACCTGGTATCTCTCTGCAGCATGAAAATGAAGTTAGTAATTTCAGGTGAGTATAAAATTTTCCTGGAAAGGTTTGCCTTTAACAGAAGTTGACAGCTTTTTGTTATGTTACATGAACCCAATTTAAGAAAGTTTCTATTTCTTGATATGATGAGTTATAGCTATTAAACCATCTCCAACTTTCTGAGAAGAAAAAAATGATTTTAATTCCTCCATCGACTTTGGCATTTTTTTAAGTTAGAAATACCTGGGTGTTTTGAGAAGGCAGTAGTAGGAGCAAACCTCCACACTCTTTTCTCAGGCCTTACCTAAATCACCAAAGAGAAGAATGGAGAGTGGGACAGGTGTTTACCAACACCAGATCTAAATCTTTGCATGTGTCATGTGATGAGACCAAATCAAAGGAAGATGGCAGGGCATACACAGGGCCATTCCTCTATAAGTGAATCTTAGTAATGAAAATTAGTGACAAGGGCTGATGGCATGAGTAGACGATGGGAGACAAAAGTCTGCCCCTTAGAAAACCTCTTCCCTATAGATTCCTCCACCTTTCCCATGCCTGTATTGATTAGTAGTGCCTGAAACCTAGTGGAAGATAAGCTGTGGGAAAGCATGGAGACAGCTTATCTTACACTGATAGATAACAGGAGACATTTTAATACATAATAGATAACATATTCCAAAAGATAACAGGAGACATTTTTTATGATGATATTTTAACCATAGCTCAGCCAAGATGAGACTCCACAATCAGAAATTTAGAGGTATTGAAATATTTTACAAATTGGCAACTCGGAGACTAAGCATGGTGGCTCATGCCTGTAATCCCAGCACATTGGGAGGCTGAGGTGGGAGAATCACTTGAGCCCAGGAGTTCAAGACAACCTGAGCAATATAGGGTGACCCCACCGCTACAAAGAAAACAAAAAACAGAACACTTGACCACTCACCATAGTGCATTCCAGAACCAGACTACAACTCTCTACCGCCTCCACACAGAGTAGAAAAAAAATTTTTTGGACACGATATTATGAAATAATTATATTGTGAAACAGGTAAAATGATTGCAGATAACAAAAACAAGAAAAGAAGAGATATTTGTAGATAGCAATTGCTTTGTTCTCTAAAAATGTACTGAATAATGGGATGATAAAAGAATAGGCTCATGATGAGGGGCGTGGCTAACTTGAAAGATGAATCCAAGCACATAATCCAAGCAGATAATCACAGCGCAGACAGAAAACGTGCATTGAGAAGTCATGATCAGAATTGAAATAGCAGAAACCAAATAAATTATGTGAAGACAGGCTTGAGGACACTCTAATCACAGAAGAGAAGAACAGTGAGGTAGGTGAAAGAAAAAAGAAAGATGACAAATATGAAGGAGATCAGTGGAGGTTATCTTGGGAAAACTGGTGCTCCTAAAGAGAATAAGCCAAACGAAACAGAAAAAGTAATCACAAATATGATAAAAGAACTAATAATTTAGCTGACAGAGGACTTGTTCCTATAGATGGAAAGATTTAAATGTATACCAAGTAAAATTAAGTCACAGGATCTAAACATACCCTAGTGAAATAATGGAATCTAAAAGGTGAAGATAGAATTTTACGTGTATATTCAAAGAACAAAATGCCATATATTCCCAATTATGTAAAAATCTGTGATGGCTCCGAATAGAAAACAGTCCTATATTCTCTTAATTAGGTGATTAAAAATATAGGGCCAACTTGGAAATATAATTCAAGTTCTTCTACTAATAATTAATTTGTGCTGCTTCAGAATCATTTAACCTATCAGGTTAAACCATAGGAAATTATCAACTTTCAACTTTTTACTTACAGAAAACAAACGATAAAAAACAGGCAAACAAACAAACAAAAAAATAATTGCCTATGGTTCAATATGAAACTCCTACTAAGCTCAATATCTGCTGTATTAACTTGGTAAGTAATGCCTTTTTTGAATATGTGTTAATATACAATCAATAGAAATTTTATATGCACCTGAAAGTTTTCATTTTAATAATATCAGGGCAGTTTTAAAAAATCCTAAAGTTTTTTTTAGCAATGTAACTACACACCCTAATGCTTTAAAAAATAATTTTCATGTGGCTCATTTATAATGAAACACAACACTCACAGGCATAAGGCAGCGCCCCCAGGAATAATGAAGAGAACTCAGTTAAAATCCTTTGTCTGCTGAAATTTCATTGGATGAGTTTTGTGAGCCTCCAAAATTAGCACTGATTGAGTTGGTTTTAATCTAATGTGTCTCTGCAATGGGGTTCTGTATTCCTCATAAGAAAGTTGCCTTAAGGACTTGGTAAAAGTCAACTGTCTCTGTGCGGAGGCTGGCTTCAGATTTCTCTCTTGTATCATGAGAAATTAGAACTGAAGAAAAAGAAAGATTCAAGGTGTTCAAATGCCATATCCAGCCAAGAAGTGATACGCTTGTGAAGACTGAAAGACTGCCTAACTTGAGAAGAATAACATTCAGGGACACTCTCTGAAACCAACTTAATAGATGACATATAGCTATTCTATGAAATTAGACTCTAAATATTATAATTTTTAGAAAAAGTTATATTTCATGTGACAATAAATAATTTACCTAAAATAGACTTCAATCAAAAACAGGAGTTTGGACCTGGGAGTGAAAACTGTGGATGTTTAACATTGCTCGTGTATTCGTAAAAGCTAGTAGAGTAAAGTGATTAAAAGCCTAGATTTTTTTTTTTTTTTGAGACAGAGTCTTGCTGTGTTGCCCATGCTGGAGTGCAGTAGCGCGATCTCGGCTCACTGCAAGCTCCGCCCCCTGGGTTCAAGCCATTCTCCTACCTCGGCCTCCCTAGTAGCTGGGAATATAGGCGCCCGCCACTATGGCTGGCTAATTTTTTGTATATTTAGTAGAGACGGGGTTTCACAGTGTTAGCCAGGATGGTCTCGGTCTCCTGACCTTGTGATCCACCCCCCTCGGCCTCCCAAAGTGCTGGGATTACAGGCGTGAGCCACTGCATCCGGCCATAAAAGCCTGGCTTTAGACCCATTTTAGTACTGGTACATCCATGACCCTGAGTGCATTACTAACAACTCTGTGGTAGGATTCCTCATTTATATTGAATAATACTTGAATCTGCCTCATGTGATTACCATGACAATGAGACATATTCCTTCACGTGAAGTTCTGAGAACAGGGTCTGGTTACACCAACATAGATTCACTATGATTGTTGTTACCACTGCACGTAGTAGGAAATCAACAGAGAATATTGAATTCTCCGGGATTATTACTCAGGAAACAAGGGCTTGACAGTGGGATTTGTTGTAATTTTTTATTCAAAATAGTTTTCTTATTTATACTATTTTATTTCTTTCTGAAGTTAATATATATTTCTTAGCTAATTTTAACTATAGAACAATTAAAACAAATGCCAGTAACTATGAAATTAATTTTAAAAATCAGCTTAAATTTTTCATAAAACAGTTTGTGTTCAATCATTTGTTCAAAATCAATAATCCTCATCCTGGGGATTATGTGTGGTAAATTATTTAAATGTCCTGTGTTCTGGATTATTGTATACCAAGAAATCAGAGAAATTAGGAAAAGAAAAAAAAACTTATTTCAATCAAAAGACACATCGAATACCAGAATAAATATGTTATTTAAATCTCTGTATATTAAAATATTGTAAATTTTACACAGTGTTTATTTCCCTGGTAATCTTTTTTAACTTAGTGATTGAGAGGTTTTACTTGGTAGATGATAAACCTATGGAAATAGCGTATCTCAATAGGGCAGCAGTGCTAGTTGCCATTGAGCACAACACTCTACTGCCTTTTTGGTATTCTATCAGATTGGCATTAATGTCCCACATGGAGTCAGGACACATACAAATTCTGAACAGAAAGCATATTCAACATTTGAGGACATGTATTAAGCAAATATCAATATCAGTTGAAATACTTCAGTGTTCGCATCAATAATAAGCAGTGTGATAAACAAGATGAATGCTAGGGAAATAAATCGGTTTTAAGAAGAAGTCTTCCAAATTTAATAGAAGTGACAATATTTGAAGGTCTTATACAAATATTCCTCCAAATATATTAGTAGAATTCCAAGCCTCAAGTGAACATGTTATACACTAAACTTTCTACCTAGATCAAAAATCCCTTAGAGCATTTATTTCACTGTTCTATACTGAAGAACCATTTGATAAGGTGTTGTTTTTATTGATGATGATGAAAATGAAAATCGTAATGACAATGGAGGTGATGCTACTGTCTTAGAAGCACCATAGTCTTGCTAGAGGGAAGGAAAGAGCTTGAAAAGAGAAGAGATGGAAAACAACCTTGGAGAAGATTTACAAGTAACTTAAAGATCTGTAAGGCTGCATTTTTAATAAATTCAGTGGGTAGAATAATAATGCTGTATTTCCAAACACACATAGGAGTCAAAATGAATAGACTGAAAGGCAGAGATTCGCCCCCCAGCTGTGCAGGGATCATCAGACCATTATTGAGATGCTTATCCTCTGCAAAAATGGCTTGTGTTGAAATTATTTTTTAAGGGCATCATTTCTTTTAGAAAAACTTCATTACTAATTTGCCAGTTGAATATCCCATAAGATATTGGAAGGCATTAGTGAATATAGAGTGAGTATTTTGATTTAAAAAACATGTGTGTCCCCTGTTGTTCAATAATAATGGGGATGAATAACATCTACTTTAGGTTTTCAAATGTAATTTATGGTGATAAGACTTTTAGACAGGGGATGGATGAGCTGATGGATGATATACATATAGTTGAAACTCAGGTAATGACTGTGACATGTTTTGCATTAGGTTATGATAATGTGAAAACAATCAAAATAATATTTTTTAAAAAAACTGCCAAGAAGAAAAGTGAAATAATAAACTCCATTATATCAGGTGCTCTGAATTTTCAAATGCCTTCAACATCTTCAGTCCTAGTTTAGGAGGTGCTCTGCCTAACAAAACACAACCAGTTGAAATCTTCAGTGGGGTGGAGGAGGGAGTGATGTTAGGGACGTTTTCAGATTCGACATTGAATAACCCATATATCAGCTCTATAAAGAATAGTAATGACAAAAGAAGGTAGATAAATTAGCTCTTGCATTTTTTTCTTTATACTATTTCTGTATTGTCTGATTTTTTAAAAAACAGTTATTCATATAATTAGTTATATAATTAAAAATTATCTATTTTTTAATGGACTAAAAATCAGTCATTAGTATTCTTATAGATTTAGTAACAGAAAGTATCAACAATTAATGACTCTTGGAGGGAAGAAGAGTTAATATAAGATTGGATGAGGGCACTTTTAATGCAAGTTAAATTGATTTTACAAGTCTACAAATCTTGTGGGTGGGATCGATTTTTTAAATTATTATTTTATTTTATTTTTTTTTTTGAGATGGAGTCTCTCTTTGTTGCTCAGGCTGGAGTGCAGAGGCGCCATCTCAGCTCACCGCAACCTCCACCTGCTAGGTTCAAGAGGTTCTCCTGCCTCAGCTTCCCCAGTAACTGAGACTACAGGTGCACGCCACCATGCCCAGCTGATTTTTGTATTTCTAGTAGAGGTGGGATTTCGCCATATTAGCCAGGATGGTCTCAATCTCTTGACCTCGTGATCCACCCATCTTGGCCTCCCAAAGTGCTGGGATTACAGGCATGAGCCACCGTGCCCGGCCTTAAATTTTTTTTTTCCTCAGGTATTCATCACATATTAGGAGGACAATCAGAACACACAGAACATATTTTGAACTGATTACCACGAAAAATTGGCTAAATACTCAAAGCCAAACAAATATGGATTAAAAAAAAAAAACAACCAAGCAAAATCTCTTCACGTCCGTATCTAGTTACAGTATATCCAACTGGTCAATAATTAAGCAATATTCACACTGAAGTTCTATAACTTCTTCACAGGCCGTCATGAACTCCCCAAAACCTTCTTTTTCTTTATGAGGTGTGAGGTTTGAGATAATATCTATTAATTTTTTAAAAATATATATGCCCTTTGACCTAACAACTTAACTTTCACTATACAGATCTTTACATACTTTGGCAAAGTGATATATGGAAGCTATTCAATTCAGAATTGCTTATAATAGCAAGGAACAATAAATAATGCACATGTCTTCCAATAGGAGATGGGTTATATAAACTGCAGCACATCCAGATTCACTCCTGCTTTATCTGCTCATTCATTTCCATTAGTTCTCCGACTCAGAAGATACCTCAGGTCAATTCTTCAGTGATATAATCTCCTAATACCTTTAATTTTTCTTCATAGATTTTTCTTCACCACAATCATCATTACACACTTACGTGCTCAATAATGTGTGTGTGTGTTTTGTTTTGTTGTTTTGGTCATTTTTGGTCTGTTTCCTTCACTATTTTACAAAGAAAAGCTGCAGCTGCTTCCCTACACGTCCCACCATTGGAAGACAACATAGGATAACCTCTCGAATATTTTATAAGTCCCTGGCAGACAGAAAATGCCATAGACATGTAATGTGCAAAGCCTGGTGATCTCAGTGCATGGTATAGTAAGTTTCCATTATATGAAGTGCTCTGATTTTTCATCTGTATGGGCTGTTAAGGAAAGGATGAAGTTAGCGTCTGAGAAGACTTGGACTCTGTAATGATGCCAAAGAGAAAATAAATTGGCCCAACTAGATGTTGTTCTGGATAGCAATTAGGTGGGCAAGGGCACAGTATTCAAAAAGGTGTTCCTAGTTAAGGTGTACTTATTATAAGCAACTCAGTCTAGCAGAGAATGCATAGGAGCTGAAATGGAGAAAACAGTCATATGAAGGAGGGCTGGAGAAGTTCATCATAGTACCAGGGGACCCACATTCCAACTAAAGTTTAGGAACAAGCAGCTCTAGCTGTATTTAGACAAGCTAACCAGATAGAATGCCAAAATAGGAGTCCTTGGTGAACATTGAGTGCTAAACACTAGAGAAGCAATGTGTACAGAAACAAGGGCTGGAAAGAAGTTGATATTTATTAAAAACCCATTTCTATGCTTTGCTTATGAAAATGGAGGGGTTGGGTGGGGAAATAAATTGTGAGCACTTAACCCTCTGTTGTCCCAGTGAAGTCTTGGGTCTAGGTGGCGAGGTTCTGTCTAGCATGGGGGAATTTCTCACACACCCTGGCCTTTTCAGGCTTAGAGAATACTCCCTGTGAGCATTTACATGACTAGAGTCATATAAGAAAGTGCTGCATGGAGATCTACCTTCCTCCATCAATGCTGCAGTCACAGGCTCAGAATTGGGGGTTGTCTTTGTTCTTCTCCTGCAAGTAGTATGTATGGAGTAAGAGGAGATAAAATCACTTATTCTCATGTTTTCATCATAGTCTCTTTGACTGTGGATCCTTGGTGAAGGATAATGTTTTGGAAACGTTCAATATTAAAATGTTATTTTCCGTAAAGTAACCATTACCTTAATAATTTATAAATGTTAATCCGTAATGGATAGGATAGTAATTCAACCTCATTACTGATATAAGTTTAAAGAGTTGGTCTGGGAATCTAACTTTTTAAACATGGTTTCAATGGGAACATTGTGTTCTGAGTTCCAAACATATAATTTCAAAAGAGTCCTACAGGATCGTCTGTTTTTTATGTCAATGCCACTTTTATTTATGTTAGCTTCCAGTTTTTATTAGGCTTAATAAAGTATTACTCAAAATAGTTTATTAAACAACTAAAACAAACAGAAACTTGGCTGCCTGACACTCAACTGTTTAGTCCTCTGAATAAAACTGAAAACTATTCTCATTCAGTGTCACTCCCCACATACACACACCTACGAGACAGCCGAAGCAGCCTCGCTTGCTGTCCTCACACCAAAACCCAGGAGACTAAGAGAAAAAGAAAAGCAAAGCCTCAAGTCTGAGGTCTTTTATTCAACCCCATGACCTATGATAACATAACGAAATTCATTTTCTGTTAGTGAGACCTCATTTTCTAAAAGATAAGCCTCCTATGTATTGAAATGTCCTCTAACCCCTCAGGGCATAGACACCCCAAACTTGAGAAAGCTATTTCTGTCTTTCCTGAGTATACATTCTTTGGAAAGTCTCTTAACATTTCCATGCCTGCCTTTGCCCTTCTGCAAATTAATCTTGTAATACCCATTTCGAAACAGTGATAGGGAGCTTTTGACATGTGTAACAAGGACTTTGAGATCGTCAGATGAAAGAAGCCTCCGATGTACAAAAGCATTATCCTTATTGCATGTGCATTTTCTCCTATGGTCTAACTGAGGGGAGGGATTAGGGGAGATTAATTGTGCATATGATCTGTCTAATCGGTTAAGGAGAGCGAGGAATGCTCATGACCTTCAAGAGCACCAAATAAAACAGCATGTGCCAAGGCAGTTTCCTGAGTTTACTTTATTGTTTCAGCAGAGGTTAAGCTAGGGGAGTGATGGAAGTGCTTGAGTTTTGAAACAATACAATTGAAAAGGCACAGAAAAGTAAAAGCCTTGGAAACATGTATGCATATAAAGTGAATAAATACAGCAATGATCTTGGGCCTTATGACAAAAAATTTTAAATTCTGTTTTTTATTCTGCTTATTCAGTGTGCTTCGTGAGGTAAAGAAATACATTAGTTCTGATTTCACTCCTCCTAAAATGAATTTAGGAACAGAGGCCTCTTCCTTTAATCTTTCCAATCCCTGCATTCTTCAGTTATAGATAAGATTCAATAATAGGTGCTCAGTTCCTCTAGCCTATTGAGAGAGATGTATTAGACAAATAGAAAGAACTACCCTTGGAGAGAAAGCCATGATTATTGTTCCAAAGGTCAATAAAGTTAAAGAAATTGTTAATCACAAAGACTTTAAATTGCACTGTGAGTCCTGCCCTTCAGCTTTGCAAGTTCTTTTCAAGTCCATCCACCAATCCTAATAAGGAGAGCAATGTGCTTTCTTTGGCTTAGTGAATACTACAAAATGTAATTACTTTCCTTTCCTAATAACCCCATTGTCCTTTAACTTTTAATCATGCTTCACCTATCCATTCACACATATGCTCTCAAATTAGGTTATATTATATCAACATGAGCTCAATAGGACAGTAGTTTGGAAGTAGGAGTTATACTCTCTTCGTTTGCTCCCTATGCATGTCCCAAACTCACATACACACATTATCTGACTTCTCTCTTTCTTACTCCTTAAATTCCTTAAGCTTTTGAGCCTCAAATGTTGTCAATGTCTTATACTTAATGATCACAACTATGTGCCTATATAATTTTTTTACTGTAAATAAAATACCATTTTCTCCATAAATTGTGTCCAATGTAAAATGATTTTATATATTGGAATACCCCTAAGTATCATTATGATGACTAACACATTAAAACATCTTGGTAAAAAGAAGTGGGTAAACATGTAAGATGATAGAAGTACAAAGCTAGAGCATCCACTTACTTTTCATAGCAGGCGCCAGTACTATTTTAAAACACAAGACATTAATTTACCTGTAGAAATATGGTGGTCATGTGCACCCACACCTCACATGATACCGATCACTTACATCATTTATTTTACATAGAAGTAAAAGAGCATTGGGCTTTCATATATGTTGCAAAAGTAGTATGATAGGGTATCACGCAAAGACAAGTTGGTTGTCCCTCAGGACGTGCGTATCTGGGATTCTTGCATGACAATATCACTACTGCTAAGCAACTGTCATTTTTAGTACATAATTTACTATTCATTTATATTGTGACTATACAAAATATTCATAGCATACAGAACATTTATAAATTGACCTTCCAAAGTATGTATCAACCACGTCCTTAGCATATATACTACATGATGTGTCAAATTTTTTATAGAGCTTTAGAGTTAGAAAATGCTTTTACATATAGTATATGATATTTTCAAGATGTGGGCAGGCAGTTTATAGATGATCTCTGAGTTAATTGCAGAACTAATAAGATGCAGAAGATAAACTTATTCTATGTGTTCAGACGCAAATGCTCTCTGTCCAATCTCATGCTATTTCTCAATTGTGGGGATAACAATACCATGGAATTTGCTGGAGAAATGGAAACTGAATAGGTACAATTATCTAGAGTCTTTGGAGGCTCCAAATTATTCTTAGGTAAAGGAGTTAGGAACTGTCCCTGTTTCTGAAGCTAAGGAGAGGTAAGAACAAATTATTCTCCTTCCTCTATATTACTAGTTACATAGAGACCTAGATATGTGGTGAAGATCTAACAAGAAAATGACAATGGTTTGTAAGCATTCATCTATAAATAAAAATATGAAAGTCATTATTATAACTATGGTATTTGAAGAGATTATGAATTGGATGTAGCCATACCACTCACTGTATTAGAGGTGCTGTGAGGATTAATACAAGTGATGTATATCAAATTCTTACCACATTCCGTGATTTCACAGTAAACACAAAATACTTATTATACTTCATCACTATTACCATCACCAGCATCAGCATCACTGGCATTATTACAGCTTTACTTGAGAATTTTAAATTATAAAGTGTGAGGTCTCAGCTATTAGATATTATTTTTAAAGACTTATTCTGGATCAGAATTATGTACTTAGGAACAAAGGAAACAGTGATGCCATATTACTGAGTAAGCTCAGAAATCGGAGTCTGAGACAATAAACACATAAACAATGAAACTGAGGTTGTAAGTCCCAGCAGTTAGTCCACAGAGTAGACCTTTAGCTGATTTGTGAATTGACTATAGCTTGCCCAACCAGCAGCCTCTTTGAATGTTACTATGTTTATCAGCATAAAAGCAGGATGATGGTTTTAGGAATGAGGAATGCTAGGAATGCTGACTGCCTTCTCCGACTAGACACCTGATGCAATGCTCATTTAACTTCATCTCTTATGTGTACTAGAAACAGAAGGGCTTTCTAGTAAGGCTACTTGTTATGACATTTCCTGCACTCCCACATGCACACCAGTAGAACACTAGAGATAACGTTGCCTTTTTCTCCAGGTTGTTCTTATGTCTAGGCACTATAGTGGTTTTTGAATTTGTATGAGCTGAGTGGTATTGTCATGGCCTCCCGGTCTGAAATGTCACACTACACTACGTTCTCTACACTGTAATAGTGGGCTTACAGTCCCACTATTAATGTTTTATTTATCTGTGTTAAGTGTTGCCCTCTCCCACTGTCTTCATTAGAATGCAAATAATACTGAAACAAATATCACATTAAATACGTATGAATATGTTTATTAGATCAATTTCCTTTTACAAGAGACAATAGGCAAAAGGAGAGTGCTGGCTGCCCAGGATAGGAGGAAGACACTGAAGTGAAGGTAAAGAGTTTAAAAAGAAGGTTAACTTAACCAGAAGGTTAACTTACCCTTGACACCAGAGCAAAGGTAATAAAAAAAAGATGGCACAGTTAAGTTCTCCTAAGCCACTGTGTCTGCCACTCAGTTTTTGTTTTTTACACCTCTGGATACCATGGCTTTATTTAACTCCCTAATGCTACAGATCCATTTCAGAGTCCAATGAATAAATGTCACACTCTTTGCTTTCTGGTTATGGAACAGACTCCAGTGCCCTCTGAAGATACAACAATCAGTTAGCTCCCAGCATTTAAAGGAATAAAATATGTATTAATGAATATTAAATAATAAGATAAATTAGCAAGTACTGGGTCATTTTGATTCACACAAGCTATAACATTTATATATATACATGTATATGTTTTTATTTTAGGGTACATGAATCAGAATGAATATGACTGCTAGTAATTTATCTTGATTTTTAGTATTTATTAATGTATAATACTAATAAATTTTAGTGCATACACATAAATTTTAATATATATTTGTACAGTGTTAGTAAAGTGAGTAAATTTTAGAAATAAAAAGAGCAAAATGATAAATGCAACTCCTTCTACACATTAAAGTTTGTTTTATGAATTTAACAACCTTGCAATGTCAAAGTAATTTTTAAAGTCTATTGTCTTTTCATTCCTGTCCTGTTTTTCTGTTGAAGTCATTGCAGAAATACTGATATTTCTGTCAGAAGGGCAAATACTTAAGGGTGAAATAATCTAGACCTTGAAATTGCTGGAGCGAGCAGCTCTCTACAGTTTTGCAGATGGTTCATGTAAAAAGGTACAGAAGGCAAATCATGCAGGTGATAGGCCCATTATCCTATTTCTGTGTCATTCACCTTTTCCTAATTCTGTTACCTACTCCCACTGAATCTAAATCTTAACATAAGCCTGAAAAAGTTATTGCTGCTGTGGGACAGATGACAAAGGGAAAGACCAAGGAGATTTAAATTTCATTCAGGGACCAAAAAAAATGAGAGGAAGTTCGATAGGTTTTTAATCTAACTGGATTGTGGTATGTGTTTGGAGGAAGAGAGCCCTCTGAAGCAGGGGGCTAAATGAATGGTTCAGGATTAGAGACCCTATATTGAGGCACTACTGTGACAAATAAATTGTACTCTCAACTCCTGCATCATAAACAGAAATGGGTTTTCTACTATTCTTGTGAGAGATAAGAAAATAGGTATTTAGAGAGGGCAAGTGATTAAATAAAGATGTTGATATGGTTTGGCTGTGTCACCACTGAAATCTCATCTTGGATTGTAGCTCCCATAATTCCCATGTGTTGTGGGAGGGACCTAGTGGGAGATAATTGAATCATTGTGTATTTTCCCCCGTCCTGTTCTTGCAGTAGTAAATAAGTCTCACAAGAACCGATGGTTTTATAAGGGGAAACTCCTTTCACTTGGTCCTCATTCTCTTTCTTGCTTGCCGTAAGATGTGTCTTTTGTCTTTGGCCATGATTGTGAGGCCTCCCCAGCCACGTGGAACTGTGAGTCCATTGAACCTCTTTTTCTTTCTTTATAAGTTACCTAGTCTTGGGTATGTCTTTATCAGCATTATGAAAATGGACTAATACAAATGTGAAATTAGGTACCTGATTTCCAGATCTGCTTTTCTGTTTGTAGGATGTATGAATACATGGACAAATGAATGTTAGAGTTTAAAATAAATATAATAATAGTAAGATAAATACAAAGAAGAGTAAACTACCTGTGGTTTATGTTTGAAAATCACGTATGTGTGTGAAATGTTTATTTATAGCTATATTTATAACTATTATATTGACAGTTTTATGCTACATATAGGGATATATGTTTATATCATTCACATCTACATCAATATACACTAACTCATCAAACAATTCAACATTTGTTATGTATCTACTATGTACCAACCATTTTATTATAGTTCTTAGAACTGTGAATATGGTACCCATTCTCATGTTAGTTGCAATGACGATGACAAAAACACAGTAATATCAACAGCAATATATACAACCTAGTCAGATTTCCCAAACACTTTCACTCACGTTGTTGCCTTTGATTAGAATGGCAACCAGATGGAATGTCATTATTATCCCTATTTTACATGTAAAGAAACGAAGACTCTTGACCAAAGCCACATGTAAGTCTTAGAACTCATTAATACTAAAGATATTTCAAAATACTTATCTTAATTATTTTTACCAGGCCACTTACTCTTTATGTAGCAATAGCTATAGCAGTCTATTTTGACTAAAAGGAAAGAAAACAAAAGAAGAGGAATATACTGCATTTAAGTGCTCCATTGATCTTTTTAAATTAGTCCACTAGGCTTCTTTTTAGTTCTGTTTTGAATCATTAGTTGACATCACATTCTTTAACCACTAAATGATTAATTATTCTATAAGACTGATAGAGAATGAGTCTTGGATAGAAACCTAAGATGTCCAAACCACTTACACATTTGAAAATTTTAGTTCTAATCTCTTTATATAGGAAGAAGCATAATTCGAGAAAGGGCATATTTTTTTAAGCAGGTACATGCTTTCAGTTGCTAATGTAATTTTAAAAGCCAAAGATTAACTCTTGGTTTTATAGATATTGTCCAGAATACACACATACGTACACCTACATGCACGAGCATATGACCAGACATGCGTGCACATGTACATCCACATAATATTGGAATACAATGTTGAACCCATAGTTCATATCACTCTCATGGAACTACTATTTCATTCATTTGTGGACTGGAATCCCCTAGAGGGTGACAAAAGACGAGATATGTAGCTATCCTCAATTTGAACATATGGCTTGGCATTGCTTATAGTGACCTTGTGTTAGCTCTTAGTCAGCTTTGCCTGGCCAGCCAGCCAGCTATTCTTGACTTCACTCTGGTCATCAGGGCCTAATGTCTCCTTAATGATAACCTTGTCTCATTCCTGGCATGTTAATGGCCTCACCTCAGGAGACAGCTTCACATCTTGGCTGAAACACAAGCTACCTTAGCTTAAAAGATTAATCAGAAGCTTGCAGCTAATAATAGACTGCCCTTCCCACTCCCATTTTGGTACCTGAAGACAAGAACAGGTTGATAAGTATTATTATTGAGTCATAGACTTGGAATCATCCTCAAAAGGTCATTTAGTCAATCCCCTCTTCTCCTAGAATTACTGCATATAAGCCATCCCAGTAACTGACCATTCACTTAGAGTTGATTTAAAAAAACCCTCTGCATCCTGGCTAGTTGCTCTTGGTTTCTTTTTGCCAGAAGTCAAAAGAGGAAGCGGAAACACAGTTATAGAAATGCAATTATTAGTGTTACCTAGATATTTCTTTCCTTCTTTTCAGGCATTAAAGTAGCAAAATGGGCATCTATTGGCCCTGACTTCAGAAGGCATATGGGTAAATACTACTTCTCTGGGAATAGAACCATTAGCTTTGAAAGCTGGAAGGGAAATAACGATCTAAATATTTCTCTCTCAATTTATAGATGAACAAAGAAGGGTGGAAAGAGAACCACAATCCTACACACAGGAGATCTTGAAGTTTCACAAGACAGAATCTACATATAAGAATGGATATGTATTCACAGTCAAGACTTCTTAGTCTTAAACAAAAACAAACAGCAAAATTTATTGAGTATAATTTTGTCAGGGGTGAGTATTAGAGTGGGCTTAGTTTGAGTTGATGTTAACTTCTTTTCCAATGTCTCAACTACCTCCTCTAGAAACAAGGATAGAAAATAATGAGTCTCAAGTCTGTAATAAGAGGTTGATAATTCATCTTCCATAGTCATTCATATAGGCTTAGTCATTCTCTTTCAGAGAATAAGAGCAGTAATAATATTGAGATGCAGTTGGAAATTCCATCTATTCTCTTTTTAAGTCTAAAAGTGGGAAGAAAACAAAGAAGCATTAGTTGGTTATGACTGTAAATAAAATTTTCTGATTAAAAATATCTATCTTCTTTTTTTGGAGATTTCCATCAAAGGCAGAGTAAATTGTCCCAAGACAGCAATTCCTGGATTCATTAAAAAAATAATATATATATATATATATATATATATATATATATATATATATAACCTTATTCTGCTTTGGAGTGGAAATGAAGATTTCTGATCTTAGCCTCTCATCAAATGTTGGGGTTTAACACCTGCACTGCCATGTATGAGGGCAGGGGACTTAGAGTATGCCTCTGGATCTGAATTCAGCCCTATGAGGAGGATTTAAAAAAATGCAATAAAATGAAACAGCTCACGGCACTTAATTAATTTTAAAACATTACAATATCTATAGTTAATATTTGTTATTGGTTGAATTGTATCCCTACAAAATACATATATATATATAATATAAATAAATATATAGATAGATAGATTGAAAGTTCAAACCCATCGCTACTGAAATGCAACCTTATTTGCAATAGGGTCTTTAGAGATGTTATTAAGTTAAAAAAGGATCATTAAGGAGGGCTCTAATTCCATATGACTGGTGTCTTGATAAAAAGGGAAAGCATGGACACAGAGACAAGCACGCAGGGAAGACAATGTGAAGAGACACACTGAAAAGACAGCCATCTACAAGAAAAGAAGGAGGATTGGAAGAGATCCTTCCGTCAAAGTCCTCAGGAGCAACCCAAACCCTGCCAATATCTTAATTTTGAATTTCTAGTGAGACAATACATTTCTGTTGTTAAGCCACTCAGTTTATGGTACTTTGTTATGGCAACCCTAGCAGACTGATATAATATTCTTATTATATTTAAAAATATTTCAGAGGGGGTAAGGAACAGGGTCAATTGAAACCCAGGAGGATATTTCTTAAATTTTCACTAATTTCCCTAAGTCCACACACATGTCTCTCTGTGAAAAGGTATATGGAGTAGGAAATTCTGAATTGCAGTCATGCTTCTAGTCACAAACCCCACATTATTTAGCCCAGAAGTGGGATTAGTTATGAAACCATAGATCTATGCTTCCTTTTGTATGGCAAAGTATTATTCACTTTTTAAATTTCATATACACTTACAATAGATGATTCCTCAGGAAAGGCAAAAATAAAGAGGCTGAGGAAATACAGAAGGAGTGGCCAAAATGCATATTATACCCTAAACAATGAAGACATCAGGGACAGAGATAACTCCATCTTTAGTAATATTGTCTGATTCTCCTCTGGGTATTTTACTTCATATCAAACTTTAAAATGTCATGATGGAATTAACATTTCAAATAGTTACGTCTAAAAGTATATTGAGCCCATACAAATTATTATTGTTTAGAAAAAACAGAAACCTAAAATTGCTGTTGTTTTAGATTTAACCCACAAATTATTGCCTGTTAAGAATCACTCCCCTAAAAAAATGAAAAAGAAAACCACAAACAAACAATCAAAAACAAACTTAAACTACAGACCAACTAATGGTTTTCTAACACAAAAGAAGATATAAATGAATTCTGAATTGTCAGCAATATTATGCGGGTGTGAGTTTGGTATCCACAGAAGCAGATTCTGAGACGAGGATTAGTGTGCAAGTGAGCTCTGAAGAGTGGAGAAATGAGGAAAGGAAATGAGATGGAACCAAGCAGTGGTAAAACTCCATGCACAGTCTGATCACATAGGAAACCTCTGCATTTAAGGCAGAAGAGCTGAGCTTCCATAACCCAGCACCAGTCAGTCACTGATTGGCTGAGGACCTTGGGCAGGGGGAGTACTCATGACTTTGGGTAAAGTGGCTTTCTCACACCAAGAGGCATCACTGCAAGGACATTACAGGTAGAGGACACTGGAAACAAAACATGTTGGGGAGACACTAAGGGCTCATGAAAATGGAAAAAGTGATCTTAGGGAATCCAGATGCATAACAATAGCTATAATGGCTACTACTGTGGGTAATATTTTTGATAATCTCTGGAATCATTTCTTGTTGAGATAAAACGTGGCAATTAGGGGCCATTACATGACAGTTTTTGAGATGTCTGTTCAGAAATTCCAAGGCAATGAACTCCTATTTGTGTCATCTGATAACTCTATTCAATTTTGGTTTGGCTTTTATTTGGCTTTCATTAATTACCACTTATAAGGAGTAAATGAAATATGTGTGTACCATTTTTAACATAATAAACAAAATGCTTGTGTGCCCACAACTTAGATTAAGAAATAGAGCATTATGGGGAACTTAGATGCCACTCCATGTCCTTCTTTCATCACATCCTCCTCCTTCTCTAGGGAGGTTGACATTTTGTGGATAGGTCTACCATTTTCTTTAGTGTTTTCATCTTTATTTAGATTCCAATATGATGCATTGTTTCATTTGGCAGCCTTTTGAACATAATACCATTTTAATTATACACTATCTATCCTCCCAGAACATGTTGCTTTGCTCAACATCATGTATTTAGCTTCACTTTTATTGACAACTGTAAATGTGTTTCATTCTATAGTTGATGTGCACATGAGTTGTTTCCAGCTCTTGCCATTACCAACAATATTGTTGCTCTGAATATCCCTGCATCTTTGTCTGGGTGCACCTGTGCAAGACAATATCTAGAGCAACACTTAGGTGTTCATTAGTTGTTCCATTAGTTCTTGGCAAAACTTGATATGATCAGACTTTCTCCTTAGAGCTATTCTGGTGGATTTAAATATGCATTTCCCATATAGTAATTAGATGGAGCATGCTTTTATATTTTTATTGGCCCTTTGGGTTTTCTCTTATGTGAATTGTATGTTCAAATCTGTTGACAATTTCTTAGGTTATTTTCTAGGAGTATTAAAAATATATTTGAACAGTTACATATGGTCAATTTTATACATTAACAATATCTTTTCCCCATTGGAAATTCATGTTTTTTTTTCTTTTTATGGTGTTTTGGTTGTTTACAAATGAAAGTTCTTTATTTAAATGAATCGTTTCTTCAGTGATCCTTCTTTGGGTTATTCTATGAAAATGTGTTCTGTTTTGTTTCTTTCCCTGTGCTCATAGAGGTAGTCTTTTTATCATCTTCTAAGGATATTGTAATTTTGTCATTTACATTTAGCTCTTAAATCCACCTGTAAATAAGTTTTAAATGACTCTTGATTTCTTTAAATAGTTAAAGAAGATCTGATGTTTTTTCACATTTAAGTTATATCTTTCACCAAGATCTTCATTATACCGAATACCACAAAGTAAAACTATGTTTTAAAATACGTTATCCTTCCAGAGTGATGAATTGTACCTCTGTTATCTCTACTGCAATACAGTCTCTCTACTTACCTTAAAAGCAGAACAGAACTGCCAATGCTTGTCTGTACTTTGTGTATTTAGTAAGTTAGGCAGTTCGTTAATTATGCTCTCCTTTATCCAGAGAGCATTTATGCAGCCTTTTCTCTTGTTGTATTCTTACTAAAAAAGCAAATTGAGGTTTCTGTAAGGTGAAGGGGAATTAGAAGTGAGAGAAGTTATTAAAGGAAATGCAAAATCTAATATATATCTTCATAGAGATGAATGACTTTGAGATGCCATTTTGACTATTTTATGACACACACATACACATACACATACACACACACACACACAGACATCACCAAAGGAGAAGGATAGTATGTTTTGATGTTATATATTTCAAAGCGCCAAAAGGATATAGACAAAGTAGCAGGAAAATATTCTCTTGTCTTCATTCTAAACTGAAATTGTATAGTAGCTATTATACACATTAACTGACTGCATTATTACTTATCATTTTTGGAAACTAGTATAATTGATATAATAAATAGTTTCCAGCTGATATTAGTGAACCTCAGACTATGTCATGTAGATGGAGTAAAGTCTTTGAATTTATATTTAGAGACCTAAATAATGACAAAACTTTGCCATCCACCCGTCCTAAGTGTGAAACGTGTAGTGCATGAATAAATAAATTAATGGAAGAATGAATACTAAATAGCAGTATAAAAGTGAGCCACCAGTTTATGAATTAAATTGTTATATGAACAAAGGTGGTCTATCTTTTACAATTGTTACTGCTGCTTCTAAATGTTCAAGCAGTAGAGCTTTGCCTTTTAGAGTTCTTGTTATGGCATTTTTACCAGTAAAGATTTTATTTTTTTAAGTAATTTATAGCGAGCCTTGGTATTTTGGTACAAGAGTTTCATTGGATTCTGCAGAAGAAAAATAAAATATTCCAAAAAAGGATGGAAAAGAAAACATCTTAACCCAGAGCCTTTTTATTTCTTTTTGTTTCTTCACATTCCAGGGTATCAAAATGCTTATCATTATTATTATTTGTTTCATATACTGTATGTTTATCAAACTAAGTTTCTCTGTCACAGCTGGAACAATCAGGATTTCTTTTGTTGCTTATAATAAATAAATACTCAATTGTGAGAATGTCCTCAGGGAAAGTTCATTAAAAAAGAAATGAAAATGCTGAGAAATAAATGGTGATTTTGATTGCAGTTGTTTTGATATAATATGCAAAAATGTAATTTGGTTCTGTAATGTCTGGAATGCAAGGGAAAAAAATTTAAGATGGAGAAATGGAAAAGATGCTGCATTTATTATGTTATTTCAATTATCTTTTTGTTTCTGAGGATGGGAGAGTTTGGATTCAAAATACCATTTTGGAATAAAATGTGAATATAGCTAAAAGGAAAAAAAAGCAAAATACATAAATAGAAATATTAAGTGATCAATAGATCAAATTGGGCACATTTCTAGCATTTCTTGACAGATGCTTTTTTAGATTTAATGCTTAGGTATTTTGATTTCTTTCCTTGTTTTGTTTAAAATCTCTATTGGCAGCCTTAATCCACCGTTTCCCAGACTATTTTGCCTCCTCCTTGTTTTGGCTCACTGACAAGTAACAACCAGTCAGGAAACATTGCAATAGAGATGCGAATGGCTTGAGGTGTCTGATATCAGAAGACAATTCTCTTGGTAAAACAATTCCTTTCAGAGATTCAGGATAGGGAAATGAAAATTAACTTTGCTTTTCTCCAGATTTAATTCTCCTTACTTGTTCTCATTCCTCAAGTTATTTTCTCTTTTATGTCTCCAAAGCTGATTTACATGACAGTTTTGTTTTTCTCCAACTATCAGAATGATAAGGGAAGGTAGAAGTAAACAAAGAAAATAATTAAGACAAAAAAATGGCATGAGCCAATGTGCTAAAGAGTGAAGAAACAGGAAAGAGGGATGGCAAAGAGAAGGCGAAGTGGATCACTGAATTCAGAAGGCAGTAGGGGCGGTTGAAGGACCACTAGGATGGAAGAGGAATGGAAATCCAGAGTGCTGATTTCCACTTCCTGAGATTTTCCCTCCAGTCACTTCTTTACATAATTCATCAAATCCAACTCTTAATTGCTGTCTCTAAATGTCCATGTTAAGATAATATGGGCAAGTAGATAATACTTATTGGCAGTGTAATACTATATTTAAAACACACACACACACACACACACACACACACAAACACACTAGAACATCTCAGTGAGAGAGAATTCGGGAAATATGTGATTAACCAATGACTGTGGGGCCAACTTTGATCCGTAGTTTGTAAACTTTGAAAACATTTTTCTGGTCATATAGTCTTAAAAATATAGTAAGAGCACCCAAGGTGGGGAAATTGAGGTGGGGCATTTTGATGAAGAAACAACAGAGACAGAATTAAAACAGAAATGAGAAAATAGATGCATAAAATATTTCTTCTATATTGAATACTGTAAAGCACTGGGTATGTTTACACTGTGGAGGAGAAAAGGACATGATATATGCATTGCTTAGTCATCGAGAAATTATACTTTGCAGTGCAATGTTTCCCACTACCAATGAACGAAACACAACTTCAGAGGGCAAGAGGGGATGTAAGAAATAAAAAAAGCAGTTGGAGAAATAAAATAAATGATTCTTGAGTGGCTAAACAAGGGACAAGAGACAAAACCTTTTCCAGAGTAAAGAAAGAGTAGAAAAATGAAAAATATAATGCACATTGTTTTAAAAAATTATACAAGCAAAAGATTTGGATTAGTAGAGGAGTTGATTTTAGCTTTCCAAAGAAGGGACAATATTAGAGCATGTATATTCATGGAAGGGAGATGGATTGGGAAATTGTCAACATAAAAGTTGAAAATTCGTGGTGGAGGTCAACTATAACAATTTGGTTTAAATAACCAATGGATGACTTTAAATAGAACATTATCTCAAAAAAACCTAGCACCCATCATAAAACCTGGCACATAATTGATGCTCAACAAAGTGATGACATGAATGAATAAATGAATGAATGAAAAACCAAGTAAATATTAAAAGTAATTGCAAAAACTGCATTTACTTTGGCACTGAACTAATAAACATGGCACTTTAGAGAAAAAAAGAATGATGGTGACAATATGGAACTAGAGACATGGCCTGGAGTCAAGGAAGCTTGCAAGAGGCCAGAACAGAAAACCAAATGAGAGAAATGTTTGGTGATGAGGAAAGAAAGAAGAAGGAGCTGAGAAGGAGTACAAGGGAACTATGATACTCCTAAGGGAGTGCTATAAAAGCCTGGCTATCTGGAGATAACAGCTGATTTAGGAGGAATTATGGTAAGTTTGATACCAGAGACGTTATGTTTGCTGACACTGAAAATGTGTAGGTGACAGCTGGAGATACAAGACTTGACCTTGGTACAAACATAATCTGGGGATCATTTTGTAAAATGCTAACACAGAGGTTGACTAGACCATGATAATGGATGTTGTCTACTTGAAAACAGAGAACAGAGAACAAAGGACTGAGCCTTGGGATATATTTGTGACCCATTAAACATACACTGATGGGTCCCAATCAAACTAATGGAAACCCTCTGTTAACTGGCAAAAGTAGGCTGGCTTGGATTTTTGGTTTGCTGTGGTTGTTCAGTGGAGAGATATTTTTAGAAAAAACTACTTTGAAATTGATATGTACTGCTAATGATTGATCGTATAACTTGGATTTAAGCAAGTTGTGTAGGTAAGTCAGTTATTTATTTCATATTATAGAAGAGACTCCTGATTGAACTGTGAACATTCTCTTTGGGATTGCTTGGTAAGACCCACCTAGCTGGACTTGTATGTATTATGTATGCTTAGTATAATCTCTCTTTCCTCACATATTTAAAGTATGTGTATCAACTCCGTGTTTATAAGCACATATACAACTAGAAGAACGACATTTCATTCAATTTTTGGAAATAACATTTTTTTTAAGTACAAATAACCAGAGTTAGCTAATTTTTTTAATTAAGCATTTGCCATACAAAATTTTTTAAACTGAAATTTTGAGTGGAAACCAGTATCTTCAAAGAAAATAAACATTTAGAATTATAAACCAAAAGAAGTCACAACAATATTATTTTCATAAGTGGAGATGATATGATGGTGGTGGTGGTGGCAGCAGGAGAAAGGGTTTAGGGTAAAAATCTAAAAACCCAGTGATATTTAAATCAAGGAAATATAACAAATAAAGGGAGAGAGCATATTTAAAATGCAGGAGAGTGATCACAAAATTTAGGGATTGACAATAATGCTGCCAAGTGTTTTTGAAACTTCACTTTTGCTTGTTAAACCCCTACTTCAAAGTTTTTCTTTCCCATATGGGACTACTAAGTAGAATGTTTTAGGTAGTATTCCTGGTGATACTTCACATTTGGGCACTTAATCAAGTATACCAATTAAACAGAACTCTCTGTATGTTAAGAGAAATACATAGGAAAAATGCCTAGATGTTTTGGATTATTTCCTTTTTTCCCCATGTCACATTTAGCTGTCTGGACCTCTGGACTAAGGATATTTAATTTGGGGCTTATTATTATAAGCCAGAAGTATCTATGAACTAATTATCCATGAGCTAATATATGAACTAAGTATCTATGAACTAATCACTAATCATTTACGTGATTAATGTTAAAAACTTGGGAAACGTGCATATCTTGAGTTGGCTCTAATTAATCAGAATGGAGAAAAAAAATCCAAGGTGCCCCTACTCCCTCTTCCAAAGCAGTGAGGTGGTACTGGATTTTTAACATGCTATTAGTTACATCTTGCATAGAATGAGCACATCAACACCAGGGACCCTCCCATTCCTCACCTGATTCACTGCTAAATGCAGAGGTGCTTTGAATGTAGAGCACAGATATTTTCAGTAGATTTTTCTCCAGTGTAAGACTTTACAAGGAGAAGCAGAATTTCTATAATGTTTTCATATCCAAGAAGGCATATTTCTTCAACCACAGGATCCAAAGACATTAACCTCATTACTTTTATTAAAGTTTGACTTGGGCTGAGACCTTCAAAATCCTTACTCTTCGACAGCTGTTTGGTGGTTTGTTTAGGACTTCACTGGGCAGTCTCAGCACAGTTCCTCCTGGACAAGTGTCAGCATCTCCTCCAAATCTCTGTCATCCTCTGCTTTAATTGGCTCCATTAACAGGTGTTATCAGGCCAAAAAATGAGGATTCAACTGATTCATCACTTCCTGAGGCCTAGTGTCAGAGATAGCAGCGTTTGGAACACACTGGGGGTGAAGAAGAAGCTGGGAAATATTAAAATACTTCTCATTCCATTCTGCTTCAGTTGGTAAAGTATAATAATGGATTGATTGATTTAAATTTGAACCTTAGCCTTGAACCAAATGCTAGAATAAGCATGAGATCTTACTTTCCTTAAACTTCCTTTTCTTTTATTGCGAGTGCTGCCAATGAATAGATTACCATTACTACTAATTCTGAAATATTTTGTGTGCTTGCATTATATCAGACATTATTTATTTAGCTTTGTATGAGACCATATCGTTATCCTTATTTTTGTGTTGAATAAGCTTAAGATCAAGAAATTAAAAGTCTTGTCAAAAATTTTACAAAGATGGAAAGCAGACTGATAGTTTCCTGGTCTGGAGGTGGGAATGAGAATTCCTTATACCTGGGCATGAGGAGTCTTACTGGGGTAATGAAAATATTCTAAAAGTGATCTATGGTGATGGGTGCAACACTCAGTACATTTACCAAAATTTATTGAATTGTATACTTGAATAGGGTAAATGTTATGTTGTCCAAAATATACATCAAAGAAGCTACTTAAGAAAAAACCAGTCCTAACAAAAGTTATATCTTCCCATTCTAACCCTGGGTTGTTGCATATGTAGTGCAATGCAGCAGCTCTAGGCAAATATGGAGGATCTGGTTCCTCCCCTTCTTTGCTACAGGATATTGGGCAATTTATGCAACTCTCTTGGCAGTAGTTTTGTCAATTAAATGAAGTCACTGGACTAGTTACGTGTCTTGACAATCTTGTATTAATTCCAAGAACATTTAATTTTAACTGAGCAGGATATCTATGAATTGACATAAAATAGTATAATATGTATAAAAACAATTGCATATAAATATTATGATTGAGGAAAGAAAAACCATGAAAATCCTGGTTATCACTTGGTAGCACTATGAGGAATTAATTTCTTTATTATTTTATTTTGAAACTATTCTAAAATAAATATGTATTTAAAAAGAAAATAAATTTATTTAAAAAATTAACAACTATGTAAGGACATTCGATAAAGACGTTTTCAATGCAGAATCCTAATGGGGAAATTGTGATATACTGGGGCAGAATTGAAATTCTGATGTCTTTTTTGCATTACATCTGAAATAAAAGGTTCAAAAATTTGTGCAATTATTTATGAAACAGCAAGTCTGAGTTTTTGTTGTTGTTGAATTTGTGATTTTTTTTTTATTATACTTTAAGTTTTAGGGTACATATGCACAACGTGCAGGTTTGTTACATATGTATAAATGTGCCATGTTGGTGTGCTTCACCCATTAAATCTTCATTGTTTGGTTATTTGGTTTTCTTAGTAGTTTCATTGGTGGCTTAATAATTTATAAATACCCAGAAGGTAGTCCTGAGATGTAGTTAAATGTCTAAAATTTCTATAAAGCACACTAATCTACAACTGCACAAAAACACGTGTAGCTATGATAGGTAAATTATATGAACAGAATAAAAGAGAGACCTAATTTTAAATCCACCCTAAATTATAAACATTCTCTTCTTTAAGCAAATACAATATAAAATTAAATAAAATTATAGGAGAAATATTAAAAGGGGAGTAATTTTTCCTCAAACAAATTATATTCAAATTAATTTATATTTTATATTTACTTTAAATATCACACACTTTCTTCATCATTTTCAAATAAGATTTAATTTAGATGAATTCAATTTGTATCTCATATTTTAATTTCAAAATATGCCCATGCCCATTGCCTACAGTGAGGCACATCCCACTCTGAATTACACGTTAAATTCTGTGGTGTCAATAGGAATGCAGCAAATAGGGCATCTTGTATCAGGGAAGGGAGAAAGAAAGGCTCTGAGCCTCAGTGAAAGCAGCAAGATCATGAATAAATCTATGTGATGTCAAATACCTGGAATAAAGATGAGCATCTCAGTTAGACACATGAGTATACATATCATATCTCTAAAATTTTGGCCATAGGAATACGAATATCAGGATGGTGGAATGTGTTTACATTTCATTCAGATTTTAGCTTAAAGACTGCTTTGAGAACAGATCCAGATGTAGTATCACAATGCATGAGATTAACTCATGTTTAAAATAATTATTTATGTGATAGATGTAAATACAATTACATATGTCGTCCTTAATTGTTACTTCGGCTCTATGAGTTAACTATGTGGGTTAATCATAGTCATTAAATCCAAAACTACTAGAAACACTAGATACTAAATACTAAACATTACTAGAAACAAAGAGAATACTATAGGGAAAAAAAATCGCAGTCATGGCCTTCAGAAGAGAAACACAGTCAAATTTCAACCCAGCAGAAATGGACCAGGCAAATATAAACCACATTCTGTTCTTGTCTTCCAATGACCTACCATTCAAACTCAAACAGAAGCCTGAAGGCAAGAGAACCCATTGATATCCACATCCCAAAATTCAGAGAAGGGCAAAGATCTCAAGGACTAGCACAACTATGTAGAGTATGTTCCTACTTTATTTATTTAGTCGTAGACTATACTTAATCCTACAACATTCTTCAGGGTCTCTTTACAAAAATATTCCATGTATTCCCAATACAAACTTGATTTTATCATTTTAAGATTGAAATTCTTATTGGCACCCTTTCATATTATCATGGCCAACAAAGAAACAAATATTATCTAAAATGCCTATAAAATTTTAAATTCTTCAAATACCTTTTATTAACCTCATACTAACTAGATATTCATAATAACTTGATTAGAAAATATCATGTTCTTCATTTAGAAATGAAATTATTGAGATTAAGGAAGATTAACTGACCCATCTAAGGTCAGAGCAATGGTAAGAACATAGTTCTCATAGTCAGTTTTCCTTTATTCCATTTTTTAAAGTGTTTCTACAAAAAACTATATAGAACAAAACTGTCAATGCCTTTATATGTATACCCAGAGAAGCATCATTTGGACAATGGGCATTTAATCTACATTATATTATGTCACATTATCTCACATATTCAAACTCGTGTTCAATGTGAGTTACTTATAGTAATGTCTACACACAAGACCACATGCATGTTACCGTGATAGACAAAAGACAAGGCAGTTGCGAATGTTTGAACATTTGCAAAATACTAGGTTTTATGGTAAGCATGTTACACATATTACCTCTGTACATTATATCACAAAACGTGATGTTTATATTCAGAGGACACATGATATGATGAGAAGCAGAATGTGTCTTACAAGAATGAAAAATAGAGGCAAAAATCTCCTTGTCAACTTCACTAGGAGGGACAAATGAGCAGGGCCTTGAAGCAAGTTTAAACATACACAGAAAGTGAGACATGTGGATGTGGTCATTATATACAAATGGCATTTTATGTGGAAAGTCACAGAGGTAGATTATTTTAGAGGAGCAGATAGAGAAAGATTTTGTACCTAAGAAGACATTGAAAAGAATCTTTGGAAATTAGTTTAGAATGGTATACTGAGTTCAGGCCATTGAATGTCATGGATGTCAGTCAGAACATTTTGGCATTTGTTTTGTGGATATGCAATGATTTTTGATCAGAGGTGTTATATGATCAGAGCCAAACTGAAAGTGTTTTACTCTGGAAGCAGATGAAGATATGTTACCCCTATAGGCATTTAGAACTCGGAAATTCTCAGAGCTCACTTCAAGATCCTCTTCAGTCTTTCCTCTCTTCTCTTTATTGCCAAGTTGTCTCATCCAGTCTGAGGCTTTGCTCATCAGACATATGGCAGTGATGTTTCTCACAGTTTCATGTCTTCTAAGCTACACACCTACATGGCCAACTGTCTAGTCAACAGCTGCTCTGATTTTTCAAATTCATTTCAATTCAGTATGCCCAAGTAAGTGCTTACATACATACACAAAATATGGTCCCCTTTGAAATAGGCTTCTTTTTTATACATCATCTAGATCCACCACCAATCCAAGATTATAATTCAGAAACCCAGGAGTCCTTCTAGTTACCTCCTCCTGTCTCTCCAGCTATATCAAACTCATCATTAAGTGTGCTTAAAGTGATGGATGTCCTCGTAGTTCCCATTCTCTTCTGTCTCTGTGACCCTAAAAACCTTCCTTTGACAGTCTTAATGGTTTCTAAACCCATTCTTTCAGGGATTCATTGCACTTCATGTAGCCCCATATCTTCAGTGCCACAGAAAATAGAGAAGACAACAATTAATGGAAGTAGCATATATAAAGGAAAGTTCTTTTTGTTTTTACAAAATAATGAAATTTGTTTTAAACTAAATATCTGTCTTAATGAGTAATCAGAATATGTATGGCTTGATGATTCACCTGCTGAGGCAGAAGTACAGTCTCAGTAGAGTTCATAGAGGATTCTAACTTACACCCTACAGACAGACAAATTATAGATCACAGGAAATAAATTTTCTTCTTTCTTTTCTGCAGTGTCAAAAGCCACTGTATGTATTTTAAGGAAATGTTCTTAAAAATCTCACTAGCTGTGATTAATACCAATAAACTTGGTTTTCAGAAATCCTATCTTTACATGGCATGGCGACGGAGCTATGCTAAATCTCTTCCCTGGAAAAATATTTTCTGTAGTTTCAAAAATCACATTTACCACAAGTCTTACTTGTAGTTGATCAGCTGGACCTATTTTTGGTCCTGATAGAAAGTAAATTCTATGATCAATTGAGTGAGTGTTTGATCCTATGGAAATGGCTAATCTTTCTCGTACACTAGAATGGTCTCACTTTACCTGTAATTAATTGTGTTTTCATAATACAAGTAAAATTGAAAGAGGTTCGAATCCTCTTATAGTGTTGATATGTAGAGGTATGTTATTCAAACTATTTTTCTGTGAATAAGAAATAAAATGAATTCATGGTGATCAGTGTTCAGAATGGGAAAATTAGTTAACATTTGAAAAAGAGATCCACATCTTACACGAAATACCCTGGTTTATTGTAAAACTAAATGTCTGTCTTGTTGAATTGAGCTCTCTGAATAGGTACCTCAGGAGTCTTTTGAATTGCCAGAACTGAAACTCATAAACATTCATTAATATAATACTTTGGGAAATATTTTCCTTTTTCCAAAACATTGCAGTTTCTGTAGGAAAAATGTTTTTCTACATCAGGAAGATAAATCCTAATACTGGAAGCAATTAAAAAAGATAAAAGAAGCAATAGTTTTAAATGTTATCTTTATATACCTATTGGTGGCAAAGTGGTTGAAAAACTCTGTGAGAGATTTGTAGCATTTTCAGTTTCTTCAGGATAAAGATGATCAGGCTGACAATTGATTTTCAACCTGCTGAAAATGCTAAAAAGCAATCGTGTTTTTCTTTTTTCTTTCTGGTCCAAACTCAACCTAGATCTGTACATACCTATACATTAAAAAAGTTGACGTAAGACTTAAACACATCAGTAACAAGAGACACTGCCCATGCTTTAAAATCACTGTTTAAAGCTTTAAAAATACTTGTAGAGTTTAGGAATGAGATCCATTCAACCATGACAAATAGAGGATTTGATTATTTGTGGTATAACATTAGTCTTTTATGAGTCTTCCCCATGCACAGAAAATTCTGAGTCAGCCACACTGAGACTGAGCGTGGCTCTACAGTCTGGTTCAGTGATTCCATGATTGGGTTCACATAATGGAGGATAGTCTGCAAAATAGAACTTTTGTGAGATTTAGAGACTCACAGAAGAGCAAATGCTGCACAAGCAATAGAGCTGGTGCTAGAATTGTTGCTTTGAAACACAGTCCTCAAATCTTCCTATTCCCTGCTACCAGACCCAGCTCAGTCTTTCATTTAGCAAATAGTGTGATTAGTGTTACTATGTGGTGCTCTTCCAAATGCATGAGATATGGAATTGAATAAAGCACATAAAACCCCTGTCCTCCTGACACTTGTATTCTGAAGAGGAGATACCAATATACAAAATGAGTCATACAAAGTCTGTTATATAGTGGTATTTTCTATGGAGAAAAATATGACTGGGAAGGGGAATAGAGGGTTTGAGGCAGTGAAATTTTAAACAGAGTATTCACAGAAGGGCTCATGGAAAAAACAGAATTTAAATAAAGACTTGAAGGAAGTGATGGAGCGAGCCATGGGGACAACTATGAAAAATAATTTAAGCAGAGGGAAAAAGAAATGCAGAAGCACTGAGGTGAGAATGTGCCTAATGAATAAGATGACTAGCATGGAGCCAGGTATATCTAGGGGATCTAGTCAGATAAGTGAAGGGAAGATAACTCTCATAGAATCTTATAAAGGGACATTAGCTATACTCAGTGTGAGACGAGATGCTATAGGAACACTCTGAACAGAGAATAGCACGGTCTGACTTTGTTTTAATGCCATCACTCTACACTCCGGGTATGGTTGAGAATAGACTCAAGAGGGGCCAGAGCAGAAAGAGGATATATAGTTTGGAAGTAATCACAAGAAGAGAGGAAGTGGCAAGGAGAAAATAGACTCTAGATACACAAAGAATGGAGAAACAATACTTTCAAGATTTTTGACGGAATAACTGGAAGGAAGGAGTTGCTACGAATTGAGATGAAGAACCTGCGGGAAGAGCAAATTTCAGGTGGCAGAACTGAGAGATCCAGATTCAAATGTGTTAAATTTGAAATACCCAGTAAATCTCAAGTGGAGCTGCAAATGAGGATTTGGATACACATGTCTGGCATTAGCTGGAGAGATTAGGCTGGAAATATAATTTGTAAATTGTACTGGGTTGAACAGCATTGTCCCAAAATTTGTGTCCTAATTGTAAACTCAGTACAGGACTTTAGGTAGAAATAAGGTAATTGCAGATGTAATTAGCTCAGGCAAGATGAGGTCATACTTGAGTGGTGTGGACTCTTAATCCACACCACTTCTGTCCTCAAAGGAGAGAAGATGACACAGACATACAGGGAGAATGTCGTGTGACGATGGAAGTAGAGAATGAGTGATATGTCCACAAGCCAAATAGCTGCAATTGCCAGGGACACCAGAAGTCAAAGAAAGGTATGAAACAGAATTTCCCCTATACCTTTAGATAAAGCATGGCCCTGCCGACACCTAGATTTCCAAATTCTAGCTTCCAGAGCTTTGAAAGAACACAGTTATTTTAAGCTACCCAATGATGGTACTTTTATTAAAGTTGTTCTGGAAGCTACTACAGAAATCATCAGCATATAGAGATTAGTTAGTCAAAAGGCCAGATGAACTTGCCCAAGAAAGTAGATGCAGTTAGAAAAAGATGAGGACTGCCGGGTGCCGTGGCTTACACTTGTAATCCCAGCACTTTGGGAGGCCAAAGCAGGCAGATAACCTAAAATCAGGAGTTCAAGACCATCCTGGCCAAGATGGAGAAACCCTGTCTCTACTAAAAATACACAAAATTAGCTAGGCATGATGGCGGGTGCCTGTAATCTGAGCCACTTGGGAGACTGAGGCAAGAGAATCACTTGAACCTGGGAGGTGGAGGTTGCAGTGAGCTGAGATGATGCCATTGATGATCTGTCGCCAGCCTGGGCGACAGAGCGATATTCCGTCTCAAAAAACATTAAAAAAAATAAAAAATTAAAAAGGAAAGAAAAAGATGAGGACTAGTGTCTGAACTCCGGGAAACACCAGCTTTTAAATGTCAGGAAGGTGAGGAGAAACCAGGATAGGGAACTAAGAGGTAGCAACTAGTGAATCTGGAGAAAAACAGGAGAGAAAGGGATCCTGAAATACAAATAAAGAAAGTATATCAAGACAAAAGGAATGTATCAAATGCTGCAAATAAAGCATGACGAAAATTGAGATTTGACTATGGTTTTAGTAATGTGGCAGTCACTGGTAACCTTGCTATTGAATTAAGTTATCAGATTTAAAATTACCTTGACATGATTAATTTTTAAAATCTCCAAAGCTAATTATTTACACAGTGCAATATAATTTCCAGGAGATAGCTGATAGAGCTTATGAGTAAAGCAGGATGTGATGACATTTTCTTGAAAAAAAAAAAACCAGAAAACCTAATTCAGATAAAGATAAAGAATCTACAACTGACTATAGTGCTAATGAAAAAAAGTAGAGAGTTGAGAAAATACCTTGAAAGACCTTTACAATTTCATAAGCTTGTATTTTAGAGGGCACTTGTCTGTATTATGGCTGTCCCACTTCTCTTTGTTATAAAATAGAGGAGAAAAAAACAAAAGGAGAAAAAACAAAGCAACAAATACAAAGGAAGGAGAGAATGTGAGACTCAGATGGGACCACTCTCTTTGTTGTCCCCATGTGGGAATTGTTGATGGTAGAGTGCAGAACACCAGTGAGACGTCTTTGTCAACAGCATTGATGTTCCCCACCATAATTCTCTGCTTTGAAACCAATCTGCAATTCTCCTGACATAGTTTTCAATTTATTACCCCAAGTGGGTTGGTCTCTGAGGAAGGCCAGCCTCTATATGCAGCAGCTGAAATAACTAGTTGGAGCTAGTTAATGAAACTGAGAATGTCATGGGCTGGTTAATATTCATATATTTGAAGGTAGCATATCTGTGTAACCTGAGGGCTATATTTCATTAGATTTATGTGTTGTAATGCAGTGTCTGAAAGCTGAATACAACTGGTATTGTTTTGTTAAATACTTGCAGTTTTCATTAGACTCAGATACAAGTCTCATCATCTTTGGCATATATAATCCTGTTATCAACTGCTAGGAATTTTCTTGTTGTGGTCACAAAGTCCTAACATGATAACATAAGTACTTCATTTGGATGTTAGAATAAGACTTTCCCCCCCCAGGAGCTAATGTCTTTGTCAAAATTTTAAGGAGGTCGTAGCATCAAAAATAATTATCACAACAGGTTCCCAAGACGTATATTCCTGTCAGTGGCATGCAGGATAGTAAAAGCAACACAAGCAACCAGGAGAGAAAAATTCAGTTCGCAAGGGTAGGAACACATATCGCAGATAAAACTAAACAAGGAATTATATCCTTGTTATCTTCTTAGACAGGAGGTACTGGATATCTTGTAAGCAAGAAAAGTGGATCTCAAATTTGGATTGTATTACAATCTAGTGAGTGTCCTTTTCAAACTACCAATGCTGAAATTCCAAGCCTCCAGGTCTACCGAATTTGAATGTAAGGCAGTAGATCTCAACTATATGTACTGAAGTACAGCGTATAAGATACTCCAGGAAATATTGAGTGGGTGGAACTCACTCAAGTTCCAGGGTAAATTCTAGCAACATTCTCTATCCTTGTCTACTATGTTTAATTTACATACTATGTCTGTTGGTAATTGTATCATCTTTCTTGTTGAAATTTGAAAAGACGACAGAGTCCTTCATGTGAATTCTGCTACTTTTTGAGGTAGAAAAAAATACAGAGGGGTTAAAAAAATGATTCAAGAAAGTCTTTCTACAAGATGCTGCCCACATGCATAAGATTCTATTACAAGATACACTTAAGAAACACAGAATACGTAAATAGCCCAAATGCCTCGATTGACCCGCATTGCACATTAATCCGTTACAGATTATGTAGACTGCTACAATTTTAAAATCAGTCTATCAGCTCACCTTTGTTTAAACTAGTGTTTTCAATCTTTGTTTACCCATGGAAACCTTGTTTTTTTCTGCATACTATTTTAACACAGTTTGGAAAATGCTGCCTTTGGTGAAGTTTCTATTTTATTAACTCGTGCTAATATTTGACATTTGTTTTGTGAGTCAAGCACATATTTTATTTTAATGGAACTTGATCTGCCTTAGTTTTTACAGTCAAGTTGTCTAGTTGAATATTCTAAACCAGGAACCTGAAATGTATAAATTGAGCTGGGGGTAAGACATTAAGTAATGGTATCTGAAAGTCATTGAAGAAAATCTTGTCTGTCCCCATACACTCATTATCTTTTTCTAATCCCTGTATCAAACAACACAAACACACTTTCTCTCTTTCTTTCATAAGTTTACCTATCTGTCTGTATGTCTGTCTATCTATCTATCATCTATCTATCTATCTATCTATCATCTATCTACCTACCTATCTATCTAATCTATCATTCCCTAGAGAGAGAATTTGCTTACACAATTTAGACTGTTGGCCTTCATTTGTTAAATCAATCTTGTCATTAGAGCTAAGAATTTAATATGTTCTTCTCAGTATCATTCAATTACCTGTTCATTAGCAATTTCTGGGAAAAAGAAAAAAGACAAATATTGTAAATAATGGGCAAGCTATAAACATCTATCCTAATTATGTACATAGCACAATCATTTTTGCATTTTATTTAAAGTAGTAACAGTACAGTGAAATATTCCAAATGACTACTTCCCTATAAGAAAACAGGGAACAAGTACAGAAACCGTATTCAAAACCTTCAAAACAAAACAAAATAAGCTATGAGGCTACATATTGAAACCCCCATGTAATTAAAATGAGCTGGCCTGATCCCCATAGACACCAAGCATACCAAACTCAAATAATAAGACATCGTTAAGAATGTCTGCAGATCTAAAGAAAGCTCTGCTTCTGTTTCTTCCAATGTCTGAATAGCAAGTCTTACCCAAACACAGAGTAAAAGATAACTCAAAAGCCAGAGAGAGTGGTTCCTGATAACTAGGTATAAGGCAGAGAAACAGTGGACACTTGATAGGAAGTGAGAAAATATTTAAAAAACAAAAACTGTGCCCAGGGTGTGTGTGGTGGAAAGGGAAGGTAGAGGAGGAAATGAAACAGCTTTGGTATGCCTTCCATCATAGGGAAAAAAATTCATGCTCTTAGAGGTAGTGTAACAAAAAGGTTAGGAGAAGGCACGGAGTCTTTTCCTGTGTAACAGAGTATCTTCGGCCTTTTCTGGTCTCATGGAAGCAAGAGAAGTCAATCTACCAGCACTCAGTAATTCGATTCCAGCATATGTTGATAATAGACTGATTGCAACATCACACTTTTCTCTTAATGGGGAGATGAATCTTGAGTCTTCCAGAGGCATCTCAAGCACAAAATAAGGGTTATGAAGAGGAAAGCAAAGTGTTTGGTCGAAGAGACCCTGAACTACACATACACACACACACACACACACACACACACACACACACACACACATCAGACTGTTTGATCAAACTGTTTTGATAACTCTTAATAGGGTTTAAGTAAAATGGATGAAATTGTTATCCACAGTCTCATATTGCCTGTATATCTCAAGCTCCTCTGTTTCTTTTTTCTTGCTTTCCTTCTAGGAGGTTTTTAAAGCCAAATTATTTTATATTTAGATTATTTCAATGTTTGACAACTAAGTCAAGAGATACAACAGAATGAATCATAAACCAAATTCTCCTGTAATAAATGTTTTGTGACCTTAGTTCAGCTGATTATAAAGGGAGCTACTCTGATTCTTGTAGGTTATATAGTCTTTAGTCTCCAATACATTCCTTTGCACCAAAAGGAAGGTTATTTATTCCAATTTGGGAAAGTACACGGGTAGAGTAGACAGGTGATAAGACCTGACAGTGTGGAATATCTCCATAATATACAAGAAGTAAAATTGCCCCAATTTCCCTTCTCTACACCAGATGCAGGTCTTCAGATTCATTGTCTCATTAGTTTGGGCTGTAATGAAAACTTACCATAGACTGGGTGGCTTATAAACAACAGAAATTTCCTTCTCACAGTTCTGGAGACTGGAAGTCTGACGTTAGAGTGTCAGTATGGTTGGGTTCTGGTGAAGGCCCTCTTCTGATTTGCAGGCTACTGGCTTCTCTTTTTGTCTTCACGTGGCAGAAAGAGAGAGAGAAAGAGAGAGCACGAGCAAGAGTGAGTGTGCATACTAGCTCTCTGGCCTCTTGTATGGGCACTAATCTCATTCGTAAGGGCTACAACTTCATGACCTTGTTACCTTCCAAAGATATTTCCTCTGTATACCATCTCATTGGAAGTTGGAGTTCAACTTATGAAATCCTTTTGGTGAGACATAGACATGCAGTCCATAATACCCCCATATGCTAGGAAAATCTGGGAACATCATAACCATGCTTACACTGAGAAGGTGATTGTATTTGTTTTGGAGTATTCAGAATTTCTGTTCAATAACTTCTGTGCCTTTATCATTTGATTTAAATCATTTTTTCCACTTCATTTCGTTTCTGCCTCATGAGGTTCTGGACATACCTGTGGGTATTGCCCTGGAATCATAGGTAACGCTGATAATAAAAGTCAGAACCTCTGCTTTCAGGTCTCATATCAGTCATTTCTATCTTAGTGGAAATTAAAACTGTAGATTTATTTCCCTGAGTTAACATGAATTCTTATCATTGGAGAAAATATTTGATGAAAAAATTTTGTCCCAGAAAAAGAGATCTCACACCTCAAAGAGTGGGTGGGAGTGATAATTTTAATAATGCAGAGACATAAGAAAATTGTGTGGCTTTGTGAATTAGAAACAAGAATATATTACAATTTCATCTTAGTTCTTTCTTGGGTATCATCTGTAAGGAAGCGCTGTAAACCCTGTGTCTCATAGCAGCCGGATTTTCATTTTAGTTTTTCTTTCTCTTTTTTCCTTTTGTTAATGAACTCTTTGGAAAGAAAACAATGGGAAAGGAAAAGATAAGAAACTGCAGCTCCATCAATTTTCTCATTGTGTCTCATTAGCTAAGAGACCAATGTTAGTACCTTTGTAATTTTTGTAGTATTGACTTTAGACTATTTTCAATTTGTGAAAATAAATGACTTCCTCCATTTCTTTTTGTTTCTTCGGAATAAGGAAATCCTATAGACTTAAGGCTGGTAATGGGTTAAGAATATTAAAGATGAATCCTACTGGTAACCATAATAATGTTAGAGATTGTAATCTGTCAATTTTTGCTTTATGTACTTTTATGTTTTTAGTAATATACATGTTAAAAATATTATATCTTCATAGGAAATCATTCACTTTAACTTTACATAGTGTTCCTCATTGCCCCTAATATTTTTAACTTAAAGTATATTTTATCTGATATTATATAATCAGCTTTTTTCCCATCCTTTCACTTTCAGTCCTTCTGATAAATTGTAATCTAGATTTTTAACTCTGTAAACAGCATATAGATAGATATATTTATTTTTAATTTTCTAATCTGAAATTAATTGTATTTTAATAAACATCTATTGACATTTACTTTATTTTCTGATATATTTGGGTTTGTTAAAACCAACTTTATAATTGTGTCCTCATTTTAACTATTCCTTTGCTTCATTTTCTCTTAAGTCTTTTACTGAATTTACCGTACTTTTACTATTTTATTTTTATATCCTAGAGATATATAATTTTCCATTCTATTTCTCTTGTTTTAAAGGCCACACTTACGTTTTTAGAACACATACTTTAAAAAATTGAAAGTTATACACACTTCTTCCTCCTTATCAAAATAAAGCTCTATGATTGGCAAACCAAAATACATTTCAGATGTCACTGCTTCCTTACTGTCTTTCACTATCAAACGTGTTAATCCTAAATGTGTGCTTTCTAAGCAGCTACTAAATTCAGCCACCATTAGGTAGGTTTTCTGTTTCTTTCAGCTGAAATTATTTCTAAAGAGTTTACAACTTCTCTTTCATATTATGTGTGTCATGTCAAGCATTGAAAGTTCTTTTTTGTTTCTAGTTCAATATTCATTATTATTATTATTATTATATAGTATATGTTAATTTAGATTCCCCATTAGCTCTAGTAATTTAGTCATTAAATATTGCTTATAGCATTCCATTACCTCTATTAGGGTTATTGTTCTTCTTGAAGTCCATTCACAGTTCTTTCAATCTTTCAATACAAGGTTTATGAGTAGTAAATCCTCACCATTTGTTTCTTTTTTTTCCCTCATAAAATGACATTACTAGGGTTTTCACATCTGGCAGGGAGAATAGGCTCTAACAAATCATTTATCCTTCCTATAATAACTATATGCTATGTATAAGACACAAATAAAAAATAACTCAAGTACAAATTTCTGATATCTCTAGAGTATAAATCTAAATAAAAAGAAAATATTGGAGGGGATTTGAACCTTAGAAGAAACTAGCATGAGTAAGTTTAAGATTGTGAAAGTTGTCATAATTAAAATGGAGTTGCTAGTTCTAAAAATAGGGACACACAGAGCCAGGGAAGTCCACAAGGGGAGAGTTCTCATGCACAAATACCTGATAACACAAACAATCACAAAAGAATCTGCAAAAACCATTACCTTACACAAAGGTCATCACAACCTTATACGAAAAAATACTTCTGCAAGGGCATCTTCCCACCAATAGGCTGTATAATTTCAGACTGGCACCACCTCTTGTGTTGATCTTCTTAGCTAAGAACAATTAATTCAAAACAATTGTATATATTTAATTTTTTCTTTAAAAAATGTTTTTTTCTTTATCTCCCTGAATATGCACATAATTCATCATAGTACATGTATTCTCATTGCAATGCTTATTCCCAAATAGATGTTATTTTCTTTTAGAGAGTCTCCCTGTTTGTTATTTAGGTTGACAAGATGTACACCCTAGAGCAAGAACTAAAAAGCAATATTGTAAAGGTATGTGTGTGTGTGTGTGTAGTTAAAACAGAATTTTAAACACAACAAAAGCAAACCTCAAATAATGTAAAAGAAAATAGGAAAAATAAAAGAGGCTAAAAAGAGAGGAGATAAACAAAAATAAATTATAAAATGGTAGACTTAAAATTGTTTCTGTTAATTGCATTATTACTAGATGTTAATATACTAAAAATTTCTATTAAGAGGCAGAGATTATCAGACAGGATATAATAGTAAGACCCAACTATATACTTCTTACAAGAGAAACACTTTAAAGACAGACAGTAGAAAGTAAATGGATGAAAACCATATGCATGTAGACAGAAAGCATAAAAGGTTGAAGTTGCTGTACTAAAATCAGATATAATAGACTCCAAGGCAAAGCATTATATCAAACACATTAAAAAATTAGTGATTTATCAAGAAGATATAATAATTGTTAATGAGAATGTGTAAAACATAATTTCAAAATACATGAAGCAAAAATTGACTGTAAATACAAACTTATAATTTCATTGTCAAAGTAGAAAATTTTAACATTTCTTTCCCAGCAATTGATAAAAACAACTAGATCTAGAGAAAAATATCAATAAAGACACAAGGACAACATTATCCACTCTCTTACCTAATTGTGTCTTAATAAAATAAATGATTGTATAGAAGGAATATCCTCCAAGCACAATAGAATTAAGAAATCAATTAAAATACGTTATGTAATAAAATATTTAGAAATTAATCAACAAATTTTTAAAGCTTATTAGTCACATAATAATTCACAAAGAAATTACAATATATTTCAAATGAAATAAAATTAAAATACGTGACAATTTGAGGGATACAGGCAAGACAAAGCTCAGAAAAATGTAAAGCTTTAAATATATACAGAAAACATGGAAAATTTAAAATCAATGATTTAATATTTTACTTCCAAAAGCTACTAAAAGAACAAAGTAAAGCCAAAGTAAGCAAAGAGGAGAAAATAAAGCTATCAGCTTAAATCAATGAAATTGAAAACAGATATACAATAAAACAGCTTAACAAAATGATGAGTTGGGATATGTCTAGCAATTCTGAATAACAATAAAAAGAGAAAACACAAAACATTAATATCAGGAATAAAAGAAGGATGGTTACTAAAGATGCTACATAGACATATAAAAATATTAAAATGTTATAAAACCATTCATGCCAATTTAGTAGAAATAAACACATTTCTTTAAAAAATAGCACTAGCAAAAATTTACACAAGGTGAAACAGGAAGAATAAATAGCCCTCTATCTATTAAAGTATGTGAATTAACTACCAAAGATTTCTCACCAAGTAAATTCCTAGCCCAGGATTTTCCAGTGAATTATATAAAACATTTAATAAGAACACCAATCATAATGTCCCTTAGGAAAAGAAAACACCTTCCAAATTGTTTTATAATGTAAACATAACATTGTTTAAATTTATTATTTTGTTTTAGATTCAGGGGGTACATAGGCAGCCTTCTTAAATGGGTATATTGTATGATGATGAGGTTTGAGCTCCTAATGATCTCATTACCCAAGTAGCAAACGTATTACAAAATAAGTAGTTTTTTAACCCTTTGCCCCCTACTTTGGAATCCTCAGTGTTTACTGATCCCATCTTTCTGCCCCTGTGTACCAAATATTTAACTCCCATTTACAAGTGAGAACATATGGTATTTAGCTTTCTATTCCTGTGTTAATTTGCTTGGGATAATGGCCTCCAATTGCATCTATGTTTCTGCAAAGAACATTGTTTTCTTTTTTATGGCTGTGTAGTATTCCATGGTGTATATGTACTACATTTTCTTTACCCAATCCACTGTTGATAGGTACCTGGGTTGATTCTACGTCTTTGCTATTGTGAATAGTGCTGCAATAAGCATTTGCGTACAGGTGTCTTTTTGGTAGAATGATTTATTTTCTTTTGGGTATATACCTAGGAATGGGGTTCTTGGTTTAAATGGTAATTCTCTTTTTATTTCTTTGAGAAATCTCCAAACAGCTTTCCATAGCGACTGAACTAATTTCCATCCCTACCAACAGTGTGTATGCATTCCCTTTCCTATGCAACCTCACCAGCATCTTTTATTGTTTGACTTTTTAATAATATCCAGCCAGGCCCAGTGGCTCATGCCTATAATTCCAGCAGTGTGGGAGGCTGAGATGGAGAATCACTTGAGCCTAGGAATTTGAGACAAGCCTGGGCAATATAGGGAGACCCTGCCTCCACAAAAATTTTAAAAATTAGCTGGTCATGGTGTGATCCTAAGTACTTGAGAGGCTGAGGTAGGAAGATTGCTTCAGCCCAGAATATAGAGGCTACAGTAAGCTGTGATTGCACCACTGTACTCCAGACTGGATGACACACCAAGATCCTGTCTCAAATAATAAAAATAATAATAACCATTCTGACTGGTATGTGATGGTATCCCATTGTGGTTTTGATTTTCATTTCTCTGACGATTAGTGATGTTGAACACTATTTTCATATATATACTTAACATAATCTTGAGAGCAAAATTCAACAGATACTACAGAAATAAAGAAAAAAATAAAGAGAAAAGGAAGAAGAAAAGAAGAAAGTAAATGAAGGAAGGAAGGAAGAAAAAAATTATAAACAGATGACCTTCTTAAATAAAGTTGTGAATATGTTTAGCAATATATAAGCAAATGCAATACATAAAATAGTTTAAAAAGATAATACATCATAACCAGACATGTAGGGTAGTTTCAAAATCATTCAATCTAATTCATTATATTTACAAAATAAAAGAAAAAAATGATGGTCCTTTCAAAAGACGAGAAACACACATTGGAAAAATTCAGTACTCATTCATGATAAAAAGTGCTTAGCAAACTTGATATAGGTGTGTAGAAGGGCATTTCTTCAGGTTGATCCAGAGCATCTTAAACAAACAAACAAACAAAACCTGCAACTTAATTTCTACTTAATGGTGAAATATAGAACATGTTTTTCCCCTAAAATAAAAGAAAAAACTTAGGAAGAACATACTTTAACATTTCTATTCAACATTGTGCTGGAGGACCCAGCTATTGCAATAATGCTAATTTTAAAAATTAAAAACAAAAAGAATGGAAAGAAGTTGCAGGTGACATTATTATTTACTGATGTCTGCTGACTGTTGCTTATGGTAGATACGCTTTTGTGTGTTAAATAGTTTTTAAGTTTAAACACACCTTCAATGAGGATACAGAACTTCCTGGACTTTGAATCTGTCTCTGCAGAAGTTTTCATATATTTTTTAAAAGGAACCTACATTATCACCTGGTAAACTCCACTTATAGCATTTCCTTGTCTTTGGAACACAGATCCAATATCTTGATATTTGAAGACAGGGAAAAGGCTGAGAGAAGCTTCCTTGGGGCTTTTATGACAATGGTTAAAATTTAAAAATTTTTTCCCCATGGAATATCCTTTAACATGAAATCAAAATGTATTTATTTATTTAATAGTATTAACTTTGCTCTTGCCCCTACATTTTTTTTCAGTAACAGTTTCAACCTCATTTGTTATTTATTTTCAGATTTTTTAATTGTATTTTTAATTGACATAAATTGTGTAAATTCATGGGGTACATATTGATGTTTTGATACATATAATGTATAGTAATCAGATCAGGATAATTAGCATGTCCATCAACTCAAATATTTATAATTTCTTTGTGCTGGGAATGTTCAATGTCCTCCTTCTAGCTATTTGAAACTATATGTTATCTTTAGTTACAGTGGTCCCACAGTGGTATAGAACACTAGAACTATTTCTCCTATCTAGCTGTAGTTTTGTATCCTTTAACAAATCTCTCCCTATCTCTCCCTTCTCCACTGTTTCCAGCTTCTAGTATTTTCCGTTCTACTTTTTACATCCATGTGATCAACTTTTTTTTTTAGCTTCCACATATGAGAGAGGATATGCGGTGTTTAACTTTCTGTTTCTGGCTTATTTCACATAACATAACATCCTCTGGTTCTATCCATGTTTCCTCGAATGACAGGTTAAGCTTTTTATTATCCATTCTTTAACTAGTTTCATCCAGGCAATTCATTTATAAATTCTTGCCTTGCACGTGTCTGAAGCTTAGACTTCCTTAACTGTATGGGCATTAATAGCCATATGCTTACATGCCATTGACACCATATCTGCCATGAAAACAATTATCTCTAGGTCTTACTGGCTTTGATTCCAGCAACTAGAAATTTATTGTGGAATTTTTCTTGTTGCTGTTGTTTGGGTGTTTGTTGTGGTTTCTCTACAAAGTCTCAGCAATGCATTACTATTTTATGTGACTATAATTAATGAGCATTTTAGATGTTTCGAAAGTGTTTTCAAGTTGTTTTTGTTTGCTGTCTTATAAAAACTAGAAATCTTTTTCGTTATAATAAACATTTTAAATATTTTTATTTTTAATAACACATGGGGAATGATAATACATTCCATTAAAAATAAGAATATAATTGTTTAATAGTAAATATATACTTGTAGTACAGTCATAGTAACCAAGTTAAAAGTAATAGTTTTTATTGTTCTAGTCAATCATTATATAGTAAGTATATCCTACATTTGCAATTGAGTAAATAAAAGAGTTGTTGAAACTAAAAGCAATATTGCAAAATTAGCAAATGCACAATGAAAATGTCAGAAAACACACCAGCCATTCTAATACTTTGCAGAGCTATCCTGTGGAATATAAATTGAGTGAAGAAGATTTTCTATGAAACTCTAGGATCTATTTGAAAATTATTTCAAAAAGTTAATCTATTGAAGTTTTCAATGCCAAAAATTTTGTGTCCAATTTCTCTCTGTATATTGGTGAAACAAGGAGTCTGGCAATTCACATTGGGACAAATAATTAACTCTGTCAACCCCACTGAAGTGAAGAAAGAATAAAAAAATTATAGGCCCAAGTTATCACTCATTTTTTTTCCAAACACTGTAGGACCTCAGTATTCATGGGTTCCACAGACGGATTCAACTAACCATGCATCAAATGTATTTGGAAAAATAAAAATGAATGTACAACAATAAAATAATACAAATAAAAATAATACAGTATAGCAACTATTTACAAAGCATTTTCATTAAACTAGGTATTATAAGTAATCTTGAGATGATTTAAAGTATGTAAAAGAATATACCTAGATTATATGCAAATATGACATCATTTTATATAAGGGACTTGAGCATCCAAGTATTTTGGTATCTGCAGGGATCCTGGAACCAATATCTTGTTAGATACTGAGGGAGAATTGCATTAACTTTTTCAGCCACAGAGCCTGTTCAGTAGATGTGACTACTAGAGATGAATGTGGCATTTGCTTCTGTGATTATTTTTTTCATCTTCTCAATTTCCAAAAAATGACTGATCCAGTAGAGCTGGCTCTGGTGCAGTGAAATTTTAGGTCATTCAGGAAAGGATTATGTTTACATTGTTTAACCGATTGCAAAATGGATTTAGTGAGTGATGAAGAGTGACAGAAAACACGTGTACATTAAAGTAGATGATAGGATATTGAAAATATTATTGTAACTTATTAAGTATTGATTTTCCCAGATTTCTTGATATTGCTTGACACAAACAAATGGTAGAAGTAAAGGAGCCTGATAAATGTGAGATGGAGGAGACACAGTGGTGAGAGTGAAGAACTACCGATTTGGATTCAGGTGTTATAATCCCCTGAACACACAAGAAAGCAAATGCAACAAAATGACTATACACAGGAAGTATAGGCAAGATGCATGATAGGATAAAATCAGTTTCAAAAACAGCGTGGTTTCAAAGTTTTAGAAATGTTTAATGTCATTGTATTCTTTTCTTTCAGTTCTGTATTCCACCTATAGTTGAAATGGAATATTCTCGATAACTAAACTCCAACAAGATCTTCCTATGGCACACGTATTCTACTCAGAAAAAGGTGAACAAACTCCTTCTTTAAAAAACTATGATAACATGTATTTTTTAAATTTACATATAATTCACTTCTGCAAGACATTGCTGCCTCAGTCTGACTACTATGGAAGAGGAGGACAGGGCTCATCCTTTTATCAAAATTCTGCTTTTTGGTATCTGTAACTCTAATCTGAAGTTCTCAGTGCACAGGTTGCACATCTTGCAGCGAATACATTTTCTCTTTTTTGACGGCCACTTATATTCTATTAGTACCTAGAATTGTCTGATTGTTTATATGTATTATTTTAAAAATTAATTTCCTTCAACAGTTATCTATTTAAACAAGACCCTGATTTTTTCTGGATTTTACTGTGGCAGTTACTCTGTAACTTATCTTTTATTTGTGCATCAAAGCAGGTCCATTCTGAGGAGTGCAGTCATATGCACATTCCTAGTACATCCATGTACAACACAACAATTCATCACTCACCTAACATTCTGTGATGTTTTGTTGTTCCATTCCTTTGCTCTTGTTGTTTCCTCCACGAAGACACTTTTTCTCTATTTCCATCAATCAATTTCCATTCTCACCCTTCAACACCCAAATGCAAATGTCATGAACTCAGTAAACTGCACAATCAAGCTCCTATATTTTGCTTAAAGAAACTTATGTCTAGGGCTTGTTGAGATCAAGATACTTAAGTTGATGTTCAAAAAGCAATTAAACCATAGTTTTGTTATTTTCTTTTCAAGAAAAAGTCTATCTTGAAGACAAGTGTTTGAAAGCCATCTACATATACTTGATGAACTTGCATGAGGCAGTAGATCTGTCAGGGAGATTTTAGAGCATTCAGCAAATGGCAGTGCCTTTCCATTGCATGCAACATAAGTCCAAACTCCTGAATTGGCCATGTGAAACCTCGGATTTCTGGCCCCAGTTTAATTTCCAAACTTCCTTGCTATTTTTTTAACTGAACATCTGCATTCGTCGGTAGGTTCTTTGTTTTAGAATACTCCTTACTCTGTATATTAAAGATAGTCTATGATTTTTTTAAGAATGTTCTTCTGACTCTTGTCTAGATTAATCCTATTTGTTTTTTAAGGAACTGCTTATATTTTATCTGTTCTGTGAGGCTACTTCTAACTTCACCACAATCTCCTCCAGTAGGGAATATTAATATCGTTATCATATTTTGAATGTTATTATTTAGGATCATGGAATTGTTGAACTATATGAGGCTCCATTAATTAGATGAAGAAAGGAGATGAAGAAATTCATCCAAGCTCACACAGTTTGTACAAAATTTTGACACAATTTTGTGTCAGAACCTCCATTAGAGATAAGCTCTCTTCTACTAATGAAATCTCTTCCATTGAATGTTTACGTCTACAGAACTTTGCATTACTAATTAACTTTGTAAGAACGTAGGCTTTCTTTCTCTCCTCATGTCAGCTGTAAGCATACTAAATGCCCAGTTCAAGTTTTAAACTCCTTTTATTGAGCGCAATATTTGGCAAACTAAGTACTTGGCAGAATAACTTCTGCATAGTATATACTTAAAGCAGTTTTATTTCTTTTATTAAAAAAACAGTGATTCATATTAAATTTTAGGCTATATCCAAGTTACTTAACAATGTCCCTTTACTACTTTTCCTCATCTGCTAAACAGTAGAAAAATCTGGATCACTCCTACTTGTTTTCTTGTAGCCTACTTATTTTTACTGTAGTAATTACTGTTTGGGAAGCTTTTGAAGTCTTGGCCAATACCAATTCTGGCAGGTAAAGCATTTTCAGCTAAAATGTGGAAAATAGATTTAGAATCTCATCTCTGTGTCAGCACATAGTATTTTAAAACTAATCTATTTGGTTGCATTTTTTTTCCCATTTTGTCAAACATCAAGGACACACACCGGAAGTCATTTCTCTCCAAATTTATTAGATTCTTGGTTTGCTGAATAAAGAAAAATAATATTTAGCTCAGATTATTTATACACTATAAAAACTATAGATTTATTACTTCTATTAATAGTATTAATTACAAGACTTTATGTAGTGTTTCACTGTACACAAATTAATGACATATTGTATGAAATAGCTATTATTAGACCTATTTTACTGGTGAGGAAACTGAGACCAGATGAGTTTCAGTAATTTGCTCAGAAATTCCCAAGCTAGTAAACAAAGATGGATTAGAACCCAATTCTCTTGCCTTTATTCCCTGTCCTCCTCCTATTACTTCATGGCCTGTCCTCAATTGGCAAAGCAAGGCCCATTTTGGCCGTGAAATGAAGATAGCCTATAATTGCTGCCAAGGAGGCATATTGAGTAGGATGTACTGAATCTTTCGGTCGCATCAGGTTCTGCTGTGCATGTATGAATTCTGCCAGAATCAGCTTCTATCATCAAGATGTTCATTTTCCAGAGATGAAATTTAATGGAATGAAATTTCCTATAGCCCATGGTTAGTGGATAGGAAATAAAATAAAAATACTCTGTGTTGGATAACCTCCACAAAAAGATTGAGAAAATTCTCATAGTCACTACAGGAAAACTTCAATTTGGCTGAACTCAATTCTGAATCACAAAATCTTAATTAATGGGAAAAGTTAGGGAGAACAGGAGTATGACAGAAAAATAAATGAGCAGTGGTGTGTGTGTTTGTGTGTGTGTCTAACTTACATTCTAAACCTTTCTTTAAGTATTTGCCTCTTTCAAAAAGTTTCCCACTGATCTTAGATATATCATATCCTAGTTGACTAGATCAATTGAACATTACGGAAGTATTTAGGAAGGAGTAGGAAGTACTTAATAATGATTTTGAAGTTTTCAGGCTTGAGACTGTAGGAGAATGGTGGAGGCATTCATTAGCTTTTCTTTTTTCTTTAATTTAATTGGTATGACAGGTGTTCATAGTGCAATTTTACAGGAAATAGAGGAAGGAAGGCAGTTATAGGAACCATTATAAATGAGCAAAAAGCTCAATTCACACATAGGATTGAAAATGAGAAATTCTGGGATATCTTTCTCGATCTTTCATTTTGCAAACTCAGGCACTCTCTGTCACACAGTAGGAAAGATGGAGCTGGCATTCTGTCACATTTCCTTTTTTAATTCTTGTGATAAAAATCTCTTCTAGCTTCCTATTTGCCTGTCTTCAGCTGTCCAAGCCTACTCGAACAGGCTTTATAGACTTCCCGGCTTCTGTAATTTAATTATGAGATGTTTGGTGGCTGCCATTCCTTTAAAGAGCAAATCCTGCAGCATATCCAACTGCTGAATTAGAGCTCATATCATAGGCTGCTGACAACAGCAAACTTAGCAACACAAAGATTCTTAGATCTTCTAGTTACCAACCTTATCAAAAGTCGTGCTTGTGCAGGCCTTGACTTCATTATTCCATGAAGGAAAGGAAGAAAAGTCAGATAGATGACAGTTTTTTGTTTCTTTTCCGCCTCCATGAAGTCTTCCTAGATATATTAAGAAGATACTGACAAATTGCTGTGTCTCTGGCTTTCTCCTTGCTATTCCCCTATGTCACCATTCTAAAAATGTGCTTTCCCTGAATATGTTTTTGATATAAAATCCTCATTTATTTGTGTAGTATCAAAACTCATTTGTGCATATGGGTTTATCAGCAGCAAAAATGTAATGCCAAGCTGGGTCTGCCCCTGTGGTCACTTGATGTTTACTTATCTAATGCAAACTAATTTCATTGTTTGTCCAAGGAAAACATGTCTAAAAAGGAAAATCTGTAATTAAAACGTTCTCACAGGCATTCCAAAGTTGAATGGGAGCAAAGAGCATACAATATATTGGTTTAGATGATCAGAACCATTTCCTCTCTCTACCAAAACAAATAATATAGCACTATGTTTATTTTTCTTTAGGATATTTCAACTACCCCCAAAACTGCCAAAAACCAAAATTATTCCTGGAGTACAACAAATATTTCCACAATTTCTTCTACATCCTATTATCATGACTGGTAATATATAAATGTAGCATACTATATATATTAGGTCATGCCCATTTAATATGCATAATAAATAGAAACTGAGAACTTTAAAAACAAATTTTCTTTTTTTAATTTTCTTTATTCTGGATGTCCTGCATTTTTATCTGCCCAGTATGGAAATTCTCTTTATTTATTTTATTTATTTATTTTTTATAGAGATGTGGGTCTCCCTGTGTTGCCCAGTCTGGTCTCGAACTCCTGGGCTCAAGGGATTCTCCCACCTCCGCCTCTCAAAGTGTTGGGATTACAGGCATGAACCATCATGCCCAGCTTAACCAAATTTTCATTTTACTGATTCTTTAGCACTCAAAGCAACTAAAACATCAATTTATTATTTTTATTATTATAAAAGTTCTTATTCCTATTTAAAGAACTATATGTTTCAGGCTGAGCATGGTGGCTCACACCTATAATCCCAGCAGTTTGGGAGGCCAAGGTGGGCAGATCACCTGGGGCCAGGAGTTCGAGGCCAGCCTGGCCAGCATAGTGAAATCCTGTCTCTACTAAAAATACAAAATTTATCTGGGTGTAGTGGCCCATGCCTGTAATCCCAGCTCCTTGGGAGGCTGAGGCAGGAGAATCGCTTTAGCCTGGGAGGCAGAGGTTGCAGTGAGGTGAGATCTCATCACTGCACTACAGCCTGGGTGACAGAGCAAGATTCTTTCTCAAAACAAAACAAAACAAAAACAAAGAAAGAAATATATGGTTTCTCCTGCTCTACATGCTCCATTCTGTCCACTTGGCTGTAATTTGGAGAAGAATACTAAGTAGTGGAGATAGGGGAAGAGAGAAAAGGAACAGAGAGAAGGAGACCCAGAGGAGACAGAGCTGAAGCCGAAGTCTTTGGAGGATTTTTCAACCTGTGCTGCAAAACTGCATTTGAATTTTGATGTCACTTAACCCTCAGAGTCTCAGAAAGCTAGATAACAACCAAAATCTCTATACTATGATGACTAAAACCATAGAAAAGATCATTATTGCTACATTTGTGTTGTGAGCAAAGTATAAATAAGCTTAAAAACTAGCAATGCCAGTGTTACAGCTTTTTTACAATTTACCTAGCAGGTTTTCCAGTTTTTATCAGAAACCTCCTCCCAATCCCCCTCAAAACAAACAAACAAACAACAACAACAACAACAAAAAAAACTAGCAATGCCAGCTGTTCCATGAAGTCTGAAGTACAGTTTTCCTGGGTAAATGTTAAGGAATGCTGGCTCCCATTGTTTGGGATGGATGTTCACATGGGCTTTTTAGAAATCAGCCGACTGCATTGTTATATGGATATACAGCTATCTTAATATCTTAATATCCATAAACTCTGTTTGGAAAATTAATAAATTCTTTAGTACTTATCAGAAAACAGATAACTAGAGGGACTCAGAAGACAATCTCTCTTCTAAAAGTAAATAATGTTGTAGAGATACCTTCTAAAATCACCAGTTACAAGTAAAATACATTTAAATTTTGGGAGACTATTTGCTTTCCCAGTTTCTGGGCTATCAATGCTGCACTCATTATATTTAAAGCTCGTTGAGGAATCTTAAGCATGAAACATTCCCCATAAAACTAAATTCTATTCTAGCTCATTCAACCTCAAAGGTCATAGTTGTGGCTTCCTTCCCTATAATCATTGCTGTAGAGTAACACACCTGCTGCGTGGTACTACAAGGCACAGTCTGGTAGAAAAAAAAACCCTGAATAACAATTCTGGGATTCATAAATGCATCCTCATGATGACACCCTGCCACCAGAGGCACAGACAACAGAGATAACCCAGCTGGTGTGACTTACTTTCCAAGGCCATAACCCTAATGCATCCCAGTGGGGGGAAATGAAAAGATTTATTATTAGTTCTGAGCTAATGCTGATCAATGAGCAAAATGCCATGAAGCTGTGGCCAAGGCAATATATGTTGTCCAAGAAAAAATAAAGGAAAGTATGAGGGGAAAAAAAGCCTGCAATATGAAGAGAAATACAGGGGAGAATAAAATCTCTTTTGTTAGGAAACCATCCCTCATGACCAAGAGTGGCGCTTCACCATCTGTTCACGATACTGCCGTCTCACAGTGCAAATGCCTGTCATGTACAACAAGCAGTCGAAGCATTAGGAAAAGCGGACATTTCCAAGGTAATTTTTCCAATATAAAGCAAGTTTATCAGCAATCTGCAGGCCTCTTTTTTACTTCACATTCACAAGCCTTTGATCTACAAGGGCAAACTCCCTATGGAGCCACATCCTGTTGCTGAGGGTGAAAAAGACAGAAATTACAGGCCTGAGGGAAGGGGTGAGACAGACACAGAGTGGCAAAAAAGAGATACAGGGAAAGTGGGCATGGCCACTAGAGCCCTGTGGAAATGTATTTAATATATGGCATTCCTATTCACCTTGCTGTGAGATCAGGTTTGCATCTTAATTACCAGCTGGCATTCCCAAAATATCCTTCCACCCATCGGAGAACTGTTGTGGAAGATTTTGAGCAGTGGCAACGCTAATGACAAGAGTAAATATCTTGGGGAGTACGAAATGCGACTGTCATATGCAAGTGCATACAGCAGCAAGTTGAATGGCCAGGAGAAAAGTTACAACAAAGGAAAAAGTGAAGTGTTCACAGAAACAAAGATTAGGGCTGTAGGAATGCTGAGTCTGAGAAGATGAAGAACAGAGAGGATGCTAGAAGCAGATCTCAACAAATGGTCTGTTATTAGTAGAAACCCCGGGTTGCAGGGTAAACAATTTTCCACGAAGCAAGAACCAGGAAATGCACTAGATCAGAGGAAGAAGAGAAGGTATGCAAGGACATGGTCACTAACAGAGACCTTGGTAGCTAATGTGGTTCTGTTCCCTCTCATCTCCCCTTATTTTTCTCTTTCCCTGTTGAGAGGTTGCCCTAAGCAAAATAAGCTAGGAGGCTGACAACTGATGTCAATTCACAACAGCTGGCCCGATAGCAACTATGGGTACAGGGGACAAAGAGAGAGAAATCACAGAAGGTGCTCCCCTACAAAGGCACTCATACGGTGTTGTATGTTAAAACATAAACATCGCTAGCTAATGCCAGGGTTTACTACACACAGCACAAACTTGCCTAGAGGTTAAACTTATGCACTAAGATGAACAGGAGTTTGAATCCTAACTCTGTCTCTTGAGAAAACTATGGCCTTGGGCAAATTACTGAACCTGGAATATCTAGACTATAAAGATGACAATAAACACCTTACAGAGATATTTTAAAAATTAAATTAAATGATCTATGTAAAATTCTTACCAGAGTATGTTCATTTAGTCAAATGTTTTTTCTACTAGGTCCACTGTGGGACAAGCACCGCCCTAAGCATCAAGGATTTGAGACTGGACAAGAAAATCTCTGTCTTCACATTCTGATGTGGACATAAAGTTATCAGTACATAAATATCAGCTTTTATTCTTATTATTTAATGTATCATAGAAATGAGTATAATTGTTATTTTTATTATTCATTTTTTCCACAGCTATGATGAGAAGCAATGTGCTCAGTTCTATCCAAAGAAATAAAGAGGTGACTCAAACAATAAAGACAACTAAATGTTGATGTAAAAGAAAGGCAGCACAGAGGAAGGGTGGAAGGAAGGAAGGAAGGAAGGAAGGAAGGACGGAAGGAAGGACGGAAGGAAGGACGGACAGGAGGGAGGGAGGGAGGGTGGGAGGGGAGGGGAGGGGAGGAAATGTGGAACTATTAGAAAAACCTTGGTGAAGAATGTGATTCTAGAGAATGTGATTCTGGAGACTTGAGTTCTGGGAAACAGCCTCTTGGAAGGTTGGTGAAATAAAACATGGAACATACTTGGTTGGGAGCTAACACATGGAAACTAGATATTAGTAGTAGTGAATCTACCCCACATCAGGAATTTCCTAACTGTAGGTGAGCTTGTTAACGTCTCAATTATCTGATCTATCAAAATCAGAATGATTTGCATTCAGTCCATTAATTATGTGTTGATCCATAGAAATAATAGATGTAAAATGATGGTCAACATGGAAAAACTTATATTCCATGTAAACATAAAGTACCAATAATATTCTGGAATAGTTTTGGGTCATAGAACATTTTAATGGCACAAAATGATTTGGGAAGCTCTGGGGAAACAACTTTATTGTGATCTTATTGTCAGACCACACTGTTCTGTGGAAGTGATTCTTTCTTAAACTTGGGGTAAGATTTGAGGCAGGCCCAAATCTCTATGCTCTCAAATAATCACACATTATTGCATTTATGAGAATTTTTTTAAATACTAAGCAAACATCATAATTATGTCTTTTTTCTTGTTTTTGCAAAACTATCTTTTTTTCTTTACCTACACACTATGTAATGCAGCTGGGCTGTTATTCATATGTCATTAAATTGTATTTTCTATTAAATTATTGTTTGTTTACATCTGTTTTCCAAATTGAGATTGGTCCATTGTTTTTGGTTTGAGGCAAACGTTGTCAAGTTATAGAATCTGCCTTGTTTGCTTTTGAGAATTAATTTAAACCTCTTCATTATTTAATGTGATGAATAGTTTATGTACCATATGTACTACCTGCTCACTAGAAGTTTAGCATAATTTGTCAGTAAAATCATTGGAATTTCTTAGAAGTTTTGATTAGAATAGTTCTTTAAAATTTAATTTCTTTCTCAGTCATTTTCATTTTATAATGAGAAATACATATTAATTAGTATATAATCACACATAGCATTTGCTTCATTTATCAGTTGTGCTCACTTCTAATTGCATAAAATTTTAAATAGATTAAATTGCTATAGTTTATTTTATTTTGCCCTTTTAAAAACTAACATTTAGATAAAGTTAATTTTATTCCTGTTCTGAACTCTAATTTTTTTTTTTTTTTTTTTTGACAAGCTCTTGCTCTGTCGTCCAGGCTGGAGTACAGTGTTGCAATCACGGCTAACTGCAGTCTCAACCTCCCCAGGCTCAAGCAATCCTCCCACCTCAGCCTCCTGTAGCTGGAACTATGGCCTGTGCCACCACACTCAGCGAACTTTTGTAATTTTAGTGGAGACAGGGTTTCACAATGTTGCCCAGGCTGGTCTCAAACTCCTGGGCTCAAGCGATCCACCCACCTCTGGCTCCCAAATTGCTGGGATTACAGGTGTGAGCCAATGAACCTTAATTTTTTATTTTTTTAAAGTAATTTTCATTTTAAAATATATTTTATTTATTAAATAAAACAATCTATAATAATTACTTGTTTTTATTTTAATAATGAAAATATTTAAAAGCCTTTCCTTCCATGAACAGCTTTGGCTGTTGTAAATCTTTTTATATTGACTTAATTTTTACTGTTGTGATTAATAATCTAGAATTTTATCACTGTATTTCTATAACTTTTGTTGTGTATTTATTTTCAGTTTTATTTTTTGTTTGTGTATTTAAATATCGTCATCTGTTTTTAATTTTAAGCATCATGATGATTGTCTTTTTTCTGCTTTTTAAACAAATGGGGCCTCGCAGCTTGTGAGACAGGTCAGGATTTGGGCAATTGAAATTGGGTGTAGGAATTGAGCCACATTTGCCTGCAGGCTTCATACACTCAAAGATTTAAACAAACATACAGAACTGAAGGTAGATTCAAGATTTAGGTTCAGATAAACTGTCAAATTTTGCTGCTTTTTAATGAGAACATAGCTGTGTTTTCTAAATATCCTTATATCTAAGAAAATATACAGCTTAATAAAAATATATCTGCTATTAATGTCCAATTCTATTTCACTAAAGAACTGGCTATTACCTTTAATTAGTATGGCAAAGGAAAGAAAACCTGTTCTTTTCCAGATCTTCCTGACATCTTAACTTGGAATTGGTCACTCAGTTTGTATGGGAGCTGTTTTTGCATTGTTTCCAGAACTGTAATTCTGTGCTTTCCTTTTTAGAAATTTATGTGTGTTTTCAAAGTATTCTCTGCTAAGTATTGGAGCCTTTAAGTTCCACACTCCTTTGTTTGTTTGTTTGTTTGTTTGTTTGTTTTTTGAGACGGAGTCTCGCTCTGTTGCCCAGGCTGGTGTGCAGTGGCACGATCTCAGCTCACTGCGAGCTCCGCCTCCCACACTCGTCTTTATTTCCACTTGTCTTCTGAACTTGAAATGGCTCTTCCTATCCCAGCTCCATTAGTAATATTTTTATTACTAAAGCTTCTCTTCCAGTTTTTTATTGTTTTTTTTTTCCTTGCTGTCCAGAACTCCTATAATGCTCTTCCAGCTTTATGTTCCAGGTCTCTTGCTTTTTCTCCACAATTTTTATGATTTTCATATTTCTTCACCTATTTGCTTCGGGCTTGATATCGTTTGGCTGTTTCCACACCCAAATCTCATCTTGAATTGCATTCCTCATAATCCCCAGGTGTCATGGGAGGGGCATGGTAGGAAGTGATTGGATCATGGAAGCGGTTACCTCTATGCTGTTCTCGTGATAGATCTCACGAGATCTTAGGGTTTTATAAGGTGCTCTTCCCCCTTCACTCAGCAATTCTCTTTTCTGCTGCTTCGTGAAGAAGGTGCATTGCTTCCCTTTCACCTTCCACCATGATTGTAAGTTTCTGAGGCCTCCCAAGCCTTGTTAAACTGTGAGTCAATTAAACCTCTTTCCTTTATAAATTACTTAGTTTGGGGCAGTTCTTTATAGCAGTATGAAACAGACTAATACAGGGATATTTCTACTACCTGTTTTTGCACAGATCTAACTACACCTCAACGGTAATTATCCTCTCCATGCTTCAGCCACTAAATATTTTACGTGGAAAATTAAGTTTTATATTTCTCACAGAATTTTGTGCCTTGCAGAAAGATTTCTTAATTGTTCTATATAATATATATGTTCAAGTCGTTATCTGACCTATTATTTTAGTGACTGTTTTACTAGAGACCGTATCTTTTGGATATACTTTAGTTCTTTTCTCTTTACACTTAGGAAAATTTGTTTTTTTTTTAACCTGTGTTTTATTTATTTATGTATTTTCTTTACTTACCCAGTGTGGCTTAGGTGCAGCTTTTGAGCCTGTAGCAAGTTCCTGAGCGGTAAATGGTATGGTGGGTCTGCCCAGGTGGGTTATATAGTGCAAGAGCAAGACAGTCAACAGCCTATCTTTTCACCCGGTTGATGCCTTCCTCTTTCCTAGTCTTCTCTGCCTAAAGGATGGCAAATGCTGGTGTGCTACCTGTTTCAATAGCAGGAAGGACCCTTCACACATCTTTACCTAACTCACAGCTCCTAAAGAAAGAGGAACATAGCTCAAGTAACACTTGCTGAGCAGAAGCAGCCTCTCCTCTCCTTGCTCCACATATCTCCACAGGCCATGTCTTCAAATTTTGAATGTTCTTTCTGAGCCTCCTTTCAGCAAATACACATACCTATTGAAATAAGCCATTAAGTTAAAAGAGAAAATCCTGATAGATGCTGAAAAGGCAATTAAAAAAATCAATACCATTCTAATAAAATATAGAAAGCTATAGAATTTGAATAAAATAAAATTGCTTAAAAACAATAAAATCAAAATAACAAAAATTCACAGAAAATATTATCCTAAAGAGTGAAACAGTGATCAATTGAAATCAAGAATAAGATTGGTCTGACTAGTGTACAATGTTTATTAAATGTTGACTTGGGGGAGTCTAGTAAATGTAATAAGATAAGGAAATGAAATAATTGATACAAGCATTCAAGAGGAGCATATATTTCTTTATTTGGATAATATATTTGCTTTTAAAAAATACTAATATTAAGAGATGAATTTGGGAAGATTGATGAATACAAAATCAATAATTTTCCTATTATGTAAATATAGATGAGTACAAATGAAGGGAATATTTTTGTAGATAATTTGAAAATATATATATATTCAAGCTTAGGAAAAAAGATGGAGGGTCTAAACTGTGTGATTTTTGATGGGTTAAAAATAAGATCTAAAAAAATGGGAACTTACTGTTCTTTAATAAATTAACAAAATATCAAAAGACTAAATGTTTCCGAACTTAATGCATACATGTTTTATTTTATATTGCAAATGAAAAAATGTTATTGCAATTCCTCAGTATAACCAAGAAAAGTAAAAATAATAGAACATCTGTGGAGGAATGGCCTTATCTGGTATCAGAGCACACTGTAAAGCCATTGTGATCTAATCAACATGATATTGTCATAGGTTTGGTGAATATATTCTTAGGGTTGGCATACTATGGTCATGGTCCACTTCCTGCTTTTTGCCTGTTTTTGTATGGGTTTCATATTTTTCATTGATTGAAAAACAAGTATCAGAAGAGAAATATAGCATGAAAAGTAAAAATTGTATAACAGTAATATTTCAGTATTCATCAATAAAGTTTTATTGGAACACAATGTGCTCATTTATTTGTATATATCCTATGGCTCCTTTCATGATACAACATCAGAATTGAGTCTTTGTGATAAAGGCCATCTAGCACGAAAAGTGTTTACTATCAGATCCTTTACAGAAAAATATATGAGAACTGTTGGTTTAACATATAATATTCTACATATAAATATGTACATAAATATGTATATATGATATATTATTATATGAAAAAGGTAGTATAAATTATGCTGGCACAAATGATTAATCCTGAAAATGGAACAAGATGAAAATAATATGAAAATAAAACAGGTTATCCATCTCGTATCATACAGTAAACACAATTTAATAAGATTGGATGGATAACTGTAAAATGTAAAACAATAAAATTGTTCCAATAAGATCTGATAATATGAGATGTAGGTAATTTTCTTACAAAAAAAACTGCAAACCCAGAAACTAACAAAGAAAGCATATATAATATTTAACTGTGAAAATTTAAATATTATTATAAAAAGTTTAAAAGCCTGAATAGATACATTTCCACTTTAGGGAGATAATTCCAATTTAAGGTTTAGACAAAGTATTAGGATCTATAATATAGCTTCACTCTCAGCTATAGAATAAGAATAACATCAAGTAATATCAAGATAAAATTCATAAAGGAGCAAATCCAAATGGCAAAACAAAACAGAACAAAAGCTCAAACTCAGTGGTAGTTGGGGAAATGCAAATATAAATGTGTTATTACTTTACAACCATCAGACTGGGAAAAATTTCAAAAGAGCAGTAACACTTATTGCAGGTGGGGAAAATGGCTTGTGGATATTTAAATTAAAACAGCCTTTTTGGAATGCAATTGGATAAGTATACTAAACATTTGAAAAAAATATATTCATCAATCCTACCCCTAAGACTTTTAGAAATAATAAAAATTCATCAAAGATATATGTTTTAAGTTTTTTGTAGCAAAATTGTACACAGAAGAAAAAAATAAGTAAAAGAAACAATCATTAATAGGTTCATGAATGGGTAAATTATGATACATATCTACTATGGAATATCACACAACCATTAAAGAAAACAATGTTTAATATGAATAGTTTGTTTTCAGCATGCAGAATAAGGTGAATAAGGTGAATGGATATATATAGGGTTAATATGAGAAGAAAAGGGAAGGGGAAATAAAATGTTTGAAAAGGAAAACATCAACTGAAAAGATTGCCTGATATAGCTGTAATTACACTGATGTAATTATGAATATATGTGTAGGTATGAATTAAATTCAAGAAATATTATTTGATACAATTTTGTTTCTGTTTAGTTTCACATTTTTAAATGGCCTTTACCTTGTACATTATCAAATGTTTTTGATTCATGTAGATTAAGTAAATTCATATCTGTGTCATGTGTTTCTTTTGCATTATGAAATTGTCCTTATAATATTTATATTTCTATTTTTGCTTACTCTTTTATTACATTTAACATTTACTTATTTGTTTATCTTCATGTAGCCCCATTACTTAATTTAGTGTTTATTGTGATTAAATCTTAACTGATGCCTCTCATTTTTGTGAATTAAGTTTTCTTCACTTTCCCACTATAGTGATCACACTTGCCCTCATTTTGTTCTTACATTGAGGATAATTCTCTATGTTTAATACATTTAGGTATAAGCCATGTTTGGTAAGCACATAGTTATTTTATTTTTATTGGTAGTGACCCTTCCCCTTTTTTCCTCCTCCTCATCCTCCTCTTTCTCCTCCTCCTCAGTCTTTTCTTCTGGAGACCAAAATCATTATGGACTGTACTCCATGATCTAGTGATCCATATTCCGTGTCTATCCCCTTTTTTTATCTTGTTGTTCATTTCCTCTTCTTTCTGTTTGTTTCTCTTAAAGCCTGTCCTCAGTATCGCTGATTGTATTTGCTGTAATTGTAAGTCTGTCATTTATATCTGCCACTAAAAATTAGCTTCAGATACTATGTTATTCATTTTTCTGCACCATATATTTTTTTTTGTCAATTAACGTGTGACAGAAGCAAGGTCTGTCAGTATATTCAAAATATATGTTATATTTTAATCTTGTTTTCTGTTTTATGAAGATTATTTTAATGTTAAATATTCCTTGGACATTTTTAACATTTTCTCATTCTTATAATTCAAATTATTGTAGGCCTATGCTGATATAAGTTTTCCTTTTTCATAAACAGAGAGATCTCTGGCCAGGTCCGTGTTGCATTGTAGTCCCTGGCAATGATCATTTTCAGTCTTCAAAGCCTGTGTAGCAACAGATGCAATAGAAATCAAAGCTCTGAACCTGGAGGCTAGAAAGGTATGCCAAGCACAGTTCTTGGTAAACAGAAGATTTCTATCCAAAGTACCAGTAATATTTACTTTTAGATAGAAATTATCAGTTTAATTTTTCCAGCTTATCCTGGTATGAGCCTGGATGAGAAAAATCTGTTATGAATAAAATGCTGGTTTATGTTGATAGAGGAGAGTTAAGACCCAAATACAACAAACCTTCTTAATAAAACTGACGTTGCTAGACATGGTGGTGGAGATACTTTTGCCTCTTTCTTCAGTGTAAAATATATATATGACTAGAGGCAAATCATACTGATTGGGTAGTTAAAGGACCTGAGCAGTGCCATTAATTTCTGGGGACCATGTCTTGTTTTGTACTTACAACATGGAAGTGAAGAAACAAGTTCCCTCAAGTATCTAGCTCTAAAGCCGAACCCATTAGTAAGATGTTTTTTTGAAAATCCTTAACATAATATAAAACACTCTTGTTAATTATTATTTTTAGTAGATGCAGTTGTTGCATAAAATGAGTGTCTTTCAATGGACACAGCAAAGCCTCGTTGGTTTCCAAAGTCATATTAAACTCTCTTATTTTGTTATTCTTAATTTTCTCCTCTCTTCTGATATCCTCTCCATTCACTTTGCTCTTCCCCTTGCAATTCTCTTCTCATTACTTGCAATTAAAATGTCTCTTCATAAACAGCCACAAGATGGTAGGATTTGAGTAAGTTAATGGAGCAATCTGATTGGATTGCCCTACAGTATGGAAAGGAAAAAATGGGAAGAAATTGTTCACATAATTGCCCTGTAGTACAGAAAGGAAAAATTTAGGGCCTCCTAAAACATCTAGATAAATGGAAATGAATGGTAGTAGTTAAAGATGGACTTCTAAGGGTGTATTTTTATGTGTTACTCTTTTAAAATTATCTTACTTTTTATTACAAAACTGATGTGAGTTATTTTACTCAATTTGGAGCATAAAGGAAATCATATAGACAATGGAAAAAAAATTCACTTGTTATCTCACCACCTTAAAATAATCATTGTGGAAATATGCATGTATTATCTAAAATACATTTTCTTTTTCACTCTCTGTGTTTTTAAAAAGAAATTGGGGCCCCAGCAATTTGGGAGGCCAAAGTGAGTGAATCACTTGAGGTTGGGAGTTTGAGTCCAGCCTAGCCAACATGGTGAAACCTTGTCTCTACTAAAAATACAAAAATTAGCCTGGCATGATGGCGGACGCCTGTAATCCCAGCCACTTGGTAGGCTGAACCAGGAGAATTGCTTCAACTCAGGAGGCAGAGGTTGCAACCAGCTGAGATTGTGCCACTGCACTCCAGCCTGGGTGACACTCTGTCTCAAAAAAAAAAAAAAAAAAGAAAAAAGAAAAGAAATTTGGGCCAATCTTAATATACATATGGGTAACCCCTTTTCCCACACTTAACAATATACCAAATACTTTTTTATTTAGTTTTACATTCTGCAAAAATACTTTCAGTGCCATCATGTGAATGCAAATTTAAAACCAATCTGCTCTTATCATGTTTTTATGTTCTTTCGATTTTTATTATTAGAAATAACTCTGTGATACGTTTTTGTATATAGATTTTTTTTCTAAGTACGGATTGTATCCTTAGGTTAAAAATGAACTGTAGTCTTTTAACAACAGCTGCCTTCAAGAATTTTGCTTTTCCTTTAAAATAGAATATGTGTGAATGTACCTCAGAGTCCTAATGTACATAAGAGTACTAATTTTCCAAAGTTAAGTCAAACATATTAACTGTTCCTATTTTTTCTGTTTTCTTTAAAATTAAGATACCTAAAGGAGCATAAATCAACCACTATTAAAACTTAAGAACTTCTTGATGTCTAACTTCATTTTTTATATAATACATAAGTAATTAATTCTGTGTCTGGTGGGATCCTGCCAATAATTGCATCCAGAATATTCTGGATCAGCTAGACATTCCTGTGTCCACAGAAAAAGACTCATTTTATGCAACAACTGTATCTAATAAAAATAATAATTAATAAAAGCATTTAATATTATGTTAAAGATTTTGAAAATCCTTCTTACCAATGGGTTGGGCTTTAGAATTAGATGCTTTAGGGAACTTGTTCCTTCCCTTTCGTTTTGTAAGTAGAGAATATATATGGCCATTTTTTTCACCTGGTTTATAGTGATTACAATATTATGTAATTTATCTATGTTTTCCATTATGAATGCTAAAAGACCTTATGCTCATTTTTCTTAGCAAACTTGTACTCAAAAATATTCATTGATGCAATCTTTTTAACAAGTCTAATGCAAATGGAATATTATATTTTCTGGAATTACAGTAGTGCTCATAATTTTATGAGAAAGAACAAGAAAAAGGATTATATTGTTCATCTTTGCTGTACAAAGAATGCATTTGTTTCCCAAAGCAAGGGCGTGAGACAGCATTAGAAAGAATCTCCAGTTTACTTGATCATTGAAAGTAAATATTTTTATGAGCTAAAGCTTATCTAAGTCTTCACGTGAGAAAGCCATACTAAATGTAACCTCTGACTTCCTTGAAAAGTACACATTTAGAAACAGACTGTATGTTTCTAGCCATGGTGTTTATCCTGATAAAAAATAAATCCATATGTAGCCTAGAATTGACCTATCAAAATTCAATACCCTGGAAGGGTTTGAAATTGGATACTTTTTACAAGTTAAAGAACAGTGAAATGAAGGTGAAAGGCACTAGATTCAACCTAGGATTCCCGGAAGGAAGAAAAGAAGAAAAAAAGAGCAGAAAGGAAAAGTGAAGGAACCCAGGATGAGGGATTGGGTTGAATTGTTATTTGCTTGTACATGAAGTAATATTGCCACTTATCTATTTTACTTCTTCACCTTATTAGGTGTTTCTGCCCCCACCTCCATCTCCACCCCCATATCATGCAGGCTCTGAGATAGAGAATGGGAAGAAGGTAGTTCCTGGACACAGGATAATCCAAGATGTAACATTTTATCTTTCTATTATCTTCCAAAGCTATCACTTAATAATAACTTCTGTCCCTCACCACATGATTCATGCATACCATGGTCAGCATGAATAACTATATATAAGACATAGAGAACTATCTTGCAGTAATGGTCCAAGTGTCTGGAGCTAATCAGACAGAACCCTACAAAGAGAAGTTTGAGAAAATTTCTCAAGGCACTTCAATACATCGATGACCAACTACTAAAGAGAATTCACTGAGAGAGAAAACATCAATACTCTTCCACAAACCTTGTAATTTCCCATCAGTTTGTGTCTCTGTAGATCACATTCTTTCTATCACACTTCTGTGCTTACAAATAGACTTATTCTCATGTGTTTATTTAACGACATAAACAGATCCTTAGTAAAAGAGAGGAAGAAACAAATTACATATTTCAATGACATAAACTGATCCTAAGTAAAAGAGAGGAAGAAAAAATTACATTTCTTTTTTCTTAAAGTTTCAAAAAACAGTTGTTTTTACAAATAAAATTGTCAATTGAAAAAATATTTTCTGAACAATTATATTTCAGGCATGAGCTAAAAAGTAGAAATATTAATTATCTTTCTGCAAGCTCGAATAAAAGCTTTCTGCAAAAATTCGGTATAAAGAACAATTTTCTCAAATAATTTGAACTTGCTTTTAGAGACAGGGTCTTGCTCTGTTACCCAGGCTGGAGTGCAGTGGCTCAATCACGGCTAACTGCAGCCTCAAACTCCTAGGCTCAAGCAATCCTCCTGCCTCAGCCTCCCAAGTAGCTGAGCTGGGCCTACAGGTAGGCCCCACCACATCCAGCTAATTTTTAATTCTTTTGTAGAGACAGGGTAGCATTATGTTAACTAAGGCTGATCTTGAACTCCTGGCCTCAAGTGATTCTCAGGTCTGGGCCTCTCAAAATGCTAGGATTATAGACATGAGCCACTGCACCCAGTCTTGAATCTTTTAATCTTTTAAACTAGAATGTAAACATACAAAACTAAGGTTTTTTTGTTGTTGTTGTTTGTATGTGTGAGTGCACATGGGTTTCTGCATACATACTCTCTCTTTATATGAAATAGCATGATGGTAGGGTCCTATCATTTTCTACACTGTAATCACATATTTGAGATAACAGAAACTGGGGTTTCTGCAGAATTTATAGCTTGCTATGAGCTGTCAAACAACTAGGTGAAACACTGCATTCAATTTACTGTCCGTCATGTCAAACTTTGGTAAAGTCATATTGGAGGTGAGGGATATTTTTAGCCTCTGTCTTGACCTCCCAGATCTTAAGGTCTCATCAGTGTGATATGAACTTGACTATGTTTTATAAGATGTTAGACAGGGCCTGTAATATTTAACCCCTAGGCCTACCTGCCCAAGTACAAGGCAACATCCTCAACTAAGGCTTAGGACACAAACTAAAAGCAGCTGGATAATCTGTTTGACATCACCTGTCTTAAAACCTGTGCAATATATGTAGTTATCTCCCCCAAGAATATTGGCCTTATGGGACATGGGGGCAGGACAAACTTCACATTTGGAAGAGCACACTAATCAACAATCTTTGGAAGTCTGGACTGAGAATAGGTAAGAGATTATCCAAGAGAAACTGAAGAATATTTTCTTTGAGTCTCTCTTTAATATATTTATTAACATATGTTTATATGGCTATAGCAAGAGGAAGAAGAATCACTGTGTTGCATTTATTAATTCTCCAATAAGCTCCAGAATAGCATAGAAACCCTATTCACCAAAGTATTTGGGAGAGGAGTTGGTTGATTAATCAAAAACTGATTTCTTTAAATATAAAAATATATATTTATTCATTAGTTATTTGTCTTTTTTGAACCCATTAATTTGTACCCATTGAGTCTTATTTCTTTTTAATAAAAAACACATCTAAAATGTATTATCTATATGTTTTAATTTGGGCTTTTAAAGGCTGAATAGCTATATATTTCAACCTTCTCTCTGGCACACTTGATCATGTGTGTAGAGAATTATCAGGTGATTGTGTAAGTTATCATCATTCATGTACCGGTGAAAATATCATATACCTATCTTTATCTATCTTTATCTGTTACTAACATAAAGAAGTAATGTAATTTGAATTTTTGTCAATATCTGAAATCTACAGTATTTAAAAATATACTTAGTGAATCTCCTTGTGTACTTTGTACGTTACTTGAACTTATTTTATATTTATTAATGTAACTGTAAAATCCTTATAATAAATATGGATTTTGAAAACGATCAGTTTTATGTAAAATGTTAAGAAATTTGAAATAATTAAATATGTTAATCAATTTACATTTCATATACATATTAAGAGGTTGCTTTGATTACATAATTTTAGAACAAAACATAACATCTTTTGAGCCAAAAAATTGACTATACAAGTTAAAAAGTAGTATAAAACAGAATAATCAACATCAGATTTCATCACAATTCTGATGTTTATAAAATATTTAGCAGATTCAAAATTATGATATTAAACACTATAATCATTAAAAGTATACAAAATTAAAATTACCTTATTATGTTTAGGACATGAGTCTTTAAAAATAACATCTTTGAAATACTTTGCATCTTACGGAGGTTAAATGAAAGGCAGAATTTCAGTTGCACTTTCTCAAAATATCAACAAAGAGAAAAAACTAAATAATTACAATGAATTATCATTGTAAGTAAATTATCCTTATAAAAATAAGAAAGAAAAAATGTTAAAAATTAGAGTAAAATTATCTACAACAAAAACTCTTACTCCTTCAGCAATATCACTTCAAATTAGGCAGGCACTTATAATTGCCATCTAAATTCAAACTTTAAAAATTTAAGAACTGAAATTTTACTAAAAATTGTAGTAATATATGATTTTGACACAATTCTAAATTTATTTTTTATATCCGATAATTATATTGATATTTGACTTTGATCAAATTTAATTTTAATACTCAAAATTCTATCATTTAACTTTTAACCAAAATATATATTATCTGCATGTTGAAAAATAGATATCTCAAACACATCATTACAAAAATGAAATTCAATTTCCAAAGAAATATCTCTTATCTTTATTTCCAAAAGATATTTTGGAATTTTTACAAGTCTATTTATGTCTAGCACTCTGGCCAAAACCACCACTATCTTTCCCCTACACATTGAGAAGAAACTTTTCAGTGGTTCTGCACTTTTCTTCTTGCCTTCTTACAATCTCATCACAAGAAGAAGTCATCTTTTTAAATAATATCATAGTGCCCCTTAAATTCCTGTGATGAATTCTCAGTAATTTTCTTTTTAATCTGCATTTCTTACTTCAGTCTAAAAAAAGCTCCTTGTTCCATCTCTCGCCTACCTGTGAGTATCTGAAAACTTCTCAATTCACTCTTCTACTCACATGCATCTCACCAAGCTTATTCCTGCCTTAGAAACTTGCTCTATATTCTGCTTTGAATGTTTGAGCCATAGATTCTCCTGGCTAGAGAAGGATCAGCTTTAATAGCACCTCTTCTGAAAGGCTCTTCATGTCAGTCAAAGGTTCTAAGCCGTTTGTAAGTTTCATATTCCTTTGAGAGTTGAAAGCATGCTAGAAACTCTTTCTGCCCAAAGTGCACACATTCATTGACATGGAATTTTCTACACCATTTCAAGGAGTTCATGAAATCTATCAAGTGTATATATACATATAGGTATGTGTGTGTATATATATATGTATATATATATGCCGTAGGAATTCAAGTACCCCAGTTAAGAACAATGAAGCACTCCAATCCCTGGAACAATACTTTATCATCTCCCTAGAGGTTATCGTTGTCTAAAATTACATTTTCATCTGTTTATTTTTTATCTGTATTGTACCTATTTTTTTCTCTTGAATTTAAGTTTTATGAGAAGAGACATGGTCTTTTATTTTCTTTCTGATTCACTAAATTCCCAGAATCTGCAATAGTACCTACATTTGAGTAGGCATTGAATAAATAGCTGTTAAATAAAGAAACTGATGCATTAATAATTTAATCTTTATCATTTATGAAAATTAGAAGAAAGAGTAAACATAACAAAGAGGCCTGGCTTATGTTGATTTTAGTGTATCCCAGGTTCAAGAAGTTTCTGCGCCTCCCTCCAGAAACCCCAGTGGCTTCTGCTCCTGGTACTTGAGAACCAAGCCATGAAACATCAACTGACCAATATGTGTGGTGAAGAAGTTGAAGAGCCAAACGCTCCAGGATAGAGTAAAACATACTCATTGTAGTGTAATTGAGACCTGATCTTTTCCTGGGAACAGATTGATTTGGAGAACGTGTAGAGTGGCTAGAAGAAAAATAAATCAAAGCCCTTGAGTTAGAAAGATTGGAAGATGCCACAATGGCTTTGAGGTAATTTGGAAGTGGTTTATTTTAATGGGTTAAAAGTACAGTATTTTGTATCCCAGAGATGTAAGTTTAATTTCCAACCCTGCCATTTACTAGTTGTGAGATGTTGGGTAATTTTATTCAATCATCAAAATGTACAGAGTTTGGCTGTCTCGCTGATAAAAATGTTTGACTTCTTCACACAGCTTAGATTACTGCACAGTCTCATGGACACCAAGGTTACAACTTTTTACAACTTTATATGCTTCATTACTCAGCTTGTTCTCATGATTCTATACTCATCCTGCCCAATTTCTTTTCCCACTTTTTTTTTCCAATTCTTCTCTTCATGACATTGATCTTAATGATATGTAATTTCCATGTGCTATGTGTTTGTGTAATTTTATTCACATTCATGTTATCTAAATGACCTGCCTATTTGGAATTCTGTTTCTCTATTGAATGTCTAGACTTTTTAAACCTTCCATAACCCTGTAGTCAATTGGGTTGCCAATCCTAGAATTGTTTGGCAAATTTGTGTGGTACCCCTCATCTTACCATGAGGTGAGTACATTGAGATTACCAATCAAGGCAGGCCAACATGGGACAGATTTTCACCCTGAGAGTTTTGTTAAGCACCTTTCTTTATAAGCATCATTATCATCATTATTCTCCCACTTCACTGAAAAAATTGTTTCTCCAAATAAGACTCATGTTAGAAATTGGTGTGATTTATTTCTATTAATAATCGTGCCCTTCATTATGTCATCATTTTCTCTTTATTGATTATTTTGTTTTGTATAAGAAATAACTTTTCTGTATAAACAGCTCAACAGAACAGAATATTATATAAGACAGGGACAAGCAAAATTTGTAGGCAAAGGGCTGGATAGTAAATATTTTAGGCTTTATGGGTCATACGGTCTTGATTGCAAGTATTAAAATCTGCTATTTTGGCATCAAGTAGCCATAGACAATTGATAAATACATGAGTATAGCTATGCTACCATAAACCGTATTTACAAAACTGACAGCAGGCCAGATGTGGCATGTGCGCCATAGTTTGCTCATACCAATACAATAACAAATGAAATTTCCCATCATATACTCTTTATATTCTTAAATTGCAGCTTATTATTTAAATTGATAAAATACATAATCCTAATTGTGTAGATAATTGGCATATTTCTAAGGTCACTGATAAAAATCACAAGACTTCTCGTTATGACAGTAATCTTGTTAAATCTCTTCATCAAAATCTTTTGACCTCACATATACATAGCCTCAAACCATAACTGTATATACACGAAACTGTAGAATTGATCTTTTAATTCCTAAGATTGCATTAAATGTTTTGAATGAGTATGAGTGAAAATTTATTAGAATAAAGTAATAATTCGTGTAAGAATTATAAAACACAGGTCATGTATATTCAAGGTATAGTATAGAGACAAAAATGATATATTCCATTTGCTAATACTTTGTTTTCCTCTGACATTTGAAAAGACACTGAGGATTTACCAGATTAAAATTAGCCTCAGTCTTGTACAAGTATTTTTTTTATCTTTTCTTTTTACTTCCAAATTTCATTACTTTTTCAATGGCTCCTACACTTTTTTGTCAATAAACTGGTTTTCAATTTACAGTATATTATGCTCTTCTTCATATTTCCCCCACTCAAGGAAAATGTCAATGGCTTTCCACAATCTATACCATGTAGTACAAACTTCTTGGCAAAGAAATTAAAGTTGTCCACAATGTATTGTCAATTTACATCTTTAAGACTATTTCTTATATTCCTTTGCGCAATTAACTGAAACAATAAACTCTGCTATGCTCTGAATACATCTTGGGCATTCCCTATTTAATTCATGGATTCATAGGATAGTTTCAGCTTTCAATAGCTTCCAGTTCTCCTTTAATCTAAATCTAGAATTCATGATTTCTGTATGGATGTAGATATAGATATATAGATATATGCATTTTCTAGGGAAAAGACAACATTGTTACAGTGTAAACACCTTAGGTCAGAAGGAAGAAAGAAGAACAGTTAGAACTTTTTCCTAGCTTTTTTTTTTTTCAGCTTGATCTGGTCTATTTTGTACAGCGTAGTGCTCTTCTGTCAGATTCAAAGAGAGCCAGTCAGTCAACATCTTACTTATGGCACTGAGAATGTGACCACAAATGCCTGCGTGCTTCCCATTTTCTAGAGAAATGTTGGCTACAAATTAAAATAAACAAATGAATTAATGAACAAATAAACATTTAACAGGAAAAGAGTAGTTGGACAGGGATCAGTTTGACTTAAATTAGCAGCTACCTAAAAATTAGAAACGACTTTGAGATATGATTTAATTACCAACAACTTTCTTCTTTTGGGATATACCATCTGTTTAATCCTGCTGGTTTAAACACCATCTTGCTTCTTTATGCTAGAAAATGGTTGTTTTGATTCTAATTCCTTAAGATTCTTACTAGGCTGATGTGCTCTGATTGGTAAATACAGTAAACTCACCCTTTAATTTCTCTCTCCTGTCCCATGATTAGCTTCCACATGTAGAAAATCAGTCACTGTAGTAGCTATCCTCACTTTTTCTTTCTCCTTTTCTTTATTCCCTTTCTTCTTCCAACTTTCTCCTAGACACAGGTGCATCTCTCTTCTTAGAAAAGCGTCTAGAAAAGACAATTCAGAATGGCAAGAGACCCCGGCAGAAGATCACACGGTTTTGAATATGTCCAACTGGAAGACAAAGCACTGGGAGAAAACATACATAATGCATACAATAAATGTAAGGGCTGATATGAGAGAGGTAATTATGTTTAGCTCATGTCCTGAAAAAAGTAAAACTAAAACCAACAAAGTAGGAGGTAGATTTAGGTTTACATTATCAGTTTTTGTAAGAACAAAAGTTACCCAACAATAAATTATGCTGCCTACTGAAGAAGGAGGTTTCATATCAGGTAAAACAGTGAATTTGAGTACGCCAGAGATGTAAAAGAGATGAATATAAATATATTGGGGATTAATTCTGGTTATTTAGACTCTGCTGTGTTATTCAATACCACTACTTTGATTTAAACAAACAAACAAAATAAATAAATGTGCAGCACAATAATTATCTACAGAAATTTCTGAGAGTGGTAGTCACTGATTTGTTTGCTCTCTCACCCTCTCTTCCATCTACCTCTGATAGGAAACATTGCCCCTGGTCATCAGTGTAATCAGATGATACAAACTGAACAAATGAAGACATCTCATGATTGTGTCAAAAATGATTGGCCCAAGTAGGACCAAGTAGATTCCTTCTCTAGACTATACACAGGCCATGTGAAGAAAAAAGTCCCGTTCCCCTGGTCTGCTAAGTTAGATTATTATGATTTGTAAGTGCCTAGAAGCTATTTTTTTCTCTGTCAAATCTAGAAAAAGCATGTACAGTAGATAAATGTGTGACCACACATAAAAGATGAGCCAAAAGATAAAAATAAGTAAAACCCCAAAGATGTTGTCAGGTCCCTTTGGATTCTTCCATGCCTCTAATCAGCTTCATCCCTGTGCTTCCCAGTTATACCATCCAATAAACTTTCCCTTAAGGATCTACTCTAACATAAGGATCCAACCTAATTTTATCAAGCTATACATACCAGGCCTATTAAACTATCGATAGTTGGCATTTATAACATACTTGGTAGTCTCTTACATCTACAAGGTAACCCTAGAGGACTGGAATAAGGAAAATAAACAGCATCTCGCAAATGGTTTTTCTACCCACCCTGTCTAGCACCGATTAATGGCACTGATAAGGGCGCAAGAAATACTTCATTGTGTGGATCAATCATCTGAATCTGATTAGGACTCTAAAGCTGTTCATCTTAGATATTTTTACTGATATTCCCTTAATCGGAAAAGAGAGTGACCTCAAGCCCTGTAAGTCAGGAGCTTACTCTGAGCTGCCACTACTAATGCAGTATTTCATGAAATTATCATCTTTCTTTTTTTATCATCAAAATTTGCATTAAAATATATGATAGCTCATTTTTTATTTCAATATAAATATAATATTTCAAAATTTTAATCTATACTCCAGAAATTGTCCAGTAAAAGGTAATGTACTAAGAAGAAATACTGTGTTTATTATAACATGGATTTGCATCACCTCCAGATATACAGTGTTATAGCCCAAAGAGTATGTGTAACCTTATTTGAGAAAAGCTGGTGGTTGCAACCAGTGAGTAAAACAAAAAGTGATCTTGCTCTCCAGTAAGGGTTCTTGGAAGGAAATAAATATTAAGATGTATCTCATATTTCTAGTCATCATATACTTTACTAATCTGGCTTATTTTTTGGTCCTAAATACAAAATATTGTCACATATCTGTCAGAATGTGTCAGGAAAGTTGCCTTACACATGGAATACATGAGAAATATTCAGGCTCACTGATTAAAGAAACTCTGTCAAGCATCTCTTATAATTTACATATAATATTTGAAATTAATATGCTGGCTAGGTGCAGTGGCTCATGCCTGTAATCCCAGCACTTTGGGAGGCTGATTGAGTTCAGGAGTTGAAGAACAGCCTGGGCAACATGGCAAAATCCAGTCTATGTCAAAAATATTTAAAAAATTAGCCAGGCACAGTGGCACTCACCTGTAGTCCTAGTTCCTTGAGAGGCTGAGGTGGGAAGATCACCTGAGCCCAGGCGGTTGAGGCTGCAGTGAGCTATGATGGCACTGCTGCACTCCAGCCTGGGCAACAGAGTGAAACCCTGTCTCAAAAAAATAATAATAATAATAATAATAACAATATGCTGTTGGCTATCTGGAAAACTATAGTTGTCAGTCTTAATAATAAGGTTTCTTGAGATACTCATTACAAATAATGAATCAGGTGAAAGAAACAAGAAAAAGAAAAAGAAAGGAAGGAAGGAAGGAAGAAAAAGAAAGAAAGAAAAGAAAAGAAAGAGAAAGAAAGAAAAGGAAGGAAGGAAGGAGAGAAAGGGAAAAAAAGAAGAAAGAAAGAAAGCAAAGAAAGAAGAGAAAGGGAAAGAAAAAGAAAGAGAAACAGAAAGAAAGAAAAGAGAAAGAAAGAAAGAAAAAGAAGGAAAAAGGGAAGGAAGGAAAAAGGGAAGGAAGGAAGGATGAGGGAAGGAAGAAGGAAGTAAAAAAGGAAGGAAGGAAGGAAAAAAGGAAGGAAGGGAAAGAATTATCCCCAAAACAAAGATTATAACTCTGCAAGTTTATTTTGGTGTCTGCTTGATCTGCTTTGAGAATTCAAATTGCCCTGGGAATTCGAGAGAATAAGCATTAGAAGTGGTTGCTTTTACCAAGTGGTATCTTGGGAGGAGTCAGACTGAAATTTAAAATGTGATATAAATTATTCACCAGGATGTTAACATTTTAAACAGAGTCTTTTCACATCTCTTATTCCACTGGGATCCACAATGATCCTCTGAGATAGGTAAGACAAGTATCATTATCCCCACTCTATAGATGAGGATATTTATCCCCATGAAAGTTGGGTGAATTGCTCAAGTTAGATAATATTCTAATTATAAAGCTAGAAGTAAATCCTGGAGTCCTGTCTTTCTGAGATGCTTCTGTTCACTTCTTTGATGCTGGCTATTCAGAAAAAAAGACACTGTACTTATTGATACTCTGTAAATGAGAGCTGATACTACATTCAGATATCACACAATAACTAAACTGCTGTTACCAGAGATCTTGGCCATAGAATGGTGTTTTCTGTTAAAAACAAAAACAAAAACAAAAAACCATAAGGCATAAGGCATATTTAATAATGGATAAGTACTACATTTTGCAACACATTGCTCAAATATAATGGAAGAACAAATTCTCAGTTCAACATCTTAGAAGTGATATTTTATTTTATTTTATTTTATTTTATTTTATTTTATGTATTGATCTATTTATTGAGATGAAGTCTCACTCTGTTGTCCCAGCTAGAGTGCAGTCATGCAGTCTTGGCTCATTACAACCTCTGCCTCTCGGGCTCAAGCGATTCTCCTGCCTCAGCCTACGGAGTAGCTGGGATTATAGGCATCATGCCTGGCTAATTTCTCTATCTATAGTAGAGATGGGGTTTCACCATGTTGGCCTAACTGGTCTTGAACTCCTGACCTCAAGTGATACAACTGCATCAGCCTCCCAATAGAAAGGATCTTTTATTACCCATTTTTCTTTCTTTCTTTTTTTTTTTTTAACCATTTAAGCCATTAGTATTGCCTTCTAACATGCCTTCAGCATATCCTGAATGTAAAATTTCTACCCACTCCATTTACTTTCATCTCTACTTGGACCACTGCAGTCAGCTCTAAACTCATCTCCCTTCTCTTTTATCTTTCTATGTTCTGTTATCTGCACAAAAGTTAAGACAATCTTCAACATCTGTAAATTAAATTCCTTGACTCTTCTACTCAATAACTTTCAGTGGCTTCCCAGCATATTTAGAATAAAACCCGCATTGTTTGCTGTGACAAAGACTAGTAATTGGCCTCCACTATCAATCACCTTCCTTTCCCGTCTTTCTTTTAACAATATGGATGCTGAAATTTTAGCTAGACAGTGGCTACATTCCCTAGTTTTCTTCATGGACTAATATAGATACAAATGTATAAAACCAAGGAGTTATACTATCCTTATGTAGTATAAGTCTGTTTTCCTTTTTTCTTATAATGGGATGAAACCCAAACACAGTGGATTAGGATATCACTGTTGGCAGGGCAAGGCGTTTCAAAGAACCAGATGACCAACGCACCAGGCCCACCCACCAGCCTTTGATTGCTCACCTCAGGAACATAATAGGAAGGAAAAATAAATGTTTTCTGTGTCTCAACCATCGTATTTTGGAGTTTCCTACTTACAGTGGTATAGCCTGCACTTACTAATGTCCTGATCGAGATCTGCCGCTATGTACTATCCTTCTTTTGCCTTCTCTGAAATCAGTTTGTTGCAAGCACTCCAAATCAGAAACATTACCTTTTGTCCTCTATGTATATTGAATTTTCTGCATTATTTACAGGTTTCCTATAATTTCCTTATATGACATTTCCACTTGGATAATTAGTTACTAAACATTGATCTAGGTCAGCATGAAGTAGTCAAGAACAGAATCCTATATGTGAGTAATATAATTAGGGGTTCTTATCAGCTACTAAGAGTATGGGCTGTTAACAAAATCTGAGACCAATGCAGTCATAAACAATGGGTCAAGCATGACACAACATAAAAAGGCAAGAACAGGTGCCTCAACACAGAAGACACCCAGGATACCAAGAAAATGGCATGGAAAGTAAGACCAGTGTTACAGATTGAAACGCGTTCCCCCAAGATTCGTGTGTTGAATACATAACCTCCAATAAGCTTTTAAAAGGGCGATTAAGGCTCAATGAAGTCATAAGAATGGGGTTCTAATCCAATAGGATTGGCATTCTTATAGGAATATGAAGAGACAAGAAGAAGAATAAGAGGAGAAAGAGAGTTCCTTCTCTTTCTTTGCCTGCTCCCAGAGGTAAAGCAATTTGAGGGCAAGTCAAGCTGTCCAGAAACCAGCAAGAGAGGCTTCACCAGCAATTAGCCCTATTGGTGTTTGTGGCTTGATGTACATATTCATTATGTCTTTCTGGAGAATACTGGTTAGTACATAGCCCAAGCCAATTAATACAACCAGTGCTCAGCATTTCTAGAGATACCCCATTTATGTCATACATTATCATATATCATCTCACTTAACCTTCTGGACAATTCTATGAATAGATGCTAATGTTAGTGTTCTGATTGAGGAAAACTGAGGCCTAGAGAGCTAGATAATGTATTCAAGATCACTCAGCTAGAAAATGACAGAGTTGGGATAAAAGCTCAGGGCCACATGGCTTAAAGTCCATGTGCCTGGGTAGTATGCAATTGCATCACCCTCGGACTGGCACACCATTAGGAAAAATGTATATTAGCCTTCAGAGATGAGTGGCACCCTTGAAAAGACTCACACTTTTCCAATTGAATTCTAAAATATAATTCCAGGATTTTTCTCTCTTTATACATTTTATTACGAGTAATGAGCGCACACATTTACTTAAGAGTATTAAGATTTCTCCTGTGCCCTTCTGTGGGTTAGTGCACATGAGGGTAAACACCCCATATCTACTACCCTTCTCAAACCAAGAATTTGTTTTCTGAAGTAATCAAGCTTTTCCTTTAGCTGTTGTCAAAATAGCAAAGTGACCAAAGTCAGGAAAAGTGAGAAATGGAGAATACGAGTCTCACCCTACTCTTAAGCTAACTGCTATTTTATGCCTACCTGATATATTAACAATCACAAATAAAGTCCTACAATTTAATAATTTTCAAACAGTTAATGGCATTTTTTATTAAATCAGTGAAGCAAGAGGTTGAGTCAAACTGTGATATAAAATTTAAGAACAAACAAATTTCAAACGATGGTTAAATGTTTAATCAAGGGGTCTCAGTGATGTTGTAAATGTCAAAACAAGAGACTTATGCAGCCAAACCTTTAAAACATCAGGGTGTCTTATTATTTTTAATACTTTTCAAAAAAACTTGTATTTTTTAATCAACTTCTATTACCTAACTTTATGGTTCATAAACTGTTATAGTTGTCAGAAGATCTACACATTTCTCTTTCTATTCAACTAATAAAAATAAATGAGAAAACTGAAGATATTTTTATTTTTGTGTGGTGTTATCATTGAAACTTTTAAAAACTTTTCCTTTAACTTCTCTGATAAATGCTTGTATTTGATGCAACACATATGAAATGAATGTTCTCATGGGATAGCATGTGCATTTGTTGTATACTGATTTATTTCAGATCAGATCATTTTGCCTGAAAATAACTTAATCTTCTCTTTAGATTCTTCTATAGATCTAATAAAACAGTTTCTTAACAAATATAATAGCATTTACATTTGTGCTGTCAAATGCTTTCTGAATACTTCCACCTCCTTTCAATGTTTATTCTTACAACAAACTACTCAGTTAGATAAGGCAAAGATTATTTTCTTCAATTTATATAGGAAAAAAAACAGTTCAATGACTTGTTTAATAATACCTTCGCAAGTGGTCTATGGCTTTCTCCACCATTACATGCAAGTGTTCAAAAACAGGCTCTTTAGTTTTTCATATAACACATTCTTTTTACATTATATATTTTTAAAATTATATAACTACCAGGAAGGACAAGCCTTTAAGGAAAAATAATGAATTCTCCTTATTATCTCTCATAACACCAGAGTTCCAGAAATACCTCAACCATCATAGTAGCTCATTTATTGAGTCCTGAATATATGTTCCGAACAATGTGCTGGGTCACTTCACTTAAACACATAGTTCCCAAAGTTAGCTTAGGTTGTTGAAGGAGAAGTCTCTAAAGTTGTCACTGTATAAAATAATTTGTTTGGCTCAATAATTTGTACACAAAGACATCTTCATCACTTTATAGTTATATACATTAATACAAATTATCTAAGTTTATAAGACAGTGTAACTAACACCTTTCATCAAGTTGTGCATGGCTACTATACGTATAACAAAAACAATAATTATCATGAAAATGAAAGGTCATTATTGGCTAGATGTATAGAAAAAAATTATTCAGAGGATGAGAGCATTGAGATAGTCCTTATTTGTTTTCTATTTCTCTGCTTACTCATCTTTCAACATCTGAGCCATCTCTGCCGTTCACCTCAGTTAGTAAATACTTGTGCCTGTCTCAACCAGGCAGTGCTCTCAGAAAATTCAGGAGGAAACCAGCTCATGTAGCTGAGGTAAATGATTAGTCGATCAAGCATTGTTGTCATGCACAGAAAGTTGCTTGGATAGTGCCATAGGGCATTTGATAAAATAGTTCAAACACGAAATGCAGAATTGGAAAAATCTTACCTTTGAAATGATTCGTTTATTTCTATAATTGCTACTCATCCATACTTTAGTATGGATTAGCCTTACTATATTTATCTTAAAGACATATTTTGTCTTCCTGGACTCTGGGTTAGAATACAAAATATTGCAATACATTTTACTCAATTGTGGCATATTTTAGGTTATTATAATCATTATCTTTTTAGTTTGCTTGAACCAAGTACTCATATTACTTGGTTGAAGACTGCTTGAAGTCTTCTGCTTGAAGTACTACTGCTTGAAGACATTTCTTATACTTTAATTGAATAACTTCAAAATATTTCAGGACATTGTGCATAAAGAATGATCCATAATGCATTGAGATGGTTCAAAAACTTTTCTGTTTATCTCAGTTCAGGCACTTGTTCCTGTGAATAGCTATGTAGAAATAGACATCCACCTAAGAGGGAGTGTCTTCTGTTGAATTTTGGAACATACTGAATATAGTCCACATGATTTTATCTACAAATTGACGTGAAAAATTTAAGAATTTCTGACATTTTCCAGGCCATTCTGGTTCAAACCATAATATGTTCCGAATGTCTTATGTCTCACCAGCCCAGATGACTGTCTTACCTTGACCACTTAGTATGCATACCTCAAAATAAGATTGTAATTATGTTCCCTCTCACTGGGCATTCTCTTTTCATGGACTCACACATGGCTCGAGTGTTTCATTTTCAATATCACACAAACTCTGAACCCTCATCAAAACTGTGAATTTCCAACAGACTTACTGACATTTGCCTATAATCATCTTTCAAATGAACTGTCATCACAGTCTTAATCTCTATTTGGCTGCCCTAATTGTCCCCACCTTGCCTGCCAAGTCTTTCACTACTTGAAAAGTTTTGCCAAGACTTTAAATTTATTCATCAGTGATTTTTAAAAAATCTGTGTAAAGGTATGTTACTCAGTTAAACATGTAGAAGGCTTTATCCAAGCACTTCAGCATGGAAACAAGTTATAAAACCCGAAACATTGGATTCTGAGTCTATTGCCAAACATTCTACCTTCATCTAATTTGGAGGAAGAGTTAAATATATGTAGTAGCTACACAATTACAAAAGCAAGTACAGTGATAATCAATTATCCAGATGTTTTACTGATTTGTTGCCCAAAGTCCAGATGTTTGGAAATATCTGACTGGCATGATGTAAACACACTCAAAGACTATTAGTCCAGTCTGCTGAAAGAAATATTGCCACTCTCAGATAATCTATTTTGCTAATAATGCTTTTATATAATTTCCTACAAAGCTCAGTTCAAAAAAATAAATAAATAAAACCCAGAGATTCAAAAATACACATTAGCATTATAGCTGCTGCTGAAAGAGCCTACTAGACATACACTTATCCTACTAGATTCCTTTTGATTTATTAGCCTAGAAAATAACAAAAAAAATGAGGTAAGTAAAGCTTAACAATCAGCATTTTTGTCACTGGAAAATATGATTTTAATATAATGATTTCTTAAATTTGTCTTCAGGCCCGGAATGGCAGTTCCTGTTTTGAATACTTATAGCTAAAATCTGTTCTTTTCTTAGTTATATTTTCCAGGAAATTTCGAACAGACAGTACAAGTTTATATGTATCTCCTTGGCAGCTCCAAACATTATTCCCATTGTGTCCTTCTTGAATGAAAAATTTAAAGTGGAGAATTAGCACTGGAAGATTGACTGGATTCTAAATGAACTTTCTAATAGTAAATGTAAAACTAGAGGGAACAGAGCACCAATAACGAAGAGAAATACAAGGCTAAGTATTGGAAAGTAATTAGCGAGCTCATCACTGACAACCTTTTGATGGCCTGAATTGCTTCCAGAAAGATAAGAATACATTGTTTAAAAAACAATTAAGTCCCACACGCACATTCGTAGAATTATTTTACATTCACATGCAAATAGAGGGGCTCATATTCCTTGAACATACTGGGTATCAACAGAGAAGCATTATATTTGGCATTGGTTTATTTGGGTGTGTTAAAAGCACCCATGGTAAATATATGCACCATAGACCTATGGATTTTATAAGGTCCCTAGGAACTCTGGTTAAACTTTGCAATTTAACTAAGGTCCACTGACAAGCAGCATATGTGTAGATTCGACTAGGTTTCTCAAGAGGTATTTCATTATTTGTATGGACATCAGAAACAAAAGAATAATGCCGAACCTGCTATAAGTTTTTTTCCCCTTTACGTTGGTAGCCCTTATTTATATGTCAATAGAATCTATATGTATATGTTTAATAAAAACACGACATTAAAAAGAGAAAGTAAAAACACTAATAGTCTGGGATCTATGCAAATTATTACAATAAAGTTGAAAACTCTTACTCTTTTCTATGTCTAATAGAAACTTACCTATTCATCTTGGTAATCACTTTTCCTTCATAATCTAGTATTAACTCATCATTCTGGTTCCATTCAAGCTCTTTTTTTTTCAACAAATCAATATATTGAGTCCTCTAAACTCACATCTTTTCCATTTATTTATGCTAGTCTTGTGTCTATATTATTATCCACTCTCTTCCTAGCCATATTCATGTTTTTCAAGGCCCATGCCAAGCTTCATGGCTTACTGCTGTCACACTCCCTACATACAACATCACCCATGGATCTAACTCCCAACATCCCCTATTCTACTTCTTGGTCAGTGTTTGATATTTTCACTGGTTGTATTTTTTATTATTTAGTGCTTATTATTTCAACTCCTATTTTTATTCACTTTGAGTGAATATATATGTATTTTCTAGTGGGCACATGTATACACAGGAACTTACAGATTCATTTAGGCTTTAAATGCTTGGTAGTACAATCAGTGTGTAATGTCTCACTTTTTTAGTCCTTATAATTCCTGAGTGGCCTGTCCAAAATTATCTGTTCAATAAATATTTGGGCATATTTTCATATATTCACAAATGTATAGCACAGAGCCAGTGACAAATGTATACTTTATTTATAAATATATACTTTTTATTAATCTTAAGAATATCCACTTTAATGTAAGCCAAGCTATTACTTCTGAAAGATTTTTATAATCAAGAGATTAGTGAATAATATCTGAATGTAAGAGACAGTCACAAAAACAAGAAAGAAAAGCCAGGGATAGTTTGCATAAATAATCTTAATTTCCCAACACTAAAAATAATTTAGAATATGGAAGGAAGCTCAGTGACCTCCTAAATTAGGAGAAGAAAGAACTCTAGAAATAGGAAGCTACCTGCCCACTGCCTTGCAGTTTGCTGGAAGCACTAGTACTGGTTCTAGAACTATAGTCTGCTCAATCAGTTCACTCAATTCAGTTCTGCCCATCAGTACTGTAGACTCTTGACTGTCCACTGGACTCTCAATAACTGCAGCTGTTTCCTTTGATTTGAACAATGAACCAAGAGTAACTTTGCTTCTTGTACATAAAGCCAGAGGCCTGGGTCCTCATTTTGAAATCTTCATACATACTGCAAAATCAGGACTCTTAACAACCCCTCTCCTAGTGTCTCATTGCTGACATCACACATATCTCTACTACCTAATGTGGCTTTTCTTCTTGAGTCCTTTATCTCTGTTTTGCTGTTGATTAGGTTTTCCTTTAATCCCAATTGCTTAAATTTATAGATTGTACTTTCCTGTATTTCTTTCACAGTGCCTAGGAGAGTGTTTGGCATAACAATAGCTAATAAATATTTTGTTTAATCGCTTAATTTTGCATAGCTAATGTTTCTATCATTACTGCACATATTACTACTGTAATGCCCAAACAAGAAAGTTAGTTTCTTGAATCAGGTGCTTTTGAAGCCCTGTATTACATCCTCTTAACACACTTCTAATTTTGGCTGAAGTCAAGGTGTTCACCTATTTTATGGCAGAGAACTACATGAGATATTGAAAAGCAGCTCCTAGTGTATGAATGATCTGTAGTAGGGACTCGGTGTCTGCCAATTGGCATCAAAGACCTTGTGGCAGAATTCTCTATTATAAGCTGTAAACAGTCATACCCACCAGGCCATGACGTTGAGCAGACCTTGTAGCAACCGCTATATGATAAAAATGTGCCTGAAGCGCACATGTCAGTTATAAAAGCACTGGGTCCAAACGTTCTGCTGCACTCTCACCTCTTCCTCAACTCACACTTGTATTCTCTTGGGATTTTCCCCAAAATCAGCTGAAAGAAATGAAAAATTCCAGACCTGGATCAAAACCAGGACAGCTTAGTATGTTGGTATGAAATTAATCACAGTCTCATATAGGGGTGGTCCTAAAAGAGAGTTGTGAGAGAAATTCTTACAATGGGCATTAAAATTGATTAGAAACTCTCTAAAGAGGGAGACGTGAATGAAGGCAGTACATGCAGACGCTCCCAGGCAGTGGCACTTGGTTTAGCCCATCAGTCAGGGTCCTGGAAGAAGTAAGATTAGAAAATCAGAGACAAGCAGATCTTGGGAAGAGGCATATGGAAAGCTCATGGAATCCAGCACATCGTGTACCCATCTTTTCCTCTCACTTCTGTGGCCATCAGAAAGCATCACTGTGGAGTAGGACCTTAACCATCATATGGATATAATGGCCTGTCTACTGGCTGTTGGTTAGCACTATTCTCAGCCACTGCAGTGTTTGCAAGTAGACCCTTAGATGGACTAGCAGTGATTTCACAGATAGATACTCAAGATGAGCCCATATGTGGACTTGATTTCACCAAGCTGATACGGCTATCCATACTACTAAATGTTGTGTTGTTAGCAACAGAGACATGGTGAGACCTAGTCATGACACCTTATTTTGAGAAGATCAGTACATTGCCTGACAATTGATTCTATCAGTCTCTTCCCACCTTCTAGAGGATATCAATTTAGTCCTACCATAATTTTTTTCTCTTCAGGGTATGATTGCTTTTCCTGTTGGCCATGCCTGTGCTGGCGCCACTTTTAGAGGACTTATAGAACAATTCAGAGGACACTGCATACAATTGTCTCTGAATGAGGGATCTACTTTACAGTGAAGGTGGTGTGGTGAGTTCACTTTCCAGGGTTATTATGAGGATTAAAGATAATTAAATGTGTCACCTAACCTTTAGGAACAACTCATTAATGTTTTGAGTTATGACAATAAGTACAATGACATAAATTATTTATTGAGCTCTACATTAGGTGCTTTGGAAAATATTTTTTAACTATAAAAAAAAATAAAGGTAGTTAGTATATACAATTAGCCTAAGGTCACGTAGCCAGCAAATGTAAGAAGTGGATGTAAATACAATATCTGATTTCAGAGCCTAGTATCTGTACACCGTACCACATTGTTCCTTCACAATAATACATCATTGAACAGGTGCCATCAAAGCTGGACATTTAACAATTGACCATATGAATATGCATTTAATTGGAAAGCCTTTTAACATGAAAAAAATGATTATTTATCTTAGATAAAACAATAGAAATTTTTGCCTGTTGAAAGAGGGACAGATACAAAATTTTTAACAAATCAAAATTTGCTATAATCACCCAATTCACTATTTGACAGTTTCAAAATCAATAGTAAGGTCCAATTCACTATTTGACAGTTTCAAAATCAATAGTAAGGTCCAATTCACTATTTGACAGTTTCAAAATCAATAGTAAGGTCAAATCATGTCTATGCAAAAGTTTAAATTAGATAAATTTGGTGACTGTCGTAATTAGAATATCAGAAGGTTACATAAAAGTTAACCTGGAAGAAGAGTGTTGGTATTAATTCCCAGGGCCAGACTCCTACCAAACTCAGCCATCTAGGTTTGACCACATATTTAGAAGTTAGGATTGAGATCTGAGTGCACAGAGTGTAACATTAAAAATGTATAACTCTTTGTAAAGTACGGAAGATCTTCTGTCAAGTAGGCAATTAAATATGAAATTGGTTAATATATCAGAATCTGTGAAGAGGAATTATGAACTGTGAGAAGCCAATGAAAATGCTAAAAAAGACTGCTGGGGCCACTCAGTGTAGGAGCAAATGCTCCTAAAATGTGCCCCTGTTCTGAAGTGCAATATAATCTTTACACATGTAGTGATGATGCATACAAGTTATAGATTCCCATTCTCCTTAGCAATGTGTGCAATGTAAGGATGTTTTATTTTAATGCACACATAAAGTATAAGGCTTTATCTTTACCTCTCTCTCTATCTCTATACATATATATGTCTTTAAGTCTTATGCATTTAAATATATATATTTAAATAAACATTAGTGTCTTAGAAATCAAATTTTGAAATGTTCTTCCAACTTATAGGAGACATAAAGGAGCTATTCTACCTCATGAGCCCAGTTTTCAAAGCATTTTCCAAAAGACTAAAGTAATCACTAAAAAGGCTCTGAACAAGTACTAGTGCCCAGTTCTGATTGTCTTTTTCATGATGTGGTTCAAAGATTTCTTTTTTGTTTTCCCCCCATTAGACTAGGGGCTGAGTACGACAATATGACACAATAGCCAAACAAAAGATATGCGAAAAAGGCACAATGAATTTATGTGTTGCTAAAAGTCAATATTAAATGTAAGTCATGTAGGACTGAGCACTTTTTCTCAGAAATGTGAATTCAAAGCTAAAGTAGTAAAAATGAAAATAAAATAGTGTTACAATGCTTTAAGACTTGAGTTGCTCCCCAATGACCAGATTAGCTTTCCAAGCCTCTTCAGTTGTCTAACCTTTCTTTTATATTTCAGGATACCAATCAATAGAGTTCCCCTCCCTTAACTAAATAAGCCTCACAAGGTGACAAAAAAGTCACCAAATTAATATTTATTTTGCAACATAAAAGAGGCAGTACTACCTACGAACAGTATAATTAATTGGGATTAATTTCATGTGCAAATTTTGTCATTGCAGGTGTTGATGGAGTAATACATCAAAGGGACTTCACCTCTGTAAAAATCAATGCTAACATAACCTTGATTACTGTTCTTGTGGATGTCACATATAACACTAATCAGTCATGGTTTGTAGCAAACATCTTAGAGAACAAATATAATTTGCTTTTTTATTGGCATTTTTTCACGATGAGAGATAATATGCATTCATGGGACAAGCAATTCTCTCAAAGAATACAATCTCCTAGGGGAATTGGTAGAGACAGTATTGGTGCAGTGGGAATGGTTGAGAAGAAAACGACATGAGTGTGAAAAAAATAACTATTCACATTGATATGGAAACTACTGATTCTGTTTTGGGAATACAAACTTCCAGGACACTTTTAGAAAAGCCAGAGAGCTTCATTTCTATAAAGAATAACCTTATGTAGTGCTTAAAGGAAAAAAATAACCTCACTTTATGGTAACAGACTTCATTTAATTTTTATCTCTACTATTCCTAAATAACACAGATCTTCCATTGTATCAATTAAGGCCACAATGGAATAAATGAAGAATGCATCTTCAGTTGGTTTTATCTTGAACTGACATTTAATGATCCACTACACAGTAAAAATTATAACTAGTGATAGTTTTCGTATCTGTAGTTTTGAACATTGCTTCCTTTTAGGTGACCCTCATTTCAGCTTTTGTGTCATTGTCAACATTAAGAGAAGTACCAATGCTAGAACTATTATGCTAGAAAATCAATCAGCATATATTAGAAACCTATTGTACAAAGAAAATTATTTTACAATTAATAACATTCATAGAGGGAATCTGGTGCATAGAGGTGAGATATGCAAGGCAGTAGATGACTATGGGCGACTTAATGAGGCATCTGACGTGTACGACTTGAAAGATCTTAAGCTGGATCTTAGAAAACATTTTGATGAGTATGGGAATTTAAGTGAAGATATAGAGGTGAATGTGCAAACATTTTAGAGAGAGGATAAGGCAGAAACAAAGTCTTAGAGATGAGAGTAACATTGTTCCATACTGTATACCTTCTTTTCCATTTTCTTATCTCTTCCAGACCTTTTTTCTTCCCATATGTTTTCATATAATTGGAAGTTTAGAAGGCCAAGTTTCTAATTTTAGTGATAAGAGTAGTGCTAAAAGAGAATGTTAGAAAAAAAATGCTTTACAGAAAGCAATTGTATTAAATATATTTAACAACAGAATCTTTAAATGTTTTTCTTTTAGTCGCCCTTAATGAAGACAGAAAAAATCCTAGTGATATTTGCAGCAATTGCCTTTTAAGTCGCTTTCCTCCAACCCAAGCCATTTCCCATCTGATCCCATAAGTACATCAAATAAACACCCGCTTCTGTATAACCTCAATCTTGATTCAGTGAAGACTGTATTTGGACTTGGTCTTTTCGGTATTTGAAATGCACCATTCTGATTTGAGTTTATGCTTGATGACTCCCTCTGGTTCTTGTATCCTAGGATGCATTTAGCACATTCTCCATCCAGTGTTTTATTAAATTGCAAGCCCATCCACATGGCTGCTACCTTGTCCAAAACGTCATCACTGGGAGGTGGAGATGCTCAACAGAGATACCAGGGAGTCTGATAATAATCAGGATAAATTTTGATGGTGAAGGATGAAAAATATTATTTCTTCAAGGTATTTTATCTGTTTGCACTTCTCATATACTTTTTCCTCTCTAGTTTTCCTCTCATTTTTCTTTGGCCTTTGCAGTTGTTCAGGTCACCTACGTTTTTCTCACCTTTCTCTGCCATCCTCTACCAATTTTTTCAAAAATCTGTTTAAAAAGGAAGGGAATGAGGACAACACTATAAGTTCTCACCCTTTCATGTGTTAATTTATAGGCATGCATGAATAAATCATTTGGAAATCAGAGTCTAGAATATATGTTATAGTTATAATTTCTAAGTTGTGTGTTTCTAAAAATCATTTTTCTTTCACACATCAATCTGTGGACTGTGAAGGAGCAAAGGTGATACTAATTTATATAATATTTTTATGGGAATTTTTCTTATTATTCCAAAATCAAGTACTGCCTTAACAGAGTATAACCTGAAGGGGTTACACTGTGGCAGAAGCAGCAGCTTCTCACTTTACCAGTAGTTTACACCAGGTTTGTTCATAATACTCTGATACCAAATTGCATTTGAGGCTTTGCACAGTGATTAACTTCATGGAGACAGTAAATGGAGTGAAATCAGTCTCTCCACGATTGGAGCAATTCTCTTCATGTTCAAATACAAATAAAAGGTTGCCATGAAATTTCTCAGTTATTTGTGACCCAGAAACTCCTTAAAAGCAAGGCACAGTAAAATCAGCAAATATTCTTAGGGCAAAGTAGACACAGATGCCAAGCTTAGCCTTCCGGATTTCTTTATTTCCTGGGACCCTGGACTAAATGTTTCTTATCAGGTGTTAGTTCTTTCAAAATTTTAATAATATTTGGAAGAAAATTTTTTTCTAGCTTTTTTCTTCAATTATCTTCAAAAGGGAGATAGATTTAAGCCAAAATTTAGCAATCATATTAAATGCAAATAGGCCAACTAATTCAGTTAAAAGAAAAAAAAATTTCAAAAAATAAAACTAGATAGTTATAAGACACACATTTAAAATATGGAAATGTTGAAAGGATAGGGATAGAAAATATATAACACTAATGCCATATAAAAGAAATCTGACACAATTATATTAATATCAGGCAAAATAAACTTTAGGACAAAAACTGCAATAATAATGTCATTTCAAAAGGCAGATAATCTAAATTTGTTTGTGTCAAAAATCATAGCCTCAACAAATTAAAATAAAAATTGGTAAAAAAAAGAAGTAAGGCAAATAATTACATCTTCAATAATAGTGAGAGATTTGAGCAAATATTTTAGAGTAACATATATTAAGAACATAAAATATCTTGAAGTAAGAAGGTAGAAGATTAGATGTATATTATTGGTCATATACAGAACACAGATACCCCAAGAATCCTTTTCTAGTACTCATGAAGTATTTATGAAAGATGATTATATACTGGCCATACAATGCTTTTTGTTTTGTTTTGTTTGAAACGGAGTTTCACTCTCGTTGTGCCCAGATTGGAGTGCAATGGCGCAATCTTGGCTCACTGTAACCTCTGCCTGCTGGGTTCAGGCGATTCTCCTGTCTCAGCCTCCGGAGTATCTGGGATTACAGGCTCCTGCCACTATGCCCGGCTAATTTTTCATATTTTTAGTAGAGACGGGGTTTCACCATGTTGGCCAGGCTGCTCTCAAACTCCTGACCTCAGTTGATAACGGCCACCTCCGGCTCCCAAAGTGCTGGGATTACAGGCTTGAGCCACCGCGCTTGGCCACAATTCTTAACAAATTTCCAGTAACCTATAAAAGGATCCTAAAGCAAATAGCAAAAAGTCATATTAAGAAATATACTTTTAAATGACTCATAGGATAATAGAAGAATCACAGAGAAAATTAGAAAATATCTTCAACTTAATGATAACTGCAAATGCTACATTAGAAAACTTGTGAAAGGTGATCAAAGTAGTACTTAATTGAACATTTATAGCCTTAACTGTTTGTGTGTGGGAGAAAAACCCGAATATATAAAAAGTTAAACACTCAAAAAGTTTGAAAAATAAAGGCAAAATGAATCCAACAAGAAAAAGTGAAGAAAATAGGAAACAAAATAAATGGGAAAAATACTATTCATGTATCTATCTATATGTAATTATTAACAATGCTGAAAGTTCATTTTTTGAAAACTGATAAAATTAGTAGCCTTCTAAAAAATCTGATCAAAAAACCAAATAACCGGTATCAGACATGTTAAGAGGAGCACGATTATATATCTAACAGATTCAAAAAAATTAAAGAAATATTGCTCACAGAAAACTCTTCTGAAAGTATCAGTGAATGGACATAATTTTTTTCAATGTGACATAAGCCAGATCCACAAATAAATAGAAAACTATTAAATTCAGTCGATAAACAGAAAACTTTTCATAATCAAAACTATAGGCCTGGAGGGATTCACCAGAAAATTCTATAGAATATTTCAGAGGGAAATAATGCCTGGTTTTCACACAACCTATGAGATAATAGAAAACGAGTGAGAACTCTATAGCTTATTTTACAAGGCTGCAAAAAGCATTGATATCAAACCGGACAAGAGCATTAAAAGAAAGAAACGTAGAAGTAAATATTCTCAATAATATATTAACAGACTGATTTTAGAAGTAAAATAAAACCAATACAATAAAATACATAATGAACATGTTATGCTTATTCTATGAATGCAAAAATGTTTAATACTTAAAGTTCAATAAATAAAATTTATTATATTTAACAAATTAGAGGAGGAAATATCTATTATTCTATTAATAGATATAGGACTATATTTAACAACATTTAGCATCCAGTTTTTATAAAATCTCTTAACAACCTAGGAGTAGAAGAAAATTTCTTTATCCCCTAAAGGTTGTCAAAGAAAATAACAGGAAACTTCATGATAACAACTTCAAGTGGGTTATACAAAGGAATGTACACAGCATAAAACAAAAAAAAATTCAAGTTTCTAGAAGATAATATAGAAAAAAATTCCTAAACAAGTCATACAAAACACTAAAAACAGTTATGGATATCTTTTCATCAAAGAGAGAGCATCAAGAGAATAAAAGACAAGTTAAAGAGTGAAAGAAATTTCTGCCACTCATATTACCAACAAAGGTATCATATCATATATGAGATAATATATGAGCAGGATACATAGTATTATGATAAAAATAAATGACAGAAAAAAGAAAGAGAATTTTCTGTAAACTACTACAAAAAGATAACTAACTCAGTAGAAAAAATGAGAAAGGGAATTTATAAGTTCTTCACACCAAAAATGTGTTTATTGAAAGACTAATAAACACATAAAAAAGTGCTAAACTTTTTTCATAATCAGAAAAATTAAAATTAATAATCAGAATGACTAAAACATAAAGGATTGACATAAATGTTGGCTACTAAAAGTTGGTTTACTAATTATACTAAAATAATAATTTTTGAATGGTATTTTAGGAATTTAGATTTCATAACCGGTTTGGAAAACTCTTTGGAGTTTTTAAGTAAAACTATACATATATATAATATATACATAATAAATAATGAGCAGTAAGTATATCACTCTAAAATGCTTGTACATACATAACAGAAGTCATATACAAAATGTTTATAAAAGTATTGATGGAAATAGTCCCCAACTGGGAACAACTCAGTTATCCGTGTTAGTAGAGTGGATGTGCCGTCATACAATAGAATCCTATAAAATGAAAGTGAATGGGCTCCAGTGAGATAAATGAATACAAATGGCTCCCATAAACCAGACAAAACTAATGTAAAGCGTTTAGAGGTACACCCAAATGTGCTATAACTGTGAGAGAAAACAAGGAAACTATGAACATAGAAGTCCAAAATATGTTTTTTTTCTTTTTTTTATTACACTTTAAGTTCTGGGATACATGTGCAGAACATGCAGGTTTGTCACATAGGTATTCACATGCCATGGTGGCTTCCTGCACCCACCAACCCGTCATCTACATAGTCATCTACATATAGGTATTTCTCCTCATGCTCTCCCTCCCCTAGCCTCCCACCCCCCGACAGGCTCCAGTGTGTGATGTTCCCCTCCCTGTGTCCATGTATTCTCATTGTTCAACTCCCACTTATTAGTGAGAACATGCGATGTTTGGTTTTCTCTTCCTGTGTTAGTTTGCTGAGAATGATGGATTCCAGCTTCATCCATGTCCCTGCAAAGGACATAAACTCATCCTTTTTTATAGCTGCATAGTCTTCCATGGTGTATATGTGCCACATTTTCTTTATCCAGTCTATCATTGATGGGCATTTGGGTTGGTTCCAAGTTTTTGCTATTGTGTATAGTGCTGCAATAAACATACTCGTGAATGTGTCCTTATAGCAGAATGATTTACAATCCTTTGGGTATATACCCAGTAATGGGATTGCTGGGTCAAATGGTATTGCTGGTTCTAGATCCTTGAGGAACCACCACACTGTCTTCTACAATGGTTGAACTAATTTAAACCCCCACCAACAGTGTAAAAGCATTCCCATTTCTCCACGTCCTCTCCAGCATCTGTTGTTCTCTGACTTTTTAATGATCACCATTCTAACTGGCATGAGATGGTATCTCATTGTGGTTTTGATGTGCTTTTCTCTAATAGTCAGTGATGATGAGCTTCTTTTCATATGTTTGTTGGCTGCATAAATGTCTTCTTTTGAGAAGTGCCTATTCATATCCTTTGCCCCGTTTTTGATGGGGTTGTTAAAATTTTTCTTCTAAATTTGTTTAAGTTTCTTGTAGATTCTGAATATTAGCTCTTTGTCAAATGGAGAAATTGCAAAAATTTTCTCCCATTCTGTAGGTTGCCTGTTCACTCTGATGATAGTCTCTTTTACTGTGCAGAAGCTCTTTAGCTAATTAGATCCCATTTGTCAATTTTGGCTTTTGGTGCCATTGCTTTTGGTGTTTTAGTCATGAAGTCTTTGCCCATGCCTATGTCCTGAATGGTATTGCCTAGGTTTTCTTCTAGGGTTTTTATGGTTCTAGGACTTATGTTTAAGTCTTTAGTCCTTCCTGAGTTAATTTTTGTATAAGGTATAAGGAAGGAGTCCAGTTTCAGTTTTCTGCATATGGCTAGACAGTTTTCCCAACACCATTTATTAAATAGGGAATCCTTTCCCCATTGCTTATTTTTGTCAGGTTTGTCAAAGATCAGATGGTTGTAGATGTGTGTCATTATTTCTGAGGCCTCTGTTCTGTTCCATTGGTCTATATATCTGTTTTGGTACCAGTATCGTGCTGTTTTGGTTACTGTAGACTTGAAGAAATCGAATCCAAGAATAGACCAATAACAAGTTCTGAAATGGAGGCAGTGATTAATACACTACCAATCAAAAAAGTCCAGGACCAGATGGATTCACAGGCGAATTCCACCAAAGGTACAAAAAGGAGCTTGTACCATTCCTTCTGATACTATTCCAAACAATAGAAAAAGAGGGTCTCCTCCCTAACTCATTTTATGAGGGCAGCATCATCCTGATACCAAAACCTGGCAGAGACACAACAAAAAAAGAACATTTCAGGCCAATATCCCTGATGAACATTGGTGTGAAAATCCTCAATAAAATACTGGGAAACCGAATCCAGCAGCACATCAAAAAGCTTATGCACCACGATCAAGTCAGCTTCATCCCTGGGATGCAAGGCTGGTTCAACATACACAAATCAATAAATGTAATCCATTACATAAAGAGAACAAATGACAAAAACCACACGACTATCTCAATAGATGGAGAAAAGGTCTTTGATAAAATTCAACACCCCTTCATGCTAAAAACTCTCAACAAACTAGGTACTGATGAAACGTATCTCAAAATAATAAGGGCTATTTATGACAAATCCACAGCCAATATCATACTGAATGGGCAAAAGCTGGAAGCATCTCCTTTGAAAACCAGCACAAGACAAGGATGCCCTCTCTTATTACTCCTATTCAACATAGTATTGAAAGTTCTGGCCAGGGCAATCAGGCAAGAGAAAGAAATAAAGGTATTCAAATAGGAAGATAAGAAGTCAAGTTGTCTCTGTTTGCAGATGACATGATTGTGTATTTAGAAAGCCCCATCATCTCAGCCTCAAATCTCCTTAAGCTGATAAGCAACTTCAGCAAAGTCTCAGGATACAAAATCAATGTGCAAAAATCACCAGCATTCCTATACACCAATAATAGACAAAGAGAGCCAAATCATGAGTGAATCCACATTCACAATTGCTACAAAGAGAATAAAAGACCTAGGAATACAACTTACAAGGGACGTGAATGACCTCTTCAAGGAGAACTACAAACCACTGCTCAAGGAAATAAGGGAAGCCACAAACAAATGGAAAAAACATTCCATGCTCATGGATAGGAAGAATCAATATTGTGAAAATGGCTATAGTACCCAAAGTAATTTATAGATTCAATGCTATGCTCATCAAGCTACCACTGTCTTTCTTCATAGAATTAGAAAGAACTACATAAAATTTCATAAGGAACCAAAAAAGAGCCCCTATAGTCAAGACAATCCTAAGCAAAACAAACAAAGTGGATGGGCACGGTGGCTCACACCTGTAATCCCAGCATTTTGGGAGGCCTCGGCTGGTGGATCACCTGAAGTCAGGAGTTCGAGACCAGCCTGGCCAACACTGTGAAATCCCATCTCTAGTAAAAAATAACAAAAATTATCTGGGCGAGGTGGTGGTCACCTGTAATCCCAGCAACTTGGGAGGCTGAGGCAGGAGAATCCATTGAACCCAGGAAGTGGGAGTTGCAGTGAGCCAAGATCGCACCATTGCACTCCAGCCTGGGCAACAAGAGTGAAAATCTGTCTAAAAAAAAAAAAAAAAAAAAGAACAAAGCTGGAGGCATCACACTACCTGAGTCCAAATGAACTTTATTTTTACTTTTAAGATGGGGTTATTGGGATGTGTCTTGTAAGGGCTTTTGGGGTGCTGGCAACTTCACATTTCTTGAACTACTTAAATGAGTTTTCACTTAATAATAATTTATGTTTTATGCACTTTCAGTGTGTTACATTTCAAAGTGAAAACAATTTTGTAAAATACCTTTATCTCATATCCTAGCATAGATAACTATGTACATCTGGGGACAAATGACTGTCAGGGAGGCATTCAAATACTTTATGAAAGATTTATGCATTCATCAACTTGGTGACACTTGTATCACCGACTAATAGATACACTTGCTTTCGAACAAGTTTACTTAATTAGACTTTCGACTTCCTGCTTCCATGCTGTAACATGTCAGAGGCATCAATTATTTGTTTCTGCAAAAGTCTTGGTAACAAGGTTGGGAATGAATTTAACTGTTACGTGTACAGAAATCGGAGATTCGGAAATTAAAATGAGAGATTTTGCAGCTGTAACATCAGGTTGTTATTCAGCCCCCATTTGCAAATCTGCTTCCTCTGAGGCCTGATTGGGTTATAGCTTATTATTCAAGCTGGCCCTGAGCAAAATATTAATGTGGGGGACAGCCTTTGGCAGCCTTTCTTTCTGCTCTGTGTCCTCTTGACTCCTTCTAGTTCTGCTGTATTTCCCATGGATTTGAGGCTGCCAGGAGAGAAGGAGATGATGGATTCGTTCACAATTTAAGGTGAAAGACCAAAGTGTGCCCTTTCCCACAGATGTTTGCATATTAAAAGAAGCCAGAATAGGGCAGTTGTCAGTGCAAAGAAAGGCTCTCTCAAAAGAATTTCTGGCACTTTGATCATCACTGGTCTCATTTGAGTGAGTTTCTATTTCGTCTGTGCCTAAAACTACTCCTTATACATTTAGAGTTAGTAGGGACATCATGAATTGCTTAGTCCAGTTACATACTTTATATATGGCAAAACAAGCACAGAGGACCTAATTAATTAGCCAAACATCATGAAACTAGTGTTAGAACACTATTATTTCAGCTTAAATTCTTCTTATTTTTCTGTATCTTGTGGGTTTCTGAATGTGAAAAGGTAGATGTATATTAGGAATAGCAATACTATAATTTTGTACAGAAATATGAAAAGAGAAATAAGTCAGGATAAATGAGGTAGTAATCTCTGCTTCTGTGCTTTGTGTATTAAAATGCATACTTTTCAATGAAGCATTTCCCTAGTTTCTTAGGGCTCTAAAGATCTCTCCTGTCATTGTTACGACATTTTTTAATCTTTAAAAACTCATTTACGTATTTTGTATTGTTTTAATAAAATGTTGCGCAGTATGCTTCCTCCACTTTTCTCAGATCATACATTTAAGTCTTTCTAAACATCTAGATTTTAATCTCATTATGGATCCTATATTTTAATTTTTCTACACCGTCTTCTGTCCTAATTGATTAATCACAATGATTTGATCATTTCTTTTACTGTAACATGAGAAGTTTTAGAAAATCAATGTTCCTACAAATATATAGTAGCCCAAATTATGCTTCAGTAGAAACAACAATAACCAAAAAGCTCTAGGGACAAAATATTCTGATGACAAATTTCCATGTATATCCACTTATCCTGATCTTTCTCTCTTAAATCCCCACTGTCGCCACTTCTTTAGGACCTCACAGATTCCCTTTGAGGAGTCAGCCCAAAGAGGAGGACCATCTTTTAACTGTATCTCATTAAACATATTTGTATTAATCTTTTCAAGAATGAAATACATTAAACACCAAGGCAAACAAAAATGCTGGCTTCTGTAGTTCCAGGATAAGAGGAAAAAAGTCGTTAGACTTAAAACTACTAAATCCAAGTGTCTTAGCTTCAAATGAGACAGAATTGTGTTAATAACTTTACTAAATGTTCTAGTTCTATTTAAACCAGGTGGCATCTGTTAAAAATTAGACTCAATAAGTGTCAGCTGTTGATATCTAAGAATATGCTTTGTTAATATATTTCCTACCCTTTACAGCAACCTTGATTTTATGGATGAAGAAATGTTTTCAAAGAAGTTAAGTAAAACTTGTTGAAATTCAAATAGCGGGTAAGTGGCAGAGCTAGCATTCCATTCCAAGTGATTTTGGCAGCAATATTCACCTTCTTTTCAAACACCACACATTTTCTCCATTTTTTATTCCTGATCCCAGATGCTAGCCTACCTGTCATTTTTATCATATCTAAATACAAATCCTAAAATCATTTATCCTGATTCAATTCTAGTCTTCTTACTTAATTTGAGGTTCTTATCTAAAAAACATTTCAGTTCCCAACTGATTTTCTTAGTGATTGACAATGCTGAGGCCCAGTGAACACTATAAAAGTTAAATGCATAGGGTGGATGAACCAGTCAAGTATTCTCTGATAACTTGTTCATGACAGTGCCTTTCTCTAAACACGGATATGTTGTGATCCAAAATGAATAATCACAAAGTAATTTTAAAAAGCAGTAGAATCACAACCAGCTGAGAGTAGAGATAATATATGCTTGTTGGTTGTGTGTTTGGATGGTGTAGATGTCTGTGGTTAGAGACACCTCCTTCACCCTCCCTGCCATACCTACTCTAAGTTTTTGACAGAATGGAGTTGGCTACATAGAGCAAAGATAGATGAACTATTTTTTTAAAGCAAATTGACTCAATTCTGCTTCTTTACTGAGTGTGCAACTTCCATGTTTGTGCAACCAGATTTTGTCCTGCTACAGTGAGGAAAAATAAAAGAGAGTAATTGTTGATATACCACTGGCTTATATACTATGGACAACATTACTGTTTAGAGAGTGGCTGCACTAACAGACTTGATGCTTCAATCAAAGCGAACATTTACAAACATGGAAGCTTCCCTGGCTCTTGAAGCAAACCCAGGATCAGCAGGATCACAGCAAAGAGGGTTAAAAACATGTATTAGCATACATGTTGTATCTGTGAGAGAAAAATCAAAATGAATGTGGACCTTCAAGTGATAAAGTTATAATAAATCTATCATTGTTTTCTGTGCTTAAAAACAATGTTATTCACATCACATTCTTTCTTGTAATGTTCTCTGCTTTAAATATAATTTGTTTTTTTTATTCAAATTCTCAATATTAACATTCTTCACTGGCTTTTGGGGGGTTAGTATGTATCTTTGTATATCTAAATTAAATGCAGTTAAATGTATCAATCTGTTCATCCTCCTCCAGATACAGCCAAGACCTTAGAGTTCTATATTCCCTACCAGATCCTTTTCTCTTCCTTGTAATGGGTTTCTTAATATGGATTCTTTACTGGTAGATATAAGAAAATTTTAACAACTCTTTTTCTCCTTCACGAATTGGTTGAAGAATGGACATGGGCTCTAAGCTTGGTCAATGAATCATCAGGGAATATCTATGTGGAGCTTCTGGAAAAAACATTCCTCACTACTTCTTTTTTTTTTCCCCAACAAATAGGCACAGAATAAGTTCAGTTATTCCTCTGAGCTGTTATTCCTGGATACCATTTATGGAACTGCTACAGTTAATACATGACTGAATACTTGCAGTCAAATTCAAGTTGCTCTTGAGGTCAAAGCAATAGCTCAAAGGTCCTTGTTAATATCAGTTAGCCACCGATGTACTAACCTAGTACTGACCTTACCTCTTGATTTATATTGAATAGTCATTTTTATAATAATTTAAACCCCTTCAGTTTTCTGTTTATTGAAACCAAAAGCACTGAAAACATATAAATAATTAGTTTATTCTGCTTCTGTCTCCTTCTTGCTTTCTTGATCTCTCAAGAGCAAGGTCTTTGAACCAAAAAAGAAAACTTAAATGCAAAATTCTCAACTCCAATCTTTATCGGATCTTTGGGGAAGGCCTGTGTATGGTAACTGTTTCAGTTTCTGCCTGAGAATGTCTTTCTTTCTCATTACTGAATGGTAATGCAACTGCATACATAATTATATTTTTGTAATGATTTTCTTTCAGTTCTCTGAATATATTATTTTATTTTCTTCTTGCATTCTAGTTGCTGTTAAAAAGGCCTAACGTTGGTCCAATTGTTAGCTGTGAGTGGTTAATTTTCTTATGAAATCGTATTTGGTTACATTTATTATGCTCTCTTTGCCTCTGATGTTTTCAAATTTCATTTTGATATGTCTAGGTGTAGATTTATTTTTATTTATACTTCTCAAGGAACTAGGATTATTTCAAGTTGAAGAAAAATCCTTGTATTTTTCTTGAATTGTAGATAATCACCTGTCATTATCCTTTTAATCACTTCATTTTCTTCATTTTATCTTTTAATGTTCATTAAATTTAAACTTGACCTTTTCATCCACCATATTTCTGATTTTCTTCTTTACTTATTTATTCTCTTTGTATTTCAGATGTGCATTCTGGACAACTTGCCTAAATCTCTCTTCTAATGTGTTGTCCTTTTTGTGTGTGTGTGAGACTGAATCTTGCTCTGTCTCCCAGGCTGGAGTGCAGTGGCGTGATCTCTGCCCACTGCAATCTCTGCCTCCCAGGTTCAAGTGATTCTCCTGCCTCAGCCTCCCAAGTAGCTGGGACGACAGGCACATGCCACCATACCCAGCTAATTTTTGTACTTTTAGTGAAAACAAGGTTTCACCATGTTTGGCAGGCTGGTCTTGAACTCCTGACCTCACGTGATCTGCCTGCCATGCCTCCCAAAGTGCTGGGATTACAGACGTGAACCAACACACCCGGCCTTAATGTGCTGTCTTTTTATTGTATGTGTAATCTACTCTTTACCACAACTATCAATTTTTTAGTTAACATTAAAAAAATTAGAAATTAAAAATGGTAGTTTTCAAAAAGTGGCATTTATTTATCAATATACTCTTCTTTAGATATTTTTCTTAATCTTGCCTTTAATTAAAAAAAGTTTATTGGCTACTCTATCTAATGTATGTTGAGCATCTATTTTGCCTTTTTAAAAAGGATACCTGCTGATATCTTACGGAGGTTGCAAAATTTTACTGCAATATCATTTTCAACGGGTTCTGTGTTTCATGGAGACTCATAAACCTGACCTCAGGAAGCAGTTCAAGGTGCATATTTTTATTTGTTTCTCCAGATACTCACAGGTTAATTAAATCTGGGCCAAACATCATTTTAATTTAGCAACTTAAGCTTCTTGTTACAGGTGAGTAGTATGAGTTCAAACCTCATGTTTTCAGATGAAGCAGTCTTGATTTTCTAAAGGTAAATGCATGATTTTTTTTTTTTTCCTAGCCACAGCCCTGGGCATCCAGTTTTCAGCCTACCCATGGCTAGAGGATGCAGTCTTTCAAGAACATGATTTAATAACTATTAATCTGTCTACACACATTTCCTTGGTGATTTCATCCTGTCTAGTGGCTTTAAATATCATCCATACACTAATGATTTCCAAATTTACATCTTTAACCCAGATATTTTCCACTTATTCCAAACTCATATATCCAGCTGTCTACTTAACTGCTACATTTAGTTTTCTAATAGGCATCTCAGCTTTTACATAGCTTATGACAAAGTTTGGATCTTTCTGACAAAAATTGCGCTCCCAGTAGTCTTCCTGATTTCAGTTAATGACTCTCTGCTTTTATGTCTCAAACAAATATTTTGGGTCATCTTTGATTTTCTGTAACTCTCACACACATGTACAGTGTGTTGGCAAATCTTAATAACTCTGCTTTTGGACTAATGTCCAAGATCTGAAGATCTGATCATTCTGATCACCTTCGCTGTTACGTGCCTGGTTCCAACCCCCACCATCTCCAACCTGGATTAGTACCATACCCATGTAATTTCTCTTCCTACTTTTACCCCTAACAACCTTAAAAGTATACCTGGCAGCTCATTAACAATATGATCTAGCTTATTTATATTTGCATACTCATTATATACTACTCTTCATATTTGCTTTGTTCCAGCCCTAATGATCGCTTTACTCTTTCTTGGAAGACTCCTTACTGCAGATTTTGTATTTGTGGCTTCTTCTGCTTGGAGTACTTTTTCCTTGGGAATACATCCGGATAGATCTTGTAAGTCTTGACTCACTTCCATTAAGGCTTAACTCGGTTATTTTTTTAAGTCTTCTCAAGTGACTCGATATGGATTTGCAGAAATCCCCGTATTCCTTATATCTTTTGCTTTTTTATTTTTGTCAATATCAACTGTAACAGTCTAATGTAGAATACCTTACTTTTAATCTGTCTCCTCTTTCCTCCACAACTTAGAAGACAAGCTTCTCAAGAGCAGAGAGTTTTGCTTTCTTTTCCCACCCTCCTTTCCTTTCTTCCCTCCTTTCTCTCTTTTTTATCTCTTTTTCTTTTTTCTCTCCTTTTCCTTTCTTCTCTACTACGAATGCTTAGTACACAACTAATGCTTGTTCAATGGATAAATTTAAAAATAAAACAAGAAGTAAAATAGCAGTATGCAGACCTATGCATCTCCACCCAGATTTAGGGAACTCACTTTCTGTCCATCCCATGCACCAGCCTAAGCTTTGAATATAAAGACTTCACTTCTTAAATGTATGCTGGGTTTAATTGTCCCAATTAGGTCTTACTCAGGCTCCAATGCCCCTTTGGCATTCCTTTGTCATACTTTATTCAGAATGTCTTTGTGTTTAGAGTAGGAGAAGAGAAGTTTCTCATATCAGCTCAGTCTGACACATTGACACATGGACAAGTCTTAGTGTTTACTTTATATGAGAGACTATATCTAGAGATTGGAAACTACCTGGATATTAAGTACCACTTGCACAATTACCCGAATAACCCTCATTTGTCACAGAGATGGTATTTATAAGACACTATAGGCTGGGCGTGGTGGCTCACGCCTATAATCCCAGCACTTTGGGAAGCCGAGGTAGGCAGATCATGAGGTCAGAAGTTCAAGACCAGTCTGGACAACATAGTGAAACCCTGTCTCCATTAAAAATACAAAAAATTAGCCAAGTGTGGTGGTGTACACCTGTAATCCCAGCTACTTGGGAGACTGAGGCAGGAGAATCGTGTGAACCCAGGGGGCAGAGGTTGCAGTGAGCTGAGATTGTGCCATTGCACTCCAGCCTGGGTGATGGTGCAAGACTCCATCTCAAAAAAAAAAAAAAAAAAAAAAGACATGTCATGAGGCAGAACAATAAGCAAAAAACAAATCAAATGTGAATCCCTGAAAAATGTGTATCAGATTTCTTTAAATTAGTTAATCAATTCTGACATCTGTTTTTCACACTAACCACCATTTAGCACTCTCTGACTCACTAAGGAGAGGCTCTAATATTGACTAAATATTAGTCAACAAAAAAATTAAAAATACATTAAATAACTAAATTTGTAGATTTGAAAACACCCTAAATTTAGAGGCTAAGTCAACCATCACAACAACATGAATTCTCTTAACTTAGTTGTACAGCAAATACATTTTATCTCAGAAAATATTCCATTAATTCTATTAAATAATCAACTTATTGCAAAAGTCAAGAATAAGTTAAGATGACTGGATTTGAATTATCTTGCTGGATATTATTGGCAAAGAACAGTGTAAATGTAGTCAAGCAGCCAACTTTAATCTGTATTCTAGAGGTTCTCCAAAGGCCTAAAATTCCATACTTAAAAAGTAAACACAAAACAAAGAAAGACTGGAACGAAATTTATTTTTCTCTTAATTTATTGTGTATGTTGAGTCCTTTCTCACCTCCTTTCCTTTGGCTTGGTCCAGCAACAGAAATGGCATCCTCCATAGTTACAACTTAGTCGTACGTTCCTCTTGTGCTCTGTCTCTACGCCTGACCAAAAATTCCTTGGAAAGTCTTCATTTAAAATTTAGTCCATGTTACTTTCCTTCTTTAAATTCCTAAAGCAATTTCTTGTTTTCAACTTGATATTTACACAGTATTGACTTCTATTGTGATTTCTGTTTGTCTTTGTGGTTTAATTTAATGGTGTCAAATCTATATATTTTACCTCACCTCCAATTGTGTTTTCAGATTCTTTAGATCAGGTACAGAATATATTTTTCAGTAAACAAATATTCTGATACGCCTACTCTGCGCAAGAAGCATTTTTCTCTTTTTATTTTCTTTTTTAAAAATTCTAAATTTTTTTATTTCCACAGAGCATCACGTGCAGAAAACACCCACGCAACCAGCTTGAAATCAATTACTTTATGCTCTTGGTATTTTAACTAGTGCTAATTTTCGAAAGCTGGGGTAAAGTGGTTGAAGACTTGGGAGTGGGATTTCGCAAAACGAATGTTTGCATCACGTGTCGTACCAAAACAGATATGAATCAGCAGGGGATAAATGAGATTCCAAAATCAGCAGATAACTTTATTTTAGCATTCATTCTGTTTTTGCATTAGCAACATGAACAACATCCAATTTATTTTCTCAACATTGCACAACAGCATCAAACACACATTCCGGCATTCACTGTGTTTGTATCTGTGTTCACATCTGAACCTGGAACTATTCCATACCTTATTGCATTTCTTCTGAATACATTCAGCTTGGGGATTTCATGGTGAGCAAAGAGCTCTCAGAACATAAGTTGCAATATGTTGCTTTTAGCAATTCAACATATTCATTCATTGAAAATTCCATCTTTTTGCATTTATTTTCCCACCAACATGTGCATATACATCAACACATTTGCATAAAGTATTCAAAGAACAAGCATATAGGAATGCTTTTTCTCCCAAGAATTTTGTGAAATTGCCAATAGTCCAAAGTTGCCATGTTTCCCTGTTGGTCAAATTCCCTTTTCAGCGTTAATAAGGTATTGTAAAGTGTGGGATGTTTTAGGGAACTCTTTGTGATTGAATTTTCATTTCAAACCAAAGTAGGCTTTTTTTGTTTGTTAGAGTTACTGGGTACTCAGAGCTGAATTTGTTTTCCAGTGAAAACTTATCTTCCTCATCCTATGACTACAACAATGAAATAAAGAGATGAATCCTTTATGCCCAAAGAGTTCAAAATTTTTAACACCAAGGTTTTAAGTTCAGCTCTCTGATGGATGTGAACAAAGGCACATTTAAGTTAGCAAAATGTAGGTACAGAAACAAAATGCTGGTAATGTCTATTTGTGTTCTCTCTGACCTACACAGGTATCTCATCCTCAGCTTCACTGTTTTCTACAAACTTGTATAAGCAATAAACTAGGTGTGTTTGTTGTTATTGTAGTTGTTTTGCTTTTTTTTTTTCTCCAATGTCCTTAATTTCAAACTCTGCTCTTTTCTTCCTCGTCCAAGGCCAAAACTTCTTCCCAGCATTTTGTCAATTCTCACTTCAGTCCCACTGATTTTTTGATTGTTATCTCTTATCTATGTCTCCAGTTCAAGGCCACTGGCAGCTTTGCAGAGGGGTGATAGATTTTTATTTACTCTCTGGCATTTTTCTGACTCACATTGCTGGTGAGAAGCCATGAAAAATTCTTTAAAAATTTGACTGTTTGATTTCCCTGAAAACTCAGGGAATGTGACATCTTCTCCATTCATTCATTCTGTCCTTCATAAATCACTTCAACAAAAAAATCACTGCTGATTTTTATGAACACCATACTGTGCATAAGGGATATACATTTCTGTATTTAGGTCTTATTGTAAAATTAAAAATAGTGTGATTTAGTTGAGGTGAGCAGAAATAAAATCATAATTCAGTGTAGTAAGTCCCTAATAGAAGCAACTCTAGATATAGGAAAAAGGGAAAAACTTACTGTACCTGGGGTAAATAAGTAGACATCACCAGGGTTGTTGTATGGAATCTATGTCTAAGAGGGTAAGTTTGATTTTACCAGGTGTTGTAGAGGGCAAAATTATTATAAGAGTATCCTCGAGGAGACATGAAAGTACCTACCACTTCAGTATAGTAGAGTGAGAGTAAAAACATGATTATAAATCTACAAAAATGATGATTATGGAAGCCAATCGTATGTATTTTCACAACACACTAATTGACTGAGATAGAACAAAATTAGACTGTGCTTGGCAGAGCATTTGTCAAAACATACCTACATTCATCATCTCACCTTTTGAACGGAAGTTGTGATAGGTATTGCAAAACTGACATTTTTATTCACTTTGTTTATCGTACTTTGGTGAAAGAACTCATGATACTGTGGGAATCTTTTGGTGAATGGAAGTTCTTACGAGTGAATGAAAAGTCATGTTGAATAAATACCGTTGAATAAAAAATGTAAAATCTACTCTGGGAAAATATGGCCTTATTGACATTTTTTTCCTCACATAAATGATAACTCCCTTCAAGTAAGATTTCACTTCCCAAACAGAAATGACATGACTTTTGTTTTGTGGACATGTAATTTTGTAATCAAGCAGTTATTACAGTCACTTGTGAAATAAAATTTATTGAGTCATTAAAAGAAAATTTAAATTTTACATTTATTCCTGTCTTTGTAATTTGCTTTTGGAAAAGAAAAAAAAAACACTTTCAATCTGATAAAAGAAATCTATGAAAAACACAAAATGTTTTGTCACTAAGATCAGAGACAAGACCAGGCTGTCCACTGTCACCAGTTGAATTCCACATTGTATTGGGGATTCTAAACAGTAGAATCAGAAAAAGAAAACAAGTAGAAGTCATCTAAACTAGAAAGTAAAACTATTTTTAATCTTACATGATATAATTGTCATTTAAGGTAGAGTAAAGTAATTGTCATTTAAGGTAGAAAATCCTTTGAGGACAGGCAAACTACCATTCCTAGATCAAATGTGGTCTGTTTCCAATTTATTGTATGATGTTTAAGCTGAAAAGGTGAGAAGAAGAAGAAAAAGAAGGAGAAGGACTAGGAGAAGAAAAGAAGATAGAGATTGTATGTTGTCTACAAAGCCTGAAATAATTATTGTCTACAACCTTGACAGAAAAAGTTTGCCTACTTCTGGATTACACAAAAAAGCTACTAAAACCTGCAAATGAACTTAGAAAAAACTGTAATCTTTTCACTCCTAGATACTTTCACAAGAGAATAATTATGAATATATTTCCATAAAATTGCTCATATCCTAATTTTCATAGCAATTTTATTTACAATTACCTAAAATTGGAAACAATCCAGATGTGCATCAACATGTAAATAGTTAAGTAAATTATGGCATACCAATACAATGGAATGCTACTTGGCAATAAAAAGTAATAATAAACTTCTGATACACAAACTGACATGAATGAATCACACAATAAGTATACTGAACAAAATGTGTCAATCGAAAAACAGCATATATTCTATGGATTTAATATACATAAAATTATGGAATTCAAAAATTAAACTACAACAGCGGAAAGAGCAGTGGTTGCTTGGGGATGAGGAGCATCCAGATGTGAGAGGCTAGAGAAAAATGAGAATCAGGAAACCTCTGGAGGTGGTGGATAGTTTCATTATCTTGATTGAGGCAATGGTTTCACAGATGCATACTATGTCAAAGGGCATTAAGTTGTATACTTTACACATGTGTAGTTTATTATGTATCAATTACATTTTAATAAAACTGTAAACAAAATGAGTGGAATAAAGTTAAGGAAGAGCTTACAGGGAAATTTATAGCCTTATATGTATATGTCAGAAAGGGCCACTTTTACAATCAATATTCTGTTCTTCCACTTTAAGAAATTAAATAACAAAATACAACATTAAATCCAAAAAGAAACAAGAAAATAATAAAGTCATAAAATAGAAAACAAAAAAGTAGTAGGCAAATTATCAAGGCCAAATTGCTTATGTAAAAAGATTAATTAAATTGAAGAACCTCTAGTTATAATGATCAAAAACATAGAAAAAGATAAAGGGTAGCACCAACAACAAGCATGAAAAAAGAGGCATCAATGTAGGTTCTAGAACTGTTAAAAATATAAAAAGGGATTATATGTACAAACCTTATGTCAACAAACCTAGGAACTGCTATGAAATTTTTTAAAATATTGGTATGCAATTTTTTTTTTTTTTTGAGATGGAGTCTCACTCTGTCACCTAGGCTGGACTGCAGTGGAGCAATCTCAGCTCACTGCAACCTCTACCTCCCAGGTTCAAGTGATTCTCCTGCATCAGCCTCTCGAGCAGATAGGATTACAGGCGCCCACAACCATGCTTGGCTAATTTTTGTATTCTTAGAAGAGACAGGGTTTCACCATGTTGGCCAGGCTGATCTCGAACGCCTGACCTCAAATGATCCACCCCTCAGCTTCCCAAAGTGCTGGGATTACAGGTGTGAGCCACTGCATCTGGGCAGTATGCAAAAATTTTTAATAAGACAGAAGAAATAGAAAATATGAATAATGTTATATCTATTTAATAAATTAGATCCATAATTTAAAATCTCTCTCAAAGGAACACCAACCAGTAAGCTCTCATTGATGAATTCTACAAGCATTTAAGCATTTCAGGAAAAATATGAATTTTCACAAATGTTCTCAAAATTATAAAAAGAAAGCATATTTTATCTCATTTTACTTGATCAGTACAATCCTAATATCAAAACCTGAAAAGCAATCTTAAGTAAAGAAAATTACACGTGCCAATTCCTCTTATTTTTGTGTCTTATTGAAATAAAACTTGTCTCCTTATATTTTCAGCAGAATTACACATTTTAGAGGCATTATAATACACATAACAGAAGTTTTTATATGCACATGTGTTTATATACATGTGTATGTACAGTACATAATCACACATACATTTTTTTCTTTTCTTTTTCTGGACAATTGTCTTACACTACAAAAACAAACTATGTAAGTTACATATATTTACCTATAGTGTTCAACCTAGCTATTTTGAAACCAAAAACCACAAATGATTTTTGTTTAGCAATTAAGCTTCTTTAGTGTTTCCCCAAATCGATTCTATCATATATCTTTATTTTAATTATTCCAAATCCATGAGCTCAGTATGAAAATACTATACTCTAAATTAAAATATGCAAAAATGCATTACAGAGGTTTTTTCTTCATGTCTTCAAAATTACCAATTTTTTTGGCCTCAAATTTTTTTTCTGTAATTAAAATGTTATTAGAATAATTATTACAGCTGAAATATACAGGTGTATTGGAAGATTTTTAAATGACCATTTGAAGAAAGACCTATTTTATTTATTGTCATTTAACAACCATTAAGCACAATTTCCTCTTGTTCTGGGCAAACTGTGGCCCAGTGAACAACAAGTCTGAAATGATTATGGCATTTACACATGCTTATCTGGACAGATATAATTGTTCAAATACACCTGCTATATTTGGACATCTATTCAGAATCTAAAAAAAAAAAAGAAAAAAAAGTGGAAAATCCTATTTAGTGCGAATCCTTCTGAGAGTCTGTAGCCCTGGTATAAAATAGTACTGTTGGAATGAGCAGTCTCCTTCAAGATATTCTTTAGGGAGAAAATCTGGGGCTGGTGTTTTCTTTGAGTGAGATTTTGGAATGCAAAAATATGTAAATATCTGGAAAAGTTTTCTAGAATCCATCATTGTCTCAGTCATGGGTGTAGAGAACTAGCCATGACACTCCACCTTAGAATGCTATCCTGTTCTGCTTCTCTTTGAACACCTACAAACAGTCCCACCTGCCTTTCTACATGTTATGATCGGAACATCCCTCTCTTCAATGTGATGACCTCTGTCAGCTGAAAATTTGAAAATTTGTGTGTGACACACCATATACAGCATTGGAAACATTATTACCTTTTATATTCCTCTCATTTTTCTTCTTTTTTCAAAAATAAACCAAAATTTTTATAATTTGAGATTGCATCATGTCTCCCATGTTAGGATTCACTTTTTGTATTAGTCCATTCTCACACTGCTAATAATGACATATGCAAGACTGTGTAATTTATAAGTGAAAGAAGTTTAATTGACTCACATTTCAGCATGGCTGGAGAGACCTCAGAAAACTTACAATCATGGTGGAAGGGGAAGCAAACATGTCCTTCTTCACACAGCAGCAGGAAAGAGAATAATGAGTGTCCAGTGAAAGGTGAAGCCCCGTATTAAACCATTAGATACGGTTAGAAACCATTAGAAATCACTCACTATCATGAGAACAGGTTGGGGGAATCACCCCCATGATTCAATTATGTCTAACTGTTCCCTCCTATGACACATGGGGATTATGGGAACTGCAATTCAAGTTGAGATTTGGGCGGGGACAAAGCCAGACCATATCACTTTTTAGTGTTCAAAGAGAGAGACTATTAAGGAAGTCAAAATCTAACAAATGGAGTTTAAGAGATTACAGGTGGGTTCCTGGGAAAGATTTCTCCCCTAATTAAAAAAAAAGAATCAGTGAAGAGAAGTATATATTTATGATGATTCTGGATCTCCTTATGTGAGAATAAGTTATCTTAGACTTTCCAACTATCTTAGAATCATGAGTGGTGGGCAGAAGAGCTAGCCTGCCAAGCTTAAAGTGATGGTGCATAGATAGAAACTCTGTAATGATATTGTTGAACTCCTGATTTGATCCATCAATCCCTAATTCCCGACTTCTTAATAGGTATAATGCTAATGCTTTCTTATTTTAAGGAACTCAAATTTTAAAGCTAACTTAAACTAAAAGCTCTTTTTCATGTCTACCGAACATGGCTGCACTGGCAATGGTTCAACTTCATTAATTCAACCAGGCAGTGATGGTTCAATGTTTTGAGTCATCTCTCTACATAGCAACGGTCAGCAAGCTTTTTCAGTAAATGACGAGGTAGTAACTATTTTGGGCCACATGGTGTCTGTCACAACTATTCAACTCTGTCCTTAAAGTATTAATGTGACAGCAGCTATGGAAAAGGCATAAATAAATGAGTGTGCCTGTGTTCTAATAAAACTTCATTTAAAATCTCATGTCAGGCTCAGTCAGATTTTGCTAATATCTTCTCTATAACACCTGCACTGGGATAGAAATAGAGGCATTCAATGTTTTCCATAAAAGGAACATTATTATGAGAATTTCAGAAAATATATCAGCATCATTCTGTATTGGCTTACAAGTAAGCCAACCATGATGCATGCTCTGGAGTTAAAAAGGATCATTGTACCTGGACACACATGTCTAACTGTTCTCTCCTATGACACATGGAGCTGGTGTTTTCTTTGAGTGAGATTTTGGAATGCAAAAAATATGTAAATATCTGGAAAAAACTGAATACTGAAGTCAAATGTCAGCTTTCTTAGTAAAAAACCTGCTATAAGAACAGATGCTGAGACTTTCAAATTTCTATCACCTTTCTTAGAAGATTTCCACATCACAAATACTTTTTACTGTTACATGTGAATAACATGACAAATAATTGAACAGCACAGGCTTCAAATATTATTTACCTTATTTTTTAGTGCTTTTATCTCATCTCTCCATCTAATGGAGTGGTAGCTTTTAAGAAAGATAGGCAGACTATAGATGTGATATGAGAAGTCCTTCTGAAAGATTCTCATTCACCTGATTAGTTCTTCCCCAACTTTTTGCCTCAATGATTGCAGGAATCCTGGAAGAGTAACAATAATTTAAAAGATATATCCAATAAAAAAATTATTAATTATTCAGATCAGAGTCAATGTACGATTCCTTTTTAAATATGAAACACTTTTTACAGTACACTTTTATACATTTGCCCATGTATAATAAAAATGATAATAATCATTCATAGATTCAACACAGTATCAACAAGCTGATTTTAGGGCCTGCCACAGAATGCTGCTAAGGTTACACAGAACTCTATTAGGAGTTCTTACCTAAAGGAGACTCTGGTAGAGGCAAAGCAAGAAAACACGAATTAAAACACAAGTTCTCTAAAACATAAAGTTTATGTGAGCATGAGTCAATTAGGAGATTAATCAGAAAAGAGCATCCCATTTTTTAACATGTATGAGGTGAGTGAAGCATGATATTCTTCCTTATATTTCCAGAGAAAGACAAGTCTTCTGCTGATGGAAAAAAAATTGCTCATTCAGTAGTTTCTTTGTTTTCCTCTTTGTAGCACTCCTGGCACCACACTCCAGAATGGATAGATTAAAATGGTTTCTGCCTAATCCCCTCAGAGAGGTTTGATTGTGCATAGACTATAGTATTTTAGTTGAGCAGGCTTAAAACATTATGCCTTTGAAAGCCTAATAGTTGTGTTGGTGTAATCAATTCTAATATGTAACATTTGGGATGTCTGTGCAACTCTCCCAGGCCTCGTTTTTGCAATAAGAGAGGGAAGGCGATGAGTCATTGCTGGTCTGTATAGGAACATGAGGAAGAGCTGCTTACCAATCAGAAAAAAACACACTCTATTTCACAGCAGGGAATTCTTCCACCCACCCCTGCCTGGGGAGAGAAAAGGGCAGAAAATTTAATAAACCTGGAATTTAGGAAATGCAGTGATCAGCACAAAAAAAGTGATGAAGATAAAGTTTGTCAATCTTTTTGCAGCAAGACAGGTGGAGTCCACCCAGGTAGTCTGGTACCGGTGGTCCGAAGGAGTCTTGGAGGGAGAACAGCTAACTGGACACTGGACAAGCCTAACAACCTGTCTCTGCTTGGACAGCTTGTAGGCCAGGGTCAGAAAAATAAGGGTTTGTTGCCGTAAGACCTCTCCAAGAACGTGAGATCTAATAGCTTCTGTGCTTGCATTTTCCTTCTGCAAAACACAAACCATTGTGCAAGAACACCTAAAATATTTTGCTCCTTGGAGGCCCAAAATTTTATATGCAACAAAGCTTTTTGATTTTAAAAATATTTTCTTCATTTTAAAATTAAACATCATATTTTGAGATAATTGTAGAATCACATTCAGATGTAAGAAATAATACAGAGACATCCTGTATACCCTTACCCAGATTCTACCATGATAGCATCCTACATAATCATAATACAGATCAATATCACAACTGGAAAACTGACGTTGATGCATTCCTTCAAACTTGTTTAGATTCTACCAGTTTTATGTGCAATCCTCTATGTATGTGTATATGTGTTAGCACTACGCAGTTTTATCACCTGTGTGTATCTATCACCACAGTCAAAATACTAAACAATTACCTTATAGCAAGGATCACTCCTGTTGCCTTTTATAGTCATATCACCATACTCCTTCCTCTCTTCTGACTACTGTTAACTGCTCTACATCACTACAATGTTGTTATTTCAAGAATGTTGTCAAAATGAAATCATATGGTATATTTATCTTTTGGAACTATCTTTTTTCATTCATCATAATTATCTTGAGATTCATCCAAGTTGTGTGTGTACCAAAATATGTTACTTTATATTGCTTCATGGTACTCCATCTGAGGATGTATCAGTTTGTCTAATCATTCACTCAATGAAAGATATTTGAATAGTTTTCAGTTTTTACACTATTGGGAATAAAGCTGCTTTAAATATCCATGTAAAGGCTTTTTTTCTTTTCTTTTTCTTTTTCATTTTTTTCTTTTGGAATGCAGACTTCCATTCCTCTGTAATAGGTAGCTAAGAGTTCAGTTGTTTGGCTAGATGATTATTGCATATTTAGTTCTATAAGACATTGTCAAACTAATCTCCAGAGTGGCTTGTCCATTTTACATTTGCATCAGCAATGTATGAATGATTGAGAAACTGGAATGATCTAGTTTATTCACATCCTCCCTGGTATTTGCTATTACCACTATTTTTTTAACTCTTTTTGATAGGCAGGTAGTGATATCTCATTGTGGTTTTAATTTCATTTCCCTAATGGATAATAATATTAATATTTTGTTATGTGATCCTTTGCCATCTGCAGATCCTGTTTAGTATAATGTCCTATCTTTTGTCCATTTTCTAATTCAATTTTTTGTTACTTTGAGTTTTGAGTATGTTTTATATATTCTAGACACTAGACTTTTGCTGGATATGAGTTTCGAAAATATTTTCTCCTAGTCCATAGTTCGGTTTTTCTTTCTCTTAACAGGTTTTACTATGGAGAAAATTTTTATAATTTTGATGAGTTTAAATTTATCATTTTTTTAAATTTTATGGATCATGATTTTTAGGTCTAAGAAAACTTTGCCTAGCCCTAGATTCTGAAGACTGTCCCACATGTTTCCTCCACTAAATTACTTTGGCATCCTTTTTGAAAAATTGTGTGCATCTGTCTGGATTTGTTTCTGGGTTCTCTATTCTGTTCCATATATCTCTGTATCTATTCCTCCATGCTGTTTTTCTTACTGTAGCTCTAGAGTAAACCTGGATATTGAGAGGTGATTCCTCCTACTCTATATACTTAAGATTTTTTTCCCTAAGGCCATTTCATTTCTATGTAAATAATCAAATTAATTTGTCTATGTTTACCAAAAATGACTAAGATTTTGACAGAAAGTGCTTTAAACTTCTAGGTTAAATTGGAGAATATTGACGTGTTTTCCACATGAGTCTTTCAAACCATAACTTTAGTATTTCTCTCCACTTATTTAAATATCTTTTGATTCCATTTCATCAGCATTCAGTTCAGTGCATATTTTGTTACGTTTATAACTAATTTCATTTTCTTTGGCATGATAGACTTTTCATGTGTATTATGCCCATTTGTCCTGCATATAACTGCTTCTGGATTTTCTCCCCAACATTTATTCCATGTTCTGTGTATTTCCTTACACTAGTAATTTAGCATGAAAAGCTCTCTCTTCCTCTGTCATGATGGCTTCAAATTTTTTCTTGAAGGCATCCCCCAAAAAATGGGCCTTTATGATGAGCTCATGTCCTTTGTAGGGACATGGATGAAGCTGGAAACCATCATTCTGAGCAAACTATCGCAAGGACAGAAAACCAAACACCCCATGTTCTCACTCATAGGTGGGAATTGAACAGTGAGAACACTTGGACACAGGATGGGGAACATCACACACCAGGGCCTGCGGTGGGGTGGGGGAAGGAGGGAGGGATAGCATTAGGAGATATACCTAATGTAAATGACGAGTTAATGGGTGCAGCACGCCAACATGGCATATGTATACCTGTGTAACAAACCTGCACATTGTGCACATGTACCCTAGAACTTAAAGTATAACTAAAAAAAAAACAATAAATAAAAAAAGAAAAAAGTGGGCCTTTATTAAAAAAATCTAGAACTGTGTGATTTTTAAAATTATAATTAAAATTCTGGTTCTGCCACTTTGTGCATTCTAAGCAAGTCAGTTCACTTATCTGAATGTTAATTTGATCACATGGGGAAAATCATTATTTAAAACATGGTTACTGATGTGTGTGTATGTCTAAATTTAAAATCATATTCATAGCACTAATTAGAGAAACAGACACATATAGTAGGTGTTCAATAAACAGCATTAATAGCTCCCCAATCTTGATTGTCAATGGCATTTATTGCAGTGTTTATGGATTTGGGCACAAATATTTTATTCAGTTTTTTGTGCGTATTGTATATTTTATTTTTGACATATTTCATGTTGATGTTGTAATTTTTGCTGTGTGTGTGTGTGTGTGTGTGTATTGTTTTTATGGAGAATTCGTAAGCTCTACAGAGAAGAGAGACAATGTTATTTTTTACATCTATTGTGGAATATGCTCATCTGATATGTGGCATTGGGAAATGCTATATTCTCTGACCTTCAGATTTTTTCATCCATAAAAAAGAGATAAAGAGATAATACTTAATAAGATTCTTGAGAAGATATAATGAGACCACATGTGAAAGTGGATGTGTAATTTACATATAGAGCCATGAGTCACTTAAGGGCTAGGATACATTCTGAGACATGTGTCATAAGACAATTTCATCATTGTGTGAACATCATAAAGTGTACTTACACAAACCACAGTAGTACAACTTACTACACACCTGAGCTGTATGTTATAGCCTATTGCTCCCAGTCTTTAAACCTGTACAGCATGCTACTGTACTGAATAGTGTGAGTCATTGTAATGGTATTTGTGTATCTAAACATCTCTTACTATAAATACAGTAAAAACACAGTACTGTAGTCTTATATATGAGATCGTGTGTGTGTGTGTGTGTGTGTGTGTGTATGCACATTGTACATGTGGTCCATCATAGGTCAAAACATAGTTATGTAGCACATGGCTGCATTTAATTTTAATAACATTAGTAATTGGATTGCTTTGAGGACCCTGTAAGGCAGCTTTAGGTACATCCTATTTCACATGTAAATAGATAATATTGAGGTATATATATATATATATAGATAGATATATATAGATGATTTACAGAGTAAAATTATTTGATAACACAATACTATTTAATAGTCTCTCCCTTAGAATTCTGGAGCTGAAATGAACCGTACGGATAAACAAACTCATTTTGTTTCAAACACAGAAAAGAAATATCTCAAAGACAATATAAATAACTTCTCCAAGGTCACTTAGCTGAATGGAGGCAGAGCCAGAAAAAACTCAGGTATCCTGATCTCCAGCCATAAGCTGTTTCCTCTAAACCATTTTTCCTCATTTGTGCCCTGCTCTCCCCAGCAGCCTGGCTCAAATTGCTTCCTTACTCATTCATATTTGCTGCCTCCAAACTCATCATACTCTCCCTTCCAGCTCTGAGTCCATATGGCCATGCTCATCTGGGAGGAGGATGTCTGAAATTGCCGCCATCACGCCATCCCCTTCCAACCATGTGAGTAGGCCAGAAAATGACTTTTGGGCACTATTAACCTGAGTTGGCTGGGATTCAGGGACACTGAGGTGAAACACCCTCCATTGTGTTTTTAAGGCCTGGAGCCAGTCTCCGGCCTTCTGCAAACCATGATTCCTCTGGGAACTTAAAATGCAGTTTCTGTATATTTTTCAGATGACCCCATTGTAAACAGGAGCACAGGGCAGGAAAAAAAAAAAAAAAGATCCTATTTACCAGAAGTTACAAAAGAAATATATTCTGAGTGCCCAACACGGGTGAAAAACTTTGTAAATAAACAAATATAACAGTGAAACATGAAGGTCTCACTCACATATGAAGGATATGCTGTTTACCAGTTACTTCTCCTTGCAATCTCTAGGGCAAGACTACTGTGAGCTGAAATACCCAGGGAACACTTTCCAAAAGAAGTAAAAACTGAGATATGTTAGAAAAATTCTATGGTATTATGTTTTGTTTTGTTCTGTTGTGATGGCAAATTTCAGAGCCAAATTACCACACTCATAAAAGTGGTATGATTTGCGGTTTCCAAAATTTTCCTTTGCCAAAATACGTTTATTCATATCCTGCCATGCCACCTAAAATTTCCACAAACATTTCTTCTCTCAATTAAAATAATCAGAGGCCTTGCTAAACACACTTACCTAATATATTTTTTCAGGTAATTCTCACTGACAGAAAATTCCATAGACAATGGCTCAAAGGAGAGGGTAGTTTTGATAAGGAGACGTAGAGAAGGATCATATATTCATGGTGCTACTTTGGGAGAACTGTCATAGATGAGGTCCTATGGTCAAGGGACAGAGTCATGGGCAGTGGAGGAGGGCGCATTAAGTTCCAGGGTGCCTGACAGGAATAGAGAAAGATAAAGGCAGAGTTAAGGTTAAAAAGGACATTAAAGACACACTTTTTGCATTTTGAAATTCTGCCTAAATCTGAAGAAGAGACCTTCCTCCTGGCCATGGCTCAGCTGGAGCGCAGCTGTTCACAGCATGCCTGGCATTCACTGGGCTAGTCAAGGACCAAGGCCACCTAGACCAAAGACTGCTAGAGGGCACTGAAAAATAACCTTCTTTCCCCGGAACAGGAGTCAAAGGGCTTGGGACAGATGAGTAGAAAAAGTGGCTGACTTCCTGTTCTCTCTGGCCTCAGCTAATGCCTAGGGAAATGAAATTTGTTTGCCCTTTTAACATATACCTCACTATTTAACTACAAATAGTAATGCTAGCCCTAAAATGATCCTTCATGCTTTAGAGAATCAGCCATTAATGTGTCCAATTGACCTTCTGCAGTAGTGAATCGTCTCCATTGACTACATTTTCCATGTACAAATCTTTAGTAATAAATTTACTGATTTCAGAAGTCAATAAACTGAATGGCTTTTGTGTCCCTAACAGGTATGAATAAATTAGATCTCTAGGCAAATGAACTTAGTGGGAGTTTGTACATTTTCTTTTTGTAAAAGATGGATCTTTGGGGGCTTTCTTTTCTGCTTTCCCGAGTCAGCAGAGGATTGCTCTTATGGCTCATCAACATGCATGCGCACTCCCCATATAAGAAAAGACTTGGTTTAGTCTTGCTTATTCATCACAAAGTCTATGCTTACATATGGCCAACAAATTGAGCATTTTGTGCATGATCCAGATTTGCAGCTGCCTTATGGCTCAGCTGATTGACTCATCAATGCTACAGACTAAATTGGCCACTAAGATACCTTTAAGTCACACACAAAATGTGTATTTATTTCTTTTTTCCATTAGGGTTTATACAGGTAGAATGTATGGTGGTCATTTTTATATAAAACCCAGGTGGTAGTAGGCACTATGCAAAGAGGACCTGGATAAAATATTATTACTATTAACTACATAATCAAGATATATGAAGGAAATCCCCTAATGTTTCCTTAATGATCTAAAGGAGATAAAATATGAATGCCTTTAAGTTATGGTCCTAGCTTTGTTGCTAATGAGGATGTTTGGCTGTACGGAACCATTTAGAATCTTTGCTTTGGATGAATTGGGTTACTTATTAACTCTTTAAAATGCTTTACATTTTGCTGTGCAGTTTTTCAAAAGTTTCTTCTTTTCAGTAATGACTACCATTCACTACTCACTCATATTTTCTAATGCATTTCTTCTTTTGGTCATTCAGCAAGTATTTTTGTAAGCTCACTGTGCTAAATGCTGAGAATACAATGGTAAATGTATTTGACCCTTCCCAAAATAAAATTTTAGTCTCCTAGGAGAGATAGAACTAACTGTGATAGAGAGAGAGAGAGAGAGAGAGAGAGACTTTGAAAATGACTGCAATAGAATATAAGTAATATGTCTGGGTACAATGGCTCATGCCTGTAATCCAAGCACTTTGAGTGACCAAGGTGAGGGACAACTTGAGGCCAGGAGTTTGAGGCCAACATGGACGACATAGCAAGACTTTATCTTTGCAAAAAATAAAAATACAAAATTAGCTGGACATGGTGGCAAATGCCTGTACAGCCCTAGCTACTTGGGATAATTGCTTGAGCCCAGGATTTCAAGGCAAACACAGCTATGGAAGCTCCACTGCACTCCAGCCTAGGTGATGGAATAAAATCCCACTGCTGCAAAAAGGAAGAAGTAATAAAAATAAGGTATGTGAAAAATACCTTATAAATAAATTAAAAATAAAATAAAATAAATAAAAATACCTCAATAATTACAACAAAATTCTCCAAACTCTACTCCCTACCCCAAAATAAATGAGACTTTAGAATGGAGGGAAATACTTGGGCTTCAACTCAAACATGTTTTCAAGCCAACTAGGAGGAAATGATAAATCCAAGTAGTATAAATGGCACAAACATCAGCTCAGAGGCATGAAACAGTATGACATATTTGGAAAACTGGTAACAGGTATCATTGGAACACAAACATTGTGAGGAAGCGTGTGAGAAAACTAGGAAATGAGAATGGAGAGACGTAGAGTAGGAAGTGATAGGGACCAAACCCTGGGTGTGCCTAAGAGCTTAGGCTCTGTTCTCCAGTGAGGAAGGGGAGTAATGTGCATGATTATATTTACACTCTAGAGAGATCATTCAATTAGATGTTAGTAGACACTGTAGTTAAGAAAGCTGATTGAAAGATTACTCCATAGATAGATAAAGAGACTCAAATTAGAGTAGTGATAGGCAGAATGAAAAGAACAGCTAGGTAGATGTCAGAGATCTGTATGTTCAAAGTAAGAATTAATAAATAATAGGATCTAGAGATAACAAGAGGAAAGAAACAGTTGAAGGTGATTTGAAAATACCTGGCCTGTGTGACTAAGGGCAAGTTAATTCCATTAATTGGCATGGCAAATATCAAAGCAACATTGTCAGAGCTGGGGCAGAGAAGAGCACAGAAAAAAAGTACAATTTATGGTTCCTTTAGTATATCCAGATGAAAATAGCCACTTGATCACTGAAAACTCCAATTTGGAGCTCAAGAAACGTGTCCAGGGTAGACATATACTTTAGAGAAAATTATACTGGAGGACATAATAATAAAAACTATGTAGTTATATGAAAGCCTCCACATATTAAGAATATACGATCAAGGTAGCCTCAGACAGAGAGGCAGTTGCAAAATTTCTGTGGATTTGACAGTTAAGTAAACACCAAATGGATATCAAATGTTTGTTTCATTTTGTTCTCCAGAGCAGTTTATTCTGCATATTGCTTTATATTTTTAATTCTTACTTACTTTCCTTAAGCCTGGCTATTCCCATTAACAAATAGCATTGGCATGATGATCTGTTAAAACATGGCTTCTGTTTCAGAAAAGCATGATATGGAACCAAGCATATTACCAAATGAAGAAAAAAATTAAAAGATGAGGAATATGCTCCATGTCATTGATTGAATTCTTAATGTTTTTAATCAAATCTAACTCCATTTCCATAGAGCAACGTGAGTTGTCTTGACTACTTTATGCTGAATCATTCACAGAATATTTCTCAGAAAAGGAGAGACGTGAAACCCATTTAAAAAACGGGCTGGATGAACAGATAGAGAAAGAGCTTGATAGTTACTTAAGAGAATGAATGTAAATTATCAAGTTTTTGCATCAGGCAGAGAACTTAACAAAAAGAACCTAGGGTTAATGAATCTTGGATTCACACTGTCTCTGGCTAAAGCTTCAACTGCTTCTATGAAACTACCATCTTTAGTGTCATCCAGGATTGCTTTATTGCTACATACAGGGGACATTTATGCTGGATCACTCTTTAGCTTTTCCCGTTGTGAAATATTCTTCATTGTCAATTCTTTCTTTCATTAATTTTTGCTATGTCTTATTCTTCTATTAGTCTTTTAAAACTGTTAGACACCTGTTCTCAGGCTTCTTTTTTAAAAATTCTTATTCTTAAAATCTTTTTTACCACAAAATAAAATATAAATACAGCTGCAAAATTTCCTTGTAACTAGCACCTAAGTCAAGAAAGAGTTTTCCCAGCCACTCCAGAAGCCTATCCCTGTGCTAATCAGATTCTCTTCTCTTCCACTAAGAGAAGCCACTATTTTGACTTATAGAATAAGTGCCTATGGTACATCCTTAAACCCTATGGTTTTTCTCTTTATTTAAATGTCTTTAAGTCTGAATGTTCCACAGACTCTCTGTGACCCCACCCTCATTTGTGGCAGAATCTGCCTTATTCAAGGAGAGAAATATTTCTTGAGCCCCTATTGTGTGCTGTCTTGTAATTGACTCTTCATTTTATAGGTCAGGTAAGAGGTGAAGAGAAGTTTGACTTTCTGTCTCCCTAACTAGTATTAGGGCAGGGAGGGGATGAGGAGATGGCAAAACAATATTCACTCCCCAAACTCAGTGTTCTTTCCACATACTCCTCAAATTTCCAGCCAAATGATTAATATCATGGACAAAGCTTCTAGGAGAGGAAATAGAAATGCCAGAGAGGGGCAAAAGGAGCCACCTGGAATATATGCTACAGGCTACTGTGCTTAACCACTCCCGGGGATGTGGAGACGTGTGTGTCCATGAAACTGAATACAGCAACAGCACACAGTGAGTGCGCCATTACTCTGTTCCCCATGCAAACATTATGGAAATCAGGTGTGTTTTTGGAAACCCTTATTACCTCTCCTGTAATAGTGGAAATAGCAAGACTAGAGACACCAAAAGATTAGCTTAAGGTCACCCTCTAGGTGCTGGCAGAGAAAGAAACAGAAACTTGTCTCTCCCAGTGCCTCACGGAGGTGACCTCAAGAATCTGAGTTTACAATATTGCAGGAACTTAAGGGGCTAATGGTTCCTTGAGCCAGAGGAAACAGACTCAAACTGAATCCTGGGAGAATTTCTTCTGGTGAATGATGGCCAGTCCAAGAGAGATCTTCCCTGGAGGTCTAGTCCCTACAGATTCTGAGCCAGATTAAAAGCAGGTCTAGAAAACTTACAGCCCAGGACAGCAAATTATTATTGGAGATTTCCATGTAGATGAAGTGCCCATCACTCAGAAGCACATCAAAACCACACAGACTGAAGGGATTGGCATTTGCTTTCCATTGTCTTCTGTTTTTCAGAGTACTAGGGGCATGAGGGGTGGCTTGAAAGGGAACTGTCAGGAAGTGAGCATTGGCCAAGCCTGGTGAGAAGCAACACTGAAGAAGACTTCAGCCTCCCTGTATGCATCCTTTATCTCCTAACAAACTTGACTTATCATTATTTACTTTATAAATGAGAAAATAGGTAGGGCGCAGTGGCTCACGCTTGTAATCCCAGCACTTTGGGAGGCCAAGGTGGGCAGATCACTGGAGGCCAGGAGTTTGAGACCAGCCTGGCCAACAGGCAAAACCTCATTTCTATTAAAAATACAAAAATTAGCCCAGAGTGGTGGGGGACGCCTGTAATCCCAGATTCTTGGGAGGCTGAGGCAGGAGAATCACTTGAAGCTGGGAGGCAGAGGTAGTAGTGAGCGGAGATCATGCCATTGCACTCCAGCCTGGGCTACAAGAGTGAAATTCTCCTCAAAATACTAAACTAAACTAAACTAAACTAAACTAAACTAAACTAAACTAAACTAAACTAAACTAAACTAAATAAAATAAAATAAAAAATAAAATAAAATAAAATAGAAAATGAGACTAGGTAACATGGTTCATCCAAACTTCCCCAGCAAGTAAATATCATAGGCTGGGAGTTACTCAGGCTATTTGTTTCTTTTATAAAGCCTGGAAGTTTAACCACAACACTTACTGCAGCTTTCCCTTTGATATTTCTGTTGTGCCTGGGACAGCGCTTTTAACTTAATATGTGCTCAATAAATGATTAAAAGAATGTAAAATAAACTATTGAGTTATTCTCTATTCTAGGAGGCAAAAATTGAGCCAAGGAGAAGAATATTGGCAATATGAATATCTGAGAAACGACAAACACCGCCCAAATGAAAATTTAGCATATTGTTTTTCTGTAAAACCATTCACACTCCTTACCCCAAAGTGCCAATCAGATGGCACTTTTGAACTCGTAGGAGCAAATATTTTTTTTTGCAAAGGGTGTATACAATTTAAAAAAGATCGAGCCAACACTAGGATTTTTTTCATTCAAAAATGATAGATTAGATGATAGATAGATATAGATAGATAGATAGATAGATAGGCAGGCAAACATGGTTCCTGCATTTTATCACATTTGTAAAATTCTATGTTGCCTTATAATTCGGAAATTTGAATATGATTCCTTGTTCTATCTCATAATTGTGCTACTGTAGATTTAGATAATATATCCCTAACATACGTGTGATGTTAAGGAATGCTAGCGTAGTTGGAAGTGGGAATAGTAGGTTATGTTATAGCTTTATTTGTCATTATGAATACAATTATGTCAAAATGCTCAAAAAGTGCTTTTCATTTTTCTTTTTCACATAGATTTAAAATAATGATTTTCACACTATAAATACACAAATATAACTTTGCTTTACATTTTAATGAAAGCATACCTTAATTCATAATTTCAATGCTCATTCAATGTAACAACTTTATTAAGCTTTCAACTGATTTTTTTCCCTCTCTTTCTGAAAGCTAGAGGAAAAGGGCTTATCACTCACTCCAGTTCTATAATTATGCCAGAGGAAATCAGTCAAAACGACCAAAATATGGAGAGATGTTTGTATAGGGATAAACTAACAAGTAAAATTATCTAGAAGTGTTACATGAATTCTTAAATGTGATATAATTTATACCCATAGGATCATGAAGGGAAATAGAGCGGGAATTTGGAGATATCACAAAAGACACTCCAATTTTGCTGTTTATGTCATAAAAGACACTCTCAGGTTTCTAAATAAAACTGTGTTCCCTGATGTCCTCATGAGAGAGAGGGCCCTGTACTTACTACATGCAGAAACAAGGACACTGCTCTAATCGTTAATCCTAACCCAAAGGATGTTGTATTACTCATATTCTGATACTCATTGCTCCATTGAAATTGGAAAAATCCATGAGAGTTGATCTCTGGAAATGAGTGTTCTATAGATATAAGAAAAATGTATGTTACAGAAGACTTCCTTAAGAAGTTACTAACATTAACCACTAATGTTATTATTATTTTCTCCATAATAATAAATCGTATAAAATGTATTTCTTTTGAGTTTTTACACAGGATAAAGGAGGAGGCGAAAACAGGGAATACATCTGGCTCCTGAATTGTGTTGACCATTCCCCTCCTTTCAATACTAATTTCCCCAAACTAATGAGTTCCCAGCTGCTGCCACAACAAAATATTCCGAGAAGAGACCTCCATATGCTGTTGCAAAGCTGCTCACACTCATCTGCTGTGGGAAGTTTGTAGTCCTGAAGTAGCAGCTGCCAGACACTTGTTCTCCATTGTAGCTCAACACTGGCTGCGCACAGAAAGGCTGATGCGGCTTGAGAGCAACCACGTAGGAGAGGGAAAAGTAGTTACGTGGGGATTCCCAGGGAAATTCAACTGCTACTGAGCCTCTGTCAGTAGAAGCTGGAACATAAAACTGCTTCACCAGAAACATGGATGTTGTTTTGTCTGAAAGAATAGCTCCTTGAGTGAGCCCATTTCATCTCATTTTGTGATATATGACATGATATATATGTTATACATTATGTTTTATGTATATGTTATACATATAACATGATGTCCAGTACTTGTTAGACTTTTTTTTTATTGTGGGAAAAAGCAAATACAAGAAATAAATTATTTTATTTTTAGGACTAAAGCAATAAATCTCATAAGAAAAGCAACAGCAGATTACTATGGAGCACGCAGATTGAGTTCCCTATGGTAAAGTCCAGTTGGGTCATCTGTGGACTCTGATATTGGCCATAAAGGAGAAAAGAATAGTTACTATCTTAGCAATTTATCGTCATAATGTATTTACTTATAGATTCATCCTATTTTGCTATAATTTATCCTATTTGACAGAAATAAGGCTGTGTGTTCTCCAAATTCTGTTAAGCACTCCCCCAATATACAACAAGACCTGATGTCCCCACTAGCCTTATATTTGGCGCTCACCTTTGCCATTGGACTGAGTTATAGCCAAGAAAATGTGAGTGGTTCTGATTTATCTTACTTCCAGGACTGGCACCTAAAAAAGTCACTCACCTAATAATGCATATTGTCTTTTTATGTTCATGTGGTCACCAGATACTGGCAAATCATTGTTGGAATCCAAGACCTTCGTAGAATGTTGGCAGTTTCTGTCCCTGAATAGATTATTGGAGGAGAATCATATTAAAAGAATCACCTGAGCAGAAACACCCACATCGGACTGTAACATAATTGAGGAATAATTATTTTTTGTAATGACTTAGATTTGAGTGTTTCGTTATAGCAACTAACCTAACTGAATAATACATCCGTCTTAACCCAAAAAAGAATTTAATTTTACCGAAGTTAAAATTATTGACTTTAGGTTACACAAATAGTAAGCATCTTTTCTGGAATGTCAATTTAAATAAATCTGAACACACACACACAGTGTAGACTTCTGTTTATTTACTTATGATTTGATTCAGGTAGGAGCCAATTTTCTAAAATGCTCCTTTATCCCAAGTCATATAATCTCAGAACTCACAATGGTGGCTCACTCTTGGAATAGAGGGCAGGACAATGTCTGCAAAAACAAACAAATCAAGCAATTGTGATAATATCATTGCAGTGTCATTTGATGAGTCAAAAAATTACTCGCAGAAAATGGACCACAAAAGATTACTTGGGACTTTGTTGCTGAAAAAATGAATGCCTGAAGGCAAGCACACTAGGTAAAGAAAAGACTCGTTGTCTGATTTTTTCCTCCCATATGATGTCATCATGGTAAAACAGTACCACAAAATAAAGGCCCTCCAAGGATACCTTTATCTTTCAAATTCTATGACTGCAGAACCCTGCATTATCATTCTCAGTAAACTATTGCAAGGACAAAAAAACAAACACTGCATGTTTTCACTCATAGGTGGTAATTGAACAGTGAGAACTCTTGGACACAGGAAGGGGAACATCACACTCCGGGGACAGTTGTGGGGTGGGAGGAGGGGGGAGGGACAGAATTAGGAGATATACCTAATGCTAAATGACGAGTTAATGGGTGCAGCAAACCAACATGGCACATGGATACATATGTAATAAACCTACACATTGGGCACATGTACCCTAAAACCTAAAGTATAAAAAAAAAAAAAAAACTTCTAGAGGCAAATTTGTTTAAGTTACTAATTCTTAACCAATTCTAACTTAGAAACAACATAATCTATAATTGGGATTTTAAAAGAAGAAAAAGAGAAAATATGACCGATATGAAAGCAAGCAATCTAAAGAGCAGTGCAAGAAAATAAAAATGTGAAATCTCTAACGGGCTGTTCGTGGGCCTGGTCACTTATCATAGTAATATCATGTTAAAATCCTATTGGTGGTTAAACAAAATATCCAGAAGTAAAATAATCAAGCCAGCCTTTTGTATGTACAGAATTCTTAGCAAATTGATTTGAAATGTGGTAGTCAGTGCTAGAAATTGGGGTTTGCAATTTGAGATCTTCCCGCAAAAATGTCTAAACTAACAATGGTTGTTTACCACAGTGGAGGTTATTCTGCTTGCTACCTAAATAAAACCAAGAAATATATGAAACCGCTAAAACAGAATGGAAATGACCTCAGAATAAGTAAATGAATCTTTATTTTCATAAAAAATACTATAATTTCAAAAGAAAATTAGTTAGCAACCTAAAACCTCAACAAGCAATATTTGGATATGGATAAGGGATGATTTGCATTATGGTGAAAATAAGGAAAGTCTTGATTATGTCCAAGCAAAATTAATCTAGATTCCCCTAGCATATGTATTCATGTTGTAACAGTACAGAATCCCAAGTCCATGATGCTAAAGCTGTACATCTGAAACTGATCAGATAACAAGGGCGTGATAAAGGAAGAGAAAGAGACTAAATCAAAAATCCCATAATGATTGTGTTTCAAAAGAGTGTAAGAGCCGGGCGCAGTGGCTCATGCCTGTAATCCCAGCACTTTGGGAGCCAAGGTGGGCGGATCACCTGAGGTTGGGAGTTCGACACCAGCCTGACCAACATGGAGAAAACCTGTCTTTATCAAAAATTGCAAATTTAGCTGGGCCTGGTGGCATATGACTGTAATCCCAGCTACTCGGGAGGCTGAGGCAGGAGAATTGCTTGAACCCGGGAGGCAGAGGTTGCAGTAAGCCGAGATCATGCCATTGCACTCCAGCCTGGGCAACAAGAGCGAAATTCAGTCTCAAAAAAAAAAAAAAAAAAAAAAGAGAATGTAAAAGAAATATAAACAGAGTAAGAAGAAAAGTCCCTAGCTAATGGGTGCAGCTCACTAAGAAGAGGCATGGGTTGTTATATATGTATATATTTTAGATACTAAATGTATTTAAAACTTGTAGTAACCTAGGTTATTGAGACTTTAAGAGAAAATATACTTTTTTCTACCTTCTGCTTTAAACCCAGAATTCACTGAAGCCATTGAATTTCTTTTAAATTTCTACTTAAAAAAAACACTCTTATTTTTAAATCATAGCTTTTGTTCCAAAGAACAAAATCAGAGAAATAACCTTTTATTTCAGGTTGAACTTGGAGACTGTGTATATTTGTCTCCCAGCTTTGAAAACCTGGTGCTGAGAACCAACACACAAAACTATGGCAGGTCCAAATTGCCTGTGAGATTCCTGTCTTCAAATATATTCATCCAATGATTCCCATTTTATCTTTTTTAAATAAAGGTTTTTTGAATCATAAAATTAAATATGCTATGAGTTTGGAGATTGTTTTCCTCTTTTTCCTGTTGACTGGTTCATGCTGCGTTAGTGGGATAATTCTTTATCCAAAGCGCTGGCACTCTGGTGCCATCAAGCAGTGATGATTTTTGCCTTATTGCATTTAGCAGCACTTCAGCATTATGGCTGCATACTTCCTCAGGGAACAGGAGGGGGCTGGAAAAAAATAGAAAGAAGCAAAATAAAGACAGAAAGAAATAATCATCGGAGAACATCCTCAGGGAGTACAGAAAAGCAAAAGCCAAAGAAAGTAACAGCTTACAGTGTCATGAAAATTGTGTGAACTTGTAACAGGGGGAAATATGTGTTTGATAGATTTTAAATTATTTAAGACCCTAGAAAGAGATTGTATTCATCTTCTGCTTTCAGAGAAGAGGCATCTGCAAATGATTTCATTTACCTCTTTCCCTTATTTTTTTCCTATCTTTAAATCTTACTTTCAATCTTTAACGCTAGATTCAAATAAGTAAGGTTATTATTCTGCATTGTTGAATTACTTTTTTATTTATTTGTTTTGCTGTGCTACACCTAGTTATAAGTGTTGTGATGATATATTATATGTAGATATCACAAAGTCAACCAAAGTGCAGACAATCTTCACGTCTTACATTAACTTCATTTTTGCAGTGCCAAATAGCATTAGATTGTGGCTTTTTGGTATTGGTACCATTGTTTTTGTTGGGACATCATTGTATATGAATAAAACTTTTGGAGGTTGGGCATCATTTAGATTCCTTTAGAAGACCAGAAAAAGAGTTGCCTCAACTTCTCCAATTTTTGAAAATTGAAAATTATCTAAAAGGAGAGTGAATGTAGTAGATAATGTTTTAAAAATTTAAAATATGAGGAAGCACAGAGAGCACACCATATATTAGTAAGAAAAAATTAGTGTCAGCACGAGTAGGAAACAAGTGGTTGTTTTGATGTCAACTATTGTATATATTTTTTTCTTTTTATAGCTATTTTGGTCTGAGGTGGTCATTTGTCTATGACTCAGAAAAGACTGAAGCCATCTGACTTCTTTGGAGCTGTATTCATCTTAGTAAAGGTTAATGACATGGTTTCATGGAGGATAGGGAAATAAGTCTTAATCTTGAAAATGGGTTGGCTTTTTATAGAGACACAGAATCACAACATGTACAGTAAAACATAAGGAAACTCTAACATCATCTCCTATTTTCTTATGACTCTCAAAAAAACAAAGTGCAGGTTTCCTCCTCAAAGAGTAAAGAGTGACGTTTTCTCAGCTGTCTAATTATATTGACAACAAAGTAGGGTTGTGAAATCAATTATAATAGGCTGCATGTCCTCAAAGAAACTGAGTCTTTCCTTGTCTGCTGTGGAAGGTCTTGTAGGTGCTGAGGGGTACGGACCAAATGGCCATCTTCTTCTCTTACTCTGTCATAAAGACAAGGATATTAAGCCTTTCCTTTGTTGGAAGGTGTTGCATGATATTCATGCCCTTGTTAACGTAGCCAGCTATTTAAGGTATTTGCTTCTTAGAAACAAGAACTTCAGAGTGAGCCATGGTGAATGTTTAGCAAAAGGTCAATATTACTCACCTGGCAGATACAGCATTAGCACCTAAAGTTTAGATGGAGTGGCATCCACTGGCTTTCCAGTAAAAACATTCAGACTATCAGACTATAATTAATTTAAGGGCACTTCAGTCACCAACAAAGTGATATCTTTTTAGGGAGTGAGAGACTCATTGAAAATGGTCATCCAAAAGCCTAATAGGCAGTAGAGAATAAATTAATACTTAATAAGGAACTTAAGTTCCCTAAGTAGACACAGTGACTTTTAAAATAAATTTTAGGGTGCTACGTGAACTACAAGTTAGAGTCTCTTTTTTTTTGAGATGGAGTCTCACTCTATCACTCAGGTTGGAGTGCAGTGATGCAATCCCGGCTCACTGCAAGCTCCGCCTCCCAGGTTCATGCCATTCTCCTGCCTCAGCCTCCCAAGTAGCTGGGACTACAGGCGCCCACCACCATGCCCAGCTAATTTTTGTGTGTGTGTTTTTAGTAGAGACGGGTTTTCACCATGTTAGTGAGGATGGTCTAGATCTCCTGACCTTGTGATCCGCCCGCCTTGGCCTCCCAAAGTGCTGGGATTACAAGTGTGAGCCACCGCACCCGGCCTCAAGTTACAGTCTTAAAAAACATTATACATTAAGTTTTTACATAGTATTTACCTACTGACTATATCCTGTTAGTTTAATAGAAAAGTATTCTCATTTTATAGAAAAGGAAATGGAGACTCCAAGTACTTATAAGATTTGATAAAGATACCACATAATAATATGTTAAGTCAGAATTCTACATGGCATTCTAACATACAGCATCAGACTTGAAAACATTGACCCATATTCAACTCCATGAGGTATATCCTATATCAGGGAAGCTGGGTGTCTAGTGGGGAGATTTTAGGCTATGGAGAAAGGGAGATCTATCTTCCAATGCCAGCTTTTCCATCTTCCAGCTGAGTGACCTTGGTAGGATACTTAATCTCAGTTGGTTACTGGTCTGCTCATCTATAAAATGGGGTAAGTTGGATGCTTATTAGAGGGTTGATGGGAGGATTCAGGATTCAGTGAAATTGTTGCCTTTTTTTTTTTTTTTTTTTTTGAAATGGAGTATCGCTCTGTTGCCCAGGCTGGAGTGCAATGGTGCGATCTCCACTCACTGCAACCTCTGCCTCCCGGATTCAAGCAATTCTCCTCTCTCAGCCTCTCGAGTAGCTGGGACTAGAGGCACATTCCACCACACAGGCTGAGTTTTATATTTTTAGTAGAGATGGGGTTTCACCATCTTGATCAGGCTGGTCTTGAACTCTTGACCTCAGGTTATCCACCCACCTTGGCCTCCCAAAGTGCTGGGATTAGAGGTGTGATCCACCACAACCGGCTGGTTGTCATTTCTTATCTATTTTCATTCCATCACTTCCCAGGATTGGAACATAGAGCAACTACTAACTTCACTTGTTCCCATTATCAGTGTCTTGAGAGAAGGATAATATTCTCTGCTTGTGAGACATGGATGCCCAGAGAGGGTAAAGAATGTAGCAATTCTTCTTAATAGAGATCTTACGCCAACTGAGAATTACAATAATAGCTATAATTTATTATTGTGAAAGTGTGTTTCATGCTCTGTAGAAAAATGTGGAGTTGGGAAGCCAACAGATATATCTTGCTATCCTGACTTCAGAGTCCATAGCACTGTCCTCTAGGTTGTATCACCTGATTGCAAATAACACAGAGATAAAAATGATATAGTTCACTTCAGCTACACACATTTTTCCCTGTCCAGAAGATCCAAGAACTACTTTTAAGATATGACATATTACATTCGTGTTACATTGACCACTAAAATGAACACTATGCTCCAACATCAAAGTTTGGGAATATTGTTTTAGAAATAGTATTATGGGAGACATCCAATGAATTGTGTTATGCAGGGGAGAAGAAACAATTGCTGTGTTTTATTTAGCTGCCCTGCATCATCCTTGAACCATAGATTCCTGAGTAATAGTCAGTGGAATTCCAGACAGCATACAATATGACCCACTCAGCTTCATAAATAGAAAGATTGAAGCACACAGGATAATACAACAGTAAATGACACCTATAATACGTATTGCTAATTAACCTTACATATATTTTAACTTATCAAATATTTTTAAGATTTTTAATAGTGGCTATCCAAATCCCAGAATATTTAAAGTACTCTTTACAATTCTTGCTCACAGCTGGTGATATGGTTTGGCTGTGTCCTCACCCAAATTTAGTCTTGAATTGTAGTTGCATCATCCTCGCATGTCATGTTGTGGGAGGGACTAGGTGGAGACAATTGAATTATGGGGGTGATTTCTCTCATCCTGTTCTTGTGATATTGAGTTAGCTCTCATGAGATCTGATGATTTCATAAGGGGCTTACTCCTCCACTGGGCACTCATTCTTCTCCTTTTTGCTGCCATGTGAAGATGATGTGTTTACTTCCCCTTCCGCCATGATTGTAAGTTTCCTGAGGCCTCCCTGGTTATGGTGAACTGTGAGACAATTAAATCTCTTTTCTTTATAAATTACCCAGTCTTGGGTATGTCCTTACAGCAGCACGAGAACAGACTAATACAGCTAGAGATTCTGAAAAGTTTTTATGATTGATTAAAATAGAGTCATATTACTCATCATGTAAGGTGGGTTTAAAAGAAAGGTGGTATTTTTTTCCTTGTAGCTTGTAATAGTTTCCTATGGTTACTATAACAAATACCCTCAATTTTAGAGTGTTAACACATCATACATTTATTATCTTACTGTGCTCAGGGTCCAAAGTCTGACATAAATCTTCTTGGGCTAAAATCAAGGTATTGGCAGGTCTGTATTCCTTCTGGAAACCTTAGGGAAGAATCCATTTATTTGCCTTTTCCAGGCTCTATAGCACGCCTGCATTTCTTGGCTAGCAAGCCCCTTCCATCTTCAATGCTAGGGATGGCTAGTTGAGTCTTCCTCACATCTCATCCCTGTGACACCCTGCCTCCATATCTCAATTCTAAGAACATTTGGAATAACACTGGGCCCACCCAGATAATCCAGGATTATCCATCCCTCTCAAGGACACGTGATTAGCAAATGTAATTCTATCTGTAACCTTCATTCCCCTTTGCAATGTAATGTAACATATTCATAGGTTATGGGACTCAGGATATGTAAATTTTGGAGAGACCATTATCCTGCTGACCGTATAGACCCTGCCAAGAGGATTCAGAAAACAAGAAGAAAAACCTCTACCCTCTTCAGAAACAATTCATGCAGGAAACCAGAAGCTTGTGTGAATGAATTAGCAGAATTATCACAGTCATGCTCAGAATGACACAAAACTTAAGAATGGCCATAGGATGATCTTATAGTCAATAACACTGATATCCTGCAAAAGAACCTCATCACTTCTAATTACTGCAAATTGTGAGAACTGGGATAGGGGAACGGTATGGGAGAGAAATTATTCTCATCCAGAGTTTGCCTAAAACACTGTCTCTAGGAAGACCAGAATTTTTGACTCCTGGGCCCATCCCCTCAATTCATAACATATGAGCACACTAACCACTGGAATTGAGCTTCCAGCTCTCTTTGACCAGAACTGGATAGGTAAGAAGGTATATACTTTAAATATGAAACATAACAGTTAATTTGGACTAACCTGATCAAGGTGACTTAAGGTAGATATATAGGCAATGATGCTAATAATGGTATCTATGGTACATTAGGACATCAATGAATGTGTATAAATAAATGAATGAGAAAGATACATTATCTTGTATATATAAAAATAATGTTACTAACATAGCAACAAATGTTTGGAGTTAAAATAGCTGAAACCTATAAGATATATTTGTGGCTATAATTAGGAACTGAACATGCAGATGTCAAACACATTCACGAAAGTAGAATAACTGCCCAAAACTAACTTAACGATAAGATTAAAATTTGTTCAATTGTTAACACAGTTCTAATGAAATACACAGAAATCCTGGGGTTTGACAAATAATGTTCTGCAAAGATGCCTATGTCCTAGTGTCTGAAACCTATAAATATGTTACATTACATAGAAAAAGGACTTCAAAGATGTAATTAAGTTTATGGATCTCAAGGTGAGGGGATTATGCTGGATTATCCAAGTAAATTCAATCCAATCACATTATCTCTTAAAAGCAGATAATTTTGCCTATTGATATCAGAGAAATGTGATGGAAGAAGAGGCAGGAGAGATTTCAAGTGTGAGAAAAACTTGACCCATAACTGCTGTCTTCAAAGATGGACAGAGGCCACCACAAGTCAGAGAATGCAGAGGCTTCTAGAAGCTGGGGATAGTCTCATGCTGGTTGCTAGCAAGGACGTGGGACCTCAGTCTTAAAATTGCCAAGAACTGAATTTTGCCAAGAACCTGAATAAGCAGGACACAAATTTGTCCCTAGAGCATTCAGAATGGATCATAAGATTGCAAACACCTTAATATTAGCCTGGTGTTAGCTGTACTGGACTTCTGACATACAGAGGTGTGAGATAAGTTTGTCTTGTTTTAACTCTGGTTGGTAACTCTTCTCACCCTAAAATTAAACAACTTTTCAAGGTCTCTTCAGCATCAGCTTTTTCATTCAGAAGAGTGTGGTTTAAAAAAGAGCTTTCAAAGCAGGAAATGACTCACTCTGAAAGACCTACCTTGTCTCTATCATTTTATTCAGGCAGAATCAGATGATATTAAATATACACTTGAAGGTGAAAAGATTTCACAAGTGGGTGGTTTCTCCCTCTGTGGTGTGAGCCTGGAAGGGTTGCCTGACATATCTCCCTGTTTAAACTTAGGAAATCCTTTCAGATGCATAGCTGAGCCTCCTTTCCTTCTCCTTCCTATCTCCCTCCTTGAGTCACTGACCCAGAGTTACCAGTTCAGGGACTCTTGAAGTAGAAGCCTGGAATTAATTGCACCAATTTTCTGGGTCTAAGTGATGTCTATCTTGTTGACCCAGGGCTGTAAAGTGAATAGTTACCTGCCAGGATGCGAGAGGTGCTTTGCAGATTCATCTTGGAGGACATTGCATTACAAAGAAATCTAACAGAGGAAACCTCAACTTTAAATGAGGTTTTGATTTAATCAAGATTTTTTTTCATTGCTTTTCTTCCAATCAGAACTTCTATGTTATAAAATTGAAGATAAAGAATATAATTAAAGCTAAGCTACTCATTGCGGAGCTACCTTGGTACAGAAATGATATTGGATATCTTGCTACTAAGGATCTTAAATAACTGACTCCAAGCACATTACTTATACTACAGTGTTCTGGTTTGCAGATGATGCTAAATTGGGAGGAAAGGTCAACCCCGAAAAAAAAACATCCTCAGGTAGGAAAAGAATAAGCTCACTTAAATACTTGGGCTAATAGATAGAAAATTCAATGCAGATAAATGCAGAATAATGAGTCTTGTAGAATGTAATAAAAGAACATAATATCTGCCTAAAAGGAAGGTACTACAGCATATTGACCTGGAGAGATATGTGAGTTATTTTAATAGAAACCTATATTAAAGATTATTCAGCTCCATTATTATTGAAAAAATGCAGTATGTTTTGTTAGACCTTACCTAAAGCAGCATGTTCAATCTAATCACTATACCTACACCAAGAAGCATATTTAGAATGAGCCTTAAAGGGGCGATTTGTAGAACAAGCTAAATCAAAGCACTTATCAGAGACATAAGTTTGGAAGCAATTATAGCGAAAAACTGACCGCTTACTCTTTGGTAAGTCAGACGCATTAGGTAAGGTTGGAACAAAGGGGTGTCGGGACTCAGATAGCAAGTGTATTGCATTTTGAGGACAGAGGTGAGCTGCTCATTAAATCTACCTCTTGTTCTTCAGGATCCACTTTTATCAATGGTCTGACAATTCCATTAACTTCTTCAGCAATTACAAATCCTGGATAACAAATACAACACAGACACTTCTCTCTGACAGTCTGGCTTGTTTGGGGCCAATTTACATTACTGAGGCTCTGGAGTCCAGGCTTTAGATTCAACCAATCTCAAATGAGACCATTGGGTGATTAGATTACTTACAGAGCTTTTGTCTTACTGGTACCCTGCTCGGAGTAAATTCATCTGTGGGTTTCTAGGAAAGCTTAACATTAGACAGGGCAGGCTGATAAGTACTAATCAAGATCAAAGGTAAGTGATAGGTCAAGACAGAAACAAGAATATGGAGTGATTTGAAAGCACCTAAAGACAGGCATGGTTCTCCTATGAACATAATAATAAACTTTTATAATCAAAGGAAAAGACAAATTGCTAATTACAAAACTGCCGTTGCAAAGAGATGAAGCCCTCCGCTGCTTACTAGAATCAACTGAAGCACACTCTCAAATACATGTCAGAACACTAATATCTCCACATAACTGTTGTCATGGTATATTTCACTCTTTAGGAAATCCCTGAGGAATAGTGATTAAACTATTATTACTGACAAGCAAACTAGTATAATATTTGAGTCTAGACTCTGGAATTGAATATGACCTGTTTTCTAAACCTGGATTTTGTATCTGTAGGACAGGCCTTCTGAATCACAATGCTATTGAAATTTTGGACTCGATGATGCTTTGTTAGGCTATCCTGTGCATTACAGGATGTTTAGTGTCATCCTTAACCTCTATCCACTAGATACCAGTACCAGCCCCATCTCCTGGCATCCAGTTGTGACAACCAAAATTTTCTCAAGACGTTACCATATGTCTTCTGGGGGACAACATCGCCCTTGGTTCTGAATCACTTTTCTAGAAACACGTTACGTATCATCTTAAATCTCAATGTCCTCCTCCATAAAATAGGAATAATAACATTGCCAACAACTAAGTTGTGGTCAGACTTCTAAATGTCTTATAACTCAAAAGCAGCCTTGTGACTCTCCCAGTAGAAAAAGAGAGGGGTAGTTGACTTGTCCACAGACTCAAGAATTTTCAGTGTTGGGCTCGGAACTCTAACCCAAGTAAGTGAAGAAAACAAAGAAAGGGAAAGATGAATTCTGGGATGTAAAGAGAAAACCATTCTGATTACAAGCCCTCTGGCACTCTAAGTGTGTCTACCCAGTAAACCATAACCTACCATTAAGGAATGACTGTGGACTGTTTATTCTGATAATTCCATCTCTTCATGTAAATGTAAGAATTATCTTGGTTTACTTGCTATTTTATTCAGATAGCTGAATATTTGTCTAATTTTCGCATGTTTCGTTTTACATATGCAAAGGACAATTTTGAGCAGAGTTAGAAGAAGCCACAAACTAATGGGCCAAGTTGAAAAATATATTTGTGTTGTACAGTATGACACACTCTACAAATAGTTAAACAAAAAAACGCAGAAAAGGAAAGACTATTTTGTGTTCCACAAGCTTGCAAAATTGTGTATTTTCTTCTGTTTTTGAATTTTTTTGGGAAAAACTTGTCACTCACCGTGCAACTATATATTCTACCATGAGGTTTCTCTAATTTAAACAGCCTATCTTTTACCAAACATTAAACAAGCCATAAAGCAGGAACTTTGGAACTTCAAATGAAGCTGTCAGAGATTCTTCCTGCCATCAGATGACTTGCAGCTGTGTGACTCATTTGTATCTTTATAAGAATTCAGAAAAAAAAAAGATTATTAGCATTTCAATTCCTGTCAACTGCTGAAGCTAACTAGGCCTGAAGATGTGCCCGGCTTCACTGTGCTGGCACTGAGATAAATGCAAAAATATAGGCAGCAATGTCACAAGGACTTACAAGAGGAAGGTGGGTGAAATGAAAGCATCATTGGTATTGAATGTCCTTATAATAAAAAAATACTAAGTGCATACAAGAATTGTCATGCTCAGCTTTGCTGCATACAGCATGTGGACAGACTGGCTATTGGCAGATCAGACCTGCTTCCCGTGAAGAAAGACCCGGGAAGATGAGACAGCACTACTTAGTATAGCAATAGCATAGGTGTGTATTCTCATATCAGGTTCCTACATCCCTCCTCAATCTACCATTCTAGCCCTGAGTCTCACTAAAGTCGTGCCATTCTGATGACAGAATTCTCACATGTTTACACACTATATATACAAAATGCCATTTCCTTAGCGGTTCCCTCGGCCGAGAATGGTCTTGCCCCCACCTGCCCTGCCTCTGTTATAAATTTCTTTTGAACCCTTCATAAGCAGATCATCTACACCACTGAGGAAGGAATCCTGGTTAATTTCAAAAGAGCACTTGCTCTTTCCTCTGTTCAAGGAGCTACAGCTGAAAAACAGTGCTGACTAGAACAATCACTTCACAGAATAGGTTTCCAATTTTGTCATTTGATTAACTGAAAAATATATAAAACTTGGATATAGGAGGAGCCCATTTTTTTCCACACTAAGATTTAACATCTCTGAAGACCTATAAAAAGAACACAATTTACGTGATTTCCTTTCAAAAAGATTATTGATTTCTCTTTATCTGGTCTTACTGTTGTTGAACAAATGCTGTCCTACCCCTTATCTCTTGATCCCAAACTTGTAGTTTCATTATATGAACTAATACAATATTCCTTGTACTCATGGGGCAGTTTTATTTTTAAATATCTTAAAAACTAGAAAAAATAATCTAGAATCATATAATCATATTAGAAAAATTCTTATAAACGTATACAAATTTTAAAATTTTTAGATACAGTTTCATTCTATATATTTATTTATTTGTTGAGATAGAGTCTCGCTCTGTCACCCAGGCTGGAGTGCAATAGTACTATCACGGCTTACTGAAGTCTCAACCTCCTGGGCTCAAGCAATCCTCCTGCCTGAGTAGCTGGGACTACAGGAATGCACCACAACATTTGGCTATAAAAAAAAAGTAGACACAGGGCCTTACTATGTTGCCCAGGCTGGTCTCGAACTCCTGGACTCAAGCAATCCTCCTACCTGAGAAGCTGGGACTAACGCATGCACCACCATATTCGACTATTAAAAAAAAAAATTGTACAGACAGGGACTTACTATGTTGTCCAGACTGGTCTCGATCTCCTGGGCTCCAGCAATCCTCCTACCTTGGCTTCCCAGAATGCTGGGATTACAAGCATGAACTATTGCACCTGGCAATAGTTTTAGGTATTTGTGTAATGAGAATAGTTACCTGGTAAACCAGGTATATTTAACTTTTTTCTTTAAATGCTAAAATTATTTATAGTAACTAACAATAACTTAGTTATGTCAGTGGTTGGGAATAGAATTGATCAGAACATAATTTCTTCATCCCCAACCCCTTTTGAAACTCTACAAAGATTTCAAGTTGGGTAGTATTAGAAAAAAAAAAAAAGTCTGTGTGTAAATAATTCTTATTTTTAAGAAAGACTCTTGGTTAGTTTACAGTGCTTTCTTTTCTTTTTCTTTCTTTTTTTTTTTTTTTTTTTTGAGACAGAACCTCACTCTGTTGCCCAGGCTGCAGTGCAGTGGTGTGATCTCAGCTCACTGCAACCTCCACCTCCAGGATTCCAGCAGTTCTCCTACCTAAGCCTCCTAAATAGCTGGGATTACAGGTGCTCGCCACCATGCCTGGCTAATTTTTATTGTATTTGCAGTAGAGACCGGGTCTCACCATGTTGGCCAGGCTGGTCTTAAACTCTTGACCTCAGGTGATCCACCTGCCTCAGCCTCCCAAAGTGCGGGGATTACAGGCGTGAGCCACTGCGCCCAGCTGGTTTACAGTGCATTCTTTGTGTTTAATTCATTTGTTTGAGGGTAATGTCAGCCCTTCTTTGTTCAGTCATATATACATACAATTGTAAATGGAGATACATGGGATGAGATGCATATTGAATTTTTAGTACTTTATAGGATTATAGAATAGAAAACAATCTTATAATAATTACTATTTTCACAGAGGGAAACTGAGGTTCTTATAATTTAAATGATTCACTTAAGGTAAAATAACTCAATAATGGCAATGGCTCTGGTCTCAGTTTTACAGCGTCTCCAAATTCCCACATGCTCTAAACACTTGGTATGCTTACTAGTGCTGAGGTCTTCCAACAGCCCCGTTTCACCATGCTGAACACTCACTCTCAGTGGGCATTGCCCTGAGAAAGGTTTCCTTCCGAGATAATGCTCACAGTTGCTTTATTCCTCAATATAATAACTGCAGTGCCAGATACTAGTCAAGTGCTTTGGGCCCAGCCTGAAAATTCCCTCAGTAACACTCTTTAATTTATCTAAGAGGTGGGATCTGGTTTAGCCAGAGTGGTCCGCACCAAGTCTGTCTTTAATTAAATGGTCTATGGACTCAAGCTGCCATTACTGACTGAAGATGGAGGCAGGCCAGAAGCCAGAAAATGCAGATGATTGTAGGACCTGGAAAAGACGAAGAATGAGATTCTACCCTGGAGCCTCTAGAACAGATCACATCCCTGCTGACATCCCGATTTCAACCCAATGAGACCTGTGTCAGACCTCTCACTTACAAAACTGTAAGGTAGTAAATTTGCATTGTTTCACGCTGTGAAGTTGTGGTAATTTGTGACAGAAGCAATAGAAAACTTAAACAGCAACATTATAGGCCGAGCAGTGGTCTTGTCTGTGAAACATCTTTTATTGCCTACGCTCTTTTTTCTTCACCTAAAGGCTAGCTAATTTCCTGCAATAGGGCACTCTACACTGCCCTCCCCATTTGCCATAGAACCACCTCTCATGACAGCTGAGGGAAAGTCTAGGTGTCTGAGGCCATATTCAGAAAGCTAGACTGCCTGCCTTGTTGCCTAGCCAACAGCTCTGCTATCCTCAGCTGCTAATATTCTGCCACTAAATCTACTTTAAAAAACATAAAAAGAAAAATAGCGGCACACTAAGGAAAATAAATGTTTAGATGAATTCATATGCTTTCCACTAGAGAGGGTAATAATAAATCTGCTGGGCAGTACAAATTGCCCTCCAAGTTTAGAGTCGCCTAGTCATTCTCAGGGAGATCAGCAGAATTAATGGTCAAACATGTTAATACAATAATAGAACGTCCTTAACCATTTCTAGAGGAGGAAGAAGAGGGGTGTACCGGATGCTTATTTTATGGCAATTTATGTCAGTGTAAAAGTTATAAAGATTGCCAGAAAGTAAAGGAGCATGATGTAGAATCACTGGAGAAACTGTAAAATCAATATCTCTAGGGTTTTCAACACTGTACTTGGCAGGTCCTTTCAAATCCATTGCCTGCATGATATTTTATGTATGTAACTGGCAACAGTGATGGCGGATGATGTTCAACTCATGGAGTTGGCACCAAATCAATCATCAAAAACGAAAATGCATATGTCTCTCTGCATTTTCTATCTGCTTTCTCAGATGCTGTGTGAGATTAGATCCTAAACCCAAGAGAAACTTATCCACAGGAAAGGCTGATATGAAGGGCTCTAAAAGTATGTAAATAGATGGAAAAATGCAACTAGCACCATATATTTTCCTTGGTTAGAAAACAGCAATTTATTCAAATAGCTGGAAAATGGGTTTTAGCTTTGAGACACTATTTTAATCCCATTATATTGTCACATATGAAATAGTTAAATCCTTTTGGTAAAAATGTGAGAAAATAGAAATTCATATGGTTATGAATATAAATTGAAAAGTTATGTGTGAAGATTGGTAACTCTAACTTAATTTCAATTGAGCATAATCTGACCCACTGCAGGCAACTAAGCAACTAAGCACAGGCTTCCTAGAGTTTCTACATGTCCCTATGGCTTCCCAATAAACCCTTGAAGACTACCATTTTGATGCTGCAAATTGACATTATTGGTGATAACTTGCTTGTATGTAACTCCCTAACTCATCCAGTGGTTCTATAAACCTCTAATTACATACATTAAAAGAACAGTAATTGCTTTTGACTTACATAGTATATCATATGGAAAGTTGTTTTCCAGAAAACAGAATCTCAGAAATAAAAATCTGGAATAGGGGCTTTGTTCAGATTAGATTTGAAGTCAGATTAGATTTGAAAATCAGAAATGGATATTTGCCTATGTAAAATGTCACCATGATGGTCAATTGCAATGATGAAATAATTTTCATTACCACATGTAGGTGTCTGAAGCCAAGCATCTTTAGAAGGCAAGGCGATGGCGACAAAGTTATTGATGGCATAGAACACTTTTGTGGAAATGTGACCACATCTGAGTTCAAGGACTATAGAGCAGATTGTCTTAAAAAGCTTGGAGAAAGAAAATGACATGTGCATGGATTTAAAATGATAGGGCCAAGGCTTGGACAGAAGAGCAGAGAGTTTTCTTCCTTCGATTTGAAAGGATCTCTTACTTCTTAAAGCCTTAAGGTTGACATTTCTGAATATCACACCCAATATTTGGTCTTGCTGATGGCTAAGTTACAAGATATGTTGAAGTCAAAGATATATCAGATGTCTTACATCAAAAGTACAGTACTAATCAAGAAAGGTTGGGATTCTGATAATTGGAATGGGGCATTTGGATAGAGTCCAGTGAATTTGAGTACTTAGAAAGCCAAAATGCTTTGGGGCTACATATAATACCTTACCAGCAAAGTAACTCTTCTTTCCCTATCTGTAATAGTCAGCCTCTCCTTGCCTGAAGACTTGTATTATATAGAGCTGAGGAAATTGCCTTGCAGTGGAGTTTCCGTTATTCTCAAGATTCACCAGATCTATTGTACTGCTATGTTGACTCATCTCCCTGCAGAACCTACTAGATATGCCTTTTGCTTCCCAAGAATCTCTTGTAATCAACATTGTGATGCAGAAAATTAGTATCATTGGCAACAGCTTCGCTGATGTTCAATCTCCCTACTCTTCCAATGTTTGTACAAACCTCTCATTCTCTGTCTTAAAATATACACAAAGTCTGACCCAGAAAGAAACACCATCTTGGCTGGGAACAGTGGGTCACACCTATAATCCCAGCACTTTGGGAGACCGAGGCGGGTGGTACACGGGGTCAAGAGATTGAGACCATCCTGGCCAACATGGTGAAATCTCTTCTCTACTAAAAATACAAAAATTAGCCCGGCATGGTGGCATGCGCCTGTAGTCCCAGCTACTCAGGAGGCTGAGGCAGAAGAACTACCTGAACCCAGGAGGCAGAGCTTGCAGTGAGCTGAGATTGCACCAGTGCACTCCAGCCTGGGTGACAGAACGAGACTCTGTCTAAAAAAAAAAAAAAAAAAACAAAAATAACACCATCTCCACTAAAAGATTCACAAAGTTATATATATAAAAGATATATAAACATATAAAAATATATAATATATAATATAATATATAAAATATTAAAATATATATGTAAATGTATATAAATGTGTGTTTGTGTAAGTGTATAAAATCACAAGAATAAATCTGCCTATATATGTAGACAGAAACTTCCTGAATACTTGTGGGGATTGATCCTGAAGGTGTACAACTAAGAATAATAAAACTCTCAGATAGATTAGGATGAATGTGTCAATATGGGTGCACTTATCAAGGATTCAGGATTCAGTGATTTGGCCTAAGCAGTGTGAGGTTTTCAAACATTTGCTTGGTTGGTTTTCTAAAATTTAACTCATAATCTCTAACAACAATTATAGTTAGAATGTTACTATTTCCTTTTCATTTTATGATACGAGGAATGAGGAAGATAAACCCTCAGGAAGGGAATGGTGGATTGAATTCGTTGCACATGGCTTGCTTATTCATTCCCAAATACATATTTGGGAAAGACAAAGAATACATGCCCTTCACCAAAGCATTGAGAAACATTGTTGAGGAGAGCACAAACAATTCCAAATACACTCCAAATAGCTCTGCAGAGGCTGGCCTCTGAAAGCCAGGAAAGTTAGTAAGAGATGTCACTATTAAATGGATTTCCTAATTTCTTGAACCCAGAAGTTTAGAGTCTGACAGGAGCTCTGAAATGCCGGAAACGTGTGTCTTGCCACTGTAATGGGAAGTGCAACTGTAACAGAGCTCAAAAGGACTTAATCACATAAATATTTTGATGGGACTAATTGACTGTGGTGTTTCTAATACAGAAATAGACCTCTAGGCCAGTGAATAGTCATATTTCTACAATAGGCTCACCATCCTTTATTCAAACTCAGTCCTGAGTTTGTTCGCAAAGCCAGAAACATTCAAATAAGCAGATGTCATAATTACCTTGAGAAAAATGACCCCACAGTGCTGCCACAGCTACAAAATTATTCCTTATCTTTTCTGAAATGGATGTGTAGTCATTGAGTAGGATGACTGCACTGAAGAAAAGGACATTTTCAAAGTTTCCAGAGATTACTGGATACTGAATTTGAATTAAAGATAGTTTCTGGGGACATAAAAATACACTGTGATATACCAGTTAGATAAAAGTAATGGAGGTCAAGAGAGAATTAATCTTTTCAATTTGCTTTTCTTCAAACACATGGTAGAAATGTATTTCTCTACACTCTTGAAGGTTGGTATAGCATGTTGTCTGCTTTAGCCAAGAATATGTAAGTTGTAGTAATGTGTGTCACTTCTGGGTAGGCAACTTCAAGAGACAGTGTATTATCAGCTGTGTTTCTTCCCATGCCATAGTGACATGCAACAATCCAGATGATGTTTTCTCTATTAGCCTTAGTCCCAAAGCAAGGGATCATGAAGCAGGCCCCCCACTTATTGGAGATGGAAATGTATCATGCTGAACACACACAGTTTTCTCACTTTAAGTCACTAAGCTTTTTTGTTAATGTAGGATAACTAGCTCTGTTCTATGAGCTATGAGACTATGAGATATGATTTAATCACTAAAAAAAGAGCAATAGATATGCATACTAAGACAGCTCTCCAAGGTAAATTAAGCTAAAAAGTAAACAAAAATCTATATGAATAAATGGATCCTTTTACTGTTAAAGCAAGCGAACATACAAATCAAAGGACAATAACACAAAGACTTTTTTGCAATGTTTATTTATATAAAATATGTAACTGCATACTAAAAAGGTCCAGAAGCTCACGCAACTAATTTACAATACTGACTACCACTATGGAGAAGAGTGAAGCTTCAGGGGATAGGAACAGGTGGGTGTAGTGTGAAAAAGATTTTTGCTTTTCATTCTGTGTTTCTCTAGTGTTTGTTTGATAATAGAAAAATATACTTTACATGACTTTCGAAATTAAAAAAAGAAAGTATAAACAGAAAGATAAGATTGGCAGAGAGGATTTTTGGCATTCATGACAAACATGAATAAAACCAAGAAAAGCAAAAGAATAACCAGTCGTAAAGGTGCATTGTTTTCCTCCTTTGGTCTCTTACATGGGGCAGGTTATTAAAGATGAGGTAAATCATAGATGGTCATATGACCCAAGCATTCATATAAAAATAGAGAGGTAGTAATAGAAAAGTTCCAATTGCGATATTTTCTTTGAACAAACTTGATGTTAATTTTTTTTATTCCATGCTACAGCAACATGCCCCTCACAAGACAGCTTGGCTCTATTCTGGTCTGTTTCTTTCTCCGTATTTCATACATCAAGGTGTGTTTCTATTCTCACTTGGAAAAGTCTAACTCCCTTGTTATCAGTGAAAGATTGTGTTTGGCTACATGGAACAGAAACACAATTACAGTGTCTTAACCAAAGAGGAGTTATATTTTATTACCACAACAGGAACCCTGGAGGTGAGCAGCGTAAGCCTAGTACAGTCGCTTGAGTAGATCGTCAAGAAAGCAGCTACTTCTAGCTTCCTTCTCTGCCTTCTGAAGCGTGTAGCTTTTATATGAGTATTTGTATCTGAGTAGTTTCCTACTTAAGTGGGTTGCTTTACTTCTAGAATCACAAAGCTTTTTAAGCAAGAACAACACAGCCATAAAAAGCAAATAGAACTTTTAGTAGAATTTTTTTTTAATTTATGGAAATATCCAGTATATTTTCCATTTCCATCTCTTTAGTTATATTTATGTCAAATGTTCTTCACCCCATCATTAGAAGTAAGGAAGGAAATTGTAGTTCCTGTAAATAATGCTGAATATGATGAGGTCTGTGGTCTGTTATAAAGAAAAGAGAGAGTTAGCATTGGGTAGCAACCTAGCAGTTGAGCTTTGGTGCAACTTCAGAGATAAAGCCTTCCCAAATTATTGCACTATCTATTGGTTATACTCTCTTGATAAATCCTGAACCAATTACTATTTATAGCTCACATTTTTGTAAATTATTGGATATCAGAAGGCTTTGCTACTTGAATTTATTTACTGCATTTTAAAAATCTTCTAGAGAACAGGGATCACACTTGTTTCTTTCGTATCTAAATAAGTGGATAGTTCTCAGCACAGGGCAGTGAATAAATACATTTGGTTATATGATCTGATGGATGTCTAAGGCAGAATAAGTATTTGAGGAAATTTTCCAAATGATAAAATCCAAGCTTACTGGGTAAGTTAGATTTAGAGATGTTAAACAGCATTTTTATGTTGTGTATACTATTAAAATATATCAGATGGTTTTATGAATGACTCCCTTTCTGACACTCTCTGATGACCTCCAGAGACTAAAATTGTAAGCATGAGTAGCAAAAATGGGGGAAAATGGAATTCTATGGTAACAATTTAATCCCATATGTCTAGCCACTGAATGACACATGGAACTAGAGAGTACATTGGCCAAGAAATACTTAGAAGAATTCAGAATAAATGGTTGTGAAACGTATACTCAAGTAAGGAAATAGCATGTTAAGATAAAAAGACATGATAGTAGAATTATAGACAACACACTTCCCTGCTGATCTCCCCCTCCCAAAAGCTTTGTTACTTAGGAGGATACAAAAACTACAATATAGACTCATCTCCTATGTGTCAGCTAATTACCTGTGGTTTCAACCTTCACTTGGGAGTCTGGGAAATGAAATTCGATGGTATATACATTTTTCTGCTCCATAAAGTCCTTCAGAAACATTCAGGCTATACCTCAATAACAAAAAAAGTAAGGCTCCTAAGCAAGTCATGCTGGCCACAACATGTAACTCCTTTATTTTAGAATCCTTTAGAAGAATTGTTTACACAAAGATTTAAACTCTCTCTCTCTCTCAGTAGACTTCCCATTTCTGCTCTCTATTCCTTTAATTTTGATAACATTTTTGGTGATGGCAGCTTAAATGTGACAAAGGAGGAAGTGGAGGAGGAGGTCAATTTTCCCTCCTTTTCTTGATTATTCATTTTCTATCCCAGATAAAACTAAATGTATCAGTCTGAGCTAGTACCAATGCTGGGGTAGGAAAACAAGACATAGACTTGAAGTCCTAAGGTAAGTGGACTATATCAGAAAAGTACTACTTTCCGGATTGCTACATTATGTAAGGAACACTTGGTTTATGAGAGACTTTGATTACCCAAATGATCATGCTTCATTGAGAGCAGTGGTTTCCAAATGATATTTTTGTTATTGTTATGTAAAAATTCAAATAAATAAAATGTTGTATGACAGCTCCATATTTAAAACTGGAAAAGTAGATCTCCTCTACTTGGAGTAGAGAAAATCAAAGTCCACCTGCTGCCAGCTCTGCTCAAGAACAGCCTCCTTTACTCTGGCAGACAATGAGTAAGGTATAATTTGCCAAGTATAGTTCTGGTTTATGCCTGTGGGCCTAGTGAATTTATAAACAGTGACTGATATCACTTTCAAAAATGACCTAGTGTAGACAATAAATTATATGCTTATAGTACCTATGAGATATCTTAGGGAAAACTTGATACTTAAGGAGCCATCTAGAACAGCACTAAGTCAAAGCATTGAAATAGCTATGATTTAACTGATACATATAAAGAAATAACTTTAGCTTTATTTTAGCATTTTATATTCTTGTTGCAGGGAGATCTGGTGAGTCAAGTCATAACATGGTATAATGTTTGCCAACTGCTTTAAACATGTGAATGTCAAGTCTTTGGAATTTGTAATGAGTGAAATATTAGACATAAAGTCGGTGTCTTTGGGTACAATAGTGGCTCTTCTGATCATAACTTTTGTGAAACTGGGGAGTACTTTGCAAACCTGACCTCAATCTCCTGTCCTGTAAGATGATGGGGTAGTATGTAAAAATATCCTCCATTTCTAATCTTTTATTTAATGAGACTAGTCATATTCTTACTCAAGAAATCCATTCTCTTCCACTTGTTGGCACAATAAGCTTCCACCTATTTAGGTGGATTTCAGGAATAGTTTGTAGCACTTGGCAGCTCTACTCACAGTTACTTATTTTCACAGATAAGGAACAAAGAATTGATAGAACAGTCCCCCATGAAGTTTTCTTCAATAATAATTAACTTGGGTGTTGAATGATGCCAATGGGATTACTTTGAGAACAGAGCTATTTTTGCCAAACACTTATTTCACTTGGATAGACTCGAAAATCCATGTATTATTGAATATAGTTAATGTTCCTCTAAATGTTTCTGAAATGTACAGATGGTGTGCTCCAAGGAAGGTACATTACTTTGGAAAATACTGCCCCCAAATAACCACTTTTCTTAGGCAATGGCATAATATAAGCACATTAGAAAAACAAATATGAGAATGGCTTTACATAAATCTAATCTGGTTTCCAACATGAAGGGCCATTACATTTATAACTGTAGTTTCTCTTTCGACAAAATCCCAGCCCATGACATTTAAAACTGGAGGTAGACCTCCAAGGATAGTCCCTTAGTCAAAAGTTAACCCTAAATATTTATGTATATTGAAGAATCTATAAATCTAATCCCAAAATTGAGAAAAGAATTGAATCCCCAAGTTTTTGAAGCATATCAAGTGCCTGATATCTGGATGCCATTTTATAAACATGGATCTAAAATTAGAGCAGACATCCTCAAGAAATAATTTTCAGGGACACCATTGGAAGGATGTGTTGAGCTGTGTGGGAATATTTTCAGCTAGTAGTGTGCTTTACAATCCAATGAATGCTATTAAAATCATTTTGCTTGCAGATTGAGAATTTTTTTTTGGAGTATTTTGAAGAGGTCATTATAAAACCTTCTGAAAATTGTGCAGAACAATTACTACAGGAAAGTAGGAATAACTACTTTTAACTGCAGAATAATATCACAGTTTGCACACATTTTTATGGTTACTCAGATTTTCAGTCTCAGGACATAAGAATGAAAAAAATCTTGGAGAGAGAAGCAGACAATTCCTTCTAAATATTTTTTATTATATTCCACTTTTATTTATTTGTGTTTTTATATGGTCACCTCCTATTCTGAACATAGCATTGGCTTACATGTGTTAGATATGCAGGAGAAGGTGATGGTAGGAACTCTCAGTCAGTCAGAATAGGCAAAATTAGGCTGTAGTCACTAAAATTTTCACATCTTCAAGTTTTATAGCAACACATTTTTACTCTTGCTTGTCTACAGGTCTATTGTGGTTTGACTAGAATCTGCTCTACCTCTCCTCACTATGATACCCCATCTACCAAACAGCCACTACTCCAAAAGATGTCCAATAGAAAGAGTGTTCTGGAGGGTTTTAAACTACTAATTAAATGCTCTGGCTCAGAAGGAACAGACATCACAGCTGTTCAAAGCCCATTGGCTAGCCACATGGCTTTACCCAACTACACACTATCCAGAAAGTATCATTTAAACATATAATAGGATGACAGAGAACAGAAAATATTTGATACACAGCATTAATTTTTTTCCCGAAGTTTATTCTTCTGGTCACACAATATTCAAATTACACTCCCTCTTCAGACAAATATATATTTACCAGCTCCTCAAGGGAGACAATCCTAAAGGTCTTGTCCTGGCCATCAAGATCAAAATCCAAGGTCTTAAGGAATGTGGCTTAATATATCAGAAGGTTATAGGTGAATATTTAATCATGTTCACCTGAAACCCTTTTTGATTAGGAAACCTATGTATTTGAAAGACATGTTAACAGTCTCATTAGTGTACAAACGTTAATGAAACAGGAATAAACTAATCACAGAAACATTGTCATTCAGAAGGGAAAAACACAAGACTGCCTCTGGTCTGCAGCAATTCCAAAATCCTCTTGGCAGATATAGTGAGGGCTTTGCTCCATGAGTAGGAAACATTTGATTAGGCCCTGAATCAGCTTGATCGGACGATCACCCAGGCCACTATTCTACATGGCTCTGGGCTCCACTCTGGGAGGATCTTCCTTTTTCTTTATCCACACAGGCAAGGGAAATGGGTTTGACAATGTTGCCTTTCTAGAGGTTTCAGTTGCTTTCTCAGTCTGTGTTTTGCCCAAAGATAGTGGGCAGCCAGAGAGTTGCTTTAAATCATAAATAGTTGATGTGATTTCTAGTTCAGGATAGTAGTTCTTTGGAAGCGCAACTCTCTGAGAAACTTCGTTATTCTCTCATCTATTTAACTACAGCAAACTTCATGTGACAAAAGCCACACCCATAACTTTTTTCCTCTAGATAGATAGATAGATAGATGATATATAGATGATAGATGATAGATAGATAGATAGATAGATAGATAGATAGATAGATAGATATTCTTTCTCTGCATTCTCATCTACATTCCTGTCTTTCTCTTAATTATGGGTAACTCTTAGCCTGCCAGGCTACCATGGAAAAACACCCTTTATTCCTCTTTTCTCCCGGTTATATTATTCACTTCAAATATTATCCCAAGAAAGGAACTGCTCCAGTCCAAGAAAGACTTCTATCACAATTCATTAACAGAACTTGTCTCATAGCCTTTGCACCCACAGTGGAGAGGAGACAGAAAATACATCCTCCGAGGTGCCTGAAAAGTCGAAAGCCAGAAATAGTTGATGAATAGAATTCCTTCCTTAACTGCTTGATAAGAGAAGACTCATAATAATATCCATGAGTCGTAAACAGTAGGTTACCATTGGAGGCAGTGGGAAGACCACTTTATCCTGGTGGTCAGCTTAAGGCATTGCATTCTTATCCCAGCTCTTCTGCATTTGACCTTGGGTAAATCATGTCACTGTTCCAAAAACGTGTTTTCTTACAAAGAGATTATTTATTTGTCCTAGAGAACAACCAAGAAACACATTGGTTGTAATAGCCTCTGTTTCTATCAAACAGATCCAGCTTAGTGACTCAGGAAAACACCGAGGAGGAAAAGTCTCTTGATCAGTCCTTGGAATCTATTGAGGTAAAGTTGCATTCTCGAGCTCTAGGTCTTTTTTTTTTAGTCTCTTAGGAGCTTCCCTTATTATTCTTTTCATACCAGTCTTTTGCTTTTTACATGGGGTTACTATAGATATAGGATGCAGCCATGCTCTGGGTCCCTGGAAGGGACTTCCATTCTTCTAAAGAGAAAATACTTTTGTTAATAGGGCAGGCTTGGATCCCAGTAGCTCCTGTGTACAGATATTAAGAGGAGTGTCTCTGCCAATGTACTTAGGCAGAACAATAAAGCATCTTTACAGCCCAGACTCACCAGAGCCACTATTGATTCACTGGCATGTGCTCTCTCAATAGTAAAAGGCTGCCAGGATTTACTCGCTCAGCTTTTCTATCTCCCAGGCAGTCATTATTCAGTGTAAAACTCCTTTAACCTGGTGGAGTTGTTGCTCCTGCTAATACTGTGTTAGCAAATTATTGATCCCAATGATGAGAACAGGAATCGTTTCTCCTGTAGCAGGATGTGCAATCGGATCTACATTCTGCCCTGGTAATTTTCTCTATAGATCTTCCAGGAGGACTAGACAAATGGACCATTAAAAAGGGGTAGGGGATGGGGGGCGGGGGAGCTGCCTGAGGTTGATGGTACATTTGAGCTGAATCCAAACTTTATTGGTGTTTTTCAGCTTCTATTTGAAAACTTATAAACATTGCTCTTTGGCACTTTATGGTTTTGTTTTGTTTTTGGTAGTTTTATTTGGCTTGCTTTTAACTTCCTCTGACGACCAAGAAGGAATTTTTAGCTTGTGAGCTGTTTCTTTCGAATTGATCAAGACAATCAACAATTCGGAGAGGTCTTCATAAAGCAAAACAAGGTCATTGATCTCTTCAGTAAAAAGAAAAAGAAGGTAACACTGGTAATGAGAGTCCTTAAATTTCAGCCATGCTGACCTTGTTGGTTGGAATTTACAAATAGGAAATCTTCATTAAGATGATTACCTCTCTGTCTTTCACCTCCCCATTTTCATTTCAGGTCACTTTAATGGGTGGTTACTAATCCAATTATATGTGACTAGGATTTACAACACCTTCTGTAGGCCTAGCCCTATAGTAGATTCTGAAGAAGATCTTAAAAACAAAAGAAAAAAAAATTGAACTTGATGTTCTACCCTGAGGCTTTCAGAATGATCTTTAAAATTATTTGTTGAAAAGGAAATAAAGTTAGTAATAGAAACAGACTTGAAAAAAAAATCACCTATGAATTAGAGGGACTGATTTTTTTCTTCGTCCCCCTAGAACAAAATCAAGAATTGAAAGCAGAATGCATTGTTCATTATGTTGGTCAGAAAGTGAACTTTGGATGCAAAACACTGTGTGATTAAACTGAGACTTTAAAAGAGCTCTCTAAATGAATTGTGTGGTGCTCATTCTGTGCAGAAGTATTGGAAGAATGTTGATATCTCAGATGGCACATTATTTTCTATTTTCTTTCTGAGATGTACTGAAGGATAACAGAAGCTAATTGTTTATTTGTTTAATATGGATTGCTGACTTGAAAATGTTTTTTACAGTAAGAAAGTAAATTTATATCTCCAAGGTCTCAATTGAATTTCATATCAGGAAGAAGTGCTTAGCAAACTATTGACCTTACACTGCTCATTAGTTAGGAAAACAATTAAGGCTGAAAACTTCACTTTATGTTATACAGTAGCATATGACAGATATGTAAGATATTTTATGTAAGTGATCTCCCATGCCAGATTATAAATTCCAAAGAGACAGTTACTGTTCTTAAATAAAATCTAAGTGCTCCTTTATTAGGCAATGGCATACAAAACTTGATATCTTAATTTTAGCACTTGTTAGAGTTAGGAGGATAAATGTCCATCTCCTCTTAAGACGATAAATCCTTGGAATCGGGAATCTTGACTTTTCATGTCTGTATTCTACCACAGCAGTGATTGCCATGGCTGATCCAGTGCTTGCTTTTGATGAGATGGGACTTTTCACTGACATTTGTTATAATTCAGGTTCCACATAATACTCAGTTGATATCATTGGATCATTTGGCTTTATTTTTCCATCTCTCTCACTCTGGACACTAAATGGAAAACTAGAACTGAGAAGGAAAGGGTAATTGGAAGCTTAGAGAAAAACAAGAGAAAGATGGGAAAGAATTAACCCACATTTCTGTATTTTAAAATAATGTCACAATATCATTTAATATTTGTATTATTATTGTATTAATAACTAGGATTTACAGAGTGCCTCCTTTGGATCCAGCTCAATAGTAGATCCTGAAAGTTATATAAATAAAATCAAGTGCAATTGTTCACCCTGAGGAATTAATGATAGTTTTCAATTTGAACTGGACCCACAAAAAGAATAATTTAATCTGGATCTCGATAGAAAAGTTAAAAAGTTATTATTCAGAATTGACAACATATATGTAAATAGAGGTGAAAATGAGATTGGCCTTGTTATCTACTTTAATAAAATGCCCCAAATGCATCCCAATATCCATCAACAGTTTCTGTATTAGCTATAGCATATTCCTATCATTTCTTACGTTTCATATTTGAATATTCTAATCAGTGAAATGACATTTTTCCTATATTCCAAAAAATATAATGCTTGTATTCTTTTGGTTTGAAACTACAATGTTTAGAAAATTATAAAACCTGAAACATCTAAAAGTAGTCTTTCATGAATGTCAGTAAAAATGGAAAAAGTGGTTTGAATGTGATGTCTTTGCTACTGAAAAGACTATTAATGTACAAATCAAAGTAACATATACTTTATGAATAATAAATAAGCCATCATGGGGCACCAAATTCGATCTTAAAAATAAAGCCGTGGATGCAAATAGCGTAATTGAAATTCTTACGATCTATTTATGTGCATTAATGAAAAGGAACGAATACTCCTTCTGCCCTATCCCTCCCATCCTTTTAAGTGGAGGCAATGAATATATCAATTGTGAGGCTTAACAACTGGGGCTTAGTAAAACATGCTTGACTAATTTTTACGGAGATTTCCAAAATAAAATGAAAAAGAAATCACCCCATTCATTATATCAGAGAAGGGAAAGGGATCTTGATATTTGACTGCATCCAACTGATCAAATGACATTCTAGCTAACCTCAGAAATGGGTTTCTGGCAGAGAATGAATTTTCTTTCTGAAGATGAGGTGCATTCAAGTATCTCAGAAATTGCTGCAGCCCAGCCTCTTTACAATAGTAGAAAAAAACTAAATGAAGAATACCACAGCAGCAGTCAAAAGAGCAACAAGAACAACAAGAACAGCCTGTAGGAGATGTCAAGGCACAGAACCCCACATTTTGAAAGATAAGAAGTTGCAGAGAGAAAAATATCCACAAAATATTCTTTTAGGTTAATTTTATCTGCATGTAGTCATGTTTTCTGAATAGAATGAAGTATTTAAATTATTTTTGTTTTATATCAGGTTTATATCTACTATATGATACTAAACCAGGCAATACACTTTTCAATGGTTTTCATTCATCTTTGATTTTTCTGTGATTTATATCACTATTTCAGTATAGTTATTTCTATACAATATTAGAACTCAGTTTCAAAACTCATAATTGCAAGATGGCATTCTGGTAATATATATATAGCTAACTGTTCAGCTATATAAAGCAGAAAGAAAGGAAACATAAAGGGTCCAAGTTTCAATAGACTCCCTGTCTTCAATTATATTAATAATTTTTAAAGCTTCTAAAAAAGGAACACATTGAATTTTTTCTTTCCTTTAATAATTCTCAAATGGAGATATTTGTATATATTCTGAACTCTATCAAATGCTAGAAATGACGGGCAAAGTCCAGAGGTATCAATGTTGAAATTATGGCAACTGTCCTCACAGAGGTATCAAAAAAGCCAAATTGGAAGAAAAGGAAAGCACCTATTATGTACAATGAAAGCAAACAATACAATAGAGTATAACAACAAGGGTTAATTTTTTTACATAAATTATAGATGTTTTATGATGTTCAGGGTAGTTGAAATTACTATGGAATAGAAAATGTTTAGATGAGCAATAGAGGTCAAAGAGAGAGTATAATTTGTGAGGTAGGAATCAGTAGGACTTGTTTATATGACCCTACTCATCGAAATAGGATGTAGCAAAAACATCAGCCCAAACCAGCTAGTAATATAAATTATAATACATTTGCATAAGACACTCCCACCAGCACCATGCAAGTTTACCAATGATGACACAGCAATTACATGGAAGATACCTTATATGGTTTTGGGAACCCCTCGCCACTTTTTTAGAAAGTTCATGAATAACCCACTCCTATTTGGCATATAATTAAGAGTGAGTATAAATACAGCTAAGCAGCAATCCATAAATGTGACTCTGGGCCAGTATGCCTATGGGATAGTCTTGCTTTCTCTGTGGAGCAACTATTTTGCTGCACACTGTTGCTCTAATATACTTGCTTTCTTTCACTGTCAGCTCACTTTTGAATTCTTTCCTGGGTGAAGCCAAAAACTCTCCTGAGCTAAGCCCAATTTGGGGGTTCACCCACATTATTTAAAAGTCTACTTAGAATTCCTCTTAATCCATTAGTGTGGAAACTTAAGTGAGGAAAATTGAGGAATATTTCCTCTGATTTAATTCTATGTATTTTCTGATTTAAATTGAGGAATATTTCTTCTGATTTAATTCTATCTATTTTAATATTAATAGAGAATGATAGCGGACCCAATTTTAGATTATTTTATACCTGTTTTTATATCTCAAATGCCACTTGCTTTAATTTGTTCTTCATACTCTTGATCAAAGATTGTATCACGACTAGGAACTCATAGACTGCACCTGATCATTAGTAGCTTCCGAGCCCCTAACTTAGATTGACTTCCACATGAAACAGAGTTGGAGATAGAAATTTTCATATAAAAGGTTTATTGAAGAGTATTATCTGGGGACTTTTCCATGATGCAAGTGATAGAGGCAAGATTAGGCAGAAGGTGAAATTTAACAGTGATCCATTTGCAACAGAGGATCGGCCAATCCCACAAAAGCTCTGTAGTTGTATGTCACTTCAGAAATATTCAAACTTGGGGAAAAAAAGTGCCTGATGGTTGAATCCCACATTCACCAGTCAATGGGGTGAGAGGGCTTTCCCAAGAACAGAATACAAACTTTTCATTCTAATGGAGAAAAATTTCCATAGAAAATCTGTTAGTCTGTTATCACAAGGCTATAAAGAACTACCTGAGATTGGGAAATTTATGAAGCAAAGAAGTTTAATTGACTCACAGTTCTGCAGGCTGTACAGGAAGCATAGCTGGGAAGCCTCAGGAAACTTACAATCATAGCAGAAGGGTGAAAAGGAAGCAAGCATGTCTTTACATGGCAGCAGGAGAGACAGAGCAAACAGGGAAGTGCTACACACTTTTAAACCATCAGATCTCATGAGAACTCACTCCCTATCACAAGGCAGCTAGGGGGAACTCCATCCCAATGGTCCAACCACCTCCCACTAGGCCCCTTCTCCAACCCTGAAGATAATAATTCAGCAAGAGATTTGGATGGGGACACAGAACCAAACCATATCGGGATGCAAATTGGAAGAATCAGCTGCTAACGGTTCTGGCAACTGGGGGAATAACTGCTTTAGTGCTGAAGAGAAAATCTGGGTAACATACTACAGCATCTACTACAGGCCAAAACTCACATGAACCACTTAGTTAAGGACAGTGTGTTTGAAGGAGGAAATGTATTCTGATAATTATGAATGCAGTCTATAAATGTGAAACTCTAGGACTCCAATGCTGATACCATAAAACATGTGCCTTTGATCAAATGTAATCTTTCTTTTAGGATACTTTCAGTATTAAAGAAACTAAATAAAACAAAAAAAATCAGGGAAAGGACTTAGCATAACACCTGGTACATAGTAAGCTCTCAAAATATTGGGTATTGTTAATATCAACAGGGTGGATTCAAATAATGTAATATCTGTCTAGAAAAGTTTGAATTAAGAAGATACAGAGTTCTGCATTTTTAATACAAATTAGATGATCAGTGACTAAAAGTTGATTAGCTACTTTATATAGTAAATTCAACTAGTGTGAAACATAAGACTGGGTTTTTAGAGGAGAGTGAAAAAGAACATGAAGAAAGCTGAAAATATAGTTGAAAGGTGGATACCTTCCTAAAATCTACATTAAGAATGTAGAATAATTTGGATAATGTATAGATGGCACTTCCCAGGTGGGAACTTTTGAGAGACAAAAGGCATGTCTGTGTTGTTCAGTGTCATCCTGCCTGCCAGGACTTTGGAACTACAAATGAGACATAGTAGATGTTTACAAATACTTATTGAAACAAATGACAAAATTAATTAATTAATGACTAATACATATGTAGTATTTGTGGACTTGGCTGGTATCCAAAGTGAAAATTTGTGAATTTCTATAAACCACGTTTGCAAATAAATACAAATAATTAAATTTGTGTATAATAGATAATATACCATCATTAATCAAATATATTTATTGAGTATCTACTATGTGATTTCTACTGAGTAAACCAAAAAAGTATAAGACATGATCAGACAGCAAATGCTGACAGCTAAATCTGAGATGCTTTTTCTTTTAAAAAAGCAAAAAGATGTCTTTGTTTATTTCCTGAAAGAGAGCAAAATGTTTCTCTCAACATTGCTCTCTTTCTGTACATTAAGACATAGCATAAGTGGGATGTGATATTACTGGAATCAATGGTTTCAAACATATTTAAATATCAAATGACTGTAAATTGGTGAAACCATGAAAAATGACAAAGACAACCTAACACCCAGCCACGTGTTAATTTAAAAACAAGATCTGCAATGTTTAAAATGGAGATTTAACGTGGGCTTGCATGCAGGCTCTTTTAACTTAAGTCATTAATATGGAAATATTAATTAATTTAAATGGAGGGTGTCTGTTTTGATCCAAAAGATAAAAAATTGTCAGCCTGCTTTAGTGGAATATACCATTACCCACAACAAGAGGAAGAAAACAAGGAGAAATACGACACTGGTCAGAGACAATAGATCTGTGAAAACAGCCAGCCAGTAATTCCAACTACCAGCTCAAACAAGAAGACAAATGGAGGTTGCAGCTTTTACCATTAAGAAACCAGTTAGAGTTCCATTTTGTGCCAGGACAGTTCTGCCAAAAAGAACTTTCAGTTCCAACTTGCTCTGTCGGTCCTCTCCATAGAAACATTTTTGGCTTGTATATGCAAACAAAGTGACAATGAAAGTTACATTCCAATGACCTTGCCTTTGAGGCGGTGGTGACACATCCTAGAAGAATTAGAAAGCTACATTGAGGGCTGTAATGCTATTATAACCCATTGTGAGCCAATCCAATCTGGGTGAGATATTTCCTATGCTGTGCTCTCACAGTGATGCATACAGCTAATTGTAAACATCTCATATAGAACTGCCACCTGCTTCCCTGAGTTACATCATTCACAGTTAATTTATATTCAGGTGGCATGCACAACATTTTCTCTTAATTTCTGCATAACAGTTCATTTTCTTTGGTTAGAATCAGCATTTCTCGCAAAGCATTTTGTGAAAGCACAGCTCTGTCATACATAACCTGTACAAAAACCCCAGAACCCATAACAGATCTATTAAAGAGAGTATAAATAATAACAGAGAAGAAAAACTTCCCAGCGAAGAAGGACATTAAAAAAAAAATCCAGATTCCTGGTTTGAACACAAGGCTGTCTCTTTAAAGCAGAAACACCACCAGTTCATTATGCATTCTTTCAGTGTCCTAGTTGTGAAGGGGAGGTGGGTAGGGGGGAACACAACCTTAAATTCTTCAGAGCTGTCCTGGTTGGTTTATCTAGTGTGATTTACTGTTGTGATTGTTGAGTAGCTGACCACTGATTTTAACACTAGGGTATAGAGGAGACAGATTGACATAGGTTTCATTAAAATTCAAGAAACTCAACTCCACAGAGAGCATGACTAACTTCCTTATACATGACAGGAATCCCCACAGATGGTACTTCACCCTTGCTAAAGGAATTAAGTCTACCAAAAGAATCCCTGTCTGTAAGCAGCCAATTCCCCAAATCTACAGGCTCATCTGCACAGATATTCTTTATACTGTCATTCTTAAGTACCTTAGGGTAGCTCTGAAAGACAGGGGGCCGAGAGGGAGCAGCCACTGCTGCCTTGACTACCCCTCAAGCATGCTGGTGGCGTGGGGATGATGGGATTATAAAGTAAACATAATAAAACTCAGGACCAGGGCATCCAGTGGACACAGTCTATTTGCTGACTCCTCTTTGCTTGGGAAGAGCTGAGATGAAATTCTTATTATAATTACACAGAATCCCTGCACCAAATTGGCAGTTATTAAACTATTAGGCAAATGCACAAATGAGTATTGTATGTGGTTCCTGGTCCAATTAACTTCCTTTCTTCTTCTTCTTTCTCTCTGTTCTCCGGCATTATGCTCTAACATTCCACATTTCATCTTCAAATATTGAAGTTGTCAAGGAAAAAATAAACTAGCCATCACACATTCATTATATTGTGTCAAATAGGACATGAAGGAGACAGCTTTCTTTTTTCCTGTCCTCTGCTCTTGTCAATCAAAAGCACAGTAATTAAAAGAAGATGGGGGATGCTTTCAAATTAAGAACAAAGGAGGAGGCATTTAATAGGAGGAAGAGAAGAGTAATTAAAATAAATAAATAAAGGCTCTAGCTGTGTCTATTGTCCTCAGATGAGCTGTTCTGAACTGTGACTTCACCAGCTCACAGCCTCCCCTTCACCCCCTACTCATTCTCCTCGAGTCTCTCCTGAGAAAATACTGCAGACAGCGTGTGTTATCTACACTCCTTAGCACATCCTTGTAGTTTAATATAATGTTAAATACTTGAATACATTGAGGATGTAGACTAAATTTTTCTCATTTTCCAGATTAGACAGGATTAGGATAAACTGAAGACACAAACATTTAGCATCCACAGAATCATCAACATAGAGTCATTACATAATCCTCATTTGGATTTTCCTTAAATTAGAAATATTTTCCCTCACCTATATAATGCATAACACAATGCTTCATTCCACCAGCTGTGGCTGAGTCATTCTTTCTTCATGATAAATCAGGTAATAATGGCAGATAGGCAATGGGATTTATAACTTTTTGGCCAACTTTGAATCTTGATCACCATATCTATAGGACAATAAGTTTTTAATTAATTGGCATATCCTATAAAAGCTCCTGTGGTGAAAATAAGTTGAAACATTTTTCCTAGGTCTTCAGATTCCTGGAAAACAGGGAATATATCCTTCTGTCCTAGAAAAATGGGATGTGAGTGTTATTCACTGAGGAAATACTGGTTTATGGGATTATATTAGAGCCTCTATTATTCAGTTATATTTATAGTTATGTTCATATATACACACCAATATAGATAATAATTTGTCATTGTTCTAATTTCAACATTACATTTTAGCTTTTTTGCTTGTGCGTGTTTGTGTGTGTGTAGTTTCATATTATGCATATAATGATGTGTTATTAAAGTTAAAAGTCATTATGGTACATAATTTTTAATAAAATAATTTGCGTCCTACAAGTTTGAAGTCATCAGTTACACACACACACACACACACACACTCTCTCTCTCTCTTCAGATTGAGAACCCAGAAGTGCAGCTATTATATTTTCTCTTTAAAAGAAATTATAAACAAAAGTGTTCTATCTTATTTCCATTTATTTTAGAGTATGGAATCAAGTGATAAGAAGCCCTGGAAAAGAGAAAACTTATATTTAAAAATATTCTACAATATGATGTTTGCTTAATTAAAATAAAAATGTATTTTTGGACATAAAATAAGTTATAGAAATGCTTATGAGAATTAAACAACAGAAATTCATGCCATTTTTGCCCAAGCACTTCAAATTCATGTAAGAATCAATGCAAAATGTTTTTATACTATAGCATAATATAAAACTAAGTAAAAATGCATATAGGACAATATTTTATAGAACAGTGGACTAAACTTAAAACCATTGCTAATGGAACTTTTCATTCATATGACACTATAATAAAGCCAATTAGGAGATTGGAGTTGGGGCCCAATTTTGAATTGGCTTTCTCTGCTGTAGTTATGGTACTTTCATGCCTATTTATCTGGGTAGTTATTTCCCCTGACAACCGTAAAATGAGTTTTTTACATAATTTTATGAGAACCATGTTATAACAATGAATTAGTAACTCCAAGATTCCAAGTGAATATTTTGCAGCTTTATTACAAGGCTTTGTGTCCGAATTCTGAATAGCCAGGGCCTTTGGAATGAATGGTAATTACATAGATGCATCTGCTAACCTGTTCTCTTTGAGCTTAGTACTAATTTTACATTTTCCTCACTATTGAAAGCAGACCGAGTTTAAAATCAGCAAAAATTATGGTGAAATTTTGGTTCTTTTCACATCAAGCACATAATTTCTGGAGGAAAAAAGAAGGTGATCACATAAGGATATCTGTGATAAAAGTGGTCCTCTCCCTAGCTCATGGTTTATTTAGAAACAAGAAGAACCTGACTTTGAGATATTCTTGAAAAACAAAAAAGGAAAAGAAAATGATCAAGAGAGAAAGAGAAAGATAGAATCATCCTGAGTGGCTTCACTCCTTCAATATTAAGTATATGTCTGGAGCTGGAGAGCCTGGGAGTTGTCCACCACTGAAGTAAGTATGTCAGGTACCCACTGCAAATTGTCCTCTGCATAAAACCTAAAGTCATTTTTCACAAAGGAACAGGGTGTGGCTGGATACATGTCATATCCGAGGGGCTTGGCTATACTTGTGAGTGAAACATTTGAGGTAGGACTAGAGCTGATTCTGTGCTTTTAGAAAAAATATCACTTGTTTATTGCACCAGGCAGATGTTCATTCTCCAGCGAGGGAAACAAAAGCTAAATACAGAAGTTAACAAATTATAGTTCACATATTCTCATTATTTGTGGCTGTTATAATCCATAAGTTGTCATGAACACTGAATTAGCAAATTCTAAACTATATGTGAACTTCTCATCATAACATTTTCACCAGCCAATCAATACACCACCAAAATTTGGGAGTGTTTCTGTTTAAGGACACTTTATATCATACATATTGTCCATTCATTAAGATTGAACTCAGGTCCAACAGCACTGCAACTCATGCCTGAACAAAGCTTATCTTACTCTCTTCGTTAGGCACATTGCATCCTTCCTGCACTTAGGAACTTTAGACAGCATTCAGCACCACACTTGAGAACCATTTTAAACAGCAAAATCAACAAGAAAAGGCAGAAAAAATGCCAAAAAAAAGGTGGCACTAAATAGAATATCAAAAGGACACTTGTTTGGAGTATGAATTCTGAAAAAAGAAGGCAGAGCTTTCCTTATTACCCTGAAGCAGGCACATGTGCACTGGCTGACTCAAGTTTTCACAGATTTATGCATGTCACAAATGACTACAAAAGTGTACACGTATTGATTTGGGGGTTACAAACATATTTTATTGGGTAGGCAGCTTTGTGAATACAGAATCCACAAACATGTAATCCACTAATAATGAGGATGAACTATATTCCTCCAATCTTGCCCCCACTATAGCCTCTATCTAGATCCTGTGCAAGCATGCCACTCCATAATTAGCAAAAATACAAAAGCCACCTCCTTGGAGCCTCTGTCTCAGTTACTTGACTCCCACAAAGCCCCGCATCCCATTTTCATTTTTTTGGTGTTTACACTTCTTGGGACAAGAAATGCTTTTCTGGCCTTTGACTAGGCAGTACCACAAACAGCTTTTACAATAGCAGCGTTGTTTGGGTCCCTCTGTCAACCAGGGAAAGTGAATACAATGGAAACCTGGAGTATTCCAGCAAATTATCTTCTCTCTTAGCACTGCCATTTGTAGCTACATAGAGTTCGGGGTGTGGTTCTGATATAATGAAATCTAGGACTAGCTGTCAATGGTAGAGACTTTGGAAGCCAAGGAACGCAGAAGCTAATTCTAACATGGGGAATGTAAATAGACACAATTTTGGATCACGGAAGTAGACAAAGGTAAGAAGAATGAGAAAGCTGCTAACTTTTAGGGCCTTTCATTATATCTATAACTTTAAGTGAATATGATTAACAATGAAATTCTTATAGTCATATTTCCTATAAGGACATTTCAAATTTTAATTCATCCATGAAATCAAATGCATATTGGGAAAATTTTATGATCTCACACAGTTAGACCTTATTGGGAAGTTTCCAGATTCACAAAAGGCCCCCCAAAAAGAATTATGTATAAACTTTTTTCTACATCAGTTCTTTCACGGAAATGCCTTGTGAATGATGCGTTTGTGTGTTTGTGTGTGAATACATACATACATTTATATGTGAATACCAATTTTCCTAATGTGTAATGTCCTCTTAAAAGGAAATTGAGTACTTTATGATTACTCCATTTCCCACCCTAGCCTGCTCAGGTGCATTTCAGGTATTCACAGAGAACTAACTTTTCAGAGGCCTTCTACCATCTGCTATAGTTTAGCAACTCTTATGTATTCCAAAACATGAAGATTCATCTCAACTAGCTGATACAATTAAGTAATTCAATCCTATTTAATAATGTAGTAACAAACAGAATTATCAGAGTTCCTAATGTAGGTTAACATTGATGATATTGTTACTGGTTGGAGACAGTGTCATACCAGAAGTTCTCACTGGGAGTTACAAAGTAGCCACAAAGCAAACATTTAGACAGGGGCATCTTCAAATACTATGAAGATTTCTAACTTATGAAAACAATCTTCAGACCAATAGGTAATATATGAACACTTATTGTAAGTATATTTCCTGTAATATAATGACTACAACTTTATAAGAAAGATCAGGCCAGGTGCAGTGGCTCACACCTGTAATCCCAGTCCTTTTGAGAGGTGACAGCATGCTGACAGCCCTAGCAGCCCTCGCTCACTCTCGGTGCCTCCTGGGCCTCGGCGCCCACTGTGGCCATGCTTGAGGAGCCCTTCAGCCTGCTGCTGCACCGTGGGAGCCTTTGGAATTAAGTGTTGAAATTTCAGAGCATTCCACTACTAATTTTACCAAAGTACCACAAACCAATATATTTCAGTGAAAACTTCTCTTCTCAGTATGAATCTTTATATAAGTTAGATACAAGCAATAGCCAGTTCAAACGGGAAAGCCTCCCTTGTCCCCCTTGAAAGGCGTGTGGCAGGGGGAATGGCTCACTTCTTCAGTGCCCTGCTGCTGCTGTTCAGCCCTCTAGGGGAGCATACAGATGGGCAGGGTATGGGGTTCTGACCCCACGGCAGCATCTAGGGGTGAATGTTTACAGCTCCTGAAGCCCCAGTGGGCGTATGCTGCCGTGTGCTTTTTTAATTTGGCCATCTATAGAGGGCTTGTGTTAACCAGCTCAATTAGACCCTCTACCTGTCACAAGGGGCAGAGGGCTTTCTGTATCTTGGGTTCTTGCCTTGGTGTACCGGAAGAATCAGAGCATGCCTGGGCTTGGAGAATGAGTTCAAGGTTTTATTGAGTGGAAGTAGCTCTCAATAGATGGGGGAAGCCAGAAGGGGATGGAGTGGGAAGATTTTCCCCTGGAGTTGGGTGAGTCAGTGGTCTGGGCTGTCTTTTGACAGCCCCTGTCTAACTCCACATCTTTCCACTGGTTGATGGCCTGCCGGTGTCACAGTGCCTATCAGTGTGCTCTCGAGGTCTTCTTGACGTCCAGCCGCTTGTGTGTTCTTCTGCCAATGTGTTTCTCTGGATGTCCAGCCGCTTGTGTCTGCCTGCTAGGGCCTCAGGGTTTTTATAGGCACAGGATGGTGGCGTGGCAGGCCAGGGTGGTCTTGAGAAATGCAATATTTGGGCACCAAGGTAGGAGTGCCTGTCCTCATCTAGGTCCATGGGCACAGGCCTGAAGGTGGAGCCCTAGCCAGGGACCACGCCCTTCCCTTCCCGGCACCTCCCTGCCCCCACTTCGGTATCACAGTGATGCAAGGTATTAGTAAAGAAGAAATGCAAACTGGCAGACTAACAGAACAGAGGCTGGGTTTTCTTCTAGTAAAACAGTTTTATTTGAATATGCTTTACTTGGGATCTTTAAATTTGTTATTCACTCTACTATTATTAATACTTCATTCCTAACCACCATTACCCTTTACATTGACTGGCTTTGTTTGTCTAAACACTGGAAGCATTTGTACTTACAAACTATGGATTGAGACTAACAGACAGGCAGATATGGTGTCAAATAATCTACAAAAGTGTACAGCAAAGTAGAATAGACTTTCCCTTCTGGTGTCCATCTTCTGCCATTATGTTAAGAATTGTAGGTGATATTTTTGATAAATCTTAAGCATTTAAGGAAGGATAAATGTACATATTTTACAAGTAACATAACTCATTATCATGACTCCTGAGGCACTGGTGCAAAAGAAAAAGAGAAGAACAACACCCTACAGTTCTCAATTTTTAAGACCAAAGTTTAATTAAGAAAGAGGAAACATATCATGTGGAGAAACTCAAGGACAAAAGAGTTTCTATGATCCAGAATGACTTTTAAGGGGGTTTGTTTTCGGTTGTCTTGCATTCTTGCTGTTTTATTTTCAGTAGTGGTTGGGTTGGGGGCATATTATAGTATTTTGGATGGATGAGTTTTGCAAAGTGCCAGGCAATAAAACATCTGTTATAAAACATGTGTAATAGCTTTGGGGTATGGACCGAAACCAGTCAGTATTATTTTGAAGTGAGAGAATGAATGGCCAAATAAATAAGCACAACCTGCTATTTATTACGATGATGATGATTATTGTTATTTTAAAGGATCATTTAATCCAAATAATTTACTTTTCCTATAAATTGCACATTTTACAAATATACTACCATAGTGATATTTAACATATTCTTATAATATTCTATGTGACAGAAAAAGTCTGTGCATTATACTCTAATCCTCTTAGTATTTCACTGGTTGGACATATTCTTGGAAATAGTGTAAAGATGATAATAAATTTATTTTTTATTTGAAACATTTTGTTTAAAAAATAACCATTAAACATAGACTGTAGATAGCAAATTGAGCTAAGCACTTTAGTAAAATTAAAAAAAAAACAGTATATTATCAACATCTCCAAAAGTTTAAATTATATTGAACAAAAACCATAGTTAAATAAAAGTGAAGGGGTTCAAAAGACTTTCAGATTTAAGAAAAGCTTGTTTAGGTAAAGGGGAACAAGTATAGCATATGAAACAGTAGGAATATATAATAAATATGAAGAAAGCAGAAGCTAGCATACTATGAGCATAGTGCATAGCAAAAACAGTGTCCTTTGAGCTAAGCTATGTTATGCAACACTGAAATAAATATATACGACTCACAAAAATGTATTTGTTACTCTGCTAATGTGCACCAAGGAACTAGGTAACTCTCAAAGGCAGATATCTTCTATATGGTGGGCTCTCATTCTAGATTATTTCAATCTTGTAGTATCTTCATATCAATATATCTTTCCAGATTAAGGGAAAAATAAGCATAGATAATGTCAAACTACCTCTGAAATACTTTTTATCCAGGAATGATACACATCACTTACATTAATATTAATTGACCAAAGCGAATCACATGATTATTACTGAAGTGAAGGAGAGAGTCTGGGTGCAGTGGTTCATGCCTGTAATCCCAGCACTTTGGGAGGCCAAGGCTGGTGGTTCACTTGAGTTCAGGAGTTTGAACCAGCTTGGCCAATATGGTGAAAACTCATCTCTACTAAAAATACAAAAAATTAGCTGGGCGTGGTGGTGCACGCCTGTAATTCCAGCTACTTTGGAGGCTGTGGCACAAGAATCGCTTGAACCCAGGAGGAGGAGGCTGTGGTGAGCCAAGATCACGCTGCTGCACTCCAGCCTGGGTGACACAGAGCAACTCCATCTCAAATAAAACAAAATAAAAAAAGTCAAGGAGAGACATTCCTGGAAGAAGAAGAAATCTAGAATTTTGCTAATAACTAGTCATGTTTACCACATCACTGGATTATGGATCAGTAAATTTTATTCTAACATTATCCAATGCACTAGGTCAAAATCAATGATCAATTACATAATATTTTCATTATGTAATTGATTATCATTTATGTAAATTATGATATGCATAATACATTATACATATACATAATATGTGTGTCTTTTCAATGATAATCAATTACATAATGTCTAAACAATTTATACACATCGCCTCAATTAACACTAAATATAGTGTCAGCTTTGCTTGTTAACAATGTACTAAAATACAAATGCAATAAAACTTCTTCAAACGAACCCAAAAGGTTCTGGAAAAGAATGTTTTTATAGCTATCATTTTAACTGTATTCCTGAAACCACTTCAAAATAAAAGAAATTACTGGAGACCAAAACAGAGAATGATTACTTGCTACTAGAGGGTAGCAAGTGCTGGTGAACTCACTGGGGCAATTGTCAACCAAAAAATTATACTAGTTTTTCAGAATATATCTAGAACGTTTCACTCAATTAGAAAATAATCTTTTTAAAGCATGTTCCTAGATAAGGCCATAGAGAAAGTATCAAGAAATCCCACCCAAACCCCGAAAAAATGCAATGACAAAATTTAAAACTATCATTCATTTGGATATTTAAAAGCATATTTCTAATTTATTCATAAAATACGACATGAAAACTCTTATGGCCTAAAAATGAGAGTTTTAACAGGACATGAAGAATAATAAACAAAATCATATATATTTTAAAAACAGAAAAATCAGAACTACAAAAAAGGTAATAGCCATTGTAATTATTAAATAAAAATATGTACATACAGTGTATGTAATGAGGGCAAGACACTATTAAAAATGACAAAGTTGACTTGAAACAGAATCAACTGCAGCTTTTATTTAGAATTTATCATTGAAATTAGAAACCAGTGGTTTCTAATGGTTAAATACATTAGACATAGCTAAAGAGGCAATTGGGAAATTGGATAATACATCTGAAGGAATCATCAGCGGTATGCTAGTAATACTTCCCTTCCAAAAAATTAGCTCAGATTTGTAACATTTGACAAACTTAAATATTCTGGCCATAACCATTTTCAAATTAATGACGGTTTAAAAAGTGGCTCACAAAATTTCTGAATATTTAAAAATTGGCTCTTGAAAGTTGGTATAGATCAATTACAGTATGTCTGAATACAGTATAGAGAATCAATAAAAAGGATATAAAAGTGAATAGAAAGGAAGGACAAAGTGATAAAGTCTAAAATGTATTTAATAAAAGTTACAGGAGAAAGGTATGAAGATACAATTTTCAAAGAGAATATAAATAAGGGTTCTTCATAGTTAATAAAGGATACATGGTTTTAAATTCAAGAAGGTAAATGAATCCCAAGCAGAATCAATTTTTTAAAAATCGGTGAACCTACAGAATCTAAAAGACAAACAAAATATCCTAGAACCAGCCAGAGATTACCTACAAAATAGTATTAATTATATTTACAGCTAATTTCTCAAAAACAACACAGCAAGCCAGATGATAGTGAATAATGCTTATAAGAGAATGACCAGATATGGGACCATCCCCCCTCACATGAATCAATGCAGAGATTGTGTTGTGGAGCCCTGTAACCTATCCCTGCCCTTTTATATTAAGCGAACAACAACAGAAAGTGGGAGCTCTCTCCTTTCATCTAAAGAGTGAGGGCAAATTATGGAGAGGAGGGATGTAGAAAAGGGGATTTCTTGTATCTGTGAATCAAGTCCTAGGCAAAGTCTTAAGTAATATATATGCAAAACCGACCATAATCAGCATGATGAATGCTTTGAGAAATGAACTACAAAGTGGACTATGACCAAAGATTCAGCTTGGTCTCAGTGCAGTACACAAGTGAGACAAACTAGAATAATTTTTCAAAAAATTCTCAAAAATAATAAAATAAAGATAATAACATGCTTTGATATTTTAAGACACTTCTAATATGATACTTATATGGTAAGGTATATAGTCATTGCACTTTATATAATAAAAATACAAAATATTTTTATTTTGAATATTAATATGGTTAGGATATAACTTAAACATGTAGAATAGAACCGCAGAATATGTCCTAAGAATGCAGAACAAAAGCAGATGAAAATTAAAAGTAGATAAATGAAATGAAAAACAATTAATAGCAAAAATGAACAAAGCCAAAAGTTTGTTATTAAAATATGTAATAAAATTTAAAAATTTTATAAACAATATTGATTCAGAAAATCATGAGAGGGAATGAATAAACAACTTTGACACTGAACAAAGTCTATAATTAATATACATAGATATTAAACAGATAATAAGAGAAGAAAACCTTTATGTCAACAAATTTGATTAGGTAAAGTTGACATTCTTAAATAAAATAATAAAACCTCTTTGGAAATAAATGAAAAATTGAAAGGAAAAAAACACTGATGGACTATCACGAAACACAACTGTAATAATTTGAGTATCAAAATAAATAAATAGCAATGAGTTAAAATGTGTCAAATAATTTTTAAAAAGAATCTATCAGTCTATAGCAATACATAAAAATAAAGAAAGATTTTTCTTACAGGGGACTGTGAATGAATATAGACGAAAAATGGAGCTGAAGCTTGCCCTTACGTGTTTTCTGTCCTCTGTTTAATACATATTGCAGCTCTGTTTCTCCATCACCTTTGTCATTTCCTTACCCATCTCATCCCCACACTCACATATACACATAGAGACACATTTAATTTATTCTCTCTTATTCCAGTTTCTCAATGCATGAGTGATTTCCCAAATCATTACTGTCTGAATTTCCAAAGATGAGGTCCCAATTTCTGTTAATCTTAGGAAACTCACTCATCAGGATGATTTCAATATCATGTCATCTTTCCCGCTCCTTAATTAAAATGTAGTGCCCTATAGTTATTTGTAAGTTTCAAAGTTGCGGTTCCCTTATGTTGCTCTGAACACCATTTTAGCTCATCATAAGGTATTTTAGGCTGATAACTGCTCTACCAGTTATGTACTCCAGGACAATAATATGTCTGAGCTTGAAAGGAAGCTGACTTGATCCCTTAGAAAGCTCAGCTGGCCCATGTTGATTTCACTTGCCAGAGAGCCTTGCTCCTAACTCTGTCCTGTGTGCCTATACTGTGGATAGGTTTAGCAACAGACCAGTCTTTTTCTGGTCATCACTGTTACTCTAGGCAAAATGTAACCTTTTGATAATAAATCTCACATATTCCAGGATATATTTTTCCATGCTAAATATCCCAAATTCTTAATTATTTTATCCATTACACATAAGATGTAACTTCCAGACTCTGGATCATCCTAGTTATCTTTTTTATATTTGCTCCAAGAAGTAGACAGAAAGTAAATAGTCGGACAAACATCCTCTAATTCCACTTGTTTATAACTTGTCACTTCCATTAATATGTAAAATATATGAAGACAGGGACCCATATTAGGCACATGTGAATGAATATTGTCTGTTATTGGTGGTGTTCCTGAGACATTATTTTTTAGGCTAATTACCTGAATTCTTTCCCAAACTCTTTTAATTATGAAATTAAATTTATTTTGTGTCTCCAACTCTCAAATACCTAACAGTTAGCGATTTCTTAAATTAATCTCTATCAGAGTTTTTGAAAGAATGGGTATGTAATATTCATGTACTATGCTCTTAATCTGAATTCCAAGACCCCAAGTATTTCTTAGACAATGCAGCCTAAACTGGGACAATGACTTGCATATACAGTGTGTGAAATGAAGCCTAAATTTTTCAACTGGCTTATTGTTCCAAAAAATGTCAACAACATGAAGGAAATCTTAGAATATTGTGCTATTAATGCCCATCTTTTGTTCTAAATATATCTTCCTGGTCAACTAACTGTGTTAATATGTCATGATCACTACATGATCATTACCTTTTTTATGTTTGCCTTTTTAATGTGTTTGCTGGAGCTGGAGTTAAAGTTATAAACTCTTGTCAACAAAACTTTCTGTGGTAACTTTTCTGCATAATATGCTTTTTATTTTACAACCTTTGTAGGTGCTAGTTATATCAATTACTTGAACTCTTCTCCCCCCTCCCCTCCATTCTTCAGTACTACAAATATTGTCTACATCCTCATGGATCCATTGTAACCACACGGTACTTATGATTTTTTGAGGGCAAGGACAACTTATATCTCCTGAATCTAACACAGTGGCTATCTCAACACAACAGCTGTGTTAGTAGTAAAGGAACTGCAAGAGAAGAAGAGTAAAGAGAGGAGGGAAGAAAAGGAAAGGGGAAAATAATGGAGAAAATATTGACTAGCAGAGAAGAATTTGAATGCACGTTTTATTAATTAGACCGAGGCATTCTCTATAGACCCGTAGGTCCAATTTTATAGCTTTTCTTTGTGATCATCACACTTCATGACAAAAACAATTGAGTGATATCTCTCCTAATTGTCACTGTGTTGGAGCTTCCTTATTTTGGGGAGAGAAATGGTTTATAAGTCTTTGCTATTCATTATACTGGAGAGACATTACAAAGGCGAAAAGTAGAGAAAATGGGTTTGGGCTGGAACTCTCTCTTCTCTGGCTGCCAGCAGTGAAGAAGGAAAACAGTATTGTAAATGTGATTTTATTGTCCTGTGACTATTAGATGGGTAGCACATTTGATCCTAGAGCTTACCCAGATTGTTAGTAAATGAAAAAGAGAATCATTCAAGATTGGGAGGAAATCCAATCGGTCTTATCATTATAAAAGCACATTACCTTTGTGCTATGATTCCATCAGGTTCTAAATGTTGATTTTGCTAGAATGCAAATAAGCAGTTAAAAAAACAGGGTTTGGTTTTCATATTTATGGAATAAAGTATTATACTGAAAAATGTACACATTGTCTAATGTGCATTTTTTGTGTATTCTTCCTTTATGATTCCACAGACCTTTATGTTTCCATAATCACTCTTCTATGTTTCCACAGAAGAGGAAGAAGCATTCAATATGTCGTATACAAACATGGAGTTTCCCAAAGAGACCTTGAGATTTGAGATCAACTTCAAAGTTTGTGTGATGCCATTTCCTATGCAATATGCATTTCATTACCTTCACTTTGAAATTTATGTTTCTTACTTTCAATAAACCTATGTAAAAATCAGCTCTTCCGGCAAACCGCCTGAAAGAGCATCCTATGCAAGTGTGCTCACTGACCTTCATTATAGATGCTTTTAAGAAGGGATTGTATAGCTTATGTCTAACTTATACACTTGTTCAGGAGAGATGTCTGTTCTGCATCCACATTACTCAGAACACGGCCACATATGTAGTAGATTTTCAAATCTCTTTAGGAGTTTGTCTTGGGAAAAGGATTTATGATTCCTGGAGAGGGAAATATATGATGATCAGGTGTTGGTGATCCAGAGAAAGTTGAGCTCCAGGTTCTGAAATCATCTCTCAAAGTCACCTTCAGAAATTTGTGTCAGTATGTGTGTATGTATGTGTGAGTATGTGTTTGTGCATGTGTGTGTGCGTGAGTGTGTATGTGTGTGAGAGAGAGAGAGAGAGAAAAAGAGAGAGAGTTGCCTTTTTTGTTAATTAAGTTTAATGGGCTATGCCTGAAGTAGTTCAATGGGTCTTAGTGAGTGAGGCTTAATGTAATACTTATCATAATTTTTTTTGTGAAGTATAAAGTCCTATAAAGAGGTAAGATAGTAAGAATAGAGACACGAATGATAGTAGCCACAAGAAGAAAAAAATATTAAAAAGGGAAATAAATGAGAAGACACATTTAAAATGATCAGTGAAAAAAAATCTAGAAAATATCAAAAGTGACTATTTCATTTATAGCCAAATAGCTTTTAAATTTTTTGAAACTGAACACATAAAATTTAAAGAATTGAATGTAAAATGCCATGTATCATTTCTACACAAGAAGCCAAATTATATTGAGTCCCTTTCAAATCATTATACACAGCAGAATGTGCAGCACAAAGCACAATCTGTTCTTCAGTGAATTATTAGAAACTCCTTAATAGAATCTCATTCAAAATGGGTTAAATCTGTTTCAACAACTTTAAGGATCCTGAGAACAGGGCGAGATTCATGCACATAGGTGATCTGGCTTCCGTATTCCTCATGGAATGAGTCTATAAATTCTCTATCAAAAACTAACCAATATTATCATAGCAAAAGAGGTTTCTAAAGTTCAAAGTTCAAAATACTTTTCTGAAGTTTTCTGTATTCTGGAATATAATAATTAGTAAAATAAGAATTTATATTATAGTTCCATTTCTATGGATGCCTATCCAGTTCAAAGTAGGGAATGTAAACACAAGCACTCTTGTGTTTATGTAGTTTACATACAATGACTAAGATAAAGTTATATAGTAATCACTCCGAGTAGCTTTCGTAAGATGTAACACGTTGGCTGGGCATGGTAGCTCACGCCTGTAATCCCAGCAATTTGGGAGGCTGAAGCAGGAGAATCACTTGAGCCAAGGAGTTCACGATCCTGTCTTGAAAAGAAAAAAAAAAAAAAAAACGATTTAAAACACTGATAGAGTGATACAGAAAGTAATAGTAAATCCGTAAATCCCTTCTGCATAGACGTGGATTGCCCTTCCCTCTGCTTAACAACATTATTGTATATAAATATGTAACATACATATACTGCATAAATAATTATGGATTTATATATAATATGGAAAGATTTAAAAAACTGAGATGTATAGTTTACTTAATATACAATTATATATTATATATAATAGTATATAGCCATAAAAAGTATACATAGATGCATTTTGTCATGATGAGTATGGGTGAACCTATATTATTTGTATTTGGTAAACTCTATAATGTTCAAATAACTGCTATTATTTTTTTCTTATAATAAATACACTGCCAATAATAAAATATATTATCAATATCAAAATTATTTTTATTGTCATGATAAAATTTTAGACTAAAAGTGTTCTTGCATATATTCTTACATGTATTGTTAGTTTATATATACATGTGTATGTGTGTGTGTGTGTGTGTGTGTGTTCAGTGTAGACCCAATTGCAGTCAAGATTTTGTAACAAGAGTAAGCATTTTAGATTAACACATTCCTCCAAGAGAAAATAGTGCAGGTCCAAGCACTGTTAGTGTCTGTGGTTGATTAGAATCAAGTGCACTTTCTACAGAAATATTCTAATTAGGGGGCAGAATATGACTGATATCAATCTCTTATTCATAGAATAGTATGTTTCTTGAATTCCTGGCAATAAAATTCTCCTATTTTTTTTTTTTTTTGCTACATTTCTGCCAGTATATTCTTTGGTATTCATCATCTTGTAATGAAACTTTAAACATTGAATTTTTAAACACCGGAATCTATGTATCTTTGTCTTATTCCTTACTCTCTCCTCAGGTGCTTTCGGCCTCAGCCTCAATGGCCACATATATGCCGAGCCTCTCTGATACTTCACACCAGCCTAGATTACTCCACACAGTTTAAAACCTGTGTATTGCCAAATGTATGCATAATATCTTTACTAATTTTGAACCTGGCTTACTCTAGTCATACAAGTCAAAGTCATAGGAATGAGTCTCGGCATTTTCTTTTCCCTCATATAGTGCAATGGACTTAATGTTATGTCCCTTTCAAATTCATAAGTTGAAACCTAACCCCAAATGTGATTGCATTGAAAAGAGGGGTTTCTGACAGATGATTAGGTCATGAGAATAGAAATCTTCTAATTGGGGTTGGTATCCTTGTAAAAGAGACCCCAGAGAGCCAACTTGCCCCTCTCACCATGTGAGAACGCAGTAAGAAAGTGCCATCTATGGACAAGAAATCAGGCCTTTACCAGAAACAGAATCTGTGGGCATCTTATCTTGGACTTTCCAAGTTCCAAAACTGTGAGAAATAATTTTTGTTGTTATAAGCTGACTGGTTTATGGCATTTTGTTATAGTGGCTCAAATAGACTAACGGAAATGCCATATTTCATTTATTCCAATTCATGTCACTTTATTACCTAAAACATTTATATAAATACCCACATCTTTTCATCTCTACTGCTGCACTGGGTTAAATTAGTATGTCTCCTAATAAACAGTTTGGACCATAATCCCAAAAGACACAATCCTGAATGCCAGAATCCCTGATGTTGATATTCCAAAAGAGTGAAATCTCAAAAATATAATTCTGGAAAAATATTTTTAATTATTCAAAAAACATTTACTTACATTTTTTAAAAGAAGATTTATTTGAGAAAGATATAAAACATGGCAGAACACTTCATAGGCCACTTTACACAATAAAATAAGCAATGATAACATACGTATTTTTGTATGCATAAACATTCAGTTATACTAACAGCAGTCTCACAGGTATAACAGTTATGAGCAGATGAACTGTATTAATAAATAAATCAAAAGTGAAATATCTAAACACATATCACTATGGTTGTTAATTATGTACACCAGTTTTTTAACTGCAGTCATCAGAAATATCATGGTGAACGATCTGTTTTTTGACAAGATTGATCAAAACCCATGTTGGGTCACCACCATATTTGCAGTCACTCTATAAGACGAGATCTTGAGAAATTTTGTCTTTCACAAATGCAGATGTACATAAAGAACATCTCTCCACTTATTGAGAGGGTTTCAACACTTTTACATACTTGAACAATGCTTATACGCAAAGACAATTTTGTGACAATGCACTTTCATGAAGACAAATTTGCAAAAGATATATAAAATAAATTTGAACTCTTTAAAAGTCCTTACACATTTTATATCTCCAGTATTGGATATGATGTGAAGGTAAAATACATAACATAGCCAACTGTAAAAAATAATACTGACAATCTAAAATAGTAGGGAAAAACACAAAAAAGTAAGCCCTAAAAATTAAAAACAATAGAGTCATACATGAAAATGTATTGTAGGACAGATTATGGGCAATTGCGAAGAGGTAGTCCATAAGAGCTGACCAAACTTCACCTTCATTAACTATATTTTGTAGTCTTGCATTGTGATAACTAGCTGTCTTTTTCTTCTTGTAGGGCATGACTTTCATCAGAAAATATATTCACATTCATTTTCTAGTTGACACTGCTCTTTTTGAAATTCCTCTATGGTTTGATATACACTGATATGAGCATTCCTTATCAAATTTTCCCATCTTCTATGCCATGGCTCTATGTTGCCTTGGCTATGCAGAAATCCACTCCACATTCACTCGTATACAGACCACATATCTGGCAGAAACAATACTGGGAATCTAAGAGCAACTATCCAACATCATTTTGTAAGTATCTTCTTATCGTATTGTGCACAAAATTATTTTTGAATCAGTCAGTAACTTCTCTGGCTTCTTTGGGCAGATATTCCCCACCTCACCCAGCCAAACTTCAGCTTTCAAGGTTTCAACAATTGGGATTTTAAGCATTTAGGATTGTAATTTTCAGGATTTTAGACTTTAGGGATATTGATCGTTGAGGATTTCAACATTCATGACTATGGTGCCTTGGACTGTGGCTTTCAGGATTGTGATCGGCACCACCTAATATCTGCTCTTGGCCTTGAATGTTGACTCTCTACATTACATACTACATTATCTTAAAATAAGAACAAACCCCATGCTGCTCCCCTGCTTAAAACTTTAAAGTATATTTCCATTGTTCTTAAAAAACAGATCAAAATATTTAACCACCCTGACTATTTGACCAACCTCACCATGAACCTCTTCCATTACTCTCCACCCTGTAACAACACTAGCTTTCTTTTTGGTTTTAAAGTCATATTATGTTCTCTCTTGTTTCAGGACCTTTGCTCACTCTGTTTCTCTTCATGGACTGACTCTCTCACTCTCTGCTCACTTACAAAGTTAACTCCAACTGACCTTTTGTGGTTCAGCAAATTTCTCAAGGAAGCCTCTAGAAACAATAGGAAGGCCCTTTGTTTATAGTATCCTTTACTTGGCTCCTTTTTACACTTATTACAACTTAAGCAATTGTACAATTTGCTGTCTTCTATGCTGGTACGTAAGCTTAAAGGAATAGTTCTGTCTTGTTCACTGGTTTAGTCTGAAGAATTTTTCTACCACTATTTTCCACAAAGCATGAAAGTGAAAGAGAGTAACAAATATTTGTTGAGTTAATAATTTAAAGAAATATATTTAAAAAGTTTGTTTAGAATATTTATAGAAAATGGCAGTCCATTTGTTGTCTAAGATGCTTTAAAGGAATTATCACCAACAGGAAGAATAAACTGGATGACATTTTACAATCATCCCTTAACTCACTCTTTTGTTTTAAGATTTAAGTGTCTAAGATCTTGAAAATTCCTAAGAACAACTCTCTGAAGAGTAAGTCCAAAGCTGGTTGCCCTTTCTTGTATTTGTTTCTGTTCATGTAAATCTCATCAGTCATCCTATTTTTCAGGTTAAATCAGGAAGCTTAAAATTTAGGAGATAAAGGTTCAGGTAATTAGAAAACTGAAACAAACATCCAAATATCTAACTTATATATATACATACATATAGCATATATATATGCATATATATATTGCATGTATTGCATGTATATTGCATATACATGTATTGCAATGCCAAATATATATATATATATATATATATATATATATATATATATATATGCAATGCTTCTCCAACTTGTCAAGTTTGTCTCAGGGATGTCTGGGGCAGCAGCAGAGGGTGATGTATGCAACAGAACATCTAGTGGAATAGTAACTAAAGTTATCAAATATCACCCAAAAACTTTATTAACTTCGGTATATTTTTCAGAAAGCCTCCAGGAGCAGGCAGATGGCATTCTCCTATTTGCACTATTCCACTGCAGAGAACTAAAGTTTAAACTATCAGCTACCTGCCATTTCTGGAATTGCTGCAGATAAAAACTCTTCGATGATTTCAGTTTTCTGCTGCTTGCTTGCAGGCTTACAGAGAATAATTGCTACCATAAGAAACACTACTGAAATTGACAATAAACTGAATTTGGCTGGAAGTACATTGTAATTCTGTTCTATATTGGTGAGTTGCACTGCTGGGACAAGTGTTTGTTTAAAACCAAAACACCAAACAAAGCCCCAGCTTTAATGAAAATGTTGTAGAGAGAATCATTGCTGAGATATTTATGGCTACTAGAAATTGTTTACTTGAAAGACAAAATTAGCTGCTTCTTAGAGTGGATTATTTGGGGAGTATAAACTGCTCCCAATATACTTGGACATGTCTGTTGTGGTACAGAAAAGACAAAGAGAATGAAGTGCGAGTGAAGCATTTTGTGGAAAAAAAAAAATAGAGACCAAAGCAAGACAGCGTTTGTGTAGAAAAAAATTATAGGGGAAGTAGATATGAGAAACGAGAGAAAGTAAGTTGACAAAACTTATGAAAAGAGTAGGAATAAAGGAAAGGGAATAAAGGAAAGAGAATAAAGAATGGATAAAAATATGTACGCAAGATTAAAATAGCTAAGTCCAGTTGTCACTATTTATTATATTCCCTTCCTACACTTTTGCTTATGTTATTTTTCTGCTGGGATTGAAAAATATACATGTATAATTACATGTGATGATAATTTAATAATTATTTCATATACACGTGTCATAAATGTAGTGTTACCACCTGGGTAACTTTTGCACACAATAAGCCATTATTGATGGACACTGATTTGTACTAATGAATAATTGAGGGCAAGAGGGAAGAGAACCATCTATTTTGGAGAATTTCAGAATATGGTTTTGATCCCATAATGGCCAGTTGAAATTGTGTAATCTTGTTAGATAGGTGTGAATCATAGCTGAAATTAGTGCACCTTATAAAAGTTTCATATAAAGTTTTAGTCCCTTCCTTGGCACTTAATTACCTACAAGTTTATCACTACTCCAATCTATAAGAACACATATTCTAAGGCAAACAAATTGTTGAGTGAGAAGTAGTAAAAACAAACCTAAAGATAAAAAATTTGATTTTATCTGAATTTCTGGGCTCTTTATCTTCACCTTGTTGATATTAGGTATTTGTGATACACAGAACCTGCCCATAAGCAATAACATTAATTTTTTAAAGGATCTGTGCTATTAGGGTAAGTTGGTATCAAAGGTTTTGCTACTGGCCTTTCCAAAGGGGCTCAATAAATCAGATACACACCAAAGTTACTGTTATACTATTAACTAAGGTAAAGCTGAATGTAAAATATTCTAAGGCAAGAAGAAAAACAGGTTACCACAAAGTAACCCTGATTTAACAAGGAAGTAGAAAATAAAGGGATATAAAATGATTTATTCATAAGAACGAATAAGAAACATTAGCAAATATTGACTTTATAATCTACACTCTCTTAGTTTGACTAGGGCATCCCATAGAGCACCCCAAGTTATACTGAAGTCCCACAAAGACCTTTTCAGTTACCTCTTAATGATCTTGTTCTATTATACCCATCTGAGCTCCAAATGCAATCACTATGTATTGAATATGCTGTATACAAGATGCTTCAATGAGAGCTTTCAAATATACATGTGATCTTTCTAACAACCCAGTGGATGATTATTAGTCCCATTTTACTGAGGAAGTAAATTTGAAGGTAAAATTAAATAATTGGATCAATAATAATACCTGTGTTGTGGTGGTATAGTGACTTCTGAAATGGATGAATGATGAGCACAGAAAATCCACTGCCATAAAGCAATAATAAAACTAGAAATAGATTGTCAAAACAACTTTTGGACACTGGACATTAAAAACAGGTATACATTAAATTGGGAAGCATTTGTTTAAGCAAAAAGGTTAAGGCTTAGTGAGAATATAGAAGATATGCTATGTTTTAGCCTGGGATTACTATCATACCCACTCCAGGTTCAAGACATTGAAATAGAATAAAGGACAAGAACCAAATAATCATCTCAATAGATGTGGAAAAAAAGATTTGATAAAAATTAACATCTATTGATGATAAAAACTCTCAACAAACGAGAAATAAAAGAAAATGCCCTCAACCTGATAAAAGACATCTACAAAACAGTTGAAATTACACTTAATGGTGAAAGACTAGATATTTTCCCACTAAACTTGTTAAGGATGTCAGTCTCACCACTTCTATTCAACATGATATTAGATGTTTGAGCCATTTCAGTCAAGAAATATAATACAAACCAATCAGGAAGCAAGAGGTAAAACTGTCTGTATTCACAGATGACATAACTTTATATTGAGAAAATCCTAAGGAAACTACACAAAAACAAAGAAAGAAAAAAAATGAATTCAGTAAGGATGCAAAATACAAGATCAATACAAAAAAACCAATTGTTTTACATATACTAGCAATGAGCAATCCAAAACTGAAATTAAAAATAATTTCATTCAAAAGAGCACCACAAAATTAAACTAGTATTACATTTAAGAAAAAAATGGTGAAGCTTTTACACTGAAAACTACAAAATATTGCTAGATAAATTATATAAGACCTGAATAAAGGGAATGCCATTTTACATTCATGGATTAAAAGACTCAATAGATGGCAATTTTTCCCCAAACTGGTCAATAGATTCCATGTAATCTCTATCCAAATACTTGCAGGCCCCTCCCCTCCCCTCTCCTCCCCTCCCCTCCCTTCTGCCCTTCTTCCCTTCCTCCCTTCCTTCCTTTTTTCTTTCTTTCTCCTTCTTTCTTTTTCTTTTCTTTTTATTTTATTTTATTTCTTTTTTTTTTGAGATGGAGTCTTTCTCTGTCGCCCAGGCTGGAGTGCAGTGGCGCGATCTCGGCTCACTGCAAGCTCTGCCTCCTGGGTTCACACCATTCTCCTACCTCAGCCTCGTGAGTAGCTGTGACTATAGGCGCCTGCCACCACGCCTGGCTAATTTTTTTGTATTTTTTTTAGTAGAGATGGAGTTTCACCATGTTGGCCAGGATGGTCTCGATTTCCTGACCTCGTGATCCCCCGCCTCAGCCTCCCAAAATGCTGGGATTACAGGCGTGAGCCACTGCGCCTACCTGCCTCCTTCTTTCTCTTTCTTTCTTTCTTTCTTTCTTTCTCTCTTTCTCTTTCTTTCTTTTCTTTCTCTTTCTTTCTTTTCTTTCTCTTTCTTTCTTTTCTTTCTCTTTCTTTCTTTTCTTTCTTTCTTTCTTTCTTCTTTCTTTCTTTCTTTCTTTCTTTCTTTCTTTCTTTCTTTCTTTCTTTCTATTTTTCTTACAGAAACTGGCCAGCTGACCTAAATTTATATGGAAATAAAAAGAATCTAGAATGGCCAAAACAATTTTGAAAAAAAAATTGGATAACTAATAATTTCCAATTTTAAAATACATTATAAAACTACAGTAACCAACACAATGTGTTATTGGCATAAGCTAGGCGCACAAATTAACAAAACAGAATCAAGAGTTCAGAAATAAACATGTATTGTGGTAAATTGATTTCTGATGGTGTCAAAGTAATTCCAAGAGAAAACCATAATCTTTCACAACATATGCAATATATGAACATGTTATGCTAATATGAACATATTGTGCTAAGTGAAAGAATATGGCTACAAAATAACATATATTGTATGCATCAATTTGTATGAAATGTCCAGCATTGGCAAATCCATATGGACAAAAACTAAATTATCAGTAGTCTAAACCTAGAAGTGCAAAAGAGGTCTGACTTCAATAATGGAGTAAGAGATCTTTTTAATCTGATGGCAATTTTCTAAAACTAAATGTTAGTGATGTTTGCATAACTTGGTAAGCTTATTAAGAATCATTGAATTATACACATAATATGAGCAAATTTCATTATAGGTAAGACTTACACAAAGCTGTTTTTCAAAAAAAACATTGGCTACCATTTATAAGCCACCTCTTTGTTTCAAGAAAAAGCCTATGTGCTCCAACATTTTTAAATTTAATTTTCAAATCTTCAGAAACGTTTGTTTTTATTCAGATGGGGAAAGTGAAACTCAGTGAGGTTAAATAGCATGCTCTAGCTTTCTAGGCTAGCAAAGCCTAACAAACTAATAATGCTTTCTAAGGCTATAGTATAGTGGGTAAACAAGGCAAATATTTATTGAAACGTATTAAGTAGCTGATGATTTAGGGGGTGATAATTTCATTCCTCTGCATCTTTCCTTTAAATATGTAATTTTTCTACTACATTGACAGAATTTGATTATCATTATATATACTAACATATATACTGAACCTTGGGCATACAAATGTTTTCTGAAGGCCTGAATCAGAGGATTGGTGTGTAGATATTGAGAATGGCCCATTTCTTGTACTCAATTATAAGCACTTCTAAATTTCTGAAAAGCATTTCTAAATTTCTTTTTTGTTTGTTTGTTTGTTCCATAACTTGATTTATTACTATCTTTTAATAATATTGAGGTACTCCTGAGTAAATTTTGGCTGTTGGTTTCAGCAGGAAACTAGAGGAAGAATTGATCATCCAGGGTACTTCCGTTTAATCACAGAGCAGCTTAGCAATTGAAAATATATATAGAAAACCTGAAGATGCACACACACACACACACACACACACACACACACACATAACTTAGTCCTTTCCTATATCTGTATTGATTTCTTCTATAGGCCTTATTTCATAATATGCCCTGGAAATTAAAGTATCTATTTAGTTCCAATAAGACTTAAGAAACTATTTGGATTCTTAGGTGGTAATTTATGTAATATTAATGGATACTTTTCAAAAGTAGCTAATTAACAGCTGACTTTAATTTTCTCTTTTAAAAAAAAGAGACTGAGCATAATAAAAAAATAGATAATGAAGGTATGACAAAGGAAGGAGGAAGGAAGAAAGGAAGGAAGGAAGGCAGGAAGCAAGGAAGGAAGGAAGGAAGGAAGGAAAGGGAAGGGAAGAAGGAAGGGAGGGAGGAAGGAAAACAAAAAACAAAAATCACAAACTCTTTTCTCCTCTCTTAACAGTGGTGTTGATTTAATTAGCAGAAAGACAGCCTCCATCATGAACATTTGGTGAACTGTGTGATACCTGGTGTATCTGATTACCTTATGCCCATAAAAACAGCTAAATAATTTAAATGCAATTCAATGAAAATGTACTTTCAGTGGGAAGTTCAGGAGTTGGGCGATAGATTAAAAACTTCCTGAAACACAAGTATTTTATAAAACACGGCTATAAAAATTCAGAATAAATTATATTTTGTTTCCCTCTTTATGTAGCTAGATTTCTTCATTTTGTGCTGTTTTCCAAACAGCACTGAATAAATATATACCGAATTATTTTGATGCTTCGGGAATGAAAATGTAAGACTTTAGCGTTATCATTACAGTTAAAACACACAAATTTGCCTTTGCTGTGTGACCACCTTTCAAAGGTCTGATTCTACCTCGTACCAGTCCCTACCCACATGGGCTGACCTTTTACTCGCCTACAAAAGATTAATGGCTTTGTTTTCCTCTAACCCACAATCAGACTTTTCAGCCCCTTCTAGAACTGATTTTTCATTTTATGCGAAGTATGTTGGTGGGCTTATATCATTCCCTAGTGGAAAGGGATTTGTGTCTGAAACAAGTACTGAAACCATCTTCACTAATTGGCGCCTTTGATGGCCAGCAAAGCAAAGAGGCCAAGAACTAAATGGGCCATAAAAATTTAGCTACAACCTCATCTAGAAGCTATCCCTTTAGGTCAAGTTAGCTGGTCTGATGGTGTGGGGAAACATACTCCCTCTGCTCTAACAGAGTTTGTTTTGTGAATAAATAAAGCACTGCTACTTATCTTAAGCAACGCCTAATAATACACCTACCTAATTTATTATACTATATTTTATCATCTGGTACCTTAAATTAATTCAAAATACATAATCTATTTAGATTAGCTTTAAACAAAATGGGGTCCCTGAATCACCTACACCAGTTTCACCTTGAATGGCTGTTTAACATAAAGATTTCTGGGCCCCATCTCAGAATCAGATTTTGTAAAGCTTGAAAAACTTGATGGAGATTTAAACTGGATGGGATCTTCAAAACTTTTCTCTTTAGGCTGTGCACCATCACTCACGACTGTAATGCCAACACTTTGAGAGGCTAATGCAGGAGGATTGCTTGAGGCCAGGAGTTCAAGAGAAGCCTGGGCAACAACGGGAGACCCTGTCTCCGCAAAAAATAAATAAAATAAAAAATAAAACTCTTTTCTTTAGAAAGTGGCATCATCATGTGCTCTTTAAGCAGCTAAATTGTATAACCAAATGCCACCAACCAAAAGTTTGGAATTGAAAATCTGTATCACAAGGAGTTGTCCCTGGAATATCTCAATGGTTTACCCCTTTGATTTTGGTCTCAGACAATCAAAGAGATTCTCGAAGGGAATTCTGTTTGTTTTTACTTTGCTAATGGCCCATAACACCAGATTATTGATTTGAGAATGCTTTAGTTTCTTGAAAAGTATCACTTAGGGCCAAAAGATGTGGATTTGAGTCTTGGGTTTGCTACATACAATCCCTGAGGCCGTGCACACCAAAGTTATTATTCTGTGCCTCCCTCTCCTTATCTGTTAAGTTTAACTTTGATAATCCTTGCCTAACTTATACACAACCAGTAAATTCGATTACTTACTACCTCTTACTCTCATGGGAATGATATTTCCCAGTGTTTCTAAAAAGACGTAATATAAGAATGCTATAAAATAGTTATGTCATATTCTATACAAATATAAGATAAAATTATTATTTTCTCCTCCCCCTCTGTTCTGTTCTGTATAGACTGATGAACCTACTCCTAAACATCAGGTTTTGTTTGCTGTTTGTTTTTTGTTTTATGTTTTGAGACGGAGTCTTGCTCTGTCACCTAGGCTGGAGTGCAGTGGCGCGATCTCGGCTCACTGCAAGCACCACCTCCGGGTTCACTCCATTCTCCTGCCTCAGCCTCCTGAGTAGCTGGAACTACAGGTGCCCACCATCACGCCCGGCTAATTTTTTGTATTTTTTTAGTACAGACGGGGTTTCACCGTGTTAGCCAGGATGGTCTCGATCTCCTGATCTTGTGATCAGTTTTAAAGAAACTGCTGGATTTATTATTATTATTACCCGTTATTTTAAATTCTTTCTTGACTCTTGTCCTTAGAAGCAGAGGAGCTGCTGTTCTCTGGAGATACTCACTTGTTAGTTTGAGGAAACAAAGTTCTGTTAACTAGAAATTCAGGGTGGAAGCGAAGAAATTGAACTACCACAATATAATCATGCCGGCCTTCAAACAAAACATTTGTCCAGGGAAAAGGATACAAATATCTTCTTTACCTTAAAAGATTTTAATTTGCCCATACAATACTACCATTTAGAAAAATTGCAAAATGGTCACAATGTGTGAATACTAGACCACAGGAAAATTCAGCAAGGAGAAAAATAGTAATAGTAGGTTAAGGCATTTGGTTAGTAGAAAACAAACCCTTTTCATACGTCTCAAAAATTATTTAAAATAATTGGATTAAATTTCTAGTGACGTTTAAATTGTGAAGTCTTTCAGGACAATTAATATATTCTGTGTCCTGTAGAATAAAAACGAACATTTGACATTGGTTAGGAATTAAGCCTGAAAATAATTATCTCACTATAGTTTAACCATAATAGTTTTATTCATCTCTTTTTTAAGGAACTTCCCAGATATATTATGTGGATTTAAAAAAATCGATTCAAATGTGTTATAGTCTCTTTCTCTTTTTAACAACTTTAAATTTAAGTTCAATGGAAGAGGGATTCATACAATTAGATGGTTATTCTATTCGGTCATGCTGAAAGACCAATACCCTCCATCCAAGTGAATTCCCCTTAAGCCAAATCAGAAAATCTCATAAGTAATCAGGGATATTCAAATGATTTTATGAGAATGGCTCATGACAGATCTACCTATCCACTTTGGGGTGCCTTTTGGAGTAAAATTCATGATCCTTAACACAAATCTTTTTCTGAAAATGGAAAACACACTGCTCAATCAGGCCATGAATTGACATCTCCACACATAAACAACTCCTAATAATTTCATATATGAAAATGAATTGAATTCTTTAAACCCAGATGTGGGAACACAGAGCCATTCACACTTCCAAGAGTATTTGTTTTGGGGCTTACGGAAGGAAAGGAGAGTAGCCCTTTTCTTCCTTGAAAGGGTCAAGGAGACTTTTTTGTTTTATTCGCTCACAGAAACAGAGAGGATAGGTTAGTAAAATGTTTCTGAATAAAAAGGAAAAGACATTGGTGGAAGCAGTCACTCACTACTAACCTTTTAATCAGGGACCCAAATGCTCAAAGTGATATTGACTAAAAGGAACATCAACCAGTGTGTAAAATCCATCAAATTTGAACTCATTTTTATGCTTCCAAGTTTGTGTCAACTTTTTATATGTTAACTAAATTAAAAACAAAAACAAATAAAAATATTAATGGGGACATTCAATGTAGCAAAGTATAATAGGATCTCTTTAGAGTAAATGTGATATTTCTCCTTTTTAATCTCTTTACTAAAGGACAAATACTCATTTTCCTAATTTTTTTTAATTCACTTCATTAGAGTAATCTTAAAAATCAGAATTACAGAACTCAAGATGTTCATTTAATGCATTAAACCCAAATGAGTAGATCATCATTGGAGACAATCAAAACAGGCAGCAAATGGATTTGTAATGTGGTTAGAGTAGGCTGATTTTTTATGAGACAATGAGCTTGGCTTCAGCTGCCCACATTTTCAATGGGTTTCTTAAGCACAAAGGTGGCTGTCAGGATTGGACAGCCATAAGCAATTTGTTACTAAGCCAAGAGAGGAATTTGGCTACTGAGTTCTGCCATTAGTGCTATTGCAGTTGATCTTACAAGTAAATGCCAAAATGACCACCCTCTCTGGATACTGCTGACAAAAAAAAAAAAAACAAAAAAAACTGTAGAAATGTAGCTCACCAATCCTTGTTACCTTGTTAAATCTCTTTCTATATATTGTGTCAAGTTTCTAGCTTAAGAAAAAGCAGTGTTATTTTGGAAATGGATAAAACATGAGCTCAAGAGGCAGTATATACAGCTATCAATGTAGTAACTTTACTATTATAAAGCTCTGGAGGGAAGAACTAATTTAGACTAACTATAACTATAATCTACTCTAGACAGTTTTTAATTGCTAACTCCAGTGGGAAAGAAGTGACAACTTTAAAACAAAAACAAATGAACAAAAAACTCCCAAAAAACAAAAGTACAGCACCAATCTGAAATGGACATAAGTTTGGGTATTAGTAAGAAAATTTCTACCTAGAAACTGATGAGTGTATGATGGTGCTGACATCTGCAGTCATTAGAATATGGATTAGCTCTCCTGCTTGCTTTCTGTCAGCCTGAGTGATCACAGAGATGTTTGCTTCTCAGTTAAGTAAACAAACTAATTAGCATACTAAAAGTCTGATTCTCTAAAAGGACAATTGAAAAATCCATTCCAGAATTAGAGAGAGAGATTTGTAATGCAATATCGTTTCCAATCCTTTCAGGATTTGGGAGTAGCGTGTTACATTCTTTCTTGACAGATACATACTCTACACTCCCATCCACACCTCCCAGGACTCCATGTGTTTCCAACACGCTACTATAAAGAAATGAACAATACGATAACAGATTCCTTTATCTCCACCACTTTCTTCTTGCTTTATACAATTCTCTTTCAAGAAAGTTTACTCCAGTAGTCAATCTCTTGCCAGTTATTTTTTGGTTTCTCTTCACACAGTTAGGGGCAAACTTTACTAACTGTGCATGGAAACAAGAAATTGCAGTCACGCTCTTTCAAAAAAATTCCATCAAATATTTTAAAGAAATATGTACAAATCATTCTGTTGATCTTAATTGATTAATGACAAAAGCAAATAAAAAGCAAGCACAGTGTAGTCTATTAAAAAGAGCAGATATGTCACAGAACAGTAAGTGTGCACCACTCTCAATTTTCACTCACTTTCGACAAAGGGAAAATGCTTACAACATCCTCAGGAGATTATGCAACCATCCTTTACTAAATCAATGAAAGGAAACATTGTAGCCTAATTCTCCTGCGTATTTTACCTCTGGTTGAACCAAATTGAGTCCCATTTAGCTACCTGTTATGTTGCTGTTCCTAAATTGCTGTTCCTTGTCCACCTCCTCCTTAATTTTCTCCTGTGTGTTCAGTTAATTGCTTGGGAATGCCATTATTAAAATCCAAATTAGAGCTTGCCCACTAAGCCAACACCCTCCCAATTTTCAAAACACCTGGGCTAACTGTTGCCTTCCTTGAATTTTGCTTCAGAGATTCATTTTCAGGCTAGCTCCAAAGCAATTCTGACACTGAAATAACTGGGGATGGGGATGAGGTGGTGTCAGAGATCAAAACAAGTGTCATTTGGCCCCAAATAACTTCGGATTATCTTTATGAAACAATTATTTAATTGACTAAAATAGATTGACCAACAGATTTTAGATGTCTCCTGAGGTTTGCACTGTTTGTCTTAGTCTGTGGAAGTTGTTAAAGAAGACAATTTGTGTCTGATGGACTAAAATCTAACAGGACAGGAACCATCACATATTCAAAATGTAAACCATTAAAGAAGACACCAAGTACTTTCCACAGATTAGGCTGTACCAGTCTATGTTTGATTGCTTAACCAAAATAAGCTGTGGCAGGGACTTGATTGGATTAAAACCTCTGGTAAACAACTAGCTAAATCTGACACCTTGGACATAACACTTCCTCATCACCAAATTCCAGGAAATGAACTGAATTAGCTCTAAGATATCTATTTTCAATTCCTTTATTATTTTAATTGTATGAGTTCAGAAAATCAATGTATGTCAGACCAGCTGTTGAGGCGGAGAGAACATTTAAGTTTGGTCGGTCTGAGACAGAGTGGAAAGAAGACAGACTGGTATCCACCTATATTAATATACTTTTCTACGCATATCCGCTAAGAAACAGACCTTGCACCACTTTCCCCACTGGTGCCAAACCTGCTAAGACCTTCCTTGCAAGCTATTTGAAAAAGTTAAGATAAGCAACATTCTGGTACAAATCTTACTCAAAGCAGTTGACTCTACCACCCTCATGTGCACAAGACCAAGAAAGGGCCAAATATAACCTTTGCCTTATTACAATACTTAAAGCCCCACACAAGAAGGAGCTTATCCACTATTTTCTGATCATGCAATAGACGTGTTAACATGATTTCTTACTGTGCCTGCACGTCCAGCACTCCTGCCATACATGTAGTGATGCTCACTTACCTCAGACATTATTCCTGTCACCCTCTTCAAAACACTGCAATGCACTCTTCTTTGGGGGCCAGCCAGACAACACTTCCTGCTTTACTGTCTCCCTTATGCCTAACCTTATCAAGCATAAGTCTTACTAAAGCCTTTTCTGGGAAACTTGCTTGGTCTCATGTCAATTTCTATTGCAAAGGAGCCTAAGAACCTGTGATTAGTAACAGGTCTGCTTAGAACTCTACAAGTCAAATTCGAAGTGCTCGCCTTCCTGGGTCTATCTGAGATAGCTGGGGTACAAATATCTACCACTTAGATGGTATAGAATTCCTTTTTTAACAACGTTCTTCCTATGAATATTTTCACAACATTGTTTCAGATCTGTTCAGATCATTAAATTAGTTATAGGTACCATTTAGCTATCTCTCAAGTATATCCTGGATACCCTAGTCTAAGTTGCCCAGAATATGGTATGGTAAATTAGTTTTTACATCTCCGAAGTTCTGTTTGCAACATTGGTATCATATCACATTATGAGGACATTACAGGGAGGGAGTTCAAAAGAACTTCTAGGAGAGATTTCATGTTACTTGGGAGGTAGTGATGGTCCTAATATGGGACTGAATTTTAGAATTAGCACTAATCCTAATTATGTATGCAATTTTATCCAAAAGAAACCAACATAAAATATTGAAGAGAGTAAGGGATTGAACTCAAACCTCCCTCCCTCTTTCTGTAGCTAACTAGCTGATTGACATTAGTTAAAATTTTCTTTCTACTGGCATTAGGGTACTGTTTAAAAAAGAACAAGGATCTGGACAAAAGGCAACTGATTCACTTATTCACTTTTAGATTCTAAGATTCCAATTGAACTTCATTATCCCATTAGTTGACCATCTTGATTTCTCACCTATCCAATGGTGAATTACTTGTTCTTCTTTTTAAACAAGGTTTTAATAAGGGCCTCTTGTGAAAGTGCTTTGAACAAAATCGAGTGTTTGAACAAATAAATGATACGTTAATAAACATATGTCACCAAGAGGGTTTCTGAACAGAAATTAATGAACCAAAAGTCAACATTATATGATTTTCATCTTGTTGCAACTTTCATGGCAAACACATTTTATTCTTTATTTTCTCTGACTTTGTATAATTCTGACTTTATAATTAAAATCCCAATTATTGTATGGGGAATAAATTGTTTTTTAAAGTAGTTTTTTGTTGTTGTTGTTTTGTATTGTTTTCAGTGACAGCATTATGCCTCTCTGGGGCTATATACACTGGTTCTTGCACAAATATAGCCTAGCTAAGGCCATTCTGAAGTATCACTGATGATAATGAATGCTTATATCCAGATGAGTTCCTCTCACTGTGAAGGTCCAGGTGGTATCTCACATACAAACTACACTCTAGTATACACCATCTTTGAACTTCACAGTTCCCTGTGCCCAACAGGTGATTTTAAAATAAAGGGTTAAATGGATAATTTTTGCAAAACTGTATTTTGCTTTCGGAGAATTGTGGAAAGAATCCAAATCAAGAAGTAGCTCTGGTTTATCTTTGAATCATAGAAATTTGAACCTAGAAGGGAATTCCATGAGATTTTTATTATTAATCTATTTCTAAGATAAGGACACTGAGACTTAAACAAATAAATGTCACTGGGTTTATCTTTTGCTTGTCTTCTTTCCAAAGTATACACATGTACAACATGATATTTCTTAGAAAGTTTATGGGAACCCTCCTTGTTCCCATAAACTGAAATGAACAAATCCCAATATGAAATTGATTAAAGTTGGTACTGGAGCCTTTTTTTAAAATGGACTTTTCACTTTTTCTTGTTCCACTGCTTTGGGCCCCTATTGAGTTCCTCGTGCACATTCATAAGACAATGTTATTTTATAAATATGCCAGGCATTGAATCTGTCAACTACTTCTGCCCTTTTATTGTTTTTTAAAGACATTTTGTTAATCCAGAAAAAGGAATTGCCCACAACAAATGTTGAACTATGGTCCTCAATATGATTGTATATTAGAATCATCTGGGGAGCACTTAAACTCTCAATGCTTAGTCTACACCCCAGACCAATTATACCCAGGAGGAGTGGGGGTACTCAAGGAAACCAAACTTTAGAAAGTATCACAGATTATTGTAAAGTGCAAACAAAATTAAGAGTCACTGCATTAGAGTCCAGTGTATTATAAAAAATGGAGCAATTTTTCCAGCTCTTGAGTAACAACACAGACAGTTTTGTGTACCCTGAACCCTACACATGCTGATAAATACAATTTTCACTCATGAAACAATTTAAGCTAATAGACTGGAATTAGACTGCACATTCTTCTACCTATAGAATCTATAAATATTTTAATGGAAATTATTTTCAAAATGATAAAGCAGGTTTTAACAAAATAACAAAAAAGTTATTTTGACCCAAGTCTGGACACTAATGCTGATTAAACACGGGGGATTTGAGTCCACTCAAACAAGACAGCTCTCAAGTCTGCCTCCAAATCCCATATTCTTTCCTGATAATTTACCTCCCATGAGTATAACTGTGGGCCATTTTGACTCCCAAAGACACCCCTCAGAATTTTAATTGATCCATTTGTAACCTAAATATCATCTGGGAACAGAGTTTTCTCTTGTTTATCAATATGCACAAGCCAAATGGTACATTTGTGTTTGTTTTTAGTTCAGACCCTGCTGCTTCAGCATATGTTTCATAATGAAATGGTGCCCACATAGTCACATAGGTAAACAGAAATCCTTGGGTATCAGCTGTACATGAAACCATCCACTTTAAGGCATTCATTTCCTGAACCATGAATCCCAAACAATGAATAGGTTTGAGTTTATCAGCATGTAGCCTTGCCAACGGGCCTGCAAGAATAACCAAATGGAAACCAGCAGACGATTTAGGAACACTTGCCTGATGCTTCTGTTGTTGGTTGCTTGCCCAAGTCAACCATGTTAAAGGGGAGAGTGTGAGCTACAATTAGACCTTAAGATTTGACTTGGTTGTTGAATTGTAATGGAAAGCCATATACCTTCCAATTTAAAGAGAAAATCATGTGTTGAAATATATAGTGCCACTTTTGTCTTAATTTCTACAGAACTAGTAAACCAAATTTACCCTCACATGCTCTATTTCTTTGAGGATCATGAATGGCTTTTACGATCTGCTCCTTAAATAAGATACCTGCACCTCTGTTAAAGCAAAATCCATAACATATTCCTTAAAATAGCTACTTATACTAATTTTTTTTTTTTTTTTTTGAGATGGAGTCTTGCTCTGTCGCCCAGGCTGAAGTGCAGTGGCGTGATCTCGGCTCACTGCAAGCTCCGCCTCCTGTGTTCATGCCATTCTCCTGCCTCAGCCTCCCAATTAGCTGGGACTACAGGCACCCGCCACCATGCCCGGCTAATTATTTTGTATTTTTAGTAGAGACGGGGTTTCACCGTGTTAGCCAGGATGGTCTCGATCTCCTGACCTCGTGATCCACCCATCTCGGCCTCCCAAAGTGCTGGGATTACAGGCATGAGCCACCACGCCGGGCCACTACTTATACTAAATTATACTTGAAATCTTATGTTTGAAGAATTGTCTGAGGCGTTTGAACCAAGGCAATTCCATCTTGAGTGAGGGCTAGGAAAATTGAAGCTGGGACTTACTGGGCTGCGTTCCCAGAAAGTCAGCATTCCTAGCCTCTATGTGTTTACGGTTAAGGGAACAGATTGATAACACTTACTAAACAGACCCAGACTTAAGAACAGTGTCCTGACATCCCAATATCTTGAGAACAGAAGTATTCTTAATTTTGCTTTAAAGATAATAATATCGATCCTTGCAAAATATAGTGATTAAGAAAATTAATCCTATGTCACAAACCCTTGCAGCAGAGAACATCTCCCCATGATTTTTTTTAATCCCATTTATAAACAAGTATTGTACCTAGGGTGGACGCGTTTCTCGTCTTTCTTTTGGGAACGCCCTATTCTGTCTATAGAATAGCTGTTCTTTTACTACTTTACTCTCTTAATAAATTTGTTTTTGTTTTTCACTGTGGACTCTTCCAGAATTATTTCTTGTGTGAGATCCAAGAACCCACTCTTGGGGTCTGGATCAGGACCCCTTTCCAGTAACAGAATGACCCATGGGGCAGTTGGGCTCAAGTATAATGGATATTAGAAACTCCAAACAGGCATTCTGTCAAGTTGTTATAGAAACAATTTTCTGCTGCACCTAGGTCTGTTGTTTAACTCCTATTCTTGTATCCAATGAAAGGGCTGTCCCCATGGACGAATTAAAACCTAATTTATAATTGCTTTCTTATTCCTGAAAAGATAGATTTCCCAGCTCACTTTCAATCACTATTTCCCAAACAAATTTAATTGTGAACAAATGCTTAGTGATCTATCTGTGGAAAAGACACTACTTGCCCAATATTTCGTTTGTTTCCCTGAATTTCCCAGGCTGTCTTGCCATTGGGTAGAGGCCATGTGACTACTTCTGGCCAATGGGCATGAGGGATACTTCTGACCAAGGCAGTCAAGAACGAGTGTTTCACCTTCATTTCTTTCTTCTCCTGCCATAGAAATCTTAGAAGACACATGCTCTGAATGGCATTGCTGTAAGGAGGAGAACTGCCTTACCAACATCAGACTGTGATGTAAGAGAAAAGTAAATCTTATTGTGTTACTAGAGTTCTAATTTTTGTGTATTTTGGTAAATAATGTGAATTATCTTGACTAGTACAACTTCACTGTCCCAAGAAGGAAGATCAGCTCTACAGTTTACTGCTTTCAAAATGTTACTGGCATTTTCTTACTCTTGTATATAATGAAACATAGCCTCATGCCAGGATGTGTCTTTTCACTTGTTTTTAGTATACAAGGCAGGGAGCAAATTTAATATTTGCAAATGGCCCATTGAATTCCAGAGGGTATCACTGGGTTCCAAAAAGAATGTCAGACACATAATAGATGCTCAATAGATGTCTGATGGGATGATGGATGGATGGAGAGGTGAAAGAACATCACATCACAATAGAGAATTTCTAGTGGAATCAGAACAATAATTAATTTTTCTAGCAATAATAAACCCAAGACCCTGAGTACTGAGAGGTCTTTCTCTTTTCCTGTGGAGCCCCTGGCATAAATGTTGTCTAGGAATGTAGAAATAAATGGTGATTTTGAAAGGACAATTTTCAAGGTACAGGAATACAAGGTGAAGAGAGAGCAAGAGGGAAAAGAGAGAAGTGAACCTTGGGTATGAATCCTTTTGCTTAGTATTTATTCTTTAAATTTGGCAAGTTAAATTTATTATATTCTAGGTTTATATTTTGTAAAAAGTAATAAGAAAAAGTTCTTTTAAAACCTGTGAAGAAATTAAATAATAATAATAAAATCTGTGGTCCTTAACAGTAATTTTTTTTATATAGTAAAATTTATCATTCCTTTCTCGTGTTAGTAAAAATGGCTAAAAGAAGTTGAAGTGAGATCACACTCATTTTGTTATTGCTGTTTATTTTTTTCCCTGCCATTGGTCAGAACTACTTTTGTGTTTTGCTCCCCCAAACTGCCTCCCTAGCACATTGAAAGAAGGTTATCTCCTCACTCCTTCTACCTCATCCTCACGTTTGTAGTCAAGAGCAATTGCTTTTGTTAACCTTACCCTTGCAATGGCACCATTTATAATAAGGGATCAACTCTTTCAAGTGCTGTGTTTTGAAATGCAAAGATATATCTTATTATTTATTTGTCTTTCTTATTTACAAAAATGAGTATGTCTATGCATCTCAGTAGGTAAAGACAGATACCAGGTGCGAGGAGTGATTGTAAACTAAGATAGCAAAATCTGAATTCCGGCTCAGCCAGATCAAATGGAACTTTCTGTTGGAACTTTCAATGCACTGTTGGAATTTTTGATTCATGGTGCACATTGATTCTTGTACATAGAGGAAAGGCAATGTCACATGTCTGGGAAAGATTGGAAATTAATGATGCTCATCTCACACATCATCAAGGGACATGAATATGATTGTCCCTCATACTCTCCCACTGAGTTTCCCATTTGTGGCCTGGGGAGAACAAAAGCTGAAGTGGAAAAGACCATGTCTAACACCAGTACAGGATGGTCTGGATATTTTGCATCAGTAAAAATAGAAAGAAATAAAGATATGGGTTTCTTCATTTCCTGAATGATAATTCAAGAAATAATAGGGCAAAAAATTCTCAATAATAGGAAACATCAGAGAATAAAATTACTTTAGACAGACAGAGATTGATTTGTGTTGAGGCCAGATAAGACCATTAAGCAATTTTTAGCCTTTCTGTGCTGAATGTTTTCCATTTGCCTGTCCAGACGTATTTTCTAGCCTTTTCTACTCTGATCTCTGCCCAAAGGGGTTGACCCTTTTGTACTGTATCAACCAGGCTTCTTTGCTTTCTCACTTCTATTTGGGTTTGGTGAATGAGAGAGAAGCAAAATTCTGGGTATTACTTAGCTTATTCCCTACATGAAGAACATGAGTTGTCAATGGCTGTGTTCTTCTATGAGGTCACAGCTATTGTAGGCTTATGCCTACCTGCTGGGTACAGCTGCAACTACTGTAAAAGCTGTTGCTACAGTTCTCTGAATCCTGCTCATGCTTCCCTTCCCTTGTCTTTACTGGGCTATGCCTCTGAGTGCTTTGCCAACTCTCATTGCTTTCTCTACTTATGCCTTTGTGAATAGTCCATTAATTTCTCCTTAGTAGCTCCTGTTTCCAACCCTGACTGATACATATACTGTGTTCCTCCTTTGGGGCTTACCATGTCACTCTGGATCCTACACTTGCTTTTGAGTTTTACACAAAGGAGCTGAGCTAAAAGTGAGAGTTGAAATTGAGCCTCTGTTTCTCTTTCCCGGCTGTGCACCTGTGTGCACAACTGTCTCCATCTTGGAGGGATGACTTTCAGACCCTTGCAAGAAGCCCCCTTCCAGGCTAGCAATGGTTCTGGTAATGCAATTCAGCAAATAGAAACGTTCTGTTTTCAGTGCCTTGTACCAGGCCCAGTAATATGGACTGGATAATTTTCCTGAGAAAAGAAGAAAGAAGCTGCTATATACCTGAAGCATGGTTGAACCACAATCAACTTCTCTCTAGCAAAAACAGCAAAGGAGCAGAGATTTTGCAGGAAGCAGAGAGAAGAACTGTTAAAAGCTATGTTTGTCCCTCCTTTAAAAGGACAAGCCATTCCCTTCCAGGTACTTAATTCTCTTGAGAACAAATCTCACATAGTCCAGTTTTAAATGATTAGCAACATTTATCGCAATATTTTCAACTAAGTCTACCAACTTTTTCCTTGAAAAGCTCAATGATATGTAGCACGCTTGTAGGTAATCTTCAAGGCCTGTAGCCAAAATGTTTTTTTTATAAGGTAATTGTTACATTTTTTTCCTTCAGAGACATAATTGTACATAGCCAAATGCTTTATGTTTTAATAGAAAAGTTTCTAAATATTATTTAAATTAAAAATATCAGATTTTTACATTTCTTCTGTTCCCTAAAAATTAAATAGACATCATACTATTTCATTTTGAGAAAAGTCCTTGGTCAAGGCTGGGACTCTGTATATTCATTTCTCAATAGTTCAGCCAACATTTAGACACCCTAAGTTTAAAATATAAGAGCATTGCCTCTTCTTTTTTTTTTTCTCTTTTTCCAACCTATCTTTATTTTAAAATAACATAATCTAAACTTTCCATTCTATTTCCCAGTGTGGTATACTCCTCAATAATTTTTAGAGATATATATTTTCTTATTTTAAAATAGAATTGCATACGTTTTCAGAATTTTGAAATATGAATTTAAAAGCTTTGATGTGAGCACCTGTTCTCTTTTAAATCCCCAGATGCAATCTTGCTTATATGAAAATTTATAAAAACTGATTTTCTCTAGGACACAGTGCGTTTTCTTCCCAATGTCTTGTCACAAATCTAATAGTCACTCAAGATTCAAAACTGATTTTTTAGTAACATGATCAGAAGAACTGATAGCAAAATCGATCATCTCCTCCACTTTTATGGTTTATTGAATGTACCGCTTGTATTTTCTTATCTTCCTTATTTTTTTTAAAAAAAAAGTTTTATTTTTTTAAACATGAGCAGAAATCGAAAAGCCTAGGCATACTGTATTTTCTCTTCCAGAAGTATTTGTGTACAATTTGCTATAAAATATAATATAAAGCACATCACAGCGAAATCTATTCATTTGCAAATCTTTCCCCCTAAATCCATATCATTCTACCCTTCCAATTTTCTCTTTCTTCCATCTCTTAGAATGTAATATTTAATTAACAATCATATATTTGGGTCTTATTTGACATCTGAACTCAGTCTCGCTCCTTCCTGCCTCCCTGAATGCCTACCTGTCTAGGTCTAGGTATAGTGTAATACCATGAATCATATACTTGAACGTGAAGCTTAGTAATACTTAGTTTCAATTGGGCAGCAGGACCTCGTCAGAACCCAGAGAACACAGGAGGAGAGTAAAGAGTGAGTGGGCTTTTTAGTTTGTTTGTTTGTTTGTTTTTTCTCTTTAGATTTGCAAGAAGAAAATCTAGTAGTAGATAAGCTTCAAAATAAAGAATATCCTGGGGTTATTTTCAGATTCAATTTACAATTGTAACATATTTAGATAAGTTAGAGGTTATTCTAACATGCGGATACTTCACTCAACTGAACCTCAAAAACTTTAGAGCTTTGCCCATCAATAAGGTAGCCTCCCTAAGAAATTTTATTTTTAACTGTTATCTCTTTGAAGCTGCACACTTGATTTTTCTAAAGTTGTAGATGCATCATAAAATTGAACTGTTTGCGACATATTTCCCTTGTGAAAAGTCAATTACTGATGTTGTAGCTCTTGAAGAATTTGTTTGATGTTTAAAAAACATTCAAGGAAAAGAGAAAACAGGCAAACAAATTCAAAGTTTTCAGTTAAGTTGAGATGAGGATTCTCTTAATTAGCCCAGTAAACCTCAGGGTTTTTCCCCTAATAATGGGTTGAATCAGATTTATCTAAGTTTTAGTGCAAGCTATCCAAGTATATTTGATATCAGAGATGCCTCTGTAATCATAGAATACCTTGTAGTTTTGTAAGTATTTAAGACAGTCTCTAGAAATATTATTTCTTTTTATATAGCTGCAGATTATATCAAATTCTCAAGTTTTTAGAAAAAAGAGGAGCAGTAAATTGAGAAAAATTTTGTTGTAGTTACTATGATAAGCAAAAATGAAATATACAGAAATGAAATTTTCTTATGTTTCCAAATCCTTTCAAGATTATCTTCAGAGGCAGCAGGAATCAAAAACCAAATAGCAACAAAATAAACAGCATTGAGGGTACTGACCTGGCAGTACACCCAAGTTCTCAGCACACTAAAAGGATTAGGATATTTATTAAGAGAATTTGAAATCTCCCTTGCTCCTAAGTAAGTAGTGCTCTAACCAGTATGTCACAGGTTTTATTTGTCATCGTAGTTGTTAAATATATAGTAACACCCTAAGTCTCAGAATGTTTAGAACCTACTTGCTTCCATCAAAAAGTTCAGTCTCAGATAACATCCAGTTAATGTCTAAATCAGAGAAAGAGAAACCTCTCACAGCACTTACAACAGAGAGAATTTAATTTAGGGAATGCATTACATAATTGGTGATGAATATGAGAGGCTGATGGAAATGGTAAAGCAACCAAGAGATTAGTTGCATTAGGAAGAAGCTGTCACCCATACGATGGATCAAGAAAGAGAAAAAACAGCATTATCAAAACCCAGCAGCCTGTCCTGTTGAAGATGGGTCCAAGAGATGTGGCCAACTTCACAGATGCCATTTAATGCAGGGAAAAAGAGGGGGAAGAACCGTGACAGTGCTCTTCCTCCTGCCCTCCAACCTTCCATGTTTGCTTCACATTGGCCAAACCCAGCTAGAATCCAGCTCCTATTAGAGCCCAGAAATCCAAGGCTGTCAGAGCCATCCCTCTTGATAACTGGAAGAGGAGGCAGAGCAACACATCTTAGAATAAACAGGGCTAGAATTGGTACTATGACTCAGTGGTACTCCAGGCTCCAGTGTGTGCATTTTAGGCAGGCTCACCTCCACCCTAACACTTCATAGTTCTTTTTCTGGTGATACCACATCTTAGGTTAAATGAAGAGAGGAGAGTTTATCCCTTCCTTATTTCCTAGCCATAATCACAATCTTTTTGCTGTCAAAGCATCCCACATAAAATGTCCTTGCTGTCCAGCAAGTCATGTCCAGCAAGTCATGTCCTTGCCGTTTAAACCCAGCAGCTGAATAGCAATGCCAAGCCTCTCTTTTCAAATAGATTGTTACCTGTCCCTGCCACCTGTGAGGACTTATAGGACTGCCCTGCAATACTCCCTGAATGCACGCCTGCCACTAGGTCTGTCAGCCTCTTCCTTGTTCATACATTTACACAGACTCTTTATTATTTTTTACTCCAGTCCAACTTTCTTCAGGATTCTTCAATTCATCATCATCAGGTCTCAGTATTTCTGAACTCCAATTATGGATATAAATAAAACTATTTTTCACAAACAACTGTCTCACCTACAACTAGAAATTCTGTCTTGGAGCATTCCTATGACACTTGCAAAGTTCTTGAACCATTATAAGGCATTTAGGAGGCTGGCCATCACATAAAATAGCAAGGGGTGGTATTGCCTCCTTCATTCTCCAAACTGACTCTCATTGCTGGCCTTTTCAACATAACTTATCACGGAGGTTAAGGAGCTACAACATCTTAGGTAACAATCAGGCCTCCCAGGTCAGTGGCCACCCAGGGCTTTCAGCAGAGCCCGAGTAGAAGTTGCTGCATGCGGCCAGCAGTTTGCATACTATACGACTCCAAAGTGCCACTCTTAAGTATGGTGTCCCAGGAGTTGTGCATCTGGGTGACCCCGCCTATGCACATAAAGATGTTAAACAAGTCCTTGTTAAGTGGTAAATCGGTCAGGTAGATTAGCAAAGCCTGATAATATAGAGCACGATAAGTATCATTATGTGGAAATAGGTTTTATGGAGAAATGGATATTGGTAAATTATCCTAAGGATTTTGCTGTTAAAAAATTGCATTTTGCTTGAATAATAATAGGATATGAAATTGCCAGAGGAATGCTATTAATGAATTAGGGTCCACATACTCTAGTCAATTAAATTATATAAAAAGGCATGTTGAACATAATGAAGCATCATCTAATTAGAAGGTTCAAAAAGGTCTTTGAAAATTGGGGATATCATGGAACCTTCTGCCTTAGGACACTGTCATTGCAAGTGTCCTTTCTGCCCAAAACCATCATTAGTTTTTGCCCTAAATTGCAGACATCTGGGTATGTTAGACATTTCTTTCCCTCTCTCTTAAGCAGAAGCAGCATTTCTTTTCATTGTCTTTTTTCTCTGCTGGTGCAGTATGAATGGACATTAATCCAGCCTTGAAAGGAAAGAAACTTTGTATAGTATTCTGGGGCTGAAGAGATACAATTGTGCATATTCAAACTCTCTAATCTTCTGTCAATATAACTGACACTTAGTAAAATAACTGCCAAAGAGCCTCGATGAATATGTGTCCTGACCACCAGTCTCTGTAGTACTGCTGAATCAGAAGTCAAATCACACCTGAGCACAAGGGCACCCTCCACTCTGGGGTGGATTTAGATGAGCATTTCTAGTGGACCTTCTCTTTATCTGAGATTGCATTGCTGATCACTGATTACCTTTTATTTCTTCTACGTACATACTTCTTTGGTCAGGCTATGATTCTGTCATACATAGCCAGGGATGCATTCTAATGCCATAAGAAATTTGTGCGTTTTTAAAATTGTGCATTATGTATTTATTAATTTAGCACCTAGAGGACATTTTTGCTTCCCTTATTTTAAAGTTCTTGGAGGTAGCACACTATTGCTGTAAGTAACTTTTTGGTTTTTGCTTGGAAACTAAAGGTAGCATAATATATTAATACATTCAACATCATGAAAAATATGTAAAACATTGCATTTGACTTAATGTAGTGAAACGATCAAGGAGACAATTATTTACATGTGTAAATCTAGTTGCATAATAAAGGACACTCCTAAGTGACATTTGATTAATTCTGTTATTGCATTGTAATTCTATTGATATCTAAATATATTCAGTTGTTTCTCTCACACATGGTCTATTTTATTACCTTTCTGATGATCTGAACATTCTTTAACTGTAATCATGGCTCTTTAATACAAAGAAAAGTTTTGTTTCTATCTGAACATTCTTTAACTGTAATCATGGCTCTTTAATACATAGAAAAGTTTTATTTCTTTCAGCAAATAATCTCCCGGCCAGCTACGTTCAGAGTTCCTGGCTCCCTTTACCTGCTTCGTCTCTGACAGCATCTCTTTTGCAAAACACTGGGATGTTCCACTGCTCTTCTCTCCATATGTCCCCCACAACTCTTCGTCTGCCACAGACCCCACGTCTCCTACATAAGAGGAGAAATTCCTTTCTCCATTTATTCTTTGACATTTAAAATTCTATTAAGCACACCAGAATAGGATTTAAAAACATGCATATGAAAACTATCATCATGTAATCATGGAAACATTTCCAAACAAATGCAAACACACATAAAGAGAGAGAGAATAAACATTGACCAATTAATTATATGTGGGTTCAGAATTATGTGTTATAGTTCATGCCTTCTTTCATTTTTTTCTGTATTTTCAGGTTATATATCATGAATACAGATTTATTTTTATATGAGAAGAAACAGGTGTTCTTTTTCTTTAAGGCATATGGATACATGAATGTGTGTGAATATGCGTGTGTATGTGTGAATAAGAGAGAGAGAGAGAGAGAGAGAGAATGAGATTTCCTCTCTACACAAGTTTAGCTTAATTTAAAGCAGTAACTTTCATGAAGTGCTAGGCAAAGGATCTTGGTAAGAAAGACAATGACATGTCCTCTGCTTGTGGAATATCAGGGACCAAAGATTTTGAGAAGCTACACTCTCCTCTTCTCTCCTCTAAGGCTATCAGCCTTTTCTTCCCCGTGGATGTTCAGTACATATTCCCAAACATAAAAAGAGTAAGAACTAATTTACATTTATAATATGACGTATTTATTATATCATTAGCATTTTATTATAAAAATGAATTTATTTTCAATGTATGCCTTTAAAAGATTTGCTGCTTTTTAAAGTATCATTATAGTATGTCTTAGGGTTAAATTGTGTTTCTGTTTGCTTCTCAGAAAAAAAAATCTTTAATTTTATAATTGAAATCAGTAGAAATCTAAAATTTACTGCCTACAACTTAAAGCATAGACATATTTATCTTTAATATCCCTGTACATTAATGTGTAAATTATTTAATTTCTATGCATTTAAATATAAATATATTCAACTTCTTAAAGTAAGGAATATTGGTACTCTTAAATATACAGTGATAATATTTTCTAAATAAAACTTAGGTATAAACAATCTGACCAAAATGCAGACAAAAAGACACACTATATGGAATTGAGCTCACCTTAGGAAATCAAGAAATATGTAGCAATACATGACCTGTGAGTGGAGTGTCCGCAGGACGACCTTTCTTCACATAGCTATAGTTCTTCAGTGAAATACATTTTGTTCTCCATTCCAAATTAAGCAAGCTTAAAAAAAAGCCATAATATAGCTTTTGATTTTACCACAGTGGTTTTCATTACTTTCAGAGCTAAAGCTCTCCAGGTTGTTTCTGTTAAATTGCTTGCTTTTAAACCTGTTTAATTAACAATTTTGATGTATTAGCGTTTGTCTGAAGGAAGATATGATGTACGTTATCCTACTGTATGGCCAGTCTATGCATGTCATCTCACAAAGTAAAAACTCAGCCCAAAATTTGACCAGGTTTCATCACATAAATTAAAAGAAAGAAAACAAAATAAAGGTCTCCAGAGTGCAGTCTCTGGTTTTAGATTTCTTACGTTCAAATTCTTGCTCTACCTATTACTAGGTTTATAATTAGGCTCTGTAAGTGTTAGTTTACGTATTTGTTAAATGGAAAAATGCCAATTTTATGTGGTTAATGTAAGGATTAGATGGCACAATTCATTTAAAATCAGGGCATAAGGCCTACAATAAAGAACACTCCAAACATGTTTATTATTATTTTTGCAGTGGTAATGGCATACAGTTTTGTATCCAGTAGTCAATCTGACATTGAACAGCAGGAAGATACTTTCAAAAAGTGAATATTTAATAGTTTAAATCTCTAAATGATTCCCATCTGAGTCATGTGATAAATTAAAAACTGATTTGTTACCACTTTTCTTAAAGGTTTAATTTTGAAAGTTGGAATGAGAACAAATCCAACCACTAAATATTAAAGAGAAAAAAAAGATTTCAAGAAATGGAGTAGAAATGACTTTAGTTAGAATTCTTGCCTTGGCCAATAATTAGAGCAAGATGTTTTGCCCCAATGACAGTGATTAAAAGTATATCCTTTTTTGCCCTGAATATTAAACATATTAGGATATGCATTTTACTTTAATGTGAATTTCTCCCTCCTTGTTTTCTAAGGATATCATGTCAGTGGTATTTTTATTTGCTAGTGTATTGCACTAATGTTTGGTCAGAAATCATAAGGGACTGCTGTGAAGCATCTTTCCTGTCGTCCTTAACATTTATGGAGAGTGTATCTTATGTACATCTCTGACCCCATCATCTATTTTTTTCCACTTTCCTTTATGAATATTCACTACCGCTATTAAAGTTGTGTTTCCTTGGTGAGGTGTGTGTCTTGTGACTGTGCTGGTGAATTTCGCCTTCTTTTGACCCCTCGCAATCAATGGATACCGACAGTGAAATTCCTACCCAGGCGTTGAGATTTTCATCTGAATTGAAGTTTGATGTTCACCCATCACTTCCCTGAAGGCAATGACAGCCTCAGACTTTCATCTGCCAGCTCACCCTTCCTCCTAGCAGACACAAGTAGATTAACATATCCCCAAGAGGCTGATGTCTTTAGTTGCTGAAGCCACTCGATTCTTATTACCTGACAGTGTTCTATAGTGAGATATTTATTTTCAAGTGCCACCTGCTAGGATATCTTCATGAGATACATGTGTCATTTTTGATGGGGGGCCCCAAAGGGGACAACAGCTCCAGGCTTCTCAGGTTTGCCTGGAGCTGTCAAGATTTACCCAGTGTAAACCTTGGTGGTGGCCCTTCTCCCGCTTTAGATTCCAAGTTCAGACCCAGTTTACTCTATTAAGAAGTAATGTAAACTATAGGAAGTGATATAGCAGTAGTTGGGTACAGTCATCGGGGAACTCAAACAATGTGAAATTTGTGGTCCTGAATGATATAACGTGGCTGTCTACACAGACTTAAATCTCAGGATAATTGTCCTTCTTCATTTCTTTGTGACAAGAGTCCTGGCCTCAGCAGCAGAGCGTGTCACTCTGGCAACTTCTGCCACTTTGTTGTGGTGATTGTGAGTTGATGCTTGACACTGATGAGGTCTAATTTCCCAGTGGACTTTGGGAAAGGTCTGACAGTGGTGTGGATCACTGTTCTTGCATACAGGAGCTATTTATATCATTTTCCTCTGTGTTCAAAGAGGATACTATGGGCAGAAGTTGCTATCTGTTTCTTCGTGTTTGTGTATGTGTGTGTGCGTGTGCATGTGCATGCCTATGTGTGTATCTAAAAATGTTGATATGCATTTTAAGTAATCTCTCTTATTTTTTTTTTTTTGAGTCAGTGTCTTGCTCTGTTGCCCAGGCTGGAGTGGCACAATTATAGCTCACTACAGCCTCGAATTCCTGGACTCAGGCAATCCTCTCACCTCAGCCTCCTGAGCAGCTAGGACTACAGATGTGCAACACCACACCTGGCTAATTTTTAATTTTTTGTAGAGATGGAGTCTCACTATGTTGTCTGATGGGCCTCAAACTCCTGACCTTAAGCAATCCTCATGGCTCAGCCTCCCGAAACACTGGGACTACAGGTGTGAGACACAGTACCTGGCCTAGTAGTCTCTTTTATCTTCTCCCAAAAATATATATCATATTAGTATCTGTCAACAGTGGGGCAGGATAGGCCAAGAGGACTGGAATGGGGCTGGGAAATGAGCTAGCAGGTGAAAATCAGTTCTGCTGCTCTAAAGCACCTTCAGTTAACAGAGCATTTTTATTTGATTTGCAAACATTCCTATGAGACATAAGACTATAGGATGCTGTGATCAATTCCACATTTCAAATGAGGAAAATAAAAATTACAGATATTTGGTCATGTATTCTAGAGATCTAATGAAACCTGGACACCAGCTTTCTCTGGTTTCAATATACATGGAATGAACCACGTCGCCCTCAGAGATCTTATAGTTCAGTGGGAGGATTAAATAACTATGAAAATGTAAAAAAAAAAAACTATGCTGTTATAGGTGCAAGAGTAGAACTAGGTAGAAGGTTTAGTAGAAGAATAGAAGAAAGAAGAAGAAAGAGATTCAACTGAGATTGGGGGAGGTGGTGATCAAGAAAGATTCAAATAACCAAATATTCATTTGGAAATTTCTTTGATCTGAAAGAGAACTGTTGGCATTCGACAAGCTTCATTAAACTATACTCCAACATAAAAAATTGCTTTGGTTAAAGACCAATGAAGAAGCTGTATTTAAACTTATTGTAATAAACTTTGTGAGAGCTTTCATATAATGATTGAGTGTAATTGTTGCAATGGATTGTGAGGCATTATGATGGATTCTAACAAAAATGAGAATTTGCACATCCATTATGACTTTCAAGTATGATGAATTTTTAAACTACATAGAAATGGGGCAGTCAATTGAAAGAAGATTGCCAGGCAGCATTAAAGATGTTCGTGGCTTAGGAATTTGATATAAGTAGTGAAGAAGCAGATTCCAGCCAGACAGAGAGTAAGCTGAGCTGGTGAATACTCCCCTATTTTTATGTTTGAAACATCTGACTACCCAGAGGAAAGCACTGAAGGTCCATGGATTTTAATACCGTGGTGATAGAAAAGCAATATTTTAATGGCCTTTGGGTCTGATTCATCTGTAGTAGATGGGTAAGAAGTATGATCAAATGTAGCACAGCTGACACATTGCTTTTCAGGAGCCAGATCTTATTCAGAGGACCTTCTGAAGATCTCTGAGGGAAGTGGAGAATTCTATTCCTGGTGTATATTATGTGGTTGCATCTGCTTACTCAATAGGGCTGCTCTCTATTTCCAAGACATCTGTTTTTATCAGGAGGTACTCACTTCAGCAGGTGGAGCAACTACCAAATTGAAACTGATGGTGTAAACAGGTAGCAGGGTGGCAGGACTTAGGAAGTGTTGATGGAGTATCTAAGAATCAGAGAGAGACCCTGTGATTTTTTTAATGTGATGTAAATATTGTTATGATCAGTGAGATTTAGACTAACAGCTTCAAAGTGAAGGTCTCTCATAAGGCTCTGCAAACATCCGAAAGTCAATCACAAACCAGGTACTTATTATTCATGAAGTTAAAAACTTCATATATATAATTCCTTCAGCTACAATGGGGTTCCCCCAAAACTATGAATCTCTCTGAGCTTTCTCTCCACTTATGTCCATCTGTCTCCCTGTCATCCAGTCTCAAAGGCTCAAAGCTTTCTGTTGCTCCTGCATTTTGAGAAAGTTGCAAATGGGTTCTTTCTCCCTAACGTGTTGAACCTCTGTTTCCCATTCCAATATAACCTCTGTTGTTCAGATCCCCAGCACCCTTCATTTGTGAGACTATAATAGTATTCTCTGTAAACTCCATGCCTCATTGCCTCTACTGTCAGCCTTTCATATAAACCAGTATACGTTAGTTAACCTTCCTAACATGGAAATTTTATGGTTTCATTTTTGTGCTTATAACAAACAAATAAAAAAAAGGCAAACAAAAAAACTAAAATTTCTACTGAAGAACGTCAAAAAAAAGCCCCAAATACCATTCTAGCTTCGTTTTACAATAGTTTTTTATATGCCATAGACAATAGCACTTAGCAAAGTACTCTTTCCAACGTTTACTTGGCTCTTCCTCTTATACGATTTCCTCTTGTACTGTAGATTATCTTTGGACCCAACCTTCACATGGACCAAAACAACATATTAATAAATGCTCACATCAAGAACTGCATATTCTAAGTGGCACTGGGAAGTGGGAGAATTATTTTTGATATAGAATAGATTTTCATGATAAAGAGTTCAAACCCTGATATTGCTACTTCCCAGCTGTGTAACCTTGAGCAAGCTACTTTGCCTCTCTGTGCCTATTTATATTACTGATCCATAAAACAGAGAAAACAAAAGTAGTTTTCTCATATTGTTATGAAGACTAAGCTAGTTTGTATATGTAAAGTGCTTAGAACAATGTGCATAGCAAGACAGATTAAGCACTATATTAGTATATTAAGGTTCTCTAGAGGGACAGAATAGAATACGCACACACACACACACACATATATATATACTCGCCTTTATATATATATAATATACAATTACATATAATATATATATAATATACAATTACATATAAATAATATATATATATATACATAAAAGGGGAGTTTATTAAGGAGAATTAACTCACATGATCACAAGGTCCAAAATAGGCTGTTTGCAAGCTGAGGTGCAAGGAAGCCTGTCTGAGTCCCAAAGATGAAGAACTTGGAGTTTGATGTTCAAGAGCAGGAAGCATCCAGCACAGGAGAAAGATGTGGGCTGGGAGGCTAAGCCAGTCTAGTCTTCATGTTCTTCTGCCTGCTTCTATCCTAGCCACACTGACAGTTGATTAGATTGTGCCCATCCAGATTAAGGGTGGGTCTGTCTTTCCCAGCCCACTGACTCAAATGTTAATCTTTTTTGGCAACACCTTCACAGACACACCCAGGATCAACAATTTGCATCCTTCAATCCAATTAAGTTGACACTTAGTATTAACCATCATGGTTAGCATAATGATTACTGTAGAATTGGAGCACTTTCAAATTTTCTTTGGGATACTCCATGGATAATCATTTATTCCTTTTTAAAGACCATGCTCTTCCTTACAGATGAAAGTGAAGGGATAAGCAAAAATTAAAATAATGCATAGCATGACCATTACCACTGTAATAATTTTTAACTAAATTTTTTGAAACTACTGGATATAGTGATCCATGCCTGTAATCTCAGTACTTTGGGAGGCTGAGGCAGGAAGATTACTAGAGCCCAGGAGTTCGAGGCCAGCCTGGGCAACATAGTGAGACACAGTCTCTATAAAAAGATTAAAAAAAAATAGCCAGTTGTGCTAGAATATTCCTGTACTCCCAGCTGTTTGGGAGGTTGAGGTGAGAGGATTGCTTGAGCCAAGGAAGTCAAGGCTTCAGTGAGCTGTGATCATGCCACTGCACTCCAGCCTGGACTACAGAATGAGACTCTGTCTCAAGGGAAAAAAAAGTAAAAACAAAAAACAAAAAAAAAAAAGAAAGAAGGAAGGAAAGAAAGGAAGGAAGGAAGGAAAAAAGAAAAAGAGGGAAAGAAAGAAAAAAGAAAGAGGAAGAAAGAAAGAAGAAAGAAAGAAAGAAAGAGAGGGAGGGAGGGAGGGAAAGAAAGAGAGAGAGAAGAAAGAAAAAGAAAGAAAGAAAAAAGGAAGGAAGGAAGGAAGGAAGGAAGAAAGAAAGAAAGAAAGAAAGAAAGAAGGAAAGAAAGAAAGGCAGGCTATTTTATGAGCTCTAGTTCTCCCAGCCCTTACTCAGGATTTGTAATGTCAGTAAACGATAGGATCTGACTTATATTAGTTGGTTCATCCATTCATACAAACGTTTATTAAACTTGCATTGCATACTATATTAGTTTTCCATTGCTGCTTTAGCAAACTGCCACAAATTGAGTTGCTTCAAACAACACAAATTTACTATCTTACAGTTCTGGAGATCAGAAGTCTGCAGTAGGTCTTAGGGTTAAAATTAAGGTGTCAGCAAGACTGCATTAATTTTAAAGGCCCTAGGGAAGAACGTGTTTCCTTGCCTTTTCCAGCTTCTAGAGGCTGCCCATTTACCTTGGCTTATGGAAAGCCAAAGCCAGCAATGACTAATTCGAGTTCTTTCTCATGTCATATCACTCTGACATGACTCTTCTGTTCCCCTCTTCTATATATAAAGAACCCTTGTGATTGTTTTGGATAATACAGGATAATCTCCTTATTTTATGGTCAGCTGATTAGCAATGTTAATTTCATGTGCAACCTTAATTTCCCTCTTTCTATGAAGAGGTTATAAGGATTAAAATATACACATCTTTGGGTAGTCATTATTCTGCCTATCACGCATAATTACCAGAAATCATCCTTTTATAATGAGTGAAAAACTAGAAGAGAGAGAGAAGACCATGGTGCAATCATATTTTAAACTGGAAGAAAACTGAAGAATCAGGAAAATCCTCTCAATTTACAGGATACTTCTCTCCTTTTGATGGATATCGTCTTCAGTTTATTTCTTATGCTGAATTGTTTTGTAGCTCTCCACTCCATGCCTAATATTATGTATACTCAGCAAATAAATATAACTTCACAGAGTGTCCAATGCACACGGGATATCTCAGATGTTAGTGTAGATGAAAGAGAAAATAGGAACTATTATGATACGAGGGAGAAAAAAACAGCATCTGAATCAGAGAAGTATAGAAAGACTAAATGTTACGGAATGAAAACTGATATTAATCAAAAGCTACAATGTAATATGTATCCAGAAAATATTATCTTTAGCCTTTAATTTTCTCCCTTTCAATAATGTGTTATAAGAAATGTAGGAGATTTTATATCCACGTATTATGCTTCTGTCCTCCTTTTTTTTCATCCCAGATATGACTGAATGCTTCAGTTTCCACAGCATACCTTATTAAAAATTTCTTTGGAAAAAGTACAGTGTATTCAGAAACTTTTCAGACACATCTGCTGCCTATGAAATGAGGATAGCAGTATTTGTATCTCTTCTTTTTAGAAGACATGAGGATGGATGGCAAAAATCACTTGTAAAATGCTTTAGATGTCTTGGAAAAGAAGCCCATCGAAATGGAAATTATTATCATCGGAAGAGTCATAACAGTCTTCCAACTGTCATTGTTAGAGTGGAAAATGGTGATTCATTCTACTTTCCTTCTCCTTTGTCCCAGTGGATGAAAATCAGCTTATTAGTTCCTTAGTGTAACTGACAGTCTCTCCTTTATAAAACCCATTTCCAATTCACATTTCCACTGAAATTTTAATCCAGTGAATTCTATTTTCTCCCTGTATTGCCAATTCAAAGACATTTTTTTGATGACTGTGGTCACTGCCTTCCAGTTGTCCTTCAGGAGGTAGGATTACTTTAAGAAAAGGCTGAGCAGAGCCTTCTCGTGGGCATTCCAGTCCTGTGCCTTTTAGAAATAAAGGAAGAAGGGTCCTGATCTGGAGATCTAGAGCACTTACGGTCCCAGAAAACACCCACCCATATTAGGGCTAGGCAGAGGAGAGAAGTGTCATCCTATTTGAGTTATGGCCATCTCTCAGTCACTAATTCATCATTTGTGTAGATTAATTCCAAATGTTAGAGTCATCAATGTGAGAAGGAGGTATTAAGCTCCTTGTTAAAATAAAAAATTGTCACTAAGGAAAGTCATACCTTTTATGCTGGCATAGTGCCTTTAGGGAGAGAAACAATTGCCCAGCATAATGGTTAGGAGTTGCCTCACACATTTTCATATAGTTCTCTGTGATATGGGATAACATCTAAAATTCTCTGAGATTTCAGAGGATTCAGAAGTGTCTGAGAGCAAGCCACCAAGCCTGGAAAGTCCTCAGTGTTAGGGTAAAAAGGACAGAGAATATGTGGGCCTGGTGCATGGGAAGTAGAGAGGAACACAGACATTTCATGTGCAAGCAATTGAAATAGAGGCAGAGAACCAACAGGGATTTCTCTTTTGTAAAATGAGGAATCACAGTATGCACCTCATTGCAATGATGTGAAAATGAAAAGAATTAACATGGAAATTATTTATAATAGTAACTGAAACATAATAGATGTTCAGTAAACATCAGTTAATAGTATAATTTCATTCTGTTCATTGTTATTGCTGTTGTATTCTTACATCTCAGAAGAACTCAACATCGAAAAGATCACACTTCAGTGATAATTTTCTTCCAACCAGTACCCTCAGAGCTCCTCTCATTCCAGGAGAGAAGGGAAGGAGAAGAGGGAAGGAGGAAACTTTCTACAGTCCATGAGATGTTACCCTGGAGAAACTGCTATTAAACAGAAATGCCTGTAATCCCAGCTACTTGGGAGGGTGAGGCAGGAGAATTGCTTGAATCTGGGAGGCAGAGGTTGCAGTGAGCCTAGATGGCACCACTCCACTCCAGCCTGGGCGACAGAGCAAGACTCTGTCTCAAAAAACAAAAGAAAAACAAAAACGAACAAAAAATAAGAAACAGGTATGACTGAGTTTACTTTAAATTGATAAGATTATATTTTCTGTCATTAGCAGAACTGTTGGCTTGGATAGTTTTATCCCACTTTTGTAAACCTTACTATTATTTTTGCCAAGGCAGTCTTTATTGAATGTTGTCATTATTCTTTCTTTATTATTATTATTATTCTTAGATGTCCAAAATTTTATATTTAATTTCCTTGTGGAAATGATCCCTACTGAATATCAATCTCCTGGCACACAGTTACCTGCATGAAGAAAGGAAAGAAGGAAGGAGGGAGAAATAGAGAAAAGGAATGATGGAAGATAGATGGGAAAAAAAGTACTACCTAACGATATATTACTTTACCTGGAAGCTATATACTGGTATAAATGCTGAGAATACTAAATATTTGGACATTGCAATATGTGGTATACGCTTCTCACTTGCAACTGGAAAACCAAAGTGAGTTGCTCAAGCTCTCACAGCTAGTTAGAAGCAGAAATATGACTTCAGCTCTGGCCTCTTTCAGGGAAAGACCCATGCTACTCAACAAGATGTTATACAACACAGTGTTCTCCACCAATTCTACTAGTAATAGTTGATGTAACCCCTCACATTTTCTCACGTCAAAGGCAAGGCTAAGATTTCTGGAGACATTTGAGTGGGTGCTCTTGTAAACTGCTCAATACTTTGAAAATGTTATCCACTTTTTCCACTGTTTCAGCTTCTACATTATCTGCGATATTCTTAATTTGGTAGAAAATCTTCATTTCAATCAGTCAAATGCATCATTGTTTCCTACCATGGTCTGTATTTTTTTGTGTTGTATGAGAAGTCCTTCTCCACTCCATGGTCATAAAGATATTCTTCTCCACTTTCTTTCCATAATGTGTAATTTTACTCTTAAAAGTTTAAATCTTTTTAAAGATCTTTTAAAAATCTTTGTATGACTCAACTGTCTTTATGTTGTGGGAAAGACTGGTTATTTTGCCCCTACAAGGAATAAAGTTTTTCCAATGCCATTTATGAAATGATTCATCTTTTATACATCAATTTTGATGTGACTTAACCTATGAACTAATATTAATGTCATCCATACTTCTTAAATTTGCTCTGCTGATTCATTTACAAATTCCCCTAAGGATTTAATTGTAATGATTTTTAAATACCTAAATATCTGAATATTGAAATCAATTCCCATACCCTCATTTTTTGCTTTTCTCTTTCTGAGTTTTCTTCATCCTCTTTAATTCTGTTTTATATGTTTTAGAATAAACTTGTCAAGTGCTCTTTGTTTTAATCATGCTAGAGATATTGCATTAAATTTGTATATGGATTTGGGTAGAATTAATATCTCAATATATTTATTCCATTTATCTTTTTTGGTCCAGTCTTCCTTATGTTCTTCAATAGTGTTAACATTTTAGGCCTAAAGTTATTTTACATTTCACTAGGGTTAAATTCTAGATACATTACAAATTTTTGATCATAGATGATTTTTTAATGTATAATTATTGTGAGTAACATACAGAAATCTTGCCAAATTTTCTAGTTAGAATTCCCCTTCTGAGTATTATAATTTTATTTTGTTGAGTTTTATAGGTACACAGTTATTTTATTTAAATATATATATTTTTCTTTCTTTGCAACCATTACATATTTTATTTCCTTTGCATGTCCTATAATGTTGCACAGGATCTATATTGAATAGTGGCATTGATATCAGGTATCCTATTTTAATGCAATTTTAAAAATAATCACATCTTTTAGATATCTTCATCAATTCTATTTGGGAAAGTTTATGTTAGATATTTTACTATTACTAAGGAGGTTTTATTCTACTCCTATTGTGTCTGGAGTTGGTTCCTTCCCAGGGGTTCTTGATCTCCCTGACTTCAAGAATGAAGCTGCAGACCTTCACGGTGAGTGTTACAGCTCTTAAAGGTGGCACAGACCCAAAGAGTGAGCAGCAGCAAGATTTATTGTGAAGAGTGAAGGAGCAAAACTTCCAGAGCATGGAGGGGGACCACAGCAGGTTGCGGCTACTGGCTGGGGTGGCCAGCTTTTATTCCCTTATATGTCCCTGACCATGTCCTGCTGATTGGTCGACTTTACAGAGTGCTGATTGGTCCATTTTACAGGGTGCTGATTGGTCAATTTTACAAACCACTAGCTAGCTACAGAGAGCTGATTGGTATGTTTTTACAGAGCACTGATTGGTGCATTTTACAAACCTCTAGCTAGCCACAGAGTGCTGATGGGTATGTTTTACAATCCCTAGCTACAGAGTGCTGATTGGTGCATTTTACAATCCTCTTGTAAGACAGAAAAGTTCTCCAAGTCCCCACCTGACCCAGAAGTCCAGCTGGCTTCACTTCTCACTATTAAACATCACAAGTGATGTTAGAATCTATCACGTGCTTTTTTGTGACTACTAATAAGATTAATTTTTCCCTCATCTATGATCCTTTATATTCCTGGGATATCCCTTATTTTATTTTTTATAATAATATACCAGTATTATTTTTTATGAAACTTGGTTACTTAACATTTTATTTAGAAATGTATGTCTATATACATAAGTGAGACAATCTTGTATTTTTTTAATTCTATCTTTAGCGCTTTCTTTGAATCAGTGTTAAATTAGATGCTTCCCCCCCAAAAATGTGTATGAAATGGGCTATTTGTTCTTGAAGGTTTGGTAAATCTTACTGTTAAGACCAAGATTTCTAACAACTTTTAGGTGAGGTAGTTTTTTTCTTACATTTCCAATTTCCTTTAAATGAGAATTGATCTCATTAAATGTTCTCTCCCTTGAGAAAATTATGACATAGTATATTTTTCAGCAACTGATTAATATTTTCTAGAATATTACACTTATAGGAATATGGTTTATTCTTCACCCACTTTCTAAGAAGAAATTCAATCTCCTGACCTCTTCAAAACAATTTCTCAGTTTACTTTAGCTAAACCAGATATTTCTCCTTCTCTCCCACCCCAAATATTTCTACATATAATAGAGACTGTGTAGCATAATTTATCATTTCATTTTATGCAAAATATGATTTTAAAAATAGGTCAATTAGTGGAAGATTGCATCAATGGCAGACCTCTAAAAAGCAGTTTCACATTTTCTACTACTTTCAAACTATGGTTTTATGGACCTACATATAGGTGAACTACTTTAATTATTGACACTTACTTACCTCAATGTTTCTATATGCACCTTCCTTTTACAATTTCCTCACCTTTTCTCTTTTGGTTGAAGTTTTTTTGTTGTTGTTATATATTTGCTTGCTTTTCTCTACTCTTGCTTAAAAACCTCTTAACAAAAACTTTTGGTACTTCCTAAATATTCTTCTGGTTTCACCATCTCTGTTCTTCTGGCAGGCTGCAAATTGCATGGCTGTGTCTGAAGGCTTTTTTTCTGGAGCTCTGAGAGGCAACTTGTGTCTGATCAGAAGTGCCCAAAAATTAACCCCCTCACCAGCAACCTTCAACCAATGACTCTTTGTAGTAGGTGTAAACATAACCTAGCTCCATTGTATTTTGGGTGAGACAATTCTGGAACATATTTTCCTGAGTTTCCCACCAGAACTATGGTCTAGTCACTTCCTGAATTTACTAACTTCTTTTCCATGTATTATTTTCCACTCTGGCACCATCCAAATAAACTCTGTGTACTTGAATTCTTATTCAGGGCTCATTTCTGGAAAAATCCAACCTAATACAAAGATCAACTTCCTATGTCTAAATATTAAAGACCAATATAACTTTTAGAGTCAAAATAAAAATACATATTTTTATTCAAGCTTTTCTACTGTCATCTAAATCACTTTAGAATCTCCTTTCAGATTCCCTAAAGTACAGCTTGCTTTTACTGCATAATTTATTATGTCATAATAATAATACTGATTTGAATTGTATAATACTGTATGTTTTGTCAGAGTGCTTTGAGCTATAGAATCTATCAACCCATATCTTTTGACTTATTATTTTTTCAGTATATAGGCCCCATTTATCCACTGATGTTTTAAGGTCCTTGATAGCAAGCAAATATAGAAAGAACTATGCTATACCCTGATGGCTGACCACTGAATATGGAAATGAATCAATTCAAATGAAATTAAACTATATTTGTTGCACAGCAACAATTAAGGAACATAATTTTATTATAAAATGCCTATCAGAAAGTTACATACCATTACTCTTTTCAACTCCAGAGCATATTTTGTCCCCACATATCATGTTTCCCTTTGCCATAATTTGTTATATTTTTAGTTTTTGCATGTATTTTTACAGACAGAAAAAAATAGAAATACCAAGGATAAAAGGTGGTTCTCATATGTAGCTTTTTTGAAGGAGACTTAATATTTACATTTGTGGCTCATTTAATATTCAATTCTGTAAATGTTTTCTTTCTGCCCAAAAGTCCTACGTTTGCCACTCCAAAATTCCTTGACTCCTAGTAATCTTATTCTAAACCATCTAATTAGCCAAGACCAGTGTGTGGTAAAAAATAGAGAATTTGGCAATTCAAGGAGTAATCACTAATGACATAGAATGAGAGGTTAATAATAGAAGGAGCATAGAGTTCATAATATGGCAAAAAACTGAGTTGTTAGATGGTAAAATTGGAAAGACTATCTAATGTATTTTATATCCCTTACTGCCTTTCTTGTCAACAGGTGACAAACTGGACATGAACATCTGTATTAGTCTGTTTCCATGCTGCCAATAAAGACATACCTGAGACTGTGTAATTTATAAAGGGAAGAGGTTTAATGGCTCTTAAACCCAATGACTGAGAAGGCCTCACAATCATGGTCGAAGGCAAATGAAGAGCAAAGTCACATCTTACATGGCAGCAGGCAAGAGAGCATATGCAGGGAAACTTTCCTTTATAAAACCATCAGATCTCATGAGACTCATTCACTATCATGAGAACAGCACGGGAAAAACCCAGCCCCATGATTCAATTACCTCCTACCAAGTCCCTTCTCCAACACTGGGGATTTTTACAATTCAAGGTGAGATTTAGGTGAGGACACAGAGCCAAACCATATCAACATCTGTGTCTCAGTATGAGAATGCATTTCAAGTTAGTAAAGATTAAGCACTTAACCTGTAAGTGTTTCTTTTATACAGAATGAAAAAAAATGGAATACAATTAGTAAAATCAATTATTTTTGCAGGTAGAAATGTTGAAATTACTAACTCTGGGTAAGAACTACCTCACTTTGCAAATTTCTCTTTTTCCATCAAGTAAATCTGATGTTTAATGTTGCAACATTGTGAATCATGTGTGAGGATAGTATTGAGGCTGCCAAAATACCACTGGACATGGGGTAATATAACAATGTGTTGGATATAAAAGATCTAGAAGCAACTCTTAATCCAGTTTCCAATAACCAGTCCCATGAGACAACCAATCCTTCAGTTGAACCAGTTAAAAAAAATGAAGAATGTCAACAGTAGTAATATTGAGATGTATTAACTGTAAAATATTCTGGTGCACATAATGACAGTCATAGCACTAATAATGCTTTGCAATTAAATAGCACTTATCTTTCTAGGAGTTCAATGTGCTTCCCAATACAATATTGCACAAGCTTGTGATGTGAAGAGGGAAAAATCTTCCTCAAAGTCCATGGAGAAAGAAAAGCACTTTATGCCACTAGACACGGCTTCCTATCAAAAATGACAAGATATTCCACACTGATCAGACTCACTGCCCATTTAGCAAAGATTTACCTCTAACAGAGAGAGTAGGGAGTAAAATGTAAAGATATTTGGTTGTCCCTAGTTATCTTAGCTTCAAAGCTTCCAGCAATCTATTGCTGGGTCTGCACTAAGTTCCTGAGTAATCAAGTCTGCTTTTCTGTCATTGTTTTTTATCTTTAAAATAAAGATAGCACACACTATGTATGTGTGCAGGTACCATGGTTCGGTTGAAGAGTTCATTTGTTTTTGTTTTAAACTGGCTTGTCATTCCTCTTTTAGGACATTTATGTATATAGGGCATATGTTATTCACAAGGCTTTCAATTTTACAAAATAATGTCACTTAGCTAGCTGCCAGAACACTGCAAATCGCTGCCTTGCCAACCTCACTAGGGTGTTTCATCAAATACCACTTATGATTGAAAGCACTTTGAAAAGTATAGAGCATTAGATAAATGAGAGTTATTGTTATTAACTTAATTTCTCTTTAGCACCCATTATAGAGTCATCATCTATGAATTTATTCTATAGATGGGATAATAAACCAGAGATTGGTGGCATTGGAAAAGAAAAAACATTTCCAAAATAAAAGCCCTCTATAAATTGACTCTTCCCTGAAATATTTCTATTTCTCTTGAAAAATCTCTCCTATCTTACTTTGTGTGAACTTTTCACTATGTAAATTCACACCCAGCTGAGGCTTTTATGTTCACTAATGGGGATGAAGCAGACACGACTCTGGTAGAAGACAATTTGCCTCACCAGTGTCATAATGGGTACTTCTAATTTAGATCTTGAAATAACAATTCTGGTTTCTATTCTGGCTTTATCACTATCTACCCATGTGGTTCCAGCAAGTCATTAAGCCTTTCCGGTAACTTGATGACCTCTTCCAGAAAATAGAATTATTAACACCATAAAAGGTTATTATGATAAATAAACTATGAAAATAAGTGGCTGAATAGAAATAATTAGGGACAAATACCTGATGGTTCTCTTGATTTTCAAGTTGTTTGCTAACCAACACTTGTGTAGATTTGCTATGTTGAAACCAAACAACTAGCTTACTTAATTATAGCTAGGTCTAGTACAGGCATGGCTAGAGTTTAAGTGGGCAATTTCAAAAGCAATCCTAGGTAGCATTTTAGAATGGTATACAGTGTTTTAAGTACTCATTATCCCTGAGCGTTTGCTTGGATTATACAAGGCAAATATTTCACAGCAGTAGAAAATATATATGGAAGAATTGTGAAAGTAATTTTAATCTGTAAGGGGGTTGGTCTGGGTAAGTTATTTTCATAATGTTTATAAACCAGTATACACCTTTGATTAACAGCCCATATGGATTTTCCTGCTTGGAAAATGACTATCCCCAGGAAAATGTATCCATTATGTTTATTTCATTAGCATTGTTTGGCTAACTACTGAGTTCTATAAATCTGAGCACTTCAGACTAATTGTTTGTGTGTGTATAGTCCTGCCAAACTCATTGATAAGCTACTTGATGTTCTCTTCTCTTTGCTGTGTTCTTCTAGAAAGAATGATCTTTAAGAAAAGACTGTCTCTGTAATTTCATTTCCTTTGGATGGTTTGGCTGTTAGAGGGTTAAAAAAATGATTATGATGCTAACGTGAAACAACTCAACAAGGTAACTTTGGGATGCTTCTGCTTAGTGGAGACTTTAAAAGCTTTGGAAATGCTCTTAAAGTTATATGGATGTTTTTTCCTTTTTTATAGTCAGTCAAAAATTATATTTTAAAACTCTACAGTTCAAGGGGAAAAGCAATTATCAAAATGCAATAAACTTCTAAGTAAAGTACAAATTGCTTCTGTGGCCTTAACTGTCAAAATAGAGAGCTTCTGGTAATGTGTTTCATGAGTCAATCAGCTGGATTCTTGCCACACATTCTGACACCCAGGGGAGGGGGAGAGGTCATCATAGAGCTCTAAGAAGATGCTCATGGAAGAACCAGACTTGAGAAAGTGGTGAGAAGTTAACATTTGGCTTTTTTTCCCTTAGTCTTTTTTCTGACAGCTTTTCCGCTTGGTTACTTCTTTCCTAACACCAAGCTTGATTCTCACGCACTGACAGGAGGGAGGAAGCAGAAAAAGTAGCTGTTTTCAAGGTGCGAGATGAGAATCCTGGTGCCTTGCACATTGTTGAAATGTAATAAATATCTATCTGTTGGTTGATCGCTTCTCTTACTTCATTTATATTCTGCACCACACTACAGAACGTTTAAGGCCCTGGAGGCATAGAATTGGGGATTTAGAAAGGATTTTAGCTGACATCTAATCCAACTTCAGACAAGAGAAGGAGTCCTTTCTGCAATATCCCAGGCTGATTGTCATCTCTCTTCCCTTTGAATCCTTTCAGTGTGGCAGAAGAAACTACTTCTGAGGCAACCTATTTCAATGTTGGATAGCTGTATGTTTAAAAAGTTTTAATAAAACCTTCCTCTTTTAAAATTCTACGCAGGTTTCTAGATCTGCCTTCTGTTGCAAAACAGACTTCCAGGGACTGAGGTCGAATGAAAAATGATCTTCAGAAACAGACTGTCATATATTGGGTCAGAGCTCTACCCCTTACCATCTATAGTATGTTGTGCGGCAAATATTTTACTCTTCACATCATTTTTGGCGGTTTTGTTGGTTTTTCCTATAGAAATTGGTGATAAAATACTTAGCTCACAAAGTTCACAGGTCATTGAGAAGTTTACATGTGATAAACTGCAAAATGTCTCAGAGATGGCACAGAAATGACATTCTCTTCCACTTCCAAGATTCTAGTATTGGCCCTTAAAATAGTTCATTCATCATAGTAATTTTATTAGATATTCTTGTATTATATTTTTCCAAGCCAAGGTATCAATCTGTCTTACCTGTCACAGTCCCTATAATATCACCCTTTAAGGCCCGTATGCTGTAAAACTTTGTTGGTTCATGAATTTCCCAATATGAAAATCCCCTTGGAGGAGTAATACAAAATCTTTCAACAGCCCCCGCCACCAAAAAAGGTGACTTCAGAACAATAGAAAATTAAGTCATAGAAAAAAAGACCCAGAATGTCTTACAGATGTTTGTTTTGAGTATGGGAGGAAAGAAAAGAGGTGGGCCTACAGGCGATGGTGAGTTGGATTATACAGGGAAATCAGCAGGAAAAAGAAATAATTTTTATTTCCTTGATTTTGCAAAGATTTGAAACTAAGTTATCAAGCTGTATATTTTCTGGTTCTTAGAGCTAATTTCCTTAGGCTCAAGTCTCCAATACCTACCTATCAAACTCTAGCACACAGATACCTACACAAACATACAAGTAGTTAATGTACCATCTACTAAAGGTTATATGGCGGATATCTAAATTACTAAAACTGGATGTTAAACATCCTCTTCTTAAACATCCTTCACCAACCAGTTGGGTTACCATTCTTATCTATGTAGTTCAAGTTTTGATAATTTTTATTGTCGTGTGTGTGTGTATGTGTGTGTGTGGTGTGTGTGTGTGTGTTTCCACCACCCACCTACCTCCATTCCTCCAACCTTGGACTCTTCCCTCTTCTACAATTTCATATTGTTTTCCTACTTCTCCTTTCTGGGGAATATTTTTTTTCCTCACCACTACTGTTTTCAAAATCAGTCCTTCTTCCTTGATTATGCAGAGATGTTTAGCTTTCTACTTTCAAATTCTTTGCCATGTCTAGTGTCTAGCGTGTGCATATATATATAAATATATGTATATAAATGTTTGTGTATGTATAAATATATGTATATATAAATAAATATATGTATATATAAAAATATATATACACACACATATATATACACACACATATATGTATCTGAAAGTTTATTAACACACTACATGTAATAAAGGGGTTAACCTGCTCTAGATCTCACCAGTCAGGCAAATAAATGTGCCAGAAAAATACTTTGACATTTCACTTTCTCTTTCCTCTATAAAAAGAGCTTGCCATTTTGCTCAACCCATTTCCCAAGATCTAGGAAATGCAATTCCATTCTGTGCCTAGAAGAATAACAGTACCAGTAACAATCACACTTAGCAGATGATACAGCTGAGTCATGATTCGCATTCACATTTCTCTCTGTGGGCTCCAAGCACCCTAACACACTACCCCTCTACATGAGAAAAAGACCTTAGCTCAACCTCTAACTCACTATAATAGACATGGGCAAATCCTGGAGCAGTTTCCCAACCTGATTATGCTTAACAATCATCTGGAAGCTTTGAAAAATGGAAGTCTCAGGCCATCTCCCCGGAGAGCACGATTCGGTATGGAAAAGTAGGGCTTTTTCAAAGGGCCACCTTGTTCTATAGCTAGCTTTGGAAAACACTGATTTAATGAGCCTGAAGCAATTTTTTTTCTCATCTGTAAAAATGAGGTTAGAGTTACAGAACCTTGAATGATCAAACCTGGAGTCCTTATAAAAATGCAGTCTACTGGATCTTTTTCTTACAAAATCGGATTCAGTATGTTTTGGGTCTTGGCCCTCAGCATGTGGAGAGTGAAATAGTAGCTTCACCTAACAGCAAAATGGAGAAGTAAATTCAAGCTCAGAGGGACTCAGAAAACTTTGGGGATTGTTGTGATTAAGAAGCCTGGGGACCTCAACTAAATAATGTTTCATTTTGTTTTAGTTGCTGAATTATGTAATCAGATGTTTTTCTAGAATATTAAATTGCAAACTACTTAAAAGCAGGAACAGATAGTATCTACAATTGTTTGCACCTTTATATACAATATAGTACCGTAGATGATCAATAGAAAATAAGAGCTTATTAATGGGAATGGAGATAGGGATTATGAAGACAGTGTGAATAGGATTTTGTCAACATAGTATACTTTTAAAATATAAATAATATTAATAAGGCAGATATGGAAAGGCAAGTGTGGCTAGTCTGTCTCAGGAGAAAATAAATCACATCTAGAAACAGATTGTATTTTTTATTCCCATTTGTTTCTCCCCACAGTGCCAAACAACGTGTTTATCTATAGTGACTATTAAATAAATATTTCTGAATTGGTCTTGATTGAAAGAAAGAGAGAGATAAGGTAAGGAAAGAATCCATCATGCTATGGGCATTTTGCTTATTAGGGGTATTTTGCATTACTTTGGATTGTTGGTTTTCAAATATAAATAAACATCCAGTCTCAAATTTTTCTCACGAAGTGAAGGAGATGTAAAAAAAAATAAAACTTAAACCTTTGTTTACATCAGAAGATTAAATAGGCACAGTGTTAGAATATCCAATGGAGAAGCCATGATAGATAAGTTGTCAAAGAGAACTTCAGAAACCACTCAATGATTAAAAAAAAAAAAGATAAATAAATATAAAGCCTTATCTTCTGATGTGAAGTCTCTTGCAACTTCACTTTTAAATATGTATGACTAAAGCCTTACTGCTTTATCCTCGTCTTCAAACTGCAGTAAAGGAAGATCTTTTACAGGGAGTTGGTAAACCAGCACAGTGAGAATGAAAATGAAGTCAAGACTCATAGATGTGTGTGTGTGTCAGGGGGTGGTGTATGTGTTAGGGGAGTGATGGAGGATGCAGAGCTTAAAAGCAGCATGTCTTTCATGGGAGGATTTCCGTGTTGCTTTGTAGTCCTAATGTGCACGATTCAGTGTCAAAAATCTTACTCATCTTCAAGTAGCCAAATAAAGGAAAACACCTACTATCTGATGAGCACTTCTTATTATCCAAATACTTAGAATTGTTTCGGAAAAAATGGAAAAGCTAGATGTTTGAAGGGCTTTATTTTATTCTTGTTTGAATGTTTGCTGTGAGCTAGACAAAGAACAGCAGAGTTAACTAAAAAGTGAAAGGATTAAAAATTATTTCAACATGTGTTGCTCCAGTGTTATTATATTCAGGACCAATTTTAAGTTTTTAAAGTGAGCAGTGTGAAGAGCAGTTTATGTGCAAAACTGATATTTGCCTCCCTTCACAAAGCCTCTAAGCTGCAAAATTGAACGTTTCTATGAAAATCACATTTTTCAGCATAGTGATGCAGTTATGAAGGACAAGGCAATTGAGTGCACTGAAAAAAGTTAATACGTTCTACTGACACTGCACTGAGAGGCCAAGTTGATTGAATTCTTTTACCCCCAAATTTAGCACCTTCTTTCTATATATCTAGAGAAATCTTCCATCACAAGGAGGTTAAAAAGACACAAGTCACTACACATATCCTCATGTGAACTAGTGTGCGTTTTGGTAAGAAATGCTTTTGCCCTATCCTCATCTTCCTTTTTTAAACTACTTTTTTAAAGGTATGATTGTAAATATTTAATGTACACATCTTGATGAGTTTGGTAATATGCATACACCTGTGAAACTATTCTGCCACCAAGGCCATACACATTCATCCCCTCCCTAAGATTTTATTGACCCCTTTATTATTATTATTACTATCATTATTTGTGTGTTTGATAAGAACAGTTAACATATGGTCTACCCTCTTAGCAAATTTTAAGTATATAATACAGTATTCCTAACTATAGACAGGCCCTATGCTGTCTAATAAATATTCACAACTTTTTATCTTGCATAACGAAAACTTTGTATCTGTTGACAATCACCTCCTCATTTTCCCCTGTTGCAAGCCTGAGAAACCACCATTCTATACTCTCCTTCTATAAGTTTGACTATTTTAGATTCCACATATAAGTGCATGATTATGTAGTATTTCTCTTTCTTTATCTGGATTATTTGGCTTAACATAGTGCCCTCTAGGTCCATCCATGTTGTCACAAATGACAGAATTTCCTCCTTTATTAAGGCTGAATAATATTCCATTTAAAGTATGTATCACAATTTCCAACAATCTTACTTTTGGGTATATATCCAAAGAAATCAATATCAAATTTCAAAGAGATATCTACATTCTTATGTTTATTGTAACATTAGTCATAACAGCCAAGTTATGAAAACAATCTCCACCTCTTAATCTAGGCCAAAGACTACTTCAAGAGAAGTTCACAGCTCTGAACCCCTGGACGGAATAAAAGAATCTAACCACAAAATAATTTCTCAAAAATTGTTTTGAATTAGTTAATTTGACCTCATACAGTGTAATCTCATTGGAGGTTCACTTTCTCCTCTTTTATACCTGAGACAGAGGCACAATGTCCCTCCTTTTCTTTTCTTTTCTCTTCGTTCAACTTAGCACCAATGACTTTAATGCTCTGACTCAGAGTAGAAAAAGTTAATGCATTCAGCAAACACTTACTGTAGAACTATTAAGTACAAGGCACTATATGGAGAAAGAGGATGCAGAGTCTAATTTTTAGAAGTTTCTCTTCTATTAATACCCATATGCATATTTTGTATGTAACACAAAATCTGCCCCTTAATCATATGATACATTATCGTGTTAATAGTTCAATTAAAGTTATAAAATAACTAAAGAATATATTTAATAAAGGCTGGTGTAATGTGTGGTACTTTTTATTTTAATTTACCAGAAGGGTAGCACAAAAGGTAAGATTTGGTGAAAAAAAAGTTATAATTGTATTCTGCTCAATTATCACACCATGGTTGTAAACATCTTTAAAACACAGACACACACACACACACACACACACACACACTTTAAATATATATATATATATATATGTAGGTGTATAATATATTTGTATGTATATTAAATATATATATATATTTGTAGGTGGCACACATGTATTATACTATATCAAATACTGAATTAAGTCATATAATTTTATTTGGAAGTAAGAAAGTAGCAGGGACAAACCAGAGATAAAAGAAGAAAAATCAAGAAGTCATGAGGAAGAGGCTGGGATTATGTTGATAAAATCTATGTCATTGTCAAAAACTGTGAGCTGCTTTGAGAGGTAATTTAGGCAATGAATATTGTTGAGGGAAGGCATATGAATTGAGACTAGCTCTTCAACCTTGGTAGTTTTCTAGTTGGATAGCTTAGGGTTCCTTAGGGTTATTGTGGTCATTTATAAACTTGGTGAAAATTTGGAAAGATATGCCTTCGAAGTACCAGTGATGTGAAGGATTGAGTTTGTGGGGCAGTAAATGGGCACAGAGGGACTGCCAGGAACCCAACTGACCCGGGTAACATCTCAGACCCCTGAAAAGTCAGGTCTGCTTAAATTATAAGTGAAATTCAATCCATTTGTCACATCTATTATCAAAATTTCTGTGGGAAGTCAAACAGATGATTCTCAATTTTTCTATAGGAGAATAAACATTTAGTTGGTTGAAGTAGTAGAAGCAAACAACCATTTATTATTCCTGTGACAGACAATGTGAGAGTCCCCATTAGTTTCTCTTTTCAGTATCTATTAACTAATCAAATCTTTGTACACAAGGCTTTAAATATCCAGTACTATGAGCATTGTATTATACTTGACCCTGAACAAATACATGGCAAGTAGATATTCTCTGTGTCACCTTGGAGGCAATGTGATAAAATGGCATCATCTCTGACCTAGCCATAATGAACAGCAGGTTTCTCTTGTAGCCTTCTGACCTCCTTTTGATTTTGACTAATATCTGTCGGCTCCAGGCCCACAGAAGCAGTTTTTGACTCAACTCATTTGCCAACTTATTTACCATTGATTCAGTAATTCCATATAGATAAAATCAGGTCCCAATGATAAGCGTGTATTTTCCCATCATATTAATATAAATATTTGAGTGTTTTTAAATTAATTTAGTTATATGTAAAAAGACTGTTTCCTATAATATAGGATACTAAGCAGCTATACGAATAAACAATTTCCAATTTCTTTTAAAATGTATACATATATATACACACACATATACTATTTATATATAAACTTACTGTACATATATAATGTATGTATACTTGATTTTATGTACATACATTTATATAATGTATGTATACTTTGTGTATATGACTTTAGATTTTAGAATGGGTTAAAAGTTTGTGGTTAGGAACAGAGAATGATTAAGCAGCAGAGAGCTTGGAATAAAAGATAAATTTCTCACAATTACTCTCACCTGCTGAAGCCCCATTCATCCTTTAAAACAGCCAAACTTTCGTCAATGTTGTGAAATTTTTCAGTCACACAACCGGTAGCTTTTCTTATATTTGTGAATTTCTGAACATTATATTACATCTCTCAGATGTTCTTTATAGGGATTTTGCACAGTATTATAGCTATTTTGATATTATTTTGTCCTCTCCTACTACCTTTAACTATTTTTATAATAGAATCCAGTGTTCAGTTTTCTTTACATTTCTCACAGCTGCTTTCTCAAACTTGGTGTGGTAGAGATTGCTCGTTGTCCATTTGGAATAAATCAGCTTTTCTCTTCTTCCGTAGTAATAGAGGTGAAGCTGGAACATGGTAGCTTTATCTGAGGCTATGTTTGTTCCTGCGATGGAACTAACATCAATGGAATATCAGCAGATATGACATGTGCAACTTTGACTTAATTTAAGATTATTTTTCTGGCTTTGAACTTCCTGTCTTTCTCCTCTATGCTAATGGGTATGCCGGTGAGGATAGCGACTTTGGAGGCTACATGTTGAAGACATGGTTTAGAGCCAATGACATCCTGCAATTCTCACCTTGGACTGTTATGTGAAGAAAAAGTTACCTTTGCTTTTTACTTTCCTAAATCACTGATTCTGGAGTACTTTTTGTTACAGAAGTTTCACCAACACTACTGAAATTGATGTGTAATAAATACTTGTTTAAATGAATAGATAGATGCTTGCACGAATGGATTCATGAACTAAAGGAATTTGAGCCTAAATACTTGGTTGGTGCCTAAAGAAGCAAAATAGAAATGGTACTATGGCACTGATTTCTCAAAAGAGTTTAAAGAAGAGATAAATAGATTCATTACTAAATTGGAAGGACACAGTAGACTTTTTTAAAAAAAAAGAAAGAAAATATTCCGTGCTAGCAGTGACTAGCTTGATAAAGCAGAATAAACTAATCTATAGTCATTGAATTCTCTAAAGCATTATTTTTTATTACATATGTAAACCACCCATAATTACAACAGAAATATCCTGAAATTTCTCACAGATCAAGGTAAGGTCATTGTTTTTGCATTAAAAGCTATGAATAAAATTTGAGGTGAATAATAGGTTCACAATAATTATATAACATTGTTGAATAACTAATGAGCCAGGATGACCATGTTAGGAAAAAACTAACATTTGGAGTGTTAGGATAAAATAAAAAAGGAAGAACTAATGTCATCTTTGGATCAATAAATTTTCACTGAAGAAATTTTGTTTATGCTATCAACTAGAGGAAAATTTAGGTAGGCAAAGAGAAGAAACGATAACTTTTTAGAGATGATGTAATAAATCCATGAGATAGAAAAGATGAAATGGCTAAGCTGGAAGAGAAGATAAACATGGCTAGTAGGCACCAAAGAATAGCAGGGAATAAAAATGGCAAGATCGATGGAGTCCAGTACAAGATCATTCAACTAGAATACATAGTAAACGCTGCATTTTACATTGCAAACTCAGACCCCTGCATAAACTCACTCACACATACATACAAACACACACACACACACACACACACACACACACACAAACACACATTTTCTGAAATAATAATCTTAAATATGGATGATGTCCTTTGGAATGTTCTCTTCTTTCTCTTCTATTTCTTGTAAAATATTACATCAAGGATACTAATAGGCTGCTCTCCACACGTTTCAAATACTTATTTAATTTATGATAAGTATTTTTAATTTCATTCTAAGCAATGGAGATTAATTGAAGGTTTTGATGAAGAAGGTGGAAGGAGGTTTGGCAGAATCAGATTTTGTTTAAAACAGTGTCTGTACCTTCATTGTCAGAATGGATTGGATGGAGTCAAAATAGACTCAGAGACTAATTTCTAATATTTTGACAAGAAATGACAGTGGCCTCTAACAGGATGAAAGCATAGATGATATCATATATGATATGAATATATAAGTGAGATAAAGAGGCAATTCTGAAGAGAATTAAGCTTTTAGGCTATGTTTCAAATATATCTTTAAAGGGCCTTTCCAAACCACTTGTGTGGAGACAATAATCCACTTATGCATGAATTAATTTATTCATTGATACATTCCTTTTTTATTTCAACGAATGGTCAATGCCTGTAAGAAATTCAAAACTGGGAGTGTAAATAAACACTGAAACACTTTCTTGCAAATACAGCATGACATGCTGGACAAAAGAGATTTGATGAAATGAGATCCCAAAGGATAAAAAAGGCTACTTTCTTAAAAAAACACATTGGTATGAATGACATGGCTTCTTTCTTTGCAATCCCTCCATTTCATTCTTATGAATATCAGAATTTAAGAAGCATAAGAGGAAGTGAGTCCTGTAAAGGACCATGTACTATCAATTAAGGAGGTAAAGAGAGAACAAAAGCACCATGGTATCACAGCTCCAAAGGGAAAAATTTAAGGAAATGAGAATACTAGGTGAAGACTTATCCTAGTACATTAATAGATTACACACAACCTATGTCATGGAATCTAGTTCTCAGAAGAAACTTGAAAATATTATCTTCCTCCCATGAATATGTGGCTATCTACTAAGAAAACAAATATCCAAGCTTCTAACCTAATCCATGGCATGTGCCTTGGATGCCTTTTCTATCTGTTTTTGTTTTTGTTTTAGCTTTTCCATTTCTTTTCCCGGACTGTTGTATTCCTGCATCAGTATCACTTCCAGCCTTTGGACTTTGATTTCATTTTCAGCTTTATCTGTGGACCTGATGATAGATTTTCCTTCTCAGATTTGAGCCACAGGTGGTTCCCAAGCATATATTTTATTCATTCTCCTGCTTGTCTTCTTCCTACCTTGCAAGATAACAATCCTACTTGGCCACGCAGCAGTATGTGAAATTGTGCTTTGACATGACCTGCCTTAAGAGGAGAAGAAAGACAAAGAAACAAGGTCTTCAGTGTCTGACACACTGTATGTTACCACAGCAGAATAGCCACCACATGTGCCCTCGCAGATCCTCATGACTTTCACGGAGGTGAAGGAGGGAATGGTTGAAGTAATGGGGTGGTTGGAGTCAACAAGTATAGGCTATAATGAATTCCAGAATGGTGCACCCCCTAGAACATTATGAAATGGGGAAAGAGACAATTCTGAACATGTTTGTTCTAGTAAAAATTCCATTTCTGAAATTCTGCCTTCTTTATGCAGTTATGTTTTCCATTGTTTCAATCTGCCATACTCAGCACAATTTGTCTCTGACCCAGGTTGACATTGCAATCTTTTTAGAGCTACTGATACATGCTTCCCTGTTTTGCACTTTGGGAGGATGCTCTCTGCCCTCTTCTTTAGCCAACAAGGTATTCTAGGCCCTGGTCAACCTTCACACTTCAGGAAACCACCTACAACGTTTTGCACTATCATTTCTCAGAATAAATGCAGTACCTTCAGCACGACACAGTATTTCTTCACAAAACGTGAACAGCACCATCATTTTTACTAATAATTTAATGTTAATACATATTTTATTCCTCAGGTTTGTTAGTGATCTGGGGTAAAGTTGACATATATTGTGACATATACATGTATATGATTATGTATATATGTATACATCTTATACATCATATATACATACATGTGTACATATAAATATATTTCCTATATTAAATAAATAGATACAATGTTTAATATCTCTTTTTTACAGATAAACAAAATGTTGTTAAAATTCAAATGCCTTATGGATTCTCAGAAAACTTTAATTGTAGAACTGGGTCTAAATCTTCAATTTCCTGTCTTCCTCCAGAATGTTTAGGACACCGTTGAACACATGATAAACTCAAGATGTAACTGTGGAATTGAATTTAATACATCCAGAATATAAATTAGAGTTTTTTTCTCATGGCTTGGATATGACTTGGACATCTAGGCATAAAGCCATGGAGGGAAAACCAAATGATTTGGGAGGTAGGCATTAACCTTTAGGAGGAGAGTTGTCCCCTGAACTTCTGCCTGCCTATCTCCCTTGCCCTGTTTGTCATGCATGTGTCTTTAGCCCCTTTTATGCTTTTTTGTTTTTATCTCCTTTCTGTTTCTCTGCTGTCGCTCTCAGCAGGTAGCCTCACTTCCCTCACTCCCATTGCTTTATGGATTATTGATTCATTTCCTTGAAAAGCAGTAACACTGCTCCTTTCATTATTTATTAATATTATTGTTACAAATAATGTTATTATTTGACTTGCTCTCAGGGAGATTTCAAGTTCTGAAATCATTGCACATGAATTTCTGTCTGCATATTCTACTTGCCAGAATAATCCATATGCCTCCTTTTCTGAAAATTCCCACTAGGAATGTTGGAAACCTTACAAACTTTGATTGAGCTGCCCCAGGTCAAATTGAACATCTGGGAAAGAACTTCTGCATCAGCTGCAGTTGTGCATCCTTAAATACCCTAGTGGCCACGTTCTAGGAGGAGGATTGGTTTGGGGTTACATTTTGTGCAAAATGTATGGATATATTTAAACATTTCATTATATGGTCCAATTAGACTCTGTCTACATGGGCACACAATAAAGTAAAAATGTGGCAATTATCTGGTTCATTTCATCAAAGTCAACAGCCAAAGGCAGATATCTAATCTGGCAAAAAAAGGTTTTGTAAGGGAGAAGAGGGGAGAGTAAAAATAATATGAATTTGGTAATTTTATGATTTGCATGTACAGAAATGGATTCTAATTTTTTTGTTAGTATTTCAAAATGGAATACTAGATCTTGTTAGGTACAGTGAATTTTAACAATCTCTACCACAGCGCCACATGTTTCAAATAAATAAAGTGCATGCTATACATTCTGTTCTTATCACTCAGGTTCTCTTCTATTATCCTGGGCATATAAATCCAGACTGAGAAAAAATAACCATCTGAAAACTAAACTCAGTCTTGTCCAAATCTTATATAAATGACAGTTTGGGGTACCCTCTCCACATTGTTTTGGTCTAATTCTTTAGTCATTAGTACCAGGAAATAGAAAAAAAAAAAGAAAAGAAAGAAAGAGAGAGACAGAGAAAGAAGCAGAAAAGTAGATGAAGGTGTCCATGGTGTTCTTATTGCCACCATCTAAAGAAATTTTCACAATCACTCACTCAGTGTCATTCTTTCTCGTTATTTTATCTCTACTTCCCCTTTCTATTACTTGGCTGTTAAGTCCTATTAAGCTTTTCTTCCTTTCCTGAAACAAAAAAATTATCTGTCTTTAGGCTCAGAATTCCTTATAGGCAGCTGGAATAGCCACTGAAAACCATAAAATAAAGAATACTGTGGATACTGAGAAGGTCGAACTAATTACACATCCTGTTTCAAGGGTTGCCTATCCTATACCTGAAGTTAAGAGGTAGAGATGAATAACCAATATAGATATTCAGAATCAGTGACTTTGTATTTAAATATGACACACTTGTTCTTCCCGTCTATTCGTTTTCCTTTTTTAAGCAACGTGTATGTGGAAATATACTGATCTTGGTCTAAATTAACAATGCAACTATAAATTTTCTGCTGCATAGGCATTGCCTCTGTGTCAGGAAGGATTGATTTACGAAGAACCAAGTAAAATGCAATCTTCATAGCTCAAGGGAAGAGGGATATGATTATCATTTCCAAACATTTGAAAAGATTAAAGACTGGTGATGGGTGAATCTCAGAGGGCCAGAGTTGGATGCTTACCCAGAAAACTTTGGAATCACATCTCAGACTCTGCAGAAACTGGTGGAAATCTATTGAGAATGTGCTTATGACATTTTCTCTACTATTTGCTTCCAGCCAGCCTGGAAGCCCGTGCTTTAAGGTCTTGGCACTGAAGCATTAATACTGTTTCTCCCAGGGAGAAGAAGGGGGGCTTAATAATTATAAGTGGAGGTGGCCTGCAGCAAAATTGCAGAATGGGTGAAGTTTCCTTTGGCAACTTTCCACCTACACTCCTTAGCTATTCTAAAATCCACCAAGTTCTTAGCTTGTAAAGGACTTTGATTAATACACCTTCCAACCACATTTGCATTTTAATGGGAGACTCTTGGGAGATACCAAGTAACAAAAGAGTCAAAGAAATAAAGTTCAAATGGTATATATTATTAGGCAGCAGTAAGTATTGAGATTTTTTTTATCCAAGGGAGACTTTTCTAATGTTCTTCTTCACTTTTCTGCTGTCTCTTTTGTTTTCTACATTGGTCTGGACCACAATTTCTTTCCAGTCACATCTAGGCCACACTGAATACTCTCAGTTTCTTAAAATTGATGTAATCTCTTGTCATGAAACTTCTCCTGTTGTTCCCCCTCCTACAATGCTCTTTCTTGTAATTCTATGTCTAAGAGCTCAGAGTTGATGGCACTTCCTCTTGGAAGTCATCCCGGAGCCGCCAAGCCTAGGGAAGGGTAGAGGTTCATTGCAGTGGGATTTACAGTAATTTCTCTTATCTTTTGCACTCATAGAGCAACTGTAAATCTGCATTTTAATTACCTCTTAAGCTCTTCTTATTTGTCCTGAATGCTCACTGAGAGTAGGAATAATGCCCCTTCACTTCCATTCTATTGTCTTCCCAGGGCCATTATAGTATTGGACATAATGTAGGTTACTCAGTATTTGTTGTCAATATTAAAAAAAATTTTGCCTCTACTCAATGCTTTTTTAGTTTATGGGCCCTTTACATACTCTGAAGAAGTATCCATGATTTGAGACAAAAGCATGTTTTAGCTGAAATATCATCTTTGTGCCTCCTAAATGATAAGTTTTCTAAGCAATGAAGACAGAACAAATTTGAGTGAGGTAGGATGAAAGTACACATAAAAATAAATGATTTTGGTTAATTCTAAAAAAAAAAAAGTCTTCCTCATGAAAATCTCTCAGGTTATAAATGAGTGTTTTCACTGAAGTGGGGGTGGGGTACATAAATTCCTTTGGAAAATTATAGACTTGACTGGCGAAGACACTAGAGAGCATCATTCAGATAATAATTCTGCAATAGGAGACCCAGAGTGCTATGCCCAACATTGGAAATTGAAAATTCAGTGACTTAAATTTATTTTCCATTTTTTGAAAATGGTCACTCTGACTCATTATTGCTTTCTTTGCCTAAGGCTTAGTCAGACAATAGTATTGTCAACCACATACCAGATAACCACAGAATCTCCCAACATTTCTTGAAATTTTAATATGCTGTGAAAGATAAAAAAGTATTACAATGATATATTCAAAATCAATGTACAAAAATCAGTAGCATTTCTATACACAAATAACATCCATGTTGCGAGTCAAATTGACAATGCAATTTCATTTACAATAGCCACACAAAAAATAAAACACCTAGGAATATATTTAACAAAAGAGATGAAAGATCTCTATAAGATGAACTACAATATTGTTCAAAGAAATCATAGATTACACAGACAAATGAAAAAATATTCCATGCTCATGGATTGGAAGAATCAACATCATTAAAATGGCCATACTGTCCAAAGCAATCTATCGATTCAATGCTAGTAGCTTCATAAAGCTACTAATGTCTCTTTTCACAGAACTAGAAAAAACAATTCAAAAATTCTTATAGAATCAATAAAAGAGCTTAAACAGTCAAATAAATCACAAACAAAAAGAACAAAGCCAGAAGCATCACGTTACCTGACTTTAAACTATACTACAAGACTACATTAAACAAGATAATACGGTGCTGGTACAAAAACAGACACACATACCGATGGAACAGAATAGAGAATCCAGAAGTAAAGCTGCACACCTTCAGCCACCTGACCTTCAACAAAGTTGACAAAAATTGGCAATGCAGAAAGGATTCCCTATTCAATAAATGGTGCTGGGATAGCTGGCTAGCCATATGCAGAATAATGAAGCTGGACTCCTACTTTTCACCATATATAAAAATTAACTCAAGATGTATTACATACTTAAATGTAAGACGTTAAACTGTAAGAATCCTAGAAGAAAACCTAGGAAACACCATTCTGGATATAGGACTTTGGAAATAATTTATGACTAAGTCCTTGAAAGCAATTGGAGCAGAAAGAAAAATTGACAAGTGCAACCTAATTAAACTAAAGAGCTTCTGCACAGCAAAAGGAGCCATAAACGGAGTAATCAGACAACCTACACAATGGGACAAAATATTGGCAAACTATGCATCCTACAAAATTATAGTATCTAGAATCTATAAAAAATTTAAACAATTGAACAAGCAAAATACAAATAACTCCATTTAAAAATGGACAAAATACTAAAAGACTCTTCTCAAAAGAAGACATACAGGTGGCCAAGAAATATATGGAAAAATGTTCCATACAGCAAATCACCAGAGAAATGCAAACCCTAACCACAATGAGATACCATCTCATACCAGTGATAATGGCTATTATTAAAAAGTCAAAAAACAACAGATGCTGGTGAGGCTGCAGAGAAAATGGACCACTTATGCACTGTTGGTGGAGATATAAGTTAGTTTAGAGATTTCTCAAAGAAAACAGAACTACCATTAAACTCAGCAATCCCATTACTAGATGTATTTTAAAAAATAAATAAATCATTCTACCAAAGAGACGTGCACTGGTATTTTTATTGCATCACTATTCACAATAGCAAAGACATGGAATCAACCTACGTTCCCACCAACAGTGAATTGGATAAGGAAAATGTGGTACATACACCATGGAATACTACACAGCCATAAAAAAGAACAAAATCATGTTCTATGTAGCAACATGGATGTAGCCCAAGGTCATTATCCTAAGCAAATTAACACAGGAACAGAAAACCAAATACTGAAAGTTCTCACTTATAAATAGGAGCTAAACACTGGGTACTCAGAGACATAAAGATGGCAACAATAAACATTAGGGACTGCTTGAGGGAGGACAGGGGACAGAGGTGGAAAAACTAGCTGTTGGGTACTATGCTCGGTACCTGAGTGAAGGGACCAGTCATACCCCAAACCTCAGCATTAAGCAATATACCCAGGTAACAAAACTGCTCATGTACCCCCTGAATCTGAAATAAAAGTTGAAATTATAGAAATGAAAACATAAAATGCTCTTCAATAACAAGAAAAAATGATATACAACAAATCCAATTTTTTTAAAGGAACTGCGATTTGTGATAAAATGACCCTCTTCTAGGAGGCCAGTATCCTAACATAAACTCTAAATAATTTATCTTTTGAGATTTTATTTAATAGGTCTGAAGTAAAATTCTTCATTTATAAAATAAGAATATTAATGTCTACTTTTCAGAGTTATTGAGAGAGTTAGAATAAATGATTGTAATATGCTTGGCATTTGTACATATATTTAGTGTTCTTGTGTTAGTGGTTATTGTTTTATTTTACTTTCTTGTGATTTCATACATTTTAGTATACTGATGAAGGACCCCTTCCCTTGTTACTTCATTTGGGGGAGTTTGTGGAACAGAAAAAAATAACCCACACTTATTCTGCAGAAATAAATAAAAGATCTACTTTGCGCCCACTACGGTACTGCATGGCGCTGGAAAAAAAAAATACCTTTAAGAAATATGTGAGCTCATGAGAGAGAGAGAGACAAGTAAGTGTTCTGTTCTACAAAAAGGGTAAAACATTCCAAGTTGCTAATACTTCTGAAGGTGAGGGAGGCAGGACACTAGACTTAGAATATCCATGAGTTTCATTAGATTAAAAGAAGGAATAAAGGCACATATTGTCATTGTACAGACAACAGATTAATTGTTTCACATTTGGAGAAGTGTGTAAGAAAGGCTAAGGAAAGCAGCACAGAATATTTCTATGTTCTATTAATAGCAAAGAAAAAAATGCTCCTGGAAACCATACTTGCCCTCCATGGGAGAAGCACAGTTGCTCTTCAGGGGAGGTGAAACAATGGGCAAATTCATTATTAGAGTAAAATATTTCAAGACCATTCTCAAAAATTGAAAAGTCATTCAGCCTCCTGCTCCCAAAAAATAAAAGGTACAGAAATATGGAGTAGCACAGTTAATATTCACCAATTGACATGTACAAAAGTGTCAACCCATGAGTAGTGAATACGAATTTTTCTTGCACACACATTGAGAAGTTATAAAAATTACTGTATATAAAGAGATAAACTGTCTCATCAAATTTCAAAAATGTATTATTATATAGACCTATTATTGTTTCTTACTACAGTACAAAAAGAAGAGGCAATAGTTAAAATATAATTAAAATCTCAATAAGTTTGAATTTTTAAAATAAGTTTGAAACCATTTTGGGTTTAAAAAGAAATCATAATAAAATGCTTAAATTTAAAGGATTAAATATACAACATAATTTATGAAATGCAGTTAAAATTTTTACTATGCAGGACATTCAGCTTTAATTATTATATTACAGCTACAGAAAAGCTGCAAATTAGTGTACTAAACATTCTACTTAAATAAGCAAGGAAGGAATAATAACTAAGGAAGGCATTAATAGATACTTAAAATGCAGGAAAAATATAATAACATCGAAAACAAAAATAGGAAATAGAAGTTCAAAAAGCCCCAAATTTATTATACAACTAACCATACATACAAAACTTTAATGAAATTAATGGAGAAAAACTGAAAGGGCAATGATTAAAAAAATGAGAAAAGTAATAGAATAATGCAGAACTACAGATAGAACTAATATTTAAAAAAATAAAAAATGTTCAGTATAATTACATGCCACAACATTTAAATATTTAGGCAAATAGGAACATTTGTAGAAAAATATAATTTACCTAATAGAATCAAGAAGAAATAGAAACTCTAAATAGTCTTATATTTATTAAATAACTTGAACCAGTAATTTAAAATCCTCTCAGAAATAAAACATTAGCTTCAGACAGTTTTATAGAAGAAATCAAATAAACTATTTTTTGAGACAGAGTCCCGCTTTGTCGCGTTCATAAAATTCAACATTATTTTAATACAATTCTTAAATTCAGAATGAGAGCAATTCTTTATTCTGATAAACGGTATCTATTTTTAACAAAAAAAGTTTTTCTTAATGGGAAAATGTTTAAAGTGTGCCCATTAACATTGTTTCTATTCAATATTTACCTCTGTTTATTTGTTTGTTTTGTTCTGTTTTTGTTTGTTTTCTCACCATTCTTTGATTTTCATCATTTCCATCTCATTATAATCTGGTGACATCCATGTTTTCTAGAAGAAACAGTATCTTCACCGTGTTATTAAGCCCTCTTCATTAAATTTGTTGTTTATATTTATATTGTTAAGTTAGCAGATAAAACTAGAAGCTAGATCTGTTGCTTGAGAAAATTAACTATCTTTGCCATTATCTTATTATTTCAAAATCTAGTCGCCAACTTTTACCTGAAATGTCATTTTTTTTCCTCAGGCTAAGCATGAAGCCTTCTGGAATCTAAATACTATTTTGTTAAATACACCGTTTGCTTTAAGTTTTATATTTGCTCAACTTTTCATCACAGCACTGACACCTATTAAATAGTCAATAAAAAACACTTTTTCCTTGTGTTAGATAGGGTATTAGTTTTTAATATATTTGATATATTTTCTTCTTCATCCATTTTATACGTATTTAAACATATAAAATTATTTATACACACACACACACACACACACACACCACACACCCTGATGTTAATGTAGTAGATTTGTATTGATTCAGTATAGCTACACTAAACTGTATTTTCCAGATTTTCCCTTCCCTTCATAATTCTGAACTAGCATGAGCTCCAAACAACATTTTGTTATTTGGAAGGTAAAAAGTAAAGCTGAAATTTTAAGTTTGGAAAGTAAGTGCAGAGATACCAGGGGCTGTTGTAGCTGACACACACACTGTCCCTCATTAATGATGGGCCCATCTTGTGCGTAGGGCAAGGGGACAACAGCTGGGCCTGCAGTTCCTTTAATTCCACCTGGCTCCTCCTTAGGTTTTCCAACTTCTGGACCATGTGTGTGTTTGGCTCCATGAAGAAGGATACCAGATTTTCCAAAAGTTCCTTCAACTCATTGAAGTTTGAGGCCTGAAAATGGTGAAAGATAAACGTGGGTTCTAATCCGTCCTCTGGGTTCTGGTTCATCCTTTTAGTTTCCAGTTTTTCCTTGCCTTCCTTCACTTTACTATCATCTCTTCCTGACTGCCTGCTCTGATTATATCAGGCTTGGATGCAAACAAAACAGCCTTGTATTAGTTCTTGAAATTGAATACAGTCAAGTCCCTATCACATCTCCCTCTCTCTTTACATATGCATATATTATTCATAGTGGTTCTGTTTTTCTGATCAAACCCTGACAGATGCATATGGAGAATATTCTGCATTTTTGCTGTAAACCCACAAATGGTTGAAAACCCATGTCACAATTCTAGTAAACACCCTGGTCTCAAGGCTCCTCTAATGCTATGGCCACCAATAACTAATGTTCTTATTTTTTAATCATTTATCTTGGCCCAAGAAGTATCATCATCTCCCTCGTTTGTTCCTAGGTAATTTCTACTACTATGAATAGCTGATACACATTTGAATAAGCTCAAGTTTACTAAGATAGAAAATGGCACAATAAGGCCGGGCGCGGTGGCTCACGCTTGTAATCCCAGCACTTTGGGAGGCCGAGGTGGGAGGATCACGAGGTCAGGAGATTGAGACCACGGTGAAACCCCGTCTCTACTAAAAATACAAAAAATTAGCCGGGCGTGGTGGCGGGCGCCTATAGTCCCAGCTACACAGAGAGGCTGAGGCAGGAGAATGGCGTGAACCTGGGAGGCGGAGCTTGCAGTGAGCCGAGATTGCACCACTGCACTCCAGCCTGGGAGACAGAGTGAGACTCCGTCTCCAAAAAAAAAAAAAAAAAAAAGAAAATGGCACAATAATGCATGTCTTACCGCACAAGGCTGTTATGAGAGAAATCAAGACAATTTATTAAGAAAAAATGATATAATGTATAATAATATATAAATTAAAAATATATGTTTTATTTTCAGTAAGTGAAGTTTCCTGGCTCTTAAAGCTTTTGAGAATTGTGAGAACGTTCTCTAAATCTTGAGATTTGTTGAACTTGGGAAGAAAAGAAAAAGCTTCAATTGGCTGTTCATTGCCATTGATTTATTGAATCATATTTAGAAATAGAGTCGAGTTGATCTGAAATGTGTCTCTAATTGCTGGTGGGAGGAAGAGAGGCATGGGTCTTAGTGGGGAAGCTAAAATGAATTGCAGGAAAAAATGTACCACCATCCACATATAGACTCAAATTATATGTATTTAGGGCCTGAACCAATGGCACTTTGTCTGCCTCCAGGTGGTATGACTACTGCTTCAACTCCACTGATTGTAATTGCAACTAAAAGATTCTTGTTGCACGGAGGAGAAATGCTGAAAAGCTGTTCGGAGAGTGTTGATATAAATCACATCCTTGGATCTACTCTTTTTTTCATAGCTTTTCTCTCCCAGTCATTTTCACCTTGGCTTGTACTTAAAAAGCTAGAGTGATAACAATTTCAAATGCATATCCAGTTCATTTTATACGAAGGGATCTTAAAATAACAGCTTTAAGCTACAACTACCACTGGACTGTAACAGTTAATCTTTAATGGTTCGAAGCGCAATCCAGAGTGAATCCTCTCAACTCCTGTTGAGTTGAGAATTACGTATTATTGGCAAAGAATCCCTCTGCAATTTCAAGTCTCTATCTGTTTACTTTTGTTCTACGTTTAAGAGCAATTTCCTAAGTATCCTTTTCAGGAATGAGCATGCATGTGAATTTTTTAAATGAATACAATATTATTATGATGTAGATGTTACAAGAAATTTTGAGAAATTAAATACATAGGCAATTCTAATATTATTCCATCCCATTTCATTTATCCTTCTATTTGGCAAGTATTTACTCTGCTTTTACAGTGTACCTGGTATTTGTGCTTGAGGCTTAGGATAAGGATAATGATGGTAGAATCCTTTTGGTAAAGATCTCACATTCAATTAGGAGGCAAAAGCAAACAAAATCTTGTAATACTGTCTAACATATTACATTGCAGTAGACGTAAGTCTAGGGTGCCATCAAAGTATACAGGAAGATATGTCAACTCTTCCTTGTTGTGTCTGAGAAGTACCCAAGAGGAAGTAACTCTAGTGAATCAATGAAGGATAAATAGAATTTTCTGTCATCTTCTTAGCCTTAGCCCTTACAAAGTCCTCTTCCTAAACCTGAACCAGAGGAATTATGCACAGAAATACACAACAATAGTAGGCGAGCAATTTTCCAGGCTGTACAATTCATCTTCTACTTTGTCTCTGCCAAGAAAGATGGAACGATGAAAGAGTCTTCAACATAGAAGGCGGGGACAGTTGGGATTGGAGAATTACAACAATGGAGGATCAAGGGTTAAAAGAAAAGAAACTTCAGAATAGGAATTAGGGCTGCCAGAAACAGACTGTTTCAATGTATAATTATATATAAAGCTGGTCTTCTCTAGGTCATGATTCACAAAATCTTAGAATTTATTCTTCAGTAAATAAGCTTTGGGATCTGGCATTTTAGATACAATGTACCAGTATGACATGAGCAGTGATTAGAGTGAGAAAACTGTGCACTCTGATCTCCAACCCAAGCTTACAACCTTAATCTAGAGCTTCAGGTTCCTAATTCCTAAAAGGAATATAGCAATTTCTGACTACTTCACAGAATTTTTGTAAAAATTGAAACGGGAAAAGTTCCCTTGTCCCCCTCACAGGGCGTGTGGTGGGGGTGTGGCTTGCTTCTCCAGGGCCCATCTGCTCAAACCTCTAGGGGAGCATACAGACAGGCAGGCTGTAGGGCTCCTTCCCCATGGCAGTGTCTAAGGGTGAATGTTTACAGCTGAAGCTCCAGTGGGCATGTGTTACAGTGTGCTCTTTTAGTTTGCCATCTGTAGACAGCTAGTGTTAACCAGCTCAATTAGACCCTCTACCGGACAGGTAGATACGGAGGCATGGACAAAGGGCTTACTGTATCCGGGGTTCCTGCCTTAGTGTACTGGAGAACGAGATCACATGTGGGCTTGGAGAATGAGTGCAAAGTTTCATTGAGTGGAAGTAGCTCTCCACCAATGGCGGAGCCAGAAAGGAGATAGTTTTCTCCAGAGTCGGGCTGCTTGGCTACCTGGGCTCTCCTGCAACTGCTCTCTCCAAAGTCCACTTTGGATGGCCCACTGGTGGATTGCCCGCTGGTAGATGGCTTGCCGGCGTGCTGGTGCCCGTCTGTGTGTGTGCTCTTCTGCTGGCCTGCTCCCTCCACTTCCTCTACCCTTCCAGCCACTTGTGTCTTCTTCCGCTGATGCGTTCGTCTCTATGTCTGGCCACCTGTGGGTCGGCCCGCCAGGGTCTCGGGTTTTTATAGGATGGGGGTGTTGGCAGGCCAGGGTGGTCTTGGAAAATGCAACATTTGGGCGGGAAAGCAGGAGTGCCTGTCCTCACCTAGGTCCGTGGCGGTGGATCCCTAGCCAGGACCCGCCTGTCTCTACATAGCACTTCTTTTCCCCGCTTCCATATCAGTTAAAGGGACCATGCCCTTTCCTTCCCAGCACTCCCGAGTCAAAATTACATAAATGTACAGATATCTGAATATTTTATACATTATGAAGAACATATTAAAATATGTTGCTATGTATTATTTTATTATTCAATTATTATTAAAATTTTTAGAATGGGTAGGTTCTGATTTAACCTACAAGATCAGTCACTTTTCGGATCAAGCACTTTTATTCAAAATCGACTCTTTTTGCTCCAGGGAAAGAATAATCTTCTTTAACAACAATTAATGACTCCTTTAGGAGCGGCTCTCTAGCTTTAAGAGGTATGTTGGAATACTGTATTAAGATTTTAAAAACTATATCAGTAAACAGAAAAATAACATTATAAAAGTCAGCCATCAGAATGTCACTTCTGATAACTGCAATCAGTCTTGTTTTGAATATAATGCTGATGCTTAGTGTATGTTGCCTCGTATTTTTTTCTACTACTATGCTTTAATCCTCCCAGATTTTAGGCCCTTTAAGAGTAAAACTGTTGTCTATGTCACTGTATATACTACTTAGTTTTCCTTATTGATTTCTGCATATAGTAGGTGCCTGATAAAATTTTGTAGCTGTTACTGATGGTAATCATGGGTACATGGAAATTAGCAATCCCTGTTAAAGGAAATAATACACAAAGAAGTATGAATTTTTTAACATACATTGTTTAAAAGAGGTACGTTTTGCCTCAGTCTAAACCATGAAGGAAACTATAAAAACTTCCTTCTATTCTGCTGATGGATTTATGAAAGCAAGTTGAAAGCTGCAGATCAGTGGCATCTGTTAACTAGCATTGACACTTTGATGTGCAGGGCAGCTGTCAAGAAATTTCACTTTCTTCTACATTTCTTTTCAGAATTAATTAGTGCTATGAGACACTCAAATCCTCATTTACTTTCCAAGAAGTACTTGGAAGCCAACTCACCAGATAATATCATGAGGGAAATCCACCCTTCCACAGTCCATCTTCCTAGAACCTTCTTCTTCTGGCCCCAATTGCAGCAATGATATCAGTTCTTGAATTTCGAATGAAGACAATGTTTTTGGAGTAATTACAAAATGACATTGATAAGGCTAAACAAAGACAGTTGGTGATAACAATTGCAGCATGACCTTATAAAGCATAAAATATGGATTAACCCATGTGGTCGCCTATATGGCCCCATGTGTAGTTATAATTTTATAACTATATGGGCCCAGTCACAAAATAGGTAGAATGCCTCTTTTGTTAAGGTTTGTAGCAAAGAAAAAGAAATCAAATTATTTTTATGATGAATTTGAAAAAAATAAGAGTGCTTTATAAATGTAAAGTCTCATCATGTTACAGAAAAATAGATTAACTGGATACAGTCAAATGTCATTGCTATGTGTACATTTGTGTGTTTGTGTATGTATATATATATATATATATATAAAGTAAATATATAGGATATTACACATTTATTCCATGTTTCATCCTTTCATTGGTGAGTCTCAAAATATTTTATTCAATGAGAGTTTGCAAACATAAGACCATTAGTCAGTCCAGTATTCTGTCTCTAACAGGGCAAAAAATGCCTATGGGAGAGATGCCTATGGGAAAGAAAGAATTTATTTTCAAACTTTGAACATTCCTAGTTTTCATGATTCCATTTTGTATAGACCTGTTTTGTGCTTACTAGGTGGCAGAACTCTATTCAGGACCCTGTTCACACTTCTCATATGTTAAAAGCTATAAATAACAACTTCTATACATTTACTGCTTTTATTAAGATTTGATTTTTATTTTGTTTTGCAATTGTAAGTTTCTAAAGATAGGAGCTTAACGGGAGACTGTGTTCCATTAAACAAACAACTTCAACATTGATTTTCAATTTTCTGAAATACAATGAATGGAATGGACCAACTGTATCTTACAGAGACTGTGATATTAGAAGCCACCACCCTGTAAACTCAAGTTTTTCATTTGAGATATTCCATCAACCTTCCTGAGCAATCTTGAGAGTATGTATTGCAACCTACTCACTCTGAGAAAATTGTAAGGGAAACATTAGGCAAGTGATCAAATACACCAGGGAATTTTATATCTATTTCAACTTTGTCCCCTGCAGAAGGCTCAACAAGCGCCCTGACTCAGGGAAATGATACTTAAATAATTTTATGGAGCACTGAGTAAGGTTTGCCAAAAATGGGGATAAAATATACTTGGTTTAGCACTTCAAAGAAGGAAAGTCTGTCAGAGGCAGGTGATATGGTTGATTCGGCTCTGTGTCCCCACCCAAATCTCACCTTGAATTGTAATAATTCCTACATGTCAAGGTCAGGACCTGGTGGAGATAATTTAATCATGAGGGTGGTTTCCCCCATGCTATTCTTGTGGTAGTGAGTGAGTTCTCTCCAGATCTGATGGTTTTATAAGGGGCTTCCCCTTCACTCGGTACTCACTCTCTCTCCCGCCACTCTGTGAAGAGATGCCTTCCACCATGATTGTAAGTTTCCTGATGCTTCCCCAGCCATGCGGAACTGTGAGTAAACTAAACATCTTTTCTATATAAATCACCCAGTCTCAGGTATGTCTTTATTAGCTGCATGAGAAGAGACAAAACAGACAGGATTTGAATTTGATGTTGAGCCTGGCAGAGTGGGAAGTTCAGTGAGGAGTGAGCTTAGAGAAAGGGTACCTAAAGCTGAGGGCTGATTCTGCCTTCACTACTTTTAGGATTTAGAGCAAGTATCTAATTTCAGTTTTCATTTTCTCATCTCTATGAGGAAAAGAGCAATGCCTATCATTTAAGGCGACTGTACACATTTTAGTGTTTAAAAGACTGGGAGCACACTACCACAGGAAGAACACTCCATTAATGAGCAGGAATAATTGAGTAGAGGTGGAAGATGAATGTTCATTCATGAATTTGAACACATCCAGTGTTAGGGGTTCATCAAGTGTGTTTCAAGGAGCAGGAGAAGAGTGAATAAAAGCAGGAAAAATAACTCGTTGAGAAGCTGTGGGAGATGGGCCTGAGACTATCAGCAATATCCCACCCCAACGTTGTATCTTTCAGTATTTTTTCATTAGCTCAACCAGTATTTAAAATTTTCCTGTATCGAATTTCAGTGAATTTGAGTTTAATTCTTCTCACTTATTGCAATAGCTTTTAAAGTCTTTTTAATTCCATATGGTATAATTTTTTAAAGTCAACATTTCGGTTTAGTTTATAGCGTCAAAGTCAGCTTTTGGTGAATTGCTAATTTACAGAGAAGGTCTCTTTGATGCTGCTTCTCTTCCCTTTTCTACCCACTGATTCTTGAATCGGCCTTCCAAGGTATCCTTACCTCTAATATGCAACCTCTCCCATCCTCAAGTTTTCACAGCCTTCTTTGATAAATGACTTTCTATCTTCTAAATCAATGATTATTTTATATATCCTGTTTTCTTGAATTCACTCTTTTTCTGTGTCAATGTTTTAAGTGTCCCTAAAATTTAAATGACTATAAATGGCTTAATGTTCCATTACTTTTAGGTAAAGTATTTGCATTTTTACAGAGACATTTTAGAAATAATACCCATAGGAACGATTCTCTAATAACAGTGTGGTGGTTTAGGGGATATGCATACATTTGGGCGCAGAATTGCCTGTCACTTCTCAATCACACCTGCAGACAGACACATACTCAGCCTTTGCCTGTGGCTAATCCTAAAGGATATTTGAGTCCCATTCAAAAGCCCACTCAATCATGATGTTGAATCTCTCTTTGCCATATGTTATTCTGGTTCTCTAGTGGGGTGAGTATATTCTCCTGCTTTTTCCAGAGGTAGTTACCTATGGAGTCAGGGGGAGGGGCTGGATTCTTGAGATTTGCTATGCCAAGCATCAAAATATTCATCATTTACATCAGGAAATTAAAAAGAAAACAAATGTAAAGTGGAAAAGCCTTTAATTCTGTTAGGCTGAAGTGACATAAGTTCAACCTGTACAACAAGAGCAGTGAACCTGTACATCACATTAGACAGTGTTATGCATCCCAAGGTAATCTCACTGGATTAGCTGCACTGCAACTAAGGATGAACCTCCCACTAGACCCAGATGCCCGGAAGCTGATGTCTTGTACCCCAGACAAATGAGCAGGCTTGGAAAAATCTCTGCCTGGAAGTGTACACTGTACTTGATGAGAATCCTCGACAAAATAAAATGCTACTAGCAAAAGGACTTATAAGAATATATGACGCCAATGTGTGGTTTGCAATGTTAAATATGTGGAATGAATTTTGGAGAAGAGACTAAGCTGTATTTCCCCTGAAGATTGAGAAGTGGTGGAGTTTTTACAGGAAGATATTAGGTAAGTATCGCTAAAGGCATATGGTCTTGAAGAATTCCAAAGGACTAAGATCCTTTGTCTGTGAGAAACTTGAGCAACTGCTGCATGTCTTTGCAGTGTTCTGGATGAGAGACAAGTTCACCTTTGAGAGGGAGATTTGTGTTTAAACTTGATGGGAGAAAAGGGTCAGAATTAGAGGTAGAGGATTATTGATTATATAGTAGTGAAATGTCACTTACATTTTCTTGTGTCTTAGCCTTTTCTGGGTCAGGACAAGTCTGAAGAAGAAGAGACTCCAATGAAGAGGAAATCAAGTGAAAATCTGTACTACTGAAGCTTATATGTGAAAAATGAGGACACATGTCAGTTCTGCTCTGTAGCATAAGGTACTCTTGGTGGGAGAAGGGCATTTTTCTTCAATAACTCATAGAAAAATCTGCTGAACAAGAAAGTAAAACACCATGGCAATTTTCAGTGGAAAATAAGATGGATTGGACAAGAGCCAGGTTCAGTGGGAGTGAAACTTTGATCTGCAGCAGAAAAAAATTGCCAGTTTTGGTAGTGGCCTCTAGGCACATGACCCCATTACTGAAAAAAGAGATTTTCCCTGAGAAAATGTTTTACAAAATTATGATAGCTATCTTTTGGGTCTAGCCCTTTTAAACTAGAAAAATAGAAATTAAAGAGCCTACTGTGCAACCAATATAGCTGTTTGCCTGGAAAGAAATTAGTAGGGAGAAAAGATGAAGCCATAGAGATGAGACTATATTCTCAATACAGATAAACTATTAGTTTTTTCTATGTTGATTTGGCCTGAAATGATTCTTCCATACAGTACAGTTGAGAGAACTGTGTTTATAAGATGAAAACCAGAAGAATGTTAAGATACATAATAATTATCCTTGAACAATTTTAAGGGCTGTTTACTAGAAAAGGTAGATTTCTTCTAATAATCTAGAAGGCAGAATTATTAAAATGCAGGTTTATAAATGTATAAAACTGATAGATCTATCCTTCTTATACTACTATTGTCTTGGTAAGTCCAAATGAGAGAATAACTGATTGTAGGAATTCGAAGTAGAAGTTTCTCAAGAATAAAAATAAGTGGATATCATTTATATCTAACCCAATCTTCTCTGCCTTGATGCCTTCATCTAAACCATGACCAACAGATAAATGTATAAAATATTCTAAATAGAACAGAACGAAATGTCTTTGGTAATTTTTAAGGAATTATTAATAGGTAGAGAGTTCAATTTCAAAATTAACAAGACAAATTTTAAAATATATATATTTATTTTTCTCCTATTATTTCTCCTCCATCTTGTCTCTTGTTTTTTCTTCTTTCATACTAATATCAGTAGAAAAATATCACTCACTTATAGGGTAAAATGAAAGTTTTAGTGTAGTTTTACTGTTTATAGTTTCATAATCATGAGGACCATGAAATAAGACCATACTAAATAGCTAGATGAATGCATAATTTAAAAATTTAATGATTTTATGAGATATTAAAATATATCCCAAATAGGTGTGCAGTCAAATTCAGCACCCTGTAATCTGTCACGCACAAATAATTCCACATTTTAAAGACATTTAATTTTTTTTCAAATGTACAATTAAATGTAGACGTAGAAAACCACATAGGGGAAATTAAGATTGGCAAGCATTGACTCCTTTACCTATATATTTGACCAATTTTAATGATCACTTTTGCTTTTATTTCCTGTCCAAAATATTATTGTAGCCAAACATAAACTTCATAAAAAGAGCTTCAATCTTTGTCTTCAATACTAAGGGCTTTTCTTCCCCTTTACCTGATGATCTTGCAACTCATCAACTGACGATCTGCAAACACACTTTGATTGAATAACCTAATGTACATACAATGCATAATAAATATTATTATATTTCACTTGCTTTGTAGAAAAATAGGTATTTTCTTAATGTAGATCACAGGTTGATGGGTGCAGCAAACCACCATGGCACATAACAAACATGCACATTCTGTGCACGTACCCCAGAACTTAAAGTATAATTTTAAAAAATAGGTATTTTATCTGCTCAAATGAGAAAGAATATTCAAAAAGTGTATTTTTATGCTATCTTAAAAATTGAAAGCCCAAGAAATATATGATTATGTATTCAGAATAAGGAAGTCATGGCCACATGGGCAAAATAGTTTATTTTCTTAATATTCAGTGAGAAAAATATAACCAATATTTTGACTTCATTACCTAAGAATCTTAGCTGACAGAGTTGATCAATTAATCTCACGTGGTGTAATATGAAACATTATTTTTATTCATGGTTAAGAGTAAAAGAAGAGATGCTTTCATACATCGTTCTAAAATGAGTCCATATTTTGTCCCAGAAGACAATCACTTCCAAAGAACTAGTTCTAATTATTCTTTATAGTATTTCCATCATTGAGCAGTATTGCTAAAAAATGGACACAATTTTCTCTTATAATTACCTGGATTCTGTTATTAGCACAGTTAAACTGCAGCAAATGTGTCTCCTTTTGGGTGAAACAGCCAACTTTGAAAAAGCACAGGTAAATGTGTGAGGAGCAATAAGAAGAACACATATTCTTGCAATATGTCAGGGGGAAAACTGCTTTATAGCGGAAGTAGTTTGCCTCTGTTACTTCTACAAGTCCTTTTAGAAAATGTGATCATGCATATAGGTTTCAGCATATAGCAACCTCCAAGCACCCATTAATAAAGGCACTGCACCTCTCCTAATAAGCCTTATCTTGAAAAGCTAATGTTAGCTAATGATGTACTACCTATATTCTTCCACTTCAGCCCCACTGCTTAAAGATATAGTCCTCAACACAATCATGTCAGAAGAGGAAAAACACACAATCAACTATCCGTGACTCTCAGGACTTGAAAATGTCACAATTACTGAGTTGCTGGTTTTAACTGCCCTTCACTTGTTCACTGTCTTTCCCACACGACCCTCTTCTTGCTAAATGCGTGGGTACTTGGTGTCACTTAGCTTCTGATTTTTTTTTCCTTTCCTCAGTTTCTAAGCCTAATGAGGCTGAGCTGAGTTAATAATGGATGTAATAAGTAATGACTCATTGTTTTGGGGACTGTGCATCTGCGTGTGCCGTGGAACAGGAGCCAGGACTCTGATACTATTTGTTCTGCTATGTCACTTGCCACCAAGCAATGCCACTCATCAATAAAAGGCAAGATGACGGATGAGTTCATTTAATAGAATTCCTCTGAGTGAGCTACAGCCCAACTCTTCAACAGGTCTGCTACCACACTCTTTCCCTCCTGCTCTTCCTCTTGCAGCTCTTTTTTTTTTTCTTTCCTTCTAAATCCGGGACAGTTGGAAAGCATGCTTGGCCGAGAGGGTCTCCATTTATGCCAGCAGCTCCTTCTGCTCTTAACAACTGCTATCCTAAATCAAATCAGCAGCTCTGTGCCTGGAGATTAAATCTGTGCCACCTATTAGCAGTGGCACCCTATGGCATTTGGCCATGCGTACTCTCTGCCTGGGCTCATTTCTTTATTTCCTCAGAGAATGGGTTGTGTTGGAAGAAAAGGTTCATGTCCTGGGGATTCAGGTTTTAGATATTCCATTTTGGTCCTTTGCAGCCTGGATACCAGGAACAGCCTGCTCTCTGGGAAAGTTTATGAGGGAGTCTTTCTCTTCATCACATCAGCCGGCAGTTTGCAGAGCTCCTCTAGCTAAAGTATATGGCTTCATACCATGATCTGGAATTAACCAACAGGGAAATCAACACTGGTGACATCTTACCAATAAAAGCAGATTTTTTAGTCTGTGAGAATGAAGATTACATTTGGGAACCTGGATATCTTAATATTTCAAAGTGTGAAAATAAATCAGATGTCCAATGAAACACAACCAGTGGATGTCAACACATTATTTTAAAATGCTAAAATATTTAAATATTTTTCTTTCCTGAAGAGTAAAGGGCACATAAACGTAAAATCAAACATAATCATCTTGTTGAATTAAGGAAAGACAGACCTGAAACAAAAAAGGCAAATTGTTAACATATCTGAACTTGAGTTGGATGGTGAAGGTAGCCTCAACAGTTCCCATCATGTAGAAGTGACATAAGATGGAAGTAAACTGACAAGGTGGAAAATAGAATTCCAGGATATTACAGATATTAAGGTTCACAAATGCTAAATTAAAAAAATAATGTGGCCCAATATTGGGGGAAAGGTTTATTTTAAAATTTCTCTTATTTCTCAAATTGAAGTAGAGAAGTTCTATTTATAAACTAATTGGAACATCACTGAAAAATAGCTAATACAGACTCAGGCCTAATATTGCTCTTGCCAAATCTACATAGATATATCTGCCTGATAAATTTTGCATACACACACATACACTTAATACAGGCATTTATATATGCATATATAGGTATTCATATTTAAATCTGTGACACAGACATTGAAGGGCTTGAGACATTTCCCTAAAGTACCCCAGAAATTCAAGAACTCTGGGCATGGCTCTGAGAGTGAACCTTTCCGGAGCCTCTGCTGGGAATGGTTCTAATATGCACTATCCATATCAAACATTCTTGATTACATATGGCACAAAAAGCATTGATTCTCTTGATGCTGACATTATATTTCATATTCAGGCCCTTGCAGAGTTGAATCTATTCACAATTGAAGTCAGTGTCAATATAGGAAAAGTGATGAGAAAGGGGGAAATATAGTGTAAAGAACTAAATGTGGAACAAAAGTGTATTTTAAAAACCTACAGAGTAAAGATAGGCAAGAAATAGATTAACAGAACATTACATTTTATTATTGAGCGCAAATGTTTCATTCCTTTCTCTGAGCTCCTAATCAGCATTTTTCATTATTTTCCTTCCACTGTATCTGGCTCCTATGCATCAGTGGCTATAGCAACACCTCTACTAACACTGAAAACTTCCTCACAGACTAGGGTTTTTCACACTAGAATTCTTGCCAGGGCTGATCCTCCCTCTGGTTAGAATTCCCCACCACTTGGGACCATGGGTTAGAATAAGAATTCTCCCTTCGCAAGCAAGCAATTCTAGGAATTACTGCTCCATTCATACGTGGTAAGGAATGCCTTTCTTCCTGCATAACGACAGAGTCATGTTATGAGAATATGAGGGTAGGATGCCATCTAATCAAGCTTGCATTCCTTGGAAGGGCTGCTCTGAAAGCCTCATGTCATATAGCTTCTCAGGATACTTGGTGTGATTACCGCCATCACACCCTTCCATTTGGTCTACAAATTTCATAATCCCAGAATACTGTGCTGAAGATACGTCTACCTTGGTAAAAGTATTACCCCAGAAATACAGCTGTTGAGGCTATTTTTGCCTTATATGGGTTAAATATGAAATCAGGACTTTACTGTTCTCATACAGCTCTCACCCTTTGAGCAAGTACTGTATTCATACTTTCTGGAATGACAAAAATTGAACGGAAGGTAACAGACACTAACTAGAAAGGCCAGGATTGTGTTTAAATAGTTTCACATCACCGTAGCACCTAGCACAGAGCTCTGTGGACTAGACACATTAATATTTGTTAAATTAAAATGGATTGAATATAATCTGGCCTTTGTCCTCTATGCTGACTTTCTCATCTCCTATACCAATTATTCTGCAAATCTGTTTTCCCCTTGGTTTTAGAAATTTGGCAGATGGCACTTTAATTTAATGTCTTTTTAAATATTCTGACTCCAACGTAAATTAAGACCATATGTGTACTGCAGTAGGATGAGACCTGCAGACATGAATCCAATTCGATTTTGCAAATGTTTATTTATCACCTACTATGTGTTAGTATCCTACCCAACATTGTCATAAAATAATATCAAAATATTATCAATAAACAAGACAATAATTATTTCAGACTCCAACAATTCAGTAAGTTACAACTTTGATTTTCAGCAGAGAACTCAATAAGGGTTTTAGAATATGAGCTACAGAAAGAAATTTTATTTGTTCTATGAAATCTCAGAGTTAGAAGTAATCTAAGATATATGCAGTTCTAATTGAAACCCCATCCCACACGATCTTGAACGACGGTCTTACAAACAGTGTACTGCCTACTTGAACACACCAAGATTAAAAACTTGACCAGCTTGCAGGAAACACAAATCTCTCAATCAATATTTCTCCTCTGTAGTCTGTGTAATCTGTTCCAATCATGTGTTCTCTGTTTCACGGGGGAAGAAGGATAGGACTCTGTTTTTTTTCTTCCCTCCTCTAGAAGGAAACCATGAATTGTAAGAACAGGAGACAAATTAAGATCTTAGAAATGTAGTGCACAGAAGAGGCACATGCTATTACCACTTGGCCAGAGCAGAAGGAATAATTATTTCACAAGTATCACAAGAGAACTTAGGCCATGGTGAAGGTCTTTTGACTTTCCATCTGCCGCCCATTTAAAATAATTATGTACCACTTGTCAGAAAACTCTGTGAAGTTTACAGATTGAAAATAAGCATAAGAAAGTGTGGAAACCTGGAGAAGAGACACCAACAAGGATAAAAGAGAGATTTCCATTACGTGACTGAGAACTGGTTTATGTCACAGATGTGTTCTATTTGGTCTCCAATGATACTTTATTATTGTTGATTTTGAGGATTTATTTGCCAATATGTTAAATGGAATATTTTTAGTACTCTTGAAATTCAGAAGATCCAGCAGCACAGAATCAGTATTTCCAGGGCATGAGTCAAGTGCAGTTGAGGGCATATACTCCTTGATATATGGCTTAGAATCTCTTATTCGCCCCCTTGATTACCTCCAGATTCTGTACTCATTCAAGTACACTGCCTGTCCCTTAGAGGCACTGGGATTCTGTCTGTCTTGGAAAATAAACTCAAAAGCTATGGGAAAGGAAAAGAGGAGATAGGAGTTTAAGGGAAAAGAGTTTCTGAGCCAATGAATGGAATGGGATGGCCACACTGGATCTCTGAGGGTGGCAAACAAACACAGGCAACAAAGGGAAAAATAATGGAGCCAGAGGAAACTAGTAGAAGAAAGCAGACAAAAACCACACAACTGTCCCAGCAACTGCAAATAAACCAGTATTCTATGTGTACCTTTTGATTCTCAGAGTGTCTGTGACTAGCTCTCAATAAGCCCATGAAGCAACAGGCTGTAACACTGGATCACACCAGACTTTATTATTTCCATTGTCATTTTCTATTCACTTATATATTGAATATTGCATATATCAACCAAAAAACTGAGGACATGATATGTTCCAGTTATTGTGCTAACTTCTGAATATACCCTGTTCAATAAAATTGACTTAGTCCACTACTTCTCAGCCATGCTAGCTCAACCTGGCCTGACCTGGTGGATTTGGTAGAAACAGTCAGTGGTGCCTGACACATGTGGTGACTCTAGCTGGCACCAGTCGTCACTGTACTCAAGAATGACAGTGAAGGGTAAGAGATTCCTTGTTAATAGGACAGGTAGAGCCACTGAAACATGGATAATTACTGTTTGAGGCTATTTGAGACTATAGAACATTTACGACATATTAAATCAAAGTATATGATGAAGGAGTAGTCTGCTTTCCTTTTATCATCGGTAATTCTATCTGACGCTGTTCCTTCCTCTTAAACAGCTGTTTTAAACACCTTTTTAATAGTTCCTTGCACATACTCATGATATGCAGCCAAGTTAAGCTTTAGAATTTTTAAAGTTATACACATTTCGCCACATATATGTATCCACACTTGCATTCACATCTTTTTATACATTATTTTGAATTATCCGGTACTCAGAGTTCCCTGAACAGTCTTGATAGAACTGGGTACAAACAATTTTGAAATAAACTTTGGATGGATATGTTATCATACCAACTGGATTAAAAGTATAAGCAAAAAAAAATCAACTATTCCTCTCATGTTATTCTATCTTGCAGAAATTCATTTGCTTATTTTTTTATTTATCACAGGTTTTCATTTGTATAGATATAACCACATTCCAAGGAATCATTTATACTATTTGTCAGCATTTCCCCAAATAACTTTATGAATTCAAGTTTCTACAAAGGCTGGCTAACTTAAAAGTCAGTTAGCCTGCAGCAGGTGGATCCACTATATTGCATTATACTGTATAATCTGCATTACAGAACCAGTTTCATTTGCTTCTTTTTCTTTAAGCCAAATTCTTTGCACATGAAAGAATCCATTCTTTTCTTTGACACTTGAACTCTATAGATGGAGTAATGTAAGAGACTAGAGAATTAAAAACAGTGAATATTGCCTAGTTTCTCTATATATTATGTATATAACACAATGCACAGTTTTATTTCTCAAAAACATGACAATTTTAACAGAAAAATGAATATTAAAGGTAATTTTCCCATTTATACACACTCTGAATAATATCAAAATATTTAATAGATATTAATACAATTCTTATAGAATTTTCATGAAAAGACAGCGATTCATAGCAGTGTTTGTTTTTCCTTAAATTTATACTTAAAGTTTTTTTGAAACAATGAGAAGATGCTAGTCATGATCTTCAGAAGAGTTTTATTTTATCCTAAGTTTATCATTAAAAAGTAATTCTTAGTAAGATAAAGTATATAATGATATAATTAAAATTTAAAATCAGAGTTATTAAATCTCAAAATTCAGAAGGATCACACCAGTCATTTAGACCAATCTCAATGCCTTTGTTTCTACCAAACACTAGTTACTATGCTTAGTATTAATATATTCAACACCTATATGCATTCAATATCTAGACTCTCACTTTGACCTCTTCTTCTATCATGAACATTTCTTCCACTCAGCTCCATTTATTTACTCCTATGGCCACTGCCCAAACTTTACCAGCACCAGAAACTACATCTTAATGTCAGGGAACCAATATCCACTTGTCTAGACTTACATCTTATCCTTGCAACTCATTTGATCTAAGATCTACTCTGGAATTGTTTTTCAACTTATCAAGAGCCCCAATTTACTTCTCTCTTTATATCTATCACCCATCCACCGCCCTGTTTTATCTCCATAATTATTGTCCTCATATGCTGTACTTAGTAAATACAAACTTCACTGTCTTTCTCTTTATCTGGTAGTCCTATCATTGTACTACCAGATAAAACCACACCCTTATATGCAATCAACTACTGGCTTTTTTTTTTTTATCTTTGCACACATGCTCAATGGAGACTGCTTGAGATTGTGCCTTACTGAGGCACACGATGATTCAGACAACTTACACTATTAGTCATAGAACCAACTTCAAATAGGCACATAACTGTACACAACAATACTATCTCACTATATTTTTAAAAAATTATCCTCTCATTACCAGTAATACTTTTGCATCTTTCCCACTCCCTTCAACCTCAACAACCTGGATAAGTAGTATGAAGGGATTTACTGACAAATTGGAAGCCATGAAACAGAAATTCATCCTACCACCACCTTCTGTATCTCATTTCTTCTGGTTTCTCCTTTTTACAGCAGAGAATGTGACTCTGCTGTCCTATGAGGCCAGTTTCTCCAAACGTGGACTTTACTTTCTCAACACATTTGTTCCTTCAGTTATTCCCACTGTAGCAACTTTGTCTCTGTCTCTCAACTAGATAATTCCTACTGACAAATAGGCTATAACACCTCACATCTTTAAAAGAATACACATTTCATGTAATTGCTGTCTGCACCAGTATCTCCAATTCTTTATCTTCTATTATCTTTGTCAACCCTCTCCAGCCTGCCTGCTATTCCCACTACTCTACTCAATTCCTCCCGCCAAGGCATTGTTGGTCCTTATCTTTCGAAACTTTTTTTTTTTTTTTTTTTTTTTTTTGAGAAGGAGTCTTGCTCTGTCACCCTGGCTGGAGTGCAGTGGCATGATCTCAGCTCACTGCACTCACGGGTTCAAGCGATTCACTAGCCTTAAGCCTCCTGAGTAGCTGGGACTACAGGTACATGCCACCATGCCTGGCTAATTTTTGCATTTTTAGTAGAGACCAGGTTTCACCATGTTGGTCAGGCTGGTCTCAAACTCCTGACCTTGTGATCCGCCCACCTTGGTCTTCCAAAGTGCTGGGATTACTGGCGTGAGCTACTGCGCCCATAGAAAAGTTTAGTTCTTTCTGAACTTTTAAACACCATTCAGCAGTGTTCACCATTCTTTCTAACTTAAAACACTGTCTCTCATAACATATTTAAAAAATTCTGTTTCTTACTGTTATTTCTCAGATTCTCGTATAGGCCACAGTTCTTTCAGTAGAACTCTAACCAATTTCCATACATGTAAGTATCATAAATATAGTAATGACTCTGAACATTATATATCTTGCCTCACATGAATACCCAAGTGTTTTCCTGTAATCACAAAATGAACATCTCAAAGTGACCACAAATTTGACATGTTCCAAAGTAATCAAATTTTTATATCCTCTGCCAAAAGCTTCTCTAGAAATTTTGCCACTCCTTCTTCATCTTAGAAAATGCTATTATTCTCCACCACAGGCAAATAACCAAGGGTCATTACTAGAAAATTTGTCTCCTTTACCACTCATGCCCAATACGGATCAAATTATTTAAGATCTTTTCCTCAGTAAATCTCAAGTCTGTCACCTTTTCTATTACCACATTTTTTCTAAGTTTCAATCATCTCTCAATTAGATCATTACAGTAATCTTCTAAGTGGTGTTGGGGTGTCCTCTCCTGAAAACTTCAATCCATTTTCCAATATTAAGTTTATTTATTTAATTAAACATGTTAACTTGTGGTGCTCTTATGCTTAAAAAGTTTCATTAGCTTTCTGTTTATATAATGAATGAAACCAATGTTTAGCCTAGTTTAAAAAATGTAAGATCTCCCTTTACCTTAGCTTTCTTCCTGTTTACTTTTATTCATCATGCCTTGAATCATACCTATCTTCTTTAATTTTCTCTAACACAAAAGCCTCCTGTTTCTTCTGTGTAATCCTGCAAACCCAAACCCAGCAGCTAGTAAATATTCAACATATATGAATTAATTAATTGATTAATGAGTGATTTTATTTCAGATTGCTATCAAATGCTCAATTCCCCTGCATAGTATCTCCAATGAGTCAAATCCTGGAATTCCCTATGGGAACACCTGGGATATATAGTATCAGCTTACAAATACCATTATTTCTTAATTTTGAAAGAAAAACTGAGTAAAATATGAGAGCTGTAGCTTTTTAAAAAATAGAAAATACACCATAAAAATTTTAGTTAAGCATGGCAGACTAAATACATGTATTTATTTCTAATCTACTTCAAGCTCCAATATAATAACTGTTTATGAATGAAATGGTCTAATATCAAAAGTACAAAATTAGTAAGAGCGGATGAGACATGCCAACAAATTTTTGGAATATAAAAATAGATAAGATATTGTTAATGATTTGACAAAGCACAAAGCCTTAAGATATTTCTGTATAGAGAGAAGTTTCCAAAGTAGGGCAACTCAGAGATAAATCAAGAATGGGAAGATTAAACCTCAACTGTAAAAGAGAAATATGAGACTAAAAGCAGCGGATTAATTAAAACTTTGTTTGATGAGATATTATACATAGATGTCTTCTCCATCATTCCAAGCAGTTAAGCAGCTGCCCTTTCCAAACACTCAGAGAGGATAACAGATTATTTTCTATAAAAATCAAACCAGATTGTCGTGTACATCAAGCAAAGGAGGGATGGCAGGGAGGTGATATACTGAAACAGAATTACTGTATGAAAACCTGGAATAAACAGTTAGATACTCAGTTCTCCTTACCTGCACAGTAATAGTAATTCTTGCTACCAGACTGGATGCTGGAGGGCTCTCCTTCAGAGAAACAGAAGAGAAAAAAAAGCCTATAGCCACTAATACTTGAATCTCTGCAATTAAATACCTGGGTCCCTTCCCAATCATATAGCAGTGATGCTCACCAGTCAACAAGAACTGATGACACATGACAGATTCCAGTCAGTGATTTATTACCACTGTCAAATAAGAATGGACACTCAAAGATTACCTGGAAAAGTCCTTTAATATGGCCCCAGATTGAATAATTCCTACTTTCCTATATAATAAATTCAAAAATTATCTAAAATTCAGTGAAATTAGTCCATATTATCAATGCCAACCTTACACATAAACAGAGTTGACCTCCACTTATGATGCTGAACAATGCAGATGAAGAATGCTGGCTTTGGATTAAGAAGACCCTTAGTTTGAATTTTAATTTTGACCCATGATAGCTGTGTAAACTTATGTAAACTTAATCAAAATTCTTTTTTTTTTTTTTTTTTTTTTTTTTTTTTTTTTTTTTTTTGAGACGGAGTCTCGCTCTTTCACCCAGGCTGGAGTGCAGTGGCGCAATCTCGGCTCACTGCAGGCTCCGCCCCCCGGGGTTCGTGCCATTCTCCTGGCTCAGCCTCCGGCGTAGCTGGGACTACAGGCGCCCGCCACCTCGCCCGTCTAATTTTTTGTATTTTTAGTAGAGACAGGGTTTCACCGTGTTAGCCAGGATGGTCTCGATCTCCTGATCTCGTAATCCTCCCGCCTCGGCCTCCTAAAGTGCTGGGATTACAGGCGTGAGCCACCGCGCCCGGCCCAAAATTCTTAAGTTATTGAGCTGATGCTTTAGCCTGAGTTAAACAGAGAACAGAGCCTAAGGCAGAGGGTTTCTATTCTATTCTTTCATAATGGATTGCTGTGCAAGATAACAAAAGCAATGGATAAGCACAGAAATGCAGGGCAGAAGAGAGAGCCATGAGGAAGATATATTATCAGGGTGGTTGCCATTAAGTGAAACCAGTTACCCAGTTTAATGGAACTATCCCCAGGGAGCAAGGTCAATGGCATCTCAAGACTCTTTATCAAAGAGGAGAATGGGAGAAAAATCATCTTTTTTGTATTTCCTACCGTTCAAAAGTTTGTCCATTGCTTTCCTGGTTATGAATGCATGGAAGTCTAGTTGAAGTCCAACAAAGGCATCAACAAGGAATCATAGGAAAAAGATAAAAGGCCTGAGACATGGATATAAGGGAAGGTACTGTTAAGTGGCACCTTTTTGGGAGTCCAAACCGAGCAGGAGTAAAACTGAAGCAACTGCTTTAACTAAGACATGTGTGCCCACGAAGACCTGAAGTGGCACACGAGCTTTTACAGTTTTTTAGCTGTAAAATGGTAATGATATCACCTATATTTCTGGATTACTACAAATATTAAATAGCATAAATGGCACACTTGCAAAGCATATTTTAATAAACATATTTAATATTTCCCTTATTGATTTCTTTAATCAATAAAAGCATTTCTGAAATTTGTGTAAAGGTCTAGATGAAGGGACATTGGACACGCTTTGATAATCATTGAGACTGGGTGATAGATAAATGATTGTCATGGTCTTTACTTTGATATGCATGTTTGACATCTTTGTAAACATAGTTTTAAAAATAATATTTGTAAAATTTAAAAAACAGAAACAAATAATTCTGATTTCAAAGGTCAACTAATAGACTCCTAGTCATATCAGGATATCAATGCCTATCTCATTCACTTTCTGGTGCTTAAAAAATAATAAAAGTAATTATTTCCCAATCTTCACTTTCTACAATGCTAAACTATTTATTTCTCCTTTTCTGAGCCCACATGCTTCCTTCAATGAATGTTACCGAGATGGAATTTATATCTTATATTTCAGGTGTATTTACATTCATTTCTTCCCCACTATGTTGCAAACAAGTTGTTTTGCCCATTTGTTCTTATCCTGAGGTCATGAAAACATTTAACTCTATTATCTTCCAGAAGCTACATTGTCTTGCCTTTGACTTTAAGGATTATGGTCTTGAATTAATTTTTGTATGTGTATGTGGCCACACAAACCTGTTAGAAATCTAGTTTCAATTACTTTTTTCATATGGATTCGAATTATACCACCAGTACACGCATATTGAAAAGAAGTATTTTTCTACTGTTTTCCAATGGAAATATTGATATAAATCAACTACCCATATATGCACAGGTCAGTTTACGAACTTGTTATTTTGTTGTACTGGTTTGTTTATATATATTTTTTGCCCTGATAAGACACTGCCTTAGTTATTGCAACTTCTGTTATAAGCTTTGAGATCTGAGAAAGAAAGTTATTCCAGCTACTTATTTTGTATTTGCTATCTCTGGTCTTTTGCATTTATATAAATTTTATAATCAGTTTGTCAATTACTAAAACGAAATGTACTGGGATTTTGATTGGGACTTCATTGAATATAAAGATCAATATGGAGAGTATTGACTTCTTCAAAATGTTGAGTCTTCCAGGCCATGAAGAGGAAATATTCTTTTAATTATTTAGGACATCATTAATTTTTCTAAATAAATAAGTGCAATTCCTTTCCAGAGGTCTTCACATATCTGGTTCACTTTTGTTCTTGTGTATATTTATGCTATTATAAATGCTATACATGGTTTACTTTCCCTTTCTATTGGTTAGCGATACATAGAAATGGAATTTCTTTTTGAATATTCAACCTGCATATTGGTTTTCTAATGGTGTTGTAACGAATTACACCAACTTAGTGACTTTAAAACAACACCCATTTATTATCTCACAGTTTAATCAGTCAGAAGTCTGGACTTAGCATGGCTCAGTTGGATCTCTTTCTAGAGGCTCTGTGGACGATTTTTTTCCCAACGTCATGAAAATTCTTGGCATAATTCAGTTCCACGGAGTTACAGGACTGATTTCCCGTTTTTTTCTTACTAGCTTTAGCCGGGGTTTATTCTCAGCTTCGAGAGAGCACTCACACTCTTGGCTCATTCCTCCATCTTGAAAGCCAGCAATAGTGAGTCAAGTTCTTCTCTTGTTTTAAGTTTCTGTGACCTCACTTTCTGCTTCATCTCTTCTCTGCCTCCTTCTCTGTCAGATCTCTCTTACTTTTCTGCCTTCCTTTTCTGCTTTTAAGTGCTCCAGTTATTACACTGGGCCCAACCAGGTAACCCAGATTAACCACTCCATTTTAAAGTTAACTGATTAATAATCTTAATAACTTCCGGTCAGGTGCTGTGGCTCACGCCTGTAATCCCAGCACTTTGGGAAGCCAAGTTGCGTAGATCACGAGGTCAGGAGTTCAAGACCAGCCTGGCCAAGATGCTGAAACCCCGTTTCTACTAAAAATACAAAAAAATTAGCCGGGCGTGGTGGCTGGCCCCTGTAATCCCAGCCACTCAGGAGGCTGAGGCAAAGAATTGCTTGAACCCAGGAGGAAGAGCTTGCAGTGAGCCAAGATCACGCCACTGCACTCCAGCCTGGGTGACAGAGCAAGACTCATCTAAAAATCAATCAATCAATAAATAAAATAAAAAACAACATCCAAACAATTCACGCACAATAGTATCTACACATATGTTTGCTTGAATAATTAGAATATGGGACTCTTGAGAGTACATCACTAAAATTCTACCTACCACACCTTGTACCTGGCTTCCTTATCAAACGCATTTAACAATCTATTTATGTGTAGAATTTAATTTTTAGATTTTTAAATATATATACACACACACATATATATGTAATCTTAAAATCTGACAGTTTTATTTATTCCTTTGAAGTTATTATTTATTTTCTTTCTATTGATTACATGGGTTCACTAGTTAGGCCTTTTAATAAAACATGAAATATAAGTAATTTTTACTTTCAAAAGTTTTAAACATTTCCTCATAAGATATGTTTGTTATGTGATTGTTGTAGATTTTTAAAATCAAATTAAGGGAAATTCTTTCTTTTACAATTTTGCCAAGAGTTTTCCCACTAAAGGATGCTGAATTTTATCAAATGTAATTTCTGCATCTTTTTATGTCTGTGAATGTTCTCCTTTATTCTGTTAATATGGTGAATTATGTTAATTTGTCTTTTGATTTTTAACCCAATCTTGTTTTCTAAAAATAAACCTAACTTGAATATCTTGGTTTAAACTTTACATATGGTGTTGAATTCACTGTGTTAAAATTTGTATAGGAATTTAAAAAAATGTTTATGAGTCAGACTGCCAGTAATTTGCTTTTAGAAGAAAATATTATTGTCAGGTTTTGGTATCTGGGTGTTTGTTAGCACCAACAAATGATTTAGTTACCATTTCCTATTTTCAATTGTCTGAAAGAGTTTGTGTTGGAATGATGTTCTTTCTTCTATATGTGTTTGGTACAATTTACTGGTGAAGCCATCTGGACTTGATGTTTTCTTTATGTATTGATTTTTAATGATAGATGTCATTTCTTTAATTTCAGTAGTTATATAAATCCTCATATTCTTTCTGTTTTCAGTTTTATCAGTTCTATATTTTAGGAAATTATTTCAACTGAATTTTCAAACATATTGTTTATAACATCATGTTATAATCTTCCTAATATCAGAGAGATCTGTAATTATGTCTCCTTTTCATCTGTACTGTCATTGATTTGTCCTATTTTTTTCTTTTTCTTCATCAGAAACACTAAAGAATTTTTTATTTTAATAGATTTTCTAAACGTTAAGATCTTACTGATTTTGACTAGTATATAAGTCCTTTATTTTGTTAATTTCTACTTGTAATTTTATTACTTCCTTCCTAGTTCTTTTTATTTAATCGTTCTTAAGATGGATACTTAAGTAATTGATTTTCATCTTCTAAGCTTTATTAGTATGTTTATTTAAAGCAATACATTTCCATATTACCATGACCTTAGCTGCAGTGTATGTATTTTGGTATACAGTATTTTCTTTATTTTTCAATTAAAATTTGTCTTGACTTCCTCTATGATGTCTTCGATGATTCTTCCTCTATAATTTCTTCTTTTGACCATATAGAAGTGTATTCATTAATTCAGTCACATATAAATATTCTCCTTTTATCTTTTTCCTACTGGTTTGTTTGTTTAGCTACATTTAGGGAAAATTTCATTTCTGAGAAGACAGAGTAAACACATTCCATTTTATGCCTTCTGCTAATGAGAAAAAAAAAATTGGAAAAAACACAAAAGCCAGAGTCAAAAGACTCTGAAAAATGGAGAAAAAATGCAGACAGGCTAAGGATTTGGGAGATTGAGGAACAATGACAGGTGAGTTCTCTTCTGTTTTTCTTTCTTTTTTGAGAAATATATATATATATGAGATATATATATCATATATCTCATATATATCATATATATGAGATATATATATCATATATCTCATATATATATCTCATATATATCTCATATATATATCTCATATATATCATATATATGAGATAGATATATGATATGATATATATATATGATATATATATCATATATATATCTCAACAATCTCAATGTTTAAGAGAAGCCCTCAATCCAGAATTTCCAACAGTTGCAGATAAAACATTGTGCTTGCTTACTGTATTTAACCAAAAGACCTGAAAAGCAAGGGTATAAAAGAATATTTCAACAATATCATTCTGTTCTTAAGGTGAACACTTCAAAGAAAGCCACACCCCTCCCCTCCCCAATGCGTGCTGAAGCAGTGGAGTCCATGAGTGGAACCTTGTCATATATAATCTCTACACTAAATTTATAGCATGGCCCCCATCTCTCAACCTGTGTTGAAATTCTGACTTCCAGACACACCTTTCAGTAACGAGGACGTACTCTTCCATGATAAAACCTGTGGGCAAAGCTTCGACATTCATCCCACCCCTAAAGCAATAAATTTGCACCTTTCCCAAGTAGAATCAATGGGAAGAATTTTGACTTCTATCCCCACCTGACGGTAATGAGGCAGTATCTCTCTCTTTTTCCAGACAGTGTTTAAGAATTTGTTGTATAGAGCGCTATTACCTGAATAACACATTGTGGCAGAGCAAAATAACCCTTAAGCATTTAGTTTTCAGATTTATTTTCAACTATTTAGAGGGTTATTTCTTGACTACCACAGCTAAGTCATTCCCTTCTCCATTGTTCTATAGTTTATTGCCATTTATTTTCCATCAAGGCATTTACCCACTATTTCATAGTGTTATTTAGAGTTTACATGTTTAATATCTCCATCTCCCAACAAATATGGGAACATCATTAGCTCAGAGGAATTTTATTTCTTTCCCCTCTGAAGTCTCAGTACTAGTTGTTACATTAATTAGCACTTATTTAAATTTTTAGTTTTCTTTTTCTTTGCCTCATGTTAGTGTTACACCCTTCCACTACCAAGCTTAAAGTTAGGAATGATCCATGTGACTGGAATTGAATGACCGCTCTGAGAAAGAAGTCCATAAGACTCTGCATGCAATTTGCCATGTCTCCATCCTTTCTTTGCCATAGAAACTAAAGATCTTCCAGATAGTAGAGGCTCTGTTAATGTTATTTCTTGAATAAGGACTATCTGAACAGAACATCTGTGACTTGGAATGGGGACATGTAGCTTGGAGAAAAAGTAAGCACACAGTGTTTTAAGTTACTGTGGTTTTATGGTTATTTGTTACTACAGCATAACCCAGCCTGCCCTGACTTAAGTGATATAACATTTGACAAATATTTATAAAATAAATAAATTCAGATTCACTCTAATACCTAGAAAATTATCAAATATAGTAAACCAAGTAATAAATATTTATTATGGAATATGGAAACAGTGATCTAAGAGAAGTCTTGATATACTGACCATCCATTGTTGTAGCAGATCTCACTATTGCTATTGTGCTTAACATTTCAATTACAAAAATTAAAAAAACACCATTCATCAGTGCAGGTCTGTGTATTTAAAGAAGTAATTTACAAGTTTTTTTTTCCTTTGTAAACATACTGTTTTGAAGTGCACATATAGATAATTTGCACTTTGGGATGGAATGGGATGGGATGCCCTATTGGGAGTCCATACATTTGGATTATAGATGGATTTCCATCCCATCTTCCTCCCCATGTCTTTCCCTTTTTGATCATTCTATGGAAATGGAAAGCTAGCAGAAGTTTGAAGAATTGTCATGCAAACAACAACAACAAAACAACTTTAGCATATTAACCTGTTGTCCAACATTATATAAGCAGTTTGTATTTAAAATATCCCTAAGTGGATTTTAATTCCAATTTCAACCATTTTTAACTATTTTTGAAATATTTAAAATCCCAACCACTATTTCTCTTCAACCAGTCCTTACTTTTATAAACAAAAAAGTAACAGTAAATAATTTATAACTAGGTCTTTCTGAATCTAAAAAACACGTTCTTATACACTATGTGATGCCATATTTTTTACTCTTTGTGAGTTTTTTGTGCCATTCTCTCCTCTGGTATGGCCTTCTCCTGTGTTTACACATTCCAAGGGCTACTCCATTTTACAAGAAACAGTTCATGTTTGCTACTTTGGGGTTGATCCCGTAATAATTCTGGTTCTTACTTGGTCTTTCCCTGTGAAATGCAGTAGCATTCAAAATTCTCGGACTATTCTATGCACCTTGGCAGATTTGTGGTAACGGTCCATAATTGCTTCATATCTGCTAACCTTGCTTCCAAAGCTAGTTTTTGAGATTAATGAGACAGGAGCTTGCCTTTTTCTTTCTGTATAGCTTCCATAGCAACAAGAAAATATTAGACACACAGTAGGCATTGGAAAAAAAAAGTGTTCAGTTAAATGAACTTGATTTGAATGGAATGAGAGTTCAATGAAACTGTATATATTGTGAAACGTGGCAACTTACACCTACCTAAGACATTAAAGAAGATCATGCTTTCTTGCCTAAGTTTTATGTCCAATTTGTTCCTGTTTCAAACCCCTCGACAAAAACAAAATCTTTTAATCTGTTTGCAAAATATTTCCTCCTTCCTCCCATCTTGCTGTTGCTGCTCTGTGATATACTGCCCTTGCCTATTACCCCTTTATAGCTGTTTTGTTAAAGTTCATACCGCTAAGACCTGTAAAAGAAATTTATGGCTCTAGGGATTTCAGCAAATTCTAAATAACCATAACAGGAGCATGAAGCATTAATTAAAGACACCAGAGTCTAAGTTATAACAGAAATCCTGACATTTAAGGCCCTGGTACCATTTAAATTTAAAATGGTATGACAAACAGAGAGTAATTTGATGGTCAGAAGGTTATAATGGATACCTTAATACCTTTGCCAAGAAAAAGTGTCTGTCCCTGCTCTAACCCCTACCCAGGGGCTTCAGGGGCCTCCTTCATAAAACATGGTGATGCCTAAATATTTTTGCAATAACTCATATATAAGCTGGTCTTTTCTTTAAGAATACTAGAGATTAAACACCAACCCCCAACATTCATACACCAATTTTCAGACAAACCAGGTTAATATTTAACATATATTTAGTGCAATTTGTCTATTTCTTAGTTTACTGGAGGGCTGTATTTAAAGCCAAGGGACCAAGGAACATTCCACAACACACTAAAGCAATTTTTCCTCAGGGAATATGCTGATTCTTTAGTAAAGGCAGAAGCCGACATTCCTGACTCATTCTGCCAAACCAAGCAATGAAAAATGCTTCACCTAATTTGAAAGATAATTTGTAATACCAGAGGCTCAACTTGTTTTGTGTATCCAATACTAGCACCCTTTCCAGAATGTTGAAAGTACACACTGTACGTATTTGTCTAATGTATATTCAAAAAAGGAATACGAATTGATCCTCAAAGCTCAAATCTGTAGTACATACTCTGTGTTCTGTCCCCACCTGTACCTTCATGAATTCTTTCACCTAGCACGCAGGCTGTTTTCCCTTTGTGAAATCCCATGGTACATATATAGTATTAATACCACTCACTTAGAATATGCCGTATTTTGTCTAATATTGCTAGATTTTGTGTGTGTAATCTTATTCCTCAAGTAAATTACAAGATAAGGACTATAATTTATACATCCTCTACAACACTTGGCACTGGCTTTGATTAGGCTCTTAATAAATATTTGTTGGTTGATTAATCAGTTTACCACACTTACTAATTGCAAGGCGACATCATTTATCATTAATAAACATATACATAGATTACAAAAACATCATGTGAATTTGCATATAATCATATTAAACCCAAATTAGCACCTGAGAGTCCAACCACCCTCTCCTTTAGGCCCTTTTCACTTTTATGTCTACTTTTGCCTCACTTACAATTCTGCTACTTACTTGCCTTCTTTCTCTTTTCAGCTTTGTGCTGTTATTTAATATCTCACCAGTTGTGTAATTTCAGCTCCCAAATTGAATAAGACATTCCCTCCAGTGGAACCCTCACCTTGACAAATAGCCAAATAGTAATTATTATTCCTTTCAGGGGTTGAGCTATGGAATCATGCTTGCAATATCCCAGGCTTGAGTGCCTAGAAATTTATGCTATACTTCCCTGTGTCGGAGTTTCCATCTGCGATCGTATTTCAAGCCCTCTCATTTTTTGTCAATATGATTAAGATAATTCCTTTATGAAGTTGGGAGCTCAGCGAGACATTCAGAAAGAAACTTGATGTTTCATATTTTTGCTAACTCGCTCTTCCCATTTCCTTTCCTATCATTTTAGCCAGACTGAGAGGGAGAATTAATTTTGCAATGGTCTCTATTTTTTTTTTCTAAATGTGTGACCTTCATATTAATAGGAGCCAGAGTACTCATTCATCACATCTGGTCAGTGTGAAACTGACATTTACAGGGTGGAATGTTTCCCACTGAGGACAAATGGGGATCATTTGTAAAACATGCTGCACCCAATCATAGGCTCCCATGGATCTCCAACTACATTTTTAAGCAACAATATAAACCATTCCCGAAACTGAAAGGTCTTTTCAAATATTTACTGCCTACCTATGGAATTTTTATTCTGCTGGCTGCTGCCATCAATAATCGTGGGAGTTCCTAGCTAAGTGTTGTGTGTGACCTCCAAGGAAAGTCTTAGCATTGCAGAATGGGGAGGCGGGTTAGTATCCTGCATTTTTCATTCTGTCACTTTCTAGGGACAATTACAAAGAAAATAAGAACCATATATAAGACTTATTTTTATGTTTATTATGAAAGCCTTCAGCTCTTGCATTTGCAAGTAAGCTCAATGATTTTAAGTGTGCTTTTTCCCCACATGAAATGAAATACTATTTCCCACTTCCTCCACGAATCTATTGGGTTACTCCAGGCCACTATGATCTTTCATCTGACATTTTGCTTTTATTTTTCTAGATCACAGTTGTGATTTAAAGCCCTCCTGGCACTTGGACACCTTGGTGATCTTAGCTCATGCTCCTAGTTCCATAGTGATGAACTGACCAAACTTTTTCCCAAGGATATCTGCTAATTCTGGAGTTTCTGCTTTCTTATGATCTGTTCTGTCTTTTGGTTCTGTATTGATATAACAAGCTTTGCCCCCTTATCAATGAGGGCACAAAATGAAGCACTTCAAATAGTTTCTGCAAAAATTTACAGTTGCTGCATTAAGAATTTTGTGAGCTTCAATAACGTTATTGAAAAGTTGCAGATTCCCTCCTCCTTCTTTCTCTCCTTCTTTCCTCCTCTTTCTGCCCTGTCTCGCCTTCATTATTCTCCTCTTCTTCTCAAAAACAAACATAATTTTTCTTGCCTCCTTAAGAATACTTGTAATGTTTTTCTCAAAACCTGGACACCAGCTCAACTCCTTTGTTCTACAAGTATTCACCCACCCTAATCGGGATTTTATTCCTGTGAAAAGACTGTGTTCCTCCTCAGAGGAATTTATGAGGTGGTAAGAGAGTAGAATTGCATTAATCTTATGACATTCCTAGAGAATTCTTATTTCTTCAATTAAAGTTTAATTGCTCTGTTCTGAAAAAAAAAAAAAAATGGTGAGTCCAAGCAGATAATTTACAGTGACCTGTATCTGTGACTAGTTTTAAGGCTACCTTGAGGTCAGAATTTAAACATGTTAATCCACTACTGGACTTAATAGTAAACAAGATAGAGATATCTCTGTCTCACAGAGATTTGTAATATAACTCAAAGAAGCTTTACTCCAAATGAAAAGGTCATGGTTAGAGGGAAATTCTATAATAATAGTACCTATCTGATAGGGTGAATGTGGGAATTAAATGAGTTCATAGCTATAAAGAATTTCAGAGGCCATCTGGCAATCACAAACAATAACAGTTAGTGGCAGCATTAGCTAGTTCCTGAATAGCCAAATATCTTGAGTCCTCATAACAATTATTCAAATAAATGTCATCATTATTTCACAGAGTAAGATACTTAAGCATTGGGGGTTATTAAGCAATTCTTTAAGGACATAGCAGCAACGTGCAGAGGAGCTGAAATTACAGCATTGTTCTTTCCGAACTTAAAGTCCCCTGTTTTTGTGTCGATGACTTTAAATATTCATAGTAGAATATCTATCTATCTACAGATAATTTCATGAAACATTAAACTAAGTTTGTTTTTTTCTAAAATGCTAACCTCTGTTTAACTATCAAGCTAGGCAAAAATGGACAATTCTACGTACCTCAGAAGCTTTCCTAGTGCTCCTCCGATTCATAAAAATCTCCCATCTTTGGAAAACAGCCATGATAAAAATTATATCAAATCCCAACTTTATACTTGCGCTTTTAACCAAATGACTTATGCTTTTCTAAATGATACAGATTTGCTTTGCCTGTTTGAGAATGTTATATAACTAGAATCCTAGACAGAGCTCTTACTTGCAACATTGTCATACATCAAATGTCAAGTGTCTACAAAGGGATGGATCACTCTGGGCTTTCAATGTTCTTCCATTGGTCTATTAAATTCCCTTAAAGCAATAAGCCTAGTATCTCATTTAATGCAGTGTTACAATAGGTTTTATTTTTTGGTGGAATAAGTCCAACCATCTTCTTGTTTCTTCTTCAAGAATGCATGGACTATTCTCTGTACTTTGCCTTATCACATACATTTAAAAATAAACCTATTATTGTTATGAAATAATAATAAATAAAAGACGGGTTTTGTTTGATGTTACATTATGTCTATAAAGTAAGGATCACTGACATCTGTAAAATTGGAATCTCCTAGTCTATAAAAAATTGAATATTTTTTGCTTATTCTTGGATCATTTTGATTATCTCTCAATAATGATTTTTGGTTGTCTCTGTAAAGGTCTAGTACAAAATTTGCTAGATTTATTTTTAGAAATTTAATGTTTATGTTATTTTAAATGGTGTAAGTTTTATTTTTATTTATTTGTTTATTGTACTTTTTATGTCATTCACCTTTTAATCTTACAATGGTTTCTCATTGCTTAAAAACTCGAGATACATAACATGCACAATATAAGTGCACAAAACACATTCTATGAGTTTTTGCACATGCATACACTCATGAAACCACCACCCAGATCAAAATAAAGAATTTTTTGTTTTGTTTTGAGACAGGATCTTGCTCTGTCGCCCAGCCTGGAGTGCAGTGGTGCCATCATATGTGTCCTCTTTATTGTAATATGCAAAATACAATTAATTTTTGAATAATAATAAACTTGTACAATCCCCTTTTTAAGTGTAATAGTTTTTGAAGATTCTTTTGGACCTTCTGTGTGTATGATTGCATTATATGTAGATAATAAGGGCTTTAATTCTTCTTTTCACTTTCTTATACATCATTTCTTAACCATTTATGTAGCTATAAATTTATGTGCATATTTATGCATATGTATATTATTTGTTAAAGGGCATACCAGCAAAATGTAGAGAAGCTGGAATTATAATACGGTTATTTCTGAACTTAAAGACTATTCATATTTAATTATCAATTTCATAGGGAATGCTTTGTTTCAACAGCAAGTATTAATTTTGCTATAAGTGTTTGTGTGTTTGTTAGGTTTTAATGAGATCGTTTACTGGATAAAAACAATTTCATTTAGTTCTTTTCTAATCTTAATTTGCTATTATGAGATTTTGAATTTGTCAATTTTTCTCTATATGTGTTTGTATAGTCATCTCATAATTCTCTTTAATTTTGAAAATATGGCAGATTGCATTGATTGCTTTTAAATGTTAATCTGACCTTACATTTCTGAGATAAATCCAGTTTAGTAATTATACTTTGCTCATTTTATGTATTGTTAGATGCAGCTTTCTAACATATTGTTGACTTTTTTATTGGTATTTTTGAGAAATATTGCTCTATATGTTTTCTTCTTTATAAATTCTCATAATGTTTCAGTAACAAGATTAGGATAATTTACTAAAATATATTGTGGAATGTACCATTTTTTCCTATTCTATGGAAGATGTGGCATGATATTGGAAATTTTTCTTCCTTAAATATTTAATAGAACTTAAGAATGTAGCCATCTGGAAGCAGACACTGTTTTTTTCCTTTATCTTCTTTTTCTGTATAATTAAACTTATAATTAAATTTAATTTATTTAATAAAATGATTAGAAGAATATTTGGATATTCTATTTCTTATTTCTGCCTGAATAAGTTTTGGTAAGTAATACAATTTATCCATTCAAAATCTTCAAATGTATCAACATAAACTTGTACAAAATGCCTTGTTATTATTTGTTTAATGTCCACAGTGCCTATAGTGGTATCTCATTTATTATATCTTGATTAAGTTAATTAAGCTTTTGTCTTCTGTAATCAGGTTTGTCTGAAGCTGATGTATTTTATTAGTCTATTTACAGAACATTTCTTATCTTTGCTGAAACTCTATAATACAATAAGTGTTTTCTATTTTATTAATTTTTGCTGTTATATTTAGTATTTATTTCTTTTTATTTTGTTGTTTTTTAACAAAATTCTTGAGATAAATGCTTACCTCATTAATTTTCAATTTTTAAAATTTTCTAATACATGCATTAATATATAAATTACTCTTTGAGTTTCTTATAATGTTAAACACTTACTAAATGACTCAACATTATATGGCTTTAAAAAAGACAAATTGAAAGTCATCAAACTTCATTTCATCATTCAAAAGGCATTTAAAGAATGTAAAACTAAGCCACAAACTGAGGCAATTTATTTACAAAATACATATCGAATTGAGAGCTTGTATTCAGAATATGAGTTACTCTTACAAATGAATAATAATATAAACTGATTTTAAAATGAGCAAAAACTTCGAACTGGTATTTCTACAAAGAAGTTATATAAATGGCAAATGTGCATACTGAAATATACTTCGCATAATTTATCATGAGGTAAGTAAAAATTAAAACCACAAGCGCTGGGCGCAGTGGCTCACGCCTGCAATCCTAGCACTTTGGGAGGCCGAGACAGGTGGATCATTTGAGGTCAGGAGTTCAAGACCAGCCAGGCCAACATGTTGAAACCCTGTCTCTACTAAAAATAGAAAAATTAGCCGGGCGTGGTGGTGGCACCTGTAGTCCTAGCCACTAGGGAGGCCAAGGCAGGATAATTGCTTGAACCCGGGAGGCAGAGGTTGCAGTGAGCCGAGATCATGCCACCAGCTTGGGCGACAGAGTGAGACTCTATCAAAAAAATACATTAATTAATTAAAACCACAAGGACATATAATTCTATATCCAGTAGAATGGCCAGTTTAAACACACACACACACACACACACACACAGACACACATATACATACCAACACACATACACAGAAAATAAATGTTTTTTAGAACATGAAACAACATGCACTTTAATATATTAGTGGTAAGAATGCAAAACTGTAAGTCACTTTAGAAAACTGCCTGGTGATTTCTTATAAAATTAAACACATTTTATATAACCCAACAATCCCACTTTTAGGTATTTTCCAAGAGAAATAAAAATGTATGTCCACACAAAAATGTGTACTGAATTATCATAATAACTTTATTCATAATAGCATCAAACTAGAAACACCCTAATATCCATCAGCTTTTGAAAGGATTAGCAAATTGTATCATATTTATTAAACAGAATAATATTTAACAATTAAAAGGTATAAACTCCATATGTGGCTGCATCTCTGGAGCACTATACTAAGTGGAGAAGACAAACAGAAAAGATCAAACACTTGCTTCCATTTGCTTGAAATTAACAAAAAAATAAAACTGTAGTAACTGAAAACTGGCCATTGGTGGCTAGAGGCTGAGTTGAGGGGAGCTGACTACAAAGGGGCACCAGAAAATTCAAGGAGAGATCCAGAAACATTTTATATCTGATTACTTTGGTCCTAAAAGGACAGTATATAATGAAACTGCAAAAACTACTTAGGTCTTATACTTAAGAATGTGGGTGCAAGTAAGTAATAGAAAATGCATAGGAAATGATGTTATATAATGCACTATTTTCATTAATTTAAATAAAAGGACTGTTAATGTTTTGTATGGGTTCAATCAGAATGGAATAAAAAAATAGAGCTGATACCAAGTTAAGGCAAATTTTTCTTACATAGTTTCCTCCTAAGCTACTTTGATAATGTAGGCATAGAGATTTATTATTCAGAATAATGATTTAATGCCTTTATCTGCTTTTCTTGGCTCAGATATAGTACTGTGACAAAACTGAGGTTTGTGTCTCCCATTATCATGACCTACTAACAAATATTTCTTATCAGCTTAAATGAACAGAATTCAAGGACATGATTTCAACTACCTGGACATTATGTTCAACTCAGCCTATAGCAACTGTGGTAGTTTGAAGCACATCAATTTGGTTTAGCTGACATTACAGCTTTTGAAATCTTTTCCCTGCATTGTACCAGATCAGAGTTGGCCAAAACAGGAAATTACATGAAGTTTGGAAGATAGAAGTAAGCAGAAACCATTGCTCTTTGAAGGTCATCATGGTTAAATTAGATGAAAGACAGTCGCAGAAATGGTGGCAGAGTCTAGCTGTTCTTTCCTTTCCTTTACATCTAGCACTTTTTTTTGCATTTACTTTGTTGGCCAACAGTAGCCCTAGGCTCATCTCCACATGTTTGGGAGCAGATCAATAGAGATACAGTTATACCTGCTTTTATTGTTCTTTGCCTTATTGTGCTTTGCAGATACTGCTTTTTTTAAAAAAAAGAAAACAAATGGAAGGTTTGTGGCATCCCTGAATCAAACAAATCTATGGGCATCATTTTTTCAATAGCATGTGCTCACCTTGTGCCTTTCTATCACATTTCAGTAATTTTTGCAATATTTCAAACTTTATTATTATTTTTATATCTATTATGGTGATCTGTGATCAGTGATCCTTGCTATTACTATTGTAATTATTCTGGTGTGCCACAAACAGCACCCGTATAAAATGGCAAACTTTACTGATAAATGTTTTGTGTGTCTTAACTGCTCCACTGACCAGCCATTCCCATATCTGTCTCCCTTTCCTCAGGCCTCTCTATTCCCCAGAATAGAACAATAACCTTACAATGCCCTTTAAGTGTTCAAGTGAAAGGAATGGTTACACATCTCTCACTTTAAATCAAAGCTACAGATTATCAAAGTTGGTAAGGAATACATGTCCCAAGCTGTGATAGGCCGAAAGCTAAGCCTCTTGCAACAAACAGCCAATTTGTAAATGCAAAAGGAAAAGTTCTTGAAGGAAATTAAAAGCGCTACTTCAGTGAACATGCAAATGATAAGAAAGTGAAACAAGTTCAGTGGTCTGAAAAGAAGATCAAACCAGCCACAACATTCATATAAGCCAAAGCCTGATTCAGAGCAAGGCACAATTCTCTTGAATTCTATGAGGGCTGAGAGAGGTGAAGAAGCTGCAGAAGTAAAGTTAGAAGCTAGCAGAGATTGTTTCATGAGGTTTAAGGAAAGAAGCCATCTCCATAATATAAAAGTGCAAAGTGAAACAGCAAGTCCTGAAGTAGAAGCTGCAGCAAGTTATCCGGAAGATCTAGCTAAGATCATTGACGAAGACGGCTATGCTAAACAACGCATTTTCAGTGTAGATGAAACAGCCTTCTATTGGAAAAAGATGCCCTCTAAGACTTTCACAGCTACAGAGAAAAAGTCAAAGCCTGGCTTCAAAGCTTTAAAGAACAGGCTTACTCTCTTACTAGGGGTGTATGTAATGTAGCCGGTGGCTTTAAGTTGAAGCCAATGTTCCCTTTTACTCTGAAAATTCTAGAGCCATCAAAAATTATGTCAAATCTACTTCTCTTGTGCTGCATAGATGAAAAAACAGAGCCTTGATAACAGCACATCTGCTTATAGCGTGGTATACTAAATATTTTAAGCCCAGTCTTCACACCTACTATTCAGAAAAAAACATTGCTTTCAAAATATTATTACTCATTAACAATGTATCTGGTCACCCAAGAGCTCTGATGGAGGTGTATAAAGAGACTAATGTCTTTTATGTTAGTGACTCCTAACATAACACCCATTTGCAGCCATAGAAGAAGTAATCTTGACTTTCAAGTCTTATTAGTTAAGAAATAAATTTCATAAGGCTATATGTAGCTGCCATAAGTAGTGATTTCTCTGATGGATGTGGGCAAAGTAAATTTATAACGTTTTGAAAGAATTTACCCTTCAACATGCCATTAAGAACATTTGTGAATGGGAGGACCACATATCAACATTAACAGGCATTTGAAGAAATTAATTCCAACCCTAATGGATAACATTGAGCTATTCAAGACTTCCACGGAGGAAGCAACTGCAGATGTAGAGAAAATAGCAAGAGAGATAGAATTAGAAGTGGAGCCTGAAGGTGTGACTGAATTGCTGCAATCTTATGATATTACATGAATGAAAGAGGAGTTGCTTCTTATGGATGAGCAAGAAAAGTGATAGTGATCTTTTGTGATGAAATCTCCTGGTGAAGAGGCTGTGGACATTGTTAAAATGACAGGAAATGATTTAGAATATTAAATAAATAAACTTTTTCATAAAATTGCTGCATGGTTTGAGAGGATAGACTCCACATTTGAAAGAGCTCTACTGTGAGTAAGTGCTATCAAACAGCATCATGCATTACAGAGAAATCTTTCATGAAAGGAAGATTCAGTACATGTGACAAACTTCATTGTCTTATATTAAGAAATTGCCACAGCCATCCAACCTCCAGCAACTACTACCCTGATGAATCAGTGACTATCAACATTGAGCCAAGACTCTAGAAGCATTGAAGGCTCAGATGATGGTGAGCAACTTTTAGCAATAGTGTATTTTTAACTAAGGCATGCACATTGCTTTTACAGACATAATGCTATTGCGTACTTAATAGAACATGATATAGTATAAACATAATTTTAATAGTAATATGGTTTCACTGTGTCCCCACCCAAATCTCATCTTGAATTGTTGTTCCCATAGTCCCCACTTGCCATGGGAGGGACCTGGTGGGAGGTGCTTGAATCAGGGGGTGGTTACTTCCATGCTGTTCTCGTGACAGTGAGTTCTCTTGAGATCTGATGGTTTTATAAGGGGCTTTTCCCCCCCTTTGCTCTGCACTTCTCTTTCCTACTACCTTGTGAAAAAGGATGTGTTTGCTTTCCCTTCAATCATGATTACAATTTTCCTGAGGCCTTCCCAGCCATGCTGAATGGTGAGCTTTTCTTTATAAATTACTTTTTCTTTATAAATTACTTTTTCTTTATAAATTACCCAGTCTTAGGTATTTCCTCATAGGTATGAAAATGGAATAATACAATAAATTGGTACCCATAGAGTAGGGTGCTGATATACCCAAAAATGTGGAAGTGACTTTGGAACTGGGTAACAGGCAGCAGTTGGAACAGTTTGGAGGGCTCAGGAGAAGATAGGAAAATGTGGGAAAGTTTGGAACTTCCTAGAGACGTGTTGAATGGCTTTGAAAAAAATGCTGATGGTGATGGACCATAAAGTCCAGGCTGAGGTAGTCGCAGATGGATATGAGGAACTTGTTGGGAATTGAAGCAAAGGTGAGTGACTCTTTTTATGCTTTAGCAAAGAGACTAGTGGCATTTTGCCCCTGCGCTATGGATCTGTGTAACTTTGAACTTGAGAGAGATGATTTAGGGTGTCTGGTGGAAAAAATTTCTAAGTAGCAAAGCATTCAAGAGGAATCACAGCATAAAGGTTGGGAAAAGGTGCAGCCTAATGATGCAGAGTAAAGGAAAAACCCATCTTCTGAGGAGAATTTTAGCTTTCTGCAGAAATTTGCATAAGTAATGAAAAACCAAATGTTAATCATCAAGACAATGAGGAAAATGTCTCCAGGGTATGTCAGAGACCTATGCAGCAGCCCCTCCCATTACAGGCCCAGAGGCCTAGGAGGAATAAATGGTTTCATGGGCCAGCCCAGGGACCCCCAGCTGTGTGCAGCCTAGGGACTTAGTGCCCTGCGTCCCAGCTGTTCCAGCCATGGCTAAAAGGGACCAAGGTATAGCTTGAGCTGTTGCTTCAGAGGGTGCAAGATGCAAGCCTTGGCAGCTTACATGTGGTGTTCAGCCTGTGGGTGCACAGAATTCAAGAATTGAGATTTGGGAAACTTCCACCTGGATTTCAGAAGATGTACGGAACAGCTAGGATGTTCAGGCAAAAGTGTGCTGCAGGGGTGCATCTCTCAAGGAAAACCTCTGCTAGGACAGTGAGGAAGGGAAATACAGGGTCAGAGCCCCCACACAGAGTACCCACTGGGGCACTGCCTAGTGAAGCTGTGAGAAGAGAGCCAACATCCTCCAGACCCCAGAATGGTAGATCCACCAACAGCTTGCACAATGCACCTGCAAAAATCAAAGATGCTTAATGCCAACCCATGAGAGCAGCCAGAAAGGGGGCTATATTTCTCCCTTTTCTCCCAATTTCTCTTATTTGGAATGGATGTATTTACCCAATACCTGTACCCCTATTGCATCTTGGAAGTAACTAACTTGCTTTTTATTTTACAGGCTTATAGGTGGAAGGGACTTGCCTTTTCTCAGATGAGACTTTGGACTTCAACGTTTGAGCTAATGCTGGAATGAGTTAAGAATTTGGAGGACTGTTAGAAGGTCATGATTGTGTTCTAAAATGTGAGAACATGAGATTTTGGAGGGGCCAGGGGCAGAATGATATGGTTTGGCTGTATCTCCACCCAAATCTCATCTGGAATTGTAGCTCCTACCATTCCCACATCTTGTGGGAGGGACCCAATGGGAGGTATTTGAATCATGGGGGCCGTTTCTTTTATGCTGATCTCATGATAGTGAGTGAGTTCTCTCAAGATCTGTTGGTTTTATAAGGGGCTTCTCCCGCACTTGGCTCTACTCTTCTTCTTGCCCCCATGTGAAGAAAGATGTGTTTGCTTCCCCTTCTGCCATAATTGTAAGTTTCCTGAGGCCTTCCCAGCCATGCTGAACTGTGAGTACATTAAACCTCTTTTTCTTTGAAAATTACCCAGTCTTTGGTATTTCTTCATAGTAGTATGAAAATGGACTAATACAACTGGGAAACAAGAAAATTCATGTGTCTTGCTTTATTGTGATGGCCTGGAAGCAAACCCAAAATATCTCTGTGGTATTCCTGTAGTACCACCACTTCCCACAGACCTACACCTTAGCCTTGCTTCCACAATTCCCTTCAGTGACTTGGCATCCCAGATTATCTGGTAGGTCACTTCTTTGATGCTTTATCTTTCCTCCTGGACCTTTACTTCTCCAGTTTTTTCCACAGTTTAATAACATCTATGTCCTGTAATGAATCAGTTATCTTATAACTCAGAAGTTCTGCTTCCCTGTTTGACATTGACAAATATGATTACTTCAAGCACTGTGATTACACATACCACAACTGCCATGTAAAATGAACCCATATTATTCAGGTAGTCAAGATTTTTTTCACTTGCAGTGACAAAAGGGAGTGATTATCTGAAGGGAGAGATTATCATATGACATGAGTGGACTCCATGACAGTGCAAAAATCTCAACATCAGGCAGAAGAATTGGGCTTCACTCCCCCACAGTATTAACTTACTCTCTTCAAACCCTCATTATTTAGGCTAAGATTTGGTTAATTATAACAATTCATGTTCATCTTCATTGCATATTAAATTAAAAGTTTTTAAAATTTCTAATGCTATTTGGGGAATAAATATTTTCATTTATTTTTCTTTTTCAAATTTTCTTCTGTTTCTATCTGTAGATCATACCATAAAGCCACATACACACATATGAGTACCTTAGGTTGCATATGCTAGCCTTGTCAACACATCCTTCCTGAAGGCCAGTATCTTCTAAACATGTTTATTGGTAGTAGAAATATTTGTCATCAGGCTAGGGTGGGAATGTAGAGGCATAAGCTCTACCTGACTATGTTTTTTCTTAACCTCCTAAGCTCCCATACTTAACTCTGAAGCACCTCAAAACTAGATTAAAAATGTATTGTACAGATGTAGAATTGCTACCTATATCCTCTTCTCCTATTTTCCCTTGATGAGTATTCCCTTGATGCTATAATAGTTTAAATTTTTAGCTCTCAATGCCTGATTTTAATTTTCACATTTGGAGTTTTGGTATTTGATGTTTTAGAATTTGGGGCATTCAGATTTGTTTTTGGCTCAGTTTGCTTTTTTGGCCTCAGTATCTTCAGTTATCTTTGGAGAAAATTCATAATATCTCCAATGTCTGGTTATTAAAATGCACACCTATATGTAGAATCTTAGCTCCAGTCTATATCAGGAAGGAGAATGCTGACATTGTCTACAGAGTACAAACTCCACATGGGTAAGGATGGTGTATATTTGCCAAGGCATTCCCAGTACCCATCACAGGTTTCTAGATCATAAAAATTCAGTAATTGTTAAAGTGATTAATTCAGAAAAATTCCATCCATCTAATGTTTTTTCTTTCTTTTACATGCAACTGTTTGAATTTATTTCCTTTGATATATGAAAGCCCGATAAGTTGTATGAGCTGCAAAGGCAAAGGGTATGCCTACTTTGTTCATTGGTTTATATTCATATCCCAGCACAATGCCTGTCTCTGTATAATCACAAATATGTGGTTTTTGAGGGAACAGTCAAGGGATATGCATTAGTTTTCACTGATTACTACCTCCACAGAGATGGCTAACTATGTGGCTCTGTGGCTTGGAGAAAGCAAGGACTTGGTAATTTTGTCTGTGGAGAATCTATATTAGTCTTCCTTAAATCTCAGTTCCTAGAGATTGCTACATATTAAGGACACAGAAAATGACATGCTTAGGGTTTTTTATAAATATTTTTACTTTATTAGATTCAAAAAATGCTTTCTAACTCTATGTGTTTGTTGGAGGACAAGTCATGTACCCTGAAAAACAGTGTCTACACTAGTTAGCACACACTGCAATACCAACAGTACCAAAATTTAGTAGCTTATGAAAACAATTATTTAGTTAACTATTCTGTTGGTTGGCAATTTGGTTTCTTTTTCAGCTAGATGAATCTGAGATCTCATGTGTCTGGCTACTCATGTCACTACAGATTGATAAGGGACCAGTTGGTCTAGGGAAGACCTCAGCTGTGACCTCTTATTTAATATATTTTTTAAGTTCAGGGATATATGTGCAGATTTGTTATATAGGAAAACTTGTGTCATGGGGGTTTGTTGCACAGATTATTTTGTCATCCACATATTAAGCCTAGTACCTATTAGTTATTTTTCCTAATCCTCTTACTCCTTCCACCCTCCATCTTCTGATAGGCCCTAGTGTCTGTTGATGCCCTGTATGTGTCAATGTAGTTTCATCATTTAGCTCCCATTTATAAGGGAGAGCCATGTGGTATTTGGTTTTCTGTTCCTGCATTAGTTTGCTAAGGATAATGGCCTCCAGAAAAATCCATATTCCTGCAAATAACATGATCTTTTTCTTTTGTATAGCTGCATAGTATTCCATGGTGTATATGTACCACATTTTATTTATCCTGTATACCATCGATGGGCATTTAGATTGATTCCATGTCTCTGCTATTGTAACTAGTGCTGCAATGAACATAGATGTGCATGCATCTTTATAATAGAATGATTTATATTCCTTTGATTGTATACCTAGTAATGGGATTGCTGGTTCAAATGGTATTTCTAGTTTTAGGTCTTTGAGCAATCACCACATTGTCTTCAACAATGATTGAACTAATTTACCCTCCCACCAACAGTGTATTCTGTTCTCTGCAACCTCCCCAGCATCTTATTTTTTGACTTTTTAGTAATACCTAATCTGACTGGTGTGAGATGGTATCTCACTGTGGTTTTGATTTGCATTTCTCTAATGATCAGTGACATTGAGCTTTTTTTTCATATCATTGTTGGATTTAAGAGGTCACAGCTTTTCCAGAAATTGGAACCCTCTTATACCTTATACAAAAATTAACTCAAGATGAATTAAAGACTTAAAAGTAAAACCTAAAAACATGAAAACCCCAGAAGAAAACCTAGGTAATACCATTCAAGATATAGGCATGGGCAAAGACTTCATGACTAAAACACCAAAAGCAATTGCAACAAAAGCCAAAATTGACAAATGCTATCTAATTAAACTAAAGAGCTTCTGCTCAGTGAAGGCAACTATCATCAGAGTGAACAGGCAACCTACAGAATGGGAGACAAAGTTTGCAATCTATCCACCTCACAAAGGTCTAATATCCAGAATCTACAAGGGAATTAAACAAATTTACAAGAAACAAACAAACAACCCCATCAAAAAGTGGGCAAAGGATATAATCAGAAAATTCTCAAAAGAAGACATTTATGCGGCCAACAAGTTTATTAAAAGAAGCTCATCATCACTGGTCATCAGAGAAATACAAATCAAAACCACAGTGAGATACCATCTCACACCAGTTAAAATGGCAATCATTAATGTCAGGAAACAACAGATGCTGGAGAGGATGTGGAGAAATAGGAACACTTACACTGTTGACGGGAGTTGAAATTAGTTCAACCATTGTGGAAGATAGTGTGGCAATTCCTCAAGGATCTAGAACCAGAAATACCATTTGACCCAGCAATCCTGTTACTAGGTATATACCCAAAGGATTATAAATCATTCTACTGTAAAGACAAATGCACATGTATGTTTACTGCAGCACTATTTACAATAGCAAAGACTTGGAACCAACCCAAATGCCCATCAATGATAGACTGGATAAAGAAAATGTGGGATATATACACCACGGAATACTATACAGCCGTAAAAAAGAATGAGTTCATGTCCTTTGCAGGGACACTGATGAAGCTGGAAACAATTCTCAGCAAACTAACACAGGAACAGAAAACCAAACACCACATGTTCTCACTCATAAGTGGGAGTTGAACAATGAGAACACATGGACACAGGGATGGGAATATCAAACACTGGGGCCTGTTGTGGGGTGGGGTTAAGGGGAGGGAGAGCATTAGGACAAATATCTAATACTTGCAAGGCTTAAAAACAAGATTACAGGTTGATGGGTGCAGAAAACCACCATGGCACATGTATACCTATGTAAGAAATCTGCATGTTCCACACATGTATCTCAGAACTTAAAGTAAAATAAAATAACATAAAATAAAAAGAGGTCACAGCTTTTCAAAGGACATGAAAAGATATTTTTCAAAAGCTATGACCTCCTAAATATAGCCCACGGATTTCCCGTCTTCCATTAGATTAGCACATAATGTTCAACATGATAGCAGGCTTTCAAGAGAAAAGGCGGCGGAAGCATACAGAGCCTCTTGAATTTCAGTCTCAAAGTCACGCACAATTCCTGTTGCATTCAATTGGTCAAAGCAATTGACAAAGTCAGTTTCAAGAGTGGAAAAATCAACTCAGTTGCTTAAGAGTGGAGCTTCAAAGTATTGTGGCCATTTTTGCAAACTACTACAATATTTTTAAAGTGTATTCTCTTTATAGGAGATAGAAATGACATATTGAAAAAAGTGTATAGATACAAATATATAAAGTCATACACACACACACACACACACACACACACACGTCTTTTTTGTAGCTGAATGGTTACAAGGTAGGTCCTTCTTCATGCTGGGAGAAAGATTAAAAATCCACTCTCCTTCCTCACAGTGTTATTCAACAACTCCTAAAAACCAAATCTAACCCTCCTATTCCCATGCTCTTCTATATACTGAGATATGCAAATAGGCATTAGAGAAGGTTTTGGAAGAAAAATATAACAGATAACTTTTTTACACACATCCTTGCTTATTACAAACTTGAAACTTATGTCTACTCAGAGAGGTAAAAGACACTCTGAGTCCATTTGATACCCTGTGAGCTTCCTCTCTACCTGTGTCTGTAGTGGTGGCTCTAAAATAAAGGCTTCTAAACCTCACTGATTATTAGATGCACATAGGGAATTCGAGCCACAATCCTACATACAATGAATTAAAAGCTTTGGGGATATGGTCAAAGTGCTCATAGTTTTTAGTATCATTGACAAATGAAGAAATTATGTTAAAGATAATTCAAATTATCTATTCAAATTCAACAAATGTCCCTGGAAGAGTTGACAATAAAATTCCAAGGATCTGGACTCCTTGCTCAATTTCTCAATTCCTTGAGTACCCACAAGGAATAAAATTCATTTTATTAACATCAGAATCTTCTAATGAAATTCCAAATAATTCTGCCACCCTATCATTGATTATATATCATGAATGTGACATGATCCATGTGGATTCCAGAATATGTCATCTAGAAGTAATCTGCCTTCCATGTATATTGATTTTGCAATTTTCAATCTTTACTATGGTTCTATATCTAAATCTATTTTCAGGAAATTTACTAAGATCTGCAAAATTTAATAGACCTATGATATGACATGCTATATTTATCATTTATATGACATCTCTTAAATAGAAAAGACAAAATATTATAATTTAGGTTACTTTGGACCACTGTCAATATTGTCAGTGTCTGATAGAGCATTGCTCGCTCTCTTTTTCACTCTCGCTCCCTGTCCTTCAAATAAAATTGTCCTTTTATTAATTTTTGCTCTACCCAAGACTGGCAGCTGATTTTGAAGTGCAGACCATTATTTGTTTTTTTTTTTGGATGTTACCATTTATTGCAAGTAGGATAAAATCAATGTGACATTTCCAGAACAATGATAGATGACAATAATAAGTGGTCTTTAAATGCGGAAGACTAATTTTTAAAAATGTCACCAGTGTACTATTTCAGACTTTGTCAAAGATAAAGCAGTAAAACTTATAGACATAAAAACTAATAATATTTCACCATGTTACTTGCGGATGCTATACTTACATCATTATAGGTCTATCTAAATACTGCCTTACTACTAGAATAAGTACAGCTATAATATAAAAGTCCATTGATTTGGGCCATTCAAAAACAAAATTATGGATGTTTGGCCTGAGTGAGTGTGTGTCTGTGTGTGTATGCACACACGTGTTCTTGTCTTCGGCTATGGATAGGAGTAATTTAAACCTGTAACCACTGAAAAATACTACACACATTGTTTTTTAATCTATTTTCATCTGTAATCCTGGGAAAACTATATACCCTCCCTTTGTTTCACAATTCTCATTTTTCAAATAAAAATATCACAAAAATCAACTCATAGGTTTACACGGGGAAGATAGACAAAAATCTTAGAATAGTGCCTGGCACACAGTAAGGACTCAATAAGTGTACATAGTATTCTCATTGTTTGTATTAATGTTGTTATAAAATGGTACAACATCATCAATGCTGAACTGTTCATACTAACAGGAATTCTCACATTACCGTTTTTATATTATTGTTATTGTTCAAGTTTTCTAATTGTCCTTTAAATTCTTTTCATGCAGTGAGTGGTTTACATTTTACCTTGTGCTTCAGTTAAACTAGAATAAAATTATGTACATTTTGCAAATTACTAGACTGATGGTCAAGAAGCAGTGCAGCACAAAGCCAGCAAGGGATTTTGTAGTTCTCATTGAGGATTCATTTTTAAATAATTAATTTGTAGTTTGGAGGAACTAAAAGTCACAATCTGCAATTTGCTCTATAAAGATCCACCACATTTTTAGGGGCCAAAAAACTTAGCAGGAACTTACAACAAACTTATGTCAAAGAAGAACATTCAGTGTGCCAGAATGAACTGCAGGAAGAAAAAAGAATAAAGAAGTAAAAGAGCAAAGAAAGAATTCCCTGCTGCTTTCCATAGTGACAGATGATGGACACCTTGTTGACATCCAGTTACTACTTCATTCAGAGTTTCCCATCAGTATGAATTTAGGCCTTTCCCGTAGGATGGAGTTTCACTTTCCTTATTTTCATAGGGTATATTAATTCATTTTGCTTTCTTGCATTTTAATAGCCATAAAGAAATTTTAAGTAGTGAATTATAAATTCTATGTAATTTGAGTTATCTGCTAACATTCATAAATTGGTTGACCCATGAAATCTTACGTTTGTGAAAAAAAAGACTTCCATTCAAATTCCAACCCTAAAACTTAGAAATTTTGTGATCTTGTGAAAGTTACTTAATATCTCTGAATTTCTAAATCCTCATCTATACAATGTCAATAACAGTACTAGTATATTGGGATACCTTGAGGATTAGATTGTCACACACACACACACACACACACACACACACACAGTACTTGAGATTACTCCCATGAAACAAAAGTTTCTCAGTATGACTTTATTCCCTTCCCATTCTTTCTCCCCTTTCCTCTACCTTTAGAGCATCTTGCATAGTATTATTTTAATTTGCAAATCTGTCCTACAGGTTAGTTCTTTAATCAATGTGTTAAGATAAATAGAGATCGAGAAAGAACAAGGAAATGGTATCCTAGATCTCCACTGTCTTTTTCACCAATAGCATTTCTCCTCACTCATCCTTACCCTGCACCATCCCAAGTCTAAGCCTTCAGAGAAAAAAATGTCTTCAGGCTAAGGCCAGAAAAAAAAAAAAAAAAGCTGCTGACAAAGAATTTATTCCTAATCAGAATTGCTGTTCTATAACCAAATGAAGCTGCCTCAGTTGAACCTTAGGAAGTAATCGTGTGACCAAAGAGAACAATGACAACAAACAAAAACTAAAATAAAGACAAAAGCACATATTCTTTCTTCTTTCCCTTTGATTGCATTTAGGAATCTCTGTCCACTTTCTTACTAGTTACTGGTTGTGGACAAGATCTGTTGGTCCACAACAGCATGCTAAAGATGAGCAAACCAGACAAAGGGAAACAGGTTTGCTGTCGCCCCTACAGCAGCAAGTGGGAAGCTTCCAGGTAAGAGAAAGTCTCAACATTATTTTACCAACTTAAGTTCTATACAGAAGTTCAAAATATTTTTTTTAAAAAAGCCAAATAATCTGTTTTTAACTCCAGTCTAATCTTTTAATGGAAATTTCACCTCTAACATTGTGACAAAATAAAATACACAATCCTTGATCCTGATTCATTGTGAGAGGAGGAAAAATAAGCTCAGGATGGGATCATGTAATTAAGGGAGGTGAGAAAACAGAGACTCTTTGAGTTCCTTCTGAAAGCAAAAGATCCATTTAATTACATACCAGAGATGATATACTCAAACCAAGACTTGCTGCCATAGTCTGGGCATGCGCTCTGCTCCAGGTTCCAGTAACTGTCAGGAAAATGAATGTTGTCTATTACCTTGCTAGTGAGAAACTGTGGTTTTTGAACCAATAGCATTGGCATTATCTGGAAGTTTGTTGGAAATGAAGAATCTAGGACCAACTTCTGATATACTGAATCAGACCCTCAGGCAGGATTCTGAGTTTTAACATTTTCAGGTTATTAATTTAATTATTAAAATTTGAAAACCTCTGCACTACTCTTACGTGATTATTTTTGATAAAGTTTCAACCAGTGATAACATATGGATGGACTGACTTAGGATTCCTTTTGGAAGCTAAAAATAGGACTAAAACCTAGACCAGTGTTTCTCAAAGTGTGAGTTCTTGACCAGCAACATCAGCCTCACCTGCAAATATGTCAAACGTGCAAATTCCTTGTCCCACACCAGATCTGCTGAGTCAAAAACTCTGGGAGTGGGGCCTAGCAATGTAGGGTTTAACAAGGTGTGGAAGCGATTCTGAGACATGCTAAAGTCAGAGAACCACTTCCCATAGCTGAAAATGAGCCACTAGACCACCTGTAGGTCTATAACAGAAACTTTTTTGTCTTTTTTGATTTACTTCACAGATAGCAGAAAAAGCCTGGTCGTGACAGCCATCCATAATGCCCATAGAAGAGCCAATCCAAACAGCCTAGTTGAGGTTTGCTCAGAGTTCCAAGCAGCAGTGGTCCTTACCTTTCTTATTTTTCAAAAGGATCTACCCCCCAAAAGAGTCCATATCTAAAATCTTCCAAAATTTAGCTTATTTAATTCTCTAACAACTGCCAAAACTCTAGGATTCTAATAACTTCTTTGCCATTAAACTGTTCTCAATTTTTCTGTATGATTGTATTGGAATGGATGATGAAAAGTGGAAAAAGAGAGGGTTATTGAGAAGCCCCTTCTAAGCTTTTCATAACCATTTTTGTAGAAGCTGCCCCACCCTACCCATACATTTCTGTGACTCTGCTGCACAACCTCACATCTAGATGTGGCCAGGCATTCGTAAGTACAGAAAGCAGCTACCCATGTTGACTGCATATAATAGGTTGAACAGTGATCTCCTAAAATACCTGTTCATGTCCTAATTTCCAGAACCTGATAATCTTACCTTATTGCATGCTAGGGGAAGGGGTGGGCAGGGGAAAAAGTCTTTGCAAATGTAATTAACGGTCTTGAAATAAGGAGATCATCCTGGATTTTCTGGGTGGGTCTGAAACCCTAAATGCAATGACAAATATTCTAAAGGAAAAAGGTCAGAGGGAAATTTTGGACAGCAAGAAGATGAAAAGACACAGAGAGAAAGAGGAAGCAAGGTTGCCATGGAGGCAAAGATTGGAGTGACATAGCCACAAGCCAGTAAATGCCTGGAATCACCAGAAGCTGAGCCAGAAGAGGCAAGAAAGACAATCTCCTCTAGAGCCTTCAGGGGAAGAACAGCCCTGCCAATACCTTGATTTTGGATTTCTGGCTACAAAATATATTGCTGTTGTTTTAAGCCACCCAATTTGTGGTAACTTGTTAGAGCATCCCTAGGAAACTCATACACTGTCTTTCTCTTCTAAGTGAGATTACTGTAGCAGCCACCCAATTTGTGGTAACTTGTTAGAGCATCCCTAGGAAACTCATACACTGTCTTTCTCTTCTAAGTGAGATTACTGTAGCAGCAAAAGTTCAAGCGGAAACCTACCTTTGAAAACATCCTGTAGTGGCCGGGTGCGGTGGCTCACGCTTGTAATCCCAGCACTTTGGGAGGCCGAGGCGGGCGGATCACGAGGTCAGGAGATCGAGACCACGGTGAAACCCCGTCTCTACTAAAAATACAAAAAAAAAAAAAAATTGGCCGGGCATGGTGGCAGGCGCCTGTAGTCCCAGCTACTCGGAGAGGCTGAGGCAGGAGAATGGCGTGAACCTAGGAGGTGGAGCTTGCAGTGAGCCTGTAGTCCCAGCTACTCAGAGAGGCTGAGGCAGGAGAATGGCGTGAACCTGGGAGGCGGAGCTTGCAGTGAGCCTGTAGTCCCAGCTACTCAGAGAGGCTGAGGCAGGAGAATGGCGAGAACCTGGGAGGCGGAGCTTGCAGTGAGCCTGTAGTCCCGGCTACTCAGAGAGGCTGATGCAGGAGAATGGCGTGAACCTGGAAGGCGGAGCTTGCAGCGAGCCGAGATCGCGCCACTGCACTCCAGCCTGTGCGACAGAGCGAGACTCCGTTTCAAAAAAAAAAAAAAAAAAAAGAAAACATCCTGTAGTCATTGTATTATAACATTATAGAGGCCAGATCAAAGGACAACTGATAAAAGTGGACTGTGTGTGGTGTTTTTCACCCTCAATTCAGAGTGCAATCTCTAGGTCTAGTTTGCACGCACCTGCTTTGAATTTGTAACTGGGTCCCTGCTACATCTCTCCAGGCATAGGTCTGATCTCAACATCCAAAAGTTGACAAGAAACAAATCACAAATGATCTTCTTTCTGGCCCATATTTAGTAGCCCCCAAATGGTTAACATTTTCTTGTGTTTTTATTGTCACCTTCCCTATATTTTATCAGTATATAAATTTTAATATTTTATATTTTTTCAGTAAAAGAAATGATGAAAATTTATAGAACTGGGACCACAGCAGTTCAGGGTTGGTTATGAGCCTAAGCAACTCAGATTTTAATTTTTGCTTTGATAGCACTGATTCTTGAATTTCTTGAGCCTCATGACTTATTTTTCTTATTAAGCATCTTCAGGTATTTGGCTCCCATATGCATAGAAATAATTTTGTATACATATATGCCTCCTTCCAAACGTTCACTTTAACATCTAAAATGTTTTGTCATAAGTTGCAATGGATGTAGCTTTCAATCTGCTGTAGATTTTAACATTTTAAAATGATGTATCATTTTATTTTTGTTGTAATGCATCTAATAGAATCTCAATACCATTGAGATGTCACCTGGCATATATTTAAAAATACATTAAAAATTCTTCAAAAGTTGGAGATTTTACATGATTTCTCTTTTGTTTGCACTGATAAGCCCACCATATATATATATGTGTGTGTGTGTATATATATATTTTACTTTATGCCAGATACATGCTTTTCAGCAGAAAAGTCTATTGTTGATTATTCTATCATATTTTTGTATAAATTAGAACCAATGTAGAAGTTGAAATATGATTTTAAACTTTCTACGGCCATGTTTCTAAGTGCTATAAAATTTACTTGACAGTTATCACAACTATTAATATATAATTATGTACAATTTAAATATATACTACAAATATTGATAAATAATTTTTATGCATTACAAGGTCAATATTACTTAAAATGTACCTCCTAATGAGATAGAAGAGGCTGCTCTCCTACATAACTGTTACTTACATGTCATCATTTCTGTTTTTCTTTTTATATTTGTTCAGTTTTATTCATATAATATCAAGAAACACACTGTCAGTCCAAAAAGACCAGGTTATGAAGAGATAATTAGAAACCTAAATTTTAGGGGCTAATGAAAGCAAGTAAGCAAGCAAACAAACAAAAATATCTATTTATCCCATACTTTGTGTATTCAATACAAGCCAGTTGTGAGCACTGGTCTATTTCTTCTGATTTCAGAATCCAAGCTGCCTGAGGAGCTATCATCTTAAAAGTTGACCATCAGAATGTCAGAAGGAAAAATATTACCACCAATTAAATGCTCCAGCCCTGCATAAAATAGATTACTTCAACTTCCAAATCATTGGCAAAATATGCATCCTACTATGGGCTTGATGGGTGAAATTCAAAATTCTTGGTGAGTGAGTAGACTGATTCTCACAGTTCATTCTTTTGGCCCCTAAATACTTTACTTACTCCCTCCTTCCCAAGCAAAATACTCTCATACCTTGCCTAAAGCAGAATATCTGAAATTCTAATCATTAGGTTTTGGGTTGTTAAGAGGTGTGACTTTGTTTTAAAATGGAAAAAGGTCTGATTGTGAAAGAGAAAATAGGAAAGGAGAAACTGAATGAGTATTCAATTGCAGCAGCTTGGTTGTATGGAATTTGAAAATTCTGCTATTGATTTCCTTAAAATTCTTCATACCCAGGCACCCTAGAGATAGTCCTTGTATAGCTATAGGGTAGACATAACAGTTTTGATGGATGCTGGTTGGTTCTAGCCAACAGAGAGGGAAACAATGACATGTTAGTTTAGAAAGTTCCACATGATATCATTTGTTTTTAATAATAAAGATATCAAATTTTAGAATAAATAAATACTTTTTGGAAAAACTTGTGATTAGTAATCTATAAAACTGACATACCAAAAAGTAAGATTAACATATCATTTTATGCGTGTGTGTGTGTGTGTCTGTGTGTGTGTGTATGAGAGAGAGAGATAGATGAGAGAGAGGGAGAGAGACCTGCAGAGACTGAGAAAAAGATATAGATAGGTAGATGATAGATAGATAGATGATAGATAGATAGAGAGAGAGAGAGAGAGAGAGATAGGTGATAGATGATTGACAGATAAAGTTTGGTTGTGTAATTCATAACTCTAAGTCTTTTTTTAGCAAAATGACTTTCTTTCACAACTGCATCATGGTTCCAAAGGGCACACACTGAACATAAAAACCATCAGCAATGATAATGTGTTATTTTATGATAAGATGCTACAAGTTTATTATCATGATACAAGCCAAACTTCTTCCCCAGATCTTTATTTATATGATTGGGAGAGTGGGGAATGGTGGAATGTTGAAGACTTCTCTTGAATTATTTGTGTTTTTATCAGCAAGTATTATGGGTAAGCATGTACATAGCTTTGTCAATTCCTCCATTTTCTTCCTGCATTATTGGGAAAATATCACGTGCCTACAGATCGAGCTTTAGGGCAATGACTTACAGCCATGATATAAAACATTCATAATTGTTTCCTTGAGAGTTTGAAGACCCTAGCTCCCAAGATCGTCTATTATCTGCACTTTGCCATCTAACCATTTATCTAGTGCACTGGGATTGTCACTTCAAAAAACTGACTTTGCATTTTGATGATGCGACTGCATATGAAAAAGTAGAGAATTTTCCTTTAAGGATTAGTAAATTACAGGAGTAGAAATGAGGGAAAACTAATAACTGCTTCTAAACAATGGTTGTTTGTTTATATTTAAGTTTCCATGGCTCAAATTTTAAAACAAACTTGCAAGGTTTGACAGATGCAAAACTGCTAGAAACTTTTATTACTAGGTAAAGATGAATCATTTTTCTTTTTGTTCCAGGAAATACTCACCCCATAGGGGAAAAAATGAGCTCGTTTCAACCTAAAAAATCAATGGACCAAAAAGAAAAAGCAAAAGAAGAAGTAAGAAAAATTCAATGGGCCATATTTCATACAGGAAAATGATACTACTGATACATTGTCCATAAGACATGTTCATTGAACCTCTTTCTTTGAGGGAGAAAGTTTTCACTAAATTACTCACAGTTGCTCATTTGACTATTGTTTTTTCCAAAAAGTCATTCTTGATCTGGCCACATTTTTCTCTATGCAAATTAAATAATTTAGCCTCATAAACTCCACTCTCTAATCCATTGATCCTCCAAGACTCACTAAATGCTTCACCTTTTCCATGTTATCTTACATGGATATAAAGTCCACTGAACTCTTGTATAGTCACACTCTGTCATCTAATATGCAGCATGATGTTAATAATCTCATTTTATTTACTAACTGATTGTATGTCGTCTAAAACAAAGTGTGAAAAACATCTCATTTTTTTTTACTGTCCGTGGATACTCAATATTGCCACAGGAACCAAGACAATAGAGCCCAGAAAACATCCCAAGAAAAGCAGCATGATTTTTTTCCGAGCAAGTGTCCTGAACTCCAAAATGGTTTCCTACCCAATCAGTTTGGAGTAAAAGCAAGAGTGAGCTGGAAAGGCCTGGGATGGAATAGACTGAATGATTGGCTGGTTGTTTTTCTGAGCCCAGCTCTGAGTCCCATTTGGCCTAATTAGGATGTGTCATCAAAGCAGATTTAGTCAGATACTTGATTTGCTACATTGTCTTTAAGAAAGTGGAAAATGTTACAAAAAACTCTCCTTATGAAGCATTTCAGTGTCTGGCCCTTTCCATCTTCACCCCTTGAATCATTACATCCTAGGGAGTACACCAAATATAGATGCTCTTATTTAATAATCTTTTCCTGCAGTTTATTTACTTCATATGGAAACATTCATCCAAGTCTGAGCTAATATATGTATATCTTTGCTTAGCCTTTTGTTGAGGAAGATCCTTAAGAGCAGGGACCAGGTCTGTTTTAGTTGCAATTGTATATCTACTAATTTAGCATCTAATGTATAATACCATTACAATGAAAATGTGGTAAATAAGTGAGTATAAATACTGAACACTTGACGCATATATTAAAGTTTCTCTAACTTACTGAGTTCTCTCTAGAATTTTTGGTGAACTCGTGCTATGCTTCCATATTACATCATTTCACTTCCAGTAAATTGACTAGTTAGGGGCCTGTGTTGCATTATAATTCTGTCTGTTCCTCTCAAAAGGTGATCAGGATGGGTATCAGATGAAGCTGCATGAAACAGTAAGAAATAACTATATTATTGTTTCTCTTTGCCTAACCAGAATTGGTGAGAAGAGCATCTCACATTAGTAATTTGAATGTTTTTTTTGTCCACGTTGCTTACAGGAGCCATATTTCTTGGTCTTTATGATATAAGGGTATGTACACCAGAATAAATTGAGAAGATATCTATTATATACATGTCTTTATCCAAAACCAGATCCTGAATTCAGATATTAGGGAGAGTAATTTGGTCTAGTGTATATCGAAAAAGCACCTTAAATAATTCTGATAGGCACTGTCAGACAAACAGAACTGCAATGAATGGATGAACAACAATTTATTTCCCATTTTTTAAAAATGTTATTTTGAAAAATTTTTGTGGGTACATAGTAAGTATATATACTTATGGGGTACATAAGATATTTTGATACAGGCATGCAATGTGAAGTGAGCACATCATGGAGAATGGGGTATCCATCTCCTCAAACATTTACCTTTTGAGTTACAAACAATCCAATTACATTTTTTAAAATATACAGTTATTATTGACTATAGTCACCCTATTGTGCTATCGTCTAGTAGGTCTTATTCATTCTTTTTGTACCCATTAATATTTCCCATTTTAAATCACACCCAGATATATTGCTCAACATAGTTGATTTAATTAGTCTTTGAAAATAATTGAGGTTTTTAAATTTTATTTTGGTGTTTGTTGTTTGCAGCGAGGGTCTTTGTTTTTATTTATGAATAGCTCTTGGGGATTTGCTCATTCTCTTCATTTCAAACAATTTCTATTTTTATCTGCATTGATTTTTTTCTTATCCCACACCTTAGGTTTATTTTGTTATTGCTTTTTTTAAATTGAATAAGTGCATATATTTTCATTTTTTTCTTCTGTCTTGTACATATGCTCATTTAAAGAAACTGTACTTAAAATTGTAAATAGTTCTTCAAATATTGTTTTTACAAAATAAAATGGGTATTTAATATGTATTTTGATTTTGTTGCAAATAATGTTATTTCTACTTTTTATCTTTTATTTTCAGACTTTTAATTTTACCTTTCTTTTTCAATTATAATTCAATCGTACTGAATAAAGTATATCAAAGTCTTTGGAATTTGTTGAGATTCTCTTTATGGCCTAATTCCATTTTATGTAAGTGTCATGTTTTTGTTGAAAACAATGTATATATTCACTTTGATTTTTGAAATTTCTACCATATACTTACTCTGGATGATCTACTTTACCTATTTGTTTCTAATTTTATTATGTAGATTTTTAGATTTTTCTTAGTAGTTCAGGTTTTTGCTTTTTATATCTATCTCAAAATTATTTTGTTTGATTATGAAAGAGTCTTGAGTTTAATGTTATTTATGAGTTGAAGTTTAATAGTTATAAACTACCCATTTCTACTCTTCTCACATAAATTATATTTTGCTTTGTAGTAATATTGCAGCTCAGGGCTTCATTTTTAATAACAGACTTTATGTCTTTTCATTTTCTTCCTACTACTATCCAATATCCTGCTCATCACCCGTGCTGATTTGATCTAATAATGAATTCTACGTGGTTAGTTATTTTTCTTTCTTTTTATTTCTTTTTGCTGTTATAACAAATAACAACAAACAGGGGATAACGCAATGCAAATTTATTATCTCATAGTGTTGTTAGTCCAAAGTCCAGGGGGCTCAGTGGTGCACTCTGCTCAGAGACTGATGAGTTCAATCTCAAAGTGTTGGCTGGCCTTGCTAGAGGCTCTGGGAAAGCAACCACTCTAGTTTCATTTAGCTTTTCAGAACTCAGTTTCATGTGGTGTTAGGATTTGTGTCCCTGTTTCTTTGATAGCTGTCACCCATGGATCATGTTCAGCCTCTAGAGGTTGTCCACTTTACCTGGCTCATGAGCTCCTTCATCTTCAAAACTACCAATGTGAGTGAAATCCTTTCACACTTTGCATCTTTCTGACTTCCACCTCTGCTTCATCTCTCCTACCTCCAGCTGGAGAAATTCTATGCTTTCAGGACTCATGTGATTAGTTTAGACCTACATTAAATGCACTAGCAAAGTCTCTACTGAGTCTAACTTAACATATTCACAGGTTTCAGTGACTAGGACATACATACTTTTAAGGGACTATTCTGCCTGCAAAACTCCTTAACCTTAAAACCATATAAATTCATAAAAAAACTTACAATTGTATTACTCTAATATCAATCCTCTCATGTGTCTCAGAATTCTAATGATTCAGTAAGTTAACCAATTACAAACACCCACAAAATCTAGAAGTCAGGACCAATTGTAGCATAAGCTATGCGCCAATTCTTTTAAACAGTATCATTTTCAAAATAAAATCACTTTTCCTGTAACCCAAGACATCACAAAAGTTAGGCCAATAGTGCTTGATTTAACTGACATAAATAATTGGAAAAAAATAAGAAAGAAAATAATAGAAAAAGAATGCCTTCATATTTTCACCTGTTCAGTCCTTGTGAAAAGTTTGTATAAACTTAAAAATCAAATAAGGCAACACTCCCATCCAAAGGTTATATTTTCTATTTCAGCTGTGATTGGGGACATTTTTCATGGAACCGTCTAACAAATTATTGTTATGTAGAGATGTTATATTTACTTCATGAAGAGACAACCTACATATTTATTTGTTCAAATGAAGATTTTTATTATTTTGGTGTTTTCAGGTATAATATCATATAATCTGAAAAGAATAATTTGTGTCAACTCCTCACTATCTATAATTATTATTTTATAATGTAACTGTATTAGATGTGCCTAAAAATGTTATACAAAGTGTTTTAAGCAGATATATTCTTGTTCTTATGGTTTGAGCAGATTTTATATTATTTTTAGAGTTTTGGGGAGATATATGTAAATTTTATCAAATGCCTTAGGAACCTCTTGAGAAGATAGTTATTGTTCTCCCTTAGGCATATTAAAATGATAAATTATACTAATAGAGTTCTCTTTTGCTTATTGAGATTAAAGTATCTTGGTTCGCTGTATATCATCTAGGGAGATTAATTCATTTGGCAATATTTTATTTAGGATTCCTACATCTATTATGGAGGCTTCTTTTTTAACTTGTGTCTTTGCAGAATTTGCTATCATTGTATCCAACCCATTTACTAACTTAATGTTGCTTAATTTAAAATATATACATATATATATGTGTTTCCTACTTATTCAAAGCTCTTGTAAAGTTTGAATCACATGAAAATTATATAGTATTTTAAATGCCTTCATAATTCAAAGTGTGGCCCTCTGAAATAATCTGGATTTCAGTCTGGAGATTTCATCTGGAGAAAGAGCTTGTACCTTAAATAATCCTCTTCCATTTTGCCCATGGCTATTATAATATTAAGGTGTTTCCTAGTTCATTTTGTTTTGTTATGACAGAATACCACAGGCTGGGTAATTTAAAATAAATATATATATTTTTTGGCTCACTGTTCTGGAGACTGGGAAGTCTAAAGGCATGGTGTTGGCTTCTGCTGGGCATCTGGTGCAAAACTTCTTATGTCATACATGTCAAAAGCAATTACATGGTGAGACAGCATGTGAGAGAGAACAAGAGAGGGTTGACCACATTTTCATAAGAGTAATTAACCCTCTCAATAATTAACTCTCTCAATAACGACATTAATCCATTCAGGAGAGCAGAATGCTCTTGACCTAATTGCCTCCAAAAGGTCCAATCTCACCAGGTGCGGTGGCTCACACCTGTAATCCCAGCACTTTGGGAGGCTGAGGCGGGCAGATCACAAGGTCAGGAGTTCGAGACCAGGCTGACCAACATGTTGAAACTCCGTTTCTAATAAAAATACAAAAATTAGCCGGGTGTAGTGGTGAGCACCTGTAAACTACTCAGGAGGCTGAGGGAGGAGAATTGCTTGAACTTGGAAGGTGGAGGTTGCAGTGAGCCGAGATCGCATCACTGCACTCCAGCCTGGGCAACAGAGCAAGAGTCTATCTCGAAAAAAAAAAAAAAAGCCCCATCTCTCAATACTGTTATGTTTGGGATTAAGCTCTCAACATGTAAACTTTGGGGGACACATTTAAACCTTAGTAATATATTATATTTCTGAATTTTATTGAACCTGAGTTACCATCAGTGGCAATACACATCATTGCTGTATGAATTTTCTAAGAAAAAAAGATACTGTCAGTTAATTGATGACACATTTTACATTTTTTTAATTTCTTAGTATTTTATTGTCCATTTAGTGGAAGTTTTTTTCTATTTATGTGGATGTATATGTAAATAAATGAATTTCATAATTCTAAGATATTTTCATACTCAAAATCTCTTTTGAATACCTTTTGACCCTGAAACATCTATACATTTATTTTAATCATATAATATAATCTTCTGGGTGCCTAAGAATATTAATAATGCAGTATTTCTTTACAAAATTCTTTCCTGTTATAGCTAGGGTTTTTTTTTCCAAATGACTGACAAACATTCTAATAGCTTTGTTGCTGGCTTTTATTTAATCTTCCAAGAGGTGTCAATGAGAAGTTTTTAGAGAACAGCTGAGACACACAATTCTTTCTCAAACTTGCTCAAACAGTTGGTTGAATAACAAAAGTAGACGGTGGAGTATTTCAATCACGCCTCTAGGAATAACAGATAAGTTTGCTCATGCACAAGGTTATGACAACTATTACAATTATTGTTAGGCTTATACCAAACAAATTGATTATAAGATTCATCTTGATGGTAAAGATATTAAAATTTGAACATAAGTGCATCTTAGGATGGCTTAAATGCATTTATTTTGTTTTCTTTCAAATCATGCATTTTCTTGATATCATTTGTTTTCAATGAATGTTGTACATTGAAATTTGTGAATTTTCTGATTATCATTGTTCATCTCTTCTTTTAAGTTTTCATTGTTCTTATTTGAATTTTATGTGTTTTTTCTAAGATAAACAGACTTTTTTTATTGTTTCAGAAACCTAATTTTGGACTTAGTTTTCAGTTTAATAGTTTGTTATTGTTTCTGCTTTTTGGTAATTCATTGACTTCTGCCTTTTTACACTAATTTACTCCTGTCTACTTGTTGTTTCTGATGGTTTTTACAGCTACTTGATTTAAACAATTTAAAAACTTATTTTCTCTTATTTAATAAAAATATTAAAAGATATATATTTTAACTTTTTTAACTTTCTGTTTTGATGAAAATTTGTTTACATTTATTCATAATTATATCAGCATTTGGAAAAACCATCTGGTGCAAATTATCCTTTAGGTACAAAATTATAATTCATGGAGAATTATAATCTTCCCCTTCAACCATGATGTCAAGTTATTATATGGTGAAGTAAGAGAGAACTCTATGTCTTCTGTGACTTTGGATGAATTATTTAATCTATTTAATATCTTTTTAAGGTAAAGTTGATACTAATAAAAATATTAAATAACATGATGCATAAAAGTTGCTCTATAAATAATAGCAATTGCTATTTTTTGACTTTATTGTATGTGGAAGATATTCATTCCTGCTTTCTAGCTCTGATACTGTGTATCTCTTTACTATATAGCTTTTTGATAATTTGATTAGGGACATAAGATGTATATACAAGGGAGAAAGTTGAAATTTATAATTTAGTTTGTCATTTAGAACTAAATAGAAAACTTGCTTGTATATTTTGAGCACATAAATATAGATTATTGCCTACTGTTTTTAGTCAGATTCTTTCTCCTTTTCCTCCCAACTTTATCTACACCGTTAAAATGTGGAAACATACATTACAGTTCACTTGTTAGTCTCTGCTGTGCTTGGATAGAGTTGGTGATGCAGCAGGTACTCAATGAATGTGTATTGAGTTAAACCATGACCAAAGCAGTTAAAACAGAAATTTTCCTCCTCAGCATTCATACTCTGGTTGAGTCTCAACCTAAATGAATAGTGCAGTAGAATCACTGCCTTCTCAGGCCTGTTTCTAGGAGTCATGTGAAACATATCAGAGTTTCAACCCTGTTCCCAGTAGACAAGTATATAGATCACAAAACACATTCATATGCTTTTCTAGTTGTCAGTCTATGCAGAGGATCTAAGAATGGAATAGGCCCCCAAGGCAAAACTATCTTCTCATTTTCAGTGGCAACTAGGGCCAACTGAAGCAGACTAGCAGAGGTGGTACAGGGCTAGTGCAATTGTCCTCTGGAGAAAAAGAAATTCATTTTCAAGACTTGTCAATCACCCTCATTAAAGCTATCTACTCTTCTTAAAAGAAAAAAATATCAAACTATGTGATTTTCAGATATTTGGTTTTAGAATGACCAATTTTCAATGAGCTTTAATATGTGTGATTCAATCAATAAAGTAGCCATAGCCTTAGGAGAAGATGTTATTGTGTGTGTAACTTTTTTAAAACATCATTTCAAACACTGAATACTTGCAAGAATAATACAGGAAAATTTCTTATACATTTCCACTCCCCACAAAATAACCAGTTGTTTACATATTGCCTCATTTTTTAAATCACTGTCTCTGCATCTGCATGTGTGTGTGTGTCTGTGCCTGTGTGTATGTACACATATTTCTGTTTAAAACAATTTGAGTGTACAATGATCACATTATAAACATATACCACTAAATATTTCTATTTAGTTTTAAAGAAAAGGGTATTCCATCCTATTACCAATGTACTATTAACAAAATCAGAAAATGTAGCATTAATCATAACACTACTATCTAACCCACAGTCTATGTTTATTATTTTTAAATTTGTCTCAGTATTGTTCTCTATAACTGTTCTTCTTTGATTTAGGAACACACATTAGATTTAGTTTTCGTGTCTTCTTATATTTTTAATCTCAACATTTCTCTTCTTTCTTAACCTTGATAATTGTACAAGATCAATTGCTTTGTAGGTTGTCCCACAATATGGGTATATTTGTCATATCCTGATTAATATATTTAGTGTTTATATTTTAGGCTGGAGAAACACAGAAATGTGATACTTTCTTTCTCATAAATCATATCAGAAGACACATCATATTAGTACTGCTACTTTAATGATTTTATTAAGGTGAGAGTTCAACTTATTTCTTACACGGAAATTACGATTTTTCTCTCTTGTAATAAATAATTTGTGTGGAAGTAATTGAGAATATGTAAACATCTTCTTTCTAATTAAACTTTTGCCAACTAATTTTAACAACCATTGAGGATTTCCTATCATTTCCTGTGTAATTATTAGTTGATATTCTACTGTAAGAAAGATATTTCCCTTTCCCTCCATTCATTAATTCATTTATCCATTAATTTATATTAATATGGTCTTATTGATTTCTATTTTTTGTAATGGATCATGTTTTATGGAATTATTATTTTATTAAAGATGATATTGCCTTATATTTGACCAGTGTTTGCTGTTTCAAGTTGGTTTCTGTTTTCTTCTCATATTGCCTATCTTCTAAGCTCTTTCTTAAGAAAGCGTTCATTATTATCTTTTTATTTTCATTATTTATCAATCTCTGCTCCAACAGTGACAAATTTGACCCCCAATAGAAAGTGATGCCAACAATACAGCAGATAAGATTATTACCCTGGCTTCACTACTCCCCATAGAAGTCCACCTAATAATTATTCACAAGGGATCAAAACATGCTAATAGAGAAAAGCACTTAACCACAAAGGAAGACAGTATGAGAAAAATAAAGAAAAAAAATAATCTTCAAAACATCTAGAAAATAATTAACAAAATGTCAATAATAAGTAAGTTTTTGCCTATCACTAATTATCTTGAACGTAAATGAATTAACTTCTCCAGGTAAAAGACAGAATAGAGTAGCTAGATGGATAAAGAAACAAGACTAAACTATATGCTGCCTGCAAGAGATTCACTATATCTGCAAAAACACACAGTAACTGTAAGGGAAGGAATGCAAAAAAATATTTGGTGCAAATGGAAACCAATATAATGGAGGAGTAGCTATATATATATCAAATAAATTAGACTTTAAGTAAAAAAACTGCAAAAGGAGACAAAGAAGGCCAATGCATATGAACAAAAGTCAATTTGACAAGAAGATATACAGTTGTTATTATACATTAACTCATTCCAGAGCACCTAAATATATAAAGCAAATAGTAAATAGATATAAATGGAGAGAGAGACTTCAATAATAGTAGAGGATTTCAACATCTGACTCTCAGCAATAGACATTCAGACAAAAAAAAAAAAAAGTCAACATACATTGGCTCTGAATGGAACTCTAGACCAAATGGACCTAACAGGCATTTACAGGACATTTCAACCAATGGCTGCTGAATACACATTATTTTTAATTGCATTTCAAATATTTTCTAAGATAGATCATATGTTAGGTCACAAAACAAACCTAGTAAATATAAGAAGACTAAAATCCTACCAAGTATCTTTTTTTCTACCACAATGCTATACAGCTAAAAAAAAAAATAATAGGAGGATATATGGAAACTTGGCAAATACATGAAAATGTAATAGCTGCTTCTTAACAACCAGTGAGTTAATTTTAAAAATGAAAGAGAAAGTTTTAAAAATTGAGACAAATGAACGTGAAAATACATATTCTAAAATAAATGGGATACAAAAAAGCAATTCTAAAAGAGCAAAGTTTATAACAATAAATATCTACATTAAAAAAATTCAAATAAACTACCTAACACTGACCCTTCAGTAATTGGAAAAATAAGAACAAATTCAATCCAAAATTAGTAGAAAGAAATATTTAAGATCAGAGAAGAAATAAATAAAATACAGAGTAGGATAATGTACAGAAAATAAAAAGATAAAATTGACAAATTTTAGCTAAACTAAGAAAAAAGAAGACTCACATAAATAAATCAGAAGTAAAAAAGAGACACTGAAATCACAGAAACACAAATAATCATAGAAGACTATTATGAACAATGAAACTCCAGCAAACTAAATAACCAAGAAATAATGGATGAATTTCTAAACACATACAACCTACCAAGATTCAATTATAAAGAAATAGTAAATCTGAAAAGATTAAATAAGAATGAGGAAATTGAGTCAATAATAAAATGTCTCTCATCAAAGAAAAGTCCAGGCTTCATTAGAGAATTCTACAAACCATTTGAAGAATACCAGTTCCCAAACTATTTCAAAACATTGATGAGGAGGAAATACTCTAAAATCATTCTATAAGTCCATATTTACCTTGAGGCCTAAAGCAGACAAAGACATAACAACAACAACAACAACAAATTTACAGACCAATATTATTTTTGAACATAGATGCAAAAATCCTCAATAAAATGCTAGTAAACTGAATTCTACAGCATATTAAAAAGATTATTTACCTATTTCAAGTGAGACTCATTCCAAGATGCAAGGACAGTTCAACATATTCGAATTAATAAACATGATACATCACAGTAAGAGAATAAAGAACAAAAACACATGATCACTTTCATAGATACAGAAAAAAACATTTGGTAAAATTCAATATTCATATTGAGTTTACATTTATATCCTTTAATAATAAAATCTCTAAAAAAATCGGCACAGAAAGAATGTACCTGAACACAATAATAGCCATATATGACAAACAAACAGCTAACATCATACTAAACAGGGAAATGTTGAAAGGATTTCCCTTAATATCTACAACAAGACAAGGATGCCTACTTTCACCACATTTATTCAGAATAGTAGTGGAATTACTAGCCAAGGCAATTAGGCAAGAGAAATAAATAAAAGATACTCAAACTTGAAAAGAGGAATTTAAGTTGCTCCATTCGCAGATGAAAGGATTTTATGTATAGAAAAACTAAAAGACTTCATCAAAAAACTGTCAGATACTGTGGACAAATTCAGTAAAAATGCAGGATTCAAAATCAACATCCAAAAATCAGTAGTGTTTCTATAAACTCATAGAAAACTATCTTTAAAAGTAGTAAAGAAAGTAATCTTATTTATAATAGCTATAAAAATACCTAGAAGTAAATTTAAGTGTGAAGGGAAAGATCTCTATTACGCAAATTATAAAAAGGTTGATGAAATAAACCAAAGACAGAAATAACTGGAAATATATCTCTTGTTTATAGCATCTCTTGTATCTCTGTTACATTGGTTTGGACATGGATTTTTGGGATAAGACCTGAATATACAAGTGACAAAAACAAAAAAGGACTAATGGGATTCCATCAAACTAAAAACTTCTGCACAACAAAGGAAGCAATCAACAGAGCATAGAGACGACCTCCAGAATGGGACAACATATTTGCAAAATGTATATCTGATAAGGGGTTAATATCCAAAATATGTAGAAAACTCAGTAGCAGAATAAACAACCAATCTAATTAAAACATGACCAAAATTCCTAAATAGACATTTTTCAAAAGAAGGCATAACAATGGTCAACAGGTCATATGAAAAACTGCTCAATATCTCAAATCATCAGAAAAACACAAATCAAAACCCAAAATGAGATCTCAGTTCACTCCAGTCAGAATGGCTATTATTAAAAAGACCACCTTCCAAAAATAATGTGCTGAAAAGGATGTGGAGAATAGGGAGCTCTTACACAATGCTGCTGGAAATGTAAATTAGTGCAGCCATGATAGACAATAGTACAGAGATTTCTCAAACAATTAAAAATAGCAATACTATCTGATCCACTAATTACACTAACAGGTACACATCCAAAATAAATGAAATTAGTGAAGAAATATCTGCATCCCCATGTTTATTGCAGCACTATTCATAATAGCCAAGATATAGAATCAACCTAAGTGTTGATCAGTGTATGAATCGATAAAGCAAATGTGGAATATATGCACAATGGGATAGTATTCAGCCATAATAAAGAATAAAATCCTGTCATTTGTGGCAATATGGGTGAACCTAGAGGGCATTATGTTAAGTTAAATAAGCCAGGCACAGAAAGACAAATACTACCTGATCTCACTCATATAAGGAAACTAAAAAAAAAAGATGATTCTATAGAGACAGAGTAGAATAGTGGTTTCCACAGGGAGGGAATAGAAGACGTTAATCAAAGGATACAAAAGAAGATAAGAGGAAAAAAATTCAAGAGATCTATTGTACAGCAAGGTGACAATAACGACAATTTATTGTATTCTTGAAAAATGCAAAGGGAGTGGATGTTAAGTGCTCTTATCATGAAAATGATGCCCATGTGAAATACTGCAAGTGTTAATTAGCTAGATGTAATGACTCCATACTATATATATACTTCCCAACATCATGTGTACAAGAAAAATACATATGTTACCTTTAACATTTAGAAAATAAAACAAACAAGTAAACAAAAAATATAACTCCCAATAACCTTGATATTTTTATTTTCTTAAGACCAGAATAAACCTAAAATAATTTCCTAATTGTTAAACAATCCCGTCACTTAACTGGAAAAGCAAATCTACAAATTAAAAGTACTGTAACAGTTAACGTTATGAAAACATCACTTTGAAATTAAAATGGACTTACACAAGCAAAGGGGTATTTTATAGAGTTAAGTATATAAATTTTGCATGTGGTTTGTTAAATTTATACATAACTGTTTTATGGTTTTGATGTTACGGTACATAATATTGTTTTATATTTTATTTTCAAGTTGTCTATTCCTAGTACATATAAATAATTTTTTGTATATTGTCCTACTATTCTGTGACCTTGATAAATTCATTTATTGTTCTAAAGTATTAATAATTGCCTTGTAGTTTTCTTATAAATTTTTAAAATCATGTTATCTGAAAATAAAATTTTTGCTTCTTCCTTTTCCAAAATTTATGCTTTCATTTTGCTGTCTTTCCTCACTTTATTGTGTAGGGCCTTCAGAATAATACAGAATAGGTGTTTTACAATTAGATAACTATTCTGTATTTGAAAGAAGGGACGTGTTCCAGTTACTATTACTGCTTTATAATCCACTCCAAAATGTAGGATAAAACAAATATTGTATTACAATCACAGATTTTCTTGGTCAGGAGATTAATCAAGGTACAATGGATATGGGTTATGTCTGTTCAAATTTCAGGGGCTTTTGCAGGGAAGACTCAAGGCTGAGGAAAACACTACCAATAGTGACTATAATTATCTTGATGTGTTTTTCACTCACATGTCTGATGTTTAACTTTTAGCTTTGTCAGCTGGGGCCTCTGCTGGGACTGTTAACCTGTGCACCTATACAAGACCTCTTCCTGTTCCATAAGCATCAACAGCATGAGAGCTGTAGAGAAATCAGATTACTTTTCTAGGCCTTCAGTGATACAAAAGCACAGATCGCATTCAGCAAGGCTAGCAAACCTTTATGAATTTTGGAATTCAAATAATATAACTTCTGCTTTACTATATTGGTCAATGCACTTATATACTGGAAAATATTTAAGGGGAGGGATAAAGACTTCACCTCTGGATGATACAGGTAAGATTGCAGAAAGTATGTGGATGGAAAATGTCACAGAATGCTTAACATATTAAAATGTATAAAGTAAGCTGTAGCTTATTTTATCTTCCCTTTATCATATTGAGGTATTTTTCTTCTATTGCTAATTTGTCAAGATATTTTATCATAAATGCATTTGACATAATCCTGGAATTATTTTCTTTTGTTCTATTGAAAAAGCAAATTCGGTTGATTAGTTTTGAAAATTGTAAATGATCCTTGAATTCCTTGATAAAATCCACTTGTTCACATGATCTATCTTTTTAATATTTTGCTATATTTAAATGGCTAACATATTTTAAAGAAATTTTGTGCTTAAATTCATAAAATGCACTGATATATTATTTCCTTATCATATATTTCGTTATCATGGCTCTCTGGCCTTGTAAAATGAATTAGAAATTGTTCCCACCTTTTCATTTTCTGAAATAAAGTGTCGTTAATTTGTTATAATTTCCTTTTAAAATATTTTATAGAATTTAACAAGTCATATGGGCATGAAAAATCTTTTGTGAGAATGTTTTTAATGCAGTCATGCATCATTTAATTGTGGGGATACATTTTGATAAATATGTCATTAGGTGATTTCATCATTGTGTGAACATCTTAGAGTGTACTTACACAAACATAGATGGTATATCTGATTACACACGTAGGATACATGGCAAAGCCTATTGCTTCTAGTCTATATAAATGTACAGCAGTTACTGTACTGAATACTTTTGGCAATTATAATGCAATTGAAAGTATTTCTGTATCTAAACATACCTAAAAGTAGAAAAGGTTTAGTAAAAATATGGTATAAAAGATGACATCTACACAGGGCAGCTCCATTATAATCTTATGGGACCACCATCATATATGCAGTCTATGATGAACTGAAATATCAATATAAATTTTTCTTTAAGCACTGTTGAGCTACACTCTGTAAGTATTCATGTTTTATTTTCATTATCATTTCTTTGATATACTTTATAATTTTTTGTGATTTCTTGTTTGCTTGTAGCTCATTTGAAAGTATGTAATTTCATTTGCAAATATTTGGGCTTTCGTAGGTGCATATTATTACTTTCCAACTGCATTTTTTTGATGTCAGAGAATATTCTATGCAGAATTCAAAACTGGCCAAATAAATTGAGCCTTATGTTATGGTCTGGCATATGACCTATCTTGCAGAAAACATCATGTGCATTTGAAAACAGTAAGCATTTTTCAGTTATTTTCTGCCAAATATAATATAAATATCAAATAATTCATAGGGCCTAATTTTGTTATTCAGATATTCAATTTCACTACTAAGAAAGTGTGTTAAAACATTTAATTATGGGTTTGTATATCTACATGTCTATATCTATCTATCTCTTTTCAATTTTATCAGAACTACAAACCACTGCTCATCGAAATAAAAGAGGACACAAACAAATGGAAAAACTTTCCATGGTCATAGATGGGAAGAATCAATATCATGAAAATGGCCACACTGCCCAAAGTAATTTATAGATTCAATGCTATCTCCATCAAACATTGACTTTCTTCATGGAAGTAGAAAAAACTACTTTAAATTTCATATGAATCCAAAAAAGAGCCCATATAAACAAGACAATTCTCAGCAAAAAGAACAAAGCTGGAGGCATCATGCTTCCTGACTTCAAACTATACTACAAGTTTACAGTAACCAAAACAGCATGATACTAGTACAGAAACAGATATATAGATCAATGAAACCAAATGGGGGCCTCAGAAATAATGCCACACACCTAAAACAGTCTGATATTTGACAACCCTGACAGAAACAAGCAATGGGGAAAGGATTCCCTATTTAATAAATGGTGTTGGGAAAACTGGCTAGCCATACGTAAAAAACTGAAACTGGAGTCCTCCCTTACACCTTATACAAAAATGAACTCAAGATGGATTAAAGACTTAAATGTAAGACCTAAAACCATAACAACTCCAGAAGAAAACCTATGCAATACCATTCAGGACACAGGCATGGGCAAAGATTTCATGACTAAAACACAAAAAGCAATGGCAACAAAAGCCAAAATTGACAAATGGGATGTAATTAAACTAAAAAGTTATTGCACAGCAAAAGAAACTATCATCAGAGTGAACAGGCAACCTACAGAATGGGAGAAAATTTTTGCAATCTATCCATCTGACAAAAGGCTAGTATTCAGAGTCTACAAGGAACTTAAACAAATTTAGAAGAAAAAGACAAACAACCCTATCCAAAAGTGGGCAAAGGATATGAACAGACACTTCTCAAAAAAAGACATTTATGTGGCCAACAAACATATGAAAAAAAGGTTTTACATTATTTATTTTAAAGCTCTGAAATTAGAGCATATATACTTATTATTTTTATATTTTTCTGATGAAGTAAATTTTACTATTATAAAATGTTCCTCATCTCTTGAAATTGTTTTCAATAGTTTATTTTGTCTAATTATTAGTATAGTATATCCACCTATGGCAGGGATAATAATGGCTTGCCAAAGATGTCCATGAACTAATCTCCAGAGCTTGTGAACATGTTATGACCACTGGGAATTAAGGTTGCAGATAGAGTTAAGGTTGTGAATAAACTGACCTTAAGATGAGGAGATTATTCTAAGTTATCCAAGTGCACCAATGTAATTCTAAGAATTTTTATAAGTAAAAAAGGAAGGCATGAGGGTTGGAGTCACTGAAGAAAAAATAGCACTATTGAAGGTCACATCGAAATGATGTGGTTGCTGACTTTGCAGCCCAGTGAGAAGCATATTGAACTTCTGACCTCCAGAATTTTAATATACTGAATTTAAATTGTTTTAAGCAATCGAGTTTTTGTTAATTTGTTACAATGGTGGTAAGAAACTCACAGACTAGCTTCCTTTGTTTACTTTTTTGATTGTATGACTTTAATTATCCTCTTATTTTTAACCTATATGTTTCATATTTTCAAATGCGTAAAATAAATCTTGGTTTGTACAAAATTTTGGAAACATCGACTTTATAACTGGAGTTTTTAGCTCAATTACATATTATGTAATTATTCACACTGCTGGATTTAGTTCTTCTATTTTGCCAGTTAGTTCTAATTTTTTTCTGTTTATCTTTTCTGCTTTCTTTTGGGTTAAACATATTAGTTTTCATATTAGATTTTAATTTTGCTGTTGGATTTTAGCTAAAGCTTATTGCATTCTTTTATATTTATATTTTTATTTTACTTTAAGTAAATACATGTGCAAGACATATGAGATACATGTGCAGAACATGCAAGTTTGTTACACAAGTACACATGTGCCATGGTATTTTGCTGCACCCGTCAACCCATCATCTAGGTTTTAAGCTCCACATGCATTAGGTATTTGTCCTAATGCTCTCCTTCCCTTTACCCCCTATCCCTCGACAGGCCCTGGTGTGTGACATTTGTGTCCATGTGTTCTCATTTTTTGACTCTCACTTATGAGTGAGAACATGTTGTTTGGTTTTTTGTTCCTGTGTTAGTTTGCTGAGGATGATGGCTTCCAGCTTCATCCATGTCCCTGCAAAGGACATGAACTCATTCATTTTTATGGCTGCATAGCATTCCATGGTGTATATGTGCCACATTTACTTTATCCAGTCTATCTTTGATGGGCATCTGAGTTGGTTCCAAGTCTTTGCTATTGTAAATAGTGCTGCAATAGACATATGTATGCATGTGGCTTTATAGTAGAATGAGTCATAATCTTTTGGGTATATACTCAGTAACGGGATTGCTGGGTCCAGTGGTATTTCTGGTTCTAGATCCTTGAGGAATCACCACACTGTCTTCCACAATGGTTGAACTAATTGAACTAATTTACACTCCCACCAAGAGTGTAAAAGCATTCCTATATCTCCACAGCCTCACCAGCATTTGTTGTTTCCTGACTTTTTAATCATTGCCATTCTAACAGGTGTGAGATGCTATCTCATTGTGGTTTTGATTTGCATTTCTCTAATGACCAGTTATGATGAGCTTTTTCTTTCAAATGTTTGTTGGCCACATGAATGTCTTCTTTTGAGAAGTGTCTGTTCATATCCTTCGCCCACATTTTGATGGGGTTGTTTGTTTTTTTCTTGTAAATTTGTTTGAGTTCATTGTAGATTCTGGATATTAGCCCTTTTTCAGATAAGTAGATTGCAAAAATTTTCTTCCGTTCTGTAGGTTGCCCGTTCACTCTGATGGCAGTTTCTTTTGCTGTGCAGAAGCTCTTTAGTTTAATTAGATCCTATTTCTCAATTTTGGCTTTTGTTGCCAAAACAGACAAATGGGATCTAATTAAACTAAATACTTTTTAAATACCTTTTTAGGCTGAAGAGAAATAACATCAGATAAAAGTGTGAACCTATAGAAATTCATAAAAACACTAGCAATGGCAAATGTGAAAAATATGAAAAATATAATACATTTGTTAACCTTATTATTTTTTAATTATGTATTTTTATTGATCTCTCTATGAATCCGCTTTTTATTTTGTTCTGATTTCATAAGTATACCAGGTCAAGCTGAGGATTTTTCCCAAAACATTATACTTTTCAGTTCTGGGAATTTCCACTTGGTTTCTATTATTATAGTTTCCATTTATATTTGCTAGTTCTCTTTGAGATTCCCCATCTAATAATTCATTAAAACCATATTTTCACTTAAATCCTTGAGCTTTTGCAAGAGTTTTCTAGTAGCTTTAACATGCTGGCCCACTAATTTCAAAATCTAGGTCATCTCACTATCAGGCTGTAATAATTGTCTTTCACTTGACAATTAGTCACATTTTACTCTTCCATTATATATTTAGAATTTATGGATCAAATATTAGAAATGTGAATGTTTTAGAGACCCTGGGTTCTGATCTTGTCTGAAAAATGTTGATCTTCATTCTAGCAGATGCTTAAATTGTCTGTATTTAAATTCTAAACTCTGTCATCCTTGTTGTGGTCAGTAACTAAAGTGTCTCCTCACTTCTTTTAGCTACTTTTTTTCTGCTGGACTCCTAGGTTCTCCTCTGTGTATATGTAAGTAAAAAGTCACTATGGAGTTAGGCAGAGCTCCATGCAAATTTTGGGATGTCTCTCCCTGCAAACAATTTGGCAGTCCTGATTTTTGTTTTCAGGCTCATTCCAATAAAAGTGTGGTTTTCCACCTGAGTTCCAGCTTCTAGTACATCAGGGAATTTTATTATTTAATACCTTAAGGCAGTCTAAATTAATGACTACATAACCTCAATAAAAAAATACACAGAGTAGAAAGTAAGGTAAAGTAATTTAGAGCTGTTGATCATTAATATGGCCAATTCAGTAGAAATAAGCATTTTTAGAAACTGCTTCTAATCTTCCTACATGGCTTCACTTTAATATGTACAAAAATTTATAATAAAGTAAATGTTTAAGGCTTAGTAGGAAAAAATCAACTCTTACATTTTTGTAAAGCTAGGTTTTTTTCATTTGGGGAAGAGGGTGGAAGGATAGAAAAAAAGCTTCAATTAAGAAATTTGAGGATTAGGGGACAATGTCTGATAAGAAATCATTTTACTTGCTCAAAAAAAAAAAAAACCCTGCAATATAGAATTATCATTGAGAGCAAATGGTTAGATTACTTTATTCCACAGGATGCCAATAACTAGGTAATTTGCTCTGTGGTTAAACCGTAATTGCCATGTAATTAGAATAATTGCATTTTGGGGGCAGGATGTGCACTTACACTATGTTGTGATTTCACTCAATAGTCAGCCTGTGCAATGTGGTTTCCAGACATCGAAAACCTAAGATTAGGTCAAGATTTCTTCTTATCTTTAGCTGTAGACACTTTTCTCATTGCTAAACTGACATTGTTTCGAAAAACCTTTTCATCTTCCTAGTTTGAGTGTCCTCTTTCTGTAGTAACTAAAGCCACATCTCTCACTATATTACAGAAATTCATATTTGTTTTCCATGTTTCTGCAAAAGGTCTACTTATATGCTTTCTCCTGTCAAATCTATATATTTCTACTTTGATTTTTCTCTTGAGCTCCAAACCTAAATATTTCAATGTCTTTTCAATGTCCTCCACATAAATATCTAATGGATGTATCAAAATGAACATACTTAAAATTCTGTATTCCTCTCAACCCACCCTACTGTATCTTTCCTAGCCTTTTCTATAAATATATTATTATTAACTCAGATGCTTAAACAAAAAAATCTTTAGATTATTTATTTCTTCTTTTATTCCCTTATATCCTACACAAAATATATATTTAAATATGCCTCAAATCTGAGAAATTTCACCACCTGCAATGCTACTTCCTTTGTTCAAGCCAATATCTCCTCTTTTCTCAACCACAGGAAGAAGTCTTCTTTTTCTTCTTTGCTATTTTCCCTTTTATATTCTGCTCTCTACCCAAGAGCCAATAATCTGTACAACATATAAATTATTTCACAAGTAGTATTGTGATATAACTTATATCACAATATATAATTTACATAATTTTATTGTTTCACTTGTTTTTTTAATTAAAAACCTACCATTTGCTTCTCAAATGTTAGAATTAGACTCTATCTTCTTAACATAGTCTAGAAGACACTCATAATAATGTCCCTACTGATTCCTTATTCCTCACCTCTTTGCTGTGCACAGCCATAATGTCCTCCTTCGAGCTAGTTACTAGTTTTTAGAACATGTGAACTTGATGTCTACCTTAGAGTCTTCTACTTCTATACTTGCTGCATAACATGCTCTTATTCTAACCCTTCCCATTAAAAAAAAAATTCATTTTAGGTTTTGTGAGTACATAGTAAGTGTATATATTTATGGGGTACACGAAATCTTTTGATACAGGTATGTGATGTGTAATAATCACATTATGGTAAATGGGGTATCCGTCCCCCTTGAGAATTTATCCTTTGTAACTGTATTCTTCCCATTCTTTTTTTATTTCTTTTCTTTTCTTTTTTTCTTGAGACAGAGTCTCACTCTGTCGCCCAGGCTGGAGTGCAGTGGCATGATCTCAGCTCACTGCAGCCTCCACCCACAAGTTCAAGTGATTCTCCTGCCTCAACCTACCGAGTAGCTGAGATTATAGGGGGCCCCCCACTATGCCTGGATAATTTTTGTATCTTTAGTAGAGATGGGATTTCACGATGTTGGCCAAGCTGATCTTGAACTCCTGACTTCAGGTGATCTACCAGCCTCAGCCTCCCAAAGTTCTGGGATTACAGGCGTGAGCCACCACAACCTGTCATCTTCCCATTTTTTATCCAATTGCTTTATTGAGTTTTCTTTCTTTCAAATGTTAACACATCAGAAACACTTTCACTGTCCAGCCTTCCTGACCCCATCCTCACCCTATCAGGTTCCATCAGTGTAGTCTCCTTTATTTTTATTCACTACATTTACCATGTAGAATTACAGATAGATGTATAAATATAGAGATATATAATTTTGACATTGTTCTTGCTTTTGTAAGACTCCACTACTAGAACGTAAGTGCTGCAAATCCTGAAACTTAGTCTCTATTCCAATATAACCCCAATTCCAAGCAAAATATCCAATGCATGGTAGATGATATAAGATTTTTAAAAAAATCAGAATGCTTTGCAAAATGTTTTGAGCCAAAATTCCAATAGAGATAATTAAGAAAATAATCTACCATCCCTCATTAAAAAATAAAGAGCATCACTACCTAAATGGAAATCAAAGATGACCTCAGACTTGTTTCTCCAAAAAGTGAAAATAAGAATTGCATGAACCACCCATACACATTTTCTTATTGAACTTTTTCTGTAATTATATATTATAAATATACATACACATGTGTACACCTATAAGAATATATATATATATATACAAACACACACATATATATATATAATGTTTTAATAGTTTTTGTAACTACAAATGTAATTTATATTTGTGGAAAGGGGTTTTGGGAAACATGAAAATGAGAAGAATTAGGAGGAAGAAAATTACTGATAATCTCGATTTAGAGATAAGGAATGTTATAAATTCCTGTATTTTCAGTCATTTTTATGCACTTATTTAGTAAAAATTGTACCACACAATACACAAATTTTAGTCATTCTCCATGCAATTTTATATCATGAACAGTGTCTTAGATTGTGTATTCTTATTTATTTATTTATTTATTTATTTATTTTTGAGATGGAGTTTTGCTTTTGTCACACTGGCTGGAGTGCAATGGTGCTATCTCAGCTCACTTCAACCTCCACCTCCCGGGTTCAAGTGATTCTCCTGCCTCAGCCTCCTGAGTAGCTAAGATTACAGGAGTGCACCACCATGCCCGGCTAATTTTTGTATTATTAGTAGAGATGAAGTTTCTTCGTGTTGGCCAGGCTGGTCTCGAACTCCTGACCTCAGCTGATCCAACCCCCTCAGCTTCCCAAAGTGCTGGGATTACAGGCATGAGCCACTGCGCCTGGCCATTGTGTATTCTTTAAAGTACAAGTTTTGATGAAGAATATTACCTCATCTTACAGATTTCCTACACCCATGTTTTTCTGCTCCCTTATATAGGGGTATTAGGTTGTCTCTAAGCTTTTTTATAAATGAGAATAGGAAGAATATTCTTCAAAAAATCTTTCTAAGAACAAATGTTTGTGAAAATTTGATTGAAATTGTGAGCTTACCCTGAATGTCTGATATTTAAGCACATGCATGTGAATATATTTTTAAAATATATTATTTTACAATAAACCTCATATTTCTAATTAGCATGAAACAAAGACAGATCAATCTTATGAATTTGAGCTTATTGGAATTTGTTGATTTTTAATTGACTTAAAACTAGTGACAGGACATTGACAAGCAGCATATTCTTTAGTGTTCCTGGTAGTGGGTCTGTGCCTTTCATGCCCCTGAACCCAGCTCACCTGCTGTCTATCATTTAGATGGAAATTTGCCAAAGACTGAATACTGAAACAATGAACAACATTCTCTTATATTCCCTATTTATATTCATAAATGTCTTACCTTATTTGTAAAAACTAAAAATGGGAATTCTTCTTTCATAAGCCAGTTTGCAATGCTATTTCCACCTTCTTTCTCTCTATAACGTTCTATTTGATTTACACATAAGAAAATGGGAATAAGAAATAATTTGGTTTCCAGACTCTCAAAGAACAATACTTTCCTATATTTCCTACATGTGCTAAATATGAAACAAAAGTTTTAGACATCACTTCCTAAACTTTCTAAATGCAACTCTAAACCAAAGTCTTGCAAATGAAAAGATGCAGACAATATATTATGTGTTTATTGCAGGATGACCCAGCAACGTTTGTTTTCCAAAAACTCTATTGGATTATATATTAGATGATACATCAGTTTTATGCTTTTCACAATGTTTCATCAGTAACAGCCTTCGTTCATCAATATATCAATATTAGCTTAATTATACATGGCTCAACATAACTATGAAGTCAATGAAGAACTTAAATGTCAACAAAAGATATACAGGAACCCTATCTAGCTAATATATATGTCTTAAACTTTGGGCTATTCTGCAGAATAGACCTTCAAGGGGAACACATACATATTTTCCAGAGAAGTTAAGAATTATTTTGAAATGGAAACTAAAAGTCGCCTTTCTAGACATTTGAGGATCCGTTAGATCTTTAAGTTTTGTTTCTTCAGGGAAGGTTTTGACAAATCACGCTTATGACACGTTACTGATTCTAGCAGTTGCTTCTGTCTATGATGCCCACTGGCCTCTTCACCAAGGCAAACTGCAGGCTTTGCTGCATCAAAAATAAACTTCGCAAGGGTGATGCTTTCCCTATGTTGTGTTCTGGTTATGTGTCTTCCTTCTCATAAATACTAAAAAGATGCTGTTTCTCTAGAGTGGCTCAATTACAGGGTAGATCTGCAATTAGGCTGGGTAATATCTAGAATGATGGAAAATTGTACTTTCCTTTTCTTACTCTATGGCAAAGCCCAACCAGAACATCAAAACCAATCCTTTTCTTTTCTTTTTTTTTTTTAATTATACTTTAAGTTCTAGGGTACATGTGCACAACATGCAGGTTTGTTACATATGTATACATGTGCCATGTTGGTGTGCTGCTCCCATTAACTTGTCATTTACATTAGGCATATCTCCTAATGCTATCTCTCTTACCTCCCCTCACCCCACGACAGGCCCCGGTGTGTGATGTTCCCCTTCCTGTGTCCAAGTGTTCTCATTGTTCAATTCCAACCTATGACTGAGAACATGCGGTGTTTGAAAACCAACCCTTTTCATGGGATCTTCCGTTTTCTGAGTGACTGCTTTGGACATCTGAGTAAGACCCTAAAATGTGCAAATAATGGTATTAGTGATTGGATTTTTATATAGTATATATGTCAATGCAAAATTAGATATGTCCATCATTTCAGTTACATACCAGATGAATACAGTAAATAGCAATAGTCAAAATGATTTATTGCATTGATTATTGTTTGACTGACTGGCTGACTGAGTTATTCCTTTTTGAAATTGAAATTAATCCAATTAAATGAGGATTTCATTGCCCTAGTGTGTTAAATTAAATTGAAATGTGGGGCCTGTGAGCTTGAGATGTACAGGGAAATGCAATATTAGTAGTTTATGAAAAAAACATAGCGATCTCTCCAATAAAATCCTTACCTCTAACTAATAATATATTCTACAGTCCTGGTGAGTCTTTTAATTTACAAAGCTACCAAAGGTTTTCACATATGTTACTGTATTTCCATCACAATAAAAATCCAGAATCAAGTGTAAATAATTAGATAAAATATCAGTCGAGAATCAAAAACTATCTTCTTAATGAATGGGTAAGAAGAGATGAAACAACGAGCTGCTTTATAGTTCTGCCAGTATCAATGTAATTAGCCTTTAATTTCCAATGCATTCATCGTTTTGTTTAGTTTTCTAATTTATTAAGGTAAATTAAAACCGTGGTAATTAAACTTGTGGAAAAGTTAAAATAATTGCAGAATTAGAGATCCATAGATAAAGGACATATCTGAGGAAAATCATCAGTTTGGGAGGCTGAGGCAGGAGAATGGCGTCAACCCGGGAGGCGGAGCTTGCAGTGAGCCCAGATCGCGCCACTGCACTCCAGCCTGGGCGACAGAGCGAGACTCTGTCTCAAAAAAGAAAAAAAAAAAAAAAGAAAGAAAGAAAAGCAACAACTGCAGTCACTGATGTGTCTGCTTTTCCTGTCCTACCCATGTTTTCTGCCATGAAACAGAAATACGTGTCAAATTTATCAAATCATGGAGAAAAGATAATTTATCAAGTTTTATTGATATTTTTCCTTTAAAAAGTTTTCTTTTACTTTCATGGCAGTGATAGAAAAATTACTCTGAATGGAAATCATGGATGCTAAGCTTGGAAAGCAACACATTATGGAGAAATACCTTCAGCCTCACTACTTTTTTCGTGTCTCCTCCAATGACTGATTTAGGCCACTAGAAAGGCATTGTTACGATGGTGAACAGCTCTAAACTGAAACCATATGGTTAGCTGAGTTCCTGTTGCAGACTCATAGAATTAGCAAACTGCTCCTGGCAAATCAGCGTAACTATGCACTGATCTGTTTCTCCTGGCATTGCCACAGGATCCTAGATGACATTTAGGAATCCTCATGTTGACATCTTCAGCAGCTTCTAGAGCAGGACAAGCATACCAGATATGTCAAGTAAATTAATAGATGAATACACAGAAATATTACTCACAGAGTTCCAACTGACTTAATTTTGCTTAGTTATGAACACTCAAATGTGTAGAATGATTAAAAAACCCCAGGGGGCGGAGCCTGCAGTGAGCCGATATCGCGCCACTGCACTCCAGCCTGGGCGACAGCGAGACTCCGTCTCAAAAAAAAAACAAAAAAAAACAAAAAAAACCTGACATTAAATATGTCCATCTAGCTACGTGCCTTCACTTCATTCATAGCGGCAGATGAACTGCACCTCAGAGGCACCATTATCCCATGTGACAAAGAGTGAGGTAAGGGAAGCCTTAAGAATCCAGTGCAGACCAGCGTGAGGATGGACACTGAAAGATCTAGAAGGAAGAAATAGAAGCTACATTTGGGAAGATCTTGTGCAGAAGGAGGATGAGGAAAAGAAGGGGACTCCTATTGTGGGAGCCGCCCGAGAGACAGACTTCTCTTGGGAGACTCTTCTTATATTCTGATATACTATCTGATTATATGCAATTTCTGCTTTGTAAGTTTGGTTATTATTTTAAATCAAGGACGGTATAATCTCTCTGACCAACCTCAGTGTATGGCAGCCTGGAGCCCAAATATTTTATTCATGAATGATGTCTTTTTTTTAATAAACTATAAAAATGTAAAACAATAAAAGTGATATATACCTAATAATGAGTGAACCAATAAACCCACTGGGCAATTTTGCTCTGCAAGTGGAAAAAATTGACTTGGTATGACAAATTGCAGAATTATTAATCCTGTCTGAAACCCTTTTTATATCACACCATTTACCTTAATTCTTACTAGTTTGGCCATTATTATACATTATGCATTTTTCTTTGTTCTTGTTGGGAGGGGAAGTGGTGACTAGAGTCTACTCTTGAACTTCCAAGTCCTCCAAGCAAGTTGAGGGGAAGACCCTGACCAGCTGGCAAAGGGAGAGGAGAGGGATGCCCCTGGCTGTGGAGCCTCATTTGACGTCTTGATTGACAGAAACCTCCAGTTTTCCTTTAGAAGGATGTTCTTTCTCCAGGCAGGTTGGAAGAGAAGCAAACATTAGCACTAAGCAGGTTCTTGCCTCCAGTGGCTTCTAGTAAGTTTATCACCACTTACTGCCAAAGGACATTCTTCTGTAATCAAATAAATAAAGAACGATCTCAAATCCCTTGGATTTTAAAGGACTTCTTAGAAAGAAAAAAAATAAAAAAGCATTAAAACCTTTATTAAAAAGGTTTGTACAATGATTATGTATCAACCATGAATAAGTAATAATAATAATAAGTTAGCTTCCTAGCAAAGGATTGCTCACATTAGCAAGGGGCACAAAAGAAACATTGAAAACCTACAATGTCAACACTCTTTGAGGGAGGGCTATTAACAGTGCAAATATAAAACTACCCAAACTTGCATTAAGAAATCAGAATGGCAGAGAAATGCAGCAGACTTGCTGTGTTTTCATTACAAGTTTTAAATGTTTTGAGAAATCTAAATCGCACCCACCTACTTTCAGCAGCATTCTCAGATTAGGCCTCAGATTAAGACCATAGAGGAGTGACATCCTTTTTGGTGAGTGTTCCCATGTGTGCATCAGCAGGGACGCATCATACACCCAGAGTGAGAGAAGTGAAACAAGGCAAGAAGACCACAGGCTGGTTCTGCAAGGGGTTTTCTGCAGTGAAGTATTCAGGCTATTTTTAGAATCTATAGTTATTCTTATATTGCTGTAGCCCAAGAAACCTGAGCTACATACGGATGGAGAAAGGGCTGGAAGTAGGAAATAACTTTTCTAAAACCATCACTAGTCCAGATAAGGACAAGTCCAAACTAGAATCTTGGTCTTCTGACTTGATCAGAGCCTTTCAACACACTCATCACATTCTAGCTTGAGTATAGGTATGTTCAAATCTGTTTGTTCTTTCGGTCAACAGAACAAATATTTGTTAAGCATCTACTATTGTGTTACAGAGTTCTGGATTCTGGGGAAGTGATGACATCATATGACTTATTTTCTGGTCTAATAAACAGCAAAACAATAACAACAGCAACAATAGCACATAATTATATAACAGGTTAGACAATGAAAACTTCTATGAAAAATAAATAAATCAAGATAAGAAATTTGAGTATCACAGAAAGATTGCTCTTGAGAAATAGATCAGAGAAACTTTGATAAGGAGGTAACAATTTAACACAGACATGGAAACAGAGAATAAACCTAGTAGTAATTTTGGAGATAAGGTCAGAGGTAAGTGCACAGCTGGTGAAACAAAATGAAACTTGGTTTAACAGACAATCAATTAGCTAGAAAACTGGCATGGTATCGCCTGAGCCAAGAGTGTGGCAGAAAGTCTGGGGAGATGAAGTCACTGGGTGGTCAGGGCCAGATCTCACTGGGCTTTATAGACATTTGTTCTGTGTTTAGATTTTATATTAAGTGCCACAGGAAACCTTGGCAATTTTTAGGAAGAGCTTTGAATGTACATTTTAAAAGAGTTACTCTAGCTATTGTGTTGAGAACAGAGACTAAGGGATAAAGAACAGAAGTGAAGAGACCTGTTAGGAAGCTGATACAATTGTTCAGGAGGAAGAGAAGGAGATGATGGAAACATATTAGAAAAGTAGCTATGCAGTTGATGAGAAGTGACAGATTCAGGATGTATAATGGGAAAAATTAGCCTATATTATTTGTTCATTGCTTGGATGTGAAAGGAGGTGAAGGTAGTGGCAATAGGGGTTCATTTGAATAACTGTGTGCCTTTACTGATATATGGATAACCATTTGGAGTATATTTTAGATATGCTGTTTCTGATGCTTTGTAGATATCTACATGGATAAATTTCCCATCAGCAAAAATGCTGGATTTCATACACGAGTGATAATAGGGATTCCAATAATATGTTAGATTATTACCAGAAATATAAATTCAAATGTAGCCAACCTGCACAAAACAATATTGTCTAGCAGCAAATATTCTAGTTATTTTCAGTAAGCAGGACACTTCATTATTTAGTAACTCGAAGAATGTTCTATTATCATTATTTTTGTCTCTGTCTCTCTCTCTCTGTGCTTCTTTTTTTAAATGTAGGGGCAAAATAGATGGGAAGAAAAATTAGATGGGAAGGAAAATGTGCAATAATATGCTACTACCTCTGGACTTAATTCCCAGTAGATTGTCATTATAAAATATGTACAACATGAGGTAAATGTCAGTGAAGATTAGAAAAAATAAGGTGCTTTATGAACTTTCAAGTTGGATGTCTAGGTGCACTTTGGCTAGTTAGCTTGACACAAATGTCTATGGGTGTGATTGTCTATGTGCAATGACTTCAAAGGCAATTCAATGCCACTTGATCAATCACTACCTCATCTCCTCTACTTCTCACATACACTGGTAAACTATCTCCCAATACATTTGAGAAACTGAGGCCCAAAACTGATGCCTAAAGAGCCCTAGTCATTACATGGCACTCTGTATATATTACTATTGATTGTAATTAATATATTTAATCATAATTTTCTCTTCACTACTTGGTGAGCTCCTTTAGAAAAGAGAATTTGTGGTTTTCTTGTAGGTGTTCCTAGAATTAAACACAATGACTCTCACATAGCATGTGTTCAATATATATTTGTTATACACATGAATAAAAGACACTTGTCCAATATACTTTTGATGGGAACCACATTTTGATCAGGACCCTGATGAAGAGAAAGATAACAGTGCAGTTTCATCCAAATGAAACTATCAATTTACTTTCTATTTTAGGATGCAGCATCTCTAATAACTAGAATTGTGAAAACACAGAGTTTGGCTAGTTCATTGAAATTAATGAGAATTTGCATATCAGCTTGTGGGTTACTAGTCTTGTGCTCTTCTTGAAGCTTGGTAGAGGGGAAAAATGTTTTAACACCCATAAGAGAAATTATTTTGAATGTGTGATGTGTATTGCAATCAGAAATTTGCACTTAGATGACATATATTTAAAAAACATGTTGAAAATGTCAGTGCATACAGAAATAGTTAAATAAGTTAATGGATCATATAATACTATAAATAAGCATTCAAAAACATGCACAAATTGTTATGGATTTGTCCCTAATATGTGAGAATAATTTAAAAGGAAATATAATTGCAGGCCTTTCTAGATATAAAATATTTTTCTGAATGGACCTTGGGTTTGGGCCATTGTCCCATTTCTCCTGTTCTTATGCAGCAGATTAGCAATTCTATTTCTGCCTTGTCTTACAGTTGATCAATATTTCCCCATGCCTCTTGCTTTCTGAAATATGCAACTCCTGAACCCGTTATCTCCTTTTTAACAGTGGCATCTTTGGGTGAAAGGGGATGGAACATTTTACACACACACACACACACACACACACTTTGCAATCTAATATTGTCTATAGTAATATATATTTATATATATGAATACTTTGCAATTAATATTACATTACTTACGGCAGGGTTGGTCTTGCTTTTCACAATAGAGTTTGTAAGAAAGACTCTATAGCAAATATATTCATGTTAAACAGCAGCCTAAAAGGCACAGATTTTCTCATTTTACTTTACAGCATTCATTTCCAAACTGCTGGGGGAGAGAAACATAAATACCTTCATTTTAATGACTGTCTTGAAAAGGTACTTATTTAACTTTTCTAGAGAGACAGAGTTGAGAATGGCATTCATTTTCAAGAACTGCTCAAGAGTTAAGAGCCTGAATGTCTCCCTCAATAGGTTTCATTTTTGCATCTAATAGTCTTGACTATCCTTCTTTGGCCACAGTCGGGGTATTCTGAGGCAGGAACCCAGCTCAACAATTTAAGTCGGTGACTTGCCCCTGGACAGAGCTGGTTCAGAACCTTGTACCACCAGCAGCCAAAGTGATTTGCATGTATTTTTCTCTGGATGGAGTGGGCAGCTGGCAGTATCTTATGCATATTAATCTTATATGGCACACTCATTTTTTCAGGTGCAACAAATGTATTTCTAAAAACCTTTAGTGCACCAAGCAAAGAGTATTCCTTTTACATTATTTAAGGAGTAATGACAAGTACTGAGTGATACATTATATTTCTAAACTTGTGTTGAGCAGGTATTAGGGAGTTTGCCCAGCTGGGAGGTTGGGGGCAGATTTAATGCTTTTGTTGCAGCAAAAACAAAATGCTTTATGGTTCTCCAGGTTCCTAAGGGGGTCTTGTTTAAATTCTGGAAATTATTTTCGTCTACATTATGAGAGGGGAGGAAGGGCAGAGGGTTTTAGTGCTTTCCCTTTTGGGAAAGTTTGTAGCATTTCAAAGCCTTTTGTTACTCCAGTTTCAACTAAATCAGTATAGCCGTAAAAATGTACCTCCTCTCCCACAAACCTTTACACTGGCTGTTTTAAAAACCTACTGCAGTGTGTAACGTGGAGAATTTAAGACATTTTATGTTTGGACAATGAGCTTGAGTCCAGAGCTTTATAATGCTAGCAAGGTACATGAATTAGTAACCTTATAATTTTACTGACTCAGTAAGAAAGATGGAGGTGTGGGCCACAGCAAGAAAATTCATGTCCAAGCTTTAAACCCCTGATTTGGGTATGCCACTCTCACATGAAAGTACAGCACAGACATAATCTATGGTGAAAAGAATATGTTGGTGTTATTTGTGGATTCATTTCAGAACAAACTTTCTGAAGCACTTTATTTAAACTGTATTTTCCCCCCAGTTACTTCGCACCAGTGAACCAAGAGGCATCTTTGAAGGAATAGTGAAATGTAGTCTTTTCTTCTTAGTTAGGAAATACTTCCAGCATCTCTGAGAAAGGATACGTTTGATGCAAGCTGGATTACTTCTGTTCTTCTCCTGACACTCTGCTCTCCTGTGCTTCTAGATGTGCTTACCCTTCTCTTCCCTACCCTCCCACAACACACTAATGGAGCACAGACCACATCGGAGATCTCACTTTATCTCGTATCTTCTTTATATTAGTTTCTCTCCATGGATCTCCTTTTCCCTTAAATTCAGCTCACTCGTCACTTCTCCTTAATGTCTTCTTAGTCATAATCAAAGGCCTACACATCAAATACTTATTGATAAACTTCTACAAGTAAGCACACAAGTGTATATTTGCAAGGTAGCTATTGTGAAACAAGATCTCAAATTATATCTACATATAGATACATTTATATTCTTCATAGCACTAAATCCAAGAAAGGACACAACTCTTCTTTATTAAATAGTTGTTGATTTATAGGATAAATCATTCTATACATCACTATCATGTTATTATAAAAGGAAGGCCCATATTTCAAAGCAGGGGCTTTTCTTAACTATGGATTAGGGACATTATTGTGTTTATATGATCTAGAGAACAAAACAAAAATCTAACAAACACACACACAATAATATTTTCCTCAGATTTTTAAAAATTCAAATGGAGAAAGAATTTAACTTCAAAGTATGCTCAGATTATGTGATTAATGTCTTGTTTTGCATCATAGAAGGGTAGAGTGTATATGTGCTGGTTGTTACACCCAAATCACAATGGCAAGAGTTACTGGGAAAGTGGAAACACGGTGATTACGGATGTGAGCTATGGTTTACATTGGCAGAGCTGAAATTAGAAAATCCTCTGGAAAAGGAACACATGATATTTATGAATCCTTTCATTTTCCCTTTAACATTGTATCAAATGAGAAACCAGAACAACAGTGTTTCTTCTGTTGCAACATTCAAACCAAAGGATGGGTGAGTTAATAAAAGTGCTTACCTCCATCCTTACAAGGTACAGGACTCTGTGTGTGTGTGTGTGTGTGTGTGTGTGTGTGTGGGTGGGTGGTGGGGTGAATGTTGACTTACAAAATTTTAAGCTCCAAGGTTTTTTTGTTTTCTTGTGTTTTGTTTTTGTTTTTGTTTTTTGAGATGGAGTCTTGCTCTTTTGCCCAGGCTGGAGTGCAATGGTGTGATCTCTGCTTGCTGCAACCTCCACCTCCAGGTTCAAGCGTTTCCCCTTCTTCAGCCTCCCGAGTAGCTGGGACTGCAGGCATGCACCACCTCAACAGTCTGATTTTTGTATTTTTAGTAGATACGGGGTTTCACCATGTTGGCCAGGCTGGTCTTGAGCTCCTGACCTCAGGTGATCCGCTCACCTGTCTTGGCTTCCCAAAGTGCTGGGATTACAGGAGTGATTTCAGTAGGAAACGTCTCGTTGACAGCTCAGAGCTTAATACACACACACACACACACACACACACACACAGACAAAACACTTCTGCCCCCAAACAAAGGAAAACCTTGATGCACGTCATCATCTACGATTACTAAGAATATAGGCAAGAAAAGGAGTCATGCATAATTGGAATAATCCTGAGGAAAATACGTGACTAGGAAATTATGAAGCTTGTTTGTGACTCATACAAGATGACAGTATAAGCAGGGCTTCTATCATACGGCATCTTCCATTTCATTAAAGGTGTTATTTGGTTAAATTTTTTAAAGAAAATCGTGGAGCAATTGTCAAATATTATATTTCCCTTCAGTTTTATTACATTATAAAACTATTATGAGCCAAGCTGGTTTCTATTTAAATGCTTTAGTCACCACCAGAGATATCCTAGGAGAAAAATATCTATTTCCTTTTGAGAAAGATACTTTATTAGAAGAATATATTCGAGGTGGAATCCTACTGGAACTATCTTAGAAAAGCGTTTCTTTTTATGTATTTCTCTGCTGGTAGGTAATCCACAGATACCTATAAACATTTAAAACATATTTTGACACTTCGGTTCAGAGGACCTTACTGGTGTTCTTTGACGCAGACCTACCCTTATTTTCCAAGATACGATATGAGTACTCTTACTTCATGTGCTGACAGTGACCTTACCTTTGTAAATCTTGAATTTCTGTACTTGCTGTCATCAAAGGTAAGGAAGGCATTGATTGATTGCCTAAGGTAACACACCAATTTTCATATCAAAAACCATATGAAAATTTTAACTTTTTAAATTTGAGTTTTATTATTAATGTAATTGCATCTGATCTTTTATTTCACTTGCATAACGTTGTTATATCCCTTTCTTCAAGAAATGATCATTTTTAACAAAAATAAGTGTGGAAAAAGTATATGTACAAAAAGAAAATTGAAAACAGGATGATAGTGTTGAATTTTAATCCATAGAATAAAATAAATATACATGAGTTTATACTCACACATCATAAATGCTAATATTTGTTCATAAATTTTGGAAATGAATAAATGAAGGATAGAGGACAACTCTGTCTTATGGCAGGTTTCCAATAAATAGATGCAAAAGGAAGGAAGGACATAGAAAACCACTGTTGGACATAAACCAAAGTTGAATATTCTCACAGACAAGTTTTAAGAATTCTAAAATTAGTCAGCAAGAATTTAAGGTGAAAGAATTTATGTATTCTCAGAGTATACCTGTCAATGTATTCACTACAGTGAGAAAGATGATAACTTCACAATAGAGGAACCCGGGGGACACCACCTTAGTGAAGTGATGAAAGTTAACATAACCAGTTCATTGTTTATATCATGAATTCTTTGACATGAAGCACTGAGAAAGACACAACATAATTGCTGCGGTTTTGCTGCTATAAACACACAATCTCATTCCGATCATAATAAAACATCAGATAAATACAATTTGAGGGGCAGTCTAAAAAATAACTGTTCAGTACTCTTAAAGTGTCAACATCATGAAAGACAGAGAAAGGCTGAGAAACTGTTTACAGGCTGGAGGAGACTAAGGAAAAATAGTGATAAATGCTAAACCATTACTTCTAATGGCAAAAACCACAATTACTTTTGGACCAACTTTATATGTGGAAGCCCATATAAATTCTTGAATCACAAAAATAAAATATAATTAGGAAAAACTGGTAAAATTCAATAGTATCAAGTATCATTAATAGTATGATACCAATTCTAATATTTGGATTTTGAGAACTGTGTAATAGTTTTATAAGATGTTCATATTAGAAAAGCTGAGGAGGGTTATATAGATCCTCTCTATAATCTGTTACAGCTTTTCTTGAACTTAAGTTTAAAGTAGTTTAAAAAATATTATGTTTATTTGAACTAAACTGTTAGTGCAAAAATTTTAATACTCTGTGTGTTTGTATACCTTATACTATTTACCAACATATAATATACATTTGTTTTCATTTCACTGTGGAAGAGCTATCGTCTTTCATCAAATTTTGACAGTTGATCTTGAAAGTTTTAAAAATGACTTTTCTGATGACATGATAACAATGTTCCCAAGTAGCATAGATTTTTATTCTCTAAGACTTCCTCATCTTTTCCTCAGCCGTCATCATTCCTCAAGTAATTTCCTATGTCTGATCTTGTGAACTATTAAACCCAGCTCAATGAAGTAACTACAGATTTATTTGTTTTTTATTTTTTTAATTTCTCCAAATAGGCAAAAGTCTAAAAATGCATGCAGCTTGAAAGCAGACCAAGCCGATACAGAATAAAAATGCTTTTGGTGTCATAAAGCAAGAAAACTCCACTACTAATCAGAATTCCTAGTATATACTACTGGATCTACCTCCAATTTGCCATTTAACCATCAAATGTCTTAGGCCTCTCTACTTTATGATGTAACTACCAAATCTTGTGACTCTCCAAAGCTGCAGTTTCCTGACCATGAAGCAGAAATAATACCTAACCTAGAACATTATATCAAATGAGAAATGAGAAAAAGAGCAGTATCTAGCAGTGGTGAATATTCAGTAGTATCTGGCTGTTTCTCCACTTGATATTGCCAAAGACAAATTAACTCAGAGACCAAATTAATAAAGGCTCGAAGACTTTCTAATTCCCCTTCAGGCATGTTTGACCATGCTTGGTTGAATGCAAGAGAACAAGCAAGCTGTTTGGGTAGGAGGATGTTCAGTGTTAGGATAAAGAGTCTTCTGTGAATGGTAATTTTCTGGAAAAACTGGGAAATGATGAAGTGCTTGTAGATGGTCAAACTATTATAATGATCCTTATGGACATTTCTGCCATGGCTTGTGATTTCTCAGTTCCCCCTTTGAATCATTCCCTCTATCAGAATCAAAAAAGTAATCTTGACTCAGGTTGATGACCTTGACAGTATCATCATCACTAATCAATCAGATGTCATCATAGGCACTGTCCGTGAAGACTTTATTCTCACAGTCTATTTCATTGTCTGGTTGGATGATAGTGATATACACTCCATTGAGACAGCAACTCCCCTAGAGCATTTAACCTCCTGGAAATGTCACATTTGATGACTGCTAAGTATCTTTAAGAGCAGTCTTAAGGTATGTATCTTCAGGTTTAAGAGCAGTCTTTCTTTGATGTATCTTCTAGGAAACAAAAGTTTCTGTTTAAAAATCATGAAGAGGCTGTTTAGAAAAGTGATGTGGGATGGTAGCTTTACCTTTTGGTAATAACACTGGAACATGAGTCCCTTGAATTATTTTGCCATGTCTGTATGTAATAGAGCAGAATCTAGAATGGAGGTGAAATGCTACATACATCTGTCTTTCTGTCACAAATTCGTAGGGAGATAATTCATGTGCCCCTAAACAAGTAAACTGGATGGCCACCAAAACTAGGAGCTATGCATTAGGTCAGAGGAGTTCAGAAGTTTCTGAGAGTTTGATAGCTTCTCCTTAAAATGTTACTGGTCCTTTCAAACTTTTTAGAAGTTTGTGGGTGGTGAAGGCAGTGTAGTTTATGAGTAAAGGGTAACACTTTACAGAATTCTTATATAATAGTTTCTGTATACTATGTGGATCCATTAGTTGATATAAAACTTTGTTTGTCCAAGTTAGAATAACCAGGTTAATAAGCTTTTTAATGACTGTGAGGCTATAGCTCTTCAGAAAGAAAATGCTTCAACCCATCCAGAGCTTGGCATTTCAGATGCTTACTAATATGTGGATTAATTGATTAAAGTCTGGTAAGGCAAAGTCATAGGCCCTGATGGAGATTCTTTTATTTATTTATTTATTTGTTTTTATTTTACTTTAAGTTCTGGGATCCATGTGCAGAACATGCAGGTTTGTTACATAGATATACATGGGCCATGATGGTTTGCTGCACCTATCAACCCATCATCTAGGTTCTAAGCGCCTCATGCATTAGCTATTTGTTCTAATACTCTTCCTCCCCTTGCCTCCCACCCCCCAACAGGCCTCAGTGTGTGATGTTATGTTCCCCTCCCAGTGTCCATGTGTTCTCATTTTTCTACTCCCACTTATTAGTGAGATCGTGCAGTGTTTGGTTTTCTGTTCCTGTGTTATTTTGCTGAGAATAATGGCTTCCAGCTTCATCCATGTCCCTGCAATGGACATGAACTCATCCTTTTTTATGAGTGCATAGTATTCTATGGTGTATATGTGCCACATTTGCTTTATCCAGTCAATCATTGATGGGCATTTGAGTTGGTCCCAAGTCTTTGCTGTTGTAAATGGTGCTGCAATAAACATATGTGTGCAAGTGTCTTTACAGTAGAATAATTTATAATGGTTTGGATATATACTCAGTAATGGGATTGCTGGGTCAAATGGTATTTCTGGTTCTAGATCCTTGAGGAATAGCCACACTGTCTTCCATAATGGTTGAACTTATTTACACTCCCAACAACAGTGTAAAAGCATTGCTATTTCTCCACAGCCTCACCAGCCTCTGTTATTTCCTGACTTTTTAATGATCACCATTCTAACTGGCATGAGCTAGTACTTCATTGTGGTTTTGATTTGCATTTCTCTAATGATCAGTGATGATGAGCTTTTTTTCATGTTTGTTGGCTGCATAAATGTCTTCTTTTGAGAAGTGTCTGTTCATATCTTTCACCCACTTTTTGGTGGGTTCTTTTTTTTTTCTTGTACAGTGTTTAAGTTCCTTGTAGATTCCAGATATTAGCCCTTTCTCAGATGGGTAGCTTGCAAAAATTTTATCCCGTTATGTAGGTTGCCTGTTCACTCTGACGATAGTTTCTTTTGCTGTGCAGAAACTCTTTGGTTTAATTAGATCCCATTTGTCAATTTTGGCTTCTGTTGCAATTGCTTTTGGTGTTTCGGTCATGAAGTCTTTGCCCATGCCTATGTCCTGAATGGAAGTTGCCTAGCTTTTCTTCTGGGTTTTTATGACTTTGGGTTTCACATTTAAGTCTTTAATCCATCTTGAGTTAATTTTTGTATAAGATTTAAGGAAAGGGTCCAGTTTCAGTTTTCTGCATATGGTTAGCCAGTTTTCCCAACAACATTTATGAAGGATGAAATCCTTTCCCCATTGCTTGTTTTTGTCAGGTTTGTTGAAGATCAGATGGTTGTAGATGTGGGGTTTTATTTCTGGGGTCTCTGTTGTGTTCATTCCAATCATCCCTGAGGGAGATTCTAAGTTTTATATTGAATAGTTGTCTGTCTTTCACTGGAGTAGGAATATTCTTAATAATGGCTCTTAATTATTCCCAAGAGTGAGTTTCAGTTGTGGAGAACATTCCAGGCTCATATGCTGGCTGGATTCATAAAAGGAATAGGCAGATGGGAGTGGTAGAAAATTTATCAGGCAAGGTTCTGGGTAGGAGACAGACAAGGCACAGAAAAAAGTACTGTTGTGTATCAAGAAGTTTCAGGCACACAGGAGGGTGTGGTTTTAATGACTGCTGTCCCTTGTTTAATATCATCAAAATATTTTACAGGGTCTAATTTGAAATGAAATTTCACTTAGAAACTTCCGTGTACCAAGGAAAATTTTACCCATTGGACCTAGTCAATTTTGTACCTTTTTTCCCCTGTCATCTCTCAAAGGAATAATTTTTATTAAATACAATGCTTCCTAGAGTTGCATTGAAGACCTACTTCACTGGTGTTCTAGTTCTCTGGCATTGGTGAAAATGTGACGTTTAGAAAAATAGACACAAGGGATAGTGTTGTAGTAAGAGTAGGGACAGAGAGCAGGAGTATTTTTTTGCAGAGTTGGGGAGATTTTGACTAAGAACACCTCATACAGCTGGTCACAATCAGTGTAACGTGGTTGTTTGTGCATTTTGTGTCCCAACCCCCGACATAAAAGCCAGTCACCTCTCAACACAGATCTGAGGATCTATATCTCAATCTGACAATCAGTATCTCATCCTAGCCCCACCTGGCACGTGGAAAATCCAAGAGAATGTTGGCTGTTTATTAAGACCAAGCTCTTAGAATGAAGTCAGGTTGCAAGGGTATCTCTTCCAGTTTTATTGGTTATCAACAGCGAAGTTTGCCTTCAGGAGGACACAAGTCTGGAAGAAACCACAAACTCCCATGTCTCAGAAAGTGGCTAGAATGATAGATCTCACAACGCACTCGCTTGTGATGAAATAGTATTTAAATGCACAGAAAACAAAGGTGAATCACCAAGCGCATGAACTTCAAAGGGAACTTTCAACAAATGCAAATACTCAGGAATTAAAAATGAATAAAACAGCAGAGGAACTCAGACAAAAGAAATAGACTCAGTGAAGGAGACTTACTGTTTTGAGCGGTTGGAGGAGCAGCTAAGGTTCAAGGGACCTATGTGGATATAGCTCCTGCTCAGGAGCCAAGGTCAGTAGCCAGCCACAAGGAGATATGGCAGGAGCCAAGTGTGGCAAGGACAGAACCATCAAAGACAAAACTGAGTAAGAGACAAAATTAACAATGGCCATTTGTTCATAAACCTACTGCCATGGAGTCATCTTTAATTAATTTTGTTTCACAGAGGTGCAAAAGTGTTAGAAAGCAAACAGAGGAAATACTGTGATGATCTCAAATGGGCAAGTGTTCTGTTACAGTGGGATTTTTCGAAGTGGAGGAGATTTTCTGATTGATCTTTGGTTGCATTTGGTTGTCCTCGGTTGTCTGTAAAAGGGCAAAGAAGCAATTTGGGAACATTTCAAAAGAGGAAAGATGGTTCAGTGTTATAGCAGAGGGTTTTCTGTGGCCAACTGTTTCCTGAAACAAGTAGGAGTTGATGGATACTTTTTTGTGCTGTCCTAATGGTTTCTTTGGGGGGTAGCGGCTGCCATGTCAGATAGTTTTTTAATATCCTATTACCATAAGATTAAATATAGTTACAGGGAAGACGTAAATATCCAGAGTCTGAGCTCTTTCACTGAGGATAATTAGAACACATGATCTCTCCTTCTTTAGGCTCTATACTTCTATCCATCTAGATGAACTTGGCACATCCTCTCTAATTAAAGTCTTCCTTTGGATTCCTTTTTATATGAAAAGAGGATGATGATCTGGTTTTCGTGACATCTGATTAGATATTCCTCATATCTTAGGAGTTTGTACAGATTTCTCAAAAAGAGCAATATTACTGAGTTCTGAGAAATCCTATAGCCACAGCTGCCTTGCCTGGATGCCTTCCAGCCTGCTTTCAATTAAACCCAACCTGATCATAAATAAGAGAATAAGCTTCTCTAATGTGCTCACTAAATACTCCATCTTAAAACGATGTACTCTGGAGGCTATATTTCTTGGACAGCATATGCCTTTCCTGAATGATGAAGCCCCCAAGTATAATGTCACAATATGATTTATTCATAATACTATTTTACATTTATTATAATTTCATAAATTTGGGGGACTTTTTTCTAAATAAACAGAGGCTTGCTTAAGTCATTTCCTCTGACAATGTTTAACATGATGTCACCTGTCATGCCAAAGGACAATGTATGGGGAGAAAAATAATGTAATTTGAATTATTTTTTCTGTTACTTTTTTCTCTATCAACCTGATATAATTGGCTTTTTCCCCCTTATTTAACCTGATAAAGTAGATGACTGCAATTAAGATTTTTTTTAAAAAAAACTCAACTACATCATGGTTTTTACACCTTCACTGTTGAATTCTGCTTATCTAGTCTCTCTGTATAAGAACTAAATTTTCACAACCAAGATTGGAGCAGAAACCGACTATGTAACAGGATTCTATTGGGACTGAACAACTCAAAGTCATTATTTTTTTTGCTCATAGAGAACCATGTACTTCTACCTGCCAGTATTTCATTCTTTTAGCTTAAAGTTCCGTTCCCTTTTCAAGTACAAATGCTACTTGCAGAAGTAATAGTTTTAGGGAAAGCATAACATAATAGTTAAGAGACACTCTGAAGCCACATTGTCTGGGGACATAGTTCATCTTCTCTTCCTGCTGGTAGAAAGTTAACAAGTTAATCAAAGTCCCCTAAGTTTCCTTATCTGCAAAGATTCTATCCATCTGTACATGATAGAATGTGGTGATAATTTATATATATATATATATATACTTTATGTAAACTACTGAGAACCATGGCTGACGTGTAATACGTGTTTTTGGCCGACATTTATGCTCCTTACTAGTGTTTCTAGAACTCCACCTGTCAGGATATACAATGGGATGGCACTTACCTCTACCTGAATGTAGGCCGTGCTGCATAACTTTCTTTGACTAATGCAATGTGAGCTCTAGTGAAGTGTGTCTTTTAAAGCAGACGTGTCTTAGAGCCAGCAAAAGAATCTCTCTTTTCATAGCAATAATTGTCATGTATGACATGCTTGCTGCACTCTGCAAGACCAAAGTGTCCTAGAATGTGGACCCATGATCTGGTTAGTTATCCCAGAGATTTACACAGTGCCACAGCAAACTCAGAGTTATAAATACATATATGTATATATATTTAATTATACCACAAAGATTCTAGAATTGTGTGTCACCCCAGTATTACCTAGCCTATTATAGCAATGTTTTAACAAACAGAAGCTATTATTTTTATTTACAGAGTGAGTTTTTTAAAAGAGGGCAAATAGAGAAAGATATGACTAAAAAGTGATAAAATGAGAAATAAAAATCTGGGGACTTCAAACGTGAATTTCCTTGATATCAAGATGGTTTCAAGTGTTTGTTCTACTTGTTTTCTACTCAAATTATGTTATCCAGTTAGTAATTAATCATTCTATCAGGAGAAACTTTTGGTTATGTTACATGCACCGAGAATGATCTTCTGCTTTGCTAGATTTTATTTTCCCTCTCCTTATGTTCACTAAAATCTCCTTCTTCTTTCAGGCTACTTCACTGCTTTCTCCCTGTCCTTTCTTCACCAAATTTATATCTTTAGGGAGAATCTACATTTAATTATATTTCTAGGTGAAGAAAATAATGTCCTATTCACAAGCCAGTAATGATTTACTAGTAATGACAGGGCAAATTCCAAACTCTTCAATCTGTTTTTTAAAATCTCCAATCTCTACTTTGACTTCCAAATCCTGTTTCCAGTTACACCCACCCTACCTCTTCTCACTTAAATTCACGATGCTTGTTACAACAATTTTACTAATGATAGATGAGTTATAGTCCATTTTGTGCTATCTCTTATTTTAATGTCATGTTGCCACATATTTAACTTTACTATCTTTCTAAGTAAACGGTCCCAATACAATATCACTTTTCCTGTCTTATGCTTAACACAATACCATGTATTTAAGTGTTTTTATAACTTTAAAAATACATGTCACACATTAAGTAATTGAACAAATAAATGAATAGGTTAGTTAATAAATAGGAGAAATAAAGGATTTAATTTTTTTATAAAGTGCACTAACCATAATCAAAATATACATATCAGTCATAGTATCATCATGTACTCTGCCTGATTTGAAGTACATATCATTCATTGAAATTTGCATCATATTCATTTTTTTAATTAGGAGAAATTTGGGCAATATTTAAATGAAGGAAACTCCTGAAATGGACTTAAGGTAGAGAATTTAATAAGAAAAATCACTGACTCTCAGAAATAGAAGGGAAGAAACAAGGCAAGATATGTTTTTTTGAGTTTCAACACCTAAAGTCAAATCAGTTCAGAATGAAGTATGTTCACCGACCCTCTGGTCATATACTTGCATGTATAGCAGCATGGCAAATAGAACCTAAGGCCTTTATTTCAGGCTGGTGTTCTCTGAGTGATACAATATCTTCTTCTGTAACTGTTTTTCAAGTTCATATTGTCGATTATATTTGCCAGTCAATAATTTATTTGATTTAACTCTGTCCTGAGCAGCTAATATGGAGGAATTTTATTTCCGTTTTACAGATCAGGAAATAGATATAAGAGATCAAAGTCTTTGCCTGAACATCCACATGTAACATCCACCGAACATCTTAATTGTTGCACGTGGTATCCTAGAACAGACGTATTATTTGTTCTACTTTGTCATTTTACCTGACTTTTCATGAAGAATTTTATCCATCTCAAGGATAAAGGGGATAAATTTAGCGGAGGGAAGAACAAAACTCAGAATGGAGGCTGCCCACAATGACCATTATTCTAACATTTCAGAAATTAACTAGAGAAAGGACAAATTCAAGGTATTATATTGTGTGTTTGTATTGCATGCTTGTAATTAATGTAGACCTATTAGTTTGAGTTTTTCTGTAGAAATAAATTCCCAGCTGTTGGCTACCTAGAAAGAACCACCATGGCAGTCTCTCCATCTCACAAGGAACCCATGTTAACTCAGTAGCCAAGCAAGACAGAATGAGGAAGGAAATTTCTATTGCAGCAAATGTGAGAGAATACAATCTGAAGACAATGTGAATAATCTCTCTTTCTTTGAATCAATCATGCAACTGTTCCTATTAGCACATGTAATTGAGATGGGGATATGTATGCAATGAGTGACTACTTCAACATTGAAATTCAGATATTCTCGTTACACTGTTTTGGAATAAAATAACATAACAACATAAAGTCACCAGCACATGTATAATAAAGAATAGTTAAATACCAATTAGACATAAAGACTTAACTTGGACTTCTAGAAACCTCTTAATACAACGCATTTACTCACAGATTCTGAAAGCACATTGAGGAACTGGAAGTAATCTGTTCATATTGGTTTTATAGACTAACAGAAAAAAAATCACTCTCAACATGTTCTAAAAATAGGAACTTTAGACCATAGGCATTCAAAAAATATTTATGACTTTCTTTTTGAATTTTCTATTCCTCTATTTGTCCTTTTACCTTCAGTTTATAAGACTTCAAGTTCTTGTTTTTCATTGATTAAAATTAGGTTAACATCATTTCAATCAAGAACACTGTAGGTAAGAACAGTAGAAATTCTCATTATAACACATGGAAATGATTAATTATAATTTAGCCAAGAAAACTATGTTTTAAATAAATGTTATTCTACACCTTTAAAATTCAGAGATTTATTTATAATTTTTTGATTTAATTGGAATGTTCCACAGGGCTTCAAAAGTTTAAAAATGAAAGAGAAAAAAAAAGAAAAAGCAATAGCTCAAGGATTATTTTGCATAACATCATACAACAAGCAGGTGTTTGCAAGATCAATTTACAATAGGGACCACAGTACCCACCTAGCTTGGATGACTTCCAACCTATTTCCAATTAAAACTTACCTAATCATAAATAAGAGATAAAAGCTTCCTAACCAGCACAATAAATAATAGATCTTAAAATAATGTACTTGAGGCTATGTTTAGAGACACTAAATGAATTCTCTTTAGGTTAGAAAAATGTTAGAAAGGGATTTGAGGTCAGGTTCTCCAGGAAGCCATTAAAATATTGTCTTTTTCAGCATTGACTCTGATAGTTTACAATATAAACTGCTGAATCACTAAGAAATTTATAATGTGTGTTGTGCCTTGCCAGACACTGCAATGAGGTATCTATTTTTCAGCCCCTTTGAAATATTCAATTAACATAGTCAACTGGCAATAAACAGGCATGGAATGAGCAGCATGAAATAGCTTGGTCAAGTTGGACAGAAGACCTGGGCATACTGACTGCTCTAGATCAGGGGGTCCTCATATTTATTATTCCTGATTCAAAATAGAAGTTCTTATTATATTATTTTCATGGAAGAATTCCAAGGAATGCTTTTGATGACAAAGACCTAGAGAAGAAACATAAAGAGAAAACCTGCCTGATCCTCTGTATACTGGAAACAGTTTTTGGAAGTTGAAGAAAAAATAAGAGTATAAAGAAGAAGGAGCAGAAGGAAAAGGAAATCTTGCAATTTCCACATCCCTCCTGTTACAGATGGAATTGTGTCCTCCAATAAAAACATGCTGAAAGTCCTATACCCCATGTTTTTAAATGTGACATTATTTGGAAATAGAGTCTTTGCAGATGTAATCTAATTAGGAGGAGGCTTTTAAGGTAGACTCTAATACAATATTATTAGTGTCCTTGTAAGAAGAGGAAAATTTGGATGCAGACATACACACAATAGGAAGATGGCCATGGGAAGATGGAGATAGGAATTGGAATTACGGTGCCACAAGCCAAAGAATGCCTGAGGTTACCAGAGGCTCAAGAGAAAAGGAAGGATATTCCTTTAGAACCTTTTAAAAAAGTATGTCTCTGTAAATACCTTAGTTTTGGACTTCTACCTGCCAGTGTCATGATATAATCAAAGTATGCTGTTTTGAGCCACCTAGTTGTTATCCCTAGGAAACTAATGCAGCTCATTTGAATCATCCATAGAATTTGGAAAGACTGGCATCACAGCCCACCCTGCTTGACTGAAGGAGTTTAAAGCAGCTTGATTCCACAAGACTTGACTCAAATGGTGACACTGCTTTAGAAGTATGGAATAACAAGTCACCATCAAACAATGCTCCAGCACTGATGTCTCTACAGAGATGCTGCTCTTTCATCTTTTTTTTTCAATAGGACTTAACAATTGAAGACCAAGAGCCCAAACCCCTTGTATCAGCCAAAGTGCGATCTTAAAAACATAAACCTTAATGTAGTGCTATCTTGAAAACATAAACCTTTATTAAATCAAAGGAATTTAAATAAGAGAAACATGTTGCACAAGAAATAGAAGAGCTAATGAAAATCAGATAGTAATGAGGCAATCCACAGATTGGGAACAGCACTAAACTGCTACTAACTTCAGGCCTGAAGAGACACTTTAAGCAGTGGTAGTACCAGAATTGGGGCTATTCAATTGTGACTATAGGACCACACAGGTCCTGACTGGTAGGAGCTGGAGCCGCAAAGGAGGCGCAAATGGAGAGAGTTGCCCTGGCTGCTCCTTGTCTGTCAACTGCCTATCTCTGGCCAGTGCCTGATATTGGCCAAAATCTACTCAGGGAATAGTTTAGTTTGAAAAATGCAGTCCGCAGTGGCAGACATCATGATGAAAATGAAATGGGGAAAAGGCAAAGAATGAATCTGAAAGCAAACAGGTAATGAATGGCACATTCTTCTCTCTTCCATAATGGTCTTGCTAGCTCTTTAGTTTTCACATTTATTTACTCAACAAACATTCACTGAATGCATACTTTAGACTAAGCATTGAGAGTTTTCAGTGATACACATATATAGTATATCTGTAGATACATATAATATACACTATATTTATATATGTGTATGTATATACAGTATATATACTCTATCTGTGATATATATATATATATATATATATATAGTATCTTTCCTCATGAATTCAAATGTCTAGGAAAGAAGGTAGACATTACATAAATAAACTCAAAGATAAACACCTAACTCTAAGGTGAACATGATTTACTCTTTATAACAGAAAAGAGGGAGTACTATGGGAGTGGATAACTGGGAGAACCCAGGGGGCACTGGGGAGTTAGGGGTGCCCTCACTAAGGAAGTGATTCTGAAGGAAAAATATGGGCATGGGCCATCCTCCCAACAGTTTAGAAAAGAGCTTTCCAAGCATAGGAAAAATTCCAACTTGAGAAAGTGTGATCGTTAATTTCCTATATCAACACGATTGGACCATTGGGTGTCCATTGGTAAAACAGCATTCTGGGTGTTTTTGTGAGGATGTTTTTGGATGAGATTAACATTTAAATCAATAGGCTGAATAAAGCAGATTGCCATTCTTAATGTGGGTGAGCCTCACCCAATAGGTTTAAAGCCTGAATAGAACAAAAGGTTGACCTTGCTGTGAATAAGGGGAAATTCCTTCTGTATAAGTGCTTTGAATCTGGAACATCAGTTTTTTCCTGCCTCCACATTCGTGTTGAAACATTGGCTCTTCCCAGATCTCAAGCACGCCAGCCTTTGGATTAAAACTCACACCATCAGTTTTCCTGATCCTCAGGCCTTCAGACTTGTTCTAGATCTGCACCATTGGCCCTCCTGTTCTCCAACTTGCCAAATATAGATCTTGGGACTTGTCAGACTCCACAATTTTATGAGCCAGATCCTTGTAATAAATTATCTATCTATTATCTATCTATCATCTATCTATCTATCTATCATCTATCTATCATCATCTATCATCTATCTATCTATCTATCTATCATCTATCATCTAATCTATCTATCTATCTATCTATCTATTTGTCTATCTAATCTATCTATCATCTATCTATCTATTATTTCTATTGGTTCAGTTTATCCAAAGAATGCTGAGCAATACAGAAAGTATTGGGGATGTTTGAGAATTTGAAGAAAGGCCAATTGGCTTAAGAATTGTGACCATGGGAGACAGAGGCACAAGGTGATACTGAAGAAGTATGTGGGACTCAAGCATGCAGGATCACTGGGCCATGTTCTGCAGTTTGGATTTTATTCTAATATAATGAGTAAATAATTTAGTAATTGAAGCAGAGAGTGAGGGACCTGAATCAAATCCAATTTTAAAGAAAATTATTTCTGGATGCATGGATGAGAAGAAATTATAGGAGAAGGAGGTAAGGGTTAAAGGAAACATACCAGGCAGGAAATACTACAATTTTCCAGGAGGGGATGATGTTGTGTAACTAGAGTGTACAATGTGGAGAGATGTGAACAGAGTTGCAACGTATTTTAGGTAAAATTAACAGGACTTGATGAATTCAAATAGGCTTCATAGACTCATCAATGTACAGTCAAAATGTTCATATTTCTGAAAAGATTCTAGGATTTCAAGTTCACCACAAACTCTGAAGTGAGTGCCTCTGGGAAGGATGAATACTGTTTTCATTGCACATGGTACCAGCTCCCCAGCTGATGCAGTTTATTTAATCAAATCATTAGTCTCATAAGATGCTGTTTCTGGACTAACCAACCATTTGACTGACTGCATTTAGTTTGCAAATGGTAGACTTTTAATAAATATTTGATTGAACCAAATTAATTTCTAAAATGAATGCTTATGTATACATCCGTGCCCACAGGTCCTTATATTGAAAACTATCATTAATCTAAGGATTAATCTCACAACAAGATTATTCAAACAGCCCAGGTTTTATATAATGGTGAAATCAAACTTGGAGCTAAATGCATATTATTTCAGGTCTCTTCTGACTGTATTTAACTAGTGAGGAATTAGCTATTTTTGAGTATATCAAAGCCAAATATCACAGATGCAGAAGAGTGCTGAATGTGCTAACTGGACACAGGGCCCCTACCCTCCTCCAGCCAGTCTTCTCATTCCTTCCCTTGCTGCCATTCCCTTTTCCTGCTGGCATCCTTTTTCTTTCTCAGAATTAACTCCAGACTCAATGGACTCAATGATTAAAACCAGTATACCATCTCTTCCCCGCTACACGTTTATAATTTATACACTGTGTATGTGCAAAATTCATTGAGAAAATGAATGAATAAGAATGGTTCAAAATAGAACTAACAACTCCATATAATAGTAAGTTACTGACTACTAATGTCTTCAAGAAGATGCTGAATGACTGTCTATTAGAGATTGGTGGAGGGTATTAATTACTAACAAAGAGACTGGAAAAGATAGTATTAACCTTTTACTTCAAAGGCTAATGTTTTAAGATTCGATGATTGAGGAAAATTAAGCAATGTATATTTAAACACAATAAATCCAGTAGTTAAACTAACACTTTTATTTTAGCTATACCCCTTGTTAAGGAATAAAAAATAAAGTCCAAGAGGGAGAATCATTTTTAGTGTACTAGCCCAAAAGCTGCCTCAATTTATCTCTTGTTATAGAAATAAACTTAATTATTTACAATTAAATTAAATTTAAAAATAATTAAACTCAGCCTTAATAGGATTGTGTTGGTTTATTCCATGACTTGTATGAGACGTTTTCAGATAACTGATTTAATTCAATTTTGAAAGCAGCCCTGATAGACACATATTACAATCTCCATTTTACCTTTGAGAAAACATGCTAAAAATGGTTAAGGAGCATCTTCAATAACACACAACGTGTACATTGCAAAGCTAACATATGATCTCAGATGTCACATCATGCTACAGCTGTCTCAAATACTATATTATTGTAAGAATAGTTTTTGACATGTTATATTATTTAAAGTAATATAATTTGGGTGTGGTGAAATACTGTGTTCCTAAGTTATGTAAGGAAATGCGCATTCCCATGTTATCAGACCTGACAGGGTACAAACAATATCCACTGCCACAATTTAATGGGAAAAAAAATAGATTAGTATATTCTATACAAGAATTAACAGATAATTTCCTGCCTGGGCACCATGGCAAAATCCCATCTCTACAAAAAATACAAAAATTAGCCGGGCATGGTGGTGACTGCCTGTAGTCCTAGCTGCTCCGGAGGCTGAGATGGGAGAATTGCTTGAATCCCAGAGGCAAAAGTTGCAGTGAGCTGAGACTGCGTCACTGCACTCCCGCCTGGGCAACAGAAGTGAAACCCTGTCCCCGCCAAAAAAACATAAATAAATAAAATAAAGAAATAACAGATAAAACTTCAGAATTTCTGTGTGTTACCCTTAGAGATTTCCTTAAAAACATCTTTCTACTGATTGCCATTTTCCTTTGGATATCTTTTTAAAATCTACCTTGCTAGATATTTTTTGATTTCATCTGTTGTTTCTTTTTTACTATTTTCCCTTTTCTCCCCTACGGCCAATTGAACATTTTTGATATTCTATTTTATTTCTTGTATTGACTTATTATTTATACTTACTTTTATTTTTTAATATTTACCCTAGGGCTTAAATATTTTTAATTAATTTAAGATTACCTTCAAATAATGTTATACTGCTTCCCATGCAGCATAAGGACTTTGCAATAGTGAATTTCAAACTATTCTTTATATCCATGTGCTGTTGTTTTCATGTATTTTGCTTTTACATATGCTATAAACACTAATAGTTACTATTTTTGCTTAGACAATTATATATTAGAATATTCATATAACATATAAATTTTATTTTATGTAAATAAAATTTAAATAAAATTTATATAAATAAATTTTATTTTACATTTTCTTGTACCACTTCCAGGCCTCTGTATTTATTGTATAGTTTCTTTTCTTTCTATTGTGTTCTTTATTCCTGGAGAGCTTCTTTAACCTTTCTTACAGAGTGAGACTGCTGCCAACAAATTCCCTGAGTTTTTCTTTGTCTGAGCAAGTGTTTACTTCTCCCTTACTTTTGAAGAATATTTTTGATGGTTAGAGAATTCTGGGATGACAGGGTTTTGTTTTGTCTTGTTTCCTTTCTTTTGCTTTCAGCATTTTAAGTATGTCCCTTCATTGTCTTCCTATTTGCATAATTTCTCTAGAAAAGTCAGCTATAATTATTTCAATTGTTACTTTTTTGGTAAAGTGTCCTTTTCCTCTGTCTTCTTTCAGGATTTTCTTTTCAAATGTGGTTTTTACTATTTTGAACATGATATGCCTAGGTATATAAGGGGGAAAGGGAAAAAATTAATCTGTTTTTAGTCCTCTGAGCTTCTTGCATCTATGGGTAGGAGTTTGCCACTCATTTTGGAATGTTCTTGGCTATTAGTTCATCTTCTCTGTTTTCTACCTCTTCTTATAGAATTCCAATTTCATGTATATTAAAGCATCTGGAATTGCTTGGATGCACAAGTCTTGGATGCTTTCTTATGTTTGTTTTTAATTTTTTGAAAAACTATTTCCCCTTCCTCTCTGTTTTGGGTAATTTATATTGATATATCTTCAAGTTCACTGATTCTTCCATCAGCTGTGTTGAATCTACTGATAAAGTCATTGAAGATAATATGTTAATATGGTTTTCATTTTTAGCACTTTCATTTGGTTATTTCTTATGGTGCCCATCTTTCTGCTACAGTTGCCCACCTGATTTTGAATGTTGTCTTTATTTTCCATTAGAACTTTTCATATTTTAATGACATTTATTTAAAGTTTACTTTCTGATTATTCTAACACCTGGTGAGGGTTTTTTTTTTTTGTCTCTTACCAGTGTGTTTATTTTCTGCCTCATTGTATTATTTATGATTTTTTTACTGAAAATCAGACAACTTATGTAACATAGTAAATACTTAGATACATTTTTTTTTTGTAATGGATACAGATGAACACAACTTCCTATTGCTACACAGTTAGTGTGTGTGCTTATTTTAATATAGTCAGGAATTAGGTTGTCCATGAGCTTTGCTGACCCTATTGCTACACTCAGGGCCCCACGGATTTTATAATCCTCTAATGATTCCTTACGTTAAAGGTATATGCTGTATTTCTAGAGTTGATTTTCTCAATGTCTGCCATCACCTGGGACTTGGCTTTGGGTCTGTCCCTTTGTGCTGTGTTCCTAAAGCACTCTGCCTCTTGTATCTCTCCCAGCTGCATTCCACGGGTTTTTTACTCTATGCTTGTTAGTCTAGTAGTGAAGAGTGGGAGAAGGAAAGGATGTTCTCTGATGTTCTGATTTAGCTTCAGTCTTAGGTAAATACTATATTTCTGGGTCTCAGGGTAAACCCCTCTTAAATTCACCTTCTTCTCTTCTCCTGTAGTGCTGGGTCAATGCAGAAAGTTTTCTTTTCTCTTTTCCTCTTCTACAGCTTTGTGTGTTTCTACAAGTGGTCAAAGGCTTTTGTCCTGTAGGGGAGACAGGGACAAGGGTCCCAGCAGTTTTTCTTTAGTAGCCACTGTTCCCCTTCCCTAGCCAGCACCATGTACCACAGGAGAGTTGCCTCAGTATTCTTCCAGATTTTCCCTGACAATTCCTGGTGAGATTTGCGGGAGAAAACATCTGAAGGAAAACAGAAATATCCCTTTCCTAAGGCACCTGTCCTCAGTAGGCAAGAGCTCAAGATCTGCTTCTTCCTGGAAGCGCCCACCTTCCCTAAGATTTGGGGATAGTTACACTATCACCTTAGTTAATAACGGGTTCAAGAAAAGCTGTTACTTTATGGTTTGCTCAGCTTGTTTCTTGTTGTAAGGGTGGCAGCGAGGATCTTTTTCACTCTCCACCTCTCTGAGGTAAAACCAGAGCACTGGGTACCTTTTACATTTCAATTTAGAGGATAAGTGAAAGGGTTTACAGAAACTCTTTTTAAATAGAGTTATTGGTATGAAAAAGACACACTTTTAACCTTTGTCCTGCTACCTTTCTTTTGTTCGTATCTGAGCAAGCCAGAAATCACACAGCTGAGTACTAAATTCTTCCAAAAACCCTTGTTTTTCCCTGTTCCCTGGTTGCTTATCTCCTTCCTCTCTATGAGATCATGCGATGCCTGTCAGTCACGGTGATGGGGAAGAGAAGAGCCAAGAGGGACTGTTTATCTGAAGACAGCAGAGCTCCCTGTGTTTCAGCATCTTCCCTCTCCCAGATAGTGTTTTGTTTTCTGTCATCGCCTGATGACCTTGCAGTTTTCTCTGATTTTCATTCATGTGCCACACACACAATTTCAATGCAAAGGCCGAAAAGGGTCTAGAGGTCAAAAGTACTTTCAGTAACAAAAAGTTTATTTTTGCTAAGAGTTTTCTGTCAGTCATAGACAGGGCCCCAAGTGATATGGTAGATTTGGCCACATAGTATGGAAACAACATTGAGGGTTATATACTATATATTTTTTCCTTTGAATATGAAGTTGAAATGACTGATCCAGTGGCAGTTGTGGGTGGGTTTAGGGACCTTTATCCAGTAATGAGGACAGAATGACCCTGAGTCATCTATACCTTAACTTATCTTCAGTGTTACCCCTGTCATTTGTAAGCTCTATGGTCAGGGATGGTATGGTTTGTGTTAGTGAAAGAGAGAAAAACTAAAATACCTCCACGATAGGCCTCGAACTGTGACTGTTACTTCATTAGGCTCACAAAAAAAAGTTTGTTTTAAAATAGATACTGAAATAACTTTTTAATGCAAAATGCCAAACTGGCCACAGTGAAAGTCATCATTTCCAGACCCTGTTTTTACTTTTGGTTTTAAATGGCTGTATGGTCCCAGAAATGTAATTAATCACTTATTAACTATGCCCAAAACTGATAAAATGAAATGTTTATTCTCTCTTCTATGTCTCATACATCTTAACTCCATCATGCTGGAAATCTAGATGAAGAGCAGAATGTGAAAAACACACATATTTCACACACACAACTTTGGTAATTTGTAGATTCATATTCCTATGTCATGAATCTTTACATTATGTGATTTTGGTATTATGGAGACAAAGTTAGAAGCTGGCTATCAGTTTAATTTCTAGTCAGTTTCTTTTCTTTTTTTTTTTTTTTTTTTTTTTTTTATGGAGTTTCACTGTTGCTGCCCAAGCTGGAGTACAATGGCATGATCTCAGCTCACTTCAACCTCTGCCTCCCAGGTTCAGGTGATTGTCCTGCCTCGGCCTCCCAAGTAACTGGGATTACAGGCATGCACCACTGCACTCAGCTAATTTTGTATTTTATTTTATTTTTTTTTAGTAGGGATGGGGTTTCACCATGTTGGTCAGGCTGGTCTTGAACTCCTGACCTCAGGTCATCTGCCTGTCTTGGCATCCCAAAGTGTTAGGATTACAGGTGTGACCCACCACACTCAGCCAATCGAAATTCTAGACTGATTCCTACAAAAGGAAATGAAAATTCTTTAAAGATGTCAATCCTAGTCAAAGTAAAAGAGAGGAAAGTAATATAAAGCAACAAGAGGTAATGTCCTTGTTGTCAAAAAATTATACAGTTCGGGCAAACTTCATGGAAAGTGATAGTTGGAAATTTAAAATGCTGCATTGTGATATTTTATACCTGTACCAATTTTCATAAAAATTCAGAAACAGAAGCAAATCAAACTTGTAGGTATGATCCTCCCTTATTGAATACACTCATTCCAACAGCATTATCACCAGAGTTGCTACCTTCTGGCCTCAAACCTGTTTATGCCACTTAATATTTTATTATCTTTGGTGAAGCAAAACAAACAATTCACGAGAAAAAAATGAATAATAGGTGGAAGTCATTTGTGTTGACAGTATTGAGGCATGATATTTATAGACAAACCCCCCCAAAATGACCATGTTTTCTCTCTAGTGTATTCACTATAAAGAAAAACCTCCCCTTCACTTTGCACCCGAGCCATGATTGATGGGCAGTGCCAATCACTTCATGGAGCTTGTTGATGTTTGCTATCATGGCTGAAGCTCTGTGAAGTTTGTAACAGATTGACAGGCAGCGTTTCAGTGTGTTGGTGGTTTTCCTTAAATAAGGTGGAATCTAGTAATAAATGGGACATAAACTAGAGAAGGCACCATAAATTACAGTGGGATCTCCCTCAAACCAACTCCACAGCCACATTGACACAGTATTGAGTTCCTCGGATGAAGAATCTTTTAGGATTTGTTGCTGAATATAAGACTGATTATAAATAGATGAACTATTTTCTTGGCATTTTTAAGAAATTTGATTCAGGAAGTAAGTACCCCATAACCCTTGTATATTGCACAGGGCTTAATTACTTAAGAGTTCATGGCATCATTTATTATACCAAGATTAAATTAAAATGTCGGCCAGGAGCAGTGGCTCACGCCTGTAATCCCAGCACTTTGGGAGGCGGAGGCAGGTGGATCACGAGGTCAGGAGAACGAGACCATCCTGGCTAACCTGGGGACACCCTGTCTCTACTAAAAATACAAAAAACTTAGCTGGGCGTGGTGGCGGGCACCTGTAGTCCCAGCTACTTGGGAGGCTGAGGCAAGAGAATGGTGTGAACCCGGGAGACGGAGCTTGCAGTGAGCCGAGATTGTGCCACTGCACTCCAGCCTGGGCGACAGAGCAAGACTCCACCTCAAAAAAAAATTAAATTAAATTAAAATGTCCATCATCCTTCGTTTTTATTGAACAACTACTAACTGCGTTGATAATTATTCTTAATATATCAGAGATTATGTCAAGTGCTTTGGCAATTGAATATATGACATGATCTTTGCCTTTAAGGCATTTACAATCCAATACTTATAAGATGTATTTAGATATATGGGATGGTTCAAGCACTTTTTTTATTATAATTTAAGTTCTGGGGTATATGTGCAGAACGTGCAGGTTTGTTACATAGGTATACATGTCCCATGGTGGTTTGCTGCACCCATCAACCTGTCATCTACATTAGGTATTTCTCTTAATGCTATCCCTCCCCTAGCCCCCAACTCCCTGACAGGCCCCGGTGTGTGATGCCCCTACCACCCCCCACCCTGCCTTGTCCATATGTTCTTATTGTTCAACTCCCACTTACGAGTGAGAACATGCGGTGTTTGGTTTTCTGTTCTTGTGTTAGTCAAACACATTTTTATGAGGATAAAGACCCATTTATTTTTCCATGGAAATTAGAAAGGTTTCTATGATTTGTCAGTATTTGAGATGAACTGTAAAGGTTTGGAAGTCTTGCTAAATAGTACATGAGGTATATATATTTGACCTATAAAAACATTATAACTTAAAATGTGAAGGTCAAAAATTGCATGAGTGAAAAATAGTGAGTTAAGCTTATGTGAAAGGTTATATAGAATATAAATGTATATTGGCATATCTACCTAAGCTTTTCCTAGATTTAAGTGAGAAATTTTACTGTCAAGTAAAATATCATGTTGTTTTCTCAGGAAAAGAAAAAAGACTTAAGAGACAAGAAAATAGTGGTCAGTGAGGGAGAAAACATATTCCAGGATTCGACTGTGGATAAATTTTTACTTTAATTCCAGGATTTTCTTTGTAACAAAGTTTTACAGCTAATGGGCAGGATCATTAAAGAAGAATTTTTGTGTTAATTGCCACTGTTTTCTAATATGAACTCTCTGCTCTTGTCAGTCAATTTAAAAAGAAAAGCACCTACAGCCTCAATACCTAATGCAGTAATAGCTTCCTCCATGGTTTTGATGATGGTTTTTTCTCTGTTTACAATGGACAAATCGTGCTCTCTTGAGATTTGCTTCTATATTCAATTCAGGCAGAAAGCTGTTTTCTTCTCCAGACCCTCCTTCCAGAATGTAGCTCCCACCACCAGTATGTGCATTGACCAAAGAGTAGTGGTTTGTGCAGAGTGAGGAAGGGGCTTTAATATGTGAACTAAGATACTAACTTTATTTTGGCGGAAGAGGTGTCACTTGAAGTATGGTGCAGAGCCAGCAGTGCATAGAAATAAAAGACTGTAGTAGAAGATGGGCTGTTATTAGGCTCTCTCTGAGCCCAGCATCCTAAAGGGACTACAAGGACTCTGAAAATCCCGAACTCAAACTTAGCCCTCTGGGTTGTTACGAGGGCTTATACCTTTTAAATACCTACATATGTTGTATGTCGGTCTCCATTTGTATGCTTGCTCTTGACCCTGCAAATGTTAAGTTAGTTGTTTTTGTGAATAACGAATTAGGTATAACATTTATTATTACACTGCTTTATATGATGATTTACCTGATTTTATTATAATATCTTGTTTCCTCAAGTAGAGTTTATGCTCCTTAAAGGTGGATACTATATTGTGAAGGACTCAGCAAAATATTATACATATAATTTTTAATCTATAACTACTTTGACTGAATTGAGAAAAGAACATTATTCCACCAGCCAATATCCTAAATTGTACAATTGTAGACTATGTTGATGTTTTATTATGGTGGGGACTTTCCTCTATTGTATGAATATGTGAAAACATTCCCTATAAAGATTGCTTTCAAAAAATTCCTGATTTGCTTAAAAATAAACACAGCTTCTCTGTTATTTTAGGGCATTGAAAGAGTAGAGAGGAATCTTAATAGAATAAATCAAGGCTTCCAAATGTCAGGAGAATAGCACTTAGAATAACATTCTTTTCAGCTTGATGGAATGATCATTTAGATTAGTAAAGACATGATTTTTATTAAAACTCAGCCTCATTATTCATAACACATCCTCAGTTTCTATTAGGACCATTTTATATATAATAAGAGGAACTAGGTACCTCTTTGGGGTCATTTCAGGGACATTTTGAAGGACATTTTTTTTTCAGCAACATGTCATGGTGTCTAAAAATTTACCATTTCATTCTACCGTTAATCGTCATTACCTTTTCTGTGTAGTCCTTCTAAAAAATACAAACAAACTGGAGAAAAGTATAGCATGATGTTATCCTTGCCTTGGTGTTGGTGTGCTTATCATGTGCTCCCAATACCTTGAGGAAATAAGAGAGCAGTGTATTAAGTCTCTGCCACACACAAGCATTGGCATCACAAGATACAATCAAATGTGGCAGTAAGTCTCAGATGCCATGGTGTGTCTAATTCTAACCTTTGAGACATACGTTAACACGTAACATATGTGCTTAACGATTAGAAAGTGATTTTTTTACAGCTATGACAAATAGGCCCCCAAAAGACTACCAGGCATGGTTTATGATACTGTAGAGATTGGAAATGAGCATAGTGCCTTGCAATTAATGCAACCAATGTGATCTCACCTATGTGAGCAAACTAGGAGAGTTGTTGCTCTTCTTATAGGTGTTACATTTCTATTACTACAGGCTAAAATCAGAATTCTCTTTCTTCATCTTCTTTCCTCTGTCACCATAATTATGTGGTTCTCCAATCTTTTCCTTAATGAGACCATCTACTTGGCTACACTCCAGTTACTATACTTAAGATAGTTTTTCAATGATTTCTCTGCTTCTTCTCACTTATAAAAAAAGGCTTAACTGAGGCAGGAGAATGGCATGAACCCGGGAGGCGGAGCTTGCAGTGACCCCAGATCGCGCCACTGCACTCCTGCCTGGGCGGCAGAGGGAGACTCTGTCTCAAAAAAATAAAATAAATAAATAAATAAATAAATAAATAAGTAAATAAGTAAATAAGTAAATAAATAATGACTTAACAAGATCCCTCTTTCACAGCTGGAATCACAACTGATCATAACTAAAGGATTTTCAAGTTGTCTTCTGAGTTTTGTTACTTTCTTTTCTTTTAAATGATATAGAAACACATAAATATATTTTATTCTCCCACATAAATATTTCACACTGTTTCTTTGAATGATGGTTCTTTGACAGTTTTACTTAAAATTCTTTGTTGCATTTTCATTGGCAGTATCATGTCTAATTCTATGTGACAACTTGTTCAGGTGATAATGCCAGGGTCCCCTAAAATAGTTACACATGCTTTCTCCTGGAGTTAATACAGTTTATAGAAATGTCCATAGACCTTGATATGCATGTATTCATCCAGGCATCTTAGATAGTTTCAAAGACTGGAAGTCTACCACAACTACCACTGAGGGATAAGAAAACCTATCATCTTGTCTTATTCTGTCCATCACTCTGGAATGGAGACATTTCCTTCATTCCCCTCCTAGTTGCTTGTAGAAGAGGAGCATTGCATCCCCAAGAAGAGGGTTACATATTCTTGAGACTCCCGAGACCGAGCCATGGGCTGGATTTTCCTCCTCCATGACTGGAAACCCATATGTTGGCTATTTTCTGAACCATTCCTTACCTTGCCTTTCCCTTACACTACTGGTCAGCTGTACTCTCCTGCTTGGCTATGCCAACACAGTTAGTTTCTATATTTGGGTCATTTTCTACATCACTACCTTGCCCAGGAGTCAGGTACCATATCAGGTCTTGACTGCCTCTTCATCATTCCCTGACAAAGTCTCTTGGAATCATGCTTAGAATTAAGCATGATACCAAGTGCATTAATCTAGAGAGCAGCCACTTTTTAAGAACTGTATTGCACATTTGGCATACATTGAGCATGTGGTGAATCAAAGGCTTTTATCTTTTTTTGACACATTGGCTTTTAAGTCTTCCACCTTTATGATATGTTTTGTGGTTTGTATTTTAACTAAATGTTTTTGCTGCGATTACATTTTATTTGGCCAAGCATTCCAGCCTGTAAAGAGGTTTCCTCCGACTGCACTTTTAACCATCCCTCCTAGCAAGCTCCATGCCCAGAGGAAAAAAATAAAATGTTTGGACTTAGACTCAAGTTTCATGTCCACCACTGACTGGCTGTGAGCCTCCAACTTCCTCTCTGTGAATTGGATTTTTTTTTTTAAGAGAGCTGCCAGGCATAGTAACTCACACCTGTAGTCCCAGCACTTTGAGAGGCCGAGGCAGGAGGACCACTTAAGCCCAAACATTTGAGATCAGCCTGGGCAACATAATGAGACCTTACCTCTACAAAAAATCAAAAAATTAGCCAGGTGTGGTAGCATGCACCTGTGGTCCCAGCCACACAGAAGGCTGAGGCAGGAGGATCTCTTGGGCCCAGGAAGTTGAGCCTGCAGTGAACTGTGTTCACACCCCTGCACTCCAACCTGGGTGACAGAGGGAGACCCATTCTCAAAAAATAAAATTTTTTTTAAAAGAGAGAGGACTGATGCTATAACTCCACAAGGCTTGGATCAAGTTTCATGTAATACAACATATTCATAACACTGACCAGAATACCTACTTAATAATATCAAAAAAAAGTAACAAACCAACAAAATTGCATACAAACAAAACAGTTTTCAAAGTCCACGTAGTCCTACAAAATACACGACTTGTCTGATTTTATTTTATTTTATATTTATTTATTTATTTTTGAGATACAGTCTCACTTTTGTCGCCCAGGCTGGAGTGCAGTGGTGCAATCTCGTCTCACTGCAACCTCCAGCTCCCGGGTTCATGCAATTCCCCTGCCTCAGCCTCCTGAGTAGCTGGGATTACAGGTGCCTACCACGACACCCAGCTAATTTTTGTACTTTTAGTAGAGACAGGGTTTCACCATGTTGGCCAGGCTTGTTTCGAACTCCTGACCTCAGGTGATCCGCCTGCTTCGGCTTCTCAAAGTGCTGTGATTATAGGAGTGAGCCACCGTGCCTGGCCAACTTTTCTGATTTTAATGACACTATGGTCATATATCGCTTAACGATTGCGAGGAATTCTGAGAAATGTGTCCTAAGGGGATTTCATTGTGTGACCATCATGCTCCAATCTTATATCAGCCTATATAGTATAGCTTAATACACCCCTGGGCTATATCATACAGCCTATTGATCCTTGGCCCAAACCCATAGAGCATGTTACTGTATTAAATATCGTAGGAAATTGAAACTTAATGGTGAGTATGCGTCTAAACATATCTGAACAGAAAAGGTACAGTAAAAATACAGTATTATAATCATATGGGACCAATACCATATTTGCAGTCCACTGTTGACCGAAAAGTCACGTGGCATACCACTGTATATCCTTTGGCAATAGGGCTTGCTCTTCTCTTCGCACGTGTGATTTCTACCTCTTTACTAACATTCAGGCTCTATCCTTTGACATTACTGCTTGCTTTTTAATTTCCCAGCTACTATTATGCAGCAAATTCCATGGCCTTTCAGAAAAAATTGCAGGCCTTGTTCACCATGGATTCCCTCTCTCATCAATCGAGCCTTTGTTAGATATCTCTCATCTAATATAAGAACAGAAGACTACTAGATTCTACAAGGAGAGGAAGGATGGGGGAAAAGGATGCCAAAGAAGGCTCAGATTGAGGATTTCAGGACCTTAAAGCCACACGTCTGGTGTCTTATTTTATTACCGCCTAGTCTCACTGATAGTTTTGTTATGACTTCTCTTTCTCATATGTGAGTTTGACAAAGATCCTTTGAGCAAACTTCAATCTGCCTGCCAAGTTAATTTAGCAAGAACGTCTCACTCTTGATATCTGAGCACTCTTGATATCTAATTAGGTTCCTCATCCTCCTACAGCCTACAGTATTTAGTAACATTCTGTACAGGTTTGTGTCTGTAAAGGTTTCCATATAGGTTTTCAATAATGGAGGAGGATCAATAGGCTAGGGGTGTAGTAGACTATACTATACAGATTGATATAAATATGGAGGATCTTCCTGGCTTGTCTTCAGCAACTCTTGAAGGTCAGTTAGTTTAGCCAGAATCCCACTTACCCCTGATGTTTCCTCTTAGTAATTTTCTATCCACTGACCCCTACGCTGCTTCTTGACTATCAATTCCTACCTCCCCATGCTGTATTTGGTGTTGAGACCAATTTCTCTACAAAATCCTGTTGCAGTGGTTCCTATACCTATCACTATGGTCATGAATAAAGTCTTCTTTACCATGCTTTAGCAAGTATCATTAATTTTTTTCTTTTTAACGATTAATAGTATCAATAATTCCAATAGTTTTACTTTCTAGTTGGCACACGTGTGATTAGTCACGATTGAGAATATTGCATGAAAACTTTTAAAATGAAAAGATACAATACCTGAATGAATTGCGAACCTCAGTCCTCCTCCACTGTACCCATACTCTTCCATCATTCAGAGCAACGGTCCCTACCCTTTTTGGCACCAGGGATTGGTTTCATAGAAGACAGTTTTTCAATGGATGGGGGAGGGGGAGATGATTTCAGGAAGAAACTGTTCTATCTCAGATCATCAGGCATTAGATTCTCAAAAGGAGTGCATAGCCTAGATTCCTCACATACACAGTTCACAATAGGGTTCACACTTTTATGAGAATCTAATGGCAGTGCATATCTGATGGGAGGCGAAGCTCAGGTGCTAATGCTAGCTTGCCCATCACTCACCTCCTGCTGTGCAGCGCAGTTCCTAACAGGCCACCAACCAGTACCAGTCTGCAGCCTGGGAGGTTGGGGACCCCTGATTCAGAGGGTGTGATCAAATCTGTTTAAATGACTTTGTCTATTTTTACTCATTGTACACCTTTTTTAAAGAAGAGTAAACAGTGTGCTTGTTCGGCCTTTCAAGATAATGAATTATTTTCTTAAGTGAGGATTAATGAAAGGAGAATGCATCATTCTTTATCAGCCGATGGACTCAGAATTGCTGATGGCTAATGCTAATAAAGCCACATTAAATGGAGAGCATGAATTTGTCAGTTAAATGAATGATTCCTAGTGGCAAGGAGGCCTTATTCTGTTGGATGTTTGGAGAAATTGACATTTATCATATACAGACTGGCAGTAGAAATAAATGCAAAGAGGACTGCTTTTTCCCCCTGTATTATATATATGGATGGAGAACAAAAATATCACCTAGGAACAGCTAACTCGAATCTCATTTTTTTGTCATTGTTGTAGCTATTTGTTTCAAAATGTTTTCCCCATGAGAGCCTGCAATCCCTACCCACCCTGAACTATCAAATTTCAAACTACAAGTTTTCAATGGCAGCCAATCTGGAGAGTTGCATATATCTACCCCTAGACAGCTGCATTATGGAACTAAAAGAACTGCATCTAAATTCATGAGCCGATAAAAAGTAATCTGGCTAAAGTCTTTTTTTATACCAGAATATACAATGATAATCGCACCCCCTTGAATTACAAATGTTCCATAACCATTCAAACTGGTACTGAGTTACTGACATTACTTGAAGTAATGACATAATAAAACACATTTTAAAAGACAAACCATAATTTACTTACTTCTTGCTTAAAAAATGTTTCAGAAATCTTTTGAGATCATAACTGATAGAACTCTACGATTTCATAGACCATCAAAGGCTTGAATATATTTTAATAAACCAGGAGTATTAAAGTGGCTCTCGCTTGCTGGCTATATTTATTTTCCACCTTCCCCTGGCCTTTTTAACAATCTAAAAATATGGCTAGAAATTAATTAAAACTTATAGTGACCTGAAGCTTTTTTAATTAACTAAGGTTTTTATTTTTTTTTTAAGAGAGAGAGGATGTAATAAATCACAAATATCTCTATTCTCTATTTAAATAGTTCTCTTAGGGTAAATTTGTAGAAGGTCTCTAGTTTAGACAAATTAAGCCTCTTAGTACACAGAAGCATGGATTCAATAAATTGAAATGCAAGAGAGTTGACAAAATACATTTATAATTTATCTTAATCTTCACGTTTTTCTGATTAGCAATTCAAACCTTGGTATTGAATTATTTTTGGAAATGGCAAGTCATGGTTTTGTATTACTAGCCACAGAGTATTAAGGAATCTCTCAGTGGTTGTGTTGAATTCACTGCCTGGTTGAGATAATCAATTTTGAAGAAATATATTAATAATTAATAATTATGATTCTCTGGGATTTATTTTATAGTCTTAAGCTGGAAATTCTGTCAAATACTCTTTCTTGTCATTCCAAATAAGCCCTTTTATTCTAATGGCTCCCATTAACAATAAAAAAAGATAAACTCAATTTAATAAAATTATCTTCAGCAAGGCTTCAAACCTTGAAGTACATGTACAGCTATAGCGAACATGTGTCATGTTCCTGTGTCTAAATCCAAAGTAACAGAAGGTAAGCACTTGATACAGGTGAACCTCAAAATGAAAACCTATAATGTGAAAGGTAGAAATCCAAGATTATTCATTATACATAATAATACACATAAACAAATGAAATATATGAGGATCTGGCATCAAAGATTTTGAGCAGGGACAATTACAACAGAAAAGAGCAAATTTCCACTCAACTTCTTTTGAGTCCTGCCAAAACAATAGCTAAGACTTAAGAATGCTCAAAGACTAAATATGATGTGGGAGAGGAAGGGAGAACAAATCAAGATAAAGGAACAAAGGACTAAGACATTTGAAGCCAAAATGAAATGGATAAAAACATGAATATACTGGGCATTTAAAGAAAAGGTAATCAATAAGCACCATAGACCTTAGAGGACACAGCTATCAACTCTGTCATTTACTTTAAGGAAAACAAACTCTCAACATCTACTAAGCTATCCTAAAAATTATAGGTTTCCCTCGCTGGGCAAAGACCACTTGAAAGAGTCAAGCAGAACCCTCTTCTCCTAAGTAAGTGATCAGAAAAAATTAATTTTAGCTACAAAATGGCACACCATTTCATGAAGAGCTCAGCCTCTGCAAATTGCAATTTATTTGAGGAATCCCAAATACTTTACCAAAAACTTCGAACATTACCTGCTATAAACTTAATATGTAATACAACTAATGAGAGACAATAAAAACCGGGCCTTCAATATGTAACAAAAATGTGAAGGCATGAATTTTAGAGATAAACCAGTCCAGTTCCCCCATTTCACAAATAAAGTAACTAAGCATCAGCCAGTTAGGTGATTCTCAATATCAGAGACATGACTATATATCATTTGGATCAACATTCCAATCATGGAATTTATAGCATAACAGGCCAGGTGCTGCGGCTCACGCCTGTAATCCCAGCACCTTGGGAGGCTGAGGAGGGTGGATCACCTGAGGTCAGGAGTTTGAGACCAGCCTGGTGAACATGGTGAAACCCCGTCTCTACTAAAAAAAAATACAAAAAATTACCTGGGCATGGTGGCACGTATCTATACTCCCAGCTACTTGAAAGGCTGAGGCAGGAGAATCTCTTGAACTTGGGAGGCGGAGGCTGCAGTGAGCCAAAATTGTGCCACTGCACTCAGCCTGAGTGACATCTCAAAAACAACACCACTACAACCAACCAAAACATAATGTCTCACTCAAGTTTTCATGCCACAGTGCAATTGTCCTCTAGCAAAGGCTTTCTTTCTCCAGATAAATCATAACATTTGTGAATTCTGTAAGTATTTGTCTCATATTTATTTTGCATTTCTTGTAGCTAGAAGCTAGTGTAGTGATGGGCATACACTGGAATTCTCAATTATTCTTCAGTGAATTATTCAAAGGAAGGTAGAGGACATTAAGAGATGAGTGAAAATGGTGCCAGGATGTAATGCACGGAAAACAAAATGTCAACTGAGAATGGAATAAAGAGAATGAATACGCTCATTGAAAATAAATGGGACATATTATTTCAAACCCAGGGCTTCCAATTTTTCACCTGTAAAATAAGGATAACAGCTATTGCCTCATAGAATTGCTGTGCTAGAGTAATTAGATAAAGCAACTGTAAGTCCTCCACAAATATTAGCTGCTATCTTCCAAGATCTCTTAACATCTTCTGGCATTCCAAATTTAACTTTCATTATTACTAGAACTCCTTGGATTGAAATGTATAAAATAACTTTTCTACCATTTTCAATGTTTTTGTCAAGTGGGGAGGTAGATTTAAATCTTCAGTCTACCATTTTGATCCACCTATCAAGAGAGAAGGAGCAAAGACCCGTTAGTCTAACATTTGCATTTGTGTTTGTTTGTCTGTTTTTGTTTGGTTTAGCCATACGAAGGAATAAGCCCAGAGATATTTATGACTTGGTTAAAATTGCCCAGTTAATCAGTGACAGAGCTGCTTCTTTTTATAAGACGCAGTTCCTTCTCAGGATCACAGTAAATTTCTGAATCCAGTATCCAGTTTTACTAAACATAAGGGATTAACAAAACAAAATTTATAAATCAAGTTTAAGTGGAAAGAATGATGGACTTTTGGGAGTTGCAAAGATGGAGTTTTCATTTTATGATGTTAATATAAAAAAACCCTGAAAACTTTAGGTGTTTCTGGCAGCCAAGTGCATTGTCATGGTGATGACAATTGGCACCCTCTTATGCACTTCACCTGGCAAAGGATTATGTACTCCTGGTATAGACTTTTTCCGCATATGAGATTCAGAAAGTAAGAATTCTTCATACTTAAGCAAAAACCACTGGGTGAAGATAAGTTGAAAAGGAACAGATAACCCCACCTGAATCCTAAAGAGATTGAGGGTTCTGTGAAAAAAATAGACCTGCTGGCATAAACAAAAAGGTGAGGATCTGACTCCAGAAAAAGCTACAGGAAAGGAGGCATATTTTTTCAACAAACAGTGGTATCTCTGAATTTATGCATTTTCACATACAGCTAGTCTTTCTCTGTATTCCACTCTATTTTGTCTTAGGAGATTCAAGTTGTGTATAAAAGACAATTAGATCGTTTATATATAAATTTTAGTAGACGCGTAGTAGGTATTTACTCTGTATACAGAACTTTGAGAAACACAGAAGATGAAGGGAGTTTAGGTCAGTGGGCAAAACATTGTGCTAACAGTCAGAAAATCTGAATTGTAGCCCCAGGACTGCTAGAATTAACTCAATATATGGCATAGGCAAATATTTCACAGCCTCTTTGGGTTTCAGTTTCCCACTCTATAAATTGAGGAGGCTGGATTACAAATGCCCATTTCAACTCTAATACATTGCGAAAGTTTTAGTGGAGCACACTATGGACAGCAGGATATTTTAAGCCAGGAACTCTATTTCTGGCCCTCTAACTAAATGATCATTTGACCTTAAATCAGTTATTTAACTTCTAGCAGACTCTTTTTTTCTCATTTATAAAACAGGATGTTGGACTGTTTGATCTTTAAAGTTTCTTCAAGGTGTAGGAATCTATGATTCAATTCATGACCCTGTCCTCAAGGAGCATTCCATCCAGTTAGAGAGACAAGATATGTACATAAAAAGGTCAATAGCAATATCAGCCAAAAATAGAACAGATGTCACAAGGCAATGGATGCCTTAATGCCAGATAAATGCAGCAGATGGTAAGTAATATAAATGTGAGCCAGGAGAGATTATTCTGGTTTGGATAGTAAGAAAATCCTTCATAGAAGACTCATTCTAGCAGATTCCCAAACAGTAGGTGAGGTCTACTACAGCAGAGAAGCTGATGTGGCTCTGAGGATTATGGTGAGCAGAGTCTCAAAGGTAGGAAAATTCATCTTGGACTGCAAAAGACTTCAGTATGGCATCGAAAAATAGTGGTAGTATAGATAGATAATTTGAATGTTTATTTTTAGGCATTTTTGAAAATTGTGTCTAGAAGAAATCATCTTACAGTAATGTTTAGTGTAGATACTTTTTAAATTTCCTGATCAAGCAATTTCCTATTCAGTACCTATTAAAACCTGGATTTTTCCGGGGACTGAATGCAAAGGTGGAGATCACAACTTCATTTGTCAGTATTACTGAACACATATCTAATATGCTTCCTGTATTATTTCCCCAAAATACTTAAAATTATTTTTTACCACAAGGTCTATTCAATTCAAATGTCATTTTCAGGCAACTTCAGACCAATGCAAATGACAGATTCTTTGAGGCTAGGGAAGGCTACCTTTGAAACAAATTACACTAGGAATTTATATAAAAGTATTTGTCTGGCATACAAAAGGTGGTGTAGCCCTGGGGTTTATGGTTGTTACTTCAGAGCCAATGACCCCGGAGCTTTACATCACATGAATGGTATAAAGCAATGCTTTATAATGTTGTTAGAAAATCACAGTATTTGCACTAATTTCTTGAGAAAGATTATCAAGCCCATCTGGGAGGAGGGCAGCATATTTTTTGAATGCCATATGCTGAAGCATGGTTGTAGCTTGGACAGATGCTGCAAAGGATAAAAGCATTTTATGTACTCCTCTTGGATAACTTGTCTAATACAACTCTGGCTCCAAATCAGGCCCTTGATTCAACAACCAATCTCAGTCAGAGCTATCAAAAGTTTTCCTCTACCCTAGAGTATATGTTGAACTTCCAACCTCGGAAGCTGTCCACTCTACTAACAATGTATTCAAATTACAAGCAAGCATTTAATGAATGCTGAGTTTCAGAGCGACAGCATGAAGAATGGGAAAGCCTTAGGAATTGCTGAAATGAAAGAGCTCTTCTCTTAATTTCAAATATCAGAAGACTTGAGCAGAACATGGCATCTTAGCCATCTGAGCTTTTAAAATGTGACATTGGCAGACATACAATGCTCAGCTCTGTGGTACCTGAATAATTGAGGCTTTGAAACATGAAAGTGTTGACACCTTCAAATGCTCAACTAGCTTTATTTGAAAGATTCTTCTCACAAAAGAAGACTAACTCTGCCATTTGAGATCAATGCATTTCTCAGAAACACAGTGTCCCCGCTTTATATTGAAACAAACTTGTTTACCACATATTGACTATCTGTGTCCCATGTGCAGAAAGTATTTGATTAAATTCATTTCTTTGTGATAACAAAATACCCAGCAGAATCAAGGATGACTTTTTGGGGGTGGGCAGGAAGATGAGAACAACATTACTTATTCTCTAAACAGTGAACTTTCTGCAGGTTTCATTATTTCAAGGGGTCAGGATGAGAGTTCAGAGTAATCAAGGTCGTATTAAGTATTATATATGCCACAACAGCAGCAATGTTGAAAACAACACAATTTCATCTATTCATTCTTTCAGCAAAATTTAGCGAGCGCCCACTATATTCTTTATACCATTCATGTGATAAACAGCTTCGGGGCCACTGGCTCTGAAGTAACAACCATAAACCCCAGGGCTACACCTGGCTAATTTTTTTTTTTAATTTATTCTTTTTGGAGACTGTGTCTCACTATGTTGCCCAGACTAGTCTCAAACTCATGAGCTCAAGTGATCCACATGCCTTGGCCTCCCAAAGTGCTGGGATTATAGGAATGAGCCACTGTACCCAGTCCTCCTATCATATTTTTTATCTCAATAAATAGAACAGTGATTCAGCAAATAGCATAACTCCTCTAAGTCTCTAAATCTCTTCACCTGCACTGTTGTCCTGCTATCTTCCAGCTGCTCCTATTGTTTCCTCGTCTTTAGGGATTGCTGAATGTGACGAAGGAAAATGTGAAGAGTGAGAAGAAAAGTGGATCTAGGATTTAACCCAGGAACAGAATAGTTTTATGAATGCCCAGAGGAAGAGGAGCCTGCAAATGAGACTGGGAAGGACCAGTCACATGTAGTAAAAGAAAATAAATCAGAAATGTTACAGGAGCTACAGGAAGAAAGTATTGGAAGGAGGAGACATGCCAACAGTGCCAAAAGTAATCTAGAAATCAAGTCATGCTAGAACTGAGATCAAAACCCATTTCATCCAGCAACAAGAAGGTACCTGGCATTCTTGGAAAGGGTAGATTTATTGGTAGAGTAGGAACAGAATGGAATTTCATTGGGATGGGTGATTATGCAATGGAAGATGAGAAAGTAGGGGTGACATTTTCTGACACCTGGAAAATTCTGACTTTAAAAGGGAGATAAAAAATAAAGCTTTATGGGGAAATGTGTGGGTCAAGGGAGGAATTCTGTTTTGCAGTGTTTTTCAAATGTGAGACCTGAAGAAATGTAAATGCTTAAGATAAAAATTTGTTAGCAAGGAAATTACAAATGCTACATGAAAGAATGGGACCATCTGATGCAGCCTGTATGCCGAGGAGGAAAGAGGGCAGGAGTGCAGGTAAAGCGTTAATTAAAGGAGGAAATTTATCCTAAAATAACTCTTTTCACCAGGGCATCAAATGATACTTCACATAATGAGCCAACCTAGTAGGAGAAGAATTTCGAAGAACTAATATTATAACAGGAGGACAGTCACCAATTCTATGTGCTGGACTGGACCTGTGTTTAGAATGGGAAATGTCAAAGGCGGCCTTTAGGAGTTAGCTGTTAGAATTTATTGCGAATACTACTTAACCAATTACAGAGACAAAGTTCTACTCCCCACTTCATAAGAAAGTTAAAACTCATTTTCATGCTGTGAGTGGTACATGGACAAACATATACTCATACAAAAAACTGAAGAGTATTTTTATAATCTGCAGAAAGGTCTGCCCAGGAAACTGACACCGGGACAACATTTTGCATACTCCCTCCTAGGTACCCTAGGCACCATTTGTCTACTGATACATTTCTTTCTTTCCTTTCCTTTTTCTTTTTCTTTTTTTTTTTTTTTTTTTTTGGTGGTTTTTTGTTTGTTTGTTTGTTTGTTTTGAGACAGGGTCTTGCTCTGTTGCTCAGGCTGGAGTGCAGTGGCACAATCTCAGCTCGCTGCAACCTCCACTTCCTGGGTTCATGCAATTCTCCCGCCTCGGCCTCCCTAGTAGCTGGGGCTAAAGGTGTGTGCCACCACGCCCTAGTAATTTTTGTGTTTTTAGTAGAGACGGTGTTTCACCATATTGGCCAGGCTGGTCTCGTACTCCTGACCTTAGGTGATCTGCCTACCTCAGTCTACTGATTTCAAGTTAAGAATTTTGGCCCTATTTTATGGTTGTTGCCTTTGAGTGCAGAAAAAAAAAAAGATAAATTTTAAAAGACTGAATTAGATGTAAGTTTATATGAATAAGATAGATAATTGTGAAAAATAAAAAATGCAATAGTAGAATTAAAATACATATCCAATATAATCTAAATAATGCAAGGAATTGCAAATTCAGAATTTTTTTTTTTATCATTCACTCTTTTGTCTTCATGAACATAGCCTCTTTCTCTTTCTAATTTCCTAATTACTTTAATTAGCATTTTTATAAACTTTGCAGCTCATACTGTTGTAGGGAGATTTTTTGGTAGTGAGAGGATGCTTTGGTAGGCTGTAGTAATGCAATGAAATACTAAATTGGGGGTATATGCCAACACATTAAAAAACCTCAAATAACGTTTTTCTTGTCAGTGCAGAAACCATTTTCATTAGTGTTTAATAAGTAAGGGCATAAAAGACAAAAAAAATTGTATGCTTTACTTAAAAATTCAACTTCCCAAGACAGAGATTAATATCATTTTCTAAATCCTTATCTAAACCACAATTCAACTGTTCATCAAAAGTAACATTTATCCACACAGAGTCCTAACTTTCTTATGGTTTCCTCATTCATAAATCTAATCTCTACTTATATCCTCTGCCGTTTGTTTACAATTTTTAATCTGAAATTTCTTTAGCTTCTCTTTCTTTTTTCAATATCTGTCACCAACACTTTGGTTCAAACCGCTATGATCTCATATACAAAATACTGAATCAATGCCCTATCTTCTCTTTTTAGCCAATGTACCCATTAATCTTTCTAAAGCACTAATGAGATTAATTTTTATCAAATATGTGAGATTGCTCCCAAATAATAGGTTTTGCACCATCATTCCCAAACAAACCTTCAAGCCTCTTATGCTTCTCATGAAATGAATCCCCATGGATAAGCTTGCTTGGACTGTGTATAGGTCCACAAAAGTTAGCAACAATCCTATTCCATTCTGGATTGATATAAGAGAAACTGCTCAGAGCACATTTCTTACATTTGCTGTACAAACATATGCAATCACAGACACATATTTGGCATCTCTGTTCTCTAAAACATACATCAAATTTTACCTTTTTCATGATGCCTCTTTGAGTCTTCCCAGGTGGAATTAATCTTATTTACTTTGAAGTCCATGGTACATAATTTCTCCATTCCTATGCCATTTATTAAATGCTACCTTGCATTGACATACAAAACATGAATTGCTTTCTTTCTTAAATATTATTGCAGTTTTTCCACTGAGAGGATGCTTTTTATGCATATATCGATAGAAGGCCGTGTTGCTTCCATGTGAATATGCTAATACTATGGAGATTTCTACAAAGCAATTGCTGTTCTTGGTGCTAGATCTCAGGCAGCTGTCCCAAGAAATAAGAGCCAAGTTGCTGACTTTGGTCATTTGCACTCAACTCCATCCCCACTACATTTTAAGAGCTGAGTTCAAAGAACATTTCCTGCTGACCTGCAATAACAATGGGACCATGGAAGCTTTATGTGCTTTACTGCAATATCCTACTTCAAGGATGCTGTTGACAAACAGATGGGATACCCAGTAGACTCGCCAAGAGTGTCATGGGTTGTAATTATAGCAACAGTGTGCTATTGCACAATGTCTAGAAACTAGGTTTTCTTTTTATTGTGGTGGGAAATTGGGTGATGGCAACCTTTTAAAAAAAGTTATTCCCAAGTACCCAAGTACACATTATGTTATATTTTATAGACACAGTGCTGACATAAATCAACAGTTTAGTTTTCCTGGCTTAAGAACTATTCACAAAATAATTGCGTTTCTAGTATTAGAGGTTAGAGATCACTCTGAGTCACAATTAGTGATTTACTATATCTTCATTTTGATTGATTTTGTCATGGTACTTTCTTCCATTCACAGCAAGCTGAAAATAACACTTTATCAGTATTACAGTATTTTAAAAATAAGGTAACTGAAAAAGGATATTTTTACTAACTACTTCTATGAATAAAAATTTAAGAAATATTAGAGACAAATCCATTGCCTTGTGACGAAATTTATATAAATATAAAGTTTTAATATTCAGAAATTTTGGTGTTTTCCCCTTTCAAATTGCTCTTCTCTCCTAAACAAGGCCAGACTTGAAGTGGAAAAGTACTATGGAATCCAGCCACACATGATAGACACATGAAATCCAGAACATCTTTTACTGTAACATTTTAAGACATGACACTGCCAAACTTGAATATGACTTTACTGTGTAGTCACGTATAGCCTTTCTTGTACGGATGTCAGGGGTATAATGTTGCTACCTGAATGATGTCAAAGTCAGCTTGAAGATGTTGATATCTTGGGAAGGCTATCTGTGCTGTAAAACTCTCAGGCTGAAAACTCACTGTAAGCAAAATTTCCAAAGACCTTTCGAAGCAAAAGTTACTGAAGGGAACAAGGTTAAGGCATTAACCGTAAGACAGAGAATTTTCTTAAAAGATAGGCACTTGTGCCTATTTGTTATTTATGACCCCTACATTTTTTGAACATTTCATATCATCACTATTACCATCACCAACAACAACACGCACAAATATTGATTCATTATATTCATAATTGAATGAAACTTTTTTTCTGCTTTATATACAGAATACTTTATTGAGTAGGTAAGGCTAGCTGAAGGTTGAAATGGGCAGCTTGTAACAGTGATAAAGTTTTTCCCCTCATCTCTGTGTTCTCTCTACCCTTTGATTTCCCCCATTTATGCTTTCTTGACACCGTTGAGATGACCTGTCAAAGAAAGCTGTAGGAAATCAAAAGTATAAAATGTCCCCTCCTAAACAACCCATTGCATTTAATAAAACAGTCCAGCAAAAGCAAGAGTTAAATTAGATATACCTGCATAGGAGAATTGTTATCTCTGTGCATTTGAAAAGTAAAACTTTCTCTGGAAGTACCATGTGTGCGTGTGTGCGTGTGTGCACATGCATGCATGTGGGTGGGTGTGTGCAAGGAAAAATTTCAGAAAATTTCTATGAAGTCATCTAAAACCATAACCACTTTCCTCCATAATCTCCCTATTTTGGGAGGAAGGTGAAGTTGACTGACACTGACCCTGACTTTGCCTCAGTGAGGCTCACAAAAGACATGTTTAGAAGGGCTTATCTGTGAGAAACAAATGGAACACATATTTGCAAACCATCTGTTGCAAATTCCCTGGCTTAAATTATTTTGTCTATCATATTTTATAAATAGGAATAAAAATCATCTCTAAGATCTGAAAAATAGGTTAAACAGACCAACTTAGACTGCTTCATTAGATATTTCCATTGGAAATAATAAAAAAGCCAAGAACTCTCTTCCAGTCTCCATCTCCTGCCCCAACTCTGGCTGATTTCTCTGTTGGTCCCTGCAGACACTATTACATCAAGATAACTCCTTGGTTATGTGTTAACCTTGGGGCCCAGTTTGTTAAGACAATTAAAACATACTACTGTTACGACAAAAGCTGGAGCAATATAGGTATTAATGAGGTGTTATTTGGTGCCACATTTGAGAAAGAATAAAAGATGATGCCCACATTTTGATCAGACAATATCATTTCAGGGTCTTGAAAGCTTCAGTTAGTGACATTTTTAAAAAGAGTGAAAATGTGGTATTATTTGGCCCATGGAGATGTGGCACCCCGGTCTAGGCTGTCCCTTACATGTTATCCACTGGGAGCACATTCAATCAATATAGGAGCTGTGTTGTGTGCATTAAGTACCTACAAACGTCATCAGATAACAATAGGATGGAAAAGTCCAAAGAGAATATTAGACGACAAACAAAAAGCCTGCTAGTGTCATCACAATTATCTCAACATTTCATGGGAAAGAGAGGCATAAAAATTTGCTTCCATTGGAAGACAGGAAGAAATGGCACTTCAGCTCAATCTTATGTAACTGTCATTTTAATCATTGAAAATAGTAATGTGAAAAAATTGTCCAACCTGTAATTATTCTCTTTACCTTCAGCAGAAGTAACAGACCCCTCCTCTCTTCCCACATGATATTTAGTTGCCAATTTTTTCATGGTATATATCTAAATCTTACCTTTTTGAGTTAGTTTTCTATTTGATGATATAGATCATTTACTGCTTGTATTGTTCTCCACTGTGGATATCCTCAAACATAAGCTACACATCATAACACTTATCGAATGCTGAAAGATTAACTTTGTCTTCTCATGGCAAAGTGAAGTGTAGATATAAGAGAAGCTAATACAATTCATTTTGAGTTCTGGTATGTCTAAGATATATATTAATATTTTGTCCTGAACAATACTAAGTCATTCCATAGACAATCTATATGTAGGTTTACTAGTAAAGGGTTCCATCCAATTGGATAAAAATACAGTAATGATCACAGTAAATGGACAACTCTGGGTCTGGGGCAGGTGGGCTGTCCAGGAGGGGGAAGCCAGTATGTTTTAATGCAGCTGAAAGAAGACAGAAAGAGGCAAGACTTAGAATCTAAAAGAAAAAATGCTTTTGTGGGAAGCTGAGTTGAGGTTGCTTAGCTAGAGGGACAAGAGAGTTATGCCACAATCTAATAAGGGGAGCAGTTACATAAAAGCACCTGCAGTGACTTATTAGCCAGACCTTAAGACAAGTGGAAGAGAGAAGAAAAAGCTGGGTAGACAGGGTCACTGAGCGGCACTGTCAAGATTTGAGACCAAATAAGGGAGGATAAAAGTGGGGTATAATGAAGATCGGGGACCAAGGACTTCCAGGTGAGCTTCTACTGCTGATCAGATAAATTGTTCTTAGAAAAACTATCTATTTTTCATAGACTCTGTTAACCTGCTCATAAAACATTAAGTAGAAATAGATGGCCTTCAAAATTACTTTTGGCTTTAAAAATGTTTGAATCTATAACAAATACAAAATGTTTTCTGCACCCTCTAAAAATTCAGTCTGAGAAATAGTGCAATCTAAGATTAATCCATTAGTTGAGTTCAGTTTCTGGGAGGAAAAATTATTTCTGGAGACTAATTTTCATATTATACTTTATAAGAAAATGAAAGTTATGCACCATAAATTGTTTTCCTTTTTACCTTAGCTTCTGAAATACTTAGAAATTAAATTAGATTTTTGGAAACTTAGAGTAAAATGTAGCTTTCAGTAGCACTAAGAACCACTTCACAGGAGCCTTCTGCTTTGGGAGACAGGATTTTAGATTTTCAAATGTGTGGTATGTGTGTGTATGTGTGTGTGTGTGCGCTTCTGTGGGAATAAACAATAGAAAAAACTGTGTTTGTGTGTGTATATATGTATATATATATATATAAACTGTATGTGTGTGTATATATATGTATGCATACACGTACACAGTTTTTCCTATGGTTTATGTATATCTATATACATATATATATATACACAATTTTTTCCAGTGTTTCTCTCAAAAATATCTCAATGTTTATGGAAAGTGCAGAAATATAGATAAATAAGTGAAGAATTAGTAATTTATTATCTGTTATAGGAAAAGAAGGAATAGAAAAAAGTGGTCACATTGCTAGTGGTGCTTTCTACAACTTTCTGTATTTTAACATTTTCATTGTGATGAGTTGTTTAATGCATTAATAAAGTTATGTTTTTGTAAAGGACTTTAAATCCAATGTTTGATTCATAACCATTTATCTCTAAGGCACAATGAGTAAGTCAAAGCTCTAAATCTGCAATGCCATGAATCACCTGATGGTAACCTCTTGGAAATGTAGAACTTTAATATAAAAGACAAACAATCTTTAGATGGCCATTTTATAAATCTATGCCATTTAGATGCTGAGAAAATTTGGTATTTGCCTCAGTCCCCAGCCTTTGCAATTAACCCTTCTCTGCATCCTACAATGTTTCTCAGTCTGTGGCTGTTTGGTTGTGAATTGAAGTAACATGTGAACAAATGATGGGAAGCCCCTAATGCCAGTTCTTATATTGAAGTTGTATTGTTTGTAATTTGGCGATTTGGCTTGCAACTGATATAGACATCTACTCAGTAACTATTCTTGTATATAGAAGTGGTTACCCTCATTGGCATATGACTGACATGAAGAGACCCCATGTGAAGAACATTATTTTTGCTGAATTAAAATTTTTATTTTATTACCCTATTGACGTCTGTCAAAATTTTGGGTCATTTTGAGTACCATGATATTTAAATGAACTATGTTGTCTGTGAACATTTGTTATGTTGATTATTTTATTAAAAATGAATATTTTTAAAGCTAGATTTCTTAGAAAATGTTTCCACGAAAATCATTTACTCAATGTATTTTCTTCTAAACAATATGTATGCACATATATAGACAACTTGATTTATTGATTAAACACCTATGATTAGATTTATGAGGTACAGAACAGGAATCATTGTCATGACACCAAAGTGAATGTCAAAGGAAATGAATAGGGCCCCAACATGGCCAAAGTCTAAGTAAACTTATCAGTTCATATATTTAACACAAATTTTTTAATGATAAAGTTATAGCAGACCTTATGCAATTTTCATAAGTAAGAAACCAGAAACAGAAGTATTCTTCTCCAGTCTCTGGTAAGAAGAAAGGATGCTTATTGCCTCTAAATCTAGGACATTTTAAACCTGGATAGAACTTTTAAAATTCATCTGACAAGTAGGGAATTTGACCTTAAAGTATCAGGTGATCGATTAAAAAAAAGATTTTAAAAATCAGTAAAACTGGTTAATGTATCAAATCAATTGAAAAGATTGAGCTACAGTTTCCAAAATGGCTTATCCAGCTCACCATGTGCTCAGTCTTCTAATTTTCAACTGCATCTGAACAAGGGCACAACAACCTAGAATGTACTAATTGAACTGATTGGACAATCTGAAATATACATATGTATATGCATGGCATTTCATCTCCCCAAATAGAAGAGTGCCAGACAAAATAAAATATTTTTCAGTCTGTAAATTAAAAAAAAAAAATCACTCGATGTTTATGTTTCTCAGATTTAAAGGACATGTATAAAAAATAAACCAAAGGTGTTCATTTTCAACACAGTTGATATTATTGATTTGCCGATAGTCAGTCCAGAGGCATTATTTTCATTGTGCAAAATAAGCATAAAACTACTACAAGCAATTAATTGCCGGCTTTTCGTATCATGCTTTGCAATGGCCTATCAGCCTTTTATTAATATTAATGAGGAGAATTAGCATGGAAGATCAGGGAGCCACGATAGTGCCGAGAACCTGTGAGGACCCTACGGCTCGCATGCTTTATTATTTTTTAATCAAAGTAGCTGACTTGAAGGCACAAAATTAAAGAACTGAGTCTTTTATGATTCCACAATGATTCAAATTAAAATGATCTATACTTGCATAATTCCCGTGAACCATTTTGTGCTTGTTAAAAATAGTTAAAAATTGCATAAATTCATGATTTAAGGTCTGTAGTTTTCTTTTCCTAATCAACAGTCCACTTTATGTGTTTCTCCCAACTCACACATGTGGACGTAAAGCAAAAGAGGGTGGGCAGAGGACAAGCAGGAAAGAATTTAAGTTTATAATTTACATTGACTAAAAAAGAAATGCTCGTGTGTTGCTATTTCCAGGCTCACTGGAAATCCTTGGCATTATGAACAGCTTCACTGAATGTCCTTGGAAAAGCCTGTGTAGAAGCAGCATGCTGGCAAGGCCCATTTTTCAGATAGAAATACAGAAGCTGTAAAATTGTAGGCAATAGTTTTCAATTGTTCTATGAAGAAACTTAGGGTTCCGTGGGGGATGCTTGAGCATGCCCATGGAGATGGTCCTTTTCTTTTCAACAACCAAAAATTAATGTCTCTAGGGAATTTATGTATTTTTTTTCAATATTGAGGTCCCTATCGCAATTTTATGTGAAAATTATCATGCTATACAAAGGTTTTAAAACCACTAATGTTTGTTAGATAAATAAGTAACCAGAAACCTAAACAAAAAACATTGATTTTTCTCAATATCATCATAGCAATATGGATATGTAGACAGAAACAGTATAAAAAACATTAGAAATTTATTTGGAAATGATGGCACAATCTCAATTACAGAGATACAGAATTATGTAAATATTAATAAGCAAAGCCTGTATTACATAAAAGCTACACAAACAAATAATTAACAAATCTTCATGGAGATAGATTTCTCCTATTGGTAAAATGGTGGAAGTTGATCTTGTTTGTAGCCAATAAATAAGATTTCTTATATGTCCAGAGAAGGCAAGAAGACCTGCATTAGATAAAGGAGAGCTCCAGGACATAAAATGTGTTGGAAGTGTTGGGAGATGAGTGTGAATCTTAATTTGAAAACATAGAGCTTCCTAACAGGTATTTCTCCAAGTGTGGTCTGGGACCACCTTTATCAATATCAACAAAAGGGTTTATTTAAACAAAAGAACAAAACAAAACAATAAAACATGTTTTTGGACACCCACTTCAGATCTGTGAACTAGAATCTCTAGAAGTGTGGCCCTTTCATTTTTAACAAGTTTCTAAAATAATTCTTAGATGAGAGGTGACGGTGAGAGTGTTGGCTTTTTATTTAAGTAATAGTGGTTTCGTTTTTTTTTCTTTTTTAATGCACACATAAAAGAAATTCTTATCTATACCTAAAATAGAAGAAAACTGGAATGGCTCTCCTAAAAGCACCAGGTAAATGGGATTAATCACCACAATCTTGGCCTCCTCCTCTATCAGTTGTACCTCAAAGCCCTGATACACTTCCTAGGGTCCTGATCATTTTTCACCTCAAGAATTTTCTCCCTTCTCTTCCCTGAAATCTCAAGAATTTTCTCCCTTCTCTTCCCTGAAACCTGTCCAGACTTCTTAACTCTGCAGTGAGGGGTCATAGGGGATATCGTTACAATGTGTGATTTATCTTGACTTGGTTTTAATTATTTTAATCATACCATTACTTGCACTGACATTGTGGATGCCACTCAAAACATTCTTGAGTGAAAGCTCCGTATATGGACGCTATACTGGGAAAGATGTTGGTGCCATCTAAGACACACAGTTCATTTGTAGGACAATTCCAAGGATGGCCTTTCTTTCCACTGGAGGGAGGGGGCCTTCTCTGCCTTCTGTCAAAATTGCATTTGCTTTTCTAGAAGCTCATTTTTCTTGGTGAACTCTACACAAAATAGAACAACTATATTTTTGCATTTTACATTTATATAAGAAAAGTAAAGAACATGTATGCTACCCTATTTGAAGAGAACAAGGTTTACAGTTAATTTAACCCCACTGGAAAAATCCCTTGCCCTTAACTTGAGTCCTTGCCTGGTTCTTCTTCATCCAACAGATTTCAGAAATGTGTTCCATCTTTTCTTGTTCCAAATGACAGCACAAGCTTTCTGGTTTAGATTGTTCTTCAATGTGTTGATTAGGAAGTGAGATGCAATTTCTAATTCTTCAGTGTCTTGTCCACTGAAATTATAAAAGAAATGTAAAGCAAACAAACAAAAATAAGATTTTTCACTATTAACCAGAAAAAAATGTTTGCAAGTGGATGTAAATAAGTTTATGTGTGCTTTAGTGAATGGTGTCTAGACCAAGAGCAGTTATTGGGAATGCAATGTGGATATCAAACTGCCAAGAGTTAGCTCCATGAATATAAAAAGGCTTTGGATGTGTAAAAGGCTTAGCACAGCACCTAATACATAATATATGCTCTTTATTATTATTATTATTACCTGTTTTACTATATTAGGCTCTTTCAGAAGTGACTTCTACCTTCTAAATTAACTGATGCTTCTCATTCCCCATCAAACTGTGTACTAATGCTCACACAATGGCTAAGGCCAGTGGGTTTTTCTCTAAACCATCTGCTTTTCTGCTTCTGCCAGGTGAATTTTACACTTACCAAAATTAAATTGGGCTGGATCCCAAAAGTGTTTATGGCAGCATTAATTTAATTAAATGTTATGTAATTTGTGTTTGAAAATAATCTCTGAGCAGGATCTTTCAAAAAATTGGATCAAATTTAGAGTATAAAAAATATGGAATTAGCAGAAAGATCCCTAAGAGCTTTAAAAAATTATAAATATATGATTATATATATTTAAAATAGATTTCCAGCTATAATTGCCTTTCACAATTAGCTGACAATCATAGTGAGAGGACTTCCACACTATTATTATCATTATGAGGACACTGAAAACACCTGAACTCACATCACAAGGGATGTGGGAACTGGATGAAATGGAGGCTAGAAACAAATGCAGCCTGCTTCAGAGTTGTGTGCAGGACCCACGTGGAGACTGAAAAATCCCTGCTCAGAAAAAACTGTTTGATTTTAACTATTCTCAGGATATTACTATTGTTTACTTATACTACATAGATACATTACTCACAGTTCACTACCCTAAGAAACATTTACATTATAGAAATGTAAGATTTTAAAAAATAGATTTCTTGTTAAACAGTTTTTTCGCAACCAAGGAAAAATGTATTGCATCGTATTGTATTGTATTGAGCTGCTTTGTATTGTATTACATCGTATGGTACCATATTGGATTTTATCATGAGAGGTTCTCATTAAAGTTACAGATGAATACATATCCCAAGGCTGTGTCTGAGATGGGACTTACCTGCTTCATGGTCTCTCTCTTCTAAAACATGGTAGGTGAATTGGGAGGCTGAAATAACCACCAGCTTGTCTGGTGGTCAAACTTTTAATGTGGGGTTGTTATTATACTTAAGACTTCAAACCAACTAAAGTATTAGTCATGAGTGTGAGAGAGTGATGTGTAGTCATGGAGCTTCCCATGTAGGTAGACTGCTGGCACACTCGTGTTAACTCTCAAGGTGGTGGGTGATCTGTAAACACTGAGGAATCTGCTCAGACTAGGCCAACTGTCTAATGCATCTGAGAGCTGACAATACAAATATAGTTCATGATAAACACTCAGGGCCTAGCTTAATTTTTCAAACAGTATTTTGCATATTGATGAGGAAGAAAAAAACCTAAACTGAGGTTGCAGCAAGAGAGCAATTGTGGTGTGCAGGCTATATTTTTCATCTTAAACACCATGATTACTCTAGCCGTTTTTGGAGTAACAAATCCTGTAACAGAATTCATGCTTGGAATGCCTTAAAGGGATGGAAAGTCAAGTTGATTTTTCAACTTATAAAGTTATTCTGCTTAATTTGGTCTTGTTAAGGGTGAAGGGAAGGTGGGACATCAAGGGTGGATAAAATATCTCATCCCTCTATTTGAGCTTCCAGACTGGAATCTCATTGTAGGTTAAAGGTATATGAAAAATACATGTTTCTTGAAGTATCCTCTTGGGTAGTGATATGGTTTGGCTGTATTTCCACTCAAATCTCATTTGGAATTTTAACTCCCACAATTCCCATGTGTTCTGAGAGAAACCCAGGAGGAGGTAATTGAATCATGAGGGCAGATCTTTTCCATGCTTTTCTCATGATAGTGAATAAGTCTCACAAGATCTGATGGTCTTAAAAATGGCAGTTTCCCTTCACAAGTTCTCTCTTTTTGCCTGCTGCTACCCATGTAAAATGTGACTTGCTCCTCCTTCCCTTCTGCCATGATTGTGAGGTCTCCTTCCCCAGCCATGTGGAACTGTAAGTCCATTAAACCTCTTTCTTTGGTAAATTGCCCAGTCACAGGTATATCTTTATCAGCACTGTGAAAATGGACTAATATAGGCAGCATAGATTTTTACTTTTACTCACTCTTCAGAGCAATGACTTATTAAGTAACACATTACATTGTAGGAAATATTGCACTAAAATCAGAAACTCATTTGTACCACATCAGCAGATTAGTGGGATCTTGTTTACTTTCAATTTTTATTATTTAATAGTATAGCGAACAACATACATGGGAAAACAACCTAAAATCATACCATCCTGAGACTGCCACTATGAACATTTCATAACAATCTTTTCACACATCCTCATAAACCCCATAAAAGGACAAATACTAAACCACACTGTTATTATCTGGATTTTTTGGCTTTGTTATTTTGCTTACTTTCACAATCTTTAACTTCATTCACCAGGTTGCCATTGTTTACTATCTATTAGATGTTCTCCTAACCCTCATGTAATCTTAAATACGCATTTATCTATGTATATAGATAGATCTATAAATCACACACATGTACATAATTGTTTATTTGTCATTGTTTCTTTCTTTCTTTTTTTTTTTTTTGAGATAGGACCTCTCTCCATTACCCAGGCTGGAGTGCAGTGCTGCAGTAGTGGCTCACTGCATCCTCTGCCTCCTAGGTTTAAGCGATTCCCCTGCGTCTGCCTCCTGAGTAGCTGGGATTACAGGAGTCAGACCCCACACTCAGCTAATTTTTTTATTTTTAGTAGAAACGGGTTTCCACCATGTTTGACAGGCTGTTCTCGAACTCCTAACCTCAAGTGATCTGCCTGCCTTGACTGTTTCTTCTACCAAAAGAATAGAATATTCTACCTGTGTCTTTATTTCTTTTCTTAATTAGAAAAGGTGATTTATTTTTTTCAAGTCAAAAGGTAGAAATCCAATTCATTCACTTAAATGATTGAATAATACTCCCTGGAAAGAACTTGCCGCAGTTTCTTCAGTCTTTATGTTTTTTGTATGGACATTAATTGTGTTTGCTATTTTGTCACTAATGGAACTTTTTGCTTGTGGGAAATAGATTTCTGGGAGTGGATATCTATTAATAGGTTGAAGCAAATCTATGTATTAATTTTAAGAAACGTTTGCAAGATTGGTTTTCTTGTTTTGGTTTTCACCATAGCACTTACATCTTATATCTTCTGTTCTTTATTTATTTTCTGCTTTTCTCACTAGAAGAAATAGTTTTATAAGAACTCAAGATTGGATCATTTATTCATTGCAGTATTCTCAGTGTCTGGTACATAACAAATCTGCAATTGGTATTTGTTGAATGAATAAATGATTGGTTTAGAATTGTTAAAACCATAATGATTAAATATCATAGTTAATGGAGGGCTTCTCCTTTTTATTGTTGATTTAATGAAAATTGCATCATTCCTCCATGAAAAAGAATGTTTAATCATATAAGAAAAAGTATTTATAAAAATTAACATGCTGTACTTACATTTCTGTTTACCTGGAGACTTTTGCTTTGTTTTGTGAGCCTGTGTGTGTGTGCGTGTGTTTTGTTTATTTTGTGGGGCTGTGTTCAATGACAGATGCCATGAATAATTACTTTTCAATATTTGCTATTTAATTATATGTTTCACCTCCAATTTCCTCATGTATTGCATGCATCAATTTCTCTTTCTTTCTTTCTTTCTTTCCTTCCTTCCTTCCTTTTTTTTCTTTCTTTCTTTCTTTCTCTTTCTTTTTTTTTAAATTACACTTTGAGTTCTGGGGTACATGTGCAGAACATGCAGGTTTGTTACATAGGTGTACATGTGCCATGGTGGTTTGCTGAACCCATCAACCTGTCATCTACAATAAGTGTTTCTCCTAATGCTATTCCTTCCCCAGCCCCCGACCCCCGACAGGCCCAGGTATATGATGTTCCCCTCCCTGTGTCCATGTGTTCTCATTGTTCAACTCCCACTTATGAGTGAGAACATGCGGTGTTTGGTTTTCTCTTTCCTTCTTTTCTTTCTTTCTTTCTTTCTTTCTTTCTTTCTTTCTTTCTTTCTTTCTTTCTTTCTCTTTCTTTCTTCTTCTTTTTCTTGCTTTCTCTTTCTTTCTCTCTTCTTCTTCTTTCTCTCTTTCTCTCTTTCTTTCTTTCTTTCCCTCCCTCCCTCCCTCTCTTCCCCTCTCTTCCCTTCCCCCTTCCTTCCTTCCTTCCTTCCTTCCTTCCTTCCTTCCTTCCTTCCTTTCTTCCTTCCTTTCTTTTCCTTCTTTCTTGGGACAGGGTCTCACTCTGTCTCCTACACTGCAGTTAAATGACATGATCATAGCTCAGTGCACGTGCAACTTCTGGGTTCGAGTGAATTTCCTGCCTCAGTCTCCCAAATAGCACAACAGCGGGGACTACATGGTTACACTACCACACCTGGCTAATTTTATTTATTTATTTATTTATTGAGACAGAGTCTCGCTCTGTCGCCCAGGCTGGAGTGTAGTGGCATGATCTCGGCTCACTGCAAGCTCCACCTCCCCAGTTCATGCCACTCTCCTGCCTCAGCCTCCCGAGTAGCTGGGACTACAGGTGCCCGCCACCACACCCGGCTAATTTTTTTTGTATTTTTAGTACAGACGGGGGTTCACCTTGTTAGCCAGGATAGTCTCGATCTCCTGGCCTCGTGATCAGCCCGCCTCAGCCTCCCAAAGTGCTGGGATTACAGGTGGGAGCCACCGCACCTGGCCTTTATTTATTGTAGAGATGGGTGTCTAACTAGTTTGGCTAGGCCAGTTTCCAACTCCTGGTCCCAAGCAATCCTCTTGCCTCAGCGTCCTAAAGTTCTGGGATTATAGGCATCAGCCATCTCACCCTGCTTGATTTCTTAATATTGAATCAATCATTCAATATGTGTTTCTGGAATAAATATTTAGGCATAGCATTTTTTATATACCATTACATTTGTTAATATTATATGACAAATAATTCCATAGAAAATTATAATTAAGGTTGCTTGCTAAGATTATTTTTGTTTGTTTTTAGTTTTATTTTTGTAAGATTTTTTTAATTGAAATTACACTGTCTTCAGAAAATGACTTCACAAGATATCTATTGTGTTATAACACTTATGACATTTAAAATGTTGTTAAAACTGTAAAATCATTAAAACTTAAAATTCATAGTAAAACCACATGTTCTTTGGCTGTTTCAGTTGGCAGAGTTTTTTTTTTTCCATTATACTTTAAGTTTTGGGATACATGTGTAGAACATGCAGGTTTGTTATATAGGTATACACATGCCACAGTGGTTTGCTGCACTCATCAACCTGTCATCTACATTAGGTATTTCTCCTAGTGCTATCCCTCCCCTAGCCCCCCACTCCCTGACAGATCCCAGTGAATGATGTTCCCTTCCCTGTGTCCATGTGTTCTCACTGTTCAACTGCTACTTATGAGTGAGAATATGCGGTGTTTGGTTTTCTGTTCTTTGTTAGTTTGTTGAGAATGATGGTTTCCAGCTTCATCCATGTCCCTTCAAAGGACAGGAACTCATCCTTTTTTATGGCTGTATAGTATTCCATGGAATATATGTGCCACATTTTCTTCATCCAGTCTGTCATTGATGGACATTTGGGTTGGTTCCAAGTCTTTGCTATTGTGAATAGTGCTGAAATAAACATATATGTGCATGTGTCTTTATAGTAGAATGATTTATAATCCTTTGGGTATATACCTAGTAATGGGATTGCTGGGTCAAATGGTATTTCTGGTTCTAGATCCTTGAGGAATCACCACACTGTCTTCCACGATGGTCACAGCCAATATCATACTGAATGGACAAAAGCTGGAAGCATTCCCTTTGAAAACCGGCACAAGACAAGGATACCCGCTCTCACCACTCTTATTTAATATCTTATTGGAATTTCAGGCACGGCAATCAGGCAATAGAAAGAAATAAAGGATATTCAAATAGGAAGAGAGGAAGTCAAAGTGTCTCTGTTTGCAGGTGACATGATTGTATATTTAGAAAACCCCATCATCTCAGCGCAAAATCTCCTTAAGCTTATAAGCAACTTCAGAAGTCTCAGGATACAAAATCAATGTGCAAAACTCACAAGCATTGCTATACATCAATAATAGACAAACAGAGAGACAAATCATGAGTAAACTCCCACTCACAATTGCTTAAAAGAGAATAAAATACCTAGGAATACAACTTACAAGGGATGTGAAGGACCTCCTCAAAGAGAACTACAAACCACTGCTCAAGGAAATAAGAGAGGACACAAACATGGAAAAACGTTCCATGCTCATGGATAGGAAGAATCAACATCATGAAAATGGCCATACTGCCCAAAGTAATTTACAGATTCAATGCTATCTCCATCAAGCTACCATTGACTTTCTTCACAGAATTAGAAAAAACTACTTTAAATTTCATATGGCACCAAAAAAGAGCCCATATAGACAAGACAATCCTAGCAAAAAGAACAAAGCTGGAGGCATCAGGCTATATGATTTCAAACTATACTACACTGCTACAGTAACCTAAACAGCATAGTACTGGTACCAAAACAGATATATAGACCAATGGAACAGAACAGAGGCCTCAGAAATAACACTACACATCTACAACCATCTGATCTTTGACAACTCTGAGAAAAACAAGCAATGGGGACAGGATTCATTATTTAATAAATGGTGTTGGGAAAACTGCCTAGCCATATGCAGAAAACTGAACTGCTTCCTTACACCTTATACAAAAATTAACTCAAGATAAATTAAAGACTTAAGTGTAAGACCTAAAACCATAAAAACCCTAGAAGAAAACCTAGGCATTACCATTCGGGACATGGGCATGGGAAAAGATTTCGTGGCTAAAACACCAAAAGCAATGGCAACAAAAGCTAAAATTGACAAATAGGATCTAATAAACTAAAAAGCTTCTGCACAGCAAAAGAAACTATCATCAGAATGAACAGGCAACCTACAGAATGGGAGAAAATTTTTTGCAATCTATCCATCTGACAAAGGTCTAATATCCAGAATCTACAAGGAACTTAAAACAAATTTACAAGAAAAAAACAAACAACCCCATCAAAAAGTGGGCAAAGCATATGAACAGCACTTCTCAAAAGAAAACATTTATGTGGCCAACAAACCTATGAAAAAAAGCTCATCATCACTGATCATTAAAGAAATGCAAATCAAAACCACAATGAGATACCATCTCACTCCAGTTAGAATAGTGATCATTAAAAAGTCAGGAAAAAACAGATGCTGGAGAGGATGTGGAGAAATAGGAATGCTTTTACACTGTTGGTTGGAGTGCAATTCGCAGACTTTCATCGCCATTCCAGTCTCCATAAGGCAATCAGTTTATACAAGTTACCTGTTATTCTGAACTTAACTTTGCTAATTATGATGTTTTCAGAAAATTATTGACCTTTTCTAAATTTTCAGAATTATTGCCATATAATTGTATCTTATTTTATATCTGTTTTTATGTTCTTTTTCATTTAATTAAAATTATACATTGAATATTTTTCCCTCTTTTTGCCCCAGTATAGGCTAGCAAAGGCATATCTATTGAACAACTCTTTTCAAAGACTTATATTTAAAATTTATGCACACACTCACATATACACACTTATAGGTGTAGATTTCTCTGTGTACCTACATCTGAAGCCTATAGGGAGAACAAGAAGTCTGGACCTTTAGAAGTTTAAATATTTCATATTAATGTGTGTTTGTACATATTTGGTGTGCATTCATAGTTAAAATATTCTGAACCCATGTGGGCAACTTTTCATTGAAGGGAAAACAATCTGTTTCTATATAGTATAATACTATAATAGTGTATAGAAATATACTATTATACTATAATATATACTGCATATATAATATAGTATATTATATACTGCATATATAATATAGTATATTATATACTGCATATATAATATAGTATATTATATACTGCATATATTATATAGTATATTATATACTGCATATATAATATAATATATAATTATTATATAATAATATATAGTTTATATATAGTATTATATATTATATATAGTATTATAACTATATGTAGTATAGTATTATATATAGTACTATAACTATATAGTATTTTATATATATATAAAATACTATATAGAAATGGATATCTGACAAATTTTCCTATTTCACAAACTCACCTTCTGGACTTTTTTCTACCAAGAATGCTGAAGAAGATGAGACACAGGTACATAAACCCACTTAAAGCTGGATTAAAACATTGTAGGTGTTTTTACTCTACATAATTGCCCCCCAAAATTACCATGCTTCTACATACTCCATTAAATGCAAAGGTAACACCACATATCCCCATAAAATTTATCACCTCACTGGAGGTGTGAATCTTGAGAAGGTGGCTTTCAGGGTCATTGTGCCAACATCTTTAAGTGACAGGACTGGCTAGATTCATCACAATATATTACTTCTTGTCTATTTTTAATTTTGCTGCAAAATGAGGATATTGGATAAATAATCTTCGAGTTTATTTTGGGGTGAAAAACATTTATTTGACAGATAAGAAGGGTGGAGAAACCGTAATTTCATTTTGCATCAGTAGAAGTAAGGTTTTATTGTTGAGAATTAAATTAACAGCACATGAAATTGGCTTTTCCTAAGTTCATATTTTTGAACAAAAAAGATGAAAAGGGGAAGCAACCCCTAACCAAAGTGGAGCTATAAAGTGCCCACCAAAGAATACAGTTATTGCGTTTTCTTTATTTATTAAAAAGAAAAACAATAAAACTTTTTTAATCCCATGTGCACATAAGATTTCTTTCTTGGAGTCTGGTTACTCTCTACTTCTGCGATTCTATGAGGTTCTGCCTGTGAATGCAGCTTGATTTGTGGTTTCCACTGGTTATCAGCCTTGCCCCTTCCTTAGTTAAAGCAAGGCGCTCATTCTGTGCTATGGCTTTTTATACAAGTAATTTGTTTATACCTTGTTTGAGAAGGGGGACATCTCTTTGGCTCTGCAAAAGTCTGTGAGAATATCAATGGGTGGTTATTGCCATCTAATAATTACCACCAAAAAAAATCAGAAACTAAGACAATTTAACCAATGAGGAGCACCATGCATTAAAAATATTAATAAAAGATTACATTTTGGAAAGTTTATATTTTCGATTTTTAATTACAGAAATAAAATCAACAACCTTTCCCAGATAAATTTTGAAAAGAAATATTTTTATAATGCCAATTTTTACATACAAAACAGTCATCACTTAATATTGAAGTTAAGATGGATATTTATTAAAAATAAAGCAAGAGGTCTCGGCAGTGATTTTTTTGGATATGACACCAAATCACAGGCAACAAAAGAAAAAATTAACAAGTGGGACTACATCAAATGAAAAAGCTTCTGCACAGAAAAGGAAACAATCAACGAAATGAAAATTTAACCTACAGAATAGAAGAAAATATCTGCAAATCTTAAATGTGATAAGATAAAACGTTTTAATATATCCAAAATATATTTAAAAATATAACTCAATAATACAAAAACTAACAATTTGATTGTAAAATGGACAAAGGACTTGAATAGACATTTTTCCAAAGAATACAAAAAAATGCTTAATAGGTGTATGAAAAGTCCCTCAGCATCAGTAATCTTCAGGGAGGTGCAAATCCAAACCACTATGAAATATTCCTTCACATCTGTTAAGATGACTATTATCAATAAGACAAGAGACAAAAATTGTTGGCTGGGGTATGGAGAAAAGAGAACCCTTGCATGCTGCTGGTGGTAATATAAATTGATATAGTCATTATGAAAACACTATCGAGGTTCCTCAAACGTTAAAAATGGAACTGACATATGATTCGACAAACTTGCTTCTGGATATATCTCCAAAGGAAAGTCCTGACCTCCTTTCCTTTGGATATATATCTCTTGTATATCTAAAGGATATATTGTAGATACATCTTTGCTTCCATAGCAAAGATGTCACATTATTTACAATAGTCAAGATATGGAAAAATCTAAGTATTTGTCTATGGATAAATAGATAAAGAAACAGTAATACACACACACACACACACAGAGGAATATTATTCAGCCATAAAAAAGAAAAGAATCTTGCCATTTGCAACAACATGGATAAATATGGACATTATGCTAAATGAAATAAGCCAAACATAGAAAAACAAATGGTCTCATTTACATGTGAAATCCAAAAAACTCAAACTCATAGAAGCAGAGAATAAAGTGGTGGGTGCCAGGGCCCAGGAGTGGGTGAAATTGGGGAGATGTTGGTCAAAGGGTGAAAACTTCCAGTTATAAGAGGAAAAAATTCTAGGGATCTAATCCACAGCTTAGTGACTATAGTTAATGATGGCCTATTGCTTACCTGAAATTTGCTGAGATCTCAAGTTTCCTCATCATAGACACACACGATCCCCCCCACCTCCCCCCACACATAGCTAATTATGTGTGGTGATAGATGTGCTACATAATTTGATTATAGTAATCATTTCAAAATGTACAAATATATAAAATCATCACGTACACTGTGAATACATAAAATGTTTATTTGTCAATTATACTTAAATAAAACTAGGAAAAATTAAATAAAAAATAATAAAAAATAAAACAAAATGTGTGGTCAGCAAGAATGATCAATTAAAGACCTCCCAAAATTTTCTTACCCATAAAAACAAGAAAACTGGCAAGATTATTCAAATCAACTTTGTCAGAACTCTGGAAATTAACCAGAGGCTCGCAACAATTGAAGAACAGTAATTCAAGGAAAACGTTTGATTCTTTTAAAAAGAGTGAGATTCACCACACTGTCTTCCACAATGGTTGAACTAATTTACACTCCCATCAACAGTGTAAAAGCGACCATCAGGGCACTTGTATACCTATATAACAAAACGGCACGATCTGCACATGTAACCCAGAACTTAAAGTATAATAATAAAAAGAAGAAGAGCGAGATTAATAGCATTTTAATGTTCCCTATTTCTTTCCACACTACCCACCCCCATTCAGCTCATGGTAGTCTTGAAAATCAGCCTGCAATTATGGTAAAAATCAACAGCCTGACAGCCACTAGAGATGACAAAATGAGTTCAAAGTTATTTCTGGGTGTATTTGTGAGGTTTGTTTCCAAACGAGATTAGCATTTAAATCTTGCATAGACTTAGTAGATTGCCCTTCCAGATGTGGTTGTGAGTGGGCATCACCCAATCCTCAGGCCTTTAAACTCAGATTGAATGGCACCACTGGCTTTCCAGAGTTTTCAGCTTGCAGAGGGAAAATCACAGAATTTTTTAGTTTCCATAATCATACAAACCAATTTTTCATAGTAAATCTCTTCTTACATATTGGCTCTGTTCTCTAGAGAACACTAACACAGTTCTGATTTGTTTTTTTCTGCCTTTCTGGTCATCTACATTTTCTACAATAAATAATATATTCCTTTTTATCAGGAGAAATCATACATTACTTTTCAATTAAAATTTTAAATGAAATTTACAGGAACAAGTAAAATAAGAACATTAAGTATAGGTTCAAGAAATTTTTACATTTTGTTTTCAAAGTTTCGACAGGATTTTAAGTGATATAGATGTAAACTTCTAGAGTGATGTTAAGGAATTTTTAAACATATTTCCAACTCCTTAATCATACTCTTAAGTCTGATGCTTAAATATTTATTTGTAGCATTTTATGACTAGACATGCACATATGAAAGAAGCATTATTAGGGATAAATAATGTTTGTTGGATTAATTTAACAAAATGAATACAAGATGTAGAATTCATATGGATGGATATAGAATTGGAAATAAAAAATGTTATACATTGGTTTTTAATTGTGTTATATTTCCTCAGGTAGTATCTATGCTGCTTTTATCATTACTATTATAATATTACTATTGGTAATGTCTATACATATGTTTACACCTTTAATACACATTTCAATGGTGATTATTCTCAATATTGTTTCATTCAAGATGACTTCAGAGATTATTAAGGTGCATTGTCTTTCTCAGAAAAATAGTGAACATTTGAAGGTTGGTAGCCATTATTTATTAAAAAAAAGAAGAAGAAATTGTCAGAACTATTAGCTTATGATGCAGTGATTGCCTCTGAGTGACAGAGACAGAGTGAAATGCTACATAGGGTCCTTGCTATCTAACTTGAATGTTTAGATTGGCAGTCAACTAAAGTACTTTCCTTAGTCTCTTTTTCCAGAAGTAGAAACTCTTCCAGATGAGGCACTGAAGGTAACATGACGTTTATTTTTTCCTAATCCAAAACTCCTCTAGTATATTAATAAGCTATTTTGTGTTATTATTTTTACCATTATTTGAATGCTATTTGAATGTATAAATCTTATACATGAGATTTATAGAAAAATTTTTTTTTTTTTTTTTTTTTTGAGTCGGAGTCTCGCTCTGTCGCCCAGGCTGGAGTGCAGTGGCACAATCTCGGCTCACTGCAAGCTCCGCCTCCCAGGTTCACGCCATTCTCCTGCCTCAGCCTCTCTGAGTAGCTGGGACTACAGGCACCCGCCACCACGCCCGGCTAATTTTTTGTATTTTTTAGTAGAGACAGGGTTTCACCGTGATAGAACAATTTTTAAAGCTAGCAATGGAATCCAATAAGTTCAGATGCTCCAAACCATTCATATTCAGAATGTGATAGAAGACATATAGCAAGTTCAGAAGTGGGAGGAGCAAATGTTTTAATTACTGCTGAGGAAACATCTGATTTACCCAAGGTGAATCACAAGTGAGTGAGTGAGTGGTGAGATGGACCTATAACTATGGACCATTTTATCTTCATTATATGTCTGTCTGTCTACCAATTTGAAAAACCAAAGTTCTCTTTTAAAATGAAAATTACCCTCTTTGATAGAGAGTTATGAATTCCCTGAGGGATTACTTTTGCCTTGATTGCTGAAGTTGGAAGGAACATCCTTAAAAGCAGAGAGAGAGAGAGAGAGAGAGAGAGAGGAACAGGCACACTGAAGTTCTTTGGTGGCACTTTCCAATCTATTTACAGTTGCTTTTCCCCATAAACTGTCTGGCAAAATGTTGGTTTTTATTGTCATTGATATTTATTTCATTTTCCCCCCTGATTCTTGTAAACTGCATACAAAATAAAAAGCAAGCAAACAAATAGCTTTTGGTGGGTGGCCTATTCTTCAGTCAAAATGATTCACACTGGAAAATTCCAGATGAGTTCATGGTTCTAATCAGTAATTAACACACATGTAAAGCTCCAACTTCCTTATTTTCTGAGTTGTGTCTTATCCTCACTACAGCTGACTCAGGTAGGGGTACTCTTCAAAGGTATGACCTTTTCTTCTTGATTGGGTTTCAGACATGGAATAGATTTCTAGGATGGAGAAGTTGAATGCTAAGGGAGCCAGAACACCTTTGAGGGTCACCTGTGTTGTAACTAGAGAAAAGAGAAAGCATACCTCATATACTGGTATACATATTTTCAATTGTTTATATCTTTAACTTGAGGGACCTATATTTTTAATGTGGCAATTGAAGAAACACACAGAAAGTCTATTGTTAGACTATTAAATTATCCAGAATGAAGGTGCTATTAAAAATCATGAATCAGATCATTAAATTCCATCTTAATTACTTTTCATGAGGTCTTCTTGAGACACCATATGAATCTTATATAAGCAATTAAAATATAGTTAATATAAGCATGAAATAGCTGAGGAAATATTAAAGTGTATTATTAATATATTATATATTATATTAACATTTGATATGAAAATAGTAAAATATGGCATACTCTACATGGCAGACTTTATAAACACAGTACATTGTACGCTTAGACTACACTAAATTTATTTTAAATATTTATGTTTCCTCAATAGGCAACTAAGCTTGGCTTATTACATTTTTTTTACTTTAAAAACTTTTAAAACTTTTTGACTCCTTTATAATAACACTCAGCTTAAAATACAAATCCCTTGTAAACTTGTACAAAAATATTTTCTTTCTTTAAATAGTTATTCAAAAAGCTTCTATTTCTTTTTCAAATTTTTTGGACTATTTATTTAAAAACTAGCATGCGAACAAACATTTGGCCTCAGCCTATACAGGGTCAGGATCATCAGTATCACTGTCTTCCATCTCCACATCTTGTCCCACCTGGAAGGTCTTCAGGGGCAATTAGCATGCATGGAGCTGTCATCTCCTGTGACAGCAATTCTTTCTTCTGGAATACCTCCTAAAGGACCTGCCTAAAGCTGTTTTACAGTTAACTTTTTAAATATATGTATACACACACACACACAGAAAGAGTATACTTTAAAATAATGATTAAAAGTATAGCATAGTAAAAACATAAACCAATGGCATAGTTGCTTACAATCTTTAGCAGGTATTCGGTA